>NC_133576.1:84853563-86270011 GCF_964106895.1 Numenius arquata
GGGGTTTTAGGGGGGGACAGGCGCAGGGCAGCCCCTCTCCAGCGCCCTCCTCCCGCCGGGCACCGGCCGGTGTCGGGGGCGGGGGGTTGCCCGTCGGGGGGCGAGGTCGGGCCGAGGCCGTTGGGGGCGAGGACGACCCCGGCGCTGGTAGCCGGCCGGCCCTCGCTCTCCACCGGGGAAGGCCGGTGTGCCTGCGGCGGGGGGCAGCCGGCCCCGCCCCGGGACGGGACGGGACGGGGGCCGCTTCCCCGCCGGGAACGACGGTTCCCACCTGCTCGCAGGAGCGTTGGGAGCCCGCGATAACGAGATAAAAGCGGAGGGAGCCCGGCGGCTGCTGCCGATGGGGCAAAATGGCAACAGCAGCCTGCTAAATACCATCAAACAGCTCGGGGAGGGTAACCCCCCCTACCCCCACCTGCGCACTCCTTTCGACGGTATCCACACGGAGCAGCAGGGGGAAGAGGGGAAAAAAAAAAAGGCTATTAACGCAGAAAAAGGATCTCTGGAAGAGAAGAATATGTGCTGGGATTGTTCAACTTTTAATAAGTTTTAGGACTAATTCCAAAACCGGCAACGATTCCTGATCAAATTATTCCCCTGGAAATGCTTCTACACGTTCTTTTTATTAAGATTTCTTTGGCTGCCAGAAATGAAATATGAGACGTAGCAGATAGAAAGTAAAGGAAGGCCAGAGTAAATTCTTATAAGCCTTTTTTTTTTTTTTTTTTTAAAAAAAAAAAAAAGGGAAAGGAGGCGGGAGCAGAGGCTGGAGCCAGGGAAATGACAAGTTATCTAACCCAGCTCTCATTCAGGTTCCTCACAATATGAATTCATCCTCCTGGCCTTAACAGCGAGGCGGCTTTCTAGCACATCCCAGACTTTGACTCGAGGAATTTGACTCGCCCTCTTTTGCTCAGGGGCTGAAGCCGGGCTCGGTGCTCTTGTTGGGAGCTATTTTCTCATCGCCGGAGTGAGAGAGCAAATTAGTCACCGCTCCTTTGTTTAGATGCTGCAGTCCGTCTTACTCCCGTGAGACGCTGGAGAAGGACTTCCCTGGGCTCTACGGGAGAAGCCACCTCCAATTCCCTAGTTGCAGGGTATTTTTGACACGCGTGGGCAGTAAATACTGATCCCGAGTGCGGGAGAGCTTCGGCAGAGGCTGCTCATTTATTTCGGACAGAAGAAGAGGTTACCTCTGCGGAAAAAAAAGAAAAAAAAAAAAAGAAAAAAAAAAAAGGGTGTCTACTAACTGTTTATTAATGCGTCTTAATAACCCAAATTATCTCTATAGCATAGAGCTCGGGAGTAAGAACCATTAAATCTGTTCATGTTTTAAGAGGGATCAGCCTGAACAGAAATCAATTAGCACCGCAGACAAAACCAAGCCCTTCTTAAGACAAGTGACACCGCATTTTCAACATACTTCGGGCCTTAATCGGTAGCGCCGATCCTGTTTCTCCCCATGTTCAGGCATTTCAGCGTGACGAGGCGCAGGCACCCGCCAGCTGCCTCGCGTTAGGCGAAGTCCCCGTCCCCGTCGCCCCGTTGACACCTGCTGAGGAAATCCCCACGCGACCCACAGGTTGGGGCGAGCAGCAAAGTTAGGCTGGGCTACGTACCCCCCCCCTCCGCATCCCACCCGTGCCCCGGAGGGGTGTTGGGGGGAGGAGGCGGGCCCACCCGCGGCTGCCGGCTGCCCTCCCCGCCGGGACTACGTGTACCGGCCCGCCGCTCCTCGTCCTGGTTCCCGGCACCGTTCGCTCGGGAGCAGGTGAAATATCCCTGCGGCACGGCGGGGCAGGGCCGGGAGCATCCCCCTCCGCCCTTCCCCGGGCGGCCCGGGGGGGCGGCTGCGGGCCGGCCTCCCGCCCGGACGGGGCTGGCAGCCTCCCCCCCGCCTCCCCCCGAGCTTTCCCCGGATCTTCCCTTGGCCCCATTCTGTGCCAGCGCCCCGGCGCCTCCCCCTGTATCTCTCATGTCGCCCCCCCGTGTCTCTCCGGTGCCTCCCCGCCCGGCGCCCCGGGGGTAGACGATGAGGACCCGGGAATACGGGAGGCATCGGGTGAAGCCGAGAACAGAGCTCCGTGGGGCTTTCCCTCGCTCCACCCGCCGTGGGGACCTTTGTGGGTCTCGGGGGGGCATTCGGCATCGCGGGGTCCGTCCTTCCCGGCGCCGTGTCGTGCCGGGGTGCTGAGCCCCCTGCGTGTTCCGCACTGTCCCAAGCTGGAACCGACGAACTCCTTCTCCTTCGGGGGCTGTAGCCAGGATGGGTTTGATTTATTTTTCTCAGAAAAAAACAAAAACAAAACAAAACAAAAAACACACCCCACCCCCACCCAACCCCCCACATAAAAAAACCCAACAAACCAAAAACCAAAACCCCTAACCCTGGAATGGAGGACACACACCTGTGCACTCGCTCCCCCTCGGGACCCGTTGGTGATTTTAGTAGATAAAGTCAACGTGGCAACCTAAAACCGGGGGAGCAGGTCAGGAAAACCCCGCTACGGCAGCCTGGCCGCGGCTCCTCGGACCTGCTTGGGCTCCCCCGAGACCCGACCTCGCACGGCCAGCCTGTCGCCTGCCTACAGGCACCTGGGACCTCCAATCAGGCAACCCCGAGGTTTACCCCGTAGCCCGTGTGCTCCCTGCCTTTGCTCCTGCCTGGCAGAGTACCTGTCACCCAGGAGATGGGTCTTCAGCTCCTGTCCATGCTTTTCCTAGGAAAGATTTCCATCTCCTGCTCTCCGTCTGACTTACCTGGCCGTGGGGCAGTGGAGGTGAGGGCTCTATTCTCGCCGGGGCACTTTGTGGGTTGGAGGGTGAGATCCCTAGAGATAGGAGATGGAAAAGCTTAGAGGGATTGGAGGGATACCGTGGGATTCTGTTCCGTGGGTGCTTTACTTAAATATCTCATATTAGATACTTATAGGTTAAAAGGCAGATGTTGCTCAGCATGCAGAGCTCCGGTGGAAACCTCAGATCTGTGTGAAGCAAGTGATTTCAGGCTCCGATGCTCAGCTTCAAAAGATGCCTAGCTACAGCCCAAGGACAACTACAGGAGATGGACATCAGACACATTTTTTTCTTGGGAGACTCCTTTGCGAGTCCCAGTGTGGGCAACCAGCGTGGTTTGTGGAGGTGCGTGGTCAGCCCCGCGGGACTCCATCGCCAGCTTTGGCCCCTGACTTTTGCGCACTGGTGAGCCAATTTCTTCCATGCGTGTTCTCGGGTGTCACTGGGCAATGACATTTCATTAAAACCTACTGTAATTGCCCCCAAGTCCGGATGGTGGTTGGGCTGTGGTCGTTTCTTGACCAGCCTTTCTTGACATTGTTACTGTAATTAGCGAAGAATAAAGGTATGTTTGAAATTTGTTTTTATGGCCTGAATATTCTGCATGCAGGATAAATAATACTTGCTCTTGCATCTCATCAGCTAAATTTAACAATTAGCAAACCAGCATTCAAATAGTCCAGGAACCAGTATTGCTGGCCAATACTTAACAAAACATTTTGTATAAACAACATCCATTCATACGTATCTGCACAAATCAAAACTTATTGTCACGTCCAGATTATTTTATTTTATTATCAAACAGCAATATTAATACTGATATTTTATTTTGAACATAACCTCAGCATTTTTCATAGAAAAAGTCCCAAATGTAAAAGTAATCAGAAAGCAACTGCATCAGGTTTATATTGGTCACGGATAAAAGACACTGGGGAAAATCCAGACCACACTAAGAAGAATGACATCTCTACCGCGGATTTCACTACGACCAGGCTTTTACCCAACTTTTTTTTTTCATTGATATTTTGCAATAAATTAATTAGCTTCTGGGCTACAAACTCTTCAGAGGGTCATAAATCCTGATGAGAACATGCTCCCTCTTGAAGTTGCACCTGGATCACTTATACGAACATTTTTTTAAATTCATGTAAAAGTTCCTTTCTGCTTAATAAAGTGAGAAGTTGAAGAGGATAGTGGATGACATGAAAATTTAGTCTTTCATTTACATCTCATAAGTATTCTTGAGAATACTCTTTTTCTGACATGAGCTAAAGAGAAACTTAGGTCTTGGATGACCGACTAGGACACGTATTTAAAGATTACTAATTGAAACAATTGCTGAAGACATATTTAGCATTTTTTTTCCCTGATTTATTTGCTCTGAAATCCTCAATAGCAATTTTTATTACATCGAATAAGGTGTACTCAAGGCAAGTTCCCTCTAAACGAGCAGAATATTTTACCTCTAGCTTGTTATGAAGAAAAAGGTCTCTCACTCTTGAAGGATTCAGGCATAAGATTATGAGATTTAAGGGAAAGAATACTCTCCATGAAGCATGGGTTTTGTGGGTATTGCTTCCATATGACTGATGAAGTTTTTGTCAGTCTCCAAAACCCACACTTAAAAGAAAACATTAATTCTCTCTTATGCTGCCTTTCCATAAATTGAAAGGAGGGGAGCTAAGTCACCTGCTAAAATATTTATTTATGATCAGCTGTGGAGAAGTAATGATAACCTCAGAGCAAGTCTGCCTTAGCCAGGTATTTTAATACTTCTGACAAATACGCCTGTCACGTGGGAGCACACCACAAAGCTCCAACAGAGCCGAACATCTAGTAGCAAACTAATGCTACTTGCAGCTGCAAGATGAACCAATATCCCACCTCACTAAACACCTCCTGTTGATGGCAGAAGATATCCCAACCAACCTCCTCCCTTGGACATGCCACCTGTGCTTGCTCTCTCAAGGTTTTCCATCCAGCTCTTTTAAGTTCTGGCCCATGGTTTGTTCTCATCCGCTTCAAACTCTCAGCTGCCTCTGACACCCGCAGCCATACTCTTCAGCATTCATTTCTTTCAGGCTTTTTTTTTTTTTTTTTGTGGCCATCTTTTCCAGATCTATTTCTTCCAGCTCAGGGATGTGACAACTCTCTCATGCTGCTCACACTCTCTTTTAGCCAAGTCCCAAAGACTCGCTTCTTTCACCTTCTCTTTCCCTTACCTCTCCCTTCCCTGGTGACTGTAGAGAAGAAGATGACTTCATCTATCACCTTCACTGTGACAGCACGGAATATCCCTCTTTGCTCAGGTTCTGTCTTTGTAGTTGTTTTCAAAATGTCTATCTTCACGGTTTTTAATATAGCAGCTTTAATTCAGCATAGCTCAGTGAGACCCAGGTTTCTCAGGCTTCAAGTATTTTCTTTCATTCCCTTCCCTTGCTGAATAGTCCTACCAGCATCTCTGAGCTTTGACCTTTCCTTACTGTCCTTCAAACCAAACCCTGGTCAAGTCTTACATAATTTAGATTAATGTAAATTCATTTGACAAATATCATTTGTCTTTCTTCCCTCTACCCTTTTATAACAGTGCATGACTATCCTTCACCCATTTGGCCACCTCCTGCCGTGGTTTCCTCCTCTGCACCCCTTTTCTCCACGCAGCTTTCAGAAGTTTCAACACAACCGCTGTGCTGGCATTGACAACTGCATGTCTTACCCCACCTTATGCCTTAACTACAGTGTTGCCGCGTGTGGTTTTGCCTTCCTTGTGCTTTTAGTACCATCTCTGTGGTTCATTGATTCAGCTTCTTTCTCAAGCATCTCCAGGTTTGCCATAAGGAGTTTTCTATGAGGTTAGTTGTGTAGTGTACTTCTCCTAATCTCTCTTTAAAATTGACCTCTCCAATTGCACCAGCAAAACACTCAACAAAATCAAGGCTGTTGGTAGGCTGAATAGCTACTTATTCTGATACGAGTGATGATGCTACCCTTTCCTCATCTTGTTTGCATGTTGCCTTGTACACTTGAACACTGGGCTTGTTCACGCTCCGGTCCCAGGTATGTGTCTCAGGCTGCAGGCACAGCAGAGCTGGCTGAAAGGCACAGTTTTCATCTGTCAAGATTTAAACTAAACATACAGTCACACATGTACAAAATTTATTTGATATATATTTACTTATGTACCTTTGATTTCAGTAAAAAATATTTTTCCACAGCCTGGATATTTTTAGAGAAATAAATTCATTTTGGAACACCAAAATGTAACGTTTCCAAACAAAATACACACCTTGCATCTTGCAGTTGACGAAGTAACTGCTGTTCTTTCATGGGTCTTCTTCAAGACACTGTCACCAGGCATCTGTGGAACTCCCCAGAACATGTGGCTGTAAGACATTTCCAGCACCCAAATTGGCCCAGGATTACGGACCCCAAGACATCACCCTAGAGCTTGGAGTCTGAATCCCACAGCCCTGAAACAGGCAGAGGGGAAGCTCATAAAGACCATTTATAGGGAGCCTGGGTTCAGATCAGCATTTTCAGGGCTGAATTCCAGGGAAGATCCACCAGAGAGATCTTCCAGGATTTCACACTGGAGACAAGTCTTCTCCAGGACACCGCACAAGCTCTGTGGGGCAAACATTCATCTTCTGTATGAAGATACAGTATGAAACATGCCTGTAGCATGTTTGGATAAGTGCATCACAAATGAGGTTCTGAGATGCAGTGTTTGTCATGAACCATGAAAAGCTCATTCCCATTTCCAAGGGTAACAGCTGCTTCCCAACTTAAGTCAAGATTATTTTGGGTGGTTCCAAGGAATTCTGATCATGCACCTATGCACCAGCTCAAGTCCAAGGTTATTTGCATCTGACTTTGGATATAAATACTGGGATCAAGCGTGGGCTTTAGGTAAACTCAAGAAAGCAGTGAGACAGAAAGCTGAGGACGTGTGAGATTTTTCTGGTGGACCAACATGCAGGAGAAATAGGTCCATCTCGGATCTGAACAGGAGGCCATGTAGTCACACAGCTGGGATCCTATCACATAGTTTGGGCATATGTACAGCATCGACAGATGCTGGAGGGAAAGAGGAGATAAAGCTCCCTTCAGGCCTTTAAGAAATCTACACCACATAAGCAAATACTCCATCACTTGACATTGACATTGTACTTGGTCCCTCTAGTTTATCACAACTTACACCTTGATGGTTCTGCAGGATACATCCACTTTCTACCTGTAGATTCTAACAAATCCAAATGAAGGCTCTCTCAACAGTATAGGTCACAGTAGTGAGCTCTTGTCATGCTGTTACTCAAAGGAGCAACATTCCCATGGAAGGCAGGGACCTCCAAGGAAACACACACACCGTATAGGATAGCGGGACTTATATACGTGAATAGTTACATATGTAAATGATTTTCATTAATATATGGGTGTAAATAGCAATATCCAACTAGGATATTAATGTCACAGGTATTTCCAGAGCATGTTTGAATATAACAGCAATACAAAATGAAATACAAAATGTTGACATTACCTAAATATCATAGCTGAAGACTGAGCAAGTTGTGTTACTTTTACTCCATATACTTTACTCCTATCCATTTGTTTGTCATTATTTCTTATCACTGTATTATTTGCACTGCTATTACTTTTAGCAACCACAATCATCATTGACATCAACAGGAGTGGGAAAAGTATAAGCAGTTGAAATGCTCAGTGCTCCTCTTGAGACCCTATATAGGTGACTATGTCCGTGTCCTGTACTCCTCAAGCAGTTCCAGGCTAAGTAAGCCTGCATTTGCACGGAGTTGTGGATTATGGCTAGAAATAGGCCTCATTTTTGGAATTCTGTTCAAGATCTGTCTCAAACTTTTCCTTGGGTTGGGACACTCATCATCTCTATGTCTGATTCGTGAGCTCGTGTTGGAGCCTTTCCCTCTGGAATCACCAGACTGGGTTTTTCCTCCTATACCCAGCCGCCCATTTCCATAACAAAAGGCTGCAAGACCATCTTCCCTCAGCCGGATTTGCCTGAATTTGGCCAAAGAGATAAGCAGTTTTCAGAAGGGGACCACCAGAGAGCCCTACGTAAACATGCTGCCTGGTAATGCAACCTTTTCTCCATTAGGAAACGGGCTGGAAAATCACCATGTGTGTCCATGGGCTGAAAGATCTGCTAGGGATGGAAAAAGATACACTCAGAAGTGGTTTGGTTGAGATTGAAGATTTTTTTTTTTTGGAATGGGTGGATCATTTTGACAGAACTAGGCTGGAGATGAGCTTTTCACCAGTTACACCAGGAAATGCGTGGGGCTGTTGCCCCTGGGGGATGGCTGGCAGCGTGAGGGCAGCGTGAGGACCAGGCCCTGCATCTCACACAACCAGGCTCTCTCTGGTCTCACTTCAAACACAGATGTCCACATGTTTTCACAGAAGTGCTCCCGGCGGCACGTTGGCTTCCTGGGAAGCCAGCTGGCCATGGCAGGGAATGGGCAAAGACAGCCCAGTGCCTCAGGGGCTTAGCCCCACAGACAGAGGACTCAGCCCGGTGGCTCGGAGACCCAGTCCCAGAGGTGAAGGACTCAGTCCCACTGCTCAGAACTCAGTCCCATGGCTCAGGGATTCACACCCTGGCCGCACAGGGAAGATGCCAGGGGTGCTGAGATGGAGGGGCTGAGCACCAGCCGCCTCCGGGGCCCAGGAGCCTGGTAGGGCACGAGCCTGGCCAGGAGCTGGCCTGATGGCCGCTGCCGGTGTGCCGTGGGTCCACCCGGCTCTGACCACAGCCCTGCATGTTCCGTGGCAGTCAGGGAGGGGATGGCAGGGGCTCTCAGCCACCCGGTGAGGGGCAGCCTGGGGCTGCACTGGCTCCGCGGTGGGTCAAGATATCGGAAGGTGCATTTCGGTGCGGCTGGAGACCTGATTGGAAAAGATGACCCCTGTGTCACGCGTGTCTGCGACCAGATTGTCCTTTTGTTTCCCCCCGTGAAGAAGTAGAGGAGCTCCTCCATAGGGCTCCCTGATACAGCCCTCCTCCCCCTATCCACCCTTCCCGTCGGAAGCACTGCAGCGCAGCTGGCGACGGGCCCATAAGGGCGACGGGCCCATAAGGGCGATGGGCTGATAGGGGCGATGGGCTGATAAGACGTCACAGCGTGTGCCCGCCGCTGCCTTGGTGTGGTGCTGCTGCTCCTGCTTCTGCTGCCACGTCTGCGGTGGGGCCAGGGCTGGTGGCAGCCACCCTGCCAGGGAGGGACTTCCACGGGCAGAGAGGTTCGCAGTGTAATGAACAGTCTTATCGTCGCTGGTATCTTTACAACTGCTTAGATGGCTTTTTAATTGTGGCTTAATGCGTTTAATTATGACAACTCTTCCCCATTTTCAAGTATGATGTATTAATATTACAGATCATTAACATTGCTAAATTACTGTAATGACACAGAGTCCTCAGTGTCCCAGTTAGACGGAAAAAAAGACCCGCTCTTCTCATTTGGCTCTTTTGTTATTTGCCTTATAGGAAATTCATGCACGATTCTTGAGTCTTTAAAGCATGTAGGAGAGGCTGCTGCTGCTGCACCCTCCTTATTAAACTATTGATAGAGAAAATCCCCCATGTAAAACTTCCTCAGCCCGAGACGGCGCAGGAGCTAATATTGTCTTTCTAATATCCACTTCATCAATGTAAAAGTTAGAGAGCCTCGGCTCTTGAGCGGGTCCCCCCCCTCCCCTCGTTCATAATTAGAGCAGACCGTATTTAACATCTGCAAAATAGTCATGCTTATAAGGAATGAGAAATGCGAGATGTTCCATTCTGTTTGCAATGGTTAGACCGTTTTAATCTCTTAACTTCAATATATGTCCTCTAGCAGGCTATACTTCTTGGATTTCATTTTTAGATCCTTAAGGCTGCATATATCTGTCAAACAGACATAATGAATTTAAAGTGCTAATGCCTAGAAGACCAGAAAAAACATTGAAATATATCCTCGGTTGATTAAATTACCACCTCTAGCTACTTTACCTCCTTATGTCCAAACAGATTTCCCTTTTTACTTACCAAGTACCGGATCTGGGAGATGTGGAAGATGTAATTTCATGGTAAAAAGAAAAAAAAAACAACCCACAACCAGAAAAAAAAAAAAACAAAACCAAACCCAACCGAAAACCCAACAAACAGCAACAACACATGCTCGGGTCTTCAGAAAAGTACGTTTTTTCTTTAAATATCTTTTCAGATATGTGCCTATACGACGGGACTTGCCACTGACTGAAGGTATTTTTCAATTACACCCGACCTCCAGGGTAACCCTCGGGTGGGAGCCCCTGACTTTGCTGCGCTCTCCTCGACACCTAATGACTGGGGAAATGGCGGGGGGGGGGGGCGGGACGGGACGGGACGGGACGACACGGACGAGATGAAGGCGCCTCCGACGGCAGGAGCGGAGGGTGGCCCGGTCCGGCACCCCTTGCCCCCGCCCCGGGGTGGTGTGTGTGTGTGTGGGGGTGTGGTGTGTGGGTGTGTGTCCCTGCTCGGAGCGGAGCGGGGGAGGCCCGGGGGGGTTGACCCACGATGGGACTATCCTGGCCCCGGGGGTGCCGCGCCTGGGAGAGGGACCGGCGAGGCTGGGGAGAGAGGGGACGGAGGGGAGGCGAGGAGATTTGTCGCGCTTTGAAATGAAACGTTATAATCCCTCCAACAATCCTGTTGACTGTGAGCTCTAGCGCCGGGAGTACAACACGGGGAAAAAAAAAAAAAAAAAAAAAAAGAAAAAGAAAAAAAAAAGATACATTGTTGGATAAACAGCTCCTTATAGGTAAAAACTGAATGGGCCAAATAGATGAATAAGATGACACAATGGGAGCGGGGGGGATGGTGAAAGGAAACGAGTCGGTGGCAGTGGAAGAAAAAGGTAAAAGTGAACAGAGGAGAGAAAAGGAGAGAAAAGAAAAAAATGTAAATGAGTGAGACAAAAAAGCAAAGAGAAAAAGAAAAGAGAACAAGAGGGGGAAAGAAGTAATATTTTCCTTGATAAAAATGCACAAAAGGGAAGATGAACTTTGTTCTTTTTCTCTTTCTACTCTCCTCTCTCTTTCTGCTTTTCGCCTCGCAGCACGCCAGCCTAAGCTGAGAGCTGTAATGTCATTAAATTGCAAATGCTTTTTCATTTCCGACACACACTGTTTACTTATCTGGCAAAAACATATGTTGGAAGGAATCCGTTAAATTCTGCCCATTGCCTTGGGTAAAAGTGCAATGGAAACGGACCCACTGAGCTTCTTCTTTCTTCTTCTTTTAGCACTTCCCTTATCTACAAGACTGCTTCGCAGAAAACTGGCTAGTTCAATGAAAAATGAAGATACAGCAGGAGATTAGAGAAGAACACTGAGCAAAAAATTCCTGGAGAGAGGGTCACTCCATTGCAAATGATTTCACTCCTCTAGATCTGCATAAATTACTATTTTTAAGGCATCTCCAAAGTCTGTATATTTTTCTCACTCTGTCAAACATTTAATTTCACGCCCCGTGTTCTGAATATGCTAAAATGCATATCTCTGATGCACCTTTAAGCCAGAAAAACGAATGCAAAATTGAAGATAAAATGATGTGATTTGCACTACAAGCCTATTACTTGAGGTATTTACATATAGTTTACCTCTGCAGTTCTGAGAATGATTTATTAAAAAAAAATCTGGATTAAGCTCATATAAATATGTATAAATCTTTGTTTAGAAAATAGATTTTGCAGCTGTTGTGTCAAAAAGTTCTTTAAGATTCTGTGAAGAATTTTCCTTTTAGCCTGCTTTAAAAAAAGAAGGGAAAAGGACAGTATTTGACATCCTGCTTTGGCAAGAAGGAAAACACATACACACGCACGTTCAGACATTCAGGATTTTTCTAAAGACTCCTGGGCTAGGTGTTTTTTTTTTTTTTTTTTTTTTTTTGGTGTTTCGCACTTTTCTTCCTAAACTTCTCCGGCTCCTTTCCTCTCCCTCGTCTCATTCGCCGGGACTCGCTCTCAGCCGCGCTCTGGGTTTTCCCGAGCGTGTGAAATAGCGGGGCAGGTGGAGTAAAACAATAGGAGGCTGGGGAAAAAAAAAAACAAACCAAAACCACACAGCACAACTCCAAAAACCCAATAAATCACCCAAACCCCACGGCAAAGGACAAGACATCCACCGGGGGGCTGCTCGCCCGGCCCCAGCCGCCCCGGCCCGGCGGGAGGGAGGGGAGCCGCGGCGGTGCCGCCGCCGTTCGTTCCTTCGGGGGCTCGGCCCCCGCCGATTGCCGCTGCCGGAGGAGCCGCGCCGGGGCTTTGGCCTCTTCCGACCCTCTCCTTTTGGGCTCGCTAAGCGATGCGAAGGAAAATGTGCCCCCTTCCCCCCCCGCCCCGTGTCCCCACACTCCCGCCCCGGCAGGTGGGTAGGGAGGCCGGGAGGTCGCACTCGCTCCCCGCCCGCCCGCTCCGGCGGGTACCGGGGAAGGTCGCTCCTTCTGAGGCGGTGGTGAACCCGGGGAGAGCGGTCCGGGCCGTGCCGGCACCTCGCTGGCCGGGGGACCCGGCCCCCCCCCGCCCGAGACAACCCGCAGCCGGTCCCCCGGGGCGACGCGGAGCGGCCCAAGGGCTCCCCCCGGCGGCGGCGGCGACGCCCGGCCACGGAGCACCGGAGCAGCCCCGGCCCCCGAGGTGTCTCAGCGAGGATGTCCCCCTCCTCCTCCTTCTCCTTCTCCTTCCCCAGCCCCTGGAAAGGAAGCGCTGCCAGTGCGGCGTAGACCGGCGGTCCCCAGCGAGGAACCTGCGGTTGTCGCCCCAAACGCCGAGGAGGGGTGTAAGGTCCTCACTGTTGCCGTCCAACTTCATGGAGTTGACCTGAATCAACTCCGACAACCGCCTCTGAAGACGCTGCGTGACGATTCCTTCCTTTGGCACATGCAACAGCCAGGACTTGGGGGGGAGTGAGGGGTATAAGTAGTGAGGGCACTTACTCGGGATAACCGCGCACTCGATAGGGAAGAAGAGACTTTTCAGATAACTTCAAGGTTAATGTAAAACTTAGCTGCAAAATCTAGACTTTGAATAATACATGAGTTGTGGCGATTCCAGTGGGATATAGTGCCCGGAAAGTGATGTTTTCCCCCCTCACTCCAGCCCTATCATCCTATTTTCATCTCCAGAAGAGAAGCCCTAGATTTGCTGCTCCCCCCAACAAAGAAACGTGCCGTCGCACGATGCGACAAAGTCACTCGCAACAGCGCGATCCATATATACACGCCGCTGCACGTTTTGGTCTCTGGTAACAGACCTCAGAGATAAGAAATCGAAACTCACAGTCTACACATTGCAAACTCAGTGGTGGAAAACTCTCCTTTTTTTTATATTTAGTTTTTTTTTCTCTGAAGGTGGTCAGCTCTTCTGGTAAGTGCACAGCAGTTCCCCCCTTGCAGAAATACATCGGGCTGATGGCAGCCGTCAACTCCTCTCCTGTCGTTGAATAAAGGCTTCGTGCTTTCTCCATTTGTCAGTCCCGGGGTGACTCGGGCCATCGACAGAGTGCCAGCACAGCTTGCTGCCTTGGAGGGATGGAGACCAGGGTCTGAGCTCGTCCATCGTCCCCACAAAGATAAGAAGGAAGGAAAAATGAAATGTATTCAAATTTTTCTTAAAGAGAAGCAGCAACAATCCTCATGTGCCGATGACGCATCCCTTTGCATTTAAATAGAGAAAAGTGAAGGCATGAGAGAAATTAAGACAGTCTTGAGAAGGGCTTTATTTTGGACAGCAAAGGTTCATCTCACAGACTTCTCCAAAACAGGACTGTCAACTACTAGGCATGTAGTAACCAAAACCAGAGGCAGCAGGATGAAACCAAGATGTACAGAGGGCAACCAAGTCTCATGTGCCATGTTAACTCTTAAAACAGTGGGGTAGAAGTTGGGTCTCCCTGCTGTGACAGCAGAACTCTTGCCCTTCTGCAACAGGAGATGTGTGAGAGACATCTAGGCAGTGACCCCCCTTCAGACAGGGCCAGTTTGCTGGAGCTTCCACAGGCTCCATACTCTAGTGAAATCCTGCAATCCATCGCCTCCGTGCCACGCCACTGTTTCAAAAGGGCATTTCTTCATTTCTAACAATTCCCTGGCATTTTCTGCTCTTCATGCGCCGGGACTCCGGGTCTGAACAGTCTTTACTACACCAAGATTAGTGTTCTGAGACTCTTAATCCCCACTGAAACCAACTGGAAGAGCTACAGTTGGCCAGGGCAGGGGTCACAGAATCACAGAATGATATGGGATTGGAAGGGACCTCGGGAGACCATCTAGTCCAACCCCCCTGCCAAAGCAGGTCCTCCTATAGCAGGTTGCACAGGAACGTGTCCAGGAGGGTTTTGAACGTCTCCAGAGAAGGAGACTCCACGACCTCTCTGGGCAGCCTGTTCCAGTGCTCTGCCGCCCTCAAAGTGAGGAAGTTCCTCCTCACGTTTAGATGGAACTTCTTATGTCCAAGTTTGTGCCCATTTCCTCTTGTCCTGTCAAATGGATGGCACTAAGTCAGATTTCTGTCATTTGAAGTTGCTGTTATTTTGATTGAATTCACCACCACACGACCTGGCTTTGTGCTGGAGGAAGAGACGCAAATCGAGGTGCTCTGCACTGAAGAGACAGCTGCACCCATGCGTGTGGAGGAACTTTCAAGAACCAAAGTGTCTCTACGGAGGAGTGACCAGATCATGGTACCAAACACACATTTGCAAAACTGTTGCACTTATCAGAGACCTGGAGGCCACAAATACAGCCCCACGCGCTCCAAGGGGACGCATCAGTGATGGAGAGACAGATGCTCCCTCTCCTCCTGCCACTTTCCTAATGGAAATAGCAGATGACCGTGATGATTCTCAGTTTAAGGCATAGTACTACCCTGTCCTTCACCACGTGGAGGGTCAACGCTAACTTACTCTAGGGAGTTTGTCACCACTTGCTTGGTTTTCCAGGAGTCAGCAGAAGCTTCCTCCCCTTGGGATGAAGGCTAGAGATGGGCAGCTACCAGGGAAGCGCTGGACGTGACTGCATGGCCTCCAAGGGTAACGAGGAAGGCACAGAGAAAATCAAATATCCATAGCTCTAGATGGTTAAATATTTTTGAAACTGTTGAAACCACTCACCTTTATATCTTGCGCAATATAGACAGTATATAAATTGTATCCTTTCCCCAAACTCCTCCTAATTTCCTGGCCTGGTATTACCTCCCAGCAATTTTAGTTCCTTTATATGAAAAAGGAGCAATGCAGCCCCCTCGCTGTGAACTGCTCGTGTTTTACACACCAAACTCATTACCCTGCCTTGCTTCGGTACGGTATTATCTGCATGTATACATTAAAATCCCTGACCCGGCTGGATCCTGTGTAGTCTGTTGCAGGAATACGTTCCCGAGCCCTGGGTAGCATTGCCATATGCAGCGTAGGGAATCTTCCATATGGTTTCTGAGAAGTGGTTACAGCACACGTGCACCAGGCACTTTTCAAAGTAAAACAGATCTGTTCGTTTTTATTTTCAAAATACCAAAGCAGTAAAATCATGTAATTGAGTAATCACTTGCCAAATTTCCTTTTTTAATCTAATCTATTTTGAGTTACATCAGAGCCAAAAT
The DNA here is from genome assembly GCF_964106895.1 of Numenius arquata. NCBI lineage: Eukaryota > Metazoa > Chordata > Aves > Charadriiformes > Scolopacidae > Numenius > Numenius arquata. The sequence continues at coordinate 84,869,007 of NC_133576.1, forward strand.
GCAAATTAAACTGGTAAGGTTCCAAGGGTTTCTTTTTTTTTTTTTTCCCCCTTCAGAAAACACAATTTAAGGCACTCATAAGTAAGGAAATTTTAAAAACCATTTGTTTTGTATGCTGTAAACTTTGGAAAACAAGTTTCAGCCTGAAGTAAATTTTCATAGGTAATAGGTTAAATAGAAGTCTTATGTAAATTTTGATCTCTTCTTAACAACCCCAGTGTTCATTTTATAAAATTTGATTTGAAAATAATGCCATTGTTCTAAAAGAGTCTCAAAGGGTCAGAAACTAGGCAAAAAAAATAAAAACTACCCAGTCTTAACAAGGCACACGCAGAGTCTTTCAGCTCCAAGTGCTGTATCAGGAGAGATTCCTGAGATGGCTCATTTGCAGCCCCCATGAACTGATTTTTTTTGGGGGGGAGGGGTTGTTGTTGCAGCAGCAGTGTTAAAAGCCAAGCTCGCTTGCCAGCTTGGGCAAACTCCTCAGCGCTCGACCATGAGGCGAGACAGATCCTCGCCGTCCCACCACAGCCTCACCAAGCCACACATCTCAGCAGACTGACAAGCCGATAGATAAAAGTAGCCCTCCAGAGCACCCGCTGCGGGAAACCTTCGCTTTTTGGGTTGCAGTTGCTCAGATTAAGTCTCTCCCTGCCCACGGGCAGACCTTGCGCAAAGCTGTGTGACCTCGCGGGTTGCCTTCTCCCACAGCGCTGCCCTCTCTTGAAAAAACTGGCACCGGCTCAAGTTATGGCTGCTTTCGTGGCACTCGTCTTTTCTCCCCCTTCAAAACTCAAACTTCCTCAAACCAGGGTCTGCTCCTGATGCTTCCCGTCCCCTTCTGTAAGGCTGGAAAGGCACAACTGACCCTCTTCCATTTTAAAACACTTTAAAGCAGTCAAAGAGTTTTGCTTTTGCTGGAAAAAGCCCACCCTGACGCTACTGTTGAAAGAGCTGGGAAGGGAAGGGTCGGGCCAATCCTTAGCACACAGGAGACGTACAGGAGGGAGAGATGGAGCAGTTACAAAGGCTGATGGTTTGCAAAAGACGGACTGACCTTCTAAAGGGGATCTTGCCCCTCTTCAACGTGCTTTTTCCACCCCTTCCCCAGCAGTGCCACCGGTACTCATCAAATCCTGACGACCTGCTTCAGTGAGCTCAAACCACTGAGAACTAATTTGTTTTTTCTTCTGCTGCTGCTAAAGGCTGAGTTTTCTACCAGTTTAACTCCTCAACTCCACCTCACTTAAACTGCCAGGTGACGGCCAGCGTCAAGAGCAGTGCGGGGCCCCGGGCACAGGGACACTCTCTTTTTTTTGGGCAGCTAGCAGTTAGCTGCGATGTCACCCCCACACCCTCAGGTCTCTGATGGCTCGGGAGACTAAAGACACGGTAGAGAGGGCAAAGGAGAGACAGGAAAAGCGTGAAATCAAACCAGACCAAGGATAAAGAGAATACGCATACTAGATGCAAAGTAGGGGCTGGACTGCGAGTGTTGATCGTGGGAACAGATGGAGAGATAGCGGGAGAAATGACACCCATTACACTCAAAATCATATGTGTGAGAGAGGGGGGGAGAGGGGAGGGCAGAGAGAGAGCGCAGGGGGAAGAGAGGGAATTCGCAAGATAAGAAGATTTGCAGAAAATAATGGCTTAAGAAAAACAGGAATCAGAACTTACTGTTCACTGGAAAAAAAATACAGTTTAATTGTATCAATGTAGTTAGAAAGGAACGTCCTTTGAAAAACGGCTTAATACTTTGTCTTTTAATATCTGACATTTTGCAAGGATCACCTGCTCTTTGTACACTGCATAGTCACACAAAAAGAGTGAAAAGGCACAGGGTAGCATCAGCTTTGGGCAGCCAAATAAACATTTATTGTATCAACTAGAGGCATAACATTGCGCAGATTAAACTAGAGCCAAATCAAATAAAATATTCTTCCAGTTCTGTAAAGGATCGAGATGCAAACAAAAAGGTTTTGATACTTCCATGGCTCTCCATTGGCGCAGGAACCAGAAAGGAATATTCATTAGATCTGACTATAAATGTTTGTCTTGTGTGGGAGGTCTTCGTATAATAATATGTATTAGAAACTTGATATTTTTCCAATCAAGCCTTTCCACTTGCATTTGCATATATTTAATTGTAAATATTCATTTTCCTACCTGAAGCACTTTAAATAAATGTACAATAAACACATTCTACACAGAAGGGGAGCAAAGAGCTTAGGGGACTTGTGGCCAGCCCCAGAACTGCTCCAGCCTCCACATCGCTGGTCGGGAGCAACGCAAGACCATCCCTCCTCACAGCTTGTGGGGGGTCTCGTAGACCCAGTGGGTGATCTCACCCTCATTTCTCCTGAACTGAGATCCTCCCCTCCAACCAATAAATCATAATTGACGCAAACTGGCATCTCTGCCAGTAGAAAAGGTGACAGCTGGCAAGGAGATGCCCTCTCACACGTAGAAGTGGATTTCTTCAGAGACAACCAACGTCAGTTTGCAGTCGAGTCAATATACACTTTTTTTGAGCACCGAAAGGCATGGGCAATAGAATTAGTATACTCTGTAACTGCAGTTTTATTTGAAACCACGTAACACGCATAAACTCTCAAGTGAGATATGCTCAGTTGACCTCAACTAAAGAGTGCTGGTCACCATGGTCAGCAGCGGCAGCGCTGCCTTTGGGGGGACACGCTTCAGCCCCTTGCAGCAGCCAGGGGGCTGGGAGCCTGGAGCTGCCCTAGCTCTCCCTGAGAATTCCCCGGGGATTCAGGGAGCACAAACCCACACCACCCACATAACGGGACTAGGGGTGCACCTACCAAAGGAGTGCTTTTGTCCACTGCTGTCACCTCATGCATAGCTGATGTAGGATGCCTCGTGAGCTCCTCAGACTTATGCAAGAGCCCCAGTTTGTGACAGAAAATGTCCTTTTTTTTTTTTTTTTTGTGACAGAAAGCACGTTTTAGAAAAAGTTTTCCAGTAAGGGGGCACTGATTGAAGACAACTGCAAGAAGGCTGGAAGCTATTCTTTCAAGATGAGGTTATGAAACCAAATTGATAAAATGGGTTACTGTGTGAATAAGCATGAAAAAAGGAAGGTCTTATCAGCTGGTCTCACAGAAGGTTTAAGTTAGGAGGAGGAGACAGGCTTTCCCATACTCAAACCACTCTTCGGGCATGATCCAGAGGCATAAAGCTTCAAGCCAGAGTACAGGTAAGTACGAAGCTTTGTAAATTAGTCATACTTGAAGACTCCCCCCCAAAGATACCCTGTACCAAATTAACTGACATCTTGAATATTACTACAGTCATACTGACCTACTGCTACAGTATACATTAATGATTTAGTAACATAAAATTAGTGTTGGTTATGAAAGATGCTAATACACCTGAGCAGAAACGCACGTCCTTTGTACCACTTACCATGAGAAAGTGGTATTTAATTGCTACAGTTACATTAATGGCAAAATCAAAATTTTATTTTCAAATTGTTGGATTGAATACCAAACTAAGAGAGGACAGTGTTACCTCTTGATTTATGGTTTATATATTTATAAAGTGCAATTAAGGTACCATTTATCTTAATACTGACCGAGGAACTACAGGAAGTCAGAAAATACTTCTGGAGAATAAAACCAGTAGAATGCCTCTTCTGAAAGTCACATACAGGTTTTTCTGCACAGATTAACGCTTTTATCATGACGGATCATAAAGTAGTTCTTGTGTCTATCAGAAAATTCTATTTTACGTGTGAATTCCACGTCTTATACATGAGGACAGATAGAACTCTTTTACTGCATTATTGGAGACTTATCAAAAACAGGATGCTTTTTTCTTGGGAAGATGAAAAGTACAGAGATAAGCAGGGAACTAAAGACTGACGTTTTAACCAATAATATTTTTGTGTGGTTATCAGAGGAATGTAATAATTAATCTTTTAATCATTCTGAAGATTGTGCAAAATCATAATATCTCATCTTTTCCAGCCTCAACCTGCCATTCTTGATCTGAATTACAAACAATAAGAAAGGAGATGATTTAATGAGCAACTTTGTCATGTTGCCATTTTGCCTTAGTCAAAGGCAAATGTCTAGTTTTGCCTCTAAACTCAAACGTAATAGACTTATGTTTCAACTATGCTCCCAACCGAGGCAAACATGAATAGAAAAGTTAGGGCTATTTTAAAGCTAGAACCCCGGTGTCTTCACATTTTCATAGAGACATAATTAAATACACACTGTTAAGAAGAAACAAACATTCATTTACTAGAAAATAAAATCCATGTTGTGGAGAGAAACACACATGTGAAAGGAAGTCTGAAATTTGACAAATACTAAACTAAATCCAAAAAGAACTATTTCAGTCACAATGGCAATAGGTATGTTCTTATTATGAATGAAAAAAAATGACAGCATGATTTAATCACACTCAATAAATAGGCACTTCAATAAAGTATATATTTACACTGGCTTTCTGAATGCTAGGGCATCGCAAAGTAGTATGGCTTTATTACAATGGATGGAAGATGGCAACTACTTAGAACCCAGTGCCAACATGGATTATAACAAATCCAGTGAGTATTTTGTTTTTCAATTATTCATAGAAAATTTAATCCTGATTAAGTATCCTTGGGCAGGAATTCATGGGTAGTTGATGACTGAAACCAACATTTATTTGAAATGCTTCTGTTAATTTAATCTGTGTATATGGCTTAATTATGATTGAATCCTCAATGTAACAGAAATGAATTATATCAGGATTAAAATTCTAGTACCACATCACCCATTCCATTTTCTTTGCCTTTTTTTTTTTTCCCTTTAAAAGATGCAAGCCTGCTGTTTTAATTACCTTTATGTTGCTATGTCTTCTAAGCCTCAAATACTGTTTAGACCTTCATTACTGGATGAAATTTTTAGTTACATTTTTTTAAAAAAAAAAAGGCAGATATAAACCATATTTTCATTCCCATTAAAATTTTAACCAGTATGAACATCAGTTGCAAAAAAAGGCTTTTCTTTTACACCAGTAATAAAGGACAGTTTCTTGCAGTCAGTTGTGAACATTTTACATGTGTTCCCTAGAGGACTCTCCCTCTTTTATTTCCCCTTCTTTTATACTTATACATAAAATGCATTTTCTCTAAAGTGTGAAAATAAAAGAACTTGTACTCATCATTACGCATCACACCGATTTCACAACTGGCCCATTTCAGACTTGTTTGAGCTTGTAGATGTTTTAAGAACTGCGTTTTATAAGACCTTCAAACCTAGTATTGATATAAAGTAAGGACATTTTTCTGTGTCTGTGAATGGAAGAGAAAAAGATTCATTGTACTCTTCTGTGATACAGCTCAGCATCACATGCTACACAAACAATATTTGTAAGATTATTCAAATTATGCATTTTTCCACTCCACGATGCTTTTAACAGATTAATCCAGGGACCTTGTCAGACCGAAGGTCTGCGAAGTGCTTCGATACTATCACTCAGTTTTCCAGTGAAACCTATGTATCACATACCTGTGACAAAAATACCTGTATATTTAAGTCATTATTGCACATTCATTACATATTGTATTCTTCCTAAACATCTCAGAAGTGATGTCGATTTTTATGTCCAGAGGATACTGTTAGTGGCAATGTCACTGATGACAGTGAAGATACTTCCCAATATAGACTATGAGATAGAAAGAGCCTGTAGAGGATAACCATGGAGATGCACTGACAGAGGATAACGCCCATGGTAATAATCTAGAGAGAAGGAAAAAAAAAAAAAAATAAATGAAAAAAGCCACCAAACCAAACCCAAACCACCACCCCACAATAAGTTTCTATCAGCATACTGTGCAAGTGCTTGAGGTTTAACTTTAAACCTTTTAATACTGCTGCAGTTACAAAAGATTTGAACATGAATCTCTAGTCCAGGATTCAGACTCACACCTGGGTGTTTTTAAATCAGTAGATAGCCCTGGGCAAGTCACAGAACCCTTCTGGCAGTCTCTGTTCTGGGGAATTTTAGACTTGCAATTCACCACCCATGCAGTTTCACAAGCAGAAGTGATGTTTAGATATTCTATTCTTAAAACAAACAGAGGGGGGGAGGGGGAAGCTTGGTAACACTGCACCATAGCACAATCATGGAACCACGAGGATAGTGATTTATCGGTCTCACTTAGCCAGACCTCTTTTTAGTGCAAGTCTCTTCATCTGTAAAAGATGTGTAAGGCAGTGTTTATCAACGAATAAAGTTAACTACTGTTTCTGAGAAAGCAAAAGTCTAAGTTTATGTACAGAGAGTCTTTTGAAATCCATGCTTTTCTTAAATAACTATGGTATTTATTGATCACACATTTCTTTATTGATGTGCATTTAAAGAAGGAAACACAGCTAAATTAACCATTGTGTGCAGCTGCAGTTCCTACATTATGATAAACTTGCTCAAATGCAAGAGCAGAGCAACTGTACTCTTCCTTTAGTAAGCTTGAAATCTCAAAATATTGCAAAAATCTCCTTATTTCCTTTACTGATCCTATCTCTAGAGATTGTCCTCCTGCCCTGATGTTTTCATCAAGTAAAACCTAAAAAGTCTCTTCATTAGTAGCTCTAGAGGAGTCTTCCTTTTAAAGGAAAAAAAAACCCACCCAAAACCCAGATGTACTATTTATTTACTATATATTTTAGTAGAACCTTTTTCTTTCCCGTATATAGCCTCTACAGAAATAAAAGCTCAATTTTTGAAAATATTTGCATACAAAGAAAAGAAGCAAACTCAAGTCTGGAATGAGGTATTCGTCAATCACCTGAGAATAGTAGTGCACTTTATCTGAACATGGCTGGCTCCACACACTAGTTCTCTAGTTCCCAACATGTTTAAAAGCAACCAAGAAACCCAGCGAGTCCATCCTTGTTTTTAACTGTTTAGAGCTTACAAACCAAACGATGTATTTGGAAAGATTTCTTTATCTAAAGAATACAGTTCAGCTACAGGTACCCTGACCTATTTAGCCACATAAAGCTTTTAATGGATGAAGACTAAAAAAGCAAACAACAACAACAAAAAAATCTACCGATTTATCTTTCTACTAGCTTTGTTAAAAGAATCCCCAAGGTGTTTTTAATTAAAAAACAAACAAGCAAACAATAAAACAAAACACCCCCTCCACATTTTCCTTTGACTTAACAATCTCCCCCCTCTCCCTCCCTTAACCTAGAAATGATTACCCTTAGATGATTCAAACCCTGTATGCCTTTGTAAAATATGACTCACATTAGCATCAATGAGAGCTGTGTGACTAAGACTTCTCAAGTTGCTTTGGGGTCATAAGATTAACAGCCTAAGAGCATGAGTTTGCTAACAAACACTGAACATGAGGAACAACTACTATTCAAATTCCATCTCTTTTATCTTGCCTGTACATACCTTTTCTCTTTGATATTCTCTGAATATTATAGCAATGGTTGCAAGACATGGGTGGCACAAAAACCAGAGAATGCAGGCCTAAAAGAGAAGGCGAGTAGAAGTTATTAAATGACTACATGCCAGCTTAGAAGAAAGAGATGACAGTTAGAGGAACTACATTTACATTTCTGTCTATTTTATGAACCCATTGTTTAATTTTCAATCAACAGAACGAAAACCACACAATGAAAGGTGGGATTTCCGTTTAAAAAAAGCTCTATACTCCTTGTCAAATTAAAATGACTACTCAGATTATGATGACAGGGTGCAATTTAATCAAATCAGACAGTTAATTATCAACTTTCTTATGGAGGAAAGAGTGTAGTGCTTCAGTCAACTGCATGCCACAATGATATCTGCAGCAGAAGGGAGCAGTTTCCCTGATGTAACCCATACTTTGGCAAAGGTGATATAGAACTCTCTTTTCAGCGTGCTTCTCTCCACTGTGATGATCTGATAAAGACCAGCAGCCAGTGACAAAGCCAGGCAAACTCTGAGGCCAATAAGCAGTCCACTTGCTAAACTATGGTGTGAATGGTAGCTGTGGTGATTCGTATCTTCAAACTGCTCCCAAATTAACAAAACACTCTGGAAAAGAACACAAACAGCAAAGTACATTTAGAGTAAACGAGGTTATACTAAACCTCAATTAAACTTCCCATCACAGATTACATAATCCGCACAATGGTCAAACTCTGCTTATGGAGACCACCTTGTTATACAAAAAAAAAAAACCCCTAACCTGAACTGCTTTTTGGCACCACCTATTACTCCATGTGCAACTGGCAGGAATGGAGTTTCGCTTTTTGCATTCCGTAACTTTTGGAAAGTTTTACAAGTTAAAGTTTCCTCTAATTTGGATAGAAGGAATGTGGCAACTTAGCATAAGACCCAAAATAATCACCTAGTTAAACAGTCTACTAAGGCCTACTAAGCAGGAAGCCCACTGAAATGATTCCACAGAGCTACAGGGAGGTGTCTCCTTCCACTTGGGATCCACAACCTGTAAAGCTTGTTTCAAAGGCAGGCGACTACGCCTTTTCTTTCAAAATCCTAACAGGATTCATTTTTCTTTTCAAAGATGGGGAAGTAAGAGGGTGGTGCTGCTGCCCCTTTTATACAATAGCCTAAAGGCTCAAGCATTCACCCAAGTTGAACTTGGATCTCCCACAATTCCCTTCTTTGCCTAAAGGATATCCAACTCACATCTCCCACCTCCTTGGAGAGTGCCCCAACTGCCAGGCTATAGGCTGTTCTTGGGTGGGCCACTCTCCACCCCTTCTATTGAAGCTGTGCCATTGTGGAGAAAAGAATTCAACATCAGCTAGGTCAGAAACTGTGAGCGAGCCTGACTCTGCAAGCAACCGGCTCGGAAACCTCCTAGGGTCTCAGAAAGAGAGCGTCACAGGTTCCAAATGCTGTTCCAACATCTGGACAAACGCTCTAACCAACAGGTAACTACATGAAAGATAGCAATCCTCCTTAGCTCTCAGCACTGTACCCATTTGCTGCAGAATCCAATTTTGTAGGAGCACTGTGAGAAAGAATATTGATAGATTCTCAAAGGGAAAACAGGTTAAGAAGTGCCTAGTTTCCAAATCTTAGCTGGGTACAAGCAGACGCCTACTTGTTGCATAAAAAAATAGGTCTTGCTGAAGAATACCTTTTTAAGACTTTGGGAATGTTAACGGTATAAATTAGAATACACATAAAGTTTAGACTCTCCCAGCATCTTGTAGCAGCTGAATGGCATTTTAAGAACTTAATATGCACTGGAATCCAGTCCACCTACTGCACACATCTAACCCGCACTTCAGTTTCAGGTGCCTAATGAAGCAGGCTTTCTGAAGAAAGGTAGGCAAATTTGATTTATATGAGTGAGGTAGCTCTAAAGGCCTTCAGAAGCAGACACTGTATGACTCAATTTAGAAAGCTAAATTAGTCAGATTCCTTTCTGAACACATTCAAAGGTTCTCTCACTACATTAACTACATAAAGACAAAAAGGTTACTGATATTAACTCAGAAAAAAAAGTGCAATCCACCTGTGCCTTCCAAGGGTGGGTGTTCTTGAGTCTCATCAGTTGAGACATGATCATTTTCACATAGAATATCCTCAGAGAGTACTCTTGTGCTTTTCCTCTCCCTTACCTAGGCCATGACACAGCAAGCATCACTGCTACCATTTCAGTCAGTCCTCAACTACCGGGATGGAAAATGGAAGGATGGGAAAGGGACAGATGTGAAGCATGCATGTCTTGAACATCACTGATTACTTGTAAACAATCTGACCAACAGGCTTCAATGTTCACATCATAACACTATTTCTGAGTAACTCCAAGCAAACACTTTCAAATGATCAAATTACTTGACTGAGAATTCTGTCAAGGAGTAAGACTGAAGTAAGACTAAATGGCTCCTGAAACCCTGAGATACAGCACGGTGTTTGCTGTTGTGTCTACAGCATTAGTTTTGGCAGGAAACCGATGAATTCCTATCACAGAAGTTATTTCAGTCCAAGTAAAACATGATCAGGCATTCTACCAGTTATAGAATAACTGCAGTCTTGTACAAAGCATTTTGCCTTGCAATATTTACACTTGGGAGTAGCCAAAGTATTTAACTTCCCTGGACTGGACATACAATGTCTGAGAAAAAAAAAAAAAAAACCCCTCAACCACCTCCTATATATAGAATCTTCCTGACTAAAGCGTGCATCTGGGTGGAAGACATATAGACTGATGGAGATGGAACTGTGATACTGTTCTACAAAGAAACTTCAGGGAGACCCAGGGACAGCTTAAACTTAAAGAACAGAGCTCATGAGGGTTTGGATTTTCCTTAACCTACACCAACAGTAAGAGCAGTGAAGGAAGCCACTTTCATGACAAGATGACAAAGAGCTAGAGTAAAGGAATCATTAGAACATTTCCCTTATGGGAAAATAGTGTCTGACAGCAGGGTATGCTCTGGACTAGCCCTTTAAAGAGTGTAAACAACAGAGGAATCAGTTGATCAAAGACTCTGTGTAGTGACAGCAATGCAAGACCACAGAAGTCCAGCTTCCTTCAGTTTCACTGGATTATTACAAACTAAGCAGAAGGCAGAGGCATTAGAGGCAGAGATGGAACTGTCAGTGCAACAGACTGGAAGCTTGGACAAAGTGAACATGTGTCATTGCTCTTACTAGGAGCTGGGACTGTTCTCACTCACCAGAGAAAAGCAGGATCCTATAAAAGAGAAGTCTGTGCTATGCAGTGTTTCTAGGTTACAACAGATTAGGCAATCTGTTCTCAATGAGGGAAGAGCTTTCACAGACAAGAACGATCTTGAAGTCAAGATCTCTTTGGCTGGCTATGCCTGAGAAACTAAGGTCAATAAGCCCTGAAGTTTCTTACCTCGACCACAGAAATGCATGTATCAGCTCACATAGCTGCAATATCAGGAACAAGCTGAAAAAACACCCAGACACCAACCTGCTGAAACGGTCATCAGAGCCATTTTTTTTGTTGGCAGTGAGCAGAACTATGAGCTCTGAGAAGAAATCGAGGGAAAATCTAAATACTATCCAGAAGAACAACTCTGCTTAGGCTATAGACAAAAGAACTGGATGAACTAGGTAGCTAAGAGCTGACTCGCACTAGCTATGTTCAACATTAAAGTCACAACTGTTTCCTCCTAAAGTGAAGGAGAATGACCATCTCCTTGTTTACATCATGCACTGCTCAAAATGCCAGACTTCACCTGCATGTACTTCCAACATATCTTGGTTCACAGTGGAATCACAGAATGAAAGGGACCTTTGGAGACCATCTAGTCCAACCTTCCTGCCAAAGCAGGTTTCCCTAGAGCAGGCTGGACAGGAACACATCCAGGCAGGTTTTGAGTATCTCCAGAGAAGGAGACTCCAGCAGTACTAGACATCAACCACTGTCCAGTACTGGTCTTCCTCTTCAAATGCTAGAAGAATGTTTGCCATGGACATCATCGTGATGTTCCAGATACACAAGTTGAACCCTCCACATCCATACAATGAAGAACCAGATGCTCTTCATTTTTCACATGAGGAAACAATTATGGTAGAATCCCTCCTCCCCTTCACTATGCCAACACTGAATTTATGGTAAGCCAAGATAACATATCAATCTCCAGTAAATGACAGGTTCTCATGAGACAGATCATCTCTGAGAGGTAAGGCGAAGGGGGAAGCAAAAGGGAAATTAAAAGTAGCAGCAAGGCAAAGTGGATTAACTAGCTGCTTCTAACCATATCCAGTACTTGGATATCTGATGGCATGCCAGTAAAGTAAAAAATGGTTTATATCTAAGGTCAAAGGTAGAGTTGATTCTGACCACACCTTTGGGGTGTACTTAAGAACCCCTGTGAAGCATGATGTCTAATGCAGTAAGATTCTATGTCATTTTGGTCAGGTTCAAAGTACTTAGCTATCTTTCTAGAACCATTGCTTCCACTCTGATCAGCCCTGAAAGCTGAAACTGCTCAGGTCTATGTGATGGGAAAGGCCTGCCATCAAGAAAGTTTTGAACAAGGTTTGTGTGTCAGCAGTAGAGAGTGGAATCTTTAATGAATACAGAGCGGCCTGGGAACCTTTTGTTCTGAGGCTGAAATAGAGAACAAGTTAAGGCAAGGGGAGATGCCGAATGGCAGACGTGTCCCTCCTTTAAGATGCTACCTCTTTGCAGCCGCAAAGACCACGAGATTTGCTGACTAGGAGGCTGTGTCCGCCCTACACTGATGGTAACCTGTAAACTCAGCCTGGGAAATTGCTGGTGTTTCTGAAAGAACAAAAAGAAAGAATCCATAGCATCAGTACAAAGAGGAGAAAAAACTGAAAATTTGCTGAGTAATTTGAACTAGTAGCAGGCAAACAAGGTCAGATAGTTTGCCAGTCAAAACTGCAGTTAAGTTGAAGAACAACATGTTTTCCCAGACTGCCCACTTGTTTGACTTCCCTGAAGACGAGATGAAGACAGGAAATGTAGAACGTCAATAAAACTAACATGGTTCTATCTCTGTTAGGGTAATGCATGTGGTCTCCAGCACCCTTCACAGCAAGTCCTCAGAACACCTCTGATTATCCACATAAGTCTGTCCAATCTGGCATGGGAGGAAACTGGGTCTCCTAGAAGAATCTCTGGGAAAGCACACAACATAAAAGAGGTTATTCTACGTTTTTAGTAATTGAAAGTGCTCATCGATTGCCCTATTACTGCAGGTCTAACACCCATATCAGTCTAGACAGACCAGTGAACAACAGACTAATCCAGAGAATGAAGAACAGACTAATCCAGAGAATGAAGAACCATTGATAGAGATGATGTGGTCTGGATCCTGCTCTCCTGAGCTCAACATCCACGTTTTGTATTAAGAAGAAGAAACCTGGCAGAAGGTGTATTTTGCATGTACTGAACAATGAGATGGAAACCATCCTCTCCAGAAGGATACTCTTGTCAGGGGACTTTTGCTGGAGACAGTAGATCCTGAGACGGGGATGCAAAACCACTCAGACAATGATATACTCTGATATCCATATTCTGTTCCTACAAGACTCCCACCAAACCTTGACATTCCCAACAGTACCAGGAGACGACGTGGTAGATCTGTGCCTTCCTGGTGAAAGGCAGCCAACTTTGTACCAATGCTCCAGTGGTGCTCAAAGAGCCAATTACACACACAAATGTGTAATGGACCAGTACCGGGGGAAGCAGCACATATGTATGATACCTGCCCCAATTTTTACCACAACAACAACAACCACCTTGATGATACTGAGTGTCCTTTCTATGTATAGTAAAAAGGAAACAAACAAACAAAAAACTTTCCAGTCTCAAGTGACAGAGTACTAACACACCCATATGTATGTACAAGTGGAAAAGTATGAATAAAATTAAATACTTTTAGAAGTCTTCTTTACTACCAGTATGTAAAATTTCTGCTGCTAGATGGGTGTCAAAGTAAGGTGGAATTAACCTGTCTTTAAATTTCAACAGTCCCATTGACCTTAATAACCTTCGGTTTATATTCTTAATTAGCAAGAAATGTCAGCTCCCAGCTACTCTTAATGTTTTAGCAGTCCACTTATTTAGTTTGGAAGCGGCACTAATTACAGATACTACTCAAATGGCACAAAATTTTCACTGTAATCTCTTCCTCATTACTGTCTCCAGTTTCTCCCTGCTCTTCTGTTTCTCAATGGCTTTCAGATTCTCTTGTCTTTATGTTGTGATTTAAAAAAATTTGTTTACAAAAGGCACCACCAGGGTTGGATGATCTCCATTACAATTTACTTTTAACTTACGGGTTTACTTGACTTTCTAATTTATACTAATGGAAAATATTTGAATGAAATTATGTGTCAGACCATTTGTATATTTGCAAGACCAATCCTGCACATGAATCTTTCAAGAATTCCCTTATATTGATTGAAAAGGCCATTAGACATCCAATTTGAGTGGTTCTAAGAGAGGGGCACTGAGGATTTCAAATTTTTTTGGTGACAGAAAGAATTTCTCACAGCGGTTTTTTCTCATCTTTCCTTCTCATGCTGCGTGTTGTCACCCCCCACAATGTAGTTCACAACCCCTCAGTTGTACTTCTTACAACTATTTATAGGACCACATTATAAATCAGATCAGTAAAATGACTGCTGAAATATCTTTTTTTTCCCCCCTCCAATCTAGATCATTTCACTGATCTGGTTTACAGTATAATGCTATAAACAATTGGCACAAACAGGAGTTTGGAAAACTGTGGGAACTTCTTAAGTGGTTTTACTGCTGAACAAAAACATACTGTGGAGCTACACCTTAAATTGTTAAAGTAAAGAGAAGGTGGTGTTACCTATTAGACATACTGGGTGCACATTATGCTGTGGGGTTTTTTTTTTTTCCAGTCTTGATACTCCCTCCCTCATAAAATATTGAAATTAGTTGGTTCACAGTTCTGTCATACTTAATAGCAGCTGTACATTTCAGTATAAGAATGAATATAAAATACAAACCTGTGTAACAACAACTACCACAGCAATGCCAGTAGATGTTGGAGTGGAATCCCACTGAAGAGGTCTGCCCTGAGATTTCTTCATTCTGCCTATCGTCCAACCCATACACAGACTCAACAATAAATACAGCATTTGTATCTGTGAGATTATGTCACACACTATTGAAAACAAAAGAAAAAGAAATACAGTCACAATAAAAATATCTTTTCTAAAGCAAAAAATATATCTATTTCTATATACCCACAGATGAAAGATGGACATTTATACCTCCGTATCACCTTTAGTCATAATTTTGATGATAGTTTGACTAGCTGAGGTTGCTTTGCCACAAAATCTGGATATTTTGGGTAGTTTCCAGTGACCAAACAGATCGCTATCAGCTTTCCTCTAGTTATGCTGCAGTTCTGCAACAACACGGGCACAGCGCCACATCCTTCCAAATCCCACTCTTGTGTCAAAGAAGTCTGGGCTCAAGAGTCTGTCTGCATAAATAGATTTACAAATGCTAAAGAACTAAAATCATATGTATGATAATCACACTGCAAATATGAAACACAATCAAATGAACTCCTTTCTTTGCCCTGAAAAACTTTTGTTCAAATATCAGATAGTTGCATTGTACTTTAAATTAACTGCGCTTTGTCTTAAGGATGCAGTAGCTTGCAACAGAAAGCACAAGTATTTAGGACAAATTCCACTCTCAGATACTTAAAGGGGAAAACATAATTAATAACCTTAGCACAAACTTTATTTGGAGCAACAACTTGTCTGTATTTCATTTTATTAAATGCAAACTACCTTTGCCTCATTTTGTTATGTCCATTCCCCCCCCCCCCCGTTTGGGAGCAATTAACACATACTCCATAAAGTTACATTCTTAATCAGCGTCTCAAACCTGTGTTTGAAGCTGTATCTGAATAAAGAAAACTTCAAGCTAGAATATATTAAAGCCTTTGCTTGTTAGCCTGGCTGAAGTACTACTGACAGTAGAAAGAACTGAAGATTTCTTTTTGGGTGATTGTTAGCTTTAGACTATAGCAATTTTTCAGTTGGTGTTTGGATCTGAGAGTAAACTGGGTCATTGTACTGGGATTGCAGGGACATACAAGAAAGACTGACTCTTATGTAAATTGCAAATTCAGTTCAGAAACTAGAGATTGGGCACTACACACAACAATGCTTTCTTGTTCACTTGATTAATATTTTAGTTCAATTAAATTTGCTCCTTATTTGCAATTTTCACTTATACTATAAGGTACAAGAAAAATATTTCTGTATCACAAAAGCAAAATTCTATTTTTATACAACTGGACTGTATTATAAAAGATAAGTGTACTTCCACATTTACTAAAAATATTGGCACAGAAAACGTTGCTGCTGTACAGAGATTAATATCACACAAGGGAAGTGTGTAAAATGAAGATCAGCTACAGTATTTCCCTGACACTCAGTAATATTAGCAAAATATGGATATAAGCCAGACTTCAACATCTTATTCCTGGGATATATTTGGTATTCTCACAGTTTATACTTTAAAATGCTTCTAAATGTATTCAGATACCTTTGCTGTTTAAGAAATGTCAAGAGGTTTTAGTAAATACAAACTTGCTCATTCTTCAATAAAATGAATTGCCACTGATTTTGGGCAAAACGATCTTGGAATTATTTTACAATGCTAGCTATGGAGACATAGTACTCACTAGGAAAAATTGTTATGTGAACCCAAGGCACACCAAACCAGTGTCACAAATCCAACCTAGAGAAATGTCTGAACAAATCTGGATGTTCTAGAGAGCATTTTATTTTCTGTCACTCCTTAAGATAACTTGCCCTATAGGTATAGCCAGACATAATCTCTCAATCACATCTTGGATATAGATATTGCTCTGCTTCACTGTGGCAAAAATTCAAGTAGGTTCCCAGAAAAAATGGCATAAGACAAAAATTCAATACCAGCTTTAATCTTTGACATCTCATACACCTTGCCAGAAAGTAAGGAGGTTGAGAGAAATTTGTAAAATTACAATAACCCCACAATATCCAGGGTCAGTGTAAAGCCACATGCTACTGAGTTGATACTATATTTGTCTGATTTCATCACAACTCACCTTTTTTTTTTTTTGGCTGTTCAACAGGCATAGTAATATTAATTGACTTTTAAAATTTCTATCTTATCAAAATTTAAGAGACTACTATTTGTGATGCTTTTGATTGCAGCATTATTTCTGTGATTTATGTGATTAACTTGGGTGACAAATTATACTAAGGGTCAGGTCTTTATCCATGTTAAAGACTAAATGATGTAGGAAAAGAATAATTTCTTGGTATAGTATCTGAACAGGTTTCTAGAAAGAAATTCTGGCCCCACGGCAGTCAACAGAAATTTTAGCATTCACTTTTAACTCAAATTTCTGTTGTGATACAGAGAAAATGGTACCACCTTCCATCTTCAAACTATACTACTTGCTATCAGCCATTCTACAGAATTGTAACAGACTCTAAAGCCTTCCGTTTTTCATTACTTGTGCTCTTTTACTCTTTTGGGAACCACAAACATTAAAAACAATGGGAAAGGAAAACTCTCTTAGCCGAATTTCTTAAATTCAGTTATTGATTAAAAAAAAATTATTTTATTCTTAATAACCTTTGCTTTAAGCAAATAAAACTGGGCTCTTCACTGCAATACATACACAGAAAATCTAACACGTAGCTACTCTCTGAAGTTCTGGCTGGGCAGTTAACACCGGGTTTCTCACTCAGAAGGATTTATGACTACCTCCATATTCTCTATTTAATTTCATTTCAGGAGACAAGAGGGAAAGTTTAATAATACAGTTGCTGGAGAGGCTGCAAGGAGCTGCTAACTCAAATGGTTAAAACAAGAAAGAGGCAATTACTGTGGTGCCAAGTGCCATCAAGAGGCCATTAATTCCAACTGCAAGCTTCTAAATGAACTCTAGGAAAGGAAATCTTTTTCTACATAGGCTATTACTCTCCAGTGCTATCTCACTACCACAGTACTACTTTCTTGGGGTGCTTCAAGTCAACGAAAAGGCAATACATTTGCTTAGAAAGAACCCCACAATGCTTCAAATGTGAACTACAGGAAAAAACTCTCCAACAATAATGTTTAGCCCTGAAGAATCCAGCAAGAGTAAGTTAGTGAATTTTGGGAAGGGATTTTACAGGAATTCAATTGCAGGGAGAACTCAGAATATCTATTTAGAGTGGAGAAAAATGCTTTGTTAACATCAATTCTTTACATATGATTAGAGTGATGCAAAAAATGCTTATCACTTGTGCTGTAAAACATTTAACGGGTTAATTATAATCCATGTTAAATTTGCTAGTGAAATGACACACACCATAAAATACGATTAAGTTTCCTAAAAAGCTTTTCTACTCTAAAACATGCAAACTCTGCAAAACTCTTCAACATATTGAAACATTTACTCATGTGGCAGGCATGGATTTAAGTGTTTGTATGAAGGAACCTTCAGACAAGAAAATCCTTTGAAAAAATCCTAAACAGCATCACAGTTGTATAACTTAAAATACAGTTATTGTAAACATCTAGAATAAAGCTTGTTTTCAGAAAAGCAACTTCCAGTATTTTATATTAAAAAGTCCAATGATATGGTTCAAGATCATAATACAGTCCAACAACAGCATTCGCTAATGTATTATACAGATTAACACGTAGGAGTACGTAAGAAACAGTAGACAAGTATACTCACATTCTGCCAGACTTCCCATAAAAGGTGCTCCTATTCCATCTTTAGAATAACTGATAAAAGAATAAAAGATGATATTTTTAAGTGAGTTAGTCTTAAGTGTGTGTTTTCTATTAAATGTACACTTAGGTAATGATGCAGTTCTAAAATGTCAGCCCTATGTTTTGTCACAATCAACACCGGAAAGATGACATACTGATCTTTATAACACAATGTTCTTCACGTCTTAAGACTGAAAGCAAAAATAAGCAAAGATACCTTGAGAAATGCAGGTAGTTGGCAAAAGCTGAACCAGCCTGCAACAGTAATGCAATTGTCAACACCTTTAATACAGTATGCATAGGTCCACGCTTCTTAATTGTTTGCCACAGGGACTGCGCATATATGCAAGCAGTTACGAAGTACGCTAGGACAAGCAGGAAAAAGAATTCATGTAATCCTGTGGAAAAAAAAAAAAATATATATAGCTTAGTTTTTATAAAGAAACAATGCTATTCGGTAAATAACTCAAACAAGGTATGTTCTTTTATATAAGCACTGGGAAATACTTAGTAACTGTCACCCAAAAGTGGTAATACACACAGAATGAGCAAATCCTAACCTGTTTTATCCAAGAAAGCCAGTGAGTTTTTTTCAGAGAGCTGATTATTTGATCTGACAAAGTATTCTTTATTCAACAATACCTTTTCTGAGTGTAGCAGAGGTTCTGCTGAAATACAAAAAGCTTTGTAGCAATTTCTGAAATAGTATAAAGTGGCATACAGTTTCTTGATAAACAGAAAATAACTGTAGCCCATTTCATCAGTCACAAACATATTCAAAGGACTAATTTTTAGCTCTTTTTTTTTTTTGATTCAATTTTTAAAGGCACAATCTGAGGATGGGAGAAACCCAGAACAGACTTCTGTTGAACCTATTTCACCACTGGGTGACACTGTTCCTTCACATAAAGTAGTTACTTCCAAGAAGCACAGTTGTCCAAGACAGAAAACTTTTAGATAAACCAAAATGGAAGGAAAAATAGCACACAGAACAATAATAAGTTCATAAAGTGGATTTTTTTTTTTTTGCACCTATCTGAAAAAATGCCCAAAGTTTTTGACATTATTTACAAAACAGAAGTCCTCTAATTTTCAGTCATGCAGTAGTCTGGTAAAATGCTTCCCTAAAGACCTGCATCCTGGAAATGTTTTCTATTGTCCAGAAGCTTTGGCACCCATATGAGCACCCAAAGGGTCAAAGGCAGCAAGCTATAAGCAAAAATGGGTAAAAAGATGCTTCTCACAGAAAACTTATGTTTTCCTTCTCCAGCCTTCCTTGAAACCAAGTGATGGCCACAGAATCAGATTCTGAACAATGTTTTTCCTCCAGCAGCAGGACAACTCTGCTAAAAACTTCCAGTCAGCTCCACCCAGAGATTAAAACCAGAGCAGTTATACACATTTCAGTACCTAAGTTGAAAAACATTAGAACTGGACGAGTTCTGAACAGTCACTAGTACTATAATTTCTCTGTCTAAAATGAATCATTTTGGATTTACACAAGTGAAATACAAGAAAAAGAGCATAAGGTAATAAAGACTCATGAAACAAAAATTTCAAGACCACTCTGCTTCTCTTGCATACCTATATAAAACCATGACTTATGAATGACAAAAATATGCATTTCAGATCAAATCTCTTACTCTTTCTTTCACTATCTTTCTGGTTTAAAAGACATGTACTGAAGTTGGCATGGATTCTGAAGATAAGTTATTTCTCACCATGACGAATGGGTCCCAAACTCTTTAGGAAAATGAACTAGCTTTTAATAAGCACTAAACATTTAGGATAGAAAGTTCCTTCCAACAAAAGGCAGATTGTGGATGACTGGCTTGAGACCAAAAGGACTGAAGAGAAAGTTGCACTGAAATACAGCTATAAAAAAACAGAGTAACTTTCAACCTGTCTTTTTTAAGTCTCCTGACTTTCAAGTAACCTAGAGTTGACAGAGAAAAGTAAAACATATGTACCTTAATTTGAAATACCTAACTTCAAAGATCTTCAAAATGTTGTCTAACTGGTCAGCTGCCCTTAGAAATCCTAGATTCCACCGGTACCATGTCTTACATAAAAAAAAGCCCCTACCATATAAAATAAGAGATTACTTGTCAGCAATCAGAAGCCAGGCCTCCTCCTCTCTCAAGGCAAACATCTGAATGACAAGGTTACAGTTTCAAGTTCTTTCCTTATAGTCCATTTGAGATCTTCTGTGTCAGGCCACAACTTTAGTAACTACTAAAGTGAACTATGACCTAACCAGAACCATCTGTAACTACGTAGTTTTTAGTTGCCTCAATGAAAGGATCCATTCCTCAAGGAATGAAACCCTTATGTTCTAACCTGCATGCCTCTAAGGAAAAATGACAAACATTATTCCCCAAAGATACATTTAAAAAAAAAAAAAGAGAAAAAAAGAAATATGAAATCATCCTCTGTTCTTTGAAAGTAGACCAGCATGTAACTTCATGATTCACTGCAGTGATGCAGATTTTGAATCTGAATGAACAGATCTGTTCCTGTGCAACTGTCGAAGACGCGGCATATACAGATCACCCTGCGAAAATGCTACATCTGCTTTTTGAGATTAAGTAAATTAACCTAGAATTCACTTCTGCATACAAAATTCACCAAATAACAACTGTCAACTAAGTTTGTGGACTAAGAAGCACAGGTAAGAAGTTAAAGAGACAGGTAAGTCAATTTATAAGCCTTGAAAAAGAGATGATTAACAGAGCTACTTTCTTACAGATTCCACTAAATGTTTCAGTGAATATTTTCTTCCCTTCAGAGAGGGAGCTACCACTGTTCTCTCTGTAACTTCTTGAGACCAAGAATGACAGCAGGGCATATGATTCTGAGCATAGTGATTAGGCTCATTCTGGGTATGTAGGTTAAATCTGTATATGAAGGCAGACTAAACCTATTGGGCTCTTCCTTTAGAACAAACCCAGGTTAGTGATGTGTTGCTGAGGCCTTCCAGAGGTAAGCACTGCAACAAAGCATACATTAGGTTGGTTTGGAACGGCCAATGCATACAATTTCACATAGGCATTTCTTTAGCTGCTGTCTTGAATAATTTCTAGAAGTTTTTCTTTGCACATTTAAAGATTTAAAATTGCATTTCTTAATCAAATTAGAACTGACAAATATCTAATCTGTGGCCTGTGACTAAGATACTTAGACCTAAACGTTGAACTGAAATTGTATTGGCAAAAATGTTTCATCGTGCATGTGCTCGTGTTGCACAGAATCAAAATTTACACACCTGAGGAATTTCATGAATTCATTAAAATCAGGGATTAAGTTCACAGTCAAGTGGAAGCTTACAATTTCAACATGGGAAAAATACCTATCAGCAAAGCTGTTAACACTAACTTTCCTCATGTATCTATACTTCCAATTAGGTAAGTTTTGGAAAGTCAGTCTAGAGAAAGGAAAGGATTTTTCTGTAATGTCAGAAAATCAGTTAAAGTTCACCCTCCATGAAAAAGTAGAATATGAAATATAAGAGACACTGCTATCTATTCCCTGTACTTTTCCAAGCGTAGCAAGTACTGATTTGTTTGCATGATCAGATCCTTAACTTAAAAATCTAATTTTAAGAAAAAAAAGTCTTACCAGATTCCCCTGCGCTAAAGTGATCTAATGGATTCCCTTCTGCATCTGGGTTTAGTAAGATCATTTCAAACTGAATATCCTCCGATTCAGAATAATTCTCCTCGCAGGTAAACTTGTCTACATAAAACACATACCATGTTTCCGGATAAGGAATCTGTGAGACTGTCAGATTTTGCTCTGTGTGGTTCACAGTCACTTTGGAAAAAAAACAGACAAACAAAAATATGAGTAAATACTTGATTAGTTTGTTTTTAGACAACTCATCTTTGAATGAAGATAAAATTTAAATCCACAACATCATATACAAGTTATAAACTACACACAGTATGAAACAGTCTTTGCTTTGAAAGCTAGCCATAACACCAGAGACCAGACTTCCAACTTCATCTGTTGTTTCAAATAGGCACAGGCAAGGGTTGGTGAGGATATGTAGCACATGTCATCTCTCAGCTTTTGGGTTTGCTGAGAAGGCTCCCTTCTGCCAGAAGCCAGTAACTGCAAACTGTGTCTCCTATGCTTAGTGCATTTCTTTCCTCCAGTACAGTACTAACAGGACTTGGTCTTCTGTATTAGCCAACAGATACTTCTGCAGTATGAAAAATACCTTTGTGAAATTTATTCTACTCTGTTTTCAAAGATTTTTAGACCAAACAGGAACAGCCACATGTGAGCTTGGTAAACAGTGTTCATGCTTTAAAGATACAATTTAGCACAATTTACAGCATCTTCCCCAAGTCATAATAGACTGAATTTCAACTGACAGCTTTGGGCTTAGACCATCATCCAATGAAACGGCATATTTCGAATCAGATTACATTTAAAACCCACTATGTAAAAGACTGATGCTTCATCTGCTCACCGATCTTACCACTGTTTTTCCCCAAAAGCACAATCTGTCCAAAATAAACATTTGCTGTGGCTCTGTATGTTTGGGTGAAAGTGCAAGAATTCTAAGTATCAGCTAATCAGCTCAACCATAAATGAAAGCCATCTCTGCAGAAGAAATAACAATATAAATATTAGACTGTAAATTGATTCACCTTAGTAATTTACGATGACAATGGTTAAGGATGAGGAAAACAAAAAAAATTCATTAAAAAAAGATCTACAAAACAAGCTATTTCTGTTTTTTATGGAAAGGCCTTTCTAAATGAAAAAGCTGCAAACATACATACAAAACAATCCTTAGCAAAACTCATTATCCCCAAATATTTTGTAGACAAAATTTAGAACTGATCTCTAACTTGAAGCCTATCTGTGAAAAATGTTTATGTAATTTAAATAAACTTGTTTCGACTTCAAGAAGTTATTTTCTGTTGTCTGAAGGGATGAACTGACCAACGTTAGGATCCAGGAAGAAGCATATAACATGTTTCTTTGCAGCAATTGTCATGAAGTACAAATTTCGACAACACACAAACCAAAAAAGAGTTCTAACGAGCAATTTGTCTTGTGTAGCTAATGGTAAGCATGCATTCCACTCTGGAGCTACAAATCTTGTCAATCAAACACACAAAGTGAAACAGCTCCCTTAAAAATACCCAAGATGATTTCATATGGTACTTAATCAATCAAAAAAACAAACTGCAGCTGACAGGGTGCCTTTACTCTCCATCTCGACTCTCAGCTGAGTTCTGACACTGTGTCATTTGCACCAAGATTAAGGATCACACAGAGCGCCTTTAATCATGTTTTCTATGAAATCTACAAACTAACTCACAGGGAATGAAGTAAGATAAAATAAAAATGCAATTGATTTTGCCCAAGATCAGCAAACAGATCCAACTCACCCTGTAGTCATATGATTCCTAAACACAGTAGAAAACAGCGAGTACAGTGTTGGGACAGACAGGAGTGACGGACCAACTGCTAGTCACTTCAGCAGCACTTCATGTTCAGCTCAGAGGAAGTGTAAGGGAACTACATCCTTAGAAGTGACATCTGTATAAGATTTCATTACGACAATGTTCCAGATCAATTGGTTACTCTAGGGATTCTGCCCACACAGAGGAAATGTATTCAAAAAAGAAGCTGTATTCACTTAAGATCTATTTGAATGCAGTTTCTAATATTAATTTCTTAATGGAAAATTTATAGTTTAAGTAGGCCTTGTAATATTACGATCAATAAATGGTGCAAAAATTATTTCAGTATGTTTGTCTTCCAATTTCATAATTGAATGATTCATTGTTTTACTGTTCTTTTAAATTTAGATGCATATTCAAGTTAAGCTTTATCCTGATTAGCTCACCTTTCAGATTAGCTAATCTTTGATACTGTATTAAAAACTTTCTAACATGTTTTGTCCATCAAAACGTGACAGGCTTGTGCTACCATGACAATGAAAATATCTTATATCTTTGTTTTCTCATCTTTGAAAAACATCATTTCCATGGAATTGGAGAACAGGAGCCTCCTGACACATGAGAAGCATTCCTCCATAAACACGAAAACAAGTTAACCTGTATGTTCTGTACCAATATAGTTATCAGCTCAAATATTAAAAACATTTGAATGGGAGATTCAGTGATGAATACCAAATTACAAAATTAAAAGGTGAAAGAACATTAAATGATAATGGAGGCAAGTTATAAAAGTAAGGCAGCATAACCCAGATTAATTTTTGCAGATGACCTTACAGACCCGGGGGGCGGGGGGGGGGGGAGGGGCAGGGAAGGGGAAAGCTAATGATTATGAAGTTGTAAAAGAAAAAAAAAGAAGAAAAAAGAACAGAGAAAAAAGTTTTTCAGGTACAAAGTTACCCTTGTACTGTGTACTTGGGCTACACACCCCCACCTTACAAGCATTCACTTCAGAAGTTTAGAGGTAACTGCAGCAGGCTCCATCAGTTTGCCTCTAATTTTTTTTTTTCATTCCACTGCAGTAAAAATCACAATTCAAACTGTACATTTGACTGTCTCAAACATTTACATTTTCTAAATTCTTCAGTTTCATCTTACTATGGTATTCTTTGTAAATTCTTTCACATATTCAACATAATTTTTTATGGAAAAGTTTGAGATAAAAAAAAAAAAAACCAAAAACTTTTACTCCAAGCAGAGTTAAAGAAAATCTCTGCACCAAATGAGTAAATGAAGACTTCAGCCAAACATGTATCCTTTCCGAGTTGTGTACAAGTGAGAGCATGAGACTGGAACTAGTCATAAAGTTTGGCTGTTTGCATTAAAGTCATTATTTGTCAAAGATTGTTCATTTTCCAGCAGTACACTAAATCATAACTTACAAAGTCTTCTGAAGTGATGCAAACAAAGCAATTACATTTCCTTGTAATCATTTTTAATTACAGAAGGTCGAAGTTCTGCTTTTATTTAAGTTGATGCAAAGTCCATATTCACTGAAATAAATATTCTAAATATACAGATAACAGGGTTCTAAATACACAGATAACTTAATTTGTAAAGAAAAGAAGTAGTAACTCACTTGTCAGCTGAGCTTTAGAGAACTTCTCTGTACAGCTGTGATCTTGAATACTGTTCTGCAGTTTCTGCCATTCCTGTGCTTGAAACAGGTGAAGTCTAGCCTCTTTTGTCACAGCTACTGCTACGTTCTTGATTCTGACACACAGAACAGCATGGTCACCTTAATATTTAAAAAATAAAATCAACTACTCTGCCTTGATGTCAGTTATGAACAAAAAGCTAGCGTGGTATAGATTTTTGATAAGTAGGAGCACTAAAGCTTCACTTTATTTCTTAAACTTTTACCACTACTTTCCATAAAAGTCTTTATACTCTTTCATAAACAATTTCTATACAACTCATTAACATAATACTGCATGCACAATTCTCTATGATTGTACCTAAGCAAACCTTCACCTTAACCCAAATGCCACGAACCTGCTCTACTACAAAGAGCCTTCCCTCCTCTCCTTTTTTTTTTAAACAGACTTCCAGATAAGTCTTTTGTTTCTTCTTCTCAGCCCAAACTTTACTTTTTCAAGTTCAAGTAAAGACAGTGCCCCAATCAGTATCAATAGCTGCTTCAAAATCTAGTATTTTATGATCTTTGTAGCACAATTATGAGCATCATAGGGCAGCTCGAGTTTAATACCAGAGGAACTTATGTAAATGGACATTCAAGTTGTAGATCTATGGTAAGAGCCAAAACACTTAGTTACAGATGACAGATGTCAGGCTGATACAAAGAAAATCAAACTTCAAAAGCGTTCTCTAATGTGTCAGTTTACCTATAGGCTGCATTTTGACATAAGAGAAATATTTTAGCCATTTTAGAACTAGCTCATTTGACACAGTTTATCTTGTCTAGGTAATTCTACAATGCTCAAACTTATTTTGATAAATTCTTTGATTATATATTGCCATAGACTTCTTCAATGTAACAGTATCCTAAACTTAACAGAAAAATCAATCAGTACTGCAAAAGTACAAATTCACCCAAAATTTAGCAAGCTTTGTATGTTTTTTAAATTGTCGGTGCAATCTTCTTTCCCACCTAACCTAGGCACCAGCTGGATGTGAGTCAACAGACTAGTACCAGCTTCAAATAAGCTTTGCCAGGAAGGTTTTCCTGTTCAGAGATAGCTGCAAGACAGTGGTCCTGCAATAAAACCCCCAAAAAGGTGATGTCCTGGGATCTGTAAAATGCTGTATGGACTACAGTTTACTGAAGTTGCTCATAAAAGATTTTGAAAAATTAACACAAGGTTCTAAAAAAGGCCCATGTGGCTTCACTAAGACCCAAAATACATGTAGTGGAGGGTATTCATGTAGAAAGCGGAATATTTCTAAGGAAATATGCACCATCAACTTGTAGAATTATATCTGGACCCCAGACCCACTCATCTTGAATCTTAATGTTCTTTACTCAGATTTAACCAATGCACTTTTTTCCTTTAGATCTAATTTAGAGCACTTCCACAATTATCTTCTAGGACAGTGATAATTAACTGCTTTCAAGTCACCCCACAAGCTATCATGTCTCTCAGCACTGGAAGGTCACATTTTCCTTCATCCCATTAGGTTTTTTTCTCGCGAACATTTTTGTTTTCCTCTCACACTACTCCTCCAGTCTGGGAGGAAGCCTGTCTAAGTATTATCTTCATGGTTGTCTTCCAAAGCATTCCGCAGAACTCTTCTGCCATGAAGCTGAGAAAGAAAATAGTCTAAGCCGCCGAAATGCTGAGTACATACGAAAAGCACGCTAACAAGCGCTGCCTCGTTGTATATGGCACTCACCATACTTGCATATAACTCCTTTTGCAAAGTAAAACTTCTATAGCAAGGAGAGTAATTTCCAACCTGTATTTCTGCAGTGGCCATTCTAACGGGATTTTAGCCCATTGCTAGGTCTCTTAAGTAATAATTCCTGACTCGTTAATAACAAGGAGTTAATAACACAGGAAAGAAAAGCCACTGGGAATAACAAAGGGAGAATTTACACTCAGATGCACAGTGACACTGAAAACACCCAGTGATGCAGAACAGACAAGTACATTGTTAAGCATCGTTCTCATTCGGTGCAATTCTTGGAGGGAAGGAGAGATGCAAGTGAAAGTTAAAATGTCTCTGCTCTCCCGGACACTCCCGCCACGTCAAGCTGTGGCACACAGCGCCGACAACAGCGTTCGGCCGCTCTCTGATAAATTCCGACGCTCTTAATGCCGCTACCAGCTCCTCTTCCCACCGCCGTGCTGCACCCCCACCTCACTCCGGCGGGGCCCCGCTTCTGGCCGAGCTTTCCACCCCCCTTTCCCCCAAACTCCTGACCGCCTCAGACCTGTCGCATATCCCCAGCGGAGGGAGAAGGGCTGCTGGGCTGTCCCCCGCTACCCGCCGCCACTGCTCCCCTCATGCCGCCGCCCTCACGCCCTCCCCACCCCTCTCTAAGGCGCCCCAACAGCGGAGGGGGGCGGCGCGGCCTTTCCCCTTGCCCTCGGGCACCCACCGTGGAACTGGAACCGCGCCACGGGCCGCCAGGGCTCCAGCCGGGTGGCTGCGCTGGCGAAGCCGCCCCGCAGCGTCTTGCCGCCGGCGCCCCCCCAGCCGGCAGCGCAGAGCAGCCACAGCAGCCGCCACCTCATCCTCCGGCCCCCGCCGGCGGCGAACGCCGTTAACCGCCGCCCCCCTAGAACAACTCCCGTGATCACGTGACCCCCCCCTCGGGTTACAAGCGGGCGCGGGAGGGCAGGGGCGGAGAGCGAGCCAATGGGGAGCCGCCCGCCAGGCAGCGCGCTCCCACCCCGAGGGGCGGGGCCTGCTGTCGAGGCCCCGCCCCCTTCCACCGCGCCCCCCTCGGCCTGCACTTCCCCAGCGCGGCGACGTGTCTGTTGCTGGGTTCAGCTGTAAGTTAAGACCCCGGCGTCGTAAAAGGCGGCGGTCGCCGTTGATGGCAGAGAACGAAGCCTTGGCCTCTTCATATGGCCTGCCCGCGCTGCTTGCTCCGGAGGCGGCGAGCCCCGTTGTTCGGGCGCCAGAGGAACGGGGAAAGTGTTTCTTTTTTCGCGCAGGCTCTTTCCCGGCGAGACCCTCGGGAGAACTACGGCTTCCGTCCCATGCTGCGCCTGCGCAGCCGTGCGGTTTAACCCCCGCCGCCGTAAAGCGCGGACGATGTCGGCGCCGCCGGGTCCTGCGGAGCTGCCGGTCTTCGAGAAGCGGCTGCTGGTGACGGGCGGCGCGGGGTTCATGTGAGTGGTGGCTGCGGTGCCCCGAGCCCGCTCTCCTGTCCCCGCCGAGCCGGGCGGGGACCGCTCTTCTCCTTCCTGGGGGCGCGGGTGCGGCGGGCGGCGGGAGCAGGCCGGGCAGGGGGGCGTCCCTTAGGCCTGTCGCTGGCCGGGGTTCCTCCGGCGCGGGCTGCGGTGGACGCAGCCGTTTCTGCAGGACGGAGCTCGCCTTGGATGCTGTCTGTGGCTCTTCCTTGTCGTGGGTTTTGAGGTGGTGAGTGCTGGGGAGCAAGCGGGGCTGCTGCCCAGCTGCACTCCGGCCGCGGCCAGCGAGAAGGTATTTGGTGAAGGAGGTACCTTCTAGTGCTGACGGTGGCAGTCGGTACTCAGCCTCATCCGGCGTGGGGTAGGGGGTAGCTGTGCTCTGAGCCAGCTGCCATTTCTCATCTCCACTCCCCAGTGCTGTGGACTGTGCTTGAAGCAGATGAACTTCAGGGCCATCATAAGCTTGAGCCTGTCAGCATGCTGGGTCTAAAGCTGTGAGAGGGCTAGATTTCTGTGTGCACCCCTCAGTTGTGGGGGGCTGAAGACAGCATGATTGAGCGCACCCTCAGCAAGATGATCTTAAAGATCCCTTCCAACCTAGATAATTTTATGATTCTAACGTTGTTGATGACACCCAGCTGTGTGGCGTGGTTGACATGCTGGAGGGAAGGAATGCCATCCAGAGGGACCTGGACAGGCTTGAGAAGTGGGCTCACGGCAACCTCCTGAATTTCAACAAGGCCAAATGCAAGGTCCTGCATGTGGGTTGGGGCAATTGGAAGCATAAATACATATGGGGTGGAAAACGGATTGAGAGCAGCCCTGAGGAGAAGGACGTAGGGGTGTTGGTTGATGAGAAGCTCAACATGAGCTGGCAGTATGCACTTCCAGCCCAGAAAGCCAACAGTATCCTGGGCCATATCAGAAAAAGCGTGGCCAGCTGGTCGAGGGAGGTGATTCTGCCCCTCTACTCCGCTCTCGTGAGACTTTACCTAGAATACTGCCTCCAACTCTGGGAGCACAAGACATGGACCTCTTAGAGCAAGTCCAGAGGAGGGCCACAACAATGATCAGAGAACTGGAGCACCTCTCCTATGAAGGCAGGCTGAGAGAGTTGAGATTCCCTGGAGCCTTCTCTTCTCCAGGCTGAACAGACCTTGTAGCAGCTTTCCAGTGTCTGAAGGGGGCGTACAAGAAAGCTGGCAAGGGACTTATTACAAGGGCATGTAGTGATAGGAGGAGAGGTAATGGCTTCAAAGTGGAAGAGGGTAGATTTAGATTAGGTATCAGGAAGAAATTTCTCACTGTGAGGGTGGTGAGGCACTGGAACAGGTTGCCCAGGGAAGTTGTGGATGCCATGTCCCTGGAAGTGTTCAAGACAAGGTCGGATGGGGCTTTGAGCAACCTGCTCTAGTGGGAGGTGTCCCTGCCCATGGCAGGGGGGTTGGAACTAGATGATTTTCAAGGTCTCTTCCAGCCTGAACAGTTCTATGCTTCTGTGTGAATAAGCCCTGCTAAACCTGAACTTTCAGGGTGAGCTTCTTATACACAAGATTGTACCAAAGAGAAATGCCACCTGGTAGTCAGGCTGTCATTTCTTGTTACACCTAGCAGCAGTGTTGGAGAGTTGAGTTGACGCTCAGTGTTGTGGGTTAGGAGAGTTGAATGTTTAGTACTCCCTAATACCTAATGTATAAACTGAAAAGTGTAAAAGTATTTTAGAATGGCAATTGAATGTAGCATATAACAGTTCATTGGGTTTTTTTAGGTGGCTGTGAGCAGTGCTGCATTGTTTTGTTGTAGCATGAACTTTTAATCTGATTTTTAGTTTCTTAACTATGCAGTTATGGGTATTATCAGTAGAATACTGTTGACATACCTTAAAATATATCTGTGAGTTCCCCTTTCACCTGTCTTGAGTACAGCCCTCTCTTTCCCTAAAGCCTTTTGATATTGCTAAACTTACTTGTAATTTGTCATCTCTATGTTACCTTAAAGTTATGTAATAGTAAAATATGTTTTTCTTCTATCCTGCAGTGCTTCACATGTAGTTGTCTCTCTTGTGAAAAACTATCCAAACTATCTGATTATAAACCTAGATAAGGTAAGTAGCTTGTTTTCTTTCTTGATATGGAAAACTGTTTTAAGTTGGTTTTAATGGAATCTATAATATGCTGAAATTTGTATGGATTATTGTTATTTAATAATTTTTTGTTTGACTACCCATTTGTACCTGTGTAAAAAAAAAAAAAAAAAAAAATCGACTGCTGTTCATGTGCCCACCACGAACAATTATTTGCAAAAAAAACCAACCAACGAACAACAAAAATGGAGGAAGCTTTTGAAGTTCTAAACTTCTGTTTAAGAATTTTTGCAGTTTTGTGTTTTTAAAGCTTCATCATGTCTGCTTGAAAAATAGCTTTTCTTTTGAAAGAAGTTTTTACATTGTTCTCAAACTTTCTAGTGATGTATATGCGGCTGAGTTAGCTTATTTACTTTCATGCAGCCCAGTTAATGATAGTGTGTGTGTATTTCTCTTTAGCTCGACTACTGTGCAAGCTTGAAGAATCTTGAAACTGTCTCTGAGAAAGAAAACTACAAGTTTATCCAGGTGATAAAGCCTTCTCTTCTAGGAAATTTGTCTTTTAACTGACTTTTATGCCTTCATATCAAGTTAATGTGGTCTCCAGAGCTCCCCAAACTAGAAGCCACTGCTTTCATTTATGGTAAAGTGAAATTAATTCTACTAATCTGTTGTCAAGAATGAGTCTGTGTATGTAATATGACAAAGTATGTGACAATCACGTGGACATAACAGCATTCACTTCATCTGTTTACCTTATTAATAGACTTCATATTTCACCCACAGAAGCCTTTGAGAATATACAGTATGCACTGTCTCTTATTTACACAGAATCACAGAATCTTCATGGTTGGAAGGGACCTTTGAGATCATCGAGTCCAACCATACAAAAAAAATCCAAAACCACCACACCACCAAACACAAAACAAAACATCCAACCCAACAATCTCGGCCACTAGAGCATGCCCTGAAGTGCCATGTCTACACGTTTCTAAATACCTCCAGGTTTGGTGACTCCACCACCTCCCTAGGCAGGCTGTTCCAGTGCCTGACCACTCTCTCAGTAAAGTAATCCTTCCCAATATCTAATCTAATCCTCCTCTGTCCCAACTTCAGACCATTTCCTCTGGTCCTGTCATTATTTACTTGGGAGAAGAGGCCAACACCCACCTCTCTACACCCTCCTTTCAGGTAGTTGTAGAGGGCAGTGAGGTTCCCCCTCAGCGTCCTCTTCTCCAAACTAAACATGTCCAGTTCCCTCAGCCTCTCCTCCTTTGAAGTAGTCTTTTGAAAGTTAATACATTTTATTGTATCATTAAGGTACAGAATTGGTAAAAGCCCGATTATGGAAATGAGTGGGTTTAGAGATGATTGTTTCACTTTTGATAGGCGGTACAGACTAGGTGGACTCAGATTCAGCTCCTCCATGCTGCTGTGATGCTGTCTGAGATTTTGCACCTTCAGACACTGTCACTTGTCACGTTCTGTGGTGTGCAACACACTCTTTCTTGTTACGTTAGCACTAGGCATCAGGGTACATTCTTGCTTTTACTTCTGTTGATACTGTGTAGTTCATAGCTGTTTTGGAACAGGGTCTCATGGGAACATTCAAGGCATGTCTTTTCTTTTTAAAAATTTGCCAATTAATTTAGTTTACTGTTTCCACGGTTTTATCTTCAGACAAGAGAAGGATTTCGATTTATTGTTCAGATAAACTTTCTTGGATTTTTATGCTGAAGTTCTTCCCCTCTATGAAAGTCAATACTGATGCTGGTCTCTGTCTAGCTGGGCTACACAAGGCTGCAGGACATCAGGGAAATGCATATAGTTAAATTTTCTGAAATAGCAACCTTGGAGCATCTTTGTCAGAGGTAGTAGATGTAAGTTAAACATACCTCTTAGATGCAGGCAAGATTGGGAATTGAACTTACCTATTTGGTGACCCCCACAGCTTTTTACATCTTTGTGAACCTGTCTCTTTATTTCAGTAAGTGATTATCTCCGAATTGTTGGGATAAAAGTTGCATGCGGGGGAAGGGGATGCCTACTAAGCAAATGTAGGCAGTTTCAGCATACCCAAAACTTGGTGGTTTTTCCTAATGATTTCGACAGTTTCCAGTATGTAATATGAAACATATGGATGCTATAGAAAAGCCTCCCATAGTTACTTGGATATATATTTACATTTAATTGTGGGGGAAAGCATGGCATTCTAGAAGGCATCCTGTAAGCAGTCAGATCCCTATGTGAAGCAGGGGGATAGTAACATGGAATCTATACTATATCTGAACTGGAGTAGGAATATGTTCTCACCTAACTTATGCCACTATAATTCACTCCAACTTTTCAGTTGTTGTTGGTTGTTTTTTGTTTTGTTTTGTAGGTTTTTTGTGGGGTTTTTTCTTTCTTTTTTTTTTTTTTTTTTTTTTTTTTTGGAAGGAAGGTTGGTGCTGGTCTCTTCGCACAGGTAACTAATGACAGAACGAGAGGGAATAGCTTCAAGCTCCAACAGGGTAGGTTTAGACTGAACATTAGGAAAGAATTTTTCACAGAAAGAGTGGTTGGGCATTGGAATAGGCTGCCCAGGGAGGTGGTTGAGTCACCATCCCTGGATGTGTTTAAGAGACGTTTAGATGTGGTGTTGGGGGATATGGTATAGGGGAGAACTTTGTAGAGTAGGGTAGATGGTTGGACTCCATGATCCCAAGGGTCTCTTCCAACCTGGATGATTCTATGATTCTAAGGTTCATAAGAGCTTATATGCAGCTAGTATGCAGCTAAGCAATTTACACTGACAGGAAAAAAAGCACAGGAAAAATTACACTGTGATGGACAAGCCTTAGGGTTAGAACTGTAATGCTGTTACTGGCCTTAGGAGAGAGCAGGAGGGATAAAAGCTTTAGTGGTGCTGTAGAAAAGCAGCCTGTTTGGAAGGTAGAGAAGTAAAAGTTTAGAAAATTTGCATAAGGGGCTGTGTGAAAGATGTAGTTTTGTAACAATTTCCTGTTGTTGCTCAGCACAGATGTATCAAGTTTGAATTTCAGTTTTAAAAAAATAAATCAGTTATTGTAACCGTTTAGTTCAAAATAATGTATGAACCTGAAGTGTATTTACTGGGGCATTTCAGTTGTATTCAGGGATGAGAAATAGGAAAATCAGTTCATTTTCTCCTGTTTCTGACATACAGTACTTTGAGGCTGTTGTTCAGAATTGTTGCTTGAGAACTTCTTAAAACATAAGATCTATTGATCTATTTTTAGTTAATTGCTTTGTTATTAAAAATACAAAAGTCTTCTTCCCCAGGACACCCCTTCTTCTCAGGTACTATTTTGCTTAAGTTAAGCCAACAGATAAATATAAAAAAACCTTTTTCTCAGCTTGCATTTACCTTTAAAAGCTGTTGTTGCTTCTGTGTCAAACTAAAGAATGGCTTCTCTGTCGATGCCTATTTTCTAAATATGTCAATTTAAAAACAGAGAAATCACCAGAACAAACAACAAAACCCAAAATCCTTGCAAGACATCCAACGATCTATTTTGATAGAAGTGGAAATCCACTTCGCCTTTCATAATGCCACTAGGTGTCACTGACAGACTAGCCTCCAGTAACTCTCTTACTTGCTGTGGGAATGTGTCATTTCAACCTCAGCAACCTACACAATATACTTCTCTTGTGTATATTTTGGGAGTGATGCTGTTTCTAATGTAAAATAGTAACATAAATTGTGAAATAAGTTTTGTTGAGGCCGTTGTTCAGAATGTATGAAATTTATATCTGGTCTTATTTTAGACAGCATTGATAAGTTGCCCGAAATGCAGTTCCTAGTGCTATTTGTATCCCGTGCTTCCTTTGTAATGGTTTGTTATGTGACGCTTGATACAAATGAAGGATTACTATTTTCTGTCAAAAATAATTTGTTAATGATTTTTTTTTTCTTCTGTTTAGGGAGATATTTGTGAACCTGATTTTATAAAACAGCTCTTTGAAACTGAGAAAATAGATATAGTCCTTCATTTTGCGGCCCAAACACATGTAGGTAAGCATTGTTGCATATTTTGGTATATTTTCCATTAATATACTTTTTTGAAATATATATTGATTATACTGATTTTTGTCTTTCCTTCATATAAAACAAGGATACAGTTTGTCTCTACAAACTACATGATTCAATGTCTAGTGGCCTTTTTAACTTAAAAAAGCATCACAAAAAGAAATCCTTAAGGAGTTCTCCAGGAAGATACTTTTCAAAATGGTCAGATTTGACATGCAAAAAGTCATTAGGTCAGTGGGACAATTCTAAGAATTAAACCAGGTGCTAGTTAATTAACAGTAATAGGTATATAATACTGCATCTTACAACTGTCTTTGAATGATACTTTTCTTAGTGAGCTTGGCCCTTCCTAGTCGGGGAGGGAAAATAGTTATGCTGCCACTTAAGTAAAATTAGATAATGCTATTTTCAAGTGGAACCATCCATAGCCAACAAGCTTTTTCTCCCGATTCCAGCCTCTTGTTGAGAGCAAGGATTTTGTCTTCAAGTAAGTGTAGAAAGTGTCTTCATTTAATTTATTCACCTTGCTATCTGACAATCAAAGAACTAGTGATAAAGTCCCAGTCTATATTGCAACCTCTAATATTGCGGTTCAGTAGGAAACCTAAATTTAATTAGAGTTGTTTGAATTTTTTTTTTAACGTAGATCTTTCATTTTGGCATGCCCTGGAATTCACCTATGTGAATGTCTATGGCACTAATGTGCTGGTTGCTGCTGCGCATGAAGCCAATGTGGAGAAGTTTGTCTATGTCAGTACAGATGAAGTATATGGAGGTAGCACTGATGAGGTGAGTTTGAAAGTGCATGAGGGTTTTTTTAGCTTCACCTGCCTTTAATAGTGGAAGAAAAAAAAAAAGAATCTCACTTTCCTTAGTCTCTGTAAATGTATGACTTTCAAGCTATTTCTGACAATACTGTAACTTGTAAACAAGCACTAGTTGTTTCTAGGAAGCTAAGTATCAAAATTGTCCTGATTTTTTTTTTTTTTTTGTAGTGTGCTTTATATTGAATGTTTATTACCCAAAGGAGAGAGTTTGGGGTCCTTAATGATATGTGAATATTCCTCAGAGATAGTATCAAAGGAATGTATTATACAAATCTTGCCTTGGAGCATTTGTGAAACTTCAGTAATGTGCACAGTATTCCATTCTTTTATTTTTATTTTATTTTATTAAATTTTTCCCTGCTCTGCCTTGACTATAAACTTGACAGGCAGAGAACTATTTTATACTCTAGATAAAATACTAACAGAGCTGTTAGTAGGTTAATTGTCAGTAGGTACTGACAGTTTGAACAGGGAACACTTTCTGTGTTACTAGAAGAAATATGCACGTTTCTTATTGTTCTATGGATTTTTTTTTTTTTTTTTTGGATTCTTGCTGATTTATGCCTGACCTTAATTCAGGAAATGTAATTTAGCTCAGGAAATGTAATTTAGCTCAGTAAAAAGGCAAATTATTTATGCTTATCTTTCTGAAGGTGTAAATAACAGCCAAGGAGTCTTGTGCTATAATCCATGACAATACTACTCTATTTTAGAAAAATCATGTGCATTTTCTTGTTGTTGCAATGTCTTTATCAGTTCCTTCAACACAACTTAAATTTACAGGCTTTTATGATACCCAAGGATGTTGTTTTCCTGCGTGTAGACTAGTGGTTTGGCTGAGACAACTTCAAGTGAGCTTCTTCTGCCTCTGGGCCTTGAAAAGAGCACTTCCATTTAATCTGTTCTTTGTTCTCTTTGTGAATCATAGTAGAAGTTCTCGAAGAGATTTTTTTTTTTTGGGAGGAGGGAAGGTGTAAATCCAGGTCAATTCATTTCAGAGGCAAAGGTCAGAAAAGATCAGTGAGCCTTTTAATCGCGTATTAAGGTGATTGTTATGAATTGCATCTCAGGCAGTGTAGAATTCCTCCTTCCTTTAGTTCATTATTGTATTTTCCCCCCCTTCCTCCTCTCCCAAGTGAGAAGTAGATAGAAGTGGTACGATAGCCATGAAGCTACCTCTTCTGGTACACAGGTCAGAATCGTTGAAGCCTTGCTTTGGAGGGCTTTTCTACTTTTCTTCTAGAAATAAAGTTTATAGAAAAGGGAGAATGGACCCCTTTATCTAGGACTGAAAGGTTAATTTGCTCGCTCTGGTGCAATAGCACTCTGAGGCAATAGGACCCTGAAAAAGATTGAACCTCCCTGTGGTTACAATACAAGATAAAATCTAAGGACCTGCTACCGTGAGGTGCTCTGCTAGAAGTATAAGAACTGTCTTTTTTTTTAATCGGTCTTCTGCTGTAAGTGGAAGGGTGACTTTCTCAGACAGGTGTGCTTGGATATTTAGGGATTTTTATTTTGGTTGCAACTGCAGCTTTTGTGACTATCTAGGTAAAAGAAATTGAGGAATGCAAATTTTTTCTTTTCATTTCAGGAATTTGATGAATCCTCACCAAAACGTCCAACAAATCCCTATGCCTCCTCTAAAGCAGCTGCAGAGTGTTTTGTTCAGTCTTACTGGGAAAGGTACCAAGTAAGTTGATTCAAAAACTCTTGAAGCCCATGCTTAAGTGTCTGTGTTATGTATATAAGAGTATAAAAGAAAAATCAGTACTAGTCCACACAGTGCTACCTCTTTCCTGATTGCTAATCTTGTAGGTTGGATGTGTCGGAGAATGTCCACCCCTTATTGGTGGAGATACAGCAAGACAGTGGGGAGAGGTCAAATGTTTTAAATTTTTTTTTAAAATCTGAACTGTAATATCTAAAAATGTTCTTTGATAAAATGGTGAAAGAGAACATTAGCAATTTAAAAAACACTGTTAAGCTTGAAGGAAATCTGCTTATAGAAAAGTAGAATATGGAAAGTTCAAATTGTATTAAGACTAGGCTTATAGTGAAAGCAAAAAAAAAAAAAGAAATTAAAAAAAACCCTATTACTCATGTTTGTTTAAGCAAAAATATTTAAAATTTTGAATACTCTAGTTTTGCTCTTGCAAATGTTGTTTTTGATGTAAAACTAACTTGAATAAGATGTTAAAGGCTGTGAAACATTTTCTTGGAATAAGAAGTAGTTAGTCAGTCTTCAGTCAACCAGATACGTGTATGTAACATCCTATGGTGGTTCCATAGCAAGACTGAGAGATTACAAACATTTGTCACTTGTGATGCTTCTATCAGACTGAGAAGGCTGGAGGCCCTTGCCTGTTTGACGGAAGTATGGATAGTTTAATTCATTAACGTTTGTAAGGGCTTGCGGGTTTTTGAGTAAGCAGTATGGGTATGTCAGTTTATTATTTATTGGTCAGTAGCAAACCTACAGATTTTTACTGGTATATATTTTCATATGTAATCACATGCATGTTTAATGCTCTTCAGTTCCCAGTTGTTATCACTCGGAGCAGTAATGTTTATGGACCACACCAGTATCCAGAAAAAGTAAGTTAAGCCTGTGCTTTACCCTTAGCTTCAGTATGCCATAATTTAGGGTTGTAGTGATGTTACTTTTTCTCATAAGAATGGGCTGACTTGTGAAAAAAGCATTGTCTTACACGTATATTTGTTCACACTCACCTGTGGTTATATATTTTGATCTCACATTAACATGTCTTACCGTCAACACAATGAACACGTGTTTTGGTTATCAGTAAAGCATCAGTTAGATTTCTATTTATTTATGTGAATTTTACTACAATGCCTTTGTTTTGTAATTTGTTTTTTCAGTTTTCAAAGGATATTTAACTGCCCCCTGTCTGGCAAGGTTCCTCTACAAATTATATTTACTCACATGTTGTGTGCTGTAGTTAGGAATATTTAATAACTAAGGTAAACATTTAATACAGTGAACTGTGAGAGAGCAAGATGTCTGATATAGAAAGAGATGTTCCAGCCTGTAAAGAAAATAAGTAAGGTAAAGCTATAACAATCAGATACATGGTGAGAAATAGCACAAAGTGACTTACTCTTTGCATGTCCACACATACCTTGCAGGGGAACTATTTAAAACTATTATTAGTGAGAGGGAGTTGCCTTTGTAGGCAATAGCACGATCTGCTGTGCTAATAAATGAAATGATGGAATGACAGTGATAATCATATGTACTCTTTGGAGTTCGGAGCTTGTGCGAAATGCAGCTGTATTTTTCAGTTCTAGTGAGGTATTTTTAGATCTGAATGGCTTTTTATATGTTGGGGTTTTTTTTCAAATAAATTTATTTTTCCCTACATTATTGCAGGTAGATAAGCAAGGGTTTTTAAAATATGTTTTTCACTGATCTGTGGCTTGGGAAACATCTGGCTACAGGTTGCATGATGTTGGGAGCCTGTTCAGGAGATGTATCACTATTTACTTGCTTTCAGCTTATATATATTCTTCCTCAAGTATCCACTTTTAGTTACTGCTAAGAACACAATACTAGGCTATATGGATTTTTAGTTTAGATCCTTAGCATGGATCTTTAGCTCCTATGTTTAGAGTAGTAAGTTAACAAAGCTAAAAGAATCGGAATAGCTTTCTAATGGTTTCAGTTTAAAAACTTTAATAGCAGGGCCAACTGTTCTGAAGTTTCTGGGACATTATGAATGGATCTAAGCTTATAGCTGAACATAATACTGTAAATCTTTATGCTCCAAGCTAGTGGCTTGTAACTACTGATTTGTAATGGTTGACCAGAAAGATAAGCTTTACAACGCAACAGAGGCATCTACTCTGGAAAAAAACCAAACAACCCAAATCCTTGCAGTTTCTAGGCTTGATACATTCTTTGATTAGACTTAAGAAAACTTAGAAGTTTTTGAAGGGTCTTATCAAAACACTTAATGATACTTACTGGTTGAAGCCCCATGTTCTTTGCAGAAAAACAACTTGTAAAATAGCAGAGTAATTTCTTTCTTTTTTTTCTGTGTTCAATTCCTTAGGTTATTCCAAAGTTTATATCTTTGTTGCAACAGAACAGAAAATGGTATGTAATTTGCTTCTTTGTAATATTTATGTTATAAAACTGTAAAAAATTACAGTTATAAATAAGTAGCATAGTTTATAAAATGATAATTTCATAACTAAGCTATGAATTGCTTATTTTAATAATAGGTTTTCGCTAAACTAAAGGATTATTTGTATGTCAGCTACTTAAGGTACCAGCAAAACTGCTTAAAACACAGTCTAATAAATTGAATGCTTCTATTTAAGGATTAACAAAAATTTCTTGCCTTTTCCTGGCTTTAAGCTGTATTCATGGTTCTGGACTTCAAAGAAGGAATTTCCTTTATGCAACTGATGTGGTAGAAGCATTCCTTACTGTCCTGAAGGAGGGGAAGCCAGGTGAAATTTATAACATTGGAACTAACTTTGAGATGTCCATTGTCCAGCTTGCTAAGGAGTTAATCCATTTGGTGAGTAAACAGCTATGATGCTTTTCTTTACCAGTCATTGCACCTATGAACAATTCCACTATAAACCTTTTGTAGCTCTGAGAGAGCTTAGGTTTGTGGTGGGTCTTGGAAGATAATTGAAGCAGAGCAACATGCTACCCTTTTTGTGGCAGCCCTACTATGTAAATTTGCAGTACAGGCTATCGTCCGTTGTGCTGCTAAATCATTTACCCCGACTGACACATAACTGGCATAATGATTAAATACCTTTTAATAGGTTTTTTTTCATGCTGGCTGCTTCAGTTTTGTTCTGAGAATATGGCACTATTAAAATCTAACAATTTGATTGTGAATAGTTAGGCAGTGCTCAGATGAAGGACAAGTATTGGAATTGTTCTGGATAGTTTTGATAATTTCAGTAGTTTGAAAACTCAGTTTAGACAAAAGACCATTTCTGTTTGTGCGTTGTTTTTTTTTTTAACAGACTTAAATATTGTTTTTTAAAAAATTATTTAAAAAAAAAATCTGTTTTTAAATGTATGATAAGACAGTGCAAGATGGGGGTGATTTTTGTTTCTCTTCTTGACAGATAAAGAAGACCAGTTCGGAATCTGAAATGGAGCACTGGATGGATTATGTCAAAGACAGGTAAGAAAATAGTGAAGCGCATGCAGGATAGCTTTATCCGGAAGGTTTCTGGGACTCTTGCCAAATAGGTTTTTCTGAAGGTGTTTCTGCTCTGTAGGAAGGAGAACTTTTGAGGCAGTAGGAACGGTTTTGCTTTCTTCATTTTTTTTTTTTTTTTTGCTAGTGGATTTGACACCGGTGATCTGTTCAGAACACTGTATAGAAAAACAGGATTTCGATTAATTATTTGAATCTTTAGGTCAGAGTATATGTCTTGAGGGGGAATGTGTAATACTAATCTCTCTGCCTTCTAATTTTCTTCAGACTTCTCATTCCTGAAGTTAGTTCTGTGAAAAGGACAGGCTTTACACAGTAGCTAAATCTTTTCTTAAGGGTTGTTTAGGTAGTTTATTCAGTACTTTGTATTCAATATCACTTGAGTGAGATGAATCCCATCGTGTCTCATTTAGCTTTAGTATTTTGATGTTAATGTGACTAGTTCAGACTTAGATATGCTTTATAGGTAAGACCCACTCTCCACAGGCAGAAGTATGCACCGACAGAGTGTAGTTAATTTTAGATTCCTATCTTAATCTGAAACTATTATCTCAAAAGTAGATGTAAAACCCTGAGGTGCCAAAGTTAGGGTGGTGGCAAAAATGGATAGCTTTTATAAATATGCTTTTGCTGTGTGTTTGCGTCACTAATTTCAGGCTTGGTTTGGCTCTGTTCTTTTATCTTCATTTCTTTTCTGCAGCAACAATGAGTCTCTGCTTACTTTAGATATCACTCTCTTTCTCCAGAGTGATTAGAAATGACGTATCTGCTGATAGCAGTTAAGTATTACTATGGCCTTTAGAATTCTCACTTTTTGTTCGCATTTGGATTGTTATGATGGCAACTGAAGTGTCTTTAAATGTACTAATTCTTGGTTTTAAAAGGAAGTGTTCTTCAGAATTCTATCTGAGTGTATTGCAGGACTTTGCCCAAATTGCCTTTGGCTCACATGAAGCCAGTGTTCAGTAGGTCTCAGTGTAATTCAGACTGAGATGTTTCTTCATGTGTATTTGGCCCTGTCTGCTAATGTTTAAACATAAATGGGCTTGGGAAAACTAACCACATAGGAATACATGTTTTAAAGAATGTTGAAGTCTTTTATAAGATTCTTAAAATACGTAAGTAATGAGTATTTAATTCTATGAGTGACTTAAAGGTCATGAGGATTACTTGCCATGGAAAAATTAGTTCTGCTTCTGCTTGAGATTAGCATGTTTTAGTAACGGCGATAAGTAGCTGGTTTCTGTCTGCACATGTAGCTTAACTATTGGGTATGCTAGTGCCAGTAGTGCAGGAATGCTGGATGAGACTACCTAGCTGCCAGATTGTGGAAGTGAAAATTTGTGCCGTGCTTTAAATGTAGAGAATCTCTTTCTGTGTTGAATCTTGCAGGCTGGGATTCTACATATTCAGTATTAATAAGTTTGTGTAGCTAATGAGGCACTGTAGCCATGTTGCTTTGGAAGTCTATGTATTTTGAATCTTGAAGTGTGTGAAAATTTGTGGGCTTTCAGGATGAAAAATGCAAATGCTGTTATTAGAAAACGCTTGCGTAGTGACTGTCTAAAGAGTTGCAAATGCACAGATTTCCACAATTGCATTGGCAGTGATTTGAGTTTTGCATTCATTTTTGTGCCAATAAGATACTAATTCATATTTATTCTAGTCAATTCCAACTAGTGGACTGTACAAACTGAATTGTGTGGTTGTAGCTGCACTCAACTGCCATGTATTTCGAAGGCAATATAATCTGTTCATGTTTATGGGGAATTTTCAAAAAGCTTGCCTGATCTTGGTTTTAAGACGATGTGAGGTACTGCATCTCTAATTAATGAAAAAGTCTAATCAAATTGTTTTCCATGTGCATTTTATACTTCATCAGACCTACCAATGACCTGAGATACCCAATGAATTCAGAAAAAATGCACAACTTGGGATGGAGACCTAAAGTGCCTTGGAAAGAAGGAATAAAGAAAACAAGTAGGACTGATGGCTTTTACACTAATTGATGTAGAAGTGATAGGAGGAGGGAAAGCGGGGGAAATGGGTATATAGGTTAGTTAATGAAAGGCTACAGTGAATTAATTTAACACTTCAATTTTACATAAAATTGGCTGCTTTTTAAGTACTGAATTTACCTGACTAAAAAAAAAGTTAATCACAATAAAGTAGCATCAGGTACTAGAGTTAATTACTTCTTAACGCTAGAATAAGTCTTGCGTAAAGAACTTAAAAAATCTAAACTAGATTTTTTTTTTTATATTATAGGTTAAAATTTTGCATAATGAACTATTAGCATGTTGTTAGTCTTATGATATCTGTGGAATTTTTGCATTTCCCTGTTACCTCTGGTCAACTTGACTCATCAACATTCTCTTCATACTAGTTGAATGGTACAAAGAAAACTTTCACAACTGGAAAAATTCCGAGAAAGCTTTGGAGCCCTTTCCTGTGACAGATCCATTTGCACAGCTCGGTGATCCATAGGGTGGCAGAGAACCTGAAGGAGTTTATTCTACCTCACACAGTCTTTTCTTCGAAGCCTGCAATCAAGTGGCCATGCTGAAAACTCTTAATGTATTCGGGATACATGAATCAGGATGAATACAGAACTACAGCACGGCACAACTTCGGAAGGGTTTCGGCACTTTAGAAGTTGAACCTGTTCATTTCAGCCTTTGGTGCAATACTATATTCTCACTAGGTGTTGATTTTAAAGAACTGTACAGGGTGAAGAATATTTATTATGCTATAAATTAGTGTAACTGAAGTCAAATCTGCCTTAATAATAATTGCGATTACAGCTTTGGGACTTCAACTGAAATTTGTTTTAGTTCTGGAATTGTTTAGTTCTTTATTAGTTTGTTTTTACAGTGTAATATATTATGTTTGTCATTTTAAAGAGTTGTGTTTTATTTTTAATCAAGGAGAAAAATGCTATGTTTCCTGGAGAGTATAAATCAGTTGATAAAAGCTAGATATGGTACCCATACATTTCAGTCCCTTTCTCTGTTGGTGCAGTATTGCTTTCTGTAGATGAGTGATTAAACCGTTACCTA
The DNA here is from genome assembly GCF_964106895.1 of Numenius arquata. Lineage (NCBI taxonomy): Eukaryota > Metazoa > Chordata > Aves > Charadriiformes > Scolopacidae > Numenius > Numenius arquata. Next base: position 84,912,805 of record NC_133576.1, read on the forward strand.
CTCTATAATTTTAAATGCTCTTTTTAAGGGGAGTAGGGGTACAAGTGTCAAGAAGTAGCAGGTGTTCTTGCTGAGATTTCCAGAGGCATTTTCTTTTAACTTTGCTCGGTTTTAGATGTTATCTTTTTACTGTGTTACTGTCTTTTACATGTTAATTTCCTTTTCTTAACTGTAATTGTAACAAACTTGAAATACTGTAACACAGTTAACATTCCAGTGATGTTATTTCCTGTGATATGAAGGCTATTTATGGAGAAAAATCTTAAACACTTCTTTTCTTGTGAAATGTGGTTTGGCAGACCTTATTCAAGGCAGTGTTTCATGATTTTTTCTTTTTTTTTTTTTTTTTGTGACAAACATTTTGAAGATGAAACAATATTTGAGTTTTACTGTAAAGATTGGGAGGAAACTTCAATTCTATAAGTATGCCAATGAATCTTTTTCAAAGTTGATTTAGTAATAAAAGTTACGGTGTAACTGGTTTCTCTTGATGAGGTAAGCATGCTGAAAAAGTAGATGGTGGGGTGTTTGTTTATTTTTAATATTTCTTAGTTCTTCCTGTATCCTGAAAAAATTACCTTTGCTTTTTTGGCTTTGAGGCGGCAGGCCTAGAAGGGAAAACTCTTCTTGGTTTTCTCACTTTAGCTTCTGTACTTGCACAGTCTCAGACCCATGTGTTGCCCCTGGGTAAAGCTGCCAGAAGCATAGGACTAGGATGTGATGGCATACTCGGAAATTGCTGCGACTTCTAAAGTCTCCCAGAAGTTGGGAGTTAACTCTCAAAACACAAGTATGTGCAGAAGTCCTTTCCTCATCACACTAAGGACAGGAAGAATGGAGCTTGGGGCATTTGCCTTAGCTTTGCGCCTGCTAAATTTTGGTAATAACTGAACATAAAACTTGATCCTGACCCAGATAGACTTAGAGCTACTGCTCCCCAAATGCTCCCAACTTCATCTCACCTTCTTGGGGCCCACAGTGCTCCCACCTTCATCTCATCTTTTGTGCGCTGCATGGTGCTGTTGATAAAATGCCACACTTGGTTGGTAAGAGTCATCTTAAAAGAAGGCTGAACAGTAAGCATCTAGGCTTACCTTAGCACCGAGTATGTGTTCTAAAGTCTAGGAATGTGTTACTGAAGGTGAGTTTTCTGTGATGAAGTGGCATAATAATACTATACTAGAGTTGCATTGCACTTGTATTTTTTTTTTTTTGCTTTCCGATACTTCATTTGGTAGTCAAAACCTTAATTTGGGAAGGAGAGAAGTTACAGGATTTAACGTGTACTAGTCTAATAGAATACTTGACTTACCAGATACTTAAGGTTAAGCTTCTACTGATCAAACACTTTGATTTCATTGTCAAACATGCATTGCTGATAAAAATTAAGAAAATATTTGAATATTATGTTTTCTTGAGATACAGCTTCCTTATAATATGCAGTTACTTATCCATCTTACTGTTTTGTATTTTACAAAAGTCAATATCAGACATAGTTGCAGTACTGCAAAGATCTGTTTTAGCTGTATTTATTCTTACTGTAGCAGCTGCTCTGGGTGAGCTGCATGAAAGTATGTATCTTTCGCATCTGCTTATGCTGGTATACTGGTTATGTGATGTGTCTTTAGGATTAGAGAGTATAGATAATTAAATTATTATTTTAAACCTTACAAATAGGTACAGTCTCTTTGGAACATTAAAAATTAATTAACTTGTGATAGTGTTATCACATGAGATATACACAGAAGGAAGTAGTAGTAGATGTGTGTAGTAGTAGATCATTGAATAGATCTTTTGAAAGTTGTTTTGAATATTTAAAGGCTGAAGATGCGAGTTTTGACATTTATGTGACTATCCAAAGAAGGGATACTATTGGGAGTGGATTTTTGAAAAGGATATATTTAGTGGAAGTTGTTCTAGTTTATTTAAATGTTTTTGAAGATTTAATCCTTCCAAATGTTAGAGATTTTTGGCTTGGTGTTCCTACCTTTATTTTTTTTTCTTTATATATACATATATATATAAACACATACACATTTTTAAAATATATAAATATATATTTGTAAAAAATTAATTTAGGAGGCTTTTGCTTTGAGCTACTTTGCTGTGGATTAGGTTGCCTTAGCAGGTGAGTGCCCTGGTGGGAGCATTTCTTTCACAGGGAAAAGTCTTTTTACTCTTAAAGAAAACATCTTATTTTGCCATTACCCTTCTGGCTTCTGTAGGAAGAAAAGGACAGAGGATCGAGTAGCGAACTGTTAATGTGGGGGTGTGTGATGCTTTTAGTTTTTATTTCTCAGTTTTTATGTGGAAAATACGAAGAAGCAGTTCTGCAGAAGGCAAAGGTAGTGACGTAAAACACTGTGAACTCAACAATCTTTCAGTTCGCATTTCTCAAGGTTTGTGTCAGAACAAATTGAGGTTACACGAATAAGAAAATAAATGGAGTAAATGTGGATGTCACTTAAATTGCTAAAGCTTTCTAAAGGCGAATCATAGAATCATACAATGGTTAGAGTTGGAAGGGACCTTAAAGATCATCGAGTTCCAACCCCCCTGCCATGGGCAGGGACACCTCCACTAGAGCAGGTTGCTCAAAGCCCCATCCAGCCTGGCCTTGAACGCTTCCAGGGATGGGGCATCCACAGCTTCTTTGGGCAACCTGTTCCAGTGCCTCACCACCCTCACAGTAAAGAATTTCCTCCTAATATCTTATCTAAATCTCCCCTCTTCCAATTTAAAACCATTCCCCCTTGTCCTGTCACTACACTTCCTGACAAAGAGGCCCTCTCTGGCTCTCCTGTAGTCTCCCTTCAGATATTGGAAGGCTGCTATGAGGTCTCCCCGGGGCCTTCTCTTCTCCAGGCTGAACAACCCCAGCTCTCTCAGCCTGTCTTCATAGGGGAGGTGCTCCATCCCTCTGATCATCCTCGTGGCCCTCCGCTGGACCCGTTCCAACAGGTCCATGTCCTTCCTGTGTTGAGGACTCCAGAGCTGGACACAGTACTCCAGGTGGGGTCTCACGAGCGCAGAGTAGAGGGGTAGAATCACCTCCCGTGACCTGCTGAAGAAGAAAAGCTGGCCTTTGGCAAAGTGTTTCTATCCGGCTTCCATCATGGATGAGAGGCACACACTTGGGAAATTATTTGGGGATAGCTGTCAGGTCTGCATCTCTTGGGGGTTACTGTTGTGGGTTGGATTAGATCTTCCGGAAGCAGCTCCTGAAATCCCTTGTGCATTGGGGAAAACCAGCATTGCCACCCCGTTATCTTGGTGTCCCACGCCTGCCATTCAGCACATCCCTGGCCAGCAGCAAGTGAAAGAATTTGGAAGTAGGTGTAGTGGGCAGCAGAGGCAGGGCTGTTGCCAGTCCGCCTGCCCTGCGAGTCGTGGCTGGTGGGGCCTTTGTGTGTGTATCGGTCCCAGTTTGTGTGGTGGAGATAATTCTTGTCTTCTCCAAGGCTTTCTCCGGGGCACCTACCTGCTTACCCTTGCATGCTGCTCAGCATTAGGGGGTGCCAGCTGTGGTTTACATTGTTGTAATATGGTGGACTAGACAACAGCTTTTCTTTGTCCACCCTGTCCTTTGCTAGATGGAGGAGGAGATTATGGGAGAAAAGAAATGTGGGTGGGTTTTTTTTTTGTTTGTTTGTTTGTTTATTTGTTTGATGTATTGGTGTTTTTTTTCCTCCAATCTCTATTCTGGAGGAGTACAAAATAACACAAATTTGGTTTCCCATTAGGAGAAGGTTGGGAATAGTTTCGGCTGGACTCGCAATGCTCCCTTTTACTAAAACTGTGTTCTTACACTCTTTAAATAGCTGTGAAATGCTAATATGTTTCTACTTTTAAGTAAGAGGAACTTTCATACAAAACCCCCAAATTTGGTTGGAGGGAAAAAGAGGCTGTTTTATTAAATATACTGTATTTCAGACTGAGTTACCCTTTTCTTTTGTTTCTGTTTCATTTTGTATTTCAAAATGTATTCTGTTTCATTTGCATTACTTAGTTTTTATTTCCATTTAGCCTGGCAAAACAATGGTTCCTAAAAGTGACAAAAATTAGAATACCTCGTTGGTACATAATAGCTCTGATTTTCTTTTTCTTTTTTTTTTTTTTTTCTTTTTGTGGTAATATATGAAAACTCTGAAGTCAATAGTATTTTGACTTTACGCATGTCATTACACATTTGGAGTTTATCTACACCAAAGATCACAAGATTACATTAGCTGCATCAGTAGGAGACACGCTCATTAAGTCATTACATTCATCATTTCTCAGCAAAACAATCATTGCCGGTGGCAATGGAAAATCACGAAAATATGAGATTTTTTATCAGTGTGTTGTTAGCACACCTCTTTAGTACAATTGTATGGGTTGTGGTTTTTTTTTTTAACCTCTCCCTAACTGAAATTTTCAGTTAAAGAGTTTTTGTTTCCGGTCACTAAGTAATTGCTGGCTCGGTCCTCACCATTTCAACTTCTGAAAATACATCTCATGCCTGGTCTGCAGTTTTCAGCTCCTGAAGAAGGGTCAGTGGTTGCTCACAAAAGGCTTCCAGAAGTGGGACAACTTGAGAAAAAATATACTCTGTTTGAAAGTAAAAGGAAATAGCAGACGTGTGTCACCAACTACTCATAGGGCTAGTTTGGGAAAAGGCTGCTGCTTCCACCCTCAAAAAAGAAGGGATTTGTTAAACTCCTCTATTACTGTGGAGGAGTGAGAGATTGATTTGGCTTATATTTTTGACTAGCACGAGGGAGAAGCAGTGGACAATCTCGCAAAGCACCATTTCTGGGAGCATGACTAGAGGATGCTCTCGCAGGTACCTTTTGCCAGAGCCATGGGATGTGCAAATAAACACAAATTTGAGACGTGAGTGTCCAGCAGCAGTGTCACGTGCTAATGTAATATATGCACTCGGGTGCCTTCTCTACCTTCAACCTTGTTTGCAAGTTTGCAGATGACACCAAGCTGTGTGGTGCAGAGGGACAGGATGTCATTCAGAGGGACCTGGACAGGCTGGAGAGGTGGGCCCAGATGAACCTCATGAGGTTCAACAAAAGCAAGTGTAGGGTTCTGCACCTGGGCCGAAACAATCCTTGGTATAAATACAGACTGGGGGATGAGGTATTAGAAAGCAGCCCTGAGGAAAGGGACTTGGGGGTGCTGATGGACGAGAAGCTGGACATGAGCAGGCAATGTGCTCTCGCAGCCCAGAAGGCCAATCACATCCTGGGCTGCATCAAAAGAAGTGTTGCCAGCAGATCCAGAGAGGTGATTCTGCCACTTTGCTCTGCTCTGGTGAGACCTCACCTGGAGTACTGTGTGCAGGTCTGGAGCCCTCAATATAGAAAGGAATGGACCTGATGGAGCGGGTCCAGAGGAGAGCCACTAAAATGATCAGGGGGTTGGAGCACCTCTGCTGTGAGGACAGACTGAGGGAGCTGGGGTTGTTCAGCCTGGAGAAGAGGAGGCTCCGGGGAGACCTCATAGCAGCCTTCCAGTACCTGAGGGGGGCCTACAGGAAGGCTGGGGAGGGTCTGTTTACAAAGGCCGGCAATGACAGGATGAGGGGCACTGGTTTTAAGTTGGAGAAGGGGAGATTTAGGTTGGATATTAGGAAAAAGTTCTTTACCATGAGGGTGGTGGAACACTGGAACACGTTGCCCAGGGAGGTGGTTGAGGCCCCTTCCCTTGAGATATTCAAGGTGAAGCTCGACGAGGCCCTGGGCAACCTGGTCTAGTTGGAGGTGTCCCTGCTGACTGCGGGGAGGTCGGACTAGATGACCTTTGGAGGTCTCTTCCGGCCTGGACCAACCTATGGATCTATGAAAACCTGTAGCCACGGAATTGTGATAACAGCTGCCTGTTGAAATAAATACCTAGCCAACAATGTGAGAATAAACTATTTTTTCTTCTTACTGTGCTTAGTCGGGCTTTGTGATTTATGCAGAGTTACGATGTTTCCGTGTGGAACGGGGGTGGAGGACGAGGATGGAGGTGCCCTTTCTATTCCTGTTTACTCATGGCATGTCAGCTCTGCACAGAATTTGCCAGACTTCAAGATAAAGTCCCTGAAAACTGATGCAAAATTACTGCCCATTTAATGCTCCCGTATCCCACAGAATCTTCTAGTTCCTGTCACCCCTGAAATAAAGCAGGGAGCCACAGCCGAAAGACCCTTATCCTGGAACTAATATAGGTTATGTATTGTGTATAGGCGTATACATATAGTTTCGTGGTACTGCTGCATTTGCCATTGCCTTAAGATGTAATTTTATTTGCAAACACCCGTCACCAATCCGTTTGCGGCCTTCATGGTATCCGGCGGTGTCGGACGATTAACATCTGCCTTATTTAAACCACCCCACACAAGTATCGGCCAGACGGGGGGGGGGGGTGGGGGTGGAGAAAAACCCCTTACTGGTGCTGCCCGAAAAAGGATATTACACCAGCCGAAATAGCTCAGTTGGGAGAGCGTTAGACTGAAGATCTAAAGGTCCCTGGTTCGATCCCGGGTTTCGGCAGAAGTGTTTTTTTCCGGTCTTTCTCTTTTTTTCGCGAGGTGGCGTCGTCCGCTGTCACCGCCGCCCGGGAGGCCCCGTTGGGGGGGGGAAGTCAAACTCCCCCCCTGTTCCTGCCCGCCCCGGCCCGGCGACGGTGCGGAGCCCCAGGCTCTCGGTGGGGAGGCTGGTAGCCACCGTGTCACGTCGCTCGCGACACATGGTGTGTCACCTCCGCTCCGCCTCACGTCGTGCGTATCATCCCTGCCGCTGGCAGCGCTCTACGTGGCCTGTCCCGCCCGGATCGGCCTGCGGGGGCTTTCGGCTGCTGGGTCTGGAATTCCCCGTTGCCTTCCTCAGCTGGCTTACTTTTTTTTTTTTTTTAAAAAAAAAAACAAAACAAAAAACCCAACAAAACAACACCCAAAACTATGTTTCCAATGGTGAGAGTCTGGGAAACGATGATACCGGGGGGAGTCCAGCAGAGGGCTCCGAAGATGACCAAGGGGCTGGAGCACCTCTCTTCTGAGGAAAGGCTGAGGGAGCGGGGTCTGTTCAGCCTGGAGAAGAGGAGACTGAGAGGGGATCTCATCAGTGCTTATAAATATCTAAAGGGCGGGTGTCTAGAGGATGGGGTCAGGCTCTTCTCAGTGGCGCCCAGCGACAGGACAAGGGGCAATGGGCCCAAGCTGGAACACAGGAAATTCCATCTCAACATGAGGAGGAACTTCTGTACTTTGAGGGTGGCAGAGCACTGGAATAGGCTGCCCAGGGAGGTGGTGGAGTCTCCTTCCCTGGAGACATTCAAAACCTGCCTGGATGTGTTCCTGTACAACCTGCTGTAGGAGGACCTGCTCTGGTAGGGGGGTTGGACAAGATGATCTCCAGAGGTTCCTTCAAACCTGTACCATCCTGTCATTCTGATGCCATTTTACCTCTGTGTGCCAGGGTATGGCAGGGACGGGCAGTCACCGCTCTGCAGACCCCCCTGATTGTTTAATCTATAGCAGCCCGGCAAAGCAGCAACCTTTGGCGTGCCCACATTTCATACATGTGGCATGTGCATGAAAAACCCACACAGAGGCAGTTTGTGAAGGACTGGGGGGGGGGAACGAGCCGTTGAACCTCACTGTCCTCTCCTCCAGTGCTTCATGCCGCAGGAGAGGGGAGGACACGCTGCAAAGCAAACCACAAAATCACAGAAATGCTGCGCAGCTCATGTCTACCAAACACTGCGTGGGCCTGTGTCCTCCTTGGTAATGGGAAATGCAGTGTCTGGGAGGGTTTTTCCTTCCAGTTTCATAGAATCATAGAATGGTTAGAGTTGGAAGGGACCTTAAAGATCATCAAGTTCCAACGCCCCTGCCATGGGCAGGGACACCTCCACTAGAGCAGGTTGCTCAAAGCCCCATCCAGCCTGGCCTTGAACGCTTCCAGGGATGGGGCATCCACAGCTTCTTTGGGCAACCTGTTCCAGTGCCTCATCACCCTCATGGTGAAAAATTTCTTCCTAATATCTAATCTAAATCTACCCTCTTTCAGTTTAAAGTTGTTACCCCTCCTCCTATCACTACATGGGCTTGTAAAAAGTCCCTCCCCATCTTTCCTATAGGCCCCCTTTAGATACTGGAAGGCTGCTATAAGGTCTCCCCGAAGCCTTCTCTTGTCAAGGCTGAACAACCCCAACTCTCTCAGCCTGTCTTCATAGGAGAGGTGCTTCAGCCCCTTCCTTTTTTCCTTGTTTCCCTTTTAGCACTTCTAAGTTTAAGCTTTTCATTTAGGGTGGAAGAACTGAAAGGAAAAAACTTAATTCCTGCTGTCCATCGCTTCCCACTATGGATGAAGGATGCTAGAAGAGAAGGCAAACCTGTGCAGATAGGAGCAGGATGGTGAGGGAGGGTAAGGACAGGGAGGGAGGTTTTTGGGAGGACAGGGACAGAGGCAGAAGGATAAGACATTGCTTCTTGCCAAAATCTGGAGCAGAGGTGAAAATTCCTGGACCTCACTATTCCTCTGCTGTCAACAGATAGCTGAGGCTACTTCTGGTTCACAGAAGGGTTAAGGAATAACCTCAAGGGCAGAAAATCTGGTAATCAATGTCATCTAGTCTTTACTGCTCATGTATTTCCCCCTGCTTCTTTCTTTACTTTTAAGCTGGGAAAAATCACTTGGACTTTTCCAAAGCACATTTTTAAGAAGGGGATCTGGTTTTGGTTTGAAGACATGAAGAGGCAGAAAATTCACTAGTTCTCTTGGTAATTTGTTGCAACAGTTCCAAATATATTCCTTTAATTTGGAGCTGCCCTCTGTTAAATTCTAGCTATTATTTCTGTTAAAGCTTTTCTCTGTTAGATCAACGATCTTCTCAGTACCTGGAATTTGGTCGTCATGAAGCAGTCAAGACAACACCCAGCTTTGTTTTGATAAACTAAAGGAATCAAACTCTTTGAGTTTCTCATTTCAAGATACTTTCTCCTGCTTTCAGGGAATTTTGTGTAAGCTTTTAAATACACTGACACCAGAACAATGCACAGAAAAAGGTCTTTCAGTACTGGTGTCACCAGTGCAGAACACAGCAGTAAATCAGCTCCTTGCCTCTATTCAGCATCTTTCATCTATTCTTGAAAAAGTATCACTGGTCCTTTTTTAATCACAGCATCACATCAAGCATTGCTGTTAAATTGCTTGTGTGATACAAGGAGCTGATGAATATCCTATTAGTACAAATAGCAGAAGTGTGTGTTACTTAGACACCTACTAATGAGACAGGTAAGGGATAGTACAACTGCTTATATTACTATTTTTCTTAAAGCTTTTTTAAGCTTTTGAAAGAACGTTAAGGCTGCACACTTGAGTACTCAGGTAGAAGGAAGTGTTAAAATGAAGATTACTTGTGAATTCTTACCTGTACTTTTGTGCATGTGATATCAGAAATAAATGCTATTTTTTGCAAAAAAATTTTAATTATTCATCAAAGACTTTAATGGTGCTTTGGGAGTGAATTAGGAAGGTATTAATTTCCTGCAGATTTGTAATCAAAGGGACAAAAGATAGAATGACTGTTTACTTTTTGGCCTTTTCCATACTGCTGAATAAAAGAGTCACAGAGCAAGCTTGGACGTCGGGACCTCTGACTGTCTGCTTGGCTTGTGTGTTAGCCCCCTGATAGCCAACTCTTTCCAAGGTACATTTGCTATGGAGGGACCAGCCCCACGCAGTGCAGGCACCAGCCAGCTGGTGCCACTTAGCTTGGGGAGGGGTAGGAAGTGGCCCCAAGACTGCATTTAGGCAGCAGTCTGGCCATGCCTCATCAGTGCTGCACCAGAGGTTTGGGTTCCCTCTACTGCAGAGTTCCCTGAGAGCCAGGAAAGGTGCGGGTCACTCTTGCCCTCTCCAAGTGTGTGATTTTTCAATTGGGGTACCCAGACACACGAATGTATGACAGTTATGTGCTGTGCTATGTCTGTAATTTCTATTTTTAAACAAAGGATAATATTACCCATAGTAGCAATTCCCTTCTCAGAGTTTTTGTGATGTTAAGCAGAAATTTTGGGAGCACTGAAATACTACGTGTGATAGCCATGGGAACACTGAGAAGAAAATCTAATTTTTGTTCAGTATGGGATTTGGATAGCACACACTGAATAAGACCTTGGGTCTACTGTGGAAGAAGAGGATAAAATTAAGAGCTAACCTTAATTCTAGTATTTATTTAAACTTCTGTCTGTTTGATTTTGCAGGCTTGATGCAGGTTTCTAATGTGATTTGGCAGGTTCTGGGAAAATAACCTTGAGTGCTGTTGCTTTATTGCTTTTATGTCACACAATATTCAGGCATTTTTCATTCAGCTTTATCCTCTTTACACCATCTTTTTGTTAACATTGCTGCTTTCTAGGTTTCTTCTTGCTAGCAAACATCTCCATTTCTATGTATTTTTCTATTAGCTTGTTCCCTCAAGATGAAGCCCCTGCTAGGGCAGACATTCGTGTCTGTCTAACTAAGTCTTTATGTTTTAGTCACAAGGCTCCTCTCTGCAACCAGGAAACTTCTCTGCCACTACAGATATGGTTACATCTAGTTTTTTTTAAATGACCACCAAATACTGAAGTTGATACCTCACAGGGATTCAGAGGCAAAAGTTGCATTTTACAATGTTGTTTCAGCCTTACTCAAATATTCAAAATCTGGTGGCAAAATCACATGCTTTTTCTGTGACCATCCTTGGCTACCGCGTCACTGTTTTAAGTGAATGAAAACTGGTGCAGAAGGAGCAGCTCAGCGAGAGGTGTACCCCACATCCTAGCTCTGCTGCAAGTTGCAACAACTTACAATCACAGATGACAAATAATGAAGATGCTTAAAGCTTGAAATACCTCTATTTGATGTTTCTGACAGTGGTGGGATTAACTTGCTATGCCTGGCGTTTTCCATTGGCTTTCTGAAGGTTTTAACAAGTTCAGATGTTCCTCGGATGAGATGCTCCTCCTCCTTCCTTCATGTCCCCAGACTTGCACATCTACCTGATTAAAAAAGTCTCCTCTTTGTCCCTGCAGGCAATTTCTGCACCTGGTATTTGTTACTGTCTTGTCTGCCTCTCAGCAGTGAATAAATGTTACTCACATGTAGTAAAATTTCCTTCTTTTTGTATTGAAAATTGGGTTGGATTGATAGAAAAGATTTGTTTCTCTCTTGACTAAAAGGTTTCTGACTTTGTCTCCTGCACTGTTTACACACAGCCAGTAAATCTCATTTAGTTATGTAGTATGATCAATGCAATGGATTTAGAAAACACGAGTCAGGACTCACATTTAGTTTTTATGGTGTTTTTTTTTTAATGTATTTTTAATAAAAAACTGTAGCTATTGTCTATCTGGTTTCTGGTCCTATAGAAGAACTAGAATTGTGTTTTTCAACTTTCTGGGAAAGAAGCTTTTAAGAAGAAAAAAATATTTCAGCTGATGACGCATTTCTAGAATATAGAATTTATGGTATAGTTAACAAGACAGATTTCTGGCAGTTAAGTGAAATCTTAACCTTCAGTCCTGCTATGGTTATCAATGCTGTCTTTATTCCTCAGTGAATCTTGGGGAAAACATTATGTTTTTGTTTGGTGGTACAAACATCTGCTTGCTTAAAGCAAGGGAGCATTCATTGCTTTGCCCAACAGTGTTTTTGGGATTTAGTCTACATGACACAAGGGATGAATATCTTTTTTTCCATTTTATATTTTCCATTTGGCTAAGTAATAGCTTTAGTATTTTGAATACTGACAGAAGGGTATCTTCTGGAAGTGGCTCTTGAAGGACTAATGTAAGGTTGAGGCTTTAGAGATTTCTGATACTATTTCAAATACAGTGTTTGTACTGTCTTTCGGATTTTTTTTGTTTTAATGTGGTACAGAGCCAGGTCTGGATTTCCTTCTTTGTATTTCTTTCCCTGTGACTGGAACGGTTTGCTGCATTGCCGAACAGTCGAGACAAGAGCCTCTGTGCTACCACTTCCATGCAGCATGTGAGGTCTTTGGCTCACACCTTCCTGGCTGTGTCCTGAATCACAGAATCACAGGATGATATGGGGTTGGAAGGGACCTCTGGAGATCATCTAGTCCAACCCCCCTGCCAAAGCAGGTCCACCTAGAGCAGGTTGCACAGGAACTTGTCCAGGGTTTTGAATGTCTCCAGAGATGGAGACTCCACCACCTCTCTGGGCAGCCTGTTCCAGGGCTCTGCCACCCTCAAAGTAAAGAACTTCCTCCTCATGTTTAGGTGGAACTTCTTAATGGTGAGCCACAGGCTCATGTTACTAGGCTCCCCTTACAATAAATAAATGGAGAAGGTTAGATCTTTGTGCAATGCAATTCATCCCCTTCTAATGTGGATACAGAAAACAGGTTGAATGAATTGCAACCTAAAAATGTCTATTTCTCTCCATTAAGGGAGGATTCTATAAAGGAAGCCCTAGGTGACCAGTTAGGTGTAGGTATCTGTAATCAATAGATATCTAACATCAGATGAGATAAATTTCACCCTCTGTCACAAGGAACCCTGTAGGTAAAGCCAAGAAAAGATTGATGAGTGGAATTGGCGACACAAGGAAAGCTCGAGTAATCCGGTGTCCAGATTGATGGGGCACGAGCACAGCAGCCTTGTGGCTGTCAAGGAAACAAAAATCACCCGAGACCATGAAACTGTCTTGAACTCAGGACGAATTCCTGGCTGCAGTCTTGTGTATTTTCTGTGAGACCTGACCAAATTACTCTTTTCTGAGCTGCTTTTCCATTCTAACAAAGTAATTATATTGTAGCATGTAAATTGGTTTTCAGGGAAAGAAGTCCACAAGCTAGAAGGGAACTGGATAAATAACGTAAATATGAGAAAGTGGGAGCTGGTGAGAGTGTTCATATGAAGAGGGATTTTGTGCAAGGACAGGATCATGAGACCTCCAGAGCTGCTCTGGCCTTATTCTGCCAGCTACAGGACAGGGAGACAAAGAGTAAGGTGGTGAAAGGGCTGTGGACTGCATTGGAGGAAGGAAGAGAGAAGACATGAATGAATAAGAGCCTGTGTAAGAAGAAGAAAGCAGAATGGAATGGGAGGAGAAAGAGGGAGAAAAGATTCAATGGTGTCTACTTTTAAGGAGGGTGGGAGAGAACAGAGATAAGCAGTAAATAGCAAAGTAAAGAGGAAGAAAATTCCAACATAGAGATAGGAATCAAAAAGCCTAAGTAAAAGGATGTTGAAGTTTGAAGATTATCATCACACTTAGTAGAAATGAAAGCGAATCTTGCAAGCATAAGGAAACCTACATGGGTAGTGGATGAACAAATGAGGAAACAGAGTAGCAACTACTCTTTTCTTCTTAGGTCATCCCTTACTACAATTTATTGACAATTTTGAAATGTTAGAGAAGCTATTTTTCTGCAATGTACTGCTTTGAGACATAAGCCTGAGAGAACAAAGATTGTTTCTCCAAGTGTTGAGTTTTTTTTTCCAGATGTAATGACTTACAAGATTTTGTGTAGATCTGGTTGCACTTGGGTGACTCAGAGAGTCAAATAAAAACAAGATCAACAGATGTAGGGAAGCCCTTCTTCCCATGGATTTCTGTTTGGTGGCCGTTTTTAGTTTTCAGGAGGAGTTTTTTTTCAAGTGCAAGCTTTTTCTTTGTCGGGTCACTTTAAATGGCTCATTGTGGCGCTTTCTTCTACTTGCAATCTAGTGTATTCTAGGTTTCCTGAATCTCCTAGGAAATTTATGTCTTTGAGATCTCTCTCTTCCAGGTGAGTTACTCTTTACTCTCCATTGACTATACTGATTAAGATGTCTATTTGCCATAGTGGGAACTTAACGACATGTAGCTCCTAGATAGACGTATACATGGTATATGCATAATGAAGGTATCTTAGTCTTGAATCGACTTCCAAGCAAGTCGACTTGTATAATGAATAGCTTTGCTTCACACATTTTTCAATGAAAGATTTCCATAAGTGTTCAAGTAATATATTCCTGGTGGCAGTGTTGGAAAAACATGCCTTAGATCATGCTTCTTACTCTAGGAAATCTGGAGTGCATACAGTTAAAATCAGCAGCCAAAATTTTTATCTGTCACTTAAAATAGGAACAAAAAAGTGGATTTGATGTAAGCTTTGGGTAAAGATTATCATGTGTTCATTTCCAGTCAAAACATTCTTATTATGGCCAGTTTCACATCATGCATAAGATACAGTTATGTTACATGATCTTTGCAGCAATGAAAAATGTATTAAGGTATTGTAATTTGAGTTTCTTGTTAAGTCCTTTTTGTCCAGCCTTGAAATTTTGTTTGACAGACGTAGAATCTGTTCTTTCTCAGGTGGGGTTTATGACAATGTAAATACACCTAAGCTAATGTAAAGGCGGTTGGGCAGAAAAAGGAATCAGAGGTATAATATTTTCTTCAAAGGAAAGAAGAAGAAAAATATTCACAACACCCAAATTTCAAGAAGTGCTCATTGCTCTTGGGTGCTCAGCTTGAGATACCATGGATTCATTTGACTGCTTGAGTTTGCTTCTTATCACTTGAAAGGAGCTTGTAGAGAGGTGGAGGTTGGTCTCTTCTACCAAGTAACAGGCAATAGGACAAGAGGAAATGGCCTCAGGTTGTGCCAGGGGAGGTTTAGATTGGATACTAGGAAAAATTTTTACACTGAAAGGGTTGTCAAGCTGCCCAGGGAAGTAGTGGAATCATCATCCCTGGAGGTATTTAAAAGATGAATAGACGTTGTGCTTAGCGATACAGTTTGGTGATGGTTTTTGCCAGTGTTAGGTTGATGGTTGGACTTGATGATCTGAAAGGTCCCTTCCAACCTATTCTATTCTATTCTATTCTATTCTATTCTATTCTATTCTATTCTATTCTATTCTATTCTATTCTATGGTGGGGTTATTTTGTTTTGTTTTTTAATTTGAAAATTCTTTTGTCTGTGGAGCAGGTGCTTGAGTGTTGCTCATCCTGTCTCTTTTCTTTCCACTTTGATCATTTTCTCGTCTGCAATTTTCCTTGTAGAATTATCTTTCTTCTTGTTATCTCCAGAATTATCAGCTGCTGTTACGAATTATCATGTGGTTTATTCTTTCTGTTGATTTCCACATAAATTTATATGTAAAATGTTGTATTTTGGCCAAAATTCTTTCCAAAATTCCAAAGGCTAAATACTTTTCTGGCTTGTTACTAATCTGTGCTTGAGTACACTAGAAGGAGCCGGAGAAACAATACTGTAATTGAGAAAAAAAATGCAAACCCACTGCCTACTTACTGCTCAGGAATTCTGTATTACTCGGGTGAGTTGTGTTTAGTGATTTATTTGCCTTTACATTTCTTCATTCTTTTTCTTCATTCCCTCTCTTGCCAAGAAAAAAAAGGTGAACGTACTAATCCCAAAGATGCATTGGCATCTGTAGGGGTGTATTTGTTTGCCGCCCTTTGATGACAGGCCGGAAAGTTTGATATTAGGGGTGAACCTGGGCATGAATCCATTCTACAAAGTAGCTGAAATACTGAATTCTTCTACTTTCAGAGTAAAGCTTAAATACTTTAACTATTAAATTTAACACAGTTTCAGGTGTGGTAGCCTGACCCGGTAGCTCAGAAGTGTGGACACGGCAGCGCGGTCACTGTTTGGATCAAGAGGGCTTTTGCTCATGTGCTTGAATGCCTGAAAAGTCTTGATAGCTGAGGCAAGCGGTTCTAGGCAGTAGTGTCAACACACAGTGCTATTTAATTTTCAAGAGATAGTAAAAACTCTTAGTAAATAAAAAGTCATTCAGCATGCTATTTTATGAACCGGTATAGTGCTGATATCGTGCAGCCTTAACAACAGCTCCTTTCTTTAAGTGCAATAGCTGCGGGGAAGCTGCGGGAACTTCCCAACAGTGAGGCACTAAGAAGCAGACAGTGCCTGCTGTTTTCCTGCTGACTAATTGAAAGACAACAACCTTTTTGTCATTTTGCTTGGTGTCTTCTGCATTGCATGTCATGCAGCGGTGAGTGGCTGCCGATGCCGGCAAGCTTGCAACGGGCACCGACACAGTGACGCCAGGATGCTGGATGTCTCCATCTTTTTCTTTCTATCGTCCCCCCCTGACCAGGGAGGGCACTCCTAAAATGATGAATTAGGGAGGACCAGAGGCTAGCGCTACATCTATACTAGTACTGCATGCTGTAGCATGCTCCCAGTTCTGTAAAATTATGTGGTTGTGATGGAGGGAAGTAATCATAAGAAAAGCTACATATGTGCCACTCTTCTACTCACAAATTTCTTTCCCCTGCTCACTAAGTAATCTCCATGTTATCATCTCTCTGCTATTCCTTTTCTCCACACTCTAACTTCTCTGAAAACGACACATTTCTCCTTCCTCATGTGCTACATTATAAGCACTTCTTGCCTCACCTTGCCTTGCCTGCCTCAGTACCTCGCCTTTCTCTGTGCTTACTCTTTCTGCTTCATATAGGATCTCCAGTGGCACTAGATACCTTCCTATGGGTGTCTGGACAGAGCCAGCTTTGATTATAATGGCTGCTTGCACACATATTATGTGTATAGACACTTCAGTTCAGGGGTTTAACCAGCTAGCTGAATTCTATCCATATTTTTTGATTTTTTTTTTGGTGATGCTGATAAATGTGTGTTCACTGTAATTGCTCTCAGGTAACTTTCGTTCAAGACATTGTCTAACCTAGATTCAAAGACTGATCTTTCCCACACCAGAGAGTTTGCTTGGGTGCTAAGTAATATGGGGAGGTGCGTTGTTCAGAGCATTTTTGAGTTAGTGCCTCCATTTATAACTCCTGAGCTTTTTCAGCACATTTTTCCAGCAACTAGTCTTACTTTCTGTCTTTTTCACATGTTGTGTTGAGAGCAGCAGGCAAAAGCCAGTTCCAGGTAAATTCAGTCCTAAGGGAGATGAGTTGAAACCCCTACGTCGTATTGCTAATTGGCTTTGTGCTTACAAAAATTAAGCAGAATCATATTTTAGTTTAAGCTTAAGATTTTAGTTTGTCTGGCATGTAGTAAATTTTTTATATAAAGATTGGACAACCTGAAAGTGCTGATGACTCTGACGAGCATCTGCAGTATGGATGAACTCCTTAGCTGCATGACGGCAGTAAGTTTGCTGCATAGATAATAGACTTTTTGTGCCAGAACAGTGTGCCATGGAAATACTGACTAGTACAGACCCAACTACAGCTATTTTCATTATACATACTTATAAATATGTCTAAGCAATCTTAGTGTGGAGGGGGGCACAGTCACAACTACAGCTATTTTCATTATACATACTTACAAATATGTCTAAGCAATTTTAGTGTGGAGGGGGGGAGGTAGACAAAGCTTTCATTGAAGCAGAGGGAGTTGCCAGTTTTAATTCAGTATGGTGGAGCTGAACAGATAGCTATTGCTTCAGACTTGTCTCATGACTTATCACTACTTTATTTTGATGTATTCATTTTATTCCTCTAGCACATAGGAGCTGCATTGTGGGCAAAAGGTGCTCCATGCGAGCAGCTTTTTAAAGTAATTTTTGTTGATGTCCTGAACAAAACCACTGGTCTGCATGTCTGGTGTGTGTATTGATCTTACAGACTGTCTGCTGCCAGGTGGGTCATAAATGCTCAGCTGTGACAGTTCTGAAAGTCTAGCAGCCCGATGGGCCCCAAAACAACCTCTGGTGTAATGATGGGGAAAGGATTAGAAAGCAAACGAGGACCCTTTAAAAACATTTCAATAATTTATTTTGCATGCGAAAAGGCTATTAAGAAAGGGACTGTTCTCCACTTGCCACTCAGATGTTTACAGTACAAGCACTGGAGCTCTGCAGTCAGCAGGTGGAGTCTCCATCCCAGTCTGTTACTACCAAGTTTATTAATTTTCACTAATGACGCAACTTTGTCCTCTGCGCTTCCAGTTCATTTTCTACTGGTGCTGCTTTAGTGGAAAGTATAATCTTGCAGTGAATGAGCTGAAAAGAGAAAGGTTTTCCCCTTCTGTTTATCAGCTGTTTACAGGTTCTGATTAAAAGAATAAACCTGTTTCTCCAGCCACCTCAGCTAAAACAAGACCGTCAATTTCTCAAAGCTCATGAAAGACATGGAGAAATAAATCTGAGGCATTCACCCTCCTGACAAGCTGCCAGAGCCCGCAGAACTTGCTCTCACGCTGGAGTCTTTTCTGCTCTTGATGTCATGTGCAAAACACGAGGATTTTTGCCACTCTAATCCCTCTAATGAGGGCTTCTCCCAACCTGTATATAAACCTCGCTCAAAGCCGTGGCTGCTGGGCAGGCACCGCAGAGCCAAAGCACCCGTCTTTTGAACTGCATTCAAGGCAATTAGAGACCCGGATTAAACAAACACCCGACACCGGCATCCTCAGCAGCGAGAGGGATTATCCTGCTCGGCTGGGGCATGGAAGGGCGGCGAGGCCAGGTTGTCCCACCACGGAGATCTCCCTGCTCTGCTCGCTCAGGTCCAGCAGAGAAGCAGAACCTGCAGCCAGCCGTAATGGGTGGCCTGAGGTGGCTCTTCTGGGCTGGGCTGGGCTACCTGAGCTGCTGCTGTGCCCCCCGGGCACAGGCACAGTTCCCCCGTGCCTGCATGACAGTGGATGACCTTCGCTTGAAGCGCTGCTGCCCGGCCTTGGGGACGGAGCCAGACAACATCTGCGGGTCCCTGCAGGGCAGGGGACAGTGTCAGGGGGTGCAGGCGGACACTCAGCCCTGGAGTGGCCCCTACACCCTTCGAAATGTGGATGACCGGGAACGGTGGCCCCTCAAGTTCTTCAACCAGAGCTGTCGGTGCACAGGTGAGAGGGGTGCTGGGGTGAGAAGATGGGGATGGATGGGTCTGAAGGCCAGAAACATTCATGGTGGCAAAAGGCATCAAGAAGGTTTCAAATATTACCAGTTTCCTAAAAATACTGTTACGTTCATGATATCATCAGCACTTTTTCAGAGCAACAGAGTTGAAAAAGCGTTTTCTCTCATGCAAACTTTTGGGTTTTCCTCTCTCTCCCTGGAGTTGTCCCTGTAGCCACCCGTCACCTTTCTCTGCAGAATTTGGGATGTTTCAGTGCTGCGTTCAAACCTCTGTCACTGCTAATCGTGGCTAAGTGAGCTTGTATCAGTGTGCATTGATCAGAGATTTAGAGATTTAGTCTTCTTGGAGTAGTACTTTGCAGCACGATATACCCCTGGGCACTGAAAACGGGTAGATGTCTGGCTGCGGTGTTGCCCAGTATCATGAACTAAGTCTACAACTCACTTTGATCCAAAATGAATCAGTACAGCCACCAAGGAGGCCATCCTGCCCTTTTCCTCCCCATCTCCAGTCACTCCTTCCCATCTGTGACTTTACAATGGGCTTCCGTGTTCACTTGCTGGTGGCGAAATGGGAGTTGATGTGCTTGAAGGCTGACATGGCCAAAAGGCTCAGGTTCTAATGAGACCAGTTCACGAATACTGGCAGGAGGGAGGGAATAGGAAGGTGAGGTCAAGACAGGTTAAGGCGACAGGACTCTTTTTTTCAGCAGCAGCCCTGGTTAAAGGAGGGTTAAAATGAGCAGGAACCGCAGCTTCAGCCCAGGCTGGGTTGCAGGGCTGGCAGGAGATGCTACCAGCGGTCAGGCAAAGGGCATATCTCCAGCACTGAAGTCACCTGCTGGGCAGGCTTCAAATGCAGCCTGGGGCTTCCTGTTGGAAACAAAGTCATTTGAATTTTCTAACACGGGGAGAATAACCTGCTTTCCTTCAACCTGATTCTTCAAACTAGCTGAACTGTTTTGTCTGAAGTATATCTCAGCTCTCACTATCAAAAAAGCCCAGATCAACCTGAGAAAGAAGCGCTGCAGAAAATTTCAGCCCACAAGGTTAAGTTTTGCAGTGCTGTTATCAACTGAAGGCAGAGAGGTAAGGGCAGATGACTTAAATGGATACACGACATTACTGAAGGTCCTTAAAATAATAACAGACTTTAGAGCATAAATCCGTTTTTATCTCTTCCTTTGACTAGATTTCAAATGCTTGTGTGGAGGTACTTTTCCAGACACTTTACAAAAAAAGAATTGGATGTAGGGTTTTTTAATTTTAAAGGTTCTTATATACCTCCAAAACTAAAGTCAGGTATCACATACAGGCACAGACCCTGAGTCACAACAGCACTGAAGCCCATGGGCACACACCAACATTTATGCAGTCTGAGTAACTAGGTTATCAAAACCTGGAGGTAAATTGAAGAGCAGTGTAGACAGACATGGTCTGCATCGACAGACATTAATTTGCCTGTCCCAGTGGAGGTAAGCACCGGTATTTGATATTTGCAGGGCTGGGTCCCAAGTTATGTGACCAGAACGTAGTGTCCTGTCATTCAGCCTTACTTCTGCTGAGCTGTCCGCTCTCCTCGGCTCTTTAAATCTGGTTTCTCTCACTGCATTTTTATTCCACTTGTGTTCTTCTTTCTCCTTGCAGTCTCTGTTATCTAAATATACCAGTGATAAAACATTAAGGTGGAAGGCATCCTTAAGGATAATTATCAGAAAGGTTTCCTGGGCTCTACTTGAGCTGCTTGCTGCCTGCAAAGGCATTTCTAGGAGAACACTAAGAAGTGCACAACTCCGTGGGATTTGAATTAGATCTGATGCTTTTACAATGTTGGTGATCATGTGTCTGTGTCTATTAGTATTTTGTTGTATTTTTTTTTCACTCTGTTTTATACACTGATTGGCTGTCTGCACACCAGAGTTTTAAGTGGTGTGATGTGTGGTGTTTATTAGGCATCTAGGGCTATGGTACCTATGGTAGGGAACGTAAATTAAATATTCTCCTTCAAAGGGACGTGGAACCGTGCACATCTCTACTATTAAGGTATCTTATTTTCCAAATGCAGTTAGGTGCAAACTGCCTATTTGAAATGGTTCCTGGCTTGTGCAAACTCCAGCCCATACCAAGGCTCCTTCTAGCATTTTAACGTGTTCCAGTGCCATCTTGGCACTGTTTAATTTATAGTTTAGACACGGTGTAAACAATAAGCATGGGAACTCCAACTGCCATGCAGCTGATTATATTTGGATAGACAGTGCCATTTAAATGCGTCACATAGCTGATGGCTGTACTGTAGGAAACCTGGAGGAGCTGTAAGGAACAGGGGCCAGGATTTTCCAAAGGAGGGATTCTGGAGTTCTTGCAATAAATTAATCCATTTGAGCTTTCTGCTAAAAATTTAATATCTAAGAATAAAAGGAACTCTGAAAATATGACCATTTGTTGTAGCTGTTGATTGAGGCAAAATGTCTTAAAATCATATCCATCTAGGTCTGAGTGCTGAATATTTCTGGGAGAAAAAAAAAAAAGAAAATCCCAAACACAAACAAATATAGGTGAATGGTTATTGTGGGGTCAGATTATTTTTATATTTTTTCTCAAATTAATGTAAATTTTCTAAGAAATTTCTAGGCTTTAGCAGATAATATGCATTATCCTTTCTTTAACTGGGGACAAATATAACAGAATAAGATTAGTACAACAGAAAGATACAGCTTTACTTCCCACTTTTTGTACAAAGAGCTATGGTCAAAAAGGCAATTGTAAGTCTGTTGTCAGGATGGCGCTTGCTGCACATTTCACTCAATGTGTTGGTGGCTGCAAAAATATCATCTCTAGAAAAAAGATGTGGTTATGGCATGAATATACCTGGGAGGTAGCAAAATGTTTTTAGTTCCTGTCTAATTTCGGTTTTGAATCCATTGTATGTGTTCCACAGTTGGTTTGGGTGCACCTAATATTAATTCAATTTATATAAATTCTTAAACTGAAATGACCTGATGACAGTTCCTGACAGCATGCAGTACTATGTGAAGGGGAATGTGGTAATTTATTTTCCAATAAGGTGCATATGTTGAATTAGACAAAATGTTGGATTCAGTAGCCTAACCCTGAAAATTGACACTAATTACACAACAAAGCAGTATTACAGTGGGATAGTTAAATTTAATTGAGAAGAATACTATTTTAGAAGCTTATGAACTAAGTGCTATTTTGAGTTTCAAAGTATAAAATTGTACTAGTGGGATACGGATCTGGCATAGCATTTTGAAAACTCAGTACAGAAGATTATTGTGAAAAAAACACTGCAGTCAGTCATGTGGTTGCTAGTACAGATTGTGACAGTGATTAAACAAAGACGTAGTTTGAATTCACTGAGGAGTTAAACATAATTATCATTCATTTCTTTTCCTGCCACTTTCTACAGTTGACATGTGGACATGTGCTGAACATTACTCTATTTTTTTTTCCCAAAAAAGTTTTTTGAGAAAAAAAATATTAAATCTTTTCACATTGCTGTGCAATATTTAATCAAGCTGGGGACACAAGGTTTAAATTCTATTGTTTAGCTGTAAGCAAAATGCCAGTTAAGCCATGTAGCTGATATGATGGCCCTCCCATTAGGTAAAATTGTGGGCAAATTATTGGCAAATTATTGTAAGGCAATGTGGCTGTGGGATAATACTACATTATAACCATACCTGGATGACCCTGTTAAAGCCTGTGCTAGGTACAAATCTTCCATGTTCTACAGCCTGATAGCACATCCAAATGAAGAGCCAGAAGAGCCAGAAGGGCTAAACATTTGCCTCACGTGGTAGCAATCCTGATCCTACCCCTGGATGCTGGTGTTTCAAATCAAATGTAATTCCTGTTGTAATGCAATGGCTAAAGAAGTCTGAAAAGGAGTGCTTTCTCCCCATCCAATAAATGATGTGTATTAAGCTGGTGTCTGTGGAAGGAAGAGGCGTGGCAGCTGCTCAGATTTCATAAAACAAGGCCGAAGATGGTGAGTATTGGGTGGGTTCCTTTTTACTGAAGAAAAGACACTGCATTGATGGAGTTATTAATTCATGTTGTGCTCAGTGTCGGAAGGCCAACCACATGCTATGACTGCTTAGAGGTAGAAAAATCCCTGTCTGTGAGCTCAGACAGCCAGTGGGGTTGAGAAGCAGCTACAGTGGTATGTGATAACTGGTGCTGGCATACACTAATGATGTGTATTAACACATACCAAGTGTTGTGTCATAAGAAGTATCTTTTTCTAGTGTCATGCCCATGGACTGACCCACTGGAAGAAGTAGCATGGCCATAATGCCTACAGAAACAACTAGATCACCCAGCTTGACTGGGAAAGAACACCATTAATGATGGTGAGATTAGGCATGGAAGAAGACAGTTCCTGAGGCATCTAATCCCACCTCCAGACAAAAGAGTTAGTGGGGAAGACACCCCAGATGATTTTTTTTTTGCCCAGCGACAGTACAGTGGTCATTCCTGAAAGCAGTGGAACAAGCGGGGAGCATCTGGACTCCATCTGTGACATGATCTCCTATCTGTGTGCCAGAACGACCTCCTACACTATATTCTCTAGGAACCACAAGAAGTGACAATAATCTCTGTTGTCCCTGGCGTAGCCTCAGAGGTAGTACACTGAGTTGCTAGGTGTTAGTCACTGATGGCAAAAAATGCTAGGGCATGAATCCTTGCATGTTTCTGTGGCCCCTTCATTCGAAAGGATCTTGTGTCTTAGTAAAAATATTTACTATCTATCTGCTCTATCGTGATAATATGAGATTACTTTTCCTGTCCTCCCAGAGCTGTACTGTTGAAGTCCACCATCACCAGCATAGCAGACATTGAAGTTGAGTTGTAAGAGACTGGGACATACATTTCACAGTGCTGCCATGCGGGAAGTCCACAAGGCAGCAAACGAACTTTCTGAAAACAGCAATGCATCGTTTCCAGACCAGTGGCCTGGTAGAGTGCTTTAGAAACAAATGCTGAAAAAGTGGTTTGGGTGGGACGTAAAAAGCCTGTGTCTAAGTACCGCAGTCATTCCTGTTTGCAATGTGGGAAAACCCACAGATCTCCATCAGCTTCTCGCCATTTCAGCTGCTGCATAACGACAGTCCTGCGATGCATGGAGTCTGTTGAGAGAAAATGACAAAAAGCAACTTTCGATTTCATGGAAGTGTCATTGTTGTGTGCATGGAAGTGTTATGTTGTGTGCGTGTTGTGTGCACGCCCATAAATACTTAAAGGGTGGGTGTCAAGAGGATGGGGCCAGTCTTTTTTCAGTGGTGCCCAGTGACAGGACAAGAGGTAACGGGCACAAACTTGAACATAAGAAGTTCCATCTAAACCTGAGGAGAGACCTCTTCCTTTGAGGGTGGCAGAGCACTGGAACAGGCTGCCCAGAGAGGTGGTGGAGTCTCCGTCTCTGGAGACGTTCAAAACCTGCCTGGACATGTTCCTGTGCAACCTGCTCTAGGTGGACCTGCTTTGGCAGGGGGGTTGGACTAGATGATCTCCAGAGGTCCCTTCCAACCCCATGTCATTCTGTGATTCTGTGATTTCTGACAAGAGAACATTGCCAAATATACCTAAGAATGCTACAAAAGTGTTCAACACAATCAGGAGTAACACTGCAGTGTAAAATACCACTTTGCTTGGAAATCAGCTCCTATTTGCCAGTCTCTTCTTCACTGCAGTCCTCCTTCTTACTCAGTAAAAGCTCATGTCCTATTGAAAAGTGCCTGATGAAGTGGTGGAAGAATGGCTCCCTTGGATTACCTCATAGATTAGGTGGTTGAGGAAGAAAGTCCCGCAGAGCATCGATTGGATATAATTAGCACCTGCCCAAGAGAAACAAGTGAGGAGTCACTGGTTCATCTGGCTTCAAATGCCATACAGGTGGAGAAGAGCTTTTTTCACATGAAGATGACTCAACATTTCAGGCTTTTGTGAATTTCTTTTCATAGACTGAGGAGGTGCGTAAAATATACCTAAAATATGAATATTGTCCAATAAAATGATCTTTGGCATCAAGAACTGTGTAGATTCAAAGGGCCCTCACAGAAAGAGAAATTGGTAATAAGCCCTGTAGCCCCGGACAATCTGAAATCTTAGTGTTAACCATTGTTCTGCTCATAGACTCAACCCTAGAGCCTAGGGACGTCTGCCCATCCAGGAACACTTTAGAAGCCACTACCCCATCACCATGTTAGCCCAAAGTCTGTCCTGGATCTAGCAGTGCCGCTATGTGTGGGGAACAGTGAGATTTTGTGGCATTTTGAAAGACAATTGGCATGGTTGTTACAGAGTGAGTGTGTACGTGGGGTTGGAGGGAGGGTGGGGTTAAGAGAGTCTCAATGCAGATTTTGGAGAACTGACTGGAGATCCCAGAGGACCCCTGGTTCCCCCTCTGCTCCCTCCTTCCCCTGGCAGCAGTGCTTGTCCTACATCCCTGCACCACCAGGTGCAACAACACCAGCAGCCTGTCCGTGTGTGCGGGCAGGAGGCAGATGTCCGCTGCGGGAATGGTCCCTCCCTCATCTCCCCTGGCAAAGGCAAAACGAGCTGCAGCAGGAACCTTTCTGCTGCTACTGGCAGTCTGCCATGGTGGCCGAGAAGCCACGCTTAAAGCAAGCTCTGCTTTCCTGGGCTCTTCCACCACATGAAGGGGTCTGAGCTAATAGCCTGGAGCGAATCCCAGTACTTGCCTTCAGACCGATGCTAGCAGGGAACGAAGGTACCGCAGTGTTTCTCAGGCTTTTATTGCAGCACCATTTAATAATCCTTAAAGCGTGACCTGCAGCACCCTTGGTGCTTGTCCTGGATTGTGTTGGGTCCCAGATACACTGTTAACAGACGTTCATTTTTTTCCTGAGTTTTGTCCTTAAGAGAACTGCTTTGTTTGGGGATTTTTTTTCTGTGCTCAGGGATGCATGTGAGCCAACCCTTTTTTGGGTTTGATCCTGGCAGTCTGGGAGTACTTGAGAGCCAATTGAGCAAAACACTTAATCACATGCTTAACCTGAAGTGCTCGGCCCTCTGCTCAGTGAGACTCCTCACGTGCCTGAGGGCTCCGCAGAGCTCTGAGCACTTTGGGGAGTCAAGTCCATCACCCAGCGCTTCACCTTCCCAGCTGGCTGAGTGTGATTCTTGGTCCTTCCGTGGCTCTGGGAAAAGAGCCGTCCTTCTGGTTAGGCAATTGGCAAATCTGCTAGTCTGCTCAGATGCTGTCCCTTCTAGGAACTGGTGTCTCTGGGGAAAAAGAGTGCTAATTCTTAATTCTTCTGCATTTCACTGATAGTTTTCCCTGATTCATAATGTCATGACTTCTCTTTCCCTCTTGATTCAGGAAACTTTGCTGGCTATAACTGCGGTGACTGCAAGTTTGGCTGGACCGGCCCCGACTGCAATGTGAAGAAGCCACCAGTTGTCAGGAAGGATGTCCACTCCCTGACGGCAGAGGAGAGAGAGCAGTTCTTCGATGCTCTAGACCGTGCAAAGACAACCATTCACCCCGACTATGTGATTGCAACTCAGCACTGGATGAGTCTGCTTGGTCCCACCGGAGAGGAACCGCAAATTGCCAACTGTAGCATTTATAACTACTTTGTTTGGCTCCATTACTACTCAGTCAGAGACACACTATTAGGTTAGTGCTTTTCTTATCCAGGGGGCTCTGCAGGTAAAGGAAAGGGTGAAAAGTATCATTGCTGGACAAAGGTAAGTGTGCTTAACACAGCTGTGTTACTTTAGCAAGCAGTGAGTCCCAGTAGGAGCAGATCTGTGGAGTGAAACAGTTGATGATGAGAAGCTGGTGGCCACCTGCAGTTGAAGGGCCTTCAGATCTGCTGCAGTCTGGTCCCCGCAACCGAATACCCTGTGGTGTCTAGAGCACACCAGCTACACTCCTGGTTCATCTTCCCTCTGACAGAGGCAGTCACAGGCTCCACCATTGGGTGAACTGAAGTGTGGTCAGGCAGTGACGGGCTTCAAAAAGATGTTCCTAGTTGACAGGAAAAAGTAGATGCAGCAGCAGTGGGAAAGGAGCTCTGTGGTGGTGAAGGCAGGGACCATGCAGAGATATTGGGGACTAGAGTGCTAGTGCTTTCTGTGACCTTCAGCAAGTCACTGAGGATGGGATTTGCCTGACTAACCACAACCGGCTTTTAAAAACAAACCATGTTAGAGGTTTGAGTATCTAACCCCATACTTTCTTCCAAATCAGGTTTCCTAGTCCTCATTGCTCTTCTAGACAGAATTACCTAAGCCAGCCCCATTTCACAAAGCCCAGCTCTGGCAGGAGGAGGCAGCAGCATGGCTTTTCTACCCAGCAGTCCTACGTGCAAGCTGAGCAGCCCATATCTACCTCCTTGCTAGAGGGTATCTGCTACCCTGCAGTGGGTTTTCTTCAGTCTCCTCTTCTGACACGGTTCCATTTTGCAGGGCTGAAGGGAGCAGCCTCTGGCCTAGCAAGAGCAAAGGTCCTTCAGAGGACCTTCAGAGGTCATGTGGAAAGGGAAAGAGGCAGCTTCAGTGCTGCTGCAGTGATAAATAAATTCTTGTCTGGGTTGAAGCTTACTTCAGTGATAAACAAATCCATATGTGGTTTGAAGCCCCTAGTCTTTGAGCATCTGAGTTCTCATGTGTAATAACAAAAGCACAATACAAGAAATAACAAGCACAATTTGAAGAAGATTGGCAAGGACATGTTGAATTACTGTTGGCAGGTTATGGAAGATACTGAGGTTCTCTCGATAGATACATGGTGTAAGTCCTGCCACTGAGCAAGAGGATGAGATATTATGGTACATATTAGCAAGGAGCTAAGATATTAGACAAGAAGACTGCTTCTTAAGACCAAAATCCACTAATGGCATAAGAAATCTTCACAATATCCAACTTTTGGGGGAATGTGAAGTTTTGAGAAGCACCGAAGAGAATATCTACAGAGGAGTTTGTTTCACTTGTCCCATGTAAGTGTTGTAGCTTCTGATATGTGCATTCTTTCCAACGGTGCAGAGCTGCATGTTTTTAACTCCACTCCAGGCAGTAGAAGAAGGTGCTGTCTTTCTCTCTTGCCTCATCTGGTGCCTAAATACTTATTTTATCTTCTCTTTGTAGGACCTGGCCGCCCCTTCACAGGTATCGACTTCTCCCATCAAGGACCTGCCTTTGTTACTTGGCACAGGTACCATTTGCTGCTGCTGGAGAGAGACCTGCAGGTGAGCTGAACAGCCTTTCCCTTTCCTCACGCAGCTTCTCTCTTTTGCTACGTGACTTTGTCGAGCCGGCCAAGGGTAAGCTATTTCCTAGGACAGATTCTTACTCAAACTCCCAGGAGCTTTTTCTCACTGATCCTTTTTTATTTAAAGTGAAATTACTGCTTTCAAGATACTGAGGACTGAACATTTTCTTACTATGAACAATGATATGAAGGTTATCATGGAGATTTTTTTCTTCACCTCCCCAACAGGGGACAGAAGATGTGAGTTAACAATACTTATTAATAAAATGAAAGCAACACATGCACGTAAAACTTGGTAACGGAGATTGCCTGCTGATATTGAAGATATTCTCCCAGTGAAAGCAGCTCTAAATATTACACCCTTTAAATGTGCTGTGCTATACATTTAATACGTGCACATATTTAGCAATACGTCTTTAAAAGAAATATGTGGTAACGTGCCTGACAGCCAGTTATCAAAACATTGACTCTATTTTGCGTTACTTCTACATTGGCAATGTTACTGTATTTTAACCTTGCAGATTTCTAATGAAAATGGTTGGTATGAAAATTGCTGCAGGATCTTGCTTGTGTGAAATCGCATCTAACAAGCAAGCATGAGAAAAAGCACTGTATTCCTCTGTTAATACAAGTTCAGATTGTTCCCCAGGGCTAGCCTTTCTGGAGCAAAAGCAAACCATATGCACAATTTTACTCGTTACCCACTTACATCATTCAGAAAACCTCTTACTTGCTTAAGGCTCAATTCCTCTCTGATCCTGCCCGGTCTCTGGGTTGGTAGAAAGCCCAACATTGCCAAAAGAAGCTCAGGCCAACAGTAGAATAACTAGTGACAACGTCTTTGCTAGGACTGACTTAACACCCTGATCTTTTGAAAGGAGTTGGAGCAGCTGTGTGAAGTGTATGTAGTTGAAATGCAGAATGAAAAGCAGAATGTCCAGTGAAATATCCAGCGAATACGCAGTGAAACAACTTGCAGGAGTCCCTTCCTTTCTCTTTACTTCTCTTTCTTGAAGGTTGTTCCCTGCTAATGTGTTTGTGTCCATTACAGCGACTGGTGGGCAACGACTCCTTCGCGCTGCCCTACTGGAACTTCGCCACGGGTAGAAACGAGTGCGACGTCTGCACGGATCAGCTCTTCGGAGCATCGCGGCTAGATGACCCGGGGCTGATCAGCCTGAGCTCCAGGTTCTCCCGGTGGCAAATAGTTTGTAACAGGTACGAGAATATCTAGGGCGAGCTTGCATACTGATCAAACCTTGCTTTCAATCAGTACTGAGAGTGTGGGCAGCACTCTCAGTGTGAGTGAGCGGCAGGAAAAGAGCCCAAGCCGTCTTTTTTAAAACTGGGAATCACCATTGGTTTGTGTGTAGATGGTGCTGGGTAAACTTTCCCCTCTGGTATTAGGGAAACATATTTTTTAACATGATTCTTTTGCTACAGGATTTTAGTCGATTCAGCCAATTTGAGGCTGCCAAAAGTCTGAAGAGTTTGCGCATTGGCAAGTATCTTTTTAAAGAAGAAATGCCCGTGTGTTGGTTCTCTGTAACAAACACCCCACTGATTTTGGCAGCAGAAACAGAAAACTGTTTTTGGCATATAGGAAGCTAGAGACAGGCTGAAAAAAATCTGTTCCTTGGGTGAGATCTTTATACATATACCTTTTTATATATATATATAAAAAATAATTCTATATTATAAATATATAAATATATCTTTATATAAATGTATACCTGTATATATAAATATATACCTGATATATTTGGCGCAGTTTGGGGATTAACTTCGCAGTGGCTGAGATTTCACATGGAAAGCAGCACAGAGAGAGCCAGGAGCTTGCTGCCAGCTCTCTGTAGGCATATACTGATTTGGGTGAGGGCAGGGCTCTGATGTGCAGGATTGGGGCACTACGACATAAGATGCTGCTGGTGACAATCCTCATAAAACGTTCCTGTCAGCTCTGGGGCAGCGTGCAGTCAGTCAGACAGAGGTACCAAAAGCTCAGGGCTTTTCAAAAGAGTCTCTTTCTCTGGGTAGCTAAAGAGCTACTTGAAATTCTAGCTTTAGGCGTCAGTTGGCTTTAAATTTGCCCCTACTTTTTCTGTAAGATAGATAGGGTTTTGTTTTTACACAAAAAACTGAAGTGACTAAACTTTTGCCTTGCCAAGGTTAAAGAAAGAAGGGCTTTTGTTTACTTCAGGAGTTTCTGAGAATGCAGTCTCATTTTATATTGAATAGCACAGAATTTTTTTCACAAGTGACACACTGTTTCTCTCCTCCTCTCTCCCTTTTTCTCTCCTGAATATAAAGGACTTGCTCCCCGTTAGCTAGTAGGCAAACCCTGCAACAACAGGATGTCCTCCAGGCCCTGAAAAAAGAGGACGTAGTGCATTGCAGTTGCTTTTCTTCTAAAGAGGATGAAAGATTGAAAGTGAAATCCTGTTTTCCGTCATTCCTTGCATTTTCTTAGCCCACCCCACAGTGGGACTTTCCTGTTTATTTTCCTCTTTGTTAAGAGTTAAAAAGCTAGTGCTTACCCAGGACTGAAAGTTTTTCAATTCAAAAGACTCTTTTAGACTGTCTGGCAAAAACTGTTCTTACAAAGCCCTCGGGAGGGGAATAGGTGTGGAAGGAGTTTGTTTGCCTTTTCTTAAGCATCCGCTTTCTGTGGAGGATGAGCCTGGTGAGTCTTGGTCCAAATGACTGATGGTCCACAGAGGCTGCAGAGCCATTCAAAGTCATGGCATGGTGGCAGTCCTGTGATAAATTCAGTTCCCAGGCCACAGGAGGTGAACCCAGATGCCCCAGGAGGTGTAAGTCCCTAATCCCTGCTCTCTCACATGTCCAGCCGAGGCCTCTTCCATACTACGGGAGTAAAAAACAAGAAGCCGGGGCATCATCACCTTCTTCTGACTTGTGCCTCTTTCTGTTTCATGCTCAGCTTGGATGACTACAACCGCCTGGTCACCCTGTGCAACGGGAGTGACGAAGGACCACTGCGGCGGCGACCGCCCTGGGGCTCCGGCGAGCAGCTGCCCACCGTGGAAGACGTCAGGAGATGCCTCTCCCTGCGGGAGTTCGACAGCCCCCCCTTTTTCCGCAATTCCAGTTTCAGTTTCAGGTTTGGCCTTTGGCTCTTCCAGAGCCGGCTGGGTCATGGGTTTTCTTTACGTGTGTGTTTGTCAGCAAAACGTGGTTACTTGATGCTGCTTTCCCCTGTCCACAGGAATGCACTGGAGGGCTTTGATAAACCAGATGGAGCCCTTAACTCGCCGATGCTGAGCCTTCATAATTTGGCTCACTCTTTCTTGAATGGGACCAGTGTTCTCCCTCATGCAGCCGCCAATGATCCCATCTTTGTGGTATGTCTTTTTCCCTCAGAGTGAGTGGCAGTGGCTCAGAGAAACTGTCTCACCAAAGATTTGCAAAACCAGTAAAGTGAATTCCCTAAAAATAAGTCCTTCAAATAGAAAAGGAGAATCTTTTTTTCTCTTTTCTTGAGCATTGCCATGCCTGCATAATGGTCAAATGAAGATGGAAGAAATCTCAGGGTGATTTGTGAAATATAAAGTAAGTTTCTAGGGAAAAGAGCTGCTATCTCAGGTCATGTTGCCCTGAATCCTCTCATTAGGTGGTATCTAAATTTAATAGCTTATACCAGACAATTTTACAGCAACAAGATAGCAAGTGGGGTTAGGTATTTTTAGATTAGTAGACTGAGTAGATTGTTTCTTTGTTTAAAACTTCACAGGCTAAAAGGATGCACATCTAATTTCAGGGTCTTTTGGAGAACAGAAATAACATGATTTCACTGGTGCATTGGTACAGTGCTGCGCTGCAATAAGTAGCACAAACAGCAATGTGCAAATAAAAAGCCAACCGTTGACTCTGCTTACCCATCTTTCTCTCCTAATAAATTCATGCCAATTTCTTTTCCTCTCTCTTAGATTAAACCACAGTGATTGTATAGAGAAATTATAATGCAATTAATTTCTTTCTTAGCTTTATTTTAAGTTTGTGATCTTTTGTTGGAAAAGTTAGCCTAAATACTTACGTAGTGGTTCCCCAGCTTATTATCTTAATAATTCTTGAAGTCCTACATTAATTCCTTTCTAAACAATGAAATCTTCATTTCACTATGCTGTAATTTTATATGCAAGATTATTTTCCATGAGATATTTTCCAAGTTTTTTCAAGGGTGGTAATTAAAAAACATAAGTACCTCAGAAATTAATTTGAACTGCCCCAGACATTTGTAATACTTGTCTGAACTCAACTTGCAAACAACCTTCCTGTATTAGTAGACCTATAGGCACACTGGGCAAGACCTGATCAAATTTGTGAGTACCTAGAGCTGTGGAACTGGTGGCACACTATTAAGTGAGTGTGAAGGAATCAAATTTCCCACAATTTTTCATACCTCTTCAAACATGAGAGGGAATAAAATCTGTTTTAGATGTACATTCACCTGTTATAGATGTACATTCACCTGTTTTAGATGTACATTCAGTGGGCCCTCACTCTAGAGGATGGACCTGCCCATTCACTGCTGGCTGATACTAAACTGTCTGGAGAAAGAGCTTATTATGAACAAGGAGTAACAAGGACATATACAGCAAAATAAACCATGCAGGAGATCAATTTACTTTGTCCTGGTTTCCGATTCTGTAAATCCTGCCTAAATTAGATTACCCTCTTCTCTCTCAATGGTGCTGCCACCTTAGGCGAGAGTGTTTTAAATGCTGTTGCATCCAGGAAGAGCTTAATGAGTGTGCCGCCCATGTCTGGATTTGCAGGTTCTTCACTCTTTTACTGATGCCATCTTTGAGGAGTGGATGAAGCGGTTTAATCCCCCTGACAATGCCTGGCCTGAGGAGCTGGCCCCTATCGGTCACAACAGACTGTATAACATGGTCCCTTTTTTCCCTCCTGTGACCAACGACGAGCTCTTCCAAACTGCGGAGCAGCTTGGCTACACCTACGCCATTGACCTGCCAGGTACGTCTCAGAGGTGTGCAGACTCTTCCAGGCCAAGAGACGAGAGCTCATGTTTTCAGCAACACAGGTGTATGGAAAATAAGGCACCTCTCACAAAACACTTGGGTCTGTTCGCCTGCTCACCAGCAATCACGTGTGGTAGCAGAGGTAGTCAAAACTCATCACGTAAGCCCTGGTGACGACAAGTGTGCGCATCCTTAGTTTGCTCTGCTGTGAAATACATCAGCTTGAGGTGGTCCGGCATCGACAACATGCTCCTTTGGGGTTGAGGAGTCTTTGATTTTGGCTCCTGCTCCCAGTGCTGTTCATGCCTGGTACAGGATCCTTTAACCTGTCAGAGGTCAGGCGCTCTGCCAGGGAGCTTATGATGGTCATTGGAAAATACTTGTTTTGCACAGGGGCCCTGAATAATAATGCACCGTGAATCTCATTAGAGATGAACTCCATTAATCTTTGGATACACTGGAGAGAGGCACCTGGATGTTTTGTGTTATAAAACCCCCAATTTTGAAGATTTTCCATGCCCATAGGTGTGATACGCCTTAGGGTTTGTCTATTCGTTTGAAATTACCCTTGACACAAAACAGATAAAGACAAAAAACAAGAAAGCAAAATATTTATGCACAAAATCAAAAATTTGCAACACGAGTTACAAATGTTTGTAAAAGGCAAAACTGTAAGGAATACATGAAAACCATGCTTCAGATGTTTTACCAAAGATTAAATCTGAGCAGTTTCTTTCTCCCCCTCTCTATTGCTTTGAGAGGCAGTAGGTGCTTATCTAACCCATGTGGCCAGAAATTTCTTCTAAAAGATTACCATGTATCTGTGGTTTTAATCTGTGGAGACTGTTTAAAGGTCTATAGACTGCAAAAGATTGAAACCCTTGTCCTCAGGCTGTATTCATGCCGGGGAGCCCCGACTTGTGGAGACATGCTAGCTGCTTCTGCACTGCTTTTCTCAGGGGTGTCCCCAGAATTTCCCCAGAGAATTTAAACTTCTTCATTTATGGAGTTTAAGTTTTCCTTCCCTTAGACCACTGTCCCTGTTTCTGCTTTGGAAATGCTGCTCCTCCTCAGGCACGAGGTACCCAGAGAGGAAAAAATGCAGCTTGTGATTCTGCTGCTTCTCTTTATTTCCCACCTAAATAAATTACTAGCTCACTGTGAAACAGCGTATCTGTCCCTGTCTGCATGGTCTGTGTTCAGACAATCCAGTTTTTACATCCAAACCCTTCTTTTTTACCTAAATATATAAGTTGCTAATTCTAATTCATGTAACCACATTAGAAATCAACGTATGTAATACATTGCTGGCTCTTACTTGAGAGGTGGTAAAGCAGTGAACAATTAATTTGGGACCTTACTGAACTTGGGCATGATTGCCCTCAACTCTTGTTGATAGGGACTGCGGATCGGGGCACACAAATTTTAGTCACTTTTATAGTCAGTGTGACATCTTCTTGAGCCATCTGTCTCATTAAGCCCATATGTCTAACTAACTTCTAAATACTTTAAGTCCTTTTGAGAGGTTTTTGTGAATATTTAGTCAGATGTCATTATTGCCATCTCAGTATATGTAGCATTTTTCAGAACAGGACAGCAGGCAATTTTTGCTTCTGAAAGCATAAATGAAAACAGAAAATAAAGTTATTCAGCCAAGCAGAGCAGGGTTATTATAAGAATGGGCAATATTATCTTAGAAGGCAGAAGTGGTTCCCCAGAAGTGGTTCAAAATCAGAAGATGCAATCTGGAGCCAGTTGGCAGAATCACACTAAGTAGTGTTTGCAGTTTAGAGTTTGACAATGGGCTGCTTTGTGGTCTATTGGAAAATGTGAGGGTTTTCTGCTGACCAAAGTAGCTTGGAAACAGCTATGCTGAAGTGTCACTATAGAAAGAATTGCTTAGATAATTCAAAAGTTGGCCAAATTAGATAAGAGAATGATCTTTTTGTCTTGTAACTGTTAATCTTTCCTGTTCTCAACACTTTAATTTGTATGAAAGGTTGAAGGTTAAATTCAGCTGTAGAATTCTGTGGCAGCAAACATCTCTGGCTCTGGTATGTGTGTTGGTTACATGGTGAATTACCAGCTTCCCTTGTGGCCAGTGGGTCCCTAGGCCACACAAGTGATCATAATTACCAGGGTATGGGATATTTTCTTTCTTCCATGTGATTTGAGAAATGAAATTATGTGCTGTCCTCACTTCAGACATTTCGTATTTCTAGGTTCACTGGAAGAAACCCAAATGTGGGCTGTCACGGTTGGATCCACAATTGGAGGAGCACTTACAGCTTTGGCCACGCTTGTTCTGCTGCTTGTGCTTTTCCAGCACCGAAGGCAGAGAAGAGGTTTTGAACCACTGGTGAATGTGAGCTTCAGCCCCAAAAAGTACATGGAAGAGGCCTAGTGTCCTCACTTTGTTTCTTTGCTGATTCTTGTAGGAAGTGACCTTGATTGCCTCATTGAGATCTTAGCTGAGAGTTTATCACACACTCCTTTGGCAGCTAACTACATCATTCTCATTCAGGTTTTCCCATTATCTTGTGAATTGTATTATATGAAGTTTCTGGGTACATATATGCAAGGCCCAAGACAGGCCAGACTTTTCTCATTACCAAATGTTACCTGGAGTGTGTGACACTCATAAGACATCCTCTATAGATTTAGATCAAGACAACTAAGAATCCAAATAGAGAAAACCAACTTGAATGACCAAGATAATTTTTCACCTCAATGTATTTTTGATTTAATTTAGCAGCTCTAAGATGTGCTAAAAGTTATTAACTCTACATATATATTTGAATAACATTATTTTACAATTATCAAACACTATTTTACAATTATCAATAAATATTCTGAATAACATAGTCTTTTTTTAAGTTTCAAAATGTTTCCTGCTCTTTGACAAGATACTCTAGGACTCCCCTGGCTACAGTTTCTTTCAGAAGCATGATCAATTCCATATGTTATTTCCAATCGAGCTGATGTTAGCATTAGATAAACCTCTAAACTCGTAAATGAGGAGGAGTTCCCTGAGAGCTAGGTCAGGGAAAAAAAATCGTGTGTTTTACCTCTGCGTTAGGGACCTGTGACAGAAGTTGAAAATGGTGCTTGTCCTTCTCTGTTTTGGCTCTGCTGCACTTTTTCACGAATTTAGACTTAAATTTTGAAAGTCTGGGACCCAGGACTCAAGGTAACAAGACTAGGATAGCTCGCATTACCTAGGTCTGCAGGTGGGGGATGAGGTTTGGATGTGGCACTCCCTAGACCCTGTTTGAAACACTCCTTTATACCTTCCCTATGTCTTTATTTAGACATAGATTTGGACCAAATTTGGGTTGCTTTCCCATGTTATCTTGAGACAGGGTTTTTACACACCAAATGAAGTCCTGAACAGATTGTGTCAGCTTTGGTGCTTAACATATAACATTAATGGAACACTCAGATTTTGCATTTTGTAAGGCCCTGAGTCTTAGAAAAACTCTGCTTTTGTAGCCTTGAATAAAAAATTCCAGTTAGTAACAATTTCTGATATTTCTTCTAGGCCTGCTCAATACCAGCCATGCGGACTGGAAAGAAGATATCAGTGGGTCTTCACATATACTTAGCTTTGAATGTGTATAACTCACAAAACTTACCTCAAAAATGCAGACTTTTTGGGGCAAAGAAAAGTTATGATTTTCTCACCACATGCTCAGATAGCCCTTGCTGCATCAGGTGGACAACAATCTGCTGCTATTTCTGCTGTTCTGTCGTGCCTTTAGGGGATCCCAGTGTGCTTGTTCCTGGCTCATGCCCAAGATGTCAATGGTTGGAGCACTTTTGTACAGCCCAGTACCCTAGCTCCCAATTCAGGTGGCCTTTTGGGGTTTTTTACCATGTAGGGACACTTGGTGCTATGGACGTCAGATGAGGTCTCCAGAGGCCTGGCTTGGGCATGTGTCACATCAGTTGGATGCCGATCAGTGTTAGTTTTTAGCTAAGTCTGAAGTCTCCACATGCCCTTCTCAAGGAGGAGATGTCACTTTCCAGCAGTTCACACTTCTGTGTGAAGAGTGAGTATTCACACAGAATCATAGTATAATTTGGGTTGGAAGGGACCTTTAAAGGTCATCTAGTCCAACCCCTCCTGCAGTGAGTCAGGACATCTCCAACTAGATCAGGTTGCTCAGAGCCTCATCCAACCTGATCTTGAATGTTTCCAGGGATGGGGCATCTACCACCTCTCTGGGCAACCTGTGCCAGTGTTTCACCACTCTGATTATAAAAAATGTCTTATATCTAGTCTAAATCTACCCTCTTTTAGTTTTAAACCATTACACCTTGTCCTATTGCAACAGGCCCTGCTAAAAAGTTTGTCCCCATCTTTCTTATAAGCCCCCTTTAAGTACTAAAAGGTCGCTGTAAGGTCCCAAGTGCTGCTGTCCCAAGTGTTTGCTTTGCAAGCTGCCCTGGTTATGGGCAAGTGACAGTGGCAGTGGAAGAGGAAAGAGAGAGACAAGAGAGAAATATCAAAAATGTAAGGTAGCAGCTAACTTGTTAGGACTGATTTTGCCTAAAAGCAGGTGGGTAAAGCATGGGAAAGTTGCTCATTTCTTGCTTGTAGATTGGGTGGAGAGGTATTTTCCTCTCCAGAAGAAAAGCAATGAGGGCATTAGATTGATACTATGCACATAAAAAGTGCTAGGATCAAAGATCCGTGTGTTACTCACTCCACTCACTGGCCTTACTTTAATAATTACGGCTGTAAAACTGTGACTGGTCTTAACAGTTCCTGGTAAAAATCCGGCTGTACAGAGAACAGAACCTGCCCTCTTGTGGCTTACTGGAAAATTACCTGGTGACACCAGAAAGCTGTGTTCTCCCTTTTTTTTAGAAGTGCAATCTCGGTCTAGCAACCAAGGAAAGTTGTGTCCTTGGTGAAAGGAAGATGTGCAGGTAAACTTTATATGAAATGCTTAAGAAGAAAGGAGGTTGAGCATAGGCACATTACAAAACAGATGGAGGAAATCCCGTAGCGAGTCTGATTGTAAGTGTTGGTTTTACATGTTTTAATGTTCCATTCATCCCATACTAGACAAAAGGCATTTTTCGTTGCTGGTTTATGCAAGTGTTAGTAAATACCTGCCATCTTTTGTTGCATAAATTGTACTGAAGCTATTACTGCTGGGGTGGGATAAAGGGGGACTCTTCTGTCCCATGACAAAAGGCAAAGACTTCCATAGACTCCTAAGCAGAGGGAAACAATGCTGAAAACACACCATCCCCAATCTCCACAGAGCCCAGGACACCCTGGGATTTTGGTACTACAAATCAGTGCAAAGTGTGACCTCAGCTGCTGCCCATGGACCACCTCTGCCCGTCACTTTTTCCTCTCACATTCATAACTGAGATGTCATCGAGCCCAGCCCAGGGAGGAAGGATGAGGGACAAGCACATCCATCTTTGTGGTTACTTTTTACTCAAGACACCTTCCTGGCAGATGGGAGGTGCACTCCTGAATGACTTCAAGCTGAGATGAGTGTAATCATCACCATCCCTCCTCTTTAAATAATTCCTGCTGAATTGTTGCTTTCTTCTGACGAAAGGCTCTGAACCACGCAGGACCATGTAACACACAGCTGCAAATGAAATGTTTAAGCTCCAGAGAGGGAGAGTGCTCAAATCCATCCCTTTCTCAGTCTTTTTATTAGCTAGACCTATGCAGCTTCCAGCTCTGTGTGTAGGGCTTTTGTGTGGATTATCTTTCTGAGGAGTTTAATTCTCTCTAGTCACTAGTTAATTGCTCTCTCAGTTGGCTGTACTGGATCTGTGGGCAGCTAATGCCTCTTTCTGAGTCATCCAGTGGGTCAGGTGCCTAATTTTTTGACTCTGTAGTAAGCTGGTGGCAGCCACATCATCTCTGTCAGTCATGGCCTATGCCTTTGTGCAAATGGTTGTCATGAAATTTCTCTGAAGGAATTAGTTAGGACCTCTTTTCTGAATTAAACTAAGTCACGTTGCTGGCAGTTTAGCTGAATGCTTGAAAAGGAATTGATTCTGATTCTGTCCCTGATTTGGGAAAGCAGCAACGCAAAACAACTACATCTTATGCCTATTATTGTAAAATTGGAAAATACAATGCTATTACTGACTTTGTGCTTCTATTAACTGCTTGCTTTACTCTGCTTTTGGGAGAGACGTTGTGTGCCTGTGCTTGTGATGGGAAGAAAAGAGAAAGAAGAGAAGCAGATTCAAAGACTATCAGCTAAATTTAGTAGTAAAGATGCACTTACAGAACCAGGCGCGTGGGTTGATGGCAACCAGGAAGGAAACTTAGTTTCCTAAAGTTTGCTGCTTTGGCCCTTTATGCAGTGTATGCAGCCAGCTAAGTGCCCTGCACACAGCTGTTGGGTGATAGTCAGGCTATGAACAAGGCTGCATCTATGATCCCGCAGCTGAGACACAGCTATGGGGAGATATTCATCATCCAGAGCTCTTCGCTAATAGTAGGCTTTCCGAGACCTGGGTGGCCAGAAGAAATGGTACCAGTGCCGGCCATCTTTTTGCACACTAGCTCTCTCTTCTTGTGAGTGGGCATTCACCTCCCTTCCTAAAGGCTGAAGGACCACGGACATCAAAAGTGACCTCTACGCTGGGTTTCAAACTAAGCCAATGTATAAACCACTGCATTGTATAGATCCCAAATCATGCTCTGATACTAGCAGGGTGCCCTCCAAGGACAAAACATGAGAAGCAAGCTCCAGGTATGCACCTAACTGCAGAGTCTGCAGGTCTGGTTCATTTTACCTGTCCTGATTTCCTTCAGCAGCCCAGTCTGTATTCATGCTAATGTTAACTATCGCTGTGTGTTCTCCCTTCAAAAGGTCCTGAGGGTACCCTTGTGCAAGGAGAGATGGGATTTGCAGACAGCAACTAAGCTAGTAAATATCATGATGAGAGTGAGAGACCTGGATGTGGGAGTCAGCTTGAAGAACAGCTAACACTGATCATACCAAGCTATTAGGTAGAGAGAGAATAAGCGGTCAGGTCTCTTCCTCAGCAGATGATCCTTTTCTGCTCATCTCTCCTCCCTTCACTGCCTTGCTGTCTCTGGCCTGTTGACAAACCCATGAACCCTGGAGCAACTTCAACAGGCAGAATGGAAAGAAAGCGCGGGCTGACTCCAACCATTGCCCTTGGCAGCACTTCCAAGCACCTGAATAAAGGAGGTAGTCACTTACTCTCCAGCTCAGATGAAGTCTTTTCAACCCTTATCTCTGCCCTCAGGCTTTCTTGCAGAGTAGATTAAAAAGCTCTTTTTTCAGCACTGTAGTTCTGCCTGTGGTAGGTCTCCTTCTGTGGTTCCTGATTTTCTTTGGTCATGCAGCAGAGACGTCAGCTGTCTGTTTTGGATATGGTGAATTGCATTATGTGGATTGAAGCCTGGGAGATAGGTGCTTAAATATTCAGTGGTGTGGCCACAAAGTCCTCTCTTGTAGCTTCCTTCACTTGGCGATTTCATTGTTGCATCCGAGGCTGCTTCCAGGCCTGTTTCCCTGCCATCCATCTCCAAGGTTTTGGTCCACCAGTCTCTTAGCAGATATTTTCATTTCTGCCTTACAAGGAGGTTTCCTGAGGTTTCACTGCCTTTTAATTATTTTTTTTTTTTTTGTGTCTTTCGGTTGAAAACATCTTTCAGCAGCTTCATTTTTATGTGGAGGTGCTATTGCTCAAATATCTGTAACAGTTTCACAGTTGCCTCCTCTGCTTGAGTTAACAGAAAAGCTACTAAACCCATTAAATGCTTAGAAGCTGTTATTGCCAGGAATAAGGCTGATGACTGGCTTCTTTCAGGCTGGTTGCCACCAATTTCAGCTGAAGCCTGAAGTGCTTATTAAACCTTCTTCACCGGGTTTCTTTTTTCATTTTAACCAGGGACTTTCAAACTCCAGCCTGGCTTTTGTCAACAAATTCTTCCACTTTCTTTCCTGCTGCCGTGTCCTACATCCCATGGTCAGCAGCTGCTCAGGATGGGGAGACCTTGCCAAAGAGCTGCTTCGTTCTGTGTCGCTCTGGTTGGCTGTGCACGGCCAGAGCACGGCGAGGAGAGCTGCTGCGCTCAGCCCTCACAGGTGCACATCGAATTTACTGACAGTCCTTAGGACCTGTGTCAAAAACTGGCTTTGTGGCTAGCAATAGCTGTCCGTCAGGGATGCGAACAAATGGCTTCATTTAGAGCAGCTCTCGGACTGTTCAGATTCGTGTCACATCCCAAGGCGGCTGCATCCGCTCCCCAAGCCTGGAGATGGGACCTTCGATGAAACGTGGAAAGCCCGTTTCTTCTGCAGATGTGCAAACCTACTCGGTGTGCCAAAGCCTATGGATTTAGAATTCAGTTCAGATCTTTGAAAAATATCACTCGCAAAGGCAGAGCACAATCCTTCCTGAGAAAAGAAAAAGCTGGATTTTTAGCAGAAGGAAAAATTATCCTTTCAGGATAATTCAGGCCAAGTACACTTGTTCCTACTTCCATTTGTTTTCCCTCCAACACTTCCCACGTATAATCTTAGGATAAATCTCACAATTTTGCAAAAACAATGAAAGCATTTGTTTTTCCTGTAGAATTTGTTGTTTTTAAATGCAACCTCTCAGCTAAAAATATCTGATCAGGGACATGACATATAGAGAGAGATATGACAGACCTCAGTGTTCATTTACACTATGTTTGTCTGCTGGTAAGAAAGAAGTATACCCTGGTGGCTGTGCTAGGACAGAAGAACAGAGAGATAAAAGGTATATTTCTACTTAAGACTGAAAGGGGAGAAAAAAAGTGGTACTTTTCATTTCAGTCTTGGCTGTACCTAAATTTTTTAGCTTGGTCTGGGGATTGCCTAGTCATGTTTTTCTGATGTATACTTAATTGTGTTATTCAGACAGAGGAATTTGTGTCAGCTCATCACAACAGCTTGTCTCATGCTCATTTTTGCCTTAGTTGCTGTCAGTCATTCGATATCAGTATAGTTATTATCTGGAAAGCACATGTCTAGTAGCACTGCACAAAATTCCTCCTTCTGTTTTTCTCTAACATTCCACAATTTATTTCATCTGGATGTAAGGTAAGGGCAGGTTTTACAGAGCAAAGTGAATGGGAATTTATTGAACTAAAAAATGTCTACTTGGAATATTGCCTTTGCCCAGCAAGTTCCAGTAAATTCATTTTGTGGCCAGGGAATGTCAAACTTTTTTCCTTCCATGTTTCATGGAGTGTGTAGCGGAGCAGCTTGCTCTAGAATAGAAATCCCTTAGTCTTCAGTTGTGGCTGTGGCATCGTTAAGGATCTTTGAAATTGTTTTAGGGAGGGGTCCCTCAAATATTTCAATATTTCATGGTACTGTAACTATACACGCAGCAAAAATTACTGAGTTGGAAAACAAGGTTTTCCAAGCTTCACAACAGTTGAAAAAAGAAACAAAAAAAGCCTATTTGAATTTCTAACGTGTTTCCATTGCAGTGCAGGAATTGTCCCAGCTGTATGTTTTCTGCTGGGCAGTGCCCAGAGATTTCATCTCTGCTGGTTCCTCTGGAGACTTCGCCAGTCTGCCTCCTCTCTTCCACATTGCTTGCCTTTTTCTTTTGGTTATGTCTGCCTTGCTTTACACATATATCTATTTTACCCTCCTCTAACTTATCTATTAATATTCATAATAGTAGGAGAAGGTGGAATGAGGCTTAAACCTAGCTGTACTTTTAAAAAACACTATGAAATGTGTAGCACGAATAGTTCTCCCATGTATTAACTATTTGTATTGTATGTACTCTCAGTTAAGTATAGTCAGGGTTACGGTTAAAAGACAGAAGTTTTTCACATCTAATGAAGAGTTGGAAGGGATACCATCCAGAGGGACCTGGACAGGCTTGAGAAGTGGGCCCATGCAAGCCTCATGAAGTTCAACCAAGCCAAGTGCAGGGTCCTGCACCTGGGACATGGCAATACCAGGCACAAATACAGGTTGGGCAGAGAATAGATTGAGAGAAGCCCTGAGAGAAGGACTTGGGGGTGTTGGTGGATGAGAAACTCAACATGAGCCGGCAATGCACGCTGGCAGCCCAGAAAGCCAGCTGCATCCTGGGCTGCATCAAAAGAAGCTCGGCCAGCAGGTCGCGGGAGGTGATTCTACCCCTCTACTCTGCGCTCGTGAGACCCCACCTGGAATACTGTGTCCAGCTTTGGAGTCCTCAACACAGGAAGGACATGGACCTGGTGGAACAGGTCCAGTGGAGGGCCATGAAAATGATCAGAGGGCTGGAGCACCTCCCCTATGAAGACAGGCTGAGAGAGCTGGGGTTGTTCAGCCTGGAGAAGAGAAGGCTCCGGGGAGACCTTATAAGGGCCTTCCCGTACCTGAAGGGGGCCTACAGGAGAGATGGGGAGGGACTTCCGTAGGGAGTGGAGCGATAAGATGAGGGGTAATGGTTTTAAATTGAAAGAGGGGAGATTTAGATTAGATACCAGAAAGAAATTCTTTACTGTGAGGGTGGTGAGGCACTGGAACAGGTTGCCCAGAGAAGTTGTGGATGCCCCATCCCTGGAAGTGTTCAAGACCAGGCTGGATGGGGCTTTGAGCAACCTGCCCATGGCAGGGGGGTTGGAACTTGATGATCTTTAAGGTCCCTTCCAACTCTAACCATTCTATGATTCTATGAGTTTGTGAAAAGTTTCTCTATTTATATAATTTTATTGATTGATTTGCATTAACTAATGTCTGTGATAAAACTGAATAAATACATAACTGAAGAAAACCATTAATCAGGAAAAAAAGCCAAGAAAGAGAAACTTCATCCCAAAAACCAAAATCAGAAGTCATACTTGGCATCTTTATCTGTTTCACTTTAAGGACATTTTTACTGATACTCAGCTCAAATTTCTCCTCTTAATTCTGTTACTCTGCGGATCCTGGACTTCTCCTGTTTTCCTCTCCCCGCTACCTATACTCATCAAATAATGTATTTGTGGTAATTACAAGCATCAAAATGGATTTTTTTCTCCAAGTCCCTCATATTTTTAGTGCTCTCTCATTGCCCTGTCCCGGGCCGTGTGGGTTGCCCAGCCCTGCACTCCCTCCCGTGGGTTGGACTTAGTCAGGTGAAGCTGATCTCAGAAGTGAGCACCATCCATCACCTGCAGCTGTACAGAGCCAGGCCATCACCTCTCTGCTTATAAGATAATATCATTCCTCGTGCAGATCCCAATTCCAGGGGAGTTTTTCCTTGCATTTACATTATGTTGCAAATACTTGACACCTGCACATTCTTTATATTAGCTTGGCATCTGTATTTGATGCTCTCTGGTATGTCTGAGCTTAGCAATGCATCAGAAAACATTTTCTTAGGCCATATCTTTTCCTGGATTAGTGACAACAGTTGATTTGATTTATTAATGCTTGCCATCTATACTACCCACGCATTCAAA
Source organism: Numenius arquata (assembly GCF_964106895.1). NCBI lineage: Eukaryota > Metazoa > Chordata > Aves > Charadriiformes > Scolopacidae > Numenius > Numenius arquata. The sequence goes on from NC_133576.1 coordinate 84,957,378, forward strand.
TGAATGGATATGCATTTCACAGATGCAAATATGATATTACTGAATTTCACTGAATTTTTTTAGAGTTGGAAGGGACCTTATAGATCATCTAGTCCAACTCCCCTGCTGAAGCAGGATTGCTTAGAGAATGCTACTCAGGACTGCGAGTAGACTATTACGTTCAATACTGTATAAAAACAAGAGTGTGCTAATAAATTTAACAAAGCCTCAGAATTTAGTATATCAATATCATTTCAGTGCTTAGGCTGGTTTTCAGATATCATCTCTAAAATGTAAAAGAACAGACCAGAATCTTTACTTGCCATTCAAATAAAAACATCTGTTGTTTTCAAACAGTTAGCTAGTTATATTTTCACTTTTTAAAATACTTTCTCACATTTCATTCTCCTTGAATTTTATTTGCATTCTGATGAGACAAGAAATCATAATAGACTTGCAATGCTTCCTACAGTCATGAAACAAATATCAGAAATCTGGCAGAGAAAATGGTCATTATAGTATTTCTAGACTAAAGAGATTCAGTGGTGTTTGAATAGGCGTTTGAATTTGGACACTTAACTGAATCAAATCTCTAGCAATTCACATTTTCATTCTGTTCCAGCAGGATTTAAAACAAGGCACCATTAATTAATAGAACCTTGCGGTAGATGGCTGAGAAAAGAATAATAATTAAAAGGAGTTATTAATTGTCAGATTTTCCGTGATTCACAGAAGACTCTATGCACCATTGCAGGTAATGTCTCTTCAGGCAAGGGGCAGATTTTTAAACTGATGCTTCCACTAAGCTCTTCTATGATAAGCAATAGCTTTTTTCCTCCTTGTATAGCATGAGACATGCACAACAAGGTTTGTCTTGTGTTAACAAAGTAAAGAATACTCCAAAACTATTAGAACCTGGAAATCATTCTTCAGAGGCTGAAAACTGCAAAATATTATTTTTTTGTTTGAAAACTCAGTGTTTTGGTCCAGAATGGGGAAACACAGCAGCCCGCTCTAAGCAAGTGAGTACATTCCCAAACCTGCTCCCAAACAATCTGTTCACGAATACTGTTTTAAAATGAGCTGGTCTCTCTCAGTTCAGTGACAGATGCTCCCAGAAGGTAGCAGGCTTCATCTGTCTTAAATGCGTATTGTGGGTGCCCAGAGAAAGGTAATAGAATCATAGAATCATAGAATCGTCTAGGTTGGAAGGGATCTTTAAGATCATCTAGTCCAACCATCAGCCTAACTCTGATAAAAAACCAAAAGAAAACCATACAACCCACCCCACCCCCACCCCCCATTACTAAACTGTGTCTCTAAGCCCTATGTCAACCCATCTTTGGAGATACCCAGCGGTGCCAGGATTTGGCTCCAGCCCCTGCCCCAGAAACACATAGGTTTCTTGTTGCTATGCATATTTGCCAGCTGCACGCAGATATTTTGGATGCAATACAAGCCACGACTCAATGAGCACCACAAAAGTATTCAGTGCCATTTTAGATACCCTAGAGAATCCAAGGCGTAGTGAGTGGGACTAGAAGATGTAGACACAGGATATACAACAGACCCAGTGGGCAGCTGAACCGAACCCTGCAGTACCCAGAATGGCAATGATGCCTCTGTTTAGATAACAAAACCCTGCCTCACGGTGAGATTCAGTTTGCCCAAATATAGGTTTGCACCAGGTTAAGGTAACCAGGTTAACCAGGTTAAGGTAAGCTCACCCAAATTTAGGAAATTGATTCTGTTGCCTAAAGTTAGGCCTTTAGTTTCATTTGAGGTTCTCGAGACCATTCCACCTGGATGTCCAGTTGCCAATATGAAAGGGTGCAGGACCTCTGCAGGTCCTGTGTCATGTCTTCTGGCTCTGGGCAGATGTCTTGGCTAGCCTAAGTTGTTTCATGTAACACCAGACAGCAATATGTAGGCAGCTGAACAAAATCCTTAAACTCAGAACTGAATCAACAGAAAAATTTCAAAGAGGCTGTATTGACAGTTTAAAAATCTGGTATGAAATCTTAGTCTCCACTGCAGGAATTCAAATAAGTCAAATTAAAACAGAGAAACAGACACCTTTAATTTTCCAGATACCACATTTCTTAAAGAAGAAGGTTGATTTTCATGTTAAAACTCCTGTATCATGGGCAGTCCTATGTAAAAGAATATGGTGTTCAGCAGTTGCAATAAATTGCTACCACTCCATTAGCTCCCAATCAAATTGACTTTAGAACTAATAAGTAAGTCAAAATAACAAAGGAGTCTCATTTTTAACAATATCTTACATATAGTCACAGAAAGCTCTCACCTTTTGCAAGAGAATAAATAAATAAGTTCTGCCTGAAATTTCATCCTTAGATGTCATGACTTTTGACACTTCCACAATGTTCTTCACTTCTCTGACAGATTTTAGGGGAACATGCCTGGCACATAAGTATAGCTGGGAAAAGAATGCCGTAGAATGAACTCCTCATAAATTATTTTAAAGATTCATTTTACCTCATGATTCTGCAGTATCTGACAATCACGGGATTAGCATTGCTGGCCTGCAGAGAGCACTTTTCACTTTGCAGCCAAGAAACCACAAGACACGAGGCAGGTACTTACTTCAGATATTTATTGTAGTCCATCAGAGAATATCAAATCCCTGTTTTCAAACCACCAATGTACATTGCCTTCATGGTGTGAGTGAAGAGTGGTGAGAATGAGAAGAACTGATGAACATGATTTAGATTTTTTTAACACATCTTGGATAAAAATGCATTGGACAACTTTGAGTCAGAGCGGTTATACTTTTATTCTTTATATGGTAAAGCAATCTAACAAAACCAATACCATAAAAATAACTAGAATGAATAAGGCATGTCAAAGTCTTCACTGAGGTGTCAAGTATATATATATACATACAGTACTGAATATTAAGCAACAGTGTAAAAGATCGCCCCACACTTTAATACTGTTGTAATTACGAACTAATAAAGTAAGTGTCATCAGTGTTGTTTGAGAGACAGACACTGAAGATATAAGCGCAAATTTGAACGGTTAGTGTCGAACTTGTTAGATATGCTTCTCCTGGTTCTGGACCCCATGGCAAACTCTCACTAGCTTCAGTGGAAGGAAGACCAGAGGGGCTGGGGAAGGCATTTCTGATCCTCCATTGCATAGTCCTCAGCGCAAATTACATTGTCCAGATTGCTCCAACACTTTTAAACTTTGGATTGAAAGAAGTTACATTGGGGGTTCCTGATCCATACACCTTGAGAATAGTTACCTCACCATAAACGACAAATTCTGATCACTTGTCTTTAATACTTAGCTTAACGGGCTGTATGCAAGCCACCTACCAAGGCACTGTGCATGTCTATAATGGTTTCTAAGCTGAAGACAGTCATGAATTATTCACAGGGCTCATTATACCATAACGCCAGACCAAGGATCCTCTGTACTGTCAATGGAGAGAAGTAGGAGCAACATATAACATATGCACCTACAGCAGGTGGAGAGAGTATGTTTCCCTGTTTCTGCCTGTTGATAGTGTGGACAGTTGAGATCTCATGGCATTGGGTGCCAGATAGTTTGACTCCCTCATTGCTTTCTTGACATTGCAAGCCACAGCAGCTGCTGCAACTGAATACCTATAGTAGATGGTCTGCATATGACTTTGTGTGTTGCATCAGTAAGACTTTCCTGACAAGCAGTCTGATATTTTTTAGCTGAGATATTGCACTTTCTGCACGGAGAATTAGTTAGTTGAGGATTCTATATTCTAATGCTTTACCAGTCCAATTACGGCAAGATTAACATAAAGGTCAATATATCTTCTTGTTTAGCTGAGAAAAGGAGAAAAGCGTCTTTATTTCTCACTATAAAGACAATTGATAAAACCGTGTTTTCTAACATTTTTAACACCATGTTTTTTGTGGAGATTCGACAATAGTTTGCTGTGATTTTGAGAAGAATATCCTTAAGACCTAATAATCAGAATTAAACCTTCATGTAATGATCACAATTTTATGTAATGGTGTCTTAACAAAAGCAAAACTTTGGCTAGTAATCAGTGACAATCAATTAGACTTTCCAACAAGCCATTGCAAATTTAAAATATGCACATGAATAAACACTAGAATAACACTATGAGAGAAATAACTTGCCTTACACTGTTGTCAATGAAAATACGGATTCATTAATATATGTATGCTATGAAGCAGGGAAACTAACAAGGTACAATCTGTCTGAAAAGCATAGATAATGTTTGCAGGCAAAAGGCAGGGCAAATAAAATTAATCTTTAAGAATGCCAGTTATTGTCTCAGTCTGTTAGTGAATATTACAATCCTATCCTAACTCTCAAGTGTGTTGTAAGTACTAAAAAAGGATTTCTCAGTAGGTAGCAAAAGAAAGTATTGATTTAGAAAATAAAATGTATGGCCTTTCTCAAATGCCTTTGTCTAGTAACATAATATTGCACCAGGCAAAATTGCCTTGGCTGAACAGCAAGGTCTTCTAATGCCTATATTTCAGGAAGATGCATTACAAAAAAATGAGTTTAACAGGAGGTCATTCATTATCTGGTAGTAATTTTAAGGTACATGAAAGAAGCAGGTGCAGCACTACAAATATATATATATTTATATGTAAATGACTGTTAATACAACCCTTCCAACAAAACATCCCTGCAGTCAAACTTTTCTTCCTAAGGGACAGGAACACAGCAGTTTATAGTTTAACTGTTCTGTGATTTCCAAATATCATCTTTAACATCCTTGACATGACAAATTGTGAAAGAAACAAGCTTAAGAAACACAGAATTCATTACAAGTCTTGAGGGAAGAAATGGTATTTACATTACTGATCAGTGCTTTGTGAAAACCACATTAACTGTTGTGCACTGGACTTAGCAAAGACTCATGGGGAAATGGAAAAGCAATGGGCCAAACAGTACCGTCTGAGATGATTGTCTTGAAAATGTCAAACACTTCCCTTCTTTGTATCCACAGGGAAATCTGAATGCATTTATACTAATCAAAATTTTGTGGAGGAAAGTGTGTGGAAAGGAAAGATGTAATGAAAAAGACCCAGTGGCCGCAGGGATAATCCATCGGGTATTGTTGTGTCATGTCATTCTTGGGTGACAGACAGTGTCAGTCTGATTATTGATTATAAATCTGTAATCCAGTTAAAGGGGGTCAGATGATACCATTAGAAGTAGGAGCCACTTTCCATGGATTATGAATTTCATTTTTAACACAAACACCAAATAGGATGGCAGTTTTGATCATCAGTATTTCATCCAATTCATTTTTGAAGAAGACATTTTCATAAATATAGAAAAGTCATCTTTTAGCAATTATTGTAGCCTGAAAGGAAGGAGGTGGGGGTTCTGAAAAGCTCAATGAGCTTTTACAAGATTTTTTTGTGTTCAAATAAAAAACAAGAAATAATGAAATTTATATCAGTAAAGCCCCAAAATACTGTGAAAGAGATACCATCTAGGTTGCTGTTTTTATCTGGACAGTTGTTGTCTTTGACGTTTTCCTTACTAGTACCAGCAGATGTTGCCAAATGATATCTGTAGACTCACCCTTTTCCACAGTTATTTCAGAAAATTGCAGCAACGCTTACAGAAACACAAGCGACAATCATCTTTAAAGCAGAAGTCCGTGCCTGGGACTTTTCCTGTTAGGTCTGTGTCAAGTATTGTGGTAAACGGGGTCCTTCCAATACTCTTTTATAGCATAGGCGCTTGAAATTTACTGGCTTTTGGCTGTATTTATGGAGATACATATGCATGGATATGTGTAAATAAATATGTATCAAGGAGAGAGACTCACACTCACATATGCTACGTGAGTGTGCCATTCTCAGAAATGCAAAAAGGAAAACAAAGTAGAAGAGCAGGAGACCTAGAAAATCAGACACTGAATGGGTGCTTCACAACTAGGGCTTTTGGTTTCTGCCACATTTCAAGTACCAACCCCTAAAGCAGGCTGGGGAAAGAAAAAGGGTTTCCTCATCATGGAGTCCCAAGAGATGGCGGGGGATACAGAGGAAGCTGCACTGCATTATTTTCAGCTTTTAAAAAGTTGATTTCTGTCACAACTAGCTATTTTGCAAAAGGTGTGTTAGCGGTTTGTCAGGTTTAGCCTGTGCATATTAACCTTGTTTTTTCTGCTGACCTCTTAGAAAATGTGTATTTTCCTCGCATCGATGCAGTAAGCGCTGAGACTGACAACCAACCATGTGCATTAATGATTAAACCCGAAGGGTATCTTTATCGGTGTTCTCACTCTTGAGGCACTGTATTAATCTGCTTTCTGCCCTTCAGTGATGTGCACCTTACTCCTCGCTACCTCTCTGAGCTGGCTTGAGCCCTTCACGCTGCTTTCACCAGCCTTGCAAGGGCATCTGGGATTTCAGGAGAGACCTGTTTGAGCTCCATCCTTTGTGCACATATGCATTGAAGGCAGTTGCGTTGCATGTTTGTATCTAGGGAAGTTGACAGGTTCAAACGTCTTATAAGAAAGGATGTAAACATAACAGCATTAGGCAGCATTCAGAATAATGAATGCATGCTGGTTGTATGTCTGGTCACATCAGGGTTGGTTTGGCCCAGAAATGAAGTTCTTAGACTATGACTTCCCCAGGTGGGATCCCTCTCCAGGGTCCTCAGTCCAGCACTGGCATGAAGAAGAGGCACCATTGTGCCAACAAGGAGAAGGACAGGAGAGAGTCTGGGCAAAGCCTGGTTCCCCCCAGTCTCACCAGTGGCATCTACCTTCAGGCACTTAAGTGAGGTGCCTAAACGACAAGCCTTGTCATCCCAGGCTGCCTGTGCAGGGAAGAGAGGTGTGCCCCTTCCCAGATACGGAGGTGCCTGTCTCTTTTGACTAGCTGCAGAGACCTAGAAAGACAACCCTGCTGAGCGATGTGCTCCCTGAAGCACCTAGTGCTAGGTGGGATGACCCTAGGTCCTAAGACACAGCCGGTTTTCATGAAGACAGATGGGGTGAGAGGAAAAAGAGTTGTTGGGAAATGATTTCAAGCCTGAGAGAACGTAGGGATTGCCCATCAAGAAGGTCTCAGCGTTATTAGCACTGTCACCTCGTCTTGCATCCAAGCTCTAAGTCTACAAGTGGACCGAAAGTGCATTTACAGCTAATAAAGTAGAGCTTTCATAGTCTGTTTACTGTAGTTAGTAATCATAAGGCTGTGTATGATTGTAGTGGAAAGAAAAGTCTAGTGTTGCATCCGAAGTAATTATTATAAAAGGCTATATACAGCAACAAATTCAATTGCATTAGCCCTACAGAAAGTGATTTAAGGCATTTTACACAAAAAATGTTGGGCTCTGTGAAACCTATTTCACAAGCATATCAAAATGTTTGTATACATTTTTCTATTTCTGTCCATGGTACATTACTTCTCTGAAGTTACAAAGCCATAAAGAATCTTTTCCTTAAAAATTCAAACTCTGTCTTGCTACACTGCCATATATATATATATACACACACATGCTACCATATGCTGCTAAATACTGTATCTTTGTAAGTAGCATTTGGAGATCAGAGAATTTGGGATTTTTCTTTAACTTTCATTTTGATTGGAACTCATCCAAAACTGAAGCTGTACCATTTAGTTTCAGGTATGATCTGTAGACAAGATCTGTAGGTGGTTTTTTTGTGTCACATTAGGCTGAAATATTAAAATCAGATCTGGCAGGTTTAATGTTTAATGAGATTTTTCAACCCAACCCTATTTCTGTCTAAAACCAATTTTATTCTAAACTTGACTTGCATTCAAATATCACCCTTATCAATTCACATTTAACTACGTTAAATACTAATCTAGAATTACAGCATCAAAACCAGAGCTAACAATTTGCATGCTTTCAAGCAATGTTCATACGTCTGGAGTCATAAAAGTTTAACAAGCAAGTATAAATGTCAATTGATATCCAAATCAAGACATCTGACCTACTTAAACAACACACTTTCTTTGAATATGCTAAATGTAACAAAATTGCTATTGGAAATTAAATGTTATTGCTTACCAACAAAACAAAGTAACCTAGGAGGAGCTGGTATATAAATGTCCATCGATTTATGTAGTTTGACATCGTTGAGCATCTGAATGCAAATTATAAATTTGCATTCAGATTAGGTAAAAGTTGAAAAAAAGCTTCCCAATATTTTGGAGATGCAAGTGTTCCCTTCTTCTCCCTCAAGTACACTCACATATTCACAAATTGTTTACAAAATATTCTTGCAGCCTCAAACTCAACTAATAGCATAAAGCTGAAATCTGAACTCTTCTGACTTCTCTTTGGGCAGATTTTTAAGAATGATCATCACTCCATAGCTCTTAGAAGCAGATTAAGATTGACTGACTACCCAAAATAAATCTGAGTTACCTAAAGACTGAATCAGTGCATCGCTAATCACGTTATATGCATATAATATAATAAACACATAGCCAATGTGGAGGTAAGTCAAACGAAGACCAGAATGTTAAAATAAAATAAATGGAAAAAAAAAAAAATCCAACACCAAACCTCAAACCAATCAATTAAAGAACTGATGTGAAATGTTTCTTGATGGTTCCCTGTCCATCTTGCTATAGAAAATCCACAAATTCTTTGCCATTGGCCTTGCTGGTTCATCAGCCCAGCAGACGATAGCAAAACACAAACTGTATGCTATAGTTACAAGGAAGAAACAATTGAATGAATGAGCCAAAATGTAATCTACAAGCTTTAATATTACACTAGACTGAAAAAAGAGTTATCAGGAATTTTTTCAGATGATAAAGAACATACACCCATCAGAATATGTTTAGAGAACAAAAGCTAAAGGTGAGGTCTGATAAAACTTGGAGAAAACCAAAAAATAAGTGGACCAAATCTCTTTGTTGCTACATCTTCTGTCTGAAAAGAGAAGCATTAAATGCTACCAAAGGCACAGAGATTTGAGGAAGGGAGATGGAAAATCCAGTGAGCTAAAAATGACTGAAAGACAGTTCATCCTGGAGAAGAAAGTGGTCAAGGGACACTGGTGACTCAAAGACAGATGGGATGTCTAGCACACAGGAGGAAGAGAGCCACACAGTAAGCTTTAGTTAGAAATGTTTATCAGGAAACACAGATTTGTCAAATCTTTTTTTTTTTTTTTTTTTTTTTTTTTTCTTTTTTATCCTCTGGAATGCACTGGCTTTGACAAAACTTTGATTTTGGAAGAATTTTTCAGGCTCATGATCATTTTTCAGGCCCTGGATGAAACTTTAATTTTGGAAGACTTTTCAGGCCCAGGATGATACTTTGGGGTGAGAGGAGCTGGGGAGAAAGAGTACAGCTCACCTGTAACCTGGTGTTTGGGGTATTTAGTGGAATGTGGGAGACCTCTACAAAACCTTGGCTGAATGACTAGAGTTTGGGCTTTCTCCAAAGTTCTCATGAGTGACCTCTTCAGGCCTGAGAAGAAAACTCACTAGATGTGTAGTGGAGTCAAGCCAGTTCTGTGAGAGATGTGAAGGACTTTTGTGCCTAAATACTGTATATTTTTAGGAAAAAGGACACAGAAATCTCTTTTAGGTAGTAAGTTCTTCCTCACACGCTGAAAGATACAGAATTACCCTGGGAACTGAGAAAAGAGAGAAACCTTGCAGCAGAGTACAGAAACACCACTGACTTGTGAAGCAATGTTTGGTTCCTTGCTATGTAGACAAGTGGACGGTTATAATTACATTACACAGAAAATTCACAGACAGTAGGTCTGAAGGAAGAGCTGGACAGCAGTGAGGAGCACCATCTGTCGCTCACATGATTTTATTGTTAATTCCCCAAGATCACGTATCTGCTGGGTCTCACTGTGAAGTTGCTGCTTCCCGCTCCCCTCAGTAGTCTCTCTAACCATCTTGGAAGAACAAACTCTGCCATTGGCAGGGATGACTTGCCTGCCCAGGAGGCTCCTTGCTTTAGGCGATCTGCCTGGGAGCTTGGCAGAGCCCTGGAGAGATATAAAAGCAGCTCCAGGAGTTGAGAGCAGCAGAGCTGTCTAAATGGCTAGCCTCTTATTTTGCAGAAGGAAAATTTCTTACCAACTTCCTCAACAACTTGGAACTGAAAGCCATATACTTTATATGTGTTTCAAGGAAGACAATCATACTGATTTCTATTTTAGAGGAAGTAGGTTTGTCTTCCCTGGAAATTTGGCTTTTAAAGTTCTTCAGAGATACTAACACATACTGACAGATGGTACCCCACTATACCTAAGACAAATCGTTGCCATTCTGTACCTCTTTTTTGCTGATGATAGATGGGTACTCCCTTTCCCTAAAACCTCTCAAGAAAAAAGGCAACTTCTTTAGGTAATAAAGCTGTTCTTAGTTTAATAAACAAACTACACCACTGGATGCTGCCTAGTGCTTACAGCTTTAAGCCTCACAGACTTCCTGGTGCTGGAGTAAAGGAGAAAAAGCAAGAAAAGATTTTTTTTTCCAGTGCACCACGAGATAGAAGCCTTTCATGCATGTTACACTGTTAAGTATCAACGCCACATAATTAAAAATGAAGGTGAAATGAGAACTGATTGAAATACTGATCCATTTTCTTGAAATGGTTTGATTTAACCATGTAGACTTAATCTGTGGACAAACTTATGTGACTTCCTTCAACTTCTGGACAGTCCAGAGACCTCGGCTGTGGGGAAGCTGGGCAGAAAGACTGTGACTGCTTTAGAGTAAAGTTTGGAAACTTACAGGTGAGGATGCTAATGTCACCTCTTTTATGGAGAACATTGCTGTTTTATTGAGAGTCAGAAAGAAATCCAATATGAACAGCTTTCAGAAAAAAGGATGGAATTAGTATAGACTATTGGAAAATGTTCTGACTGAATTAATTTGAGACCATCTCCCTTGCTAGGTGTTGGAAGTTTATTTTTAAAATAATTTTCAAAGTTCTTTGTTCTCCATTAGGCCTCCTATGCTGTTTAACAGATGAGAAAATGGTTACTGTCATATTTTTTTTCTTTCATGTACCCCTTTACCATGGTACTCTAGTCTTTATCATTGTTTCATCAAAGAAGAGTCATAATAATCACACATGTTAATATGAGCCTCACAGTCCATGTGAGTAGCTGTAATGGAACATTGTCCTGTCCAGTCATCACCTGCCCTAATTTTCTTGGAAGTACGCGTTGCTGTGTCTGTTGTGTTTTGACAAAATATTCTCAGCCTTGCATCTAAGTCTTAGCCTTTGGTTGTTGGATTTCCCTTTGAAATTAGGGTTTTTGCAATTCTGTGTGATGTTCCACTGTTGTTAACTCTATTCATTCTCATCCAGCGGGTTTGAAAACTTATCGGTAAATTTAGTAAATATAGTTAATATAGCTTTGTGGTCTTTGAAATGGGGATTTCTTCTGAATATCTGAGATCTGTCTAGACATTTGTTTCCATAATGAAATCTGCAGAAACCTGATTTTCCCAACAGAATCATTCTATAACTTTCTGTATTCAATTGTAATGGATTATCTTTGGAAGTAAATTAAAAACAAAAAACACAACTTGCATCAGTGCTGTAATTTATTTTTCATGTTGAAGTAATAAAAGAAGTCTAGGTGAATAAGTATGGTTACATTTGATAATGATTCAGGGTTGGTTAGTAAACTGATGGCAGCTGCTGCCTGCTGAGACACTGCATGCACAGTCCACCTTCCAAGGTGTGAGCTCTAGCTCACAGCCGTTTTGCATGGAAGCAGCTCAAACTGGGTCACACAGCTGTGGGAATGCACAGCCGTAGTCATCCTTCCTAAAAATCATGCAGAAAATCATGGGATGATTTGCATGAGTGAGACACATATTTTGGGAGCTTTCCATGGACAGAGCTCTGCAATGCCTCTTAGAGAATTGGGATAGATCAGCCCTTACCAGAGCCCCAAGGAACAGGTTCCTCTGCTCTTCCTCTTCAGCAGGAAATCTCTACCCTCTCTTTTCAATTCCTTTGGATTGTCTTTTTTTTGAAATGCCTTAGCTTAGCCAGCGCTCAAGTAGTCTGCACTGCAGTTACAGTAGTGTGTACTGAGTCATCACTGGAAAAATCTGCAGTACAGCAAACACCAAAAATTTGGGGACAACGTAAAATCAGTTTAATTAATATTAAAATGAAAAACGTCACAAGGGTCAACAGCACTGATTATGTTATTCATTGCATCTAATTTTTTAAGAGCCTCCACTGTAAAAGGACATAAAATGGCAAGAACTTCTGGATTGCAGAGCACAAAGGGTTTATAAAGTCAAAGGATTTTTTTCTTCAGATGTGGGTCCTCTTTCTTTAACAGGTAATTGTCTTCTTTATCATTTCTTACTTTACTGGCTGCCAACAGAAGAGAAATGTTTAAATTGTGGCACACCAAAAAATTACCTTAGGAGAAGAATTATTGGACATAAAGGATGTGCAAATAGAAGCATTGGAAATTATGTAGATTCTCACATTTATGAACACAAATGCTCTTTCTTTTCTTTCCTTCATTCCCAATTTCATTTGCTCTGTACATTTAATAGCTCTCTTAATCTCAGAAAAATGCAGTGTATGAAGAGACTATTCAACCTTTAGGGACTATTAAAGAAATGTATGCCTAATACCTCATGCAAAGGCATCTCCATCTCCTGACAAGGTATCACCATGCATAGTAGGAAAATAAGAGGAGAAATAATATGGAAGCCATAAATTTCTGGTAGAACTCACACAAGACAGCCACATTTTGGCAAAGATTAATCTGGTTTGATGTTTCACCAACATTTCGTAAGATCCAGCCCGAGCAGAGCAGGAGCTCCTGCAAGCTCCCTGCATGAGAACAGCCTTCAGCAAATCCCCTACTTCTTAGGCATCCCTCTTACTCCTTGCCTATGAGTCCATGGAGGTCTGCATGTAGCTGAAAGCACTCTGGGCAGCCAATTTGGCTGCACCAGCTGAAAGCAGTCATCGGGTCACCGAAATGTGGGCCGAGGTTGACACAAAGACCCTAGGAGTCCATCAGCTCCTTAACCAACACTGTGGAGCAGGTACAATAGGGACCTTGCCTCAGAGGGCTTGGACTTCATTACCTGTCAATAAGCTTTCAGACCCAGAATAATGAGGTGGAAACAGTATCAGTTACCACTGAATAAATGCATGACAGGATAAATCAAAACAACACTCAGCTTGTCCTGAAACAAGGTTGCTGAGGAGGAGGAGCATAAAAAGGGTGTGTATATGGGGAGAAAGAGATGGACTGGGGGAAGTTTTAAAGGGCTCTTGCATATGCAAGTTCAGGAAAAAAAAAAATTCAAAGAAAAGGTCCTCTGCTTGGTACCTGCTGTACCAGGGTCAACAAAAAAGCCTGTGAAAATTGGCTTGAACTGTGCTGTTTAACTTCCTGAAGGCATTAAATGCTAAATCACAAGATCTGCTCTTGAGTGAGCTATCAGAGCAGCAGGAAGCACTGCTATGGTTGGTGTAAGACGTGTGTGATCTGAAAACCTTACCAGCATCTTCTGTACACCGGGCCCAGAAGAATAGATCATTATACTTTGAAGTAAACAAAAAAAAATGGGGGGAAAAAAAAAGTATTGGAATACAAGTGGCTCAAAACCTATGCCTTTTGTTATTAGACATACTATATAGATAGTTTGTAAGTACTTTTTGGTAAAAGTGCCTAAGCATACTTTATCTTAATGTGCTGTGTGTTTTCTACTTTAATTTCATGCCTAAATCGATACCTAATTATAATTTGACAAGAAAAAGAGATTGCAATGGATATGATCTACTTGCTCTGCTGTTAAATTGTAATGTGGTTAGCCAGCTTTACAGTGTTTCCACAATTTGTCTATACCATTTCCAGAGTCACCGTATGAATCAGAAAATAAATTTCTGGCGAATCATTTTAACACCACGCAGAATTGTCCCAGAAGCCCTTTGTCTTTGGCTGATGGAAGAGGGAAGGTTTTGATGTCTAATTGTTGACATTCATTTGTCCAGGATTTAAACAGCTTCCATCTTTGGTCTTATGACCAGATGCAAATTAGGAAAACTCTATCCAGGACCATGGTCATTTAGGCAATGATTATTAAAGCAACATATCCTTGAAGAATCTAAGAGTACAATTGCCATCGCAAATAACATCTGTGTCCTTCTCTGGGCCTATCACACAAACTCACATGCCCCCCACAAATGCACACATATGAGAGAGGTTTTCTCCCCCACCCTGCAAACCTGTTAAGAAATGGACAACTGGATATGTAAAAAATTCTCTTCTTTGATTTTCGTGCTCACCAGTCATTAAAGGGTTACTTTTCAGAGCAGCACAAAAAAAGAAGAGTTGGTTGACCAAACATTTTTTTTTTTTTCTTACAAAGAAGTGTCAACCCTGAGCTTGTAATTAAGAAGTTAAAATCTGTGATTTATATATATTTATATATATAAAAATAGATGATCATACTAAGACTAAAAAAGTGAAAGAAATCTCCATGTCAGTACTATATATTTGCTTGTTCTGAAATTTTTGTAGAAGAAATCCTTGTGATACTGAAATTAACTGATATGAAAGATGTAGTTAGATGTGAAACACACTATTGATCCAGTCGCTGTTAGTCCATTAGAGAATTGCCGCCTTGGTAGGATAATGAACATAGTAGCAGAAAGTCCTAATAGATGTCAGAACAGTGACAAAAGGAAAGAGATTATATCACAAGAGATTATTTTCTGTCCAAACCCTTGAGGGGAGATTTGTCAGGAGCGTTGTTTAGCATTACCACCACAGCTGATGGTGAGCTAAGTGGAAATCTATGCCAATTGTATAACATGGATAAATACTAAAAGAAGCTAGGTGAAATCATGCTACTACTCAATTTTTTACTGGGCATTAAGATTTAAATCCTAAACAACTGTAACATGATATTCTGAAGCTAGTGGAGTTACTATCATACTAAAAGATAAACTTATTTTTCAGCTTCTCTACGTTCATACCAATCTGATGTGGTTGGCAGATGGAGCGCGTGACATTCACCGTTGAAACGTACTTTTGTGTTGGAAAAAAAATAATCCAGACTTCCTCCCTATAGCAATGATCATTTTTATGACCTGAATCATCCTACAGAAGTTCCTAAAGGAAACCTGGCTGTCAGTGAAGAGAACGGTTGCATTTTTTTTTTTGTGTTCCTTTCTTGTCTTTTTTTCTTTTTTTCATTGATATTCTGTTGAAATGCAGCAGCCTTGAGTCAGGCCTGATTCAGAAAGAAAACTGTTTCCTTGGTTTCTCCCCCCTTTCTTTTTTCTCGTTAGGGAAAACACACACTGTAAGATCCTTTTACTTTTGCAGCATAAAAGGAAATGAAGCTTAGAAAGTCTCCTGTAATAAAGGTTTGAGAAAGAATTCTCTCAAGAGTGGATATCGTCTTCAGAGATATCTGAAAAAAGGAAGCAGTTCAGTCTGGCACCTGGTACTCTTTGGGAAAACAAAAAAGGGAAGCAGGTTGCAGTACTGCTCTCTTCTCATAGAAAACGGCAAGTGTTTGTGGCATGGTCCATTGTCCAAGATTATAAGAAAAGAAGCAAGTTGACTGTTTCTGTAGCTAAAACACAGTTTCTTTGACCAGATCCAGGATTATCTCCACTGTCTCTGCAGTACGAGACTGACGAAGACGACAAGCAACGTCTGCAGTGACCAGCCAGGTTGCATGGCTGAAGCCTCCACCTCCCTCCTGTCAGAGTCGACCGGTGGTGCTTCGGTGGTGATGAAGTCGAACTCAGTGGGACAGATGTCATCTGTACAGCCGCTTCCACTGCCTGAGCCACTGGTTTCATCACCTGGCACAAGGGAGTGAGAGAAACAACATGAGGGCCATGTGTTACAGTGTTTGTCCCTTTTCTCTGTTCCCATTCCTCCCAGCACTGTGGTGGGCATGAACACTTTGGGAATGGGGAAGTGTTGGTGGGGCTAACTTTCATTCAGTAAAACATCCAAGTGAAAGCCACCGTGATTTAATGAGGTGCTTAAATGCCTTTCTGAAAAAGGTGTAGACTGCTGGCATTATGGAAAGCCCTCAGCATCTTGATGCATTTGACCTGAAGATAAGCAAGAGAAGCAAAAGAAACAAATATATAATTGGAATTTCATTGGACAGAAAAAGCCTTGTTTTTATGTTGTCAGCAGCACAGAGTACAAAAAACAAAGAAAGCCATTCCAATGGAACCAATTTATAATCATGTTTCAAAAATATACTTATTTAATGGTTAATTAATGGTTAATGGTTTCTTACTTGTATCCTGGAAGTTGACATCATTTCCATTATATGCGTTCTTCAGTTTGTTAGTCATGACACGTAAGGCCATGATTTGTTGTCGAATGAATGTATCTGGCCTTGTGATGTCCACATCTACTTCTGGGTTGTTGATCTGGTTGGTCAAGCCATCGTTCATAATCTCAGGCAAGTATCTATACAGCAGGATAAATGATTAGTTTAAAATAAGTTTCAGAAACAAAAGACTGGACAGTAAATGCTTTGCTAAGCAATTTGACACTGATAACAATCGCACAGTTCTTAAACAGCTCTAGTGAATCCATTTAAAATATATGGTTTTTAATTTTACAGACTCTAAAGGCTTCTTTTAGTAGCTCAGCAGCATGGAGAGCAGGAAGGATTTAATCTCTCCAACCCCCTAATTCTCCACATACTCCCCAGCAAGTGAAGAGGTTCACCAGCCAGCAGCAAGTCACCGTATGTTCAGATCCTCTACTGATACGAATGGTTACACACTAAATTAAGCATCTAACAGTGCATTCTTCTGTTTTTATTTCTTTCTGCTTAAAAATTATGAACTGCTTTGTTTTATATATAGTGTATTTGTTGTTCTAAGATAGTTTAGAAGGATCTCCTGAGGCATTATAGCTCTCCTTGTTTAAAGGAAGCACTTGATTAATTTTCTTCTACAGCTCTTCCTTACATCCCTTTTTTGACCACCGTGAGCAACATCTCTAGCCTATCCGACATCCAGGCCCATAAATGGCATTATGAGTTCACCAGGCTCCGATATTCTCTTTGATTTGGTCCTTATTCCTTACAAACAGGCTATACTTATATCTTCCACTTGCTTTGTGCATAGCATGTTTAAAGTATGGCACTTCCTATCCATCCACACATCTGAATTTTTTATTCAGGCTCTTATCATTTCTTGATTACTGCAGCATTCCCTTCTCTGACCTTGGTAAATGCAGTCTTAGGTTGCTCACAGACAGCAAAAAAAATCAGCCCATGCCTCCAATCACCCTACAGTAAAAGTCTTCATCATCTTTTGTTCAAAATGCACACTTTGTCCCCTGCTGCTCTTTGTCCTCGTGAAACTTTCCTGATAGGCATCTGCAAAGCTACCTTTTTTCCTACTTTGAATCTCTGTTAAAAATTATCTGTGCGTTTTACAGCTGCTAAGCTGATAAAGGACTGGTATCATTTCTCTGTGCTGACATGGTATCACGAGAAAATAGTGCATTGCTGCTTCCCTGTTCTCCCTCATCTGCCTTTATTTACCTACTATCTTTGTCTCACATTTAAACTGCAAGGGATTTGGGGAAAATCTACCCTTTGTTCACTTTCTTTATCATGATATGATCTATTTTGTAATTAGTTTGCATACCAGGCTATTCTACCGATGTTTGTGGGACTCTTTATGTGGGTATGTGCTCAGGCAGTAATGACAGCACGGTTTAGCTTACTAATGGCAAACTTTCGTGATGCCTGGCACTGAATATAATTTAAGAGTATTTTACTTCACTCTCTTTTGTGCCAGCCCAATTCTCTACCAATAGTCAAATTTGATGCTGGTGTAAATGTTACATTCATATTGGTCTGGAAAAGAAATATATCCCTTAAAAATAAGTGTGAAAGTAAAGGAGAAGAAAGGACTTTCTCAGTTGAAGTCGTGGTTAAGGTACTGCATCTGGAGGTTCACAAAATGACGACGGCTTTGCTGCACTAGGGAAGGGTTTAGTCTCATCGTAATAGGTACTTGCTTTGCAAGATGAGACTCATTTGTCATCAGTGGCCTTTGAAAGCTTACATGAGAATAATCCTGGGGGAGTGTGAGCATATAAGAACAAAACATGACTGCCAAAAATACCTGGCCTCAAACTGTGTGTCCTGTTGTTTCACTGGTACCATAACAAGAAATAACAATGCTGTAGGGATCCCATCCAGACTCCTGTGGTACAGGCTTAACTATGGTGAGAATACAGAGCCACTTCCCCTAGTACAGAGGACCGCAGACCTCAGTGTTATGAATCACTAAAGATAGCAATTGGAAATAATTCTTCCGAGCTGCCTGGAGGCAGCAGGATGGAGACCTTGGCACACAGGGAAGCTCTGGGCTGCAAAGGAACAGCACCTCCATCTGTCACACGTCTCTACAAATGAAACAGCTGCTGTAGATAAATTACTCAGCCTAGAAGTAAATCAGCGATTTCAAGGTGCAGTTGATTAAAAAAAGTAAGACTGTAAGAATTGCCCTGCTGGCTCTGAGAGGATGTCCATCTTGCCCGGTATCTTGTCCATGACAGTGGCCATAGCTGTTAGCAGCTCGAAGTGATTCGAAATCGCTGCGTGGCGGATTGCTTCCCTTGTTTATGAAGGGTTATCTGCTCTTTATTGCAAGCCATCCATGAGAAGCTATGGCTAGTTTTGAACAGCAGTTCACAGGCTTTCTTTGGCTGATTTATGTTTGATTTCATCTTGTCTTATCATCAATAATAAAAGAATAATGTACTGACTTCTTACTAAGCTTTTGATATGGAGACAATATGAGTTAGTTTGGAGATTTAAAGCAGTTAGAGAGTGCTTTGGTGTGTGCTTTTTATTGAGGTTCATATTCTGCACTCTGATCAGATCAGTGTGGATCTGGTGTCCTTCTTAAGACCATCTAGCTGTAAATGGGCCAGCCTGTTCAGTCGTAGAAAGTGACTCAGTCGATCTGTCACATTCCCCCTAGTATCTGCCTTGGGATCTGGTGATCCCAAAAACATTCCTGGCCTGGAGGGGTTAACTTCTCAGGAGAACAGTCCAGTGCACCTCACCTAGATGTGTAAGGGAGCCATACTGGATGTGGGTCACAAGAAATCCATTATCCTATGATTGCCTAAAGGTCAGGTCAGGCTTTTAGGGCATGAACCCAAAAGAATTAAATGGGCTGAAGATTCATCTTTAGCTTTACACAGATGCCAAAACTTGTATGTCTAAATGCAAATGTCTGCGTATGTGCAGAGTCTCACTCTTGCCAGATCTAGTCAACACAAGATCTAGTCAAAACTAGTCGGGAGTTTATTCATCAGTGGAGCAGGGACAGCTGTTGGAGTCCCGTGTGCCTTTGGCCAGATGACTAGTTCATTAGATTTCATCTGCTGGGATTTAGTTGCACAAACATAGACATCTGGTGCCATTTGAATGCTCTTAGTTATTTCTCCTCTTCTCTTTACTAGCCCTGAAAGGTGTGACTTGCCCATAGGTCCTGCATTGTATCTACAGGCTTGAGGTGGAGATCTTGTACATCTGGGGCACCTAAAATTATATTAAGTGTTTTTCTTTAAGCATCTGAATTGAGTCTTGAGGGCCACTTTAGCCACCGAGGGATATGCTGCTTGGTGTCCTTCTACTACTCTGCTAAGGTTTGAATATCCCGTAGGTCCAGTGTCTTATTTGCCAGCTCCATAGTCAAGATGTCTTGACTATTCAAACCATCTCACATATCAGTGTCTAAGTGTGTTCAGGCAGTTGAAAACAGCCTCACTGACTTCACTGAGAGGATATTAGGGGTCTCTTAACATTGGTGATTTTTAAAATGCTGTAGCAGTTCTTGCCCAGGCTCTGGTCCAGGTGGGAGGTAGTGTCCTGTGTCATACTCATCTCAGACATGCCGGAGAGTCTCAAGTAACACTACTCTCTCCTGGGCAACACAAATGACTTCTTATTGTCTCACCCACAGGCATCTATGTTTAAATGCATGAATCTACATGTCTGAATGTGAAGCTGGATTCTGCCCTCATTACTGAACTAGCTCACCTGCTTCCTCAGGGAGGAAAAAAAAAGCAGAAAAACCTATATTGAATGTAAATATCTTTGAATTGTTTTCCCTTCTTGAAAGCACTAGTACAGATACGGGAACACGCAGCCCAAGGTGTTTCTTGAGTGACAGCCTCTGAGAGGCAGCCCGGCACATGTTCTGACAAAAGCATTTTGATGTGTGGGGGGTAGGGTTAAATCACACCGAATAGGAAGCCATGTCTTGGGACCACTTTTTGACAGAAGATTTGTTGCTGGCTAGGCAAAGTTGTTGAACACAGCTGCTTTTGCTGCAGTTCTGTAAGCGGAGACACCCCCTGTGAATTTTAAGCTTTGCTGCTGCTTCTGCTCACGTTAATGATCTCTTTGTGCGCCTGGCCATTGCAAGAACTGTACACCCAATATAAATGAAAAGAGAAGTGCCAACCTGAATTAGTGTCTGGTCTTTGCATTCTTCTAGCAAAAAAAAATTAGCTTTCTTAGCCCTCTGAGTATAGAGAAGCTGAACAATACTGTTTGCTTTCTGCTGTTTGCTCCTTGCTCAGCTATGTCAGGATTTTAGTGTAATTTACATTGTTTTCTGAAATATTAATGTTTTCTGTTCCTCTTAGCCTTTCCACAGTTCTTGCTTGTCTCAGCAGACACAACAAAGATGTGTTTTGGCACATCATAGCCAAGCACCACAAAACCTATTTAACAAACACCTCTTACCCCCCCCCCCCCCTTTTTTTTTTAATATCCAGTTAATGTTCCAATGTGTCTACTTCCTTTTCAGATCTAAAAATGACTGACGAATCTTTCAGGTCATTTATATAAAGGCTGTGGCAATGGAAAAACAACAAAAAAGCAGGAACCTTCTGTTTTTTAAAAGACATCAGCCTTAAAGGGTAGCGTTCTCCATATTTTGCTGCTGCAGCAGTTGCTTACAGTACGACCAGAGCATCCCAGCTAGGCAGTCCTGGAGTTTTTCCAGGTGCACAGAATTGTAGGCAGTAGAGTACAAAATAGAGCACAGGCATACTCAGGCTGGGCTGGGGCTAGGCAGTCACATCTGGTCCAGAAAGATAAGTGCAGTGGAAAATTGGCTTTTTTGGCTAACAAGATCACCTCATCTGATTCTGTTTGCTCAGGAGGTAATCCCCATAGGATATTTTCAGGTTTGTTTTTTTTTTTTTTTTCCTCCATCTTGGAGAAAAGCTCGAGGATACAGAAGGAGAGGAAGAAAATGGCTCACCTGCCATTTTGTTGGAAGGAAGAAGCTGAAAATGTAAACTAGAGACATCAATTATGAATAGGCAGTTTTTACACTTACCAAGAAGTGTTTTATTCACACTTTTGCTAGTGGTGCTAAGTGATCTTTGCCTATCTCCGGGTAAAGGCCATCTTTGCCTGTCTCCGGATAAAGGCCATTCAACTCATTCTCATTGCCAGCCTTGCTGGTTGCTGTTCTCACTTCAGTAAAAGTCACTTATTCAAGGGCTAATAACTTGGATTTGGTTTAAGTCCTAAGGCCTGAGTTCCACCATTCCTTGGAGAAATCCTTAATTTCTGAAGAACATCTACTAGTGAAGAGGTTATAAGCTGTTGCTAAGAATTTTTCTGCATATAGGGAAGGAGCTAAACTTTTAAAGTTTGGTCTTAGTGATGTTTTTTAGAGCCTAAATATCTTTAAAAAATCTGTCTCTGTGCATCTGGCAGCAGACATTGATTCTTTAAACAAAAAACTATGTTCAAGTTCTTTTGTGACTAAAGATATGATGGGGAAGTCCTGTTGGGCATCTCTCTAAAAGGCACTCTGTCTGAAGTAGCTATTATTATTTTTTTAACATGGATTTTTCAGAAAAAGAGATTCATCCACCTAATAAATGTTTTTCCATTTCCACAGCACTTGGTTTCTGCCTCATGTGGCCTGATTAAAACCATTCTTTGTACAGGATCAGCAACAAGCCAAGTGCACCCTTTCAGAACGCCAAATGGATGACTGTGTTACCCCATGATTATTGGAGAATTGGTGACCTTCATCTGGCGACCTTATGTCACTGTAAATTAATCATGGTAGCAAAGTGATATCTGGAGAGTGTAATAGCCACAAGTGACCTTGGTGTAATGCCTCTCTCAGGACAAAGCCTAGCTTTCAATTTCTGTGATCTTGGCTTTGTAACTCTTTTCCCCTGTAAAAACAGCATAGGAAGGTAATGTGTAAAATGAAACACAAGGCATAAATATCCATCTGGCAATTCAAAGTTTCTAATTCTTTATAACACCAAAAGATCTGATTAAAAAACAGCAAGAACCTCCTTTCCCAAGAGTAGTCAACACCATGTTGTCTTCTTACTTGTAGTGTTAACGTCCAGGGTAATAGGAGCTGGCTAAAATTCCTGTTTTCTATAATGGGATGTTGTCATATTCTCTGGAATTCAAAATGCAACTCTCCGTATAGCACAGGGGTGCTTATGATGGGTGACACAGTGAACATAAATAGATATATACAAATTGACTGGGTTTTGCCACCCATGTTCTTGTGAACTAGTGTTTGGTATCAGGTACTAATCAGTATGAACAAGGAAACATTTATGGCTTTTCTTTAGGCTGAAGTAAATGTCCTTGTTGACTAGCCAAGAGGTGATTTTGCATCTAAAGCTAGTTATTTTCAATAATGTTTTCAATATCATTTGAGATACAAGATTGCCATTTCAGATGGCATTCTATGGTATCTCTCTAATTTATTACTGTTCTCTCCACCTGAAGCATTTATCAAATTCTGTTATTAAGACTATGAATATACATTTTATCTGTGAATGGATATGAAGTAGAAACTGGACATAGGAACAGTGGCTGGGCCTGCTGAAACCGTATTTTTAGGTGATGCTTTGAAGATGTAATTCTACATCCAGTGAAACGTCTGTGTTAAATTAATCAAGATGATTATCAACAGAGGATAGCTTTTCTCAAAGGCTCCAGAACATTAATCTCAGAAAGCATCATGAAAATAACCAGGCTTCTCATAAGATACATACTGCAAAAGGAGGGTGAAAAACTACATCCGTAAAATGCACCTCCATAACTCCCAACAAATGTAGAAGTTGTGCCAGACCCTTCAGGACAGGAGCAGAAGCAAGCTGAGGAGTATCAGCCCGATGTGGTACAAACACTGGCGTTGGTCATAGAAACCAGGAGGGATATTAGCAGATTTTACTGCTCTTTTGTAAAAAGAGCAGCATATATCTCTTATTAGTGCATGCATCCTGATGTGATGCATGGCATCAAGCTGGGAGGTCTGGAAACTCCGTTTAACTACTGCAGCATGCTGGTCTGGGGTCATATCTTACAAAGCCCACTGACAAGAAGAGATATAGTAGAGGAAGATAAAACCACATTTTTATTTCTTTCTTCACACTGTTTCTTTGTGGTGAGTTCTGTAATAGCCAGACGCTCCTCCTAGCTATCTTTCTCAGGGTTCCCAGAGGCTTCCTCTGGATCTGGGGGCTTAGGGACAGAGCAGTAGTAACTCGCGCTTTTGGACAGATTTGTTCATGTGTGTCTCTAGGTGGGTTCAATGGACTATCAGCATCCCAAAGAGCCCTCTGCTCTTGTCTGTAAAATGAATTCTTTCAAGCATTATGTAGTAAGGCTGGGAAAAAGAGTATGTGTTCAGTGCAAAACCTCCCCCTGTAAAGTGTGCTTCTTATAAAAATGGTTAGAAGATGGGGTGGTTGTAATCTATCTATCTGTGAAGCTGTCCGTCCATCCATCCATCTATCCATCCATCCATCCATCTATCCATCCATCCATCCATCCATCCATCCAAAATGGCATGTAGCATGTTTGTGAGGGTTTTTTGTTTGTTTGTTTGTATGCTATGTTTTTTTTTGTTTTGTTTTGTTTTGTTATTGGCTCATTTTTGTATTCTGGCTTCATTTGTATCATCAGGTAAAAGGAAAAGAAAGATTCCAGTCCCTGAGTGCCAGAGAGTATCACTGCTCTCCAGGTTCAGTGCTCACCAGACACTCAAACCTCTCATCTCCTCCTGTCTCCCCAGTGGCACAGGCCATGGCTACAGACCTGAAACCTGACTGCCCCCAGCATGGTCCTTGAGCCAATTCCTCTCTCTCTTTCTCAGCAGGGATAATCAGATCCTCTCCTCTGTCAGCTGACGAATCCACACTGGGACTTTTGGAGACACCTGCTCATCTGCCAGCTCCAGCCCTGCCACAGCCCGAGCCAAGCAAACTTCAAAATTAAAACTCACAGAAAACTATCACAAACAAGAGCAGATGACCACAGTATCTCTGACGAAGAAACATAAGGTCAAGCCTTCTACACAAGATAAGTAGGAGTGTTACATTTATTTTCTGCTGTCTATTTTTCAGTTGTTTTTTTTTTTTTTCCCCAGTAAGTAGCCCTAAGCTTTGCCAGCCAATAGCAAATAGAGCCGAAATTCCAATTTCTGTTTCATCCCAGTATGATATCCCGAGAGTGCAATTGCTTCGCAAGCTGTCAGTCCCAACACAGGGATGCTAAATGGAGCTAAAGAGCTCTTTGAAATCTCAGTATAAATTATCCTTCTGGAGCTGAACCAATGAACATTTTCTGTGTTCACATGCCGACACGCTGTGCACATTTACCCTGACTCACACTCCGGCTTTAATGGCACCTTGACAATAAGTAACCTCGGCTACAAGCTGCGTGTGGAAAATTACTTGTTCTCCCCATTTCCGTTTCACAACAGTTTTGTGAAATGCCCTCAGTTCTGTGATTGCTTTGGGGCGGATGGGGATTTGGACCGAGTGCGGTGGAGAGGGGTCCACCTCACCTCGCCTTGGTGTGGCCGTTCCAGCAGTCCTCCTCGATTGACGGACCGGCTGTCACTCGCTCATCCTTGCAGATTGTGTAGGGTAATGTCGACCAGAACTTTTTAGAGAGCTTTAGCTTTTCTTTAATGTCTGTTACCTGATTAAGAGACAACGAGAGGGAAAACAGGTTAAAAACATCAGCAATGTTAGCTGTTGTGTTAAATAATAGGTTGTTTAATTCCATAATGGTGATGATGGTGAAAATTAAAAGGGCTGAAGCTGCTAAAACTTAAATTCCTGTATTTATGAGCAAAGCATTCAACATTTGGGTTTGGAGAGTACAAATAATCAAAGTCACCTTTTTCCACAGGCAAGACATTAATAAAAGCGTATTACATCTTGCTCTTTCTAGTCTCCATTTGTCTAAGGTTTTCTAAATATACATCTTTCTAAGCATTAATAAGCCTCACAGTCTGCTGAATGTAAATTTAGTTAAACAGTGTACATCAGACAAAGTGTCTCACCCACCACCTTGGTCATGCCTTAGATAAATATTATATTTAGAGCTACATGCGCAGGTTCTAAAAAAATCATGCAGTGCCGAGCTGATGTTGAACTGATTTAAGATACACAGGCTGAATACATTGCAGTACATTAGGATCTCAGTAACAGCGAGAAGTCTGTGTATATACATGCATGCAGAGGCTATATCCATCTTTGCTGTTAGGTGTAGATAAATATCTGCAGCTGGATACAGACTTCACGTTCAAGAAATGTTGGGACAGTATCAAAACAGTTTCTTTATGTTACAAACTCCTTGAACAAGAACTTGATTTGGCATGATTCAGGCAGCAAGCAGGAAAAAACTGAATATCCAGCATTGGCTTAATAAATAAATGCTCTGGCTAAAATGTTATCAGTTCTTGTTTTGCGTTTGGTTTACTAAAGTGGAAAAATCTACAACACCAGACAGAAAACACAACAAAGGGCAGACTACAAAGGATGAATGGTGCCACTGTTGTTCTTATGGAAACAGAAGCAGCTCACGTTAAGTTGTAATAGAATTTAGGGGAGCTTGTTGAATAGCTTTCAAAGGAAATCGCTGAGCTTTATTCTTTTAAAACCCAAGAAATAAAAGCTCTCCATTCTTTCATTCAGTTTTGAGATTGGCTTTTAGGTTGTTGGGGTACAATATTGTACTTGGCTATTTATCTCTTTTATCTTCTGTTCTGAAGACATGATAGCTCTCCGAGCAAATGGCCCACGCTGCTTTGCAGTGCTTAAACTCTGTGGAATGTAACTTTATAAGCCAGGAGACAGAAACAGCCAAGGATGTTATTTCAGAAGCACCATCTGCATTTTCATCAGTAAGAAAGAAGTAGGACAGTATTTGGCTGCACGAGTTGTTGATGGTGTTTCTTGCCATGAGGGACACCTTATAAATCTCCTCCCACCCCTTGCCAAGCCCTGGTTGCTTTGTTTTCATGTGAGATACTAGCAGCATTTGCAAGCCTTTAAAATCTTAATAGGGGAGCCCTGTCAGGCCAAAAATTAAATTCCAGTTCATAGACCATGGGCAAGCCTTCAGCAGCAGTGGGGAGGGACTCAGGATGCTTGCCTTTTCTGATGTCTTTGGTCCATGGGACCAGGGTCTTTGGGCGGACGGTAGTAAAACCCCCAAGGTCCCCACTGGTACAGCTAACCACCGCAAGGAACTCAGTTGAAGTGCCAGCGTTCATGGAGAGGTATGTAAGCTCCTGTTATGCCACAGCATAGTAAATCAGATAGAGAAATCCTATGGGAAATGTATGGAAAACAGTTTGTAGGGAGGAGGGTCAATTCATGTAAGCTTGGGGAACACGAGAGCCAAGGGGACAGATTTTCTCATTTATTGCCTGTGCCTGGATAACTACAGAAGCAATCTGATTGATATTGGTGGTGAGTAATTAGTTTTCAGAGCAGTAAGTTCGATGCTATCTGGAAGTTATTTTAAGCTATTCAAAACTCAGATGTTTAGAGTTATATCCAGGTTTCTACTGTAATCAAATTAGAACTGGTGCTCTAGGACTTGCAGACTTCTGTTTTGAACCACAAGTGGGTCAATACCCATTGGAAAGTGATTTCCCCCCTTGGCCCTTGTAAGGGCTATAATTTGGAATACAAACCTTGTAATTTAACAGAAATCAGCAAAAGAAGGGAGAGAGGTTCTCACAGCTCACATGCAGCACATGGTCCCCAGATACGCCCTGAATATCAAA
Organism: Numenius arquata; assembly: GCF_964106895.1. Classification (NCBI taxonomy): domain Eukaryota; kingdom Metazoa; phylum Chordata; class Aves; order Charadriiformes; family Scolopacidae; genus Numenius; species Numenius arquata. The sequence goes on from NC_133576.1 coordinate 84,984,480, forward strand.
ATGAGGACTCCCATTCCCCAGTCACTTCTGAAGATATGAAATGATGTTTACATACTCTGTGTTCTGCATCTAGACATCAAATCATTAAATTTCCTAACAATAAAGATATTTTTTTTTTTTTTTCATTTCAAAAGTGCACCTGGTAAAGTAAGATGGTCTTACTTTACCCAGGATTGTTGGTAAATGACAGCTAATTAAATCTCACATACATCCCCCCTGAGGTGTCATTCCCATTTTAGAGCCTGGGGGAGAGGGAGACATTTACATAACTCACAAAAAGCAGCAACAGCAAAAACGACTACAGCCTGGGGAAAGGTTGCCATTTGCAGCCCTCTCTAGGTGCCTCCAATTCAGGTGCATTTTAGCACTTGTTATCCCCCTCAGATATTTCCCTTCATAGCTATCCCTCCTTCCCCATTACATCATTTCACCATCGGCCTTTAAACACCTTCTGGACTCAGCCTGCGAAGTCTTGCTCTTTTCTGCTGTGTGACCGGACCTCTGTTAATCCTCTCAGGTTTTGGCAGTGGAGTTCACACATCTGCCTAAACAGTTCCTTGAACCTCTGCCTGAAGCTGGTTTTCTGGAAGCGCAGTGTGGTTTCTAATGGCCTTGAAAGAGGAATGAGGAATACCAGTTGATTCACCTCCTCTTTCAGGGAGTAGCCTGATGGCCACATTCACTTCAGCATGATGGATGTTTGGGCAGGCAACGACTTTGGAGTATCTTTAATGTAACTTTAAATGCAGAATAGAATTAGATGATATGATGCCTGCCATGACATGTAAAACTTTTGCCTGTGGGTTTTGGTGGCTTCAGTTCTGAGATTTCCACAAGCATGACCACAGAAAGTCTGTTATTAGTCCCCATGGTTACACATATTCCTCTGTACATCATGTTGATCACCACCAGCATTTAAAAAATATGTAACAGATGTACAGTCCCTTGAAAATGAGATAAAAGCCACTAAGGATTCAGTTAACATTGCTTGCTTGTGATTTACAAAGTCAGACTACTGTATCCCCCTAGTGATCTGTGGCCTTGTAAATGATTCCTTGGTATTTCCTATTCTTTGAATTAAAGATTAACATTCAAGCTCGGTTAGACTTCTGTGGAAACATTTAAACACGAGACATATGCAATTTTGATATTTTACATATTTCCTTTCCACTTTCTCTAGCAGAGATTTATTGGGATTAAGACAGATGGATCTCTGTGGCTGTAAAAAAGCTTGATTTTCCCTAGCTCTCTTCCTGATGTAGCCCTGATATTATATTGAACTACTTTTTTTTTTCAGCTGCTTTGAAGGTACTAAATTTGTTTTGAATTGAAATACTTTCTTTCTCACAAGAAAAAGGATATAGTAAGAGCCATGCAAAGAGTTACGTTTTTAATTTATTGGGGGATATATAGAAATGGATATTAAAATAGCCTGGCCTTCATCTATAATTGCTGACAGAAGAAAGGCATTACTGTGTAGGTGAGAAAAGTTAAATATTTGCATCATTTCCAAAGAGAAATTCACATCCAGAGTTATGGAAATGGTATAGCGACATGCCCTACATTGAGAAATACAGTTCATTTCTTATTTCTGTCACTGACTTCTTATGTGGCTGAGGCAGTCACATACGTCATGCAGTTCTTCAGCAGGACTTGGAACAGCACCCGTGAGCTCAGTTCCAGTCCTACCAGCACGGGCTCAGTTATAAGCAGGTAAATAAAGCTGACCAACATTTCTGTCTTCTTTACTTACCTTGCACTCCAAAGTAATGAAGCGAGCTAAAAAGCAAGCCCATCATTTTAGCAGGAATCAGACCTTAGCATTCCTTGTTTTGATTCAGGACATCTGGATAAATTGAAAGACTCACCAGGATAATTCAAAAGAGCATAGAAAATGTCATGCAAAACTAAAAGGGAGATGACTACATTTTATAAGGCATGAAAGATCCCAGAAAGACACTCACTTGTCAAGTGGGCAGCCAATTGCCCATGGAATCCACTTTGGTTTAACTTCTGATGAAAAGGCAATTCTTTGGCAGGGGCATAATGTGCACTTAGGAGCAATGGGGGCCAAAAAATATTTTTGGGGCCCTTAGAAACATTGGGGCCCTAAAATAATTTTTAAAAAGTAAATTTCTTTTTTCATCCTCCTCCCCTGACATGTCCTCCCCTGACAAGTCCATCTCATAGTCCTTCAGATTTATCACTCCTACCAATATGATCCCTGCTCTCACAGATTGAGGAATATCGGAAGATGCTAAAATAGTGTTCAAAGATGGTCGAACGCATCCAGAACTGACACAGGTTCAATGCAATAAATGAGATAAAATAAAATGGAGTCTTGCTTGTGTTAATAACAAATGGTTCTCATTAACCTTATTTTCTTCTTCCTGATATTTTTGCATTACATTTTTTTCTTGTTTATTCTGCAATTTGGGAAGATTTTCCTTTTGAAACGCAAGCAGAATATTCAGCTTGCCTTTCTGCCCATACCTTCTCCATGGGGATGCTCAGGAACACCTCAATGCAAAGTTCCATTGAGAGTTAAGCCTTTATTCCATGGAAAAACGTACAATCGTTTCTGGAGGCTCACTGGACGTTGCTTCTCTGGTGTACCAGGGTGCTGCTCTGGGTGATGTACTGGGGGTTGGTATGTTGCGGCACAGCCACTTGGAAGATGTTTCAAGAGGATGTTTGTTACCAAGTGCTGTAATTTCAGGGTCTTCAGGCTGGGTATGTAAAGCGTATCCTGCTGGTGCATTGCACTAACAGAACAGCTATAGACAGTGAGCAGAAAGAGAGGGTTTTGCCTTAGAAAACAGACATGGCCGTCGCAAGCCATGTTCATGTCTGTGTAGTTTCTTTAGTCACACACTCCTTTGCCCTTTAATTCACAAGCAGCATTTAACTAATGCCACTTCTTCATGCTACATTATTTCCAGATGAAAAACCAGACAGATTTCCACTGCCTGCTGCTTGCTTTTCCCTAGATGTGTCTAACATACCCAGCCACGCACCCAGCACCCTTGCAGTCTTTATTAAAAATGATGTGGCGCTTGTATAACGACAGGTAGCTTGATAACAGATTTATGGATATGGCACTTGACCACCTCAGCCGCGTGTGGGATGGTGAAGAGTATGTCCTTCAGCATGGGCATGGCCAGGTAGGGAGAATGAACAGACCATCATGACCTGATTTGTGCTATGCCGTGCCAGCAGAAAACTGCGCTGGACTTTCATACATCCATCAGTATTTCTGTCCATTAGGGATTTAATCTGAAAGCATTCTAAGACTAATGGCCAACAATTTGTTTAAAAGGACTAGGTCAGCAAGCGCGTATTATATACTGTCTGTAACTGGTTGCTATGTTTATCTCCCTGCTACGTGTGGGTGTCGCAGTCAGGGCAAGAATCGTATGTCAGAAGCAGGTTGGTATAGGACAGCTGGGTATTTCAGTTGACACACAGTTTTCCTTGTAAACTGGGCTTAATGAAAAGCTGTTAACTCAGACCCCTAAGTTTTAGGGGCTGCCCCTCGAGAAAGATATAACTTCTGTGTGTCCTTTACTACATCTGCCATCTTCACATAGATGTCTCAGAGGCACTAGGCACTTAAGTATAAGCAACTGAAATGGGCTCCCTCTATCTTACCCAGGTGTTTTAACTTACAGAATCACAGAATCACCTAGGTTGGAAGGGACCCTTTAAGATCATCTAGTCCAACCAAAAAAAAAACAAAAAACAACAAAACAAAACAAAACAAAACAAAAAAAACCACACACCACACACACACAACACACCACGCACAACCCACACACACCACCACCACACCACCCAACACTAATCCATATCCCCGAGCACCATGTCAACTCCTCTCTTGAATACCTCCAGGGATGGTGCCTCAACCACCTCCCTGGGCAGCCCATTCCAATGCCTGATAACCCTTTCAGTAAAGAAATATTTCCTAATATCTAACCTGAACTTCCCCTGGCATAACTTGAGGCCATTACCCCTTGTCCTATCATCTGTAACTTGGGAGAAGAGACCGACCCCCGCCTCTCTACAGCCTCCTTTCAGGTAGTTGTAGAGAGCGATAAGGTCTCCCCTCAGTCTCCTCTTCCCCAGACTGAACAACCCCAGCTCCCTCAGCCTCTCCTCGTAAGACTTGTGCTCCAGACCCCTCACCAGCTTCGTTGCCCTTCTCTGGACCTGCTCCAGCACCTCAATGACTTTCCTGTGGTAGGGGGCCCAAAGCTGGACGCAGTACTCGAGGTGGGGTCTCACCAGTGCCAAGTACAGGGGGACGATCACCTCTTGGGTCTTACTCACCACACTGTTCTTGATACAGGCCAGGATGCCGTTGGCCTTTTTGGCCACCTGGGCACACTGCTGGCTCATGTTCAGCCGAAGTCGACCAACACCCCCAGGTCCTTTTCTGCCAGGCAGCTCTCCAGCCACTCTGCCCCAAGCCTGTAGCGCTGCCTGGGGTTGTTGTGACCCAAATTTAGCTAAAGAGGATCTCTGTCTCTCAGAGGTTTTTCTAAGGCACCTTCATTTCTCCACTGATTAGATATAGGGAGTTTAGGCACATATTTTTGTTTAGAATAACTCATCAGGTGGTCAAAATTTCAATGCACATTAGGTACATCAGTGAGGGCAACCTGCTTCGATTCGGAACAAGCAAAGCAGAACTTCATTTGTTCTATATGGGGATCTTTTTTTCATACGTTATACATTCCCACACTTTCTCACAAAAAAATTTAAATGCCGTGCCTCTGCCAAATCCCCACGCGATTATTTTGCAGCCTTTGAAAAAGCGAAGTGCACAGGGCACGGATTTGGCCGGGGCTGGAGCATGGCGTCCCCCCAGCTGCCGGGGAGCACCCTGGCTCGGGGGGTTCCTGGAGATGGCAGTGTTGCTCAGGCTTTGCGCTGCCGCCAGCCCCCCAATGCACACCCGCAGCCTTTCCCGGAGAATAAGACCGTAGATTGTTCCGCTGAATATAAAACTGACAGCCCTGTTATTTTAAACTCGAAAGTGACAGGCTGTTATTTTAATGAGGTCTGCCAGTGCCAAGGTTAACCAAAGCTTTATTTCCCCTACAAAACGTTAAGGCTGCGGTTCTAAAAAAGGGGGCTGTGAATTTTTACGGTTATTGATACTTTCTCGGCGCAGATAAGTTCTGAGAATTTCACCCAGGCCTCCTTGTGCAACAAATGCTTGTTTTTCCACCTCTCTTTTCTTTTTCAAATTTGACTTTGCGTCTTTAAATGTTCCGGAGCTCTACCAATAACTGCCTGCTCATGATTCATGTTTCTGCACAGAAAAGCAGATGACAGCTCTTCTAATCAAGAACTGACGCCGAATCCCAGTTATAAAGCACAAATGGGCGCTTGGGTAATTTGTGAAATAAAACAAGTGAGCTAGGCGACTTTCCAAAGCAAGACTTTTCTCACCAGAGTATTTTAAAGTGAAATGAAAGGATTTTTTTTCTCTCATTGTCTCTAAGGGCTATCCACATCTTTGACAAGAAAAAAGGCCTTTAATAACAGTAAGTAAAAAATGAATATTGGCCCTACTGAATTCTCAGAGTAACAGATATATAATTTTAAAGAGTTAAGGTGGATTTAGCTCCCATACTAATACTCCTGCATTATGTATCTACATTCACAGTGTAGTCCACAGCAACCCGGCACTGACTCACTTCAGTTACTAGCACCATTTGAGATGCCTGCAGTGACCCGGGCAAGTCTCCTGTATGTTTCGAGCTCTGTGTGACTGCCTGGTGTACTGTCTTGGATGACCTAGTTGCATTTTGTTTCATTCAGCTTTGATCTGAAACAGGCATTTTAAAGCAATTCAAGTTGCCTCTTGTATGGTATTTTTAAGGAAAATAATTTACATGTCTGCATGAATGCTAACATGTGCTTGCAGAAGTCTCCTTGCCGTCTGTGGCCTGGCAATACTTGTGCCACAACTTTGGATATTACCTGGCTCCAGGGGCAGGTGCCATTGCCCAGGACTGTCACGGCTCAGAGCTGACAGCCCCGTGCTCAAAAATAATACAAGCAAAGCAAGCCTGTGCCTTATGGCACTATCTTTTTGTGTCTTAACCCTTATCTGAAGACCCTACCTCCAGCAGTCTTCACAGCTCTGCAGAGAGCTTAACGCTGCATCACATCATCAAGTGGAGACTTTTTTTAATAAAAACACTGACATTGTTGCTCACAGGCAGGTAGAGCCTGCCACCACACTCTTCCCACATTCCACATTCATTGTGGCTGGGAAGAGAGGAAGGGGAGGAGTCTGTCAAATGGTGGAACAACCTGGACTAAACTTCTACTCCTTCCCATAAATGTGTACATTTACCCTGGCCCTTGCTCTTGGCTCGATTTGTACAACCAGCCTGCCTCCTTAAGTAGCTATGTCAGGCCAAGTTCGCTGCACTTGGCTCCCCAGTAAATAAAAACATTGCTTTTGGAAAGTGGTAGCTACTGGAAACACCAGTGCCCTGAAATGGAAATCTGTAGGAACTTGAAGCAGCTTTCCCTTCTCCTAAAATATTTGGGAGCAGTGCTAAAAAGCTGGTCTATAAATCTTATCCAAGCAAATCCAAAGCACTTGGAGGAATCAGCTTTTTATTGCAGATAAGTACAAAAGTAGCACCAGAAATATGCTGGAATCTTAAAGATAAAATGCCAGAGGCTTTTCTATGGCAAGGCTTAGCCATTAAGCACAGATTCTTTGTGAACAGTCCCTCATCTCTCCAAGCAAAAATGTTAATAGCTCATGTAAACAATTACTGATAGAGTATTTCAAGCTTATATAGATTGTAATTTGTCCTGGAAATGTTCATCTGGTACCAGTAATGAAGTGCCTGTTTCTTCTCTTAAAACTCAAGGGTTTACGGGGAACTGCATGTGTTATAACAGACAAGTAGTTCAAGCCTCCCAGCAGCTGTGAGAAGCATATGACTTCTAAGGGCAGCAAGAGCTGGAATAAGCCCTTTCGTAACAGAGCAAGAAGGGTAATTGTACTTCATACTTGAAGTAGCCTTACATTTAACTTCATTTCTTCTAGTTGTTACTTCTTGACATAGCTCCACTGCCTTCCAAACTGAAGAAGCTCTCAGTGGACACTCAAGGCCTTGAAATAACTCAAGATTCAGCAATAAGATGACGGCCACCCTGGCAGCAACTTCTAGGCTTCTGACCTTCCTCTCCCTCAACTACGAGTGGCACATCCAGCTGTTTGCCCAGAGTAGAGCGAGCCACGGCTGTGCTAAGGTGGCCGAAAATGCAGAAAGCAAAGAAATATGAAAAGACAGAGTATGCAAGTGAGAATTTTCATGAAGGATTCACCTTAAGATTTTGAAATTACTGTATGCTGTCGTAAAATATTTGAGATGTCTTCCATACAATATTAAAACTAGTACAGTTTTCCCTTTGGACTTCAGGGATCTTTTGGCATTGTCCATTTTTCGGTGCCCAACTACCTCTTTTTTGAGGGATTTTATGTGTAAAAACACCCGCTCTTCCGTGACAAGCATTCTTATGCTGCAAAGTGATTAACTGGTTAGTTAATCAGACTATCGCACCTTTCTCGTCCCATTAAACCCTAATTTTAAGACTATTGGAAAGCTGCTCCCTGTTTTTCCTATGTATACAAATCTTCTTCCCCCCGAGCACGTCTTGTGCAGCTGGGGGTGTAAACCCCTGCCTGCCCTCAGCCCGGAGGGCTGGCCGGTGGGAGGACGGGCCTCCCGCAGGAACCCTTCGGGGGACCGGCCAGGTCCCGAGCCTTCCTATCCCTCTCCGGGTGCAGTTTTACCGGCTCGTCAGTAGGTGTCGGCCTCCTCTGCGCCTTGGAAAGGGAAGGGAAATTGGGGAGATAAAAGCGGGGCGAGGAGCCAAGGGCGGGGGTGAGGAGGGGATGCTGCACGGGGATGTTGCATAGGGAAAAGGGGGGGCAAGGAGGCAAAGGAGTGGGTGAGGAGGGGTTGCGTGGGGATGCTGTGCGGGGATGCTGCAGAGGGAGAAGGGGGGGCAAGGAGGCAAAGGAGTGGGTGAGGAGGGGTTGCGTGGGGATGCTGCGTGGCGGCTGCCGGGCAGGCAGGCAGCTGACAGGCAGGCAGGTGTTGCCCACTGTGGACAGGCAGGCAGGCAGGCAAGCGGGCAGGGAGGGCTAGGCAGCCCGGCCCAGAGCCCATCAAGGTTCAAACCCTCTCTCTCATCCTGGGAGGGCAAGGTCAGGTCCCGCAGGCTCAGCCCAAGGCAGCGCGGTCGCCGGGAGTAAGAAATGAGACATGGCAAAATGCGTTTCTCAGCATCTTAACCTGTAGCACTGTTTTACCAGAACACCCCAAACTTGCAGCCACAGCGTGCAAACGCCTGTTTCCTCCAATATTACATTTTCATTTCATCCAGAATTAGTGCTTAGTAGGTTTCCCTCCCCTAGAGCTTCTGGTTGCCGGTCATTCAGTCTAGCTGAAACTAGAGCTTGATTTCAATGGCCTGGATATTTACCTTCTGGATTATTTTAATCCAAATATACGAATCTGCATTATTACAAGTGCTGAATATATACAGTCAGGAAAGAATTAAAAGTCAGTGTAAAGGCTTTGTAGCGTTGCATGTGCTGACTGTGGTGATGTGAAGTTCCGTATTTATTTTTTTGCCAAATTTTCTTTCCAGACTCTCCAAGGAAGATGCACAATTTAATTTTCACAGTTGCTTCAGAGAAGATTCAAAAAATTGGTGTTATATCACATGCAGATATAATTTTTTAAAACATCTAAATCCAAAATGAAAACCACAAAAGATTTAGAATGCAAACAATAATATTTTCAGAGTCAGAAAGGTTTATCAAAGGGCATTTCTGGCAAGGCAAGTAGGCTCAGCAGGAAAAGCACTTATCAGGAAAACAATCAGAGTCAGAGAGAGCCTTGTACTGTAAATCTACTATGTCAATATACTAATGACTTTCATTGCCTTCCTACTGAGGAGAGGGTGGGTTATCCTCCGCTGATGGGGAGTTGCACTCTCTTGTCCTTTTGTGATAGGGTTAAGTACTCCAATTACTGGATCCTAACAGAACAACTGCACACAGCTTCCTCGGGGCTGCCAGGGATGCAGGCAGAAGATGGAGAGATTGAGTATGGGTCCAGCTACCTCTAGAGCTTAAGGTTCTTCAAAAGGTAGGAGAAAATTTAAGTCCAGTTTGAAGTACAGAAAAGTAATGAGGTGTTCTCATAAGATTTTATCCTAAAGCCACAAAAATTTAATGAGACAAATCAATTTCCTGTTTTCTGCCACGGCCTGGCGGAAAGTCATGAATTTAGATATTGTGAGATTGGTGTTCAATCTAATCGTGGATCAGGAAATGAACCCCTTCTAGGTTTTGGTTCACTTTGAAGCTAAAAGAGTTAAGACATGCTTATATCTGGACTCTGGAGAGTGAGCCTTTTGACTCAGTGAGCACTATGAATTCAAGGTGCACTGCTCACCTCTGCCATAAATTCAATACACTCTGCAAGACCATTTGTGCAATCCAATCTGGACAATTCCAAGAGCGAATGCCAATGGAGGAGTTTTGTATGGATAAGAATGGACACAGCAAAAAGCACTTAAGATATACTGTGTGAATCTAAATGAGAAGGTGTCTGTCCTGAAGAGTTTTCATTCCAAATAGGAAAAAAGGGAGAACAGAAAGGAATACCCTTATTTTGTACATATATATGAAACATAATTATATGCAAAGAAAATTACTTGAAATCGAACAGGGAGTCACTGGATAAGCAAAGCATTACTCCTACATCTCTAGCACCTTCTTCATAATGAAGAATCTATTCATAATCTATTTTCCCTCCTTCGGTATTGCTTTAGGTAATAAGCCTCCCCACTCCTCCAAGGATGTGTCTACCTAACAGTCATGACAATATAGCATAGTTCAAGCTATATTTAAATCAAACAGGTAAATACAGCATGCAACTAGACTTGGTGTTACTGCTCGAGTATTTACTGTGGCTTTTGGGCAGGCTTTGTAGGTTGCCATCCATCTCCCTGCCACTGCATCTGGGCACTCTTATGTCACCACATTGCTGAGGGGGACATATCACTTTCCGGATGCTGCTGAGTGTAGAGACCTGAGTCAGTTGATTTTGTCTTCTAAGAATGAAGGGTGAGCACCAACCCAGGGTGCAGATAGGAAGGCAAGTGGGACAGAGCTGGGAAGAGCTGGAGGACGTGAAGCTGTGGCTGCTGCTCCTGAGGGCCAGGGATAGCGGAGGCAGTTCTGGATGCTGCCCAGCATATGCTGGGCAGTGACAGCAGTGACATTAAGCCTTGGCTTCTGTCACAGGCACAAGCGGCAACAGGCACTGACCATCTTGCTGTGCCTGCCCCTTCCCCTTCCCTTTAGCACTAATGCAAGAGATCCCTGCATCACAGAGGCAGGGCTACATGGCTCTGCGGTGGCAAGGATGCTGTCACTGTGGCATGTGGGGCCCAAACGGGATGTAGGAAGACGGTGCTCTGCACCTTCTGCTGCAGGCTGGTGAGGGCAGGGTGGGAGGTGGCGGCAAAGCTACAGGACGGGAAGCAATCGAGCTGCAATGGACGGCCAGGGAGCCACTTCACAAAGAAGAGCAAAATATTCTTGTCTCGTTCTTCCCTCAAAGCCCAGGCAATCCCCTGCCTTCTCTTCACTGCTGTCTGTGAGCACAAACAGGTATAACCGAGCGCTGCCTGCTGCGGAGCTGCCTACAGCTGGCAGGCAGCATCCTGCCGGCTGCCCCTCTTGATGGAAGCAAGTGGCTGGACAGGAGATCGATGCTCGCTCCTCGCGCGTAGGCAGCTTAAAAGCAGCCTAGCCTCTGTGCCAGCACCCTCAGGATTGAGGCAGCTGCACGCTGGTTATTTATTTGTTTCTTTTCCAAAGTGCACTCCCCGCCTTAGCCCTCTGCTGCATTTCAGGAAGGATTCCTGCAAGGCCACGCTGGGCATCCGGGGATCACAAGCTGTGTTCCCACGGTCCTGAGTGCATCATGAAAGTAATGACGTTACAAAAGTAACAAGTGCTGCAGTTTATTTGCCTCCAAACTCTAGAAGCTTTAGAATCCGTGTTTTGGGGGATGTAGTAATAGTCACAAAGGCTGGAAAATCGGATTTGTTTTACTATAATAGAGGACTGTAAATTTTAAGAAAAGCAGTTTCACAAGACGTGGGGTGAAAAATCTAGAAAATTTGTGGTTTTGTCTACAAAAACTAAACCCAGGCTTCTTTACAGTGTAGAAAAAACTCAAAACGGAAAAAAATGCAGCCTCACAAAGGGTAGTGTCACAAATGAGATAAAGATAATAATAGAAACATTCACATTTTCTGTCTATTTTCGTTATAAAACCAGTGATATTTTCCAGGCAGGAGCTCTTCACCAGACAGAAGAGATTACCCTCAGTGAGTCAAAGCTACCGCTGATACTGAATGCATAAAATATAGGCCACTGCCTGAAGTATATTTTCAGGAGCATCCCATAAGGATCGTGAGCTCCACAAACTCTTTCCTTTCTTATCCTCTTAATTAGAATATTTCAAGGATGTCATTTGAAAAGCCTGGGATGAAGTAGAAAAGGACCAGGAAGATACTGGTGCAGTGTGGGAAGGTCCTAGCTATGCCCCCACAGGAGCTGATATGGGTATGTGTGAAAAGACCAAAAACTACCATCTCTGAATTGCCTGTGAAAGGAAAGACACAATGTTGACAGCAAAGAAATATGATTTTTGGCAAGGGAGTTGGAAAATACCCCTTCTAAAATCTTTTCCTCCAAAGGGCCCAGAGCAGTTTGAGAAGTTAAGGGAAAATATATGAGGACTCACCTCAAATAAGGAAAAATTATGAGGACTCACCTAAAGTTTAAACTCAGTTAATTGTTTTACCCATCAAATTGTTCAGCAGCAGTGATTATGCTGTAATTTATAACTCATTTTTAGTCACTGCAAATTTACTTCAGTACTTCCCTGAATACTCCATGACAGTAATTTATGCAGGCCAAAGTCATACTCTGTCAAATGTGTCTCAGGCTATCATACTTCATCTGTCCATCAAAGCCAATAATAGTAGACACAGGGAATTTTTGAAAAAAAAGAAAAAAGAAAAGGAAAGTCTTTTATAATGAGTGAGATAATGCTTCAGATAAAACAAAAAAGATGAGAATGGGTTCAGACAGACTGTTTTGCTGCCGTCCACTGCTTTTACATCTTTACACACAAGAACAGCAGGTTTCTAGAGAGGACCCGGTGTTTGTGGAGGAAAGGAAGCAAATGTACAGTTGCTTTCAAATGTACAAAAGCTCAGAGAGGGGGGGCTTGAAAAAAATGAAAAGCCCTGTGGAAAGAAACAACCCATCACCATTTGTAGTTTATTTAATCCCTGTGAACAATGGAAGGAAGAACATGAAGCAAATGCGGTGTTCAAGGGAAAAAAAAAAAAGAAAATTATACTTATTAGCATGCCTTTTGTTCTGCACTGTTAACATCTTGCTGTTGTGTAAAATGATTGCCACAAGGAAGAACAAGAAGCAGCAGAAGTATAGAATCCTAATTGAGATTTCCATCCTAAGCAAAACACCGTGATGATTGCTCATTCATTTGGCATTCCTCCTCTCCGCAGTCAGCACTCCGAAGGGCAGCATCATCCTGTGATATTTCTGAGTAACAGCCTGACCTACTGGTCATTTGCCAGCAGAACTAACAGTTGTTGACTACTCTGCCCTAAATATCAAGCAGGTAGTTACATTCTCTCTAGTTCACATCTTCGCCCACAAATGGGCACATGTCCTGGTTTGAAGTAAAACCGAACCAATTTTCTGTTCTGTAATTTTACATGTTAGCTAGGCCTCTTCTAACTGTCTGAAATTAACAGCATATTGTGGAGAAAACTGCTCGTTCTCAGAATGATAAGCCCAATGTTTGTGCTCCATGCCAAGGAATGGTATGCAGAGAGGCCCTTGCTTATACTTATTGCTATAACAACCAAGGTCAGCCAATTTCGCTTTTGCCCCCTTAGAGGGTCGGAAACGGAAAAACGTAAAGGGGTCACATCGGTGGGGAGGAGTAGACAGGACAGGTGACCCAAACCTGACCAACTGGGGTATTCCATCCCATCTGCCCCATGCTCAATATAAAAGCTGAGGGATCAAAGGGTCAACTCTCTTTTCTTCGATGGCTGACGTCCAAAGAAGACTCTGTCTGTTCATCTGCCTTTGATCCTGATCCATGTGTTCCTGACTCCAGAGCTGGAATCCAGTTCCCATTCGTTGCTGAGTCCAGTCTGGGACTTCCCCGGTGCCTGCCGGTGATGTGACTGTCATCCTGGAAGCTTGACACAGTTTTGTATACATTGTATCTATTTCATTATTTTTTCTTCTTTTTTATTATTTTAATATTAATTCTTCATTAAAGTAGTTTAGTTCATTCTAAACTTCTGAATCTCCTTATCTCTTTCTCTCCTCTCTTTTGTGGGGGTGGAGGGGAAGGGCCATCTGTCAGTCTGGTTTTGGTAAATTTGGCCAAAACCATGACAGCACATAAGAGGAGGAATGGTCGTGCAGCATTGGTCAGATGAATTCAGCAGCTACAGGGAAGAGTGTTGAGGTTCAACTTTATTTGTCACAGCACTAATAACTTGCCATGAAATACAATGAAAAATTCATTCCTTTTTATTTCATTGGGCTCTTTTTCTTTTTCTTTCTCTTTTTCTTTTTCTTTTTCTTTTTCTTTTTCTTTTTCTTTTTCGAGAGTTGGCTGTGTCTCCCCTGCACGGTTGGATTATGCTGAGGTTGTGGTCCATCTTGCTAACCATCTCCCAGGGTTGTGGTAGCTCCAACTTCGGTCTGTAAACACTTGCAGGGAAGCTGGCCCCACTGGATGAGACTTGACAGCCTCCCGCGCTCCGTGAGTGTGGAGGATGGTGCCCCACACCACAGCTGGACACGAGAGATGGGGAACAGGAGCAGCTTCCACCAGCTACTCTTCAGCCAGCGGGAGCTGCCTCCTACTTGTACACGGCCTCCTATGTGTGCTCCCCATGTCCCCGCAAGATGTTGAACAGGTTGTCTCAATACCTGACTGACAGTGAACAGGGGAGCAGTTCTCATGCAGTCACACGGAGGTGGGAGGTGGTTTAAGAGACTCTTCCTTGGCACCTCCAAGCTATGAGCCTGCCAGCATGAACACAGCTGTGGGGCATGAGATTTTTTGGGTCAAAGCGCTAAGTACATGTTGGGCTAAGCCAAGTGTGCAGTCTAGACATGGGCTTTTGTTGGGCTATTCTTTTAGCACATCCATTTCTCAGGACCAGCAGGTCATTCTATATATATACTTCGACATATATCCTCCTATACTTAACTGCTGCTGCATGCCATGGTGTATCCTGCAACCCCTGGTCATGTAAATCAGGTACTACTGGACATCTATGTTTCCCATCCAGTCTTTACACTCAGGTTTTCTTTCCCACAAACCAGGAATTACATGGGTTTTGGTGATGTGTACTTGAGTCTTAACAGTCTGGAGCTGGGAATCAAGCCAGAGGAGTTACCCCAGCCTGAGCATCCAGAGCAGCTGGAAGCTGTCATCTAGCCCTTGCCGATGAAGACTAAGTGGAGCAACTCACTTTTAGCTATATCAAGTCAGCATGCAAGAAGTTAAAGCATATTAAAAAAAGTTTCAAGTAACTTTCCCTAGAAACTAATGTTGCCTGTAGTCATAGAGCAGATGTACTTCTTTGGAGCAGCTGTAAATCCTATGAGTACCCTAATAAATACACTACACATTCATTGGAACAATGTGCTCCAAGGATTAAAACTGCATCTTATCACTTTTTCCTGAAAATAATTATCACACCTATTAGAGGCTATATTTGGGATTTTTAGACTTATACATACATCTGCTTTCCTCTCTCTAGACAGATATTCTGCCATGAAGGACATGTGCATTGGCAGCCTGATTTTCTCCCCAAAGAACAGAAATAACCCTGTGACTATACACTGGGGCACTGGTTACAGCTTAAATCAAGGTGCCCTTGAATATGGCATGAAGATACAGGCACTGAAAATCCTACTTTTAAACTGTTCCAGGAGAAACACAAACCTTTGTGCACAAAATAAATATTTAAAATGTCTCTTCTCATATCAGTCCATTGGAAGATCATGCTGTATTCATAAAAAATCAGTGGAAAAAGAATTTTGGAGCAATGTAATCTTGGTGATATTTCTGTAAACTGGTGTTTCCAAAGCACTATAGTTATGACAGTTGCTGTTTTGGAATAACTTTCTGAAAAATATCTTCATTGCCATATGAAAGTTCTATAACTTAATTTTTTTTTTTAAAGACCTGACAAGTTAGACTTGGTGATCCTTCCCAGGCTCGATTCAGATTCTAGAGACAGTTTGTAGCTGATTTCATTTTACTTTCAAAATCAGAAAACAGCAGATATCAGTGCTAGGATCTTATTTTTCTCTCAGATTCAAAAGGAATTCAGTAGGTGGAAAGCACCAAAAAAATCCCAGAAAAATAAACCGAACAGACCCCCCTAAGGATAGCACACATTTATGAAAAATCCACAAATTATTCTTATGATAAAGAGAAACAAGAGGTTATAATAGTGGGCAGGGGGTAAGTAATACACAGGGACAAGTAAGGGAGCGCAATAGGCAAAGTGAAAATAAATTCAATTGTAGAAAGACAGACATGCCTGGTAACTCTAGGAATAGAACTAAAATTTTCTTTTGATGAATGTACGATGGATACATGTATTCCTATACAACGAATAACGAAATGATTTAGTTTAGTTCAAGTTCACAGCATGCTGAAATGACTGCTTCCTACATTAATTTGACTCCAAACACCAAGAGCTGGTCTTGCTCGAACATAGCGATCAGTAGCCTGCATTATGGCTCTGACCAACCTTATTTTCATCACAAACAGAATTTTGCCAATAAAGTACCCAGAGCGGATAGCTCTGGTTGTCGTCCTTAGGGACAGCAAACTAACCTACTTTCTTTCTGCAGAGAGATGATTTCTATGTGTTTACCTCAGCAAAGAAGAAGTACTACTGAAAAAAAAAAATAATCTGTACTTGGGGACTAAAGCATCCTAAAAAACCCAGGATATATTTCCTCATAACGTGCAAAATACTCACAACGCAGACTGAAGTTCTGCAGACATTTGTGGTGGATAAGATGCTTCACATGCAAAAGTAATGATACTGTGAAAGCCACAAGTCCTTAGATTTGCTGATGGGAGCTTGCAGTACAGTAGTCACAAAATGATCTGTGTATCTACTTGTAAAGAGAAAACTTTTTATGAACAGCAAAGCCGTATGAAAGCCTGGCTCCGCTACCAGCAGCAATATTATTGAAGTGCATTTTGAGCTGATGTGGAAATACATCACATATAAATTACCTAGGATTTTCAATGTTTAAAATTTTAAATATAACAGCAAATGAAAGGCATATTCCCCCCCTCCTCCTGCCCTGAGAAGTCAAAACAAATGTGCTAATGTCTTTCTAATGAAACATTGTTTTGTTTATCTAGAATCCAAATAACAACACACACAGACCGAGTCAGCATAACCCACTTTGTTGCAAGAAACCTAAATCAGAAGTGATATTAAATCAATGTCCCGATCATTTGCTTCCCCAGAGCCCTCTCATTCCCCACAACAGGAGAGCCACTGAAACTTAAAGTAGTAGTGCATCACAGGACTGACTTGGATTAGCTTTATTGTAGGCAGGGGCAGATTTTAGCCAGTATTAAGTGCTTAATTCTTATTGACTCTCATTTTTGGGGGCATGTCCATTATCCTCAGACCATCTACTCTCAGTAGGATGTAGGTTAAGTCAATGAATATACTGATCTCACATGTCTTAGGCAGGAATGCTATAGAAAGTGGTGCTTTATATGGCATGCTAAAGGAGCTGGCATGTGAAGTTCCAGGTAGACTGAGAAGAATTGCTCATCCAGGTCCTTTTGTCCAAGCTGGGCACAGTCATTCTAGCACAAAATAATATAAAATTTTCAATCACACTCTACTTTCTATTTCTCTGGTATTTGAAAAGTTATAAATGTTAGTATATTTGTGAAGGCATATATTTTTAACCTAGAATGAATAATATGAACTGCTAGACACTGGGGGTAGATCTACATTGCTAAACAAAAATGAGAGAAGGCACAAGCATGGGACCTCGAATGGTTCATGGTGCTAAATTGTTAACTTGTTCCCCAGCACTGCGTTGGACCACTCCAAGTGCTTTCTCTGTCACAATGTCCTGGCATGGCTTGGTAAGAGTTCATGCCAGGGATTGCTCCCAGCAGGCAACGCATGTGAGACTGCTTATTTGTGGTACCCTTTGCCCTGTGCAGCTCTTTAATGCCATCCTGGCAGGCTTTGCCGTCTCTTGCATAACCATATACCTGCATAACACGTTCATGGCACATATGCCCAGTTTCATGCCACCACAGTAACAGACTGCAGCACAGATCTCACATTATTTCAGATTATTTGAACTGGAAACACACACATGCACACACGAACAGTATTTTCTAAGACTACAGCAACACAGTGTGAGACCCACAGGAGATCCAAGACCAAGTGGTGTGGTCTGTGGGTGTGGGCAGTTTGCTTCTGTGGGAACTGGTCCTCAGCAATGTGAACAGGGCACAGTTTACATTGTACAGCCTCAAGATGCCAGGATCATATCCTAGCTCTCTTCCTATTTAGTGGTATCAATATACCCTTATAGGCCAGGTTGCCATTTCCACTCCCTGAGGAAACTCATTTGCCAAACTTGACGGACATGGTCCAATTGCCCAAATGTAGGCTGCCATTGGTGTTGGAGATGCCCTGGAGCCTACCTGGCTTTCAGCTGTCGTTTCTGAATGGTGCGTGCCTGATATCATGCTGAAGCACCGCTGTGACACGCATCTTGTGTCACATGTGCTAGCCCCATGCAGGTGCCTCACATCATCTACATAATTTCACAAGGCAGCAGGTACCACATCTAGGCAAATGCAATTGAGCTCTGACAGCTAAAATATTAGGTGCATACTAAATGCTAGAACACCCCTTTGTAGTTCAAAGAAGAATTGAACCTACATATCTCATGCTTATCTGACATTGATGAACAGCATCCAGGAGGTGCTTCTCTTCCAGAAACTTGGAAGGGATGGTCTACAGGCTGGATACAGACTACAGATGGGTACACTTAGGAGACCTGTACTCCCAGGCAGCCATGGAGTTCACAGAGAGTTGGAAATTGTAAATGGTACAAAAAACATGCTTACTTAAGGCAACATTGGATGAAAGTGTAACTGATGGTATATTTTATATTGAAAGGGCTAGTGGTAGGGAGAAAAAGAAGTATCTGTGAACTGAATGAATTTATTATTTTTGTTTGTGCTTTGAGGGTTTACATTTAGACCAGAACTAGTTCTGAGCTGTGACTTTATTCTCTGAACACCTACAGAATCTCCCTCGTGACTCTCACCCTGGACTTAACAAAATGAACAGAAATTTTCCCATTGACTTCACTGGATTTAGTATTAGGCTCTAGATTTTCTTTTCTATATACAGTTTGATTTGTGAACATTGTGCCCAGGTTCATTTTACGAGAGTATCTGAGTGAATCTGTTATGTCCACGCTTAGGCTCTTTGGAGGAATGAGCAGGTGCTTCCTGCAAAATCACTGGAACAGTCAGTGCACAGACCTGCTGAAAAATAAGGCCACTTGCTGAAAAAGCTCAGTATGGTGTTATTAGCCTAATTGAGGGCTCTAGTAAAGGAACATGGTGTCTTGTATTAATACTTATTCTGTACCTCCTGTTTACCTGGGACAAGAGTTTGTTACTTTGCTCACTGTGATTCCAAGCTCAGCTAACACCACTCCAGAAAGACAGTCCAATTTAGCTGAAAATATTTCAAGTATACAGAAAAAAAGAGATGATTGCTATATCTCTAACATGAGTGCAGTTTCATTGTCTTCAATGCAACTACTGTTCCAAGCAACATGAGACTCAGAGAAGCTACTGTATCATTAGAGGCAGCCATGAAAGAGACCACACATCTGGTGTCACCGCCGTGAAACAGCAGGCTGTCCTTATTACAGAAACTAATTTATAGTTCAAAGCTCCTCATGGAGGGTTAAATGCTTTAAATACTTATGAGTGATGCCATAATGACCGAATCGATAATAGTCTAAATGACCTCATCTTAGTGTTCCTCAAAACTGAAGGCATTCCAAAATGACAGGTACCATAAAATTACAATTTGTCAAAAAGAGATGATATAATTTTTATGTTACACTTCTGTATCTTTTCTGCCCATCATTAGCTCTAATAGAATAGACAACACTGATCATTCATTCACAATTTAGTAACATATTTCAGCTTCCCTCCAAGCCCAAACAAATAAGAAGCTTTATAGGCAAGATTTAATATCCTTTAATTACAACACTGAAACGATTGGTGTTCCACTGATAAAAAGTAAAAGACTGCTGTATTGACAGTCAAAGCAGGACTTGCCATGTCAGACTGAAAGGTTCTTTACCCAGGGATGTGGAAGAAAAAAACAGAAGTAAACCTTCAGTGGAGAAGAACAGCTGCCCAAATATCCCAAGGTGAGACTCACTGGGAAAGAAGCACCAGTTCAAAGAGAGGAACAATCTCTGTTTCAGGGTTCATGTTGCCTCTGAAACTCTTCAGTGAAACTCAGAATTCAGATTTGTCTCTCTTGCTGTACTGTATTTTTCCATACTGCATCTAGAAGGGGTGGTAATGAAGTATGTGTAATCTGCTCCTAAGGATTGCCTATGTGCTGGAGCAACAACACATAGCCAGTTCTTACATGAAGTGCAAACAAAGCTGTTGGCACAGAGACCAACAACCGATGTACAGCGGTAAATTGAAATGAGGGGAAGTCACCTCAGTGACACACTAACAGGTACTGGGAGGGTTGTGAGATTTCTAATTACTGCACTTCACAGGCAGGCTCAGTCGTGCTCCCATACTTTTCCTTAACACATTTCTATGTCTTTCCTGCACACTACCAAATTCAGCCAGGAGGATGTTCTTGTATGAAGATGGATGATGGACAGGTGATGGATAAGGCCTTTTCTAGGAAGGTGGGAGGTCAGAGTGTCTTCAGCCAGGGAAAGGAATTAAACCCAGACTTCCCATGTGCCAGTGAATACTGTGATAATGAGCTCTGTCACACCTGACGTCCTTTTTAGAAGACGACCTCTGCTGAGCTGTTCAAGGTGATAGTTGTGCTGAACATCCATAGATATATGATCTAGGCTATATGCAGAGGTGCTTCCTGGTACTGACGAGTAAAGTACCGAACATGCCAAGAAAATAGGATCTAAAATGTCAGCCTGCCCTAAGCAGTAACTCGTTATCCCTAGGCTAGTGACTCCCAAATCTTTTCAGCCAACAAACCACTGCTAACTTTTAAACTTTTCCCTGGGTACCTTTGCTTCCTTAGAAACACTTTGCTGAAAACACTATAAATAGCACAGTTTTATATGTTTCCAAGACCAAGCCTGCAGACTGTTGGCTTAGGTTCTGGAATTAGTTTTGCATGTCACAAGGAGGCACAAAACTGTCCCCAGATATGACACAAGTAGCACTAATGCCTGTCTCAAAGATTTGGATTCAGCTCTGGGCTTACTCAATTCATCCGTCCATTTTGCATCTAGCCTTAAAAGACCAGATCCAAAATTCACTCACAGCAGCAGAAAGACTGTTATTGACACTGGGCCATGTCCTAATGAAGAGATAGATACACATAGCCCAAAACTGTCATTCAAATTTGTATCACTGGTGTTTCCATTGAACGGCACTGATGAGCTAAATTACAAAAAGAATAAACATTTACTTTTCGTAACAGAGGACTTCAATACCTCATTGTTTGAGAGGAAAAGAAAGAATATAAATTGGGAGAGAGAGGACATAACCTCAGTAAAGGAGGAGTTTCAGCTGAGAGCCAAATAAGAGAAGGGATTTGTTTTTAAGACTTGCTATTTGTATTTGCCATCTTTTTAGTTAAAAGGAAAGTCATTATTGTGAAGAATTTGTGTGTGTGTGTGCAAAGGAAGACTCAAAACAAGATACACTCAGGAATGTCTTAATTTTGAATAAAACTAACCTCAAATTGTGTTCTCTAACTTTGTGTAAAACTAGGCATCAAACTGCACTGGATACCAGTAGTTTGAGAAACAGCACTTTTTTTTGGTAACAGCAAAGGAAGAAAACCTACGTTGATCACAATCTCACTGGCAACTGTATCATAAAACCCAAATACTGAAAAGATGCAATACATACATTTAAATACCAGCGTCTAAGTCTTTCTATTACATCAGCAAAATCTGTATGGGCCCCACACATTAGAATCAGTTTAATCATCCATACGTAGACACACCTTTTTTATATACAGGCTATTCTTTGAAAGTCTTAAAAATGGTACTTGGCTATTCAGACATGTACCTTCCCCACCCCCAAAACCAATAGTAAAGTTAGAGACAGATGAAGATGTGATGGTGACAAAGACAGCTAACAGTTTTCTGAATATTTTGTTCCTGATGTTTGCCTCCTTTTGTGAAGAAGCAAGAGACTGAGAAAATAGCTCCTCTGCCACCTTTCATGTCAGTATGAAAAGTGGTATCATTGAAGTGATCGCTAATGGTCAGAATCCTTTAAATAGCTCTGTCAGGCGTGCTTGAGCTATTTGACTGATTTTTATTTTGGCTTTTTAACTCATTTGTCCATAATGGTTTGCTTTTGCATCCAGGAGGAATGTGATGCTCAATTAGGACTCAATCACGCGGTGTGCTAACAGGAAAGTTACTTACCTGTTCAGTAATTGGAGGTCTTTGACATGCGTTATCTCTGTATGCATTTTGCTCTGAATGAGGGGGTGCACTTGCACTAACTCACTGGAGACTCTTTCCTAGCAGTGCCTGTTTGGCCAGGGGAGAGCAACAGCAGTAGTGACGTATGAATACACGTAGTGAAGTGGATTTCATGTTCCTCTTGTTTTAAGCAGGAAACAACTTGTTTGAATGGGAGTTGGCTCCCCTACATGTCCATTCAGAAGCAGAGAAGGCACATTTTGGGGCTCCAGAGGACCCACTGAGAGGTCAGGTACTTTGTGAGCAAGATGGGTTTGAGTTCCCCAGTGGAGGAACTAATTGCTCTATCCCATTTGGTTTTCCTCACAGCTCTCAGCAGTGCGGAAACCACTGAGGATGCAGACATTAATTGACCTGAGAGCATATTAGAAAGGTGTTCTGGTTCTGGTGTCCCTTAAGCAAAATCTGACACATCTTGCTTGCGCTGCCTACTGAGGGATTCATGGTTAGATACCCCCATACCTAGGAAATGAAAGGCCTAGGAGCGAGAGTCCAGGGACACAAGCAGCAATATGGGAAAATCTAATTAGATGTTACAAAAATTTTTTGCGTAATGAAGGTGGCCAAATATTAGAACAGACTGTTGAGAAAGTTTGTGGTATCTCCATATTTGGAGATATTAAAAACTTGACTGAGGCAAGGCCCTGAGCAACCTGATCTAACTTGAAGATAGACCTGTCTTTGAAGTTGTCCCTGCTTTGAACTGAATGGAGATATGAAGGGGAGGTGGGGGGTGGACCAGATGACCTTCAGAAGTTTCTTCTAATCTAAATTATTCTATGAGTGTGCACTTCTGCTTTCCTTCCACTGTGCGTTATTTAGATCTTTTAATGAACAGAGACTGGAATCTCTGGGCTGTGTCTGGATGATGTAAATGTCCTCAGGCATGCCTGCAAACAATAAAGGTCAATTCTCATGTTGTGTGTGATGTTATATGACCCAAAAGAAACAGAAAAGGGACTGGTGACATTTAAGGATTTGATCAAAGTCTTTGCAGAGGTTAATATATGCATAGTGTCCAAGGATTAAGCTTTGCTCCAATGCCTTTTAGTTTTACACACTTTACATTTAGCATGTGGGAAAGCTTGAAAGAGTCTGCTTGTTGATTGCTAGTGCTCCTTATATGGACCTTTTTAAATGCTAAACCAATTTGAAGTCTTGTGAAATACAGGTGGCCCGCAAGCACCAGCAGACACAAGTGCAGATGTCTACACAAATAGTAGCAAAAGCATTATATCCATCTGAAAACATGCACCTTCGAGGTCAAGAGCTCCAAGCCAAACTCCCTGACCTAGCAGAAGAATTATTTAGTAAGCAATCTGAATCTCAAACAGTGAATCAAAGTACTTAGTGTCTGAAATGTAAAATGGCCTCCAGTTCTTTTTCCTCCTGAGGAGAAGGAAACTGGACAGGATGGGTAACGAGGACAGAGGAGAAGGATATAGTTCAGTTATAGACTTTTAGAGAGAAGATCACACTCTCCATGTGAGAAACCTAAAACATGCAGAGGAAAATTAAAGGAATAGATATTAATTGATATTTCTTGATAAAATTTGATGCAAGCATACTTGGTATGGGGTGAAAATGCAGGGAATGAAAACCGTATCTCAGAGTTTTTTGACAAATTTTTCTGACAAAATTCTGGAGGGATTCTAACTAAAAAGAGGCCCATTACATGGGTTTGCAATGCCAGAAGAGCTGGATAACCATTAAAGACCATCTCTGTCTTGCATTTCCTGACATTTTCATGTTAATGCATGAGTGTCAAAGGGAAATCAGAGTAAAGAGTTTTCTGTCACCAGTATGATCATACAATACCTGACTTAATTTTTCTCATAGACATAGAATCCTCCTAAAAAATGAAGTGCAGTTTTTAACATGTCTAGTTCCTCTCTGAAGAGATTTGCTGTTGACAAGAGCGTCTCTTCATTGTCACCTACACCGCTGATGATGTCTGAATATCGTAGCCAGGAAGATATTGTCACTGTTATGCAGACTGTGTAGGTGACAAATTAGTGTTGAAGACATTCAAAGCTGTTTGGCATGAAGATCTCACCAACAGCTTTCTGTGTGATTGTGATGATTTTGTTCACTGATCTCCAAAGGCTGTTTATCAGTGAACTCTGTTAATTTGTCATAGTTAATGAATTTGCATTTGGCCATGAGCAATTGGTAATTTGAAATAGAAACTTGAAAAATGCACTAACAAGTCATATTTGTTTCCAAAGCAGTCCAATCACTTGATTTCTTTCTAGAAGATTATCATGCTTGAGTGATACTTATGCTTCCTATATCTGTATGCAGCCAATGTGATGATAAAAAAAAATGATAATGGAAGGAGTGTATAGAGGCTTTACATGCTTGCTTGGAGTTTTTACTGTGTGTTAGTTTTCTTTGATGTGGGTATAATAACACTATAGTAATGATCATCTTATCTTTTGCCCCCCCCCGAAATTAAATCTGAAGAGAAAAAAAAATAATTTGACATCTTTAAACTGGATCCATGAATGAAATGAATTTCATGTGTGTGGCTAATGACTTCTGGAGAATATAAACATAATAAGTTGACTATTTTCTACTCTCTGTGTAAGCTATATTTTTGGAAGTCTTGAAAGAGTGAAGAACTTGGGTGGCAGCACTTCTTGCAGGGATGGGAGAGAGCTCCCTGAGAACTTTTAGTGGGTCTGTAGGCTTCTGACTAGGCTAGGCAAGGTGTGTCAATGCTGTAGTGGCAATTGAGGTATTCAGGTGCAGAAACAGATCTGCAGCCCATGCAATTAAAAAAATATTGGCAGCCAAGCCAAGTCAAACGCACCTTAATATCTGCCCTATCCTGCATTAATCGGTAGGATGAGACAGTCGTTGTTAGAAGAGTTCAGACTTTGTAGCTATGTTATTTTTGTTAAGAAGGGCAAAGGAAATTTCTCTTTTGTTGTGAAGCTTATACAAAAATCCTGTTGCTAATGATCCTGTTCTAAGAGAACTGAAGCCCTGTGGGGGAGATGCTGGGTAGAGATAGCTCAGCAGGGTGCTGGTTGAGGCCAGCAGATTGTACAGCAAACACAGCTGGTGGCAGCAGCTATGAAAAATAAATCCAGCCCAAAGCTGCAATATTTATTCTTCTGTGATGTACTGGAGAATGTCTGGATGTGTAAGGAGAATGCTGGAACTGGGTGGGGGGTAAAGAACTGGGAAAAAAAACCTCTCTGCTAGAAGAAGTCCGTGTGCCCACGCAGAAGCCTTGGTGCCATGGATCCTGAGGAGCAGCTCAGGCAGAAACCCTCCACTCTCTCTCTATGGGGGCGGCTGGGTAGGAATCCTCCTGCCTGTCCTGTTTCTTTTTTTTTTCCTGCATCTTCTGAAGAGTGCTGCCAATTGGACCGGGAAGGAGTAGCTTTGCTCTAGTTACCTGTGGGTGTTACCAGCATGATGAATTGTTGTATGTTGTTCGGTGTTTTTCACAATACAGTCATTAAGCATTGTGTTTGGCTCTGATGATAAATCCTTGAGAAGCAGAGCAGAGAGTCTCTCTCAGGTTTACAAAGATAAAGATTTGTAAGCCATTCCCTTTCTTCTAAAGCACTAATAGTGCACTTTTTTTTTTGTCAGCTGGTGACAAATTTATTTTTAAAAAGCACCGGGGCTCATTACTGCTGGGACCAGCCCAAATACCTGTCAGCAGCAAATGTGGAATAAATGTCAGTGGTTGCCATCACTACCCTAAACTGTTCAAATACAGAGCTTACTAAATGCTGTCCTACTACCTCCAGACGAAATTCTTAATTACACCCTTTTAGCCCTCATTTTCTTTTCAGAGGGTAGAGTTATGAAGACCTTCTCTTCTCGGATGGCTGCTATATAAACCCCGAGCCTTCATTCATATTTAGCTGAAAGGATTTTCATCTAGTACTGTGCAACAAATCAAAAACCTGCAGCAACCTACAGATATTTTATAGTCAATCTAGCAAGACTCTGCAGTTTTCACACTGAGTAGTAATATATGACCTAGACAAGACCCAGACAAGAGAAAGACCATGCAGCTTTAAAATGATTGCTTTGAACGTAGGAAAGAAATATGGGTAATCACTGGCATCCGCTGACCCAGGGTAGTCTTCCGAGAGATAAGTATACAGCAGGAGACAAGGAACATCTGGGAGTTGGCAGGTTTTGCAGCTAGGTCATACCACTTGAAACTGAGATTTAAACTGATGTATACATAAATAAAAGTTTTGAACATTGCCCTGAGTGGGGATGGGGGGTATGGCTTGTTCTCCTTCCTGAAGAGTGTTGCCAGAAGAGAAGTGTCTAGAGACAGTGTCTGCCTTTCAGGCTCCAAATAACCTCAACAGCTTCAAAAGTAAGACCCCTAAAAATGAAAAGAAGGCTTTAGATGGTTCTGAGGTGTTACAGCATGCTGTAACTGGGAGAAATTTACCTCATAGCCCAGACTGGGACCTTGCACAGAGGAAAGCTGATTTTGCCTCAGGTATATGTGACAGACAGAAGGTTGCTGATGGCCAAAATAAGCTGTGAGATACAGTAAAATCACCCTGCAGAGCTGTATGTCCTTCACTTATATCCCTTCTAGTGCTAATGGGTGAATGGAAAGTGAGTCCTAGGTCTGGGGATGGGGTGTGAGGGAGAATAATCTTCAGCAAAATACTAAAACTATCTTATATTGTTTTAGTACTGCCATTCAGAAGTAATGCAAGGTCTGGTTAAAAAGAGGCATAGTCACCCTAGAAGGAACTTTTACAAGCATCTGGATGAGAATCAGTGTGGCTGCCTTGCTGTTTCCAGTGTAACATTGCAAAGCCTGATAGCTGCCTGGCCTCAGGAGGTGAGAGGGCAGGACTGAGGTGCCATGTTTGCAGTGCACAAATCAGCAAAGAAAGTCAGGTGTGTCTCAAAGGCTACCTTAAAATCCCCTCTGTGGAAGGTGGAGCCACCTAAACCTAGTCAACTATAAATGTGGGCATAGTGTGTATGTCCCCCAGTCTGCAAGATGGTTCTTGAGCTGTTATTAGTATATTTTTATATCCTGAGGTGTGTGATCACTATGGCAAGGTGGCACTTGTATTTGAAGCAGAAACAGCAAGCCCTGGTGTATAGTTCTGCCCTCAGAAGGCAGCTTGGCTCCAAAAGTGAGGTAGGCTTGGATATACTCCGGTGCTTAAATTTTCTGTTACCTGTCAATGCACTTTCACTGCCTACTCAGCACACATATTTTAAATCATATTTCTGAGCTTCTTTGGCTTCCTATGCCTTCCTTTTTTGGACTCAACACTGGGATCCAGCTGCTTGTAAGTTTGGTGTTGTGCAACATATCTTGCAGGTACCCAAGTCCTCTATTGGAACCAACCCTTGGTGACCACAGAGCAGATGACTTTTTTAGATGGCATCTGATTTCTCTGCACTTAGTTGGTATTTCTATATGCCCACAACACTGCAGGTGTTTTGTATAAAATTAGGCCATAAATAATGCATGAAAAACATCTCTTTAACAGTGACATCATAAAGTTCTGTGGTTATTGCTTCTCAGTGGTTTCAAAATCAAATTTGCTTTCTATATAAATAAAATGGTGTGAGATTTTTACCTAATTAGCAGCCCTCCCTTGAAATATGAAAGTCAAGCACTTTATTTCTAGCTTGGGGATTATTCCCTGCTCTGAATGAATTGCATTATAGGCACAATAAAGAAACAACTGAGCTAGCTCAAAATGAAACTGGGGGAGTCTGTGGATGGCAAGGGGAGGCTGCACACAGCACATTGATGAAACTTTACGTGTCTGTCCCATTGGTTCCAGCTCGTGCAATGAGCCAACTAACTGAGTACCCCCATGAGCAAGACAGCCGTAAGACGATTAGCTGTCTGCAGATGTATTACAGATCACCTGAGACAGCTTGGGTGAACTGGGAAGAGCAGGTGTGAATGCTATCAAATATTACATCAGCATCAAAATTGAAAGAGTGCAACTGCACTCTGGGAGGTGGCAGGTGGCCATTCCACTGTGTTATAAGATCTGAGGAATGTCCTGCATGCCCACTTTGCAATTATAGCCCCAAATAATATTTCCATCTATGCCTGAAGAGGCAAACAACCTCTTCACTCCAATAAAACCTTGCCACATACCTTTATCAGCTGAGGACTGGATTACTGTTATGCACTCTCTCTGGAGTGACCTACTGAATTCACTTGGAAAATGAAGTAAGCACCCAACACAGCCACTGCTTCATTGCTCACTAAACTGTAGGCTCTGCCAAGAACGCATTACACATTGCTTTAGGATCTGCTGTACTAATACATAAGCAGTGAACCTTTTATCAAGATCTATTTCAAGTTTTATCCATTATGCTGGAAGGAATATTCCCAGTTAACTCTTTATGTTCTGAATTAACAGCCCTGGATTTGTTGATGTTGTAGACAGACAGAACCCAGTCTTAACCTCTTGCAAAAGGACTTCAACCCATTGCCCCTGGATTTGATTAAAGATGGAAAATTACTGGAAAAATACCAGAAAATAATAGAGGAAGAACCCACTATTCCTTGCTGGAGTCTGCTTATGTGGTTAGTCATCCTCACTGTTAAACCAAATGCCTTATTTCAAAGCTACATTTTTCTAACTTCACCATCCAACCATAGGCACTTATTATTTCTTGTTTAGATTAAGTTTTTTAGTACTTGGACTTTTTCCATTTGGAAGCACATGCACACAACCACCAAGTCACTTCTTGATCTTTTCTGATAACCTAAGAGAAAAAGTTTTAAGTCTTTTGTTGTAAGGCATTTTCCCACCCTTTACGTACAGTTCATACTGGTATGACTTTTCACCATATTTGTTAAATTCTGCATTTAAAAAATACATACCTATTTCTAGAAGTGATCTCAGGAGTTTGTCCCTGATGCCAAGTGGCAGAAAATCCCTGCATATGTTCTACACAGCACTTGGCCGAGGGTTTCCCATGGCTCATGTGTTATATGCCTTGAGGTGTGCCAGTTACCTGGGCAAAGTATTCTGAGGGTGATATGGGGATAGCAGATGCTAAGATAGTGTTGGAGGAATATGCTGGACTTAGAACGTCAAAAGTGGGTTGACTTTCTGCCTCAACTGCAAGCTTTTGGGAATGGTTCCTGATATCCTTCAAACTATGTCCATGTCTTGGAGGGTATTTATTGATGTGGGCCAAAACTGTGATGGGGAATGAATTAACACATAAGCAGTGTGGGCCATCAGTGGTCCAGCCCTTGATTGTACTCCAACTCCTTCTTATTCAGTGATGTAAGTGGACCAATCAGTTCCATGTTTAGATAGGGACGTAAATTCTTAGTATCCCTCACCATTGCATGTGCAATGCTTAGCCTTTTTTGCCACAGCAGCTGGAATTGTCTAACTTGCCTTTTACTGCTATCTCCTTAGTTCTCTGAAGTCTTTCCTTTGCAGGGTAGTCTCACATTTTTCAGGTCTGGCTGGTGGTCATTGTTCCCAGACACATGACATTGTATCTGGGTCTATCAAACATGTTTTATCTAAATGGCCTAAATCATAAGTAACTTAGAGCTCTCTCTCTGTCTGTCCTATTCTATAAAATACTAATTATGTGACCAATCTGTGCCACCTGCAAAACTTACACTGAATTATACCAGTAAAAACACTGAATGATGCAGGACCTATCACTGGCATGCAAAGAGTCCCACAGGAAGATGTGGTTATGTAGAGGACCACAGTTGCATGGAGACATAACATTTTGATGGTGATTTCATCTATTTACTGAGATCAGTCAGATAGTAATGACAAAGTTCTACAAGGTTGTCCTTGAAGCGTAAGTTCTGTTTAGGGATTCTGACTATGAAAGTAACTATTGCTTAAATGGCATAACACTGTTTCTCTACTTCTCTTTTAGAAGTGACTTCTAGTGGTTCAGTAATTTCTAGTATATATTTTAATGACAAATCAGCCTCTGTCAATAACTATTTTGGGTTGTTTAATTGCATATGTTTTAATATTGTAATTTTAGTTTCTTATCCATGTCAATGCTCTTTTGATTTACATAATTGAGCCATATATTCAGAAATAATTTCATTTTATTTTTGATTTTAGCAGTCAAAACTCTTAGTTGCCTACCTTATATTGGAAGAAAATTTTGGAGTATTTTCACAAGCTCCCAGTACATTTACTTTTCTCACTCTTCATCCGATGACCTATTTTATGCTCTTCAGTACTTTAATATAACTGGACTAAATTTATTTTTTCAAAATCACCAGATATCTGTCCCTCTGCAACTTTACTTTTCTAGTGACTCCTACGCTATTCACACAAGGGAGATCATTGCTTCTCTCTCCCCCCATTTCACTGCATCTGTGGACCAAGTTCCCTGGATACTGCCTTCATCTACAGATGGTTGTTTTGTTGGTTTTGTTTGCTTGCTTTTTTGCTTTTTTTTTTTTTTTTAAGAAGAAGAAGAAACATGGGACAGAAAAATAATCACTGAAGCATCAGGGATCCAGCAGCTGTGTGCAAGGTTTGGGAATGCACACTTTCTGGGACACACTTCACTGAACCTATGTTCTGTGGCCTAGTTTATTTATTTTTTTTTTCTCAGTAATTTAAGAGTACTAGTAACACTCTTGGACCCACTGGAAATTGGTTGTCCATACAGCTAAACTGTGAGATCTGACCTGGGAACAGTTTTGGCATGGGCCAGCTCCTCAGACAAATTTTCTGGCATGATTCAGGAATTATTACAGGTCAAGCACCATGCCCAAAAATAGTTTTTACAAGACCACCAAACTTGGGAAGATTAGAGATTTAGCACTATGGTTGTTCCAAGTTCTCAGCTCATTACACATCTGCAGAGCTCTTCTCCAGCCAGCAGCTCTATGATCCTATCTCAGAGTATGGTAAGAGCCATCCTGTTGGTGATGCCCACACCAGGGCAAGTGGAGGCATCTGACTATGGCACCACCGAAGAGTCCCAACTATGATTCACATAGCAACATAGCCACAGCCATACTACCTCTAAAGGCATGGTTTAGAGGACTAAGGCGTTTAAAGAACCAATACTTGTTGTTGTATGCTATTGCTATTCACTACAAGCAGCATTCATCTCAGCTAAGTCTAGTCACCTAGAAAAGTAAAAAATTAGGCTAGCCTAGTTGTCTAGATTCCCTCTGTCATCATTTCTAGAGGTCAATTCAACCTATCATGAGAAAACATGTGGACTGAATGGCAGTGAGATATGCCTCCGCTGACTTTACAGGGAGCCTGGATGCCCAGCTTGGGCTCATCTTTATGTTTTAGGCTGCTGAAGTTATGTGAGTTCATTCATGTTTTGCGCATCAAACCGGACACATCAAATCTGGATAATACAGAACCACCCACTAACAGACTACCTCAACAGCATGAAATATGTGATGTCTCTAGGAGAGACATAAGTCATAAATGGGAGAGAATCGACACAGAAAGGCCTGTGCACTTTGGAGAGGAATGAATGGAGAAGAGGACGGACAAGGGGCATGCCAGTTAAGAGATCCACGAGCTAATCCCAGCCAAGCTCATTGCAAGTCTGAGGACTGGATGACAGTGCCATTTCAAGTGAACCAGTTAGTCCTGTGGAGAGGCAGGTCGAGAGGTACAGAATTGTGTTAAAATATCTTTATTGCCTCTAGGATCCAAGCTGGCAGCTTCCCACAGTGCGACGTGATGCTCAGTGGCAGAGATGCACCAGCTCCTGAGAGCTGACTTCTGAATTTTTAGTCTGTGTCACTGCAGAGCAGAGAGCTGACCCGTGACACATTTTAATTGTAAAGTTCAAACCTGGGGGGAAAAGGACAGCGGTATCTCCCTGAGTGATCAGAAGCCATTAAAGACTTTGCGAAAGGGGAGGGGGGAAAAAAAAAAAAGAAGAGAGACCTGAAAGAGGTGGCAATTTGCCACTGGGTTACTCGTGGGCAGTAATAACAAGTAGACCCACAGGGATAAAACAGTAGCCACAGAATGAAGTCTTGTCCTACAAAGACTCTGCTTTCCTCATATGAAAGCCTCAGGAGTCTGCTCCTCTTCTACACTGTGCAGCTTTTAGGCATATTTTCATTTCAATAAGGTATCATGGAAATGAACTGGAAATTAGCCAGTCTCATTCTTCCTTCTCAGCTCTTCCCGTTTCACAGTACAATGAGCTGTGCAAACTCCTGAGGCAGACAACTCTTCTGCTTGTTTTTTGCTCCCTGGCAATTATAAGCCTCTTGATTAGCTGGTGGCCACAGGTGCACCGCTGTTCCTGGAAGGCAGCTCCCCCGCCACCATTTGGGAACACGCACCCCGAAGGGTGAAGTCTGCCTTGCCTTTGGAAGTCAGGGTCATCCTGGTGTGTCGAGACAAAAGCTCCTGATGCAATTTTTATGAGTGACTATGAATCCTGGGATTCGAGCCCACAAGTGCAGGGTGGTGTGGCTGAATACTGACAATGAGAAGATACACAGCTTTGGCCTTAAGTGAGATTTATGGCGAGGGCTGTTCATGATGCAAAGAGTTTATCACTGTCAGCAGAAGGAGAGAAAACAGGCTCTGTCCATTCTAAACAGTTAATTGTAGAGGTTGTTCTCTGTTGAGCGGAAGTACAGACATGAGATGTTCAAATTTTCTTTCCTGGGTGCTCAGAACATCTCTGTTTAGACTGTGAATTTTGAGTCTACAAGTCCAAAAAACTTAGCTGTATGTATACATGATATACCTATATGATACAAATATATAAATAAATGTATACTTTTATCACATGAAAACATTCAGATAAAGGCATCGCAGATGCTCCAGATGCCTTTGATTGACATAACATCTTGCATAAAAATAACTATCCAAATAACTATCCAGCATAGGTGTCGTTCGTCACAAATGAAGACTTTGTATTAACCCCTCAATGGTGACCTTACAGACAACATATTTCAGTTTTTATTAACGCAGATAGACATCAACTTAATTTTGCAGGGGGGATGCATTAAATATGCTTTTTCTTTGGAAAAAAGTCCAAAGGATAACACACTTTTTGACCTGCAATGACTGTTATTTACCCACACTAGTTCACTTTTTGCCCAGTTGAGTATAATCTAATGGGAAAATCCCTCAATTTTTAGGTAACGGTTTTAAACAAGAATGCATTTGAGCCAGTTTAAATATAAATGTTTTGTGTGTGGAAAAATATACACGAATGTTAAAATGAAGTACTTGCAGCTTCCCTATCTGCAGAGGAATGAGTACAGATGGATTTAATCTTAGTACTAGTCCTTTCACCTTGACACATCACTTGCGCCATCTGTATAACAACAACCAGGAAAT
Source organism: Numenius arquata (assembly GCF_964106895.1). NCBI lineage: Eukaryota > Metazoa > Chordata > Aves > Charadriiformes > Scolopacidae > Numenius > Numenius arquata. The sequence goes on from NC_133576.1 coordinate 85,017,771, forward strand.
CTAGATGAAGTCCTACTAACAAGGAAACGCTAGCATTCTTTTTCTTACATTGCATGACAGGTGGCACAGAAAAGAAAGGTTTTCATTTAAAATATGATTTGCACCAGTTTCTTTTTGCACAAGTCAGCTGAGTTCCATAAGTGAGAAACAACTTGGATTTTATTTTAACCAGATTCATAGTCCTTGAATAAATTACTGCCTTGTAACAGTGCAAGAAATCAATCTCATTCTGTGTCAACCAGCTGCTCATACACAGAGCGCTCCCTGTGCAAACACACCCCAGTGAAGTCAAAGTCTACTCACAGCGTGAAATCCAGAAGTGCCATGGGCTGGCAATTGAGCACCCTCGTGCTTTAGAGAAACAATAATAAGAAAATGTTGTTGAATTTCTCAAGGTGTGTGGTGAATAATGCACACAGTGCTTCTTTTCTTGGGGGAATACGACAGGATTCAGAGTTGCCTTGCCCCAGCAGAGAGATAATTGCTATAATTCATTAGAGAGGCTCATTTCCATTTTTCATTACTGGAGCAAAACTTTATAAACTGTGTGGAAGGGAACAGGAGCTTTTGTTTCCTGAGGCTGCATATATGGTAATTTTAATTCAACCAACCAGTTGAACCGGCCTATACTGGTCATTACATTTCCTGTCTTCTTCCTGTCATTTTGTAGTTTAATTTCTTCATCAACTTGCTCCTAGTTTTACATGTTCTTTCAGCTTCTCTGTCTTGAGGCATACAGCAAGTAAACTCATTGGCGGAGATGAGTAAGCTCAGTTTCTACAGGCTCCTCTTCAGAATAGTCAGTGTCTAACATCTATCCTACATCATTTTTGTTTCAGCTGTGCAAAGAGAATACTTTCATGCTGGGAATGACTTTAAACTATGTCCTATTTTAAGATAAGCCTATTTATTTTCCCCGTGCCCTCGCCACATTTGCCGATCAAAGGCACTTGCATCTAAGCAAGTTTTGTTTCTTACAGATGCTTTGCCTGTCTTATTCTATTCTAAAGTACAAGTGCTCATGAAGCCGAATTTATAACTCATAGCTAGAGCCTATGATGGAAAAAGCAAAGGGTTTGAACTCCGCTGCAGGTTTAAGAGGAAGGCAAAGCTGTGTCAAAAGAGATACAAAAAGAAAAAAAAAAAACAAGGAAAGAGACCACAGGTTACATCGTTAAAATCCAGAACTTTACCATTGTTACTATAACTTCTTTAAGATTTGGCTTACAACACGCAAGCAAGCAAGAAGAAAACTGTTATTCAAACAGCAGAAATACAGAAGAACTGGAAAGGTGCAAAGCACCACAGCAATCGGTAGGCTGCTCTCAGAGCAACCCTTCTGCAAGCTTGTCTCTAACTGGGAGCAACATTCTCCAGGACTCTTGCCTGGACTATGCAGACCTGCATAGATGTGTTCCAGCTTCTGCAGTGTTATGCATCAAAGCAAGAAGGTACCAAGCTATGACTTTTTTCTTTTTCAAAATGCAGTTCAGAACCATCCCAAAACTGGAGTACTTCATTTTTCTGAACCTTTGAAATCTGTAGAATACATCTGCAATCTGCTTTGACCTGAAATAGCAGGCTAGGTCAGAAGCTTACTGCACTTCATTTACTTGCTTATTTGTTTCTAGTCCGGACCAAAACCAGATAATGAAGAAACATACCAGAATTATCTGCATTATTCATACCTCCTGCCTGCTTTTCAAAGGAAATAGGATTTGATGGCCAAGGGCTGGGGTGGTTAGGATTTGAATTAATTTCTGACTCAAGTTCTTGGTGCAAAAGATATGTTTGTACAGTCTTAGATTAATAGACCCTTCATCTTGTCAGGAATCCTAAAAAGGATTGTATCTATAAAAATAAATAAGAAAAAAGTCCCATGATTTTTTCAATGCACGAAATATTTTAATTCAATCCAGAAAAGGTAGAGTCATTTTTAATTTTATCTGAAGCGGCTTACCCATCCTCCTTTTATGTTGACATGCTTCTTGGGTTCAATTATTTTCAGAAGATATAACTTGCCTCACATTATCCTACAGATGGCTTCCAGCCCTTTAAGAAAAGTACTATGCCAGCCAAATCTCTGCGATGTTTACATTTCCTTTCAACGTGGTTTTAGCAATTTTATCTCATTTTATTTTGCTATTTAGGAAAACCTGGCAAAATATCAGAAGAAAAATGTGCAGATGAGTGCTCTTCATGGAAACTAGATAGATGCTTAGTACCTTCCCAAGCCAGGCTAACCTTGGGCTTTCTGATTAGCTTGTTGAAATTCAAATTCATTTGATGCCCGTGGATCCTTTCAGGATTAGTACCTCTTTAGATGAAGAGCAAAGTTAGCTCAAGCTGTCTTGTATGATGCAGGCTAAAAGCTGGTGATTGTGTTGATGAAAAGCACCTCTTGGCTTTCCTTTTATATTCAGAAGTGAGCTACCCAAGGCTCATGCTTTTGGCCTCCTTCCCCTGAATTTGCAGTGCAGAGCTGCATCTTATTCGCATGGTGGCAGCCAGCATCGTGCGCTCCACACACAGAGCTGTAGGATGTCTTTACCAGGCTGCAGCGCTGTGCTGCCATCCCTTGTCATACAGGCCAGTAGGCGTAGGTCTTTCACACCCAAAAGCCTACAGGTCAACTAAAAACCGTGCACAGAGGAAAAAGGAAAAACTTTACTGCTTGCCCTCTTTGGCTGCTGGGCATAGAAGGAGACAAGAACACACTTTGTGTTCCCAAGCAAAGGCCTCAAGAGTTTTGGTGTTCCCTGAATCTGCATGTAAGTACACAGCCAGTTCTCAGAACAGAAATTCCTGGCCACCTCGAGCCTCCCTGCCTAAATATTCACAACACGGGGAAACCTGTTGAGACCTCTCTGTACTGTTCCCCTTCTCCCTGTGCTCCAGGACAGCCTCGGTGGAAAACCCAGCACCTTTCTCTGCATCACTATCTTGGTCGCCGTCATGCTCCATGAAACAAGTTTTTTGCTAGTCTAGCAAGGATCCCCACACTACCCCCTGAAAATCATGTTGCCTTTCTCCTTCACAAATCACCACCCAGCCATAGACAGGTACTGTAAAAGAAAATGAGTTCAGGAGGTTCCTGGAGGTTATAAATGATGGCATGTGAAAGAGAATTAGGAGATTCGATTTTCCTACACTGGGCTGACCCCCATAAGACTGAATAGAGAAGAAAAATTGCTTTGTCTAAGCAAATGTGAGATGGTAGTCACATAAGGAATGGAGCAAACCATATGGAATAGCAGACTCTTATTTAAATAAACACTTTCTAAACCAGAAAAACATTTAAATGTTAGCAATAAAAATTTAAAATGCTCCTTGCTCTGCCTCATCTCCCCGTTTACCTCTGTAATTCCTTTATACCAACATATTACGTTTATGATTTCTGTCTGACAGACCCTTTCCCTATTTACCTCTAGCTGAACTTCAATCTGACTTTTAACAGCTGCCTAAAGATCCATAGTTGGGATTCTTTGCTCCGTCTGGTTTCTGATAACAGGCAAAGCTCGATTAACTTACCCTGATAAGTTGCTATGGCAACTTCCACCAATGCAGCAAGAATGAAGCATTCACAGGTATGTTCTTATCAGTGCACATTTCCCCTGACTATGCAATCTAATCCATTAAAATTAAATGGCGAATTGTACAAATGAAGGCTGAGCCCCGGACTCCTTGATGGAAGTTTGTCTTTAGCCAGGATTATAGTGTGAGTATTTCTTTCTTTCTTAGAAAACACTTCAGCAAGCCAACAGATAGCACAATAAGGTCTCAGAACCAGATAAGATTGCATTCAGAAGTGCAATAAACCCTAAAGAGAACCTTAGTATAGTTAATCCTGTTATTTATCACTATTAATAATGAAAAATGACAAAACACTCCTGGCTGGCTTAGGGCACAGCTACCTGAAAAAGTGCAAAGCACATTTGGGTTTCCTAAGCATCAGACACTCCAGCGCTTCCAAAGGGGGGAAAAAATGTAGGTGTGGGTCTAAACTCAGCTGTGTGGTCAACACGCAGTAGCTGAGCCCTTCCTGAAAGCCCAGTAAATTCACTTGCGTTTGCTGGAGAGCTTCCAGAGTGGCTGCCATGAGTGTGTGTGGGCAGCTGTCAGGGTGCAAAGTTCAGTAACTTGTTTGTGTCCTTAGCATCCACTGAGTACCGACAGAGTATGGCTCATATCCCAGAGTGAGAGGGCAGCTGTGGTCATTTGGTCCAGGAGGCCAGAGTTAAACCTTTAGGTAGTTATAGGTCAGGGAAATATCCTGCCCACATCTTTTTTACAATGATGCTCTTCTAATCTCTGTTTTCTCTCTGATAAAGTGGATGGCTGAGAGAGGCAGGAGAGTGTGTTAGCATGGGTACGAGTGGCCTTGAAGTGATTACAGTGCCTTTGCCATGGGGAGACATTAAGGAACAAATGACATTGAAGAATATGTCCCTATATATCATTAACTATTTTCTAGATTTCTGAAAGAGTGTTTGCCAGCCATGTTATTTCGCATTTTAGCACCGAAATAAATCAGTATTACAACCTGTGGGAAATAGGATTTTTAAAAAGTGCTTCCACAACTAGCTTGAGAATTTCAGGGGTTTTGTCCCAGGACATTACCAAGTCAATTTGCAGCTGGTCACATTCCTGCACATTTCACAGGCAGTATTTTTTCTCCAATCAATCCCTCTCCCATCTGTCTACATCCAGCTGATTTTATGATAAAAGAGATTTTTAGGGGACTCAGTTTTGCCACACTGATTTTTATCAAGCCAGGGGTGATGATGAAAAACATGATGAAGCTGGGCTTCTCTCTGTAGGCAGAGAGGAACTGAGTTCACCATTTTCCATCTAACAACAAAGGTCTTTACCTGGGTGACCTCTGGCTGGCATAGTGAGCTGTGCTAGTACGTGAGTGACCTTTGTGACAGCCAGGTGGGATTGAAACAGGAGCTGTCCTCTTCTTTCCTAAAACTGTGGGCATTGCAACCTGGGAGAGATGGGTTGCAAATAAAGCCAGCCATGGTTTCGCAGTCCCGTCACTACTTGAGAAAGTGCTCTATACTTCACGAAGAGGAGGGTATTCACAGTCTACCAGCACTGGAACAGCCTGCCCAGGGAGGTGGTGGAGTCACCAACCCTGGAGGTATTTAAGAAACATGTAGACATGGCACTTAAGGGCATGCCCTAGTGCCTGAGATTGTTGGGTTGGGTGTTTTGTTTTGTGTTTGGTTTTTTCTTTTGTGTATGGTTGGACTCGATGATCTCAAAGGTCCTTTCCAACCATGAAGATTCTGTGACTCTGTGATACCTGTACCCTGGACACATTGCTTCTCTGCTACTCTGTGCTTGGAGGTGTAATCTGAACTGAATTGCCTGAGCATAAGTGATAAGGGGAAGACTAGGTAAACTTTCTCCTCTTTCCCTCATGGCACAAAGTGAAGTTACCAATTCGGACTTGTTAACTTGGAAATTATGAAGATCATGCTTTACAGAAACAGCTGATTATTTTTTCTGGATAACTTCATTCCTGTAGTGCAAATGGATGGTTAGAAAATCCTACAGACACAATAAGAAATGACCGAGAACCCTGCATCTTCTATTTCAGAAGAAAAGAACGCCTGACAGGAAGACCTCATTAAGGTGTTCAAGACAGGAACATATTTTTAATATGTGTTCAATGCAGCACAGAGTGACCCCTTGTTGCCAAAAAAAATGAAGTAGAAATACCGTCAAGGTGTATGACAGTAATTTCACAGTCTATCTGGGTTTGTAGACTATGAGCTCTGTAAGATAGAGTCTGAAAATGAAATTCATCTCACAGGACACCAGTGTCCCTCCCCGTCTGAGCTGCAAACTCTTCTGCAGTCAATGGTGAGAAACAGGATCTGAAGGGTGCAAGTGCATCTTAATCCAATAGAGATTTTTAAAGTAACTCTGATCAACTGTGCCCTGAAAGCACCTATTTCTCTCAGCTGATAGTAAAGGATACATTATTTGGCTAGCTCTGGGGCTAGATATCTCCATTTGGTTAAGCGGATTTCATCTGAATGAATGAATAACAGTTGAAAAGATTTTTATGTACATATTATTTCTAAGATTATAAATGTTCACTGATTTTTAAACCCATTAACATTCATTGTGAGATCGTGGAAAAAGGAAGCTTCTTTCAGGTTCATTTATTATGCAGAGAGTTTTTTTCTATCAGTGATTGCTGCTCTTTTCAGTAGAAGAAATGCGTTTCTCAAATTTCTGTTATTTCTGCATATATATTATGCTTCTAATATATGAGCACTGTAGGTACGTTATATTAAAAAAGGCAATGCACTTCAAGCAATTAGCTTTTTACATTAGTCACTGTAGCAGTTACTTAGGTAACACAGTTATTATTATGTACTGGAAATTTTCATGGGCTTGAACGTTTAAAGAGAAAAACAACTTTCATTCCAGTCTGTTTACATTTGGGTTCCTATATAGTATTTAAGCTGTCCAGATATATAATAGGAAAGCAAAATTCCCAGCACTTTAAAGCGAATGCAATTATACCACAGACTGTTAAGAGCTGATTGTGTATCAGCAATGTGGTTTGCTCCCATAGAAATGAATAGCAATGTCAGTTGGTTTTCCATCAGGCTCTGGAAGTGAGTTAGTCTTGCCTGAATTTAAAAGCTCTCAGTGTGAGTGTTGACATGTGACCTGTGTTTCAAACCCCACCACAGACAGTGGAGACTTGGAGTGGGATGCAGTTGCCTGCACACAGGTATTCACTGCCTTTGCAGGCCTTTTCTCTCTTCTACATGCCAGTACAGGTCTCCAGTAGGTCCTGCACCATACCTGAGACCCTCATGTGAAGGCCCTAGATGCCTCTCTGGACAGCCAATTGAGTCAGTGGCGTCTAGGGAGTTATTCAGGTGTCCTGCTGCCTCGTTTTGGTCTGATTTAGAATATTATGAGTAGCTCCTAGATCCTTCATTCAACACAGAAATAAATGAATATAATGCCATTTTGGAGTCCTCTGGAGCATCCAGAAGACTGAGGAACTCCTGTAAGGCCCTTATCGCATCTATTAACTTCTTGGAGATACCTGGATAGGACAGGTCATTTTACTTGGCATGGGGCACTTGTGTTTCAGCAAGTGAATTCTCCTTGTTATTTACCACCTTGACTAGTTCTCCATTGCTACTAAGGGAGATCAACAAACCCAGCTCCACATAACACCCATATTATAGACATTGAATACGACACAGTGAATTCCATTTCTTATGTATCAGAAATGACATATGCATGACATACGTTCAGTGCAGAAGAAGCAAAACCCAAGAAACCGACAAAGACATGTACATGATGGTCATTTATGATTGCTGCCAACAGTTTGCAAAACCAGCAAAGCATGGTGAACTTGTGAGCGTCTAATCAATCCTCAGTGAGTACACCTAAGTCCTAAATTCTAATAGCCTCGGTCATGTTCACTTTAGTAGGGCTATTTGTGGAGAAGTCAGGTATTGACTGCTCAGCAGGGGTTAATCTAACTCAGTTTTAGTCCTCTGTAAGCTAAATATCTTGTCAAGCCTAAAGTTCTTCATAGTTGATAGAGAAACATTGGCACTTCCAGGGAGATATTTATGCAATCTCTGGCAGATGTCTACATCAGACTGGGAATTAAGCATTGAAAATGCCTGTTTTCTTAATCAGCTGTGGAGGGACTCCATGCTACTAAGTCCTAATCCTGTCACTGGAGTGTACCTCAGTACATGCCAGTGTCCAGAGTGGGATCTGCTGAAGTATCTTGCAGGTGTTCTTCTGCTTTCCATGGTTATTAAGTACCTGAGTGGCAGTATGGAGGGTTATGCATTTTGCCCTAATGTGAAGCTGTGATGCTGCTAGGGTCTACACCCAGACTGAGGATCCAAAAAGTTCTGCTGGGTCTGCTAACAGACGCATAACCTTAGACTGAGTTGATGATGGATAAAATCAGATATGAAGTATCCTTTCCTTCCCTCTTCCCCAGAATTATTAGAGGTCTTGGCTTTCCCATCACTGAGTATCTGTAACTAGTCACTCAAGCTTTGCTGTTTACAGGCAGCTGCATTATAGGAGCGTCTTTATTACTGTCCCAACAACCTAAACCGATATATTGATATGATTGGGGGATGTGAGATAAAAAAAGCAGGAGGAAAATATAGGAAATCTTTCCTAACGTAAAATATTTGGTTTTGACTAAAGAAAGTTCACAAAAGGGTCACTATCTATATGAAGGTAAACCTTTTTAGTCCTTGTATTTTACCTCCTCTCTAATCACTAGTAATACACATACAAGTACGTAAAGTGTCAATTTCTGTCTATTAGAAGCAAAGAAAAATGTATGAGATATTTGGCTTGGGAAATCAGTTTTCAGTCTGCTGTAACCTACTATTTGTTATAAGTGGAGTCTGGCGTTGCACACTCCTGTTATAAGTCCACAATATATCTGTGTGCTACAGTCTAGCAAAATAAAAATAGCTGCAAAGGGCTGGAAAGAACTAACTGCCAGTAAAGTATAACACATATATTTTTTTGGAGAGTGAGAATCACTATTTGCAATGAATTTTGAAATTATCAAAGCTTTAATTTCTCTGTTGGCATCCACACTTGTGCACAACTAACTGTTGCTGAGAAGATATTTTATGGTCTGTAGTCACTTGCACAAAAGGACACTAATTTTCTAGGGGTAAATGAACTGGTGATATATTACAAAAACCATTTTTTATGAAAACTTAGAACTTGTTGGTTGTACTCATATTAACAATGCAAGAATTCATCACAGTGTAACACCTTTCAGACAGGTAGTCAGTCCTCGCTGTTGCTGTTGTGTTACCTGGAAGCATCTCAATGAGCATGGTTTATGCACTGCAAGTGGAGACACAAGCTCTGCTAGCAATTTTTAAACAATGTTTTTTCTTTTAATATCATATCAAAATGCTAAAGTGCAGAGGATGTTTATATAGTCACTATCTTTCTTTTCCATTAACAAGAACATTAAGAATTCATTTTTCCTTCTGCGCAGATTCATGCACAGGCATGTGAAATGAAATGTCATCTATCTTCCAGCTGAAAGAGCAGTGTTGATGTATTTCCTGCTTAGATTCATCTTCCAGAGGCTGATAATACAAACTTTCTGTATATTGGAAAAACCCCCACTGTCTTTATTGAGCAGAGGCTAAAACATCAAATGGAAAGAAGAGGATTTTAATCCAGATTTACAAGGGGAAATTGCCATTGAATAAAACTTGTGCAGCCTCTGGAATGAATTATTTTTGTTGGAGGCTAGCCATCCTTCTAGGTACCTGGTGACACCATGACAATGAGTATGATTAGAAGTATGATTAGAACTATCTATCAATATGTTTTATAGAGTAAAATGTCTGTGCACATTTGATTCATAGAGCCTAACTCCAAAGCCCAGCATTACGGTTACATTTGGACATCTACAAATTGAATGTCTGAGCTAATCATCCAGATTCTCTTCATACTCAGTGGGGAGAAATGGGTAATTCAGATTCTTGTCATCTCCAAATGAGTATCTTATGCAAGGTCTGGATGTGCCTAATTCTCTCCATCAATTAATAAAGGAATGAGGTGATAGGTCAGACTTTGATAGCAACATTAGAAACATGAAAAGCTAGGGCAAATAAATCCCACTTCATCTTAGTCTGGTTTGATATGGCACAGATGTGCAACCTTTAGCCTTCACATCCTGCTTTTTTTTTACCCTAATAGCCAAGATCAGGAATCACATAATGCCTCAATGTACAACAGTTGAAGACCTGTGACTATGCCATTTCTTCATCTTACAGTGTGCAGAGAAGTCTAGTAATCAGGAATGGATTCTGCCCACACATTTTGTATTTCCCGTCTCTGTAACAGGGATACACAATACTGCTCATACCCCTAAGACATTCTTGGAAAGATGATGACTCTTAGTGGGTCTTCACACTCATCAGGTAAAGGTTGTTCAACCAGTACTAATGAGTACATTTTTAGAAGATGTTCAAGCAGTCACTGTGTTCAATGAGACAGGCAACACATCACCATTCAGGCAAGGCAGACACTGCATGGTGGTCAAGACCGTGCATTTTTTTGGACAACTAAGTAAGGTAGAGAGCTGTCTCTCCTGTTACTGTTGGAAGGTGGTCTTTCCTTGCTCATACTGAACAGGGTCCAAACAGCAGGAAGACACATTCCACCTGAAGGCAGAGGCAACTACTATACTAAAGCTCTTTCTCAGTAACTGCCTCATGTGCATTAGGAATGCAATGCATCAGGCACCACAGCATGCAGAACCACTCAGCTCGGGGATGGAATAACATCGCCATTTTTAAAAACAGGACTCTGGCAGGTCTCCCAGGAGGGTTCTGACAGCCACCATCACTCATCCACCTTTGCCACCTGAAACTGGTATTAACCATGAGGGAAAAAGCGTTCACTCAGACTTAAACTTACTTAGATATTGCTGTGACACAGAAACTGAGAATAAACAAAACCTGACACTGAGCAAACACCTATTTTTGGAGAACCAAGAAAATCCTAAATCTGTCACCAAATGTCCACAACAAATGTTGTAAAATATATTTATTCATTGTGTGTATTGTATCCAGACAGCTATTAAGAAATAGGGCTCTGCTTAAGCACACAAAACCTAAAAAATAGAGGAGCTATACACAGCAGATAACTCCCGTACATTTAACAGGAGTCATCTGCTGATTAACATCACACAGGGTGAAATGGCAAGTCCAACATCACAACATCTAAGAATTGTGGGGGGAGTAGCCTGTGGGAAGTCAGTGGGCTTCTAGAACACCTGCATAAGCCTGTCATCTTCACTCTTCAGAGTATGGCCAATACCTCCTGAGCTATGAAGTCTTTTACAGGCTCATTGTATCTTTCTCTATGGCCTCTGTATGGCAGAAGGTGTTCAAGAAATCTGTCTCAGTATTTTAAACCCTCTGAGATTTATACTTACTGGATTTTATTCTAGGACGTCTTGAGAAATAAACTATTGAGAACAAGCATCCTATATCAGGAAGATTGTGCTATCACTGCATATATTTAACATTTCTAGACTCTGAACTAAATGGATTCTAAAAAACCTGAAACATAAACTCCACTTTCAGGAGTGGCCCAGAGGATTCCCTGGGCAATTCAGGTCAATGTCTTCATAGTATACAGTCCTGTTAATTTTAGTCTTTTAGAGCTAAAATGCAAAGCAGGTTTTTTTTTTTTAATCATATTTTCTAATTCATGTAGTTTTGGAACACTGGGAAGGAATTGTTCACAACAGATTTGTTAGGTTACTATAGCATTTTTTAAATTGTAACAAAAATCATTACACAATGGAATAAAAAGCCCCAAATTTAAAAATATGACTGAATGGACACTTAAAATACATCCCATTTTATTCCTAAAAAAATGTTTCAGGGTTTGTTGCTCATGGAAATTGAGACTTTATTTGTTTTTATTTTAAGGAAAGCAGTAGGGAAGATAAAAGAACATTTTCCTACAAAGTGCAGAACAATGTGTTACCTCCCCAGGGTAAAGAGCATGAAAGGTTTTCTTCTTCAGACTGGGTGCATGCTCATCCACTTATCTATGCAGCCACTATACTGTACTTGAATGTAAATCACTTGCAAAATGCCATGGCCAATTTCTCAGTTGCCTCTCTCCATAGTATGCATGTGCATTATGTATTATATGGTTAATAGTGCATCGGCTCCCTTGTGGAAAATCAAGACAGCTTCCATGTCTTCCTGAAAGAAAATGTGGAATTATTTTATCCACGTCCAGCCAGGTCAGGCTGCAGTATGTTCTCGGGAGAAATTCCAGCTGAATTAAGGCAGTGCCGTGCTGTGTGCAGTGGATACAGAGGTACTCGAGGCAGCTCAAACACAGGAGGTATTATGGCTATATCATCACGGAGCTCTCTGTAGACCAATTAGTCCTGCTAAGAAGCAGGATGTAACAGTCCGAGCTAAATGCATTGAGGTACTTCACAAGTGAGATGATGCACATCTGCATGGTTCCTGCCTTCCCCTTGGGCTGCCCTGGACCCTGCTTAGGAGACCTTCTGTCTGAAACCCAGGGACCTCTGACATTCACAGGCTGGAAAGCATAAGGGAATCTACTTTACCAAGCTCCCATGGAGAAGCTCAATGGTTTGCCCAAGACCGGACAGCGAGACAGGGGCAATCCTAGGGAAACAGACCAGGAAGTCCTGGGAGCTTCTCTCCATTGCTCCAGTGCTATCTCAAGGCCCAGCCCCCAGAGCCGGTGGTTGCATTGCTGCACGTGCAAATGTTGGGTCTGAGACCATGGGGGCAGTTATGCCAGCTTTTAGCTCACAGAGAGAATACATACGCTTCTTTCTGGGTGTGAGATATCATCCTTGGAGTGGGAGAAAACTACTAGAAAGAACCTGCAGCTCTGGGCACCGGGCAGAATTAAATCAGCCAGGATGCAAAACTACAGAAAGAACTGCCAGCATTTTAGCCTACAAGACACACACAAAGTAAAGATGGTGAAGATGAAACTTAAAGAATTGTTTTGCCCAGCATTGTACAAAGACAAATGGGAATGAAGGTGAAGAATAAGAATACCAGAGCTTACACCATGTTGCATTGTCCTCCAGATAGTCCTCTGGGAAGCAAGAGGGAAACAGATTCAGGGAACAGAAAAACAAAACAAAACAAAACAAAGTAAACCACAGGTTATACCAAACAGGCAACCACAGAGAAGTTAACGAGTCTTTATAAGCAGTTGATTTTAAATGACAAATCTTACATCATGCTCTACAGAAGCAGCTGAGCTCAGTGGTTAAAATTATTTTGTTTCTGACGATATTTATCATATTGAACTTCAGATGTAATTGCTAGATGCCTGGCTTAAGGTTGTTACTTTTTGGCACTTTGTAGTAGAGGGATAGGGCATAATTTCTCTGAGCTGTTTGAATGTATACTTTAGGATGAGATGAATCGTGCTTTACAAATATTTGATCTCAATTCAGTTGCCTAAACCTATGTTTAGACAACTGAACAAAGACCTTTATTTCTCTCTGTTAGCGGTAAAAACTACAGTCATCTAGACTTCAAATCTAGATAGATGGTTATAGGTATCTATACTAGGGATGTCTGTATTGAATCAAAAAAGTCCTCATTTTTGCTTCTGTTAAAGTCAGCAGAGAAGTAGGATGGAATCCAGCTACCTAAATACGGGCATAGAAAGTGAATTTAGTAGCTCTGAGATATTCCATCTTACTTTCAGCCAGGTCTCCTGTAACTTTGCTTTCACATTTGGACATCTTGAAGACCATAGTTTTCTCAAATAGCATTAGGTGACTATGTTTATGTAGCTGAATTCCACTCAGAGGGACCTGAGAAAAGTTGGGGCTCAGTTCTGTTCTACCTCTTTGATGCCACATAGCAGACATCCTCTGGGGTTTCCTACCCAGCCTTCAACTGCCAGTCCAGGAGGATTGTCCTATCTGCCAACTCAATTAGATGTCTTATATGCTCCGAGGCATCCCAGTGTTGCATATCTACATGTGGATATCTTGGTTGAGCCTTTCATCTCCCAGTCTGTGAGGCGTATGTGCCTGATGGGGTGAATCACTCTCCAAAGATGTGTCTCTCTCCATTGACTTCAGAAAGAGCCTGACTTTTAGGCTCTGTGCTGTGAAGATGTGATTAAATTGCCTGAGCATGGGTATCTTTAATTGCTTGAGATGCTGCAGCATATTCTACCTGGCTGCCACTGCTGCTCCAGAATTATATTGGTCTCCTCTAGTCCTGTGCCATATCTGCCAGTCCCATCTTTCAGGTACTCTGGGGTGTCTCAGATGGTGCTTTACGTCTATGCTTAGACAACTCTCTCAAGCTCTGTGTAACTTCCCAAATACATCTGATGCATTTTAAACCACCTGTACCACTGCTTTTGGGGGATTTTTTTTCTTTTTTTCATGTTTCTCACAATTAATTTTGTTCTATTTCTTTGATTTATTTATTTAGATCTATTTCTTACTGGGTACAGCTATGACAATAACACCGTGAAACTGCTCTCCTTCTTGGAATGGAATAGCTATATTCATCACATAAGTTCAGGCAAGGACGAAGGAGCACTTTCTCAGAAGGGTTCAGTACTTGATGATTTCAGTGTAGGCTTCTTACGAGGGCTTCTTTGTGCAACATACCTGATAAAATATGCTCATCTGAATTAAGCTTATAAATATGAGCAGGTTATGAGGAATATGAGCAGGAGTAAAAAAAATTGGTACAGATATGCTACATGTTTGCATAAGATTGAGATGTAGAGGAAATATTTTCTAAACTTGGTCTCTTTGAGGACATGCTGTCAAAGATGAAAGCAAAATTGTTTCTCATTTCTTTTGAGGTTTACATAGCTGCATGTTTGGACTTTGTGACGACAGTTTAAAGTTAAGTGGTCTGACAGTGTTTTACGAATACAAACTCCAGAATAGACTTCTAAAAGCACTGATGTAAGACTGTACAGTCAGCTGACTCACAAGGAAAGATTTGTTTCTTATATCTATAATAACCAAAAGGGGCTTTAACTATTTGATGCTACTATCAAAATACTAATATTGCTGTATGTCTTATTAAGAAGGCAATAGAAAATGATCAGTGTGCAGACTGGCAAACTGCTGTGAGTGGGACTCTCCTTACATCCTGTTAGTGTCGCAAGGGTTAGGAGGATCTGGCTGAAGCTGGTCCTCCAGGCTCTGTCTGCAGTTAATGAAGAGAGATATGTGATTCAGGGACTGATTCAGCACATTAAACGCTAAGGATCTAATGTAGGCAGGTTGAATGGTGTCCCTGCGAGGCAGGAGTGCAGCATTTATATCCTTCTGGATAAAATTACCCATGTTGGTGTGAGATGCAGGCAGTGACCTTTCCCAAGTGCTGCTAAGGGATTACAGCTCTGAAACAAGGCCTTCTGCTCTAATCCACGTAAACAGCCTTTCCTTGCTCCAGCTGAGGTCAGTGGACATCTCTAACTCAAGGGATTGTTGTTCTCAAACCAAAAGGAGATAATACGTGCATCACTGCCATTTGGAGATGGATTTGATACCAACATTCGTCGTTAACAGGCCATGAATAGTAAATATTTTTAATATCACCAGCAAGAAAAACAAATAGGTATTTGGCTTGAGCACTTTTTAAAGTAAAAGAAGCAATGCTAAGCTCTTTGTTTTTCCTGAAATAATGCATGAACAAACCTAGCTAAATCATATGGAGACAAGTTCCCTTTTGAAAGTCTACAAATTTTACGAGTTAGAAAGGATTATCTGCATTGGCAAATTTCATTAGCTACAGCCTTTAAAGGCCAGCAGCATATGACACATCTCCGCTTTATTCAGGATGCTGCTTCGTATTTGGAAGCTTGCAGTTTAGAACAGATATTACTGTTTTTAAAAATATTCTTATGTGAATATGGAATTTTTCTTAAACCTGTCTTTTGCTGCACGAATGCTTGAACTGTCTTTACAACATAAGAGTAATCGAAGCTGAACTGTGCTACCAGCCTTCCTTTTTATGTGCTTCCTCCCACTTCCTCTGTTTGCAGCCATTACCTTTGCCCGGAGCATGATGGAAACCTACAGGCTCTGGTGACCTTTCACTTTACATTGACCAATTCTAGGTCAAGATCCAGATC
Organism: Numenius arquata; assembly: GCF_964106895.1. Classification (NCBI taxonomy): domain Eukaryota; kingdom Metazoa; phylum Chordata; class Aves; order Charadriiformes; family Scolopacidae; genus Numenius; species Numenius arquata. The sequence goes on from NC_133576.1 coordinate 85,033,473, forward strand.
TCTGCACTGAGCATTACACAGGGGCTGGTTCTTTCAATCCAAAGTGAAAGGCTGAAGTTAAGAACCTGTCAAATATGGGTTGAGCATTACCAGCCAGATTTTTAGCCTGAGATGCTACACGAATCTGCTGTGGTAGAAAGACCGAAGTCTAAAATGGAGGTAAACATCTTCTCTTCTGCCTCTCCGTTTAGGATAACCAGACTATGCTATTTCCAGAAGAGCAGAGAACTAATAAATGTTGCTTTTTGTTGCAGGGTAATGCCATACCCTGACTAGAAATGCCATGGTATTTTTTTAGTTGAATTGCAATGAAGATTGACAGAATACAGTACATAGATAGAAAACAGCAGAGAGAGAGGCAATTGGAAAGACTTGGCACTGTGGAAGACTGTGACTGATAAAGGAATTTGCTGAATGGTGGTGTCAGGGAGGCACCCAGGTCCTTATCTGAATCAGTATATTTGGGTTCCTGCTCAGCGATTTAAGCTGCAGATCAGAGAAACCTCTAGACATTTTAGGGTCATAATCAGAATCTTGCTAAGACATTTTGGTGCTCTAGTGCAGCCAGCCCCTGCCTGGTAACCAACGGGAGTACCCTTCACTGAAACCTCATACCCACAACTAATGGGGGGGGACTGTTTCCAGCTGGCCGCTCCTCTCCCCTCACTCTTGCTATGGCCCTGAGCACGACCGTCTTCAGCCAGACAGACCAGTCCTGGTCAAGCGTTCAGCAATAAGCTCAGCAAGTGGAGGGTATGAGGTACAGTCTGGTTTAATTCAGACTCTTTACAGCCCTTTAATTTCGCTCATTGGCTTTACCTCAAGATGATTGCTGAGACAGTGTTACCAGCTATAATAATTAGCCCACTATAAATCTATAGATGTATAAATAGCAGGAACATCGAAGTCTGAAATGTGAATCCAATGACTGGTAGCAAAGAAAATAATCTTATGTTAAAGTCTTGTTTTCAAAATGATTGAATAAATAAAGCAAGATTAACGATCACTGAAGTTTTAGCTGATAAAAGTCAATTTTTGAGATGGATGGAAATAAGACAGTGGTAATTTTATAATTAAGTAAAGAAGTGGAACAAATCAATGTGCCTTTCCAAGTGTATACGTTCGAGAACTAGCTCTAAAAATTGTTTTAATATATAAAACCAGTTTTAATCAAATAAAAGAAAAATATGAAATATTGCTGTAGATCACTTTTTGAAAAGAAGTTATACTGCAAGGTACCTGTCATGGCTCATCTGTTTTTTGGCCTGCAGGAAAAAGTTTATTCTCTTCTAACATTTCTAATACATAAAAACTCAGTCATATTGTTCTCCTGCAATGCAATTCTGTACCATTTCCAATGGAGAAAAAAAGATTTATGGAATGCTGGAACAGCTGACATAGAAACTATATAGAGTCATTATGAAATTATTAAAAAAAAAAAGTCAGGAGATTATCACTCCTCTGCTATATTACCAAGCCATTTCTACTAATTCAAAATTGGAATACACTTTGCCTTACCAGCCTATCCAAACTTGTGCCAGCAGCAGTTGTAGGTCGCTCCTCTGGGTTATATGGTCTAAACCGAGTATTGAAGTTTTCAGGGACAGAACGGGAAGATCTCAGGGCAGGTGCTGGTTTAGGTTGGCCACATCCTTGAAAAACCTGAAAAAGACATTGTAGGTTATATGAAAATCATTAAAAAAGGGAAGCTGGTATTTTATACTTTCTTTATTCTCTCTTTCATATATTTGAAACCAGCTTTGACCGCCATTTTGATAATAGTGAATTGAACACTTGCCCTGCATAATTAAACTCAGGTTAATAATTAAACATTATTAAATTCTCGATGAAGGTATAAAAACATAGGGACCTTAAAACCACCTTAATTTAGGAAGGTGATTATTGTAAGAAGAGGTTGTGGAGTCCCCTTTGGAGATTTTCAAGACCCGCCTGGATGCAGTCCTGAGTAACATGCTCTGACATGCTCTGGGCAACCCTGCTTCAGCAGGGGAGTTGGACTAGATGATCTCTGTGGTCCCTTCCACCTCTAAAAATTCAGTGAAATTCAGTGACATCTGAAAGCATTTTAATTGCTGTCTTTCCAGGAAGAGAAATGGGCAAAAAGAAGTCCTTTGTGGCAGGATTTAGTTGATAATTATTTTAGTTTTTGTTAAAATGTGGCATTTACCCAGATTCACACCTCATTCATAAACCCTACCCACAGCTTTTCCTGCCTGGTAATTTTGTTTGTAGTCTCAGAGGAAAGGTCAATGATGAAATAGTTTTATAACTGGATTACTTTCTTATTCCCTACCAATCTCTCCCTAGAAGAAGGGTGAGGCATATAGAGTGGCAATAGTGAGAATTATTTTCTGCTATTGTGTTTGTTTTCTAGGTATAAAAAATAATGTTCAGGGTTATGAAATTTTTCATATACTTGCATTTCGAAAAAAGTTTCAGTAGCATTTATCTCGTGGATACAAAAGGACACAGAGGACACTTTTGACTACTGGATATCAAGTATATATGCCAGAGGAACTCTCACAGAAGTTACTCGGTTGAAAGCAGGTAGAATATTCACAGAGTTAAATTTTTCAAGTGCTCTGATGAAGTAGGATCCTAGTGTTTGCCTTCATACCAACTTTTTCAGGTCTGGAATCATCTTTCTTTTTTGTGGCCACTGTATTTTGGCTATTTCAACATTTCGCCTCCATTCAGAAGAAAAAAATTACGTATGTCAGAGTTTCTTTAAAGATATATTTTACAAAATCCTAATGCCAGAAACAAATCTGTCTGAATGAGGTTTGTGAAGGTGAAAACTCTTATGCAGGTGCTGTGTTTTGTTTTTAGGACCAGATTATGCCTGTTTGTATGGCAGATAACAGCTATGTTGTGAGCCAGTAATGAAAAAGACTCATGTTTCACTTTTAGACTTTTAGATTTTCTGCCTTGAGTGGTTCTCTCTAACGTAGCCACGGATGCTGTGACTTTTGTTGCTTTCAGGATACGTTACAATTGGCTCTTATTTAGGTTTCTCAATGTTAATTTAGAGGCCCTAGATGATTTTAAAATTGCTGAAAGAAACTGATTCGTACTAAATTTATGTCAAATCATCAGGTCTGTTTTGACTCAAAGTCCAGCAAGTCAGTTCTTGTACAGCCTGTTGGGATTTTTAATTTATGAGTGGAATGCTACTTGGTCTGGTTTGAGAATATCTGGAAGATTTTTAAAATAGTTTCTAGCCTCCCTAGTCATGAGAACAACAAATTAATTTAATCAAACAGGAAAGATGATTTTAGCTTGTAAAGTTCTAAATTTTTCAGCAGGAAAGAGTTCAACTAAGATTAATGTTAAAGATTTATACATGATTGTGTATGATACTGTACAATTTAAACAGCCAAATATATATGTTGGGGGCATCAGTTATACTTACAAAATTTTACTTATTTTCTTCTGACTGAAGATAAACTATGTGCAGAAAACATAAACTTTTATTTAGATATCTATGAAATCCCATTAAGTCAATTAAACAATCAGGTATTTTCTTACAAAAGCAAGTGACAATTATCCAAAACATGCAACTTGGCTCTCAAGGTAAAGGAAAGTGAGGGCACTGAATGTTCTTAAATTCACGGTGTGTAACTGTTAGGCTACTTGTATGACCATGTGGAGTAACTGAGTCTACATAATTTATATTTCATTTTTCTTATGACATACTGAAAAAAAAACCAACATAGACTTTGTGGCGTCTAGCTTCATACAAATAGTTGTAGCAAGTGGTTTTGCATGAACAAATTTACTTACAGCCAGAGAATAATAGAGATGGAAATTGGATAGCGATTTTTATATCACAGAAGAATAAATAATTTACTTTTTAGATTAACTGGCAGAAATGCAGTAAGGATAGAATATCCAGTAACTAAATTTTGAGTGCAAAAGAGACATTATCTAACTTGCGTCCAGGAATTAACTGACAGAACAGAAAGTGTAAAGTTGATTCCTGATATTAACAAATGCTTCCTAAGAAGCAGCTTTCAGAAATACTTTCTTCACAATGTTGCTCAGAGATACTGAGCAATTTCTGGAAAAATATTCACGTTTCATTACGCATGCTGTGAATTGGCAGCCTAAATCCACTCTCTTAAAAAAAATTGCATTTTATGTATAATTAGTGTAGTCCATCTCATCTGAATTTACAGAAGGGATTCCATTTGAAGTTAAGAAACTTAAATTTAGCTGTGTTCACGTAGGTATCTATATTTAAGCTGAACATCTAAGCTCCCATTTTAGACAGTGGAGATCAAAAGCTCCCTTCAGTTGCTCTCACGTCAGCATCTATAATAGTTTGTGGTGTCCTGAGATATCCAAGGCATCTGTTCAGACTGTCTTAACACAAGACCATTCCTCATCAACCTGCAGCTAAAGCTCAAATGGGATATCCTAGGGTGTCACAAAGAGCACCAGACCTCTAAGGTCAGGGATATGAACAAAGCCATTAGGTCAAGTCAATGGAGCCGTAAAGAATTACACCTACGGAGCTGACTAATGGAGGTTATATACTTTGGGACTAGGAAGTAAATACTGTAAAAAAAGAGTCCTTTTCCCAGGAGAACTCAAGGTTTTGAATTCCAGCAGGCAGAATTTGTTCTCTCTGAAGCCTTGAGTCATACTGTTATTTAGACACGTGCTAGTGCTCAGTGTTTGCTATTGAGTGTCTCTCTCTATATGACTGCTCCATTGACTCTCTCATCTTCAGATAGAATATCATTGATTTTTTCCTGAAGTGCCATTACATTTTTCCTGCACAGGGATCTGGAAAGAACACAGATAAATGAAGAGGTCTTGTTAATATGAAACCCAGGGGCTATTTTAAGAAGAACCTTGGATGTAGTCTTATGAAGATTTCCTCCTTATAAATAATGCATAGGTAGTCTGCTATGTCATGGAGCTCATTCATCTTTTTAGATTAAGTAATTGCTGAAAAGGAACATATATCTATAGGTTAAAATGGCACATCCATCAGTTCAGACATAAGTAGATTTAAGACTTATTAATGGGAGTCTCAGTTATGGGATAGCCTTTATGAAAGTGGAAAAATCTCAGCATGGCAGCCAAATGACACTTACAGCAGCCAAACATATCTGTATAGAAACAGACTGCTTAAAATGCAGAAAATAGTCCAGTATGTTGTGTTTTGAGTAGCAATGAAGACAAAATTATGCTGATGCAATCAGATTAGGAATTGTTTCCATTTTGAAGAAAAATGGATGTCATAACATCTTTTCTGCTGTTTTTTGAGTTTTTCTCCACTTATTGTGAAAAAGCAATCTCTGCAGATGTCAACTAGTAAACATTCATATTGTTAAAATGGAACAGATGTAGGATTTACTCTTTGACTTGAAGCAGGAATCAAAGGTAATGGTACTGACAGCCTTATGGGAAGATTGTGAAGGCCCCAAAACATATTTGTTTTGGCCAGGATTGAAATAAGCATTTATATGTTACTACTCTCTGAATATGACTCCCTGAATTACCTCAGGGAGAACGAGAATAAGAATAAGGTAAATGTATGCTATGACTAAGTCTTGGATATGAACTAAGCCATGAGAAACAATATACAGAATATGAAGGTTTTACCTGAGAAATAGTCAAGCTGTTCATGGACACTGAGTTTGGCACTATAATGTTCAAATACCAAAGAATCGTCATTGGCAAATAACAAAGAGATTTCAACAATGAAGATAACACATCTCAGACATTATCAGGAGAAACCCAAAGTAAATCTATTGCAACCTGACTTCTACCAGAGGCAACCTTCAGGCAACACCACTGAAGTCTGGGTAGACCCAGATTGCTAAGCCTACTCTTCAAAAGCATTGATGTCTTGGCAGGCATCTCAGGCAGCTCAGACATTGTTTTTGCAGTCTGTGTGCCCTGATTTGCAGAAGGTACTCTGTCAGAATGGCTGCAGATGACGAAGCTATGGAAGCTGGTTTTGATGATCTTCAGTCCTTACCTTTTTATGGAGAAGAGAAACTCAGGTCTGATTCAAAGCATGTAGATTCCTCTAGAAGAAAGGCCTTGGGGTCTGACTTTCTAGACCATTGCTCCTTTTTGAAAAGCATCTCCAGACAATGCAGCTGTCAGGAATGTGACTTTCCCCAAGGCAAAATAAGGACCTTGTGTGGCTGTTGTTTAGGGACATGACACCCACACAAGGTGAGCAGTGTATGAAGCCTCGAGATTTGTGGCCAGACTTTCTAGACAGCCAGTGCTGAATACAGACTGCTGAGAAATACTGAGAAAATAGGGAAAGATTCCAGCCTCACAATGAATTGGAGGATCTAAACATAATACTAGCACCTGCTAATGTGAACTGCTGAAAGAATCAACCACAATCAGCACACAAACAAGAAAAATTAATGGCCTAGGAACAGAGATGCTCCGTTTTATGCAGTGACAGGTACTGGATATGGCTGACTCTGTATGTCCTTGGTCGGAAGTACAAAGATAGAAGAGGTACATGTGGCACCTCTATAATTCTCTGTCTTGGTATTGATGTGCACCCATCAAGAGTGGAAGACAGAGGGTTTATGTCTTCTAAGGAAATGAAAGACAAGATGTGAACTCAAGCAATAAGCCCTGACTGTCTGCACTGATTAATTGTTAACTCATTGGCTTTTTCTTGGACTGCTCTAACTTTCTCTTTGCAGAATGAAACGGCTCCAGAGAAGGTAGCTCTCAGCAGTATAGAAATGAATCAGGCTGTGACACTTTGGCCTCAAGATCAGGCACTGGTCCTTGTCCCCCTTTTATTTATTAGTATAACTGTAACCATGAAGACTATTTCTCAGAAGAGTAGTGCTGAATAGGAGGTGCATATTTATAGGAAAAAGATATTGGACAAAACCTTCAGTGCTACATCAAGTGAAGAATGGAGGGACAAACCATAAAAATAAAGACTTAAGAAGTTCATGATGTATTTTTCTGCTGATGTCTGAAACTGAAAACTTCATAATTCACGTAAGAGCATGCATTCTTACTTATTTTATACACTTACTATGTTGGAAAGCATACATTGTTGCTCACTTAATTTTGTCTCCATATGCACAGTAATGTACAGTCAGCGTGTTATATCAAACATACTTCTATTTGTCTCAAATAAATATCAATATATAATTGCAGCTGGTAGAACAGCAAACATCATTTTGTGATGCAAAGACAAATTGATGGTGCAATTTAATGTGAATGACTTTTGGAATAGGGTAATTTTATACAAATATTTGAAATAGGAGAGGGATGGACTTTGGATTAAATGAACTCTGAGTCTTCTGGCTGCAAAGAGGATGAGATTAGTGAGAGGTCCTTGAGGAAGAAACTGTTCTTTTTCATTTGTTCCATTCCTTTTAAAAGTGAAACAACATTATACAAAATGGCCCAAAATTCTACTGAACGCAACAGAGACCCTCCTCTCAGACATGAGACAGATTTTTTAGGTAGAAAAAGCTGTACGTCAGTGGTGAAGAATAATCTACGTGTGTGTGGGTGTTGCAGGTGTAACATTATTAGTGCATCATCATTTTCCCATTGTAAGAATGCACTGACTGACTTGTGGAAAAATAGTTGTGATTCCTAGTCATCACATTTTCAGTGGGTACAGTCAAATGCAAGATACAAAATTGTTTGAAGAAAGAGAAAATAGTGTGATTTTGGCACCCTGCCTGAAGCTTTCTGAGCGGCGTCTCAGAATAATTGACAAGCGTGGCTTTTCTCCTACATTAGGTCTGCAATTGCATTCCATGCACCCCATTACATCCGGCAAGGTATCTGTCATTTTCACTGAAGCTCTAAGTGGTCAGTATGTATAAGGGGGAAAAATTAGACGACAGATGACTGATTCGAAGTCTGCTCATATATCATTTCTACAGATCTGACATGACACAGAAGAACAGAACACTAAGCCCAAAGTCTTTGCCTTGTTATACTTTTCTTTAAGAATAAAGTATTTCCATGTGTTAGGACATGAAAAAAGATGGGTATAACCTAGGAAAACAAGGAAATCACATTTCAGGAGAATAATGGTCTACACAGAAATATACAAAAGCTCCTCAAAGATAGACAGCTCTGTTATCTATAAATAAATAAAATAAATATAATAAATAAATAAAATAAATTTCACTGATATCATTTGGTTTCTGTTTCTCAAGATTTTAAAAAATATTGACGAAGGTTTCTCTTAGAAGAAAAACTTTACATTGAAAATGGAATTGCTGTGATTTATTAATCTTTACAGCAAATAAAATATTTCTGAGGGACAGGAGAAACAGTGTGCTCTGCTACAAATGGGTAGTGAGATGAGCTTGTGCCACAGTGATGTCATTGGATTCTGGCAGGGGATGCAGCTTCCCGACTGATGGAAAAGTGTGAGAACTGAGCAAATAAAAAGGAAAATGAAATATACCTGAGCCTTGGGTGAGTTTTCAGTGAAAATATTTTTTGTTTCTTTTTTTGAGGTAAGGGCTGTTTTTGCTGAACCTAGCCTTTAATTCCCAAAATATTTGAGAGAATTTGGCTGTTAAATGCCTTGATTGCTGCTGCCAGAACAAAGTCTCATCTCACAGGATGTAGACTGCTTTTAAAATCTAAGTAACTTCATGTAGGTTGAAAGGAAAAAGCATCTTGAAGGAAATCCTTAGCATCCTGCAGCACTGGGGCCATAAAAAGCACCTAATTTTGGGTTGGCAGGAAGAATGTTAACCTCAGCCTCCTGCCTTTTGTCCTCACATTTTTCCCAGTTATGGCAGCTTCCTTCCAAGCAATGGAAATTCACTGGTTTGGATGGCAGTCTATCCAGCACCTGTTATCTACTGGGAGATCAATGGGAGGTTGAAACTCCTAATACAGGGAACCTGGCAAACTGTTGACTTTAGATTTTGAGTCACAGTGCACTGATGAATATTAAGGAAAAGCCATTAATTGTTGGCTCAACAGCACCTGCTACTGAATTCAAAGGATCTTATTAACACGGGGTTCAGAGGTGGTGGTGATCTGTGTATAAACACACACACCAAAAATGGAAAGGAGGAAGCTGGTATCATTAACTCTGTTTATCTTCGTGTCAGAATCCAGACAAAACTCTATCAAACTGAGGTCTAGTAATCAGAGACTGTCCAATGTAATGATATTTCCCTTGAGTGGCTATTAAAGAAGGTTAAAGGGAACATTTTGTGTATTGACCTCAAGCTCATTGTACTTCAGTCTGACCTAGACAGATCAAAATGTGTTTGGAAGTTAATATGGAGAATCGCAGATGAGACACAAGCAGAAGTTACCAAATGTGCTCTGCAGGATATTTCTTACAGAGTTACCGCTAAGTTTCAGCACTCTGTTTTCCTTAAATCTCTTACAACTATTAATTTGGAGTTTACTAAATGGTACCTTTCTCCCTGCCACTCCCTTTTGAAAACTTCTAGCTTGTTTCACCACATGAAGGATTCAAAGACAGCCTGGTGAACTGTTGAACAAGCAAATGTAATTTCTAGTGGTCTGGACAATCTTTCTTAAAGTCTGGACAGAAAAATGGTGGAGATGCTTTTCCCCCTGCTTGTGACATTCAGCAAAAGAGAAGGCATGACTCACACAGTACCTTTGCCGACACCTGCATGCTGTTTTCTTGCATGTTCATGATGGCTTCGGAAATCTTGACATCAATAGGATCCATGACTGATTCAATGTTGAATGGTCCCTCTAATCTCTCCGCTACCAGAAGCATAGCATCTGTTAAAACAGAAAGCAGCCATTCCCTTAAAGAAGGGATACCTCTGGGTGCCTCAGACAGTCCAGCATCGCCAGCCAGGGGTGTGGGTACCAAGCGCTCCCAGGCAGGACCCCGCTGGGGACATGCGGCAGCAGGACGGTGAAACCCACAGTGCAGTTTCCCAGCTGTCAAGAATATTTTCCCCTACCACTGCCACCACGGAAAGCAGAATAAAGGCTGTAAAAGTTGGATTAATAATAGTTGCCATAGCATTATCGAGCTTAGGGTAAAATTATTTTATACAGTGTCGCACCACTCTTAGCAGCCAGTGCTCTGGAATGTACTTATGTAGTCTCCTTCCCGAGAAAAAGCAGGATGATAGAAATGAATCCCTGGGGTATGTTCTTAGAGTTTGTGTGAAATGATGAAAACTTTGATATGATATATCAGGGTGTTATAATTAAAGCAGCTGTTCTTTCTGACCTTAATGATCTCATTTTCTTGCAATATGAACAGCAGATGAATATTGGATTTCTGCCATAGCATATAGGTATAAACCATGTTTGCCTTGCTACATTTTCAAAACATGGTCGAAAGTTGTATGCAGAAATATATATATGTTTTGGATTTTAAAAGCGATTGCTTGCTTAAGTTACATTAGAGCCTCTCTCCAAAATAATTTTATCTTTCTGTGTTCATTAGCAGGTAAAAACCAAGGAACCAAATAGAAATTAATAGCAGTAAAAAAGATTTTGCCATACAACACATTGTCTACACACAGACACAGATTCATCACAATTTCTGTATCAATAGTCAAGTGATAAACTGGATTTATACTATACCTTTGAAAATCATATTTGATCCTTGTCTCATATGTTAGCACTTAAAATTTTCAGCATCTAATTAGCTTTGAACAGATGTTACTTTTAACATGATAAACAAAAATTTGTCACATGCTCTTTTCTTTATCCCTCAGACTTAGGCTCTGCAAGATATTAATCAGACTTCTACCCAAAACAGACCCCACACATGTTTTGCGGTTGTAAGCACAGCTCCCCACTGCAGCTGCGTGGAGCAGGCATGGAGCACCTCATAGCCCCGATGGCCGTGATAGCTCTGCACTTGTCTGGGGCATCCCAGGACTTCTTTCCAGCCTGTGTGGCCATCTTCTCCTTCCCCACAGAAGCATGTGTGCATGGATGTATGGGGAGAAGGGGCTGCTGTCTCACAGTAGCAGTTGAGACACAGACACCTATGCACAGCCTGACCCGAGGGCTACAGTGTGTTGCTGTATGCAGTCAGCACGTGCTTAAAAATCCTGCTGAAACCGAAATTATTTGTCATGTGGTACCTAAGTGCTTTTGCAAATTCAGGTTTAATATTTCACAGTACTTTTTGGCTGGAAAGAGTGCAATGCCAGTTATTTGGAGTGGGGCATATGGCACTTCTTGCTAACTGTGAGAAATGGTGAGATGGTAGGAATTCAAACAGAGGTGTTCTTTTGTTTGTACATGATTTTAAAATTCTTTAGTTTAAACCCTTTCTGGTGGGAAACTCAGTGAAAACAGCACCTAGCTCTGATAAAGGCAACATAACAGTTTTCATACACACACAGGTACACACACACACATATACACATGCACACTCATACACTTGAAGAATCCTGTAATAAGTAGCAATTTTTCCACATGCAAAGAGAGTTTGTAAGTGTGGTCTAGTATAAAGGATTTTCTTCCTCGCACGTTTGGAATGACTTGTATAAACACGTTTATGCCTTTGCACTTTGTGAGTAATGTGCTCAGCCTATATCCTAGCTGCCACAATGAGCACTAGTCATTGTTGGGGCACAGGTCTTGGTGGCTGTATTTTGGTCATTTAGTTCAAGATTAGGGTGAAACAGTCACAAGATTTTTTTTTTTTTTTTTTTTTTTTTTTTTTAGCTCTTCGACAAGCGATAAACTGATGTTGTTTGAGGACATGTTTTGTCTTCTTCAGTTTCAGCAGGTGTGTGGGGCCACGGCTGATTTAGCAGTGACTGGACTGCTGGGTTACTCCTGTCTCCTTCTGGTAGGAGTACTACAAGCTCAGTCAAGCAAAAGAGGCTGAGCAAGTGTCACTTCTATGAACTCCAAAATTATTTTCTTAGCCTCTGTCTGACTGAACTCTTCCTTCTACCCTTTCTCTAACCATCATGTTGTCCCTAATATTAAGTCAAACCTATCCAGATGACATCTGACAGCCCTGGACTGAGAGAAGCCTTGAAAAGCAAGGCAGCCATATTATTGTGAGCCTGCAGGCCCCTTGGGAACGTAATCACTACGGTACTTAACTAGATTCTGTTTACTGACTTTTTTGAGTTAGCCTTCAGATTCAAATTCAGACTGAATTTCCTACCCTTAACATTGATCTCTAGAATAAAACAACCCACAGTGTGTTGTCTTAAGGTGAATTCCTGCCTTGGAAAAGATTCCCTCAGCTCATTAGGTTACATCCTCCTGTTTGCCAACCCTAACCCTCACACCAGTGCTAAACCTTATTATCCACTTGCACAACTCTGTATGAACACATACAATACATACACACCAGGTATCCTACGCAATTGAATGAAATAAAAGCTGTTAGGTTAAATATAGTGAAAATCAGATTAAATTTAATATTCTGGGATTTATGACAGGGCAGTCACAATGATGTAATGGTACTTCTCAGGCTGTAGCTCTTCAAATCTATAATCACATAACAACAAACACAACACTGTTGTCCCAAGCCTCCTTTTTCTTGTCCTAAAAATGTTATGAATATTACTATAGGAGAAGCTGGAAAGCTTTCAAAATGAATTTAAGAAAATCTATATGCTTCAGTATTGAAATCTTAATTCTCAAGAACAGACCCTTGAACTCAAAGAATGCTTAATTCAGTTCAGTGGGACTCTGAGTGGGTTTAATAATTTCTCAGTCAGCTCAAATAGTAAATAATGGGGGCTTAATTATTGTTTGTGCTATAAAAAACAGAAAAATGTTTGATCAATTGACTACATGCTTTTTATGTTGTTAATACACTTGAACTGTATTGTTCATTTACATATGTTCTTTATTTTTACCTTTTTTGCATTTTTAAAAATCTGTTTTGCTTAGGCTAAGTACATGTTTTCCCTCTCCATATATGACAGCACTTGGTAAAAAGCTGGCATCTAGCTGCCGGGTGAGTGGATCAAGAACTCAGTTTAGGTAAGTCATTCTTGCATTGAGGGTTTGTTAGTGACTCGGAAACAATAAACATGACTAATTGCTCACTTGAGGACATGGGCTTGCAAAACAGTCCAGAGAAAGTGCAGAACATATGGCACACTAGATTCACTGTCAGTGTCACTGCTCTCAACTGCTTCTGCTAGATGTGTGTTGCTCAAAACAGGCGGGAGGACCTTCCTGACGCAGCAAAAAACCCAAGTCTACTGGAGTCTCAGGGTGTAGTCCCAGGGGCCCCAAAATATCTCTGCTGGTTGAGCACAGCAGCTCTGTTTAGCTACTTTATATTCCCTTGTCCACGCCAAGAAATCCCATAGATATTTGACAGTGGCTCTTAGAAGGACATTGTTTCATTTTAAGCAATATATAAGAAATTGATCCTGCAGAAATTTTTGGTTTAGTTCACGGATTTTTATTTTTTTTAAGGTTTTATGAGTGCCATTTTAATGAGATGCACAGGACAAAGCTGATCACCATGATTTACCTTATAACTTAAAAACTCAGAAGGCCATTTGTGAATTTCAAGATATAGTGATGCTATGTTAACCCTGATCATCTCTAGGCAAAATAATGGATAGACTAATAACATAAATAGACAAGAATCTGCCTCTGTTTCCTAGGAACTGCATCAAGCCACTGTCTTTTTGACTTATCTTGATAACAAAATTTCTTCCTCTTTATGTCGCTTTTCCTTCACGGCAGGTAAATCCCAGATTGAAACAAAAGGAGCAGGGACAAAGACACTGATTTATGAGACATCTGATGAGTGAAAAAAAACCCCAAACTAGACCGAAATACGAAGTTCCTGTAAAAACAATCAGTGCCTCCTTTTTCTTGCCACCTTCCTATCATCAAGAAAACGTAAGGAGGGTCTGACAGGGAAGACTCAGGGAGCTGATAGGAAAGACTGAGGAAGCTGATAAGGGAAGGCATTATTTGAATCTGTGTCAGTTTGGCTGTAACATCAGTTTTTTCTTTCACACACACTTTGTTGTTCTTCTACTTTTAAATTATCAGTGAGATTCCATCAGTGGCTGAGCTTTCCCCAGGGAAATTCAGAAAAGCATCTGTGGATGAAGTCTCTGAAAACGTTGTTTCTTCAGGGAGACAAAGAATGGTAAAATACTAAATTGCATGTCCTTCACAAAATCTTAAGGTATATTTTGTTTTGGGAAAAAAGGAAGATCTTATCTTAAATTTCCTGTCAGCAGGTTTCTAGTTTTTCTAGTCCCATATATGTGGTCCAACACTTATTTACGTAGAACTGTGAAGTACTTGTTCACATAGTTGCTTGTGAAAGAATGTAAGGATAATTTTTTATTTGGGAAGCTTCAAAGGATTAGTCCATGGACAAGTCCATGGATTGTAGAAGAAGAGAGATGAATCAGCTGTGAGCAGACTGAGTAACTTATTGTGGTTGGCTATGACCCTGAGAGTGGCTATGACTGTTTTGGAACAGGATATAACTGTTTATATGTTGGGTTGCAAAGCAGTGCTCATTTGGTAGCTTTCCAACCTTCTAACCAAGGGTAAGAGGAGGCGGGAGTTTGGCTTGTATTTACTATGTGATGTAGGCAAAACTCAGTGAGTTTTCCATCATGACACTAAATATAAATAGTGGTCATAAAATCTTTAGAGCGTTAGATGGTAAATTAATGAAACAAAATAAAAAATAAAAATTGAAAAGTGAAACATGGGTACATATTGACTTTTTAGAAATATAATAACAGTGGAAATACATGCCTATAATACTCTGCCAAAACTTTTACTGCTAGATTAAGATTTACTAAAAAAATTCAAGAAGAGGAAAGTAAAAACACCTTATGTTTAATGAGGTGTTAAGGACTCTTTTCTCAGGAAATCAGAGTAAGACATGGCAGTGATACAAAACCTGCTGTTTTTCTTAGGGTCCACAGTCCTCTTTTCACATTATTATTCATATGAGAACACTGTACAGTTCTATTCTGATGAGGCTTAATTGACAGATTTCCTCTCTGACTATCATTAAGACCCACACATGTATTGGCATAATAGCATTATAATTCTCTACATCCTGTTTTTTTTTTTTTGTGGAGGGGGAAGGTACTTTTCTTAAAACTCATGTTTGCACCTGTGTAAAGGGGACCTCAATATTCCTGATTTGGATATTTAGTTATCCGTATCCACTTAAGCTTACCTGCTAAGGCATGCAGGCAAATGACTAGTCCTTGCCTGAGGTTTAGGTAAGTGAGCAAAACATGAGAAACTGCTGGACGTGGTGTGAGATTTTCCTGGAGGTAAAAAGTAACAGAGTAGGCAGTTGAACACAAGTCACAGTGCCATGAAGAATGGCAGGATTTCGCAGATAGTTAGAAAAACAGGATAAATGGGGGAAAAGTAGCTGGGGTGGGTTGTTTACATGGGAGAAAACAAGCACAAAGGAAGAGATGGATCAAGGTGAGCTGGGGAACAAGCATGGGAAAATGGGGAGGAGAGAACATATGAAAGAGACAATCCATGTGGAAGCACTTCTGGTCAGCAAACGTGTTGGCTGCCTGATCATAGATTAATGGAATTGTCTGCTCTACATTCTTATTAAACCCTATTTCTAACCATTTTCTGGTTGAGAATAATAGCGTAGGTGTGCAGTGTATTCTCTTTGAGTGTGTGCATAATGTCCTGCTAGCAAACTTCAAGCTGGACTACCTGGTGAGTAGAAGGAGACCAGCAGCTGGAAAGACCCAAGGTCTAAATTGGACTCTTCGTGAAGGGCCCAGGTCTGGATAGGGAGTCTGCGTGGTCTTGAAGTCCAGGCTATGGTTCAAGGGAGCTGGTTCAAGATATGTGTGCGGGTGTGAATAAAGGGGTCTGCGTGTATTCCCCTAGCGAACTGCCATAGCGGCCAGAATCCCATCCTGGTCTGTGTGACGGAGCTGTTTTCTGAGGAAACATTGGCAAAGCACAAGGCAAAAGTCAGACCCTATACAAACTTCAGGTCAGTCTTAAATGCTTTCTAAAGCTTAAGAACACTTCATGGCAGTCTGACAGGGATCCGTTCGGCCTCTCAGCCTTTCTGAGCTGATCATTTCTGTAGCTCTTCCTAGAATTCTTCAAAGGAGTAGTGAAAAAGAATGCAGTCCTGGAGGTGCCTACCTTTACACAGTACAACCAAGATATGGGAGACTCTGTTTCAATTTTTTTGCCTGTTCTGAGGAGGATCAAAATTTTACCTGCTGGAAAACCACTGTAACCACCTCTGCTATTCTTATATGCCTGCTAGCTCTCCTTTCAAAGCCGTTTTGATGAAATACTTAGCTATTCACCTGGACAGAAAGATTGGTCTTTATCTTAGCATTTAAAGCACACAGTTATGAAGGGGTGAATCCAGTTTTCTGGTTTATGCTTGTAGGCTGATGTCCAAGGGCAGATGTAATGAAAAGCATATCATAAGTTCTTACAGAAGGGACTGGAATCCAGAATTGTCCCTGCTGCATTAGTTACCAATTAATTAAAAAGGCAAACTAAAAATGTGTGTAGGTAATCAGATCTAGTTATTTATTTTCTATGTTTAATTTCAGTTAAAAAAATGTACAGATTTAAGTATTGTAATGTGTTTTTTGTATTTCTGATCAGCTATGTACCCATGTTAATTCATGACAATATCACTTACTCTTCCCTCAAAAAAACAAAAAAAAGAATTGTCAACAGCATGAATAAGCTAAAGCTTTCCATATCCAGTTCTGTAATAATGGAGAATTTTTTATCACTGCTGCTGGGTTTGTCTCTAACCATCTCTTTTATGTAGAGTAGCTCAAGAAATCAGTTTAATATCATGTACAATATATGTATGAAAAAGTTATTGACAGGCAGTTGTCATCTTTCTGCAGCTGATAGCCACAAAATGAATTTTGTAGGGTGAGCTGAAGGTTCACTAGATTTTTTTGAGCATTTCATATAACATACATTTTTCTTCGATGTATTGAAAAAAATGACCATATTAAAATGATTTTGCTTTGTCTTTCTATAACTTTGAGCAATTCTAAATAATTTAGTGCACTGCTATTAGATTATATCTTATTTTTGTTCACGTATGCAAAAAGAAAGTAGCAAATACTAGGCAAAATGGTAATCCTTGTCTATTATTATTATTCTTCCACTACCGTATGGGAACTGAATGCAAGGTGTTCTTCTGAACTGGACTTTTAGCAAATGTTATTGCCAAACGTTGTTGAGGATTCTGTCTGAATGTTTGACATGAATCAATTAATAAAACATCATACATTTAGAGAATCTTTAGCTTTTTCCTTTTTCCATATGCCAAGAGGTGTTTAAATAGCCTCATCATCAGTCACATAAAATGTTGTTCTTAAATAAAATAACCCTCATTGATGCATACTTATATGCTACCTGCTACAGTTTATTCTTTAAATTTGCATTAACATAGACTAGTGTGCTTAATTCTTTCAAGATATGTGGGGTTTGGAACACTGAAAAAAGTCCATTTTTCTGACTTTTCTTTGATGAGATGTGTTCAAATGGTTGAAGACAGCAAATTATAGCCTGAAAGTTTGTATTTAATGTATCCATTCCAAAGTAAAAGTCTCCTGAGTATAAAGCTTGCATTGTCTTGGTACAGTCACAGACGTTAGAACCTCAAAGATCTATTCCACTGCCCATGCGGAGTAACTACCCACAATATACATTCCCTAGCAATCTGTCCAGTCCAATTTTAAAATAGCTTAGGTATGTTCTTCCAACTCTTTTAAAGAAAGTTATTTCATTGTCTACTGTACATCACTATTAGAATATTCGTCCAGTAATGTGGTGTCTTTTCCCTGCTGCTTAATTTCCCTCAATTATTTCTAATAAGCTACCTCATATCATCTTAAACAGTCCTATTCTTTTTCTGAGTTTTACATTCCTCAGATATTTGTAGACATCTATCATACCCTCCTTTAATTTGTACTAGGTCACACTTTCCATGTTATTTTTTTTACTCTGTTTTCATAAGTGATTTCCTCAGGTCTTTTGCTGTTCTCTTTATTTCCCTTAAAAGAGCTCCCTTGTATTGTGGTGTCTAGAACTAATTAAACTTCTAAAGTTGTATCTCATTAGTGTTGTTTTGCAGAGGCCCTTTTTGGCCCATATGTCTGACTCAGAAAATCGGCTGATTCCCTTGATGCATTTGATTTCCTTATCTTCTTCATCATAACTGATTTATAATTCATATTTCCAATGTCAATCCTGACAGTGCCTCCTCATATTCAGAATTTACAGTGATTATATTTTCTGCACTGGTTTTTATTTCATTCCCTACTTATATTTCTAAATTTTCTGCTATATAACTTTTTTCCTAGCTTGACAGAATTTATGGTACACTTTTGAAAACATAATTAATGAGTTGTCCATTGTCTCTTCTTGAGAAGTTATTCATATTTCATTTTTACAAGCACTTTGTTTCAAGAAACTGTTTGGTTATTTCAAGAATAACTTCACCTTTTAACAGCAACCAGTCTACATGTAATCTACATAATCACCACTACTGATAAGTGTGGTGTCATCCATTACTTTAATATTTTCTTTTGTGAAAAACCACAATTTATATCTAACAAACAGACTTGCCATTCTTATTGGCAGATTCTTGAGAATTACTTACGGAAGGACATTGGTCCTCATTCTATTTTTCCTTTGCCTCAAATACTTTTTTTCTGTTCCATAGTCTCTCACTACTGTTGGATGTAGTGCATCTTCAGGGCTGCATTGATTATCAATGATTTTTTGGCCCTTCTTTGAGTTAGGAGGGTCCAATGGATGACCACCTAGATGATCAGAGGGTTGGAGAACTTGACAAATAAAGAAAGGTTGAATGAAATGGGTTTGTTTGGAGTGTAAAGAACAGGTTCAGGGGAGATCTCTCAGTCTTCAGCGACTAAAAAGGTAGGTACAGAGAAGATGGGGTAACTGTCTTCATAGGGATGTGGAGAGACAGGACAAGACAGGATGCCCTTCAGTGGTACCTGGACAAGCTCAAGAAGTAGCCTGTGTGAGCCTCATGAATTCATGAGAACCTCTTGGACAAGGCCAAGTGGAGGGTCCTGCACCTGGGTTGGGGCAACCTGTGGTATCAATACTGGGAGATGAAGGGATTGAGCTCAGCCCTGCTGAGGACTTGGGGATATTGGTGGATGAAAAGGTGTACACAAGCGAGCAATGTACACTTGTAGCCCAGAAAGCCAACTGTATCCTGGGCTGCATCAAAAGAAGTGTGGCCAGCAGGTCGATGGAGGTGATTTTGCCCCTTTGCTCTGGTGAGACTCCACCTGGACTACTGTGTCCAGCTCTGGAGTCCTCAGCACAGGAGGACTCCTCAGGAGGAGTCCACAGCATGGAGCGGGTTGAGAGGGGGGCCACAAAAGTGATCAGAGGGCTGGAGCGCCTCTCGTATATGAGGGAAGGCTAAGAAAGTTGGAGTTGTTCAGCCTGGACAAAAGAAGTCTCTGGGGAGACCTTACTGCACCCTTTCAGTACTTAAAGGGGCTAATAAGAAAGATGGGGACATACTTTTTAGTTGGGCCTGTTCCAATAGGACAAGGGGTAATGGTTTTGAACTAAAAGAGGGTAGATTTAGACTAGATAGCAGGAACACAATTTTTACACCGAGGGTGGTGAAACACTGGAACAGGTTGCCCAGGGAGGTGGTGGATGCCCCATCCCCAGAAACATTCAAGGTCAGGTTGGACAGGGCTCTGAGCAACCTGATCTAGTTGAAGATGTCCCTGCTTATTGCAAGGGGATTGAACTAGATGACCTTTAAAGGTCCCTTCCCACCCAAACTATTCTATAATTTTATGATTCTCTGATTCTCTGATTCTATGACTTTGCTGTTGTAACTTTTTCATAAATGAACTGGGAATGAGGGTAAATAGTGAGGTGAAAAAGCAGTGATGTTACTGTTCAGGATAGTAAAAATGAAGACTGTCCCAGAAAACCTGAGAAGGAACTCATGATACTGAATGACTGAGCAGTGAAATGGAATCAAGTGATGAGTATAAGAAAAAGACATAAATTCTAACATTTTTTGGGCAGTGATGGGGTCTGAGATGACTACTATCACTCAAACCCAAGCTCTTCAGTTCATACTACAGTAACATCAGTTTAGCAATCATCAAAACAACTTGTACTGGATAGTGTGAATAACTAGGGAAGGAACAGAGCACCAAAGAAAACATGTTTGTATTTATGAATTTCTACATTTAAAATTTATGATTTCTACAGTGAAATAACACCTTGGATACCGTGTTGCAGAAAAACTTATAAATGTAAACTTTCAAATGCAACTGAAGTCGTAATCTAACATACTACAGTCTCAAAAAGAGAAGACTTAGTGAAGTATATAATAGAGGCCCACCAAACTGTGGGTGACATGGGGAGGCATTATGGTTCATTGTCTCTTCCAGCACAGGAAGGAGGATGTAGATGATGAAATTAAAGGATCACATTTTACACATTACTTTATGTTACAATAACAATACCTTGTTAATCCCAAGACTATGTGGCAAATTCCTTAGTGTTGCCATGGCTGTTAGAGAACAACTGGATGCTCATCAGTTCCTTGGGTAAATTTAGCCTTTTTTTTCTTCTGAACCAAAGAAAATTTGTGCCCTTGTTTGATGTGCGAAACCGCAATTGCTATTAAGATCTGAAATACGTATTTCCCAAGTACCAACGCCAGATTTTTGAATAGACATCCTATGAGTAACATCTTTCCTGCTACTTTGACACTAACTGAGTTTATGCCTTTCCTTGCCATAAATAAACAATCAACTTATGGCCAGTTTTGCTGGCATGAATCCATCCCAATGGTATGGCTCTTAGGGAGGTGTCACACACAGTTGCACAGACAAAATTGATTTTTGCCTTTCATCTTATTGATTAATATGGAAATGTACTGCGGATATCTCATCGCATTTAAAAGCCTGCCACTATGCAGGGAATTTTGAGATGCCTAGCAGCATTTTCTCCCAATGAGCTCCAATGCAGTAAATAAAAATGTTAGGATATTTTTCACCCCAGATAAATGTTTGAATCCCAAATGATTGCATACGTCAAGGTTGTCACAAATCAATACAGCTGGTATGACTAATCTATTTATTGTTTTGACATTCCTCTTGAAAGGAAAGAGCAATTTCTGTATGTTTGCCTAGCTGCACTAACTGTGTTATGGGGATGAAACAGAACTAATCAATAGCATAGGGGCAATGTTGTAAAATCGTACACTCGAGCTCCTTAATTCTTCTAAATTATCTGTGTCCTGTTCTTTTAAATAATTGGGAGATCAAGAGTAAAAATGTTCATCCAGTTTAGAGAAGGTCAAAGTAATATAAAAGCTAATGTTCATCACACAAGGCCACTTGCCTGATATGTTGTAATCATCATAAATATTAATAACAACACACAGACAGTGTTGGCCAGAAAATAATAGATCTATTCCCACTAAAACTTTCACAGCAGGAAAAAAATTGTTTTAACCAAGGGTGAAAATTTTAAAAATGGAACATTTTTCACAGAAGGATTGCTGGCTGGCTGCACATTGGCGAGGCTTCCAGGCCAGTGGCCAGGGAACTATTGTATTAATTCTCCACCAAAAAATTTTTGATTTTCAAAAATGATCATTTTCCAACAGAAAAACCAATCATCCCATCAACTCCAGTTTAATCTGGGAGAGATTTATGAATATGAATTAACTATGTTTCCCCATAAGACTGCTGTATGTCACAAAACCAGACTAGGGAATCTAGGGAGGTATGGGGAAGATTTGGGATCAATTCTCCATAACTTTGTGTTTTAACCTGTTCTTGTAATTCTAAGCACTTGGTAAAAGAGTTCTCACTGATTCTAATTCTTGTAATTCTAAGCACTTGGTAAAAGAGTTCTCACTGATTCTAATTCTTGTAATTCTAAGCACTTGGTAAAAGAGTTCTCACTGATTCCCCATAGGCTAAATGAGGAGATGTAGCCAGCTCTGGAGACCCCTGGAGGGAGATCCCATCCACCCAGTTTATTTAGGGATTAAATTAACTGTGAATTTATTCACATTGGATCCCCTCTTTAGCAGCTGCCTCAAGAGCATCAGGTTTGTGCCTCTGTATTCAAGCCTCTGTACAGCTCTGTCCCACCCTCCTTACTCGCCTGAGCCCTTCTTCTGCCCCTGACCTGTGCTCAAAGACAGTTTAAATGCAATTCCTAAACTTTTTGCACACCCTCTTAATCCAGCTCCGCTGGTTACCAGAATAACAAAGGGTGAAATTCTGCTGTCACTAACCTGGATATAGCTCTGGGATACTGACACTGATTTCATTGCAGCTCTTGCCGACCCATACAGGATACGGACCCACTAGCACAGAAACAAAGAATTGTTAGGCTCTATCCTATGCTCTCGTACCCATGGTTTACTGCTCTCAAAAAACCCCCACTGATTTCAGATTTTCTGAATGCAGAAGTTTGACAACAAAGAGATAATCTTTAAACATTATACCTTTCAATGAAGATATTAAGATTATTATAAATACTTATATCTGCCAAGCAAATGGGATGGGATCCAAGGCCCAATAAAGTCACAAGGCATCTTTTCAACAATTTGGTTTGGAGGAGGCTGTTCATTCCTATTCTCAGGTTTTGCAGAAAAGATCCATTTTTTTTTCCCCTTGGCTGACTGCATGGCAGCAAATGAACAACTATTATTCCTTGTGTTGTACTGATATCTGTGGACAGTATTATACAGAAATAAACCTGTTTTGGCCTGACAGGACTAGGTGGTGATTAAGTTGATATTTTTGTTCCTATTAAACACAGTAAGCCATGCCAATTTTGGCTCCTCTCAAAGCATGGGGGAGAAAAATCAATGTTTGTCAAAT
Organism: Numenius arquata; assembly: GCF_964106895.1. Lineage (NCBI taxonomy): Eukaryota > Metazoa > Chordata > Aves > Charadriiformes > Scolopacidae > Numenius > Numenius arquata. The sequence continues at coordinate 85,056,365 of NC_133576.1, forward strand.
GGAATAGGGCAGCATCTATGGGGGAAATTGTTTTTCACATTTTCAAAAGAAATCAAAAGTGAGGAGGCAGAAAAAGAACAACAAACGCTATTCTAAAAATTGATAGAACATTGTCCACTTTCTTAAAGTGCTGCTTATAGTTGTCATATATTTTTTCAAGGAAAAAGACTAGGAAAAATGACATCATCTGACACTGATGTGCTGCACATCAGTGCATCCTATCTGCTGTGAGGAGAGACCTTTTTACAGGCACTTAACATTGCGATATTCAATAACTAAAAAAGGCCTCTAAAGGCATGTCAACTGGGTTCACTTCAGTAAAAGGAAAATTTAAGACATATCTTTTGACCTTACTGTTTCCCACAAGCTCTATACAGAAAGATAACAGTTAATAATACAAATAATGATGATTAACTTGGTAACATTATGTTCCTCTTCCAACCAGGAACAAATACCAAAAGGCTTTGATAATATTTAAATCAACCTAGCAACATCCTTCCTCTGAAAGCCAATAGATACCATCCGTATTTTCTTTTAGAAAAGCAGGTTAGACAACCTGCTCTGCGTGTGAGTTGCATAAATGGAACTGGAACAAGTCTGTCCTTTTGGGGGTGTTCACTCAAACCACAAACAGAACAGAAATATTTATTTTGATTATTTCAAACATATATATATATATATGAGGAAACATATCAGCCATTAAATTCAGCTCACCCCTTCACTGAGTATATTGCTTTACATTTTTTATTCATTTATTTTTCTGCAAATATTTGTGCACTCATTGTTAATTTACACAAATGTTGTCGCATGAGTTTTTATTCATGAACAGATTATTGTGTCTGTGTTTCAGCTCAGTTTGTTCAGTCTTTTCACACAACCCAGCTCACAATTGCTTGACAGAAATATGACACAGAAGTTTCACTAGAACATATTCACTTAGATGTAAAAAGACGATATGTGAAAAGACAGTTCTTACTTTTCTCTTTCCTTTGATAAGATGGAATCTCACTAATTTGAAATGAAAGAGGTTCTGGCAAACTTCTTTGAAAGAATATGAAATATTTCCATACCGCTATTAGGCTTCTTACTACAAAGCTTTTCCCTCCTTCTTTCTCATGGGAAGGTTAGAATAACTAATCAAGGACTGGAAATCCATTTGCTGTGAACCGAGTGGCCAGTTACAAAAAAACGCCTGCCAGACCGATGATAATTCATACTTGTGGTTTCCTTTAGTATAAATGGTTCAGCAGAATTGAAAATCCACTTATGTTTATAAAATCTGTTCTTTGAAATGTAGTGAATAATGACTGCAGTCATGATATTGTTGCATGCTTCTGGATAGCTGCCTGAAGGAACAATGAGAGACTCAACAGGGTTCATGTCTCTCCTCAGGCACTTTTGCCTGTCCTTCTGCTATCCTGGATGCATGAAACTGCCTGGAAATCAATGTGGAGTAGTGAAAAAGAGGACTTGGATGTTACGCATGGAGGAGATAACTTCCAAGAGACAGTCAGAAATGAGAAAGCAGTGGTGGAAGACTGGCCAACTGCTCCTGCCCAGCTCAGGGTGTAGTCACACAACCTGTTTAAGCCAACTGGAAAAGTCACTTCTCCCCCACGCCACTGAGGACAAAATCTCATCCTGCCCCATGCCAGCCCTGGTGCTCAAGGACTGGACAGACAGTTGCAGGGAGGGATGGAGCTGTTTGGAAACGGAATCCTTTTTCCAAGCAGGTTAATTTTCAGCAGAGTGTGACCTACTGCAAAGCAGCCAAGGATATGATGAAGGAGGTTGCCTTTCAAGAGATAGCTTGTGTTAGGGTGGCTTTTACAGGTACTCAAAACGGTGTTGCCATCTGCTTCAGGCTCTCAAGTAGTGCCCATCATCCCAGGTGCTTGCAGGAAGAGGTGGCTGCAGGGCTAGATGATAGGTACACCTAGAAGCTTGCTGCGTGGGTTGGAAGGTAGTGACCATGGTGAGGAGGTACCAGACCTCCTCTGTAGCAGCAAGAGCAGCTCCAGGGTGGGATGTGCACACTGCAGGGAAAAGTATTTCCAGAAGAATGGAGTGGGCACAGCATATCGGAGAAAGGCTGCTTTGCTGAAGTTGAAATAGGGGACTGCCGTGATGCTGGAAACTGTAGCCAAAGCTGAAACTGCTACAGTGATGTGAATCAGCAGCAAAAGATGGGCCACAGAAACGTTTGGCAGAATGGCACCAGGTCACTGTGAAAACAGCGCCAAGAACAAAGTTCTGCCCAATTTCTGCTTCTTGGTTGGGCTCCTTTCCTGCATCAGCTGTTGTTCTTAGACCTTAATTATCTACAGTAACCACTGTGTGCTTGGAAAGTGCTTAGGAAGCTTTGAATGACTCCACAGAAGAAATTAAAAAGAAAACATCAACAGTAAAATGACATCTTGATATGCCAAGACATATATGCCTTACAGTGAAGGCCTGATATAAAAATTAATTGTTCCTAAACCAAAAAAGTGTCCATAAATCAATCTTGCTTTAAACAGCAAATGGTTTTTAGTCCTTTGTATTTTGGGGAGAAGCCTGAAGGTGTAACAATAAATCCTGACCAGGAAGGGTGTAATGAGTTACATACCAGCTTGTGTTCATTCCAGCTCTCTGACAGACTTTGTGTGGCTGAGGAAATGGTGAACAGGTTGTGATAGCAAATTGATGGGTTCTTCTGGCTGATTAAAAAAAAAAATAAATCCGCAATACAGGGGAAGAATGGGGAAAACAATCCTTTCTATACTGAAGAACAAAACAATTATTCATGGGGACAGAGGCCACTAAAGACACATTTGTTCTGAACTTTTTTTTGGTTCGTTTAAAGTTGGATTTTTATTTTTATTGTCATTTATGATACATCTAAGGGTTTCTGAAGTGTGGTTGCTTTTTAGAGCTTCATGTTTGAAAGAATCTCATCTCTCAGATAAATACTGTCCTTACACGCTTATTTATTTATCATTAGGGCATCCTCTTTGATTAGTAGTTTTATGGATTTGCTTACAAAAGAGATTGCACTGTGTTGTACACATTCTTGACAATCAGATGAAATACCCTTGTTCACATTTGGCTTAGCTGTTTCACACTTAGCTAGTCAGTTTACATCAATCACTTGCTCACATTCTCCATGAACTCTTAGGTGAGTCATCAGTAAAAAACATGGGTCTGTGCATGCTTTGCATTTCTTCCCTTTCTCTCAAAAGTGGATGATATTGTGTATGGATATCTCCAATCCCATCTTATTCAAAACTCTGCTTGTTGGCATGGGGAAAAAAAGATAATGACAGCCCAATCTGAAACGTACAGCACCTCATCTGTTCCTACCAGTTCCCTGCAGTAAGCAAGAGATTGTGCAAGCGTGGTTTAGGGGAAAGAGAAAAGTCTCCAACAGCAATTGCATTTTTTCTTCCTGGGTCACACATTCCCAGATATCACTGGAAGGTTTACAATGCATTTAATTTTGTTAGAAAATTAACTGTAATTTCCTTCACGTCCCATTTTCCCCCAAATATCATGCACAAATTGGATGCAGTCACCAGAAAGACATTTTATTTACCAAGAGTTTAACTGAGTTTGAAGCAAGAGAATAAATAGACACTTCTTTTATTTCAGATAGTGAAGTATAAGAGACCACATATCCAAGGCTACTGAATGTCTAGGTTAATGTGCTTGTTTTCATACCAACTTGTCAGATGAGACAGGTGTCTTCCTCCACTTAAGTTTTCTATAAAAGGCCTCTTTACAAGTGCACTCCAAGGCATGTGGATGACAAATCTTTCCCTATTGTGGATAAACCAGGAGAAAAGTACATCCAAGAGAGTGAGGGCCACCAAAGTGCCTCACGTCAGCTTCATCTGCTGGAAAAGAGTCATTCTGCTGTTAATATTACCAGCAGAGGAGCCAGGACTCTTCTGAAAAATGAAGAGGGCTAAATGAGAACATGGAGTAGGGTTATGTTGTGGGTATAAATGTCTTGCAGCTGTTAAAGCATCTCTCTAGCCAGAGCTGATGAAAGCTGCAGCACAGAGCTGCAGAGCAGAGGGCTTCACCTAAGTAACGACCCATCTGTCTTCTAACAGTTTTAAAAAACTTAATGCCTTTATTTAAAATCTTTTCTTATTTCATGTTTCATGCGGTCACAATGCACTAATAAGGGCACATATCACGAGATCCCTCCTCCAGCTGTCATGATTTGTTTTAAAGGAAAAGATCAAAGAATTTTAATTGCAAAGCCTGCTCTGATTCATCTGTTACTTAATGTTGAAACGTGCAGCGAAGGGTGATAAAATAATTCCCTCTTTATATTGACTTTGGTGAGACCCATTTTTATCGTTTAGATTACCAAGTATTTGGCTGTTTATACTAGTTGTTTCTATAGACAAGATTGGAGTTTTACCCATTTGGATGTAGATGCACTTTTTTTGTAGAGCTGTGCTTTATGTGTGCGCAACTGTATACATACACGTGTGCAACACACACATATATTGCCAGCATGTATCAATTTCATAATTGAAAGTGCAAGCAAATAAACCTTTTAGACACACAGATGTGTATCTGGCTGCAAAACACCAGTATGTGTTTCCTAGTTGCTAGTACCAAGTTATGGCAAATAAACTCAAAAGCTACAGTATATTTATGAATTTTAGCAGAATTTTCCAGCCCTGTAAAAATACAGGCCCAAAAAGCTACTTGATGACTTTTCATTGTTGTTCACCATTTGGCTTGGAGCTATTTAACACAGGAAAACTAAGGAAATTTGTTCTTCCACTCTTTTGCTAAATTTATAATAGAGACTAAATGGCTTCAGGGATGAAGGACAGGAAAAGACAGTTTTATTCACATGAAATGTTATTGGTATATTCTGTATATATACAGGGCCTGGTTGTTTACGCCGCTTAAAACTGACCAGCACATGATTCCAGCAAAGAAACGTTGTCTACCTGGACTTTGGTAAGGCCTTTGACACCGTCCCCTGCAGTGTTCTCCTAGAGAAGCTGGCGAATCATGGCGTAGACAAGTGTACTCTTCACTGGGTAAAAAACTGGCTGGATGGCCGTGCCCAGAGAGTTGTGGTTAATGGAGTGAAATCCAGTTGGCGGCCGGTCACCAGTGGTGTCCCTCAGGGCTCAGTTTTGGGGTCAGTCTTGTTTAATATCTTTATTGATGATTTAGGCAACGGGATTGAGTGCACCCTCAGTAAGTTCGCAAACGATACCAAACTAGGTGGGAGTGTTGATCTGCTTGAGGGTCGGAAGGCTCTACAGAGGGATCTGGACAGGTTGGATCAATGGGCCAAGGCCAATGGGATGAAGTTTAATAAGGCCAAGTGCCGGGTCCTGCATTTCGGTCACAACAACCCCAGGCAACGCTACAGGCTTGGGGAAGAGCGGCTGGAAAGCTGCCCAGCAGAAAAAGACCTGGGGGTGTTGGTGGACAGCCGGCTTAACATGAGCCAGCAGTGTGTCCAGGTGGCCAAGAAGGCCAACAGCATCCTGGCCTGTATCAGGAATAGCGTGGCCAGCAGGAGCAGGGAAGTCATCGTGCCTCTGTACTCGGCCCTGGTGAGGCCTCACCTTGAGTACTGTGTTCAGTTCTGGGCCCCTCACTACAGGAAGGACATTGAGCTCCTGGAGCCTCTCCAGAGGAGAGCCACCAAGCTGGTGAGGGGTCTAGAGAACAAGTCCTATGAGGAGAGGCTGAGGGAACTCGGCATGTTTAGTTTGGAGAAGAGGAGGCTGAGGGGGGACCTCATTGCCCTCTACAATGTTAAGAACATTAAGAAACGTGTAGACATGGCACTTCAGGGCATGCTCTAGTGCCTGAGATTGTTGGTTTGTGTCTGTTTGTGGGTGGGTGTGGTGTGTGGTTGTGGGTGTCTTGTGGGTGGTTGTTTTTTTTTTTTCTTTTTTTTTTTCTTTTTTTTTTTTTTTTTTGTGGTTGGACTCGATGATCTCAAAGGTCCCTTCCAATCATGAAAATTCTGTGATTCTGTGAAACTGGGTAGGGAGCTCGGCAAAAGACAGCATTTCCATCCCTGGAAAATGCAAGCATTTTGCAATGCATTTTTTGTTTGTGCATTATTATGATTTACAACTACTATCCACAGAAAGGGGAAAACTCTACAGAAAATAAAAAGATAAACTATGTAATGGTTTCAGCTTCATAATTTGTAAAATGGAGCAATTATCTGCTCTAGTTCCTGGGGACTCCACATGCTACAGGAGAGGGCAGTGGGAAATCTTTCCAGCCGGGTGGCAGAACATCCCCTGCCTCATGGTGGAGAAGCTGCAATATCTTCTCAACCACCTGTTTAGAGCTGGGAGATCCTGAGGTATCTGGTCCTGAATATGGAGCAGGAGCTGCAGGAGTGTGGGGATCTGTGCAAGTAATCATGACCCTCTGAAAACTGGCTGAAAGACAGAGCTCAGAGGGTTGTGATTAGGGGCATAGAATTTAGTTGGAGGTCTGTAACAAGTGGTGTTCCCCAGGGATCAGTACTGGGTCCAGTCCTCTTCAATATATTCATCAATGACCTGGATGAGGGGATGGAGTGTACCCTCAGCAAGTTTGCTGATGATAGAAAACTGGGAGGGATGGCTGCCACACCGGCAGGCTGTGCCGCCATACAGCGAGATCTGGACAAGTTGGAGAGTTGGGCAGAGATGAACCTGATGAAATTCAACAAAGGCCAAGTGTAGGGTGCTGCACATGGGGAGAAATAACCCCATGCACCAGTACAGGTTGGGGGCTGACTTGTTGGAGACCACCTCTGAGGAAAAAGCCCTGGGAGTCCTGGTGGACAACAGGGTGACCATGAGCCAACAATGTGCCCTTGTGGCCAAGAAGGCCAATGGCATCCTGGGGTGCATCAGGAAGAGTGTGACCAGCAGGTTGAGGGAGGTTATCCTGTCCCTCTACTCTGCCCTGGTGAGGCCCCATCTGGAGTACTGTGTCCAGTTCTGGGCTCCCCAGTTCATGAAGGACAGGGAACTGCTGAAGAGGGGCTACCAAGGGCTAGATTAGGGGACTAGAACATCTCTCTCACGAGAAAAGGTTGAAGGACTTGGGTCTTTTTAGTCTGGAGAAAAGAAGACTGAGGGGGGATCTGATCAACACCTATAAATACTTAAAGGATGGGTGTCAAGACGGTGGGCCAGTCTTTTTTCGGTGGTGCCCAGTGATAGGACAAGAGGTAATGGGCACAAACTGGAACATAAGAAGTTCCACCTAAACATGAGGAGGAACTTCTTCACTTTGAGGGTGGCAGAGCACTGGAACAGGCTGCTCAGGGAGGTGGTGGAGTCTCCATCTCTGGAGACGTTCAAAACCTGCCTGGACAAGTTCCTGTGCAACCTGCTCTAGGTGGACCTGCTTTGGCAGGGGCATTGGACTAGATGATCTCCAGAGGTCCCTTCCAACCCCATATCATGCTGTGATTCTGTGATCTCCGTGCTGGTAGTGAACATGGCAGAGCTGAGCCAAATAAGCTATGTAAGATTCATGTGCATGCTGGGAACTGTACATTTGTGTATATATGTGTGCATGTACGTACCTGTGTATGATCACAGTCCCACACACATAAAACAGAGCCCTGCAGAATGAAATACATTCTACATCCAAATGGGGTAAACTTCAAAATGGAGATGAAATGATGTGAAACATCTGATTAAATGGTTTTGTTTTGACAAACTAGTGTTTTTCCACACTTTTTCCAAGTGCTTTTTGTCAGCACTTTTGTGATTCAGTCCAGTTGGGAACTGATCAACACTCTGTTGCCCAACGCAGAGCTCCTGAAAGACCATGTCCACATGTACATAAAAATTAACTCACTTGTTTAGTCCTTATAGAGGTTAATCAGTAGGCACACTGACAGGGAAGCAAGAAGAAGTCCTCACCTAACTTCTGCTCACAGAGGGTTTCAGGATGCAAAGTTCTACATTTTTCCTCCTTCAGTGGGTTTTCAATGAAAAAAAATACTGTAATGTAAGTGGTGAGTTGAGCAATGATAGCCCTTGCAGCTAAGATCTGGTGTGCACTAGTGCATGCAGAACCTTGGATGGACAGGTGCGCATTTGTCTCCAACCAAGGCTGCAGAGGGAATGTAGCGGTTGTTTTATGTGATAGCAAAATATCAGTACCCTAACTATACAATACGACCTTGATTCAAAACTAGTTACAGGTCTGGTATATTGGAATAATTCCAGAAATTGCTCCATAATTTTTTTTAGAAAAGTTGGATACAAAATGTAATGCATCAATTCTGCCTATGATAAGTAATTTAGGGCCCTGAGAGAGCCTATACAGAACAGCTTCAAGCACTGATGGATTGCTTGTGCATTATCCCTACTGATTACTGAACACTGCATCTGGATAAGTACTTTCACTCTGATTGAAGATACAAGGTGCAGACTTTGATCAAAATGAATTAAATGACCACTCCACAACACTTTTCCAACCAGGCACATCATTAACTGCAGGCAGAAGACAATGTGAGCAGGACCTGAAATTGCAACCCACGTACAATAGGAATGAAGTCAGAAGGAGATCACTGTCACCAACACAAATGTCAGGCCGATCCATTGGTAATACGAGGTTTCTTCTATTTGCACTTTGAAGTCACTAATACTAAAGAAATATGTATTTTCTTCCAATGCTATGATAGTGTAGGCACTGAACAAGTAGATTTTCTTTAGTAATGAATTGAGAATTAGTATCTTGGGCCAGTACAAGCTGCTGCTGGATGTTTCTCTGTGATGCACCAGCCTAGGAGCCCCGCTTCAGAGAAGCATCCAAAAAGCCACGAGCCCTGGGCATTAGCTACTTCTGACTAATGCCACCCACTGACCTGAAAAGCAAGTGGCTTCCTGCTGCCAGTGGGCAATGATCATAACATCAGACATTTCTTCATGCCCTCCTCTCCCTTATTGGCCTTCCCACAAGTGTTGGGGCTGTGAGTGGTGCCCAGCCCCTACGGCTCTCCTGCAGGGCTGGATGAGGTCACACCCTGGCCCTTCCCTGCTGGGTGCACGAGAACTGCTCGGTGTTTCTCACACTCAGCTTATGACCCTCCTGGGGTCCCAGTAGGTCAAGCCCACCCACCGTGTGGAGAGGTCAGGGGGACCCTCTGCAAGTCCCATACTGACAGCTGACACGTGGTGCCTCCCTGCAAGCTCCTGCCGAGTCCAGACCCATTACACCTCTTCCTCCTCCTCCCCGACTCATCTCTGGCTCTCTGCTCTGTTTTGATTTTTCCTGCTTAATCATCTTAGGCACTGAACTGAAGTACCCAGGTCTGAAGCTGGACTAAATCAGCACATGCATTAGAAAATCACTGACACCAATGACTGCATGAAGCTATTTTCTTTTTATTTTAGTGGTCATCATTTAGCACTCATGCCTGACTCTACAAATAAACCAAGTGCTATGCTTATTTGAGCTATGTTAGCCAGAGAGAAGTACAGCAAGATTGCTGTAAGAATGGGCTGCACAGGAAGGCATGGCAAGCAGAAAGTCAGCTGTCTTCTTGATTTTTCCTGTTAAATCACATCTTTCGTCATAGCCTAACCTGTTCTGCAAATTGTCAAGTGAGTCCCCAGTTTGAAACTAGTATGTGGCCTCCTCCTTTCTTCAGGTTAGTTCCCTCTTCAAAAAGCCTACAGGTGTTTTTTTTGTTTTTTTTTTTTTTTTTTCAAAAGAAACAGCTGTTTCTGTGGAAGAGCTGCAGCCTCTGGGTTTCTGATAATTTCAGATTTAACTCTCTCTTTTTTCTCTCCTTCTATGATCTGTTAATTAAACAGAGGCAGGGTAGAGAATAAATAAAGAAGAAGCATTGCAAACTAATTTGTCACATACCACCTTGCTTTTCTGCTGTAGATTCAGCTGCCTCTTGAAACTCCTTGAAAGAGAGAAAGCTTCTGGCTTTCTTTTGGTGTCCCCAGAACAAGGACAAACATCATATATGATTATCTTTAAAAGAGTAAATTTGGTCTTTCTTGGACATGTTATTAGAATGATTGGTTCTGAAGGAGGATACAAGGAACATAGGCTTTAACTAGAAGAAATGGAAGGAATGCAAGGACAATATAATACAAGGATGTTTCCTTTCAAAATGAGTGTACTGCAAAATGTAGGAGATAATTCCTAAAAAAATGCAGAAAACCACTCAGTAGCCCTTTGAACAGTCTGTTAAATTTACTTCACAATGAAGTATAGAGGAGAGAGAGAGTCAGGGCTGTAAGGGCTTTACCTAAGGTACCCAAGAACAAAGCTCTAGAATGTGCATCCCTACAACAGCAAGCTTTGTTTGTCATTTTAGTTGTGGTAAAATGGGCATGGAAATTGTTCCATTGCTGACTGAAGGTAATTTTGTTTGATCAGACACTACATGCAATTTTGGTACTCCTTTCCTTAGACAATGAAATAAAGGCATCTGAGAAATTATACAAACCCCCATTCTAAGAAAAAAAAAAAAAAAAAAAGGGCTAAGGAGAAGCTCAAACTCTTTAGCTCTTTTTAAGATTTGAAATTTCAATCACATCAAGTTTAGTTCTGAATACATAAATGAAATGCCATCCTAAGATACGTATCCAGCTTGCACAGAAAGTTTAGTTGTCCAACGCAACAGTTCCACTACAGTGGGTGCATTTATATTAACATTTTAGTTCAGATCAAGATTATTCTTTTTAAGTGCTTCCCTTGCCCGTCCTCACTAAATGTGCTTTGGTTCACCTTGTAGCATGGGCTTAGGTGCACAAACTGGATCCTTTTGAGTGGAAGCTGCATGGGAAGATGTACTTCACATCCATTGCATTCCCAGCGTTACTGACATTGGTGCTCAGGATCAGTGGAGAGCTCTGAAACTTAGATGTCAGGTCCTCAGCACCACCTGGTTTGCTTTGCAAATATTCCTCTATTGGCTCCATGCTTTTGGCTAATGTGTGCATAATTCCTTCTTTGGCCAATGGGGAGAGGTGGCAGCAGAGGCGTCCAGAAGGATATCCCTGCCTAAGCTGAGGCACTATAACCACTCTGGCAAGATTTCTCCTGGGAGCTTTTCAGAGCCACCTTCTTCACCATCTAGATAAGGAATATAATTGTTTATTCCAGGAGCTAAATCAATACCTAAAGTTTGGGTGTAAGTTTTAATGAAGTAGCGTTCAGTTTCCTTACTGACTGAGTGCTGGCAGCCCTTTTGAACTCTCTTTAATCAATTAATTATTTTGAGAAGACATGTAGATTGATAATTTTCTTAAAAATATGTTGATCTGCCCCCTTAATTTCTTTTACGTATACAACAGATCAATATTACTACCAAGATTCTTCTCCTTTCTAAATGAAAGTCACAAACTAGAACTTCCTTTAGCATGTACCAATGCTCATAAAACCCTTTTCAAAGGGATTCAGACCTGACTTATGATTTATACTTATGTTTTATCCAAAAAGTTTTAAATAATTTGCATTTTTAAAGTTGTCCTCAGATACTCTCTTTCTATTTCTGTAGTGTCCTAGTTCTCTCTCTCTAGGTCTCTCTCTTTTTTATATGTTCATATAAATATTTTATAGAAAACAGATGGTCTGGTAAAGTTGCTATCTGCTAAAAAGGCAGAAGATGAAACAGAATGGATCATATTATTCCCTAAATTCTGCTCATAAAATAATTCTATTAACATCAAAGTGGGCACTCAAAGCTGTAGGACTTACCTCTACATAATTGAAATGAGTTACCTACATGCAGTCCAAAACATAATTATTGTTCTAGGATGATAACTGTACTTAACCAGGGAAGCCTTGCAAGAAGAAAACAGTGTGGAGCCAAGTACTGTTTATACATTATTAAAGAGAATAAATACCCATTGAAAGGGACATTATCTTACTCTTCTTCAGCCTGTTCATCCAGGGATGGTGACCTTTCATTTTGCACATTAAAAGGTCTTTCAAGTTGGTGAATCTTAGGAGTACAGATCTGTGTTGTTCCTACCTCTATCAGAGCATGATGGGGGCTTGCAAACCAACTTCTAAGCTCCTGGTATTTCAAGGTTCCTTAAGAGGTCTCAAACCTGATCTTCTCCTACTGTGGGCAGTTCCTCATTCACAGAGCCCTTGTTTTTGCCTTCCGTGACTTGGGCAGTGTGGTTAGAGCCCTTGCCGGTGAAGACTGAGGCAAAAAAGTTGTTCAGTAGCTCAGCCTTATCCATATCCTGGGAGGCCAGGTATCCCGTTTCCTTCCGGAGAGGGCCCACAACTTCCCTAGTCTTGCCTTTGTCCCTGACATATCTGTAGAAGTTTTTCTTATTGTTTTTGATGTCCCTGGCTAGATTTAGTTCTGCCTGGACTTTTGCTTCCCTGATCTGGTTCCTGGCCACTCGGATAGTTTCTTTATATTCCACCCATTCTACCCGTCCCTGCTTCCACCCCCTATAGGCCTCCCTTTTGGTCTTGAGCTTGTCCAGCAGTTCCTTGTTCATCCACACAGGCCTGCTGGTTATTTTGCCTGACTTCTTCTTTTTTGGGATGCACCTCTCCTGAGCTTGGAGGAGGCGATCCTTGAATGCCAACCAGCTTTCTTGGGCCCCTCTCCCCTCCAGTTCTTTCTCCCATGCTACCCTGCCAATCAGATCTCTCAGGAGACCAAAGTCTGCTTTTCTGAAGTTCGGGGTAGCAAGCTTGCTTTCCTATGAAAGCGAGGAGGGTGTGCAGCAAGCTTGCTAGTATGTGATACTACTATCATAACTCCTCCTAAAACCAGGGAACTAATGTTATATATATGTTTTCTGAGCTATCTATTGAGCTGACAGAGCGTCTATTGCCAATACTCTTTGATTATTTGCTCAATATGTATCAAGATTTTGAAGTTCAGATTTCGAAAGTATATAAACACATACTAAACACCTGAGACCACAGTTTAATCTGGCTGCAAGTCATCTTTTACAATCTTAAGCAGAAGCATTTTGCTAACTTAAGATTCAAACCTTTAAAATTGGTGGTTATATGTTATTATGTTCATATGTTATTTCATAATTAAAACAAAGTCTTTCTGATAACGAAGTAATCTGCAAGCACTTTAAATTTTCTTTTTAAATGTAAAAAAAATGTAGTGTTTGCAATGTTTTGAATATATGATTAATTTCATACTGGTTATTTGAATGCATTGCACTACTGTTTCTCAGACTTTTACACGCTAGGAGTGCACAAAACTTTTAAAGATAGGGCAACTTCTCTGCAAAATATGGATTTTTGTGTCGTTAAAAAATGCTTTACAAGCTCTCTCAGGCCACCACTGCTGGAAAAAGGTCCTGTTGTTAATCTTAGTGTCAATGCCAACGTATTTAGAGACTCACAACATTGACTTCTGGGAGGGAGATTGTAAATGCCGATATATATTGGATGATGTGATGGGAACTGGTGACGTGTGTGTGCTTGTACAACACTAGGGTTGGAAACTTATTTTATTTTAGTTGGAATGCAAGAAAATAACCAGAGAGAAATTCTACTGGTTCCTGTTGTAGTTTAAATTGAGGTCTACACTAAACATTGTCTAATGAAAGAGGTTTTTGAAGGATGAATGAAATAGTCAGTCCTCTGTAAAAAAGAGGCTAATTTGAAAAAAGCCGGTCTATCCAACCAAAGGAATCTGCCTGCACTGGAGATATTTTTCTGTCTTTAAAATGATGCTGTTTGAAGCTCTTCTGCATACGCTATTTGAACTGCTTGGCTCTACTTCCTCCCTGTGTACTCACTCATAAGCAAAAATAGTAATTTGTATAAACATGCAATCATGTTTTTCTACTGAAATATTTGCATGCAAATAGTTTTGACTCTTTCACTTTGAAAAACACTGAAAAAATTCTTTTTTATGAAAAGGAGCTAGCAAGGACTTCTTATTAGAACCAGCACTTTATGAAAAAGACAGGCCATCTTTACTGGAAAAAGTTGTGGTGAATTAATGCTAATAAGTAAGTAGTGTCACTTTGTTTGGCATAGAGAATTTCTTATAAAGTGTCAAAATTACAAGTAGCATAATGGGAAAACACCAAGAACACAGGAGAAGAGACAAGTTTTGAACGGATATCAGAAACAAGCCATAAAGGAGGTGAAGCAAAGGGCTGATCTGCATGGCTGGACAGGAAAAGGAGAAAGTTCTCGTACCAGTTCTGGGAAGACTGTATGAAAAGAGATTAGTAATGTTGTGGATGAAGGAAGTGAGCAGTTAAGATAGCTTCGATGGGATTTGCTAAGGTCTGAAAACAAGGAAACCAATTCTGAGGAGAGATTTGGTGGGAGTTACTTTTGACTGTGAGAAGTAATAAAGCAAGAACAGAAAACCAGTTTTCGTGGATGTGTGTTCTAACCTACTGTACATTTGCATTACAAAACAGCAGCTGCAACTGCAGATACACTCCCAGAATGAAATCTGCCTCTGCTGAAACAAATAGCTAAACTCCTGTTGATTTCAAGAAAGCTAGTGTTTCAGTTCTGGATAACATAACGTGTGCAATAAGAGTAAGAGACTGTTATCTGTATATCACTATTAACCACACAGGACTACTTTTATTTATTTTGTGATCCTGGGTTGTATGTCAGAGAATCTAAGATAACTTGTAAAATAGGAATGAAAATAAAAAAGAGTACACCAAAATGTTTACCAGGTAGTCCTTGCTGTTTTATGAGATTAAAAACTACTAGTTAAAATAATGAAATCATATAGTATTACTTTGTTTATCTTGCAGTTTTGTTATCACAAGCCATTTAAAAATCCTTCACTACAGATGTTAAGTAACATAATGGTATGCATTTTACAAGAAGCAAGATAAACAAAGCCAAAGATAAATAATGACACTGCCTACAGCTTTTTAATTACTTAGTCTTTTAAGTTGTCCTTTGTTTCTTTTCATAGAAAGTTCATAATAAAAGCAAATCAAAAAGTAAGATTAAAAAATGTATTTCATCGAATACATATGAAATGTATTGCTACTATCATTTTATTCCACAGTATTTTTTCTAGGATTTAAAAAAAAACCCCACAACCATTTTAGGGGAAAGGATGTACACTCTATAGACTCATATATATTAAGATAATAGTACTTTCATATATTGCTTTCCAGACATGGGCTTAAAAGCTTTTTTGAAAATATTCTTTTTTAATGGCAAAACTGAAGCAGAGAATTTCTACTTTACTACTTTTTAAAATTGTTTTTTGAAAATCTTTTTTCTCTATCTCTTAAATTATCAAGTAAAGTATACACATTTTGAAAGTCTCAGTCTACCCACTCAATTCATGTTGAAGCTACTTGCCTACAAGATTACCTACTTCATCTTTAACTGAGAGATAACTGTTACATTCAGAGGAGACTGACGCTAATTATAGAAGATAAGACAACAAATTTTATTTTAATAGTATCTAGGTAATTGAAAGTTAAATATCCAAAAAATGTTATACTTTATGTAAGCAAAACATATATTTTCTTTGAGACAATAACTCCCATTCTAATTTCAGTGTGCTTGGCTACCTCAGATACCTCCTCTCAATTTTTCCTTGCAGATGTCATGTTAAATGGCAGATAAAATATGAGCATCTTAAAAAATATTCTTGGATTCTTTACTTATTGCACAGCTTGTTTTCCTACAGAAACACGAGATAATTTGGACGCACAAACTCCTCATCAAATTTTCCTTCTATGTAAATGCTTTAACTTTATTATAAAGCCAATCTTTTTGACCTTGGCAAAGCTTTAAAAACAATACATTGACTTCAATTGGGGAATGGAGAAAAGCATTAAAGTTTCTTTCGCTGGCTGTAAATCAGATGTGTTTTCCTAGAGCACTCTACTTCTGTACCGAAAAAATAGAAATAATGTTGCCAGTGTAAGAAAGAAAACCAAGCACTTCAGATATATAGTAAAAATTATGAACTAAAATAACAAAGAACAAGATCTGTAAAAGGAACTGACATATGAATTTCATAATGTGAAATTTATAACTCTTTATTTAGTGTCTTTGCAGACTTCTCAACTCAGATCAACTCTAGAGTGTTTAAATTTATACTGACAATCACACTGCAGTCTTTACATGTGTATAAAGGCATTTCCAAATAAGCAAAAAAAAAAAAGGGAAAAATTCCTTTTAACTTACATAGGAATATGAAAAAAATATTTATCTTTTATTCCTGGTTCCTAGAAAAATGAAGGTCACGTAATTTTGCTTCGTGAGAGATCTAGGGCATCCTCACAGGTCTGATGTGGGCAGACCCAAGCTCCCTCTACCAGAACTACACAACAAAGACAAGATACACTCCCTCCATGCAGAGCCATGTTAACACAGGCATGCAGCTTCCAGATGGGTGAGCACTCCAGTCAATCTGCATCCATTGGGGTAGAGATGCCAACAGGTGGCCTCTTGTTGCATAGGTTCTGCTCGGCCAAAGCATTTGTTATGTAGTGCTCTCTCATTGAGGTGTGTGCTTGTACCTCCTGGCTCCTTTACCTCTAATTCTTATGATTTAAAAGTTAGCCTGGCCTAAAACCAAAATGTTTCTCAGGTTCTGTATCTTGCTTCTGTAATTTTGGGACTGCATCCCATGGCTGTACACCAGGACAAACCTCAGTTTTGCCCTCTTCTGTTCCCTGGTTTACATGGAAAGGAAATCAAAGGTGTGGCCAAATGAGAGCCATGGTGCATTCCCCCAGGTCCCCAGTCAGGACAACAGAGGATCTGACACATCTGCTTCCACTGGTATCGTATGGATTTGTTCAAGCGCAGATCCACAATGTGAAGCTCCTGTGCAGCTGCCCAGTGCGTCTGCTAGCTACTGAAATTACTAAGAGTGTCTTTAGAGAGAACAAGGTAGAACAGCTATTCTACAAAAGGTATTTCAGCCAAATACCTAGAAAACAGGACTTGGGGATTTCTAATTTATTTCAATAGTTGCTAATAGAAGTACTAGGATGTAACATTAACATGGCTGTTCATTTTATGGCACAAAGTCCCACGAGAAATAAGAAACAGAAGTATATTAAGTTCTGTATTGCTTACTTCCATTGGTAATTCTCTAGTATACCAACATGGGATGCTGATGAAGTTGGCTGTGTTTCACCTCAATTTTGTCACTTTAAGAAGCTCTCGGTTTTCAGACTCATTTGACAGCCACTGTTAAAAAAGAGAGTTTAAAAGCTCTCCTCAGTGCACTGCAGTCTTGACCTGCAGCAAACTTCACCCTTTCCATCAAGGCTGTGTAGTAATTTTATGATCCACAGTAACATTCACTAGTGAACAGGTTGACACTGCTAAGTCATGTCTGTGTGGGACAATAGGAAATTGAACCCAGGTTTCTAGAGGTGAAGAGTTAAATCACATTCCACAGCTCCATTTGTGACTTTCCCTACCCTATCCTTCTGCCGTAATTTTGAAAAACTAGATAACATTAAGTGAAACCATTAATGCTGAATTCCAGCCAGACTAAATCAATCTGTAATTAATATTTTATAGGTTTACTTCACAGTTTGGTAATGCCATATTGTTCTTGCCAATAATAGGCTGTGGGGCCATATTCTTCTGTACATGCACATAAGGATTTACAGCACTAGTTCCCACTATTATTAATGGAAGCAGCCACACTATTCAAATAATATAGAAATAGAAAACAGGATGAGATATAATGGAAGAGAGTTACTAAGTTTCACACAACTGAAAGCTGATACAGAAATACTGTTTATGACTATATATAACACATATACAATTGCTACACTGATTTATGTAGCATTAAATAAATAAGTAGGTGGTTTAAGTTTTGTGGATGCTTAAGATAGTTTTAGGAGATGTAAGTAGCTGTATCAGGTCAGACCAAGGTCTACGTACTTCACTAATCTCTGACAGTGGCTGGTAACAGATGCCTAGGAAAGCATGGAAAAGCCTAGGAAAGCAGATCAGGCACATATTGAAATGCCCCTGAAGCACTGTACTGACAGAGGAGCACCTTTGTATTTGAAAGACCTTACCTGATTTTTCTTTAATGTGTTCGCTTAGCCCCTTTTCTAAACCCAGCTAAACTTCCCTGGCAACCACACCATCATCTGGCACGAAGATCTAAGGCTTAACTGTGCCACATGTAGAAAAGCACTTCCTTCTGCTGATTTGCAATCTGCTCTCTGTTGATTTAATCAGATATTTCTCTTGTACTATGAAAGTCAGGAAATAAATTCTCTGTGCATGTTCCCCTTGCTTCTTGGGGTTTTATATGTCACTGCAATGTTTCCCTAAAGGTGTCTCTATTCTAAGCTGAAGAGTCCTGGTTCATAGAGTCATTCCTGGTGTGGGAGGATTTCTATTTCTTTGCTTACCGCCTTTGTTCTGTTCTGTATCACGTTTAGTTTTAGTCAAGCTTTTTCAAGATGGAAAAGCCAAAGAGTATTTAACACCAGCTAATATTATAGTTTTGATGTAGATCTGAGTGATAACATACAGGCTTTTAATGAAGTCTCCGCTTTAGCACAGACTGTGTAGAGATGTAGAGTAAGTATTTTTTTTTGTATTTTGGTAGGATTATAGACCTTAGGGCCAATTTATGTGAGTAGCTGCAGGTTGCTTCTAAGGCTTTTTGCTGCCTGTGTGGTGAATTATAGGTTTCATAAAACACATCACACCTTAAGTGTGGTTCCATATTTTATACTGTTGGTGTTTTATTTAACTACATATTATCCAAAAAATTTTCTCCTGTGTGGAAGGACTCTTAACACTAGCTGTTTATACTCTGAAAAGATATTCTGTTATCCTGCTTCATAAGAGGAAGATGACGGAGTTGTTCAGGAAACGTATGGCCATTACTCAGATATTTTCAGAATATCTTTCATGTGACATTGGAAAACACAAATCTCATTTTTTGGGGTCATCCTTGAATGTGAAGGCATATAAGTGTGATAAAAGCACAATGATATTTGATTCTGTCTGATGTTTGATTCTAGGGACAGCTAGCCTGAATGCTCTAAAGGATCTCAGTGATCCTACGACTACAGAGACAGCAAGAATACAGACAGTTTGAATAAATAACTTCTTGTGGCATATGACAGCCCTGTTTTCTCCAATGGGATGCTGAGGGATTGTTTTTGCAAGTGATATGCTGCTTTGTGTTTCACCTTAAGCTTTCTTTTGTCCAGAGAGCTTGTCTCATCTCACCTGCAACACTTCAGCTTGAGACTGCACTGGAGAAGAGCAAACCACAAAATTATCTGGGTCTGATAAAAATAGCATATGCAGGTTTACTTCTTCCACACAAATGTAAATGATCTTTTATTCTGCAGGAACAATATTCACCAGGAATGAATTATGCCACTTTCTTGACAAGTTACAGGAGTTTTCTGTTCAAACTGATTTTAATTTGTACATATTTCAACACCATGTATGCCCATCAACACCTTGTATGCCCTCTCTCTCCTTGGCACTAGGATGGCCATGAGAACAGCTAGACCATTTAGACTGAAAGACCCTCGATTTAAGCACCAGGGAGTGGTATCAGTATTCAGGACGTCCCTAATTCTTTCAGCTGATCTGAGAGAACATAAGAGTGCAGGAACAATTAAAGCACAGAAGAGGGTCATAAAGCACGGAAGAGGGTCAGCTTGCTTGCATGGGGAGAGGGAACTGGGAGGATGCATGCCACAGCTGAGGTGACCAATGTCCCAGGCTTTGAGCTGACTGATTGAAGAAGCCAGGTAGCAACTATTTTTATTAACATTTCTATAACGGGTATTAGACTACGAATAGCAATGATAAATAGGTTTGATACTCATGCTTGTTCAAGAAAGAAAAATAAAATGTGGAGGTATGGATTAGAGGTTCTACTCCAAAATTGTCGTATAATAAAAAAGTGGCATTGAATTTTTAAAGTGAAATTGTTTGAAGAAGCATATGCATCTTACTATCCTATTTATTATTCATATAAAATGAAGCTTAAAATATCATTAAACAATGCTCAGTGGTATCAGACACAATTATGATTAACTGAGACTGATTTACCACCCAAGTTCCTCAGATTCAAATGCTTCACATTACCATATTTATTTACTTAAATTGAGTATTTATATACTTGTTCTTAACATACAGCTACAGAAAAGTCAGACTATAAACTCATGTTCCTCTATTTTATTTGCCAGTATAATTTAACTCTCATAATAGCTATTTCTCACTCTCTTTTTAAGAACTAGACATTACTTTTATATATGATGTTCCACCCTCTAAGCAGAGGCCATCATGAAGTGCAATATTTAGACGCTGGTCTCAGTTGGACTGTGTTCATGAGTACTTGAATCCTAGGGCTTGATTTAAGCTTATCTCCAAATTATCAGCTTACTCTCCTGAAAATGAGATTCCTGCCTCTGTGACAGGATGACTTGTCATTCTGATGATATTTACTAGGATAATTTTACCAATACATTTCTTTGCATGGATGTTCTTATTTCTGAGTAATATCTGAATTCCTCCTGCTTGGTGCCTACAATGGCAGTGTAATTATGCTTCTACATTTCACTGTAGAAGGAAGTGGTAAGCTTCATTACCAGTCTACAATAAGTAATTGATATTGTTTTTTCATGAATTTCTAAGAGGCAGTGAGATGTATCTGTATTTATTTAAGAAAAAAGAAAGAACAATAAAACTTTTCAGACTTGGCTCTTTCATGTGATGTAGCCCTCTTTTACCATTCCGGTGACTATGCAGGTTGAACAAGTGGCTTTAACCAGCTCTCCCAGAATACTGTAGTAGAAGATAATTTTATTATCCCTGTCCTTCCAAAGACCCTACACTAAATGATAAGTCCTCATCAAGTCAGTGAGAGATAATTTTTCTCTGTCTTGTGTCTGCAGAAATCATACAGAATTTGTGAAATGTTTAGGAGTCTTAAATATCTCTGAATTGCTTGGGCCAGAAATGCTACTAAGAAGGTTCCAACGATGGTCCAAGTGCAGGTCCACCTGTGCTTTGGCTTCTTGAAAAAGGAGTGGTTAATCTGACTGAATGCTGCTTGTGTTTTGCAAATTTTCAGGACTTTGCACAGATGAAAATAATACTTAAGACCAAAATGCTGTCAAAGTAATTTCAGCAGATCCCTACTGGGATGTCTGAAATCTTTCATTTGAATTCAGCATTCAACATCTCCATGTGATGAACAGACAATATAACTAATGAGACTGAAGGATACCTTATAACCTTACTGTCAGTGAAGCTCTGTGGATTGATTGAAGACTGGCACACTCACACCTGGTAAGATGCATGGACTCATGCTGAGTTGCAATTAGCACATACATTCTCATTCGTTATTGTCGCTTTAATCCCCTTTCCTTATTTTTTTTTAATCAAGTATTAGGAGACTTTCTCAAAGATGAAAATTTTCTCTATGTTTATTTCCCTACAGATGAAAATAAGCCCCC
Source organism: Numenius arquata (assembly GCF_964106895.1). Taxonomy (NCBI): domain Eukaryota; kingdom Metazoa; phylum Chordata; class Aves; order Charadriiformes; family Scolopacidae; genus Numenius; species Numenius arquata. The sequence continues at coordinate 85,077,796 of NC_133576.1, forward strand.
AGTAGTAATCCGTGTTTAAATTCAGGAGAAATATGGCATTTCTAAAACATGAATAAGCTCTCCATGGTATTCTGTATCATGGAAACAGTGTCAGTACATAAGCAAAAGAAGAGAAAACATTCATATCAAGAAGCATCTACCTTCTGGAGGGAAGGGATGCCATCCAGAGGGACCTGGACAGGCTTGAGAGATGGGCTTGTGCAAATTGCAAGAAGTTCAACCAGGCCAAGTGCAGGGTCCTGCACCTGGGACGTGGCAATCCCAGGCACAAATACACGTTGGGCGGAGAATGGCTGGAGAGCAGCCCTGAGGAGAAGGACTTGGGGGTGTTGGTGGATGAGAAGCTCAACATGAGCCGTCAGTGTGCACTGGCAGCCCAGAAAGCCAACTCCATCCTGGGCTGCATCAAGAGAAGTGTGGCCAGCAGGTCGCGGGAGGTGATTCTACCTCTCTACTCTGCGCTCGTGAGACCCCACCTGGAATACTGTGTCCAGCTTTGGAGTCCTCAACACAGCAAGGACATGGACCTGTTGGAACAGGTCCAGCGGAGGGCCACAAAGATGATCAGAGGGATGGAGCACCTCCCCTATGAGGAGAGAGCTGGGGTTGTTCATCCTGGAGAAGAGAAGGCTCCGGGAAGACCTCATAGCAGCCTTCCAATATCTGAAGGGAGCCTACAGGAGAGCCGGAGAGGGACTCTTTGTCAGGATGTGTAGTGACAGGACAAGGGGTAATGGTTTTAAATTGGAAGAGGGGAGATTTAGATTAGATACTAGGAGGAAATTCTTTACTGTGAGGGTAGTGAAGCACTGGAACAGGTTGCCCAGGGAAGTTGTGGATGCCCCATCCCTGGAAGTGTTTAAGGCCAGGCTGGATGGGGCTTTGAGCAACCTGTTCTAGTGGTGGTGTCCCTGCCCATGGCAGGGGTGTTGGAACTCGATGATCTTTAAGGTCCCTTCCAACTCTAACGATTCTATGATTCTCCTCCAACTGAGCCCGAACAGATTTGAAGGAACATGAAAGCACCGCATGTTCTGCACTGCTTAGGTATTGTTTGTTTATCCCTTTTGCCATTTGAAGAGATTCCCCTGCTTATTTTAAAGGTTCACTCTAGAGCACCCTAGGAAAACCTTATTTAGTTGAATTTTTCTTGATATATATATGTATATAAAAATCAGCAGATTTTTTTCATTAAATATATTTAATGTTTTTTATATTTCTTTGAATGACACATACGCACAAGATGGTGGAGAATGATTATGTTTACTCAGGGGATTAAGTTTTTTCATGATTCTTACTGAAGTACATGAAATGGTTAAGATTTTGGGGCTGTATCTTTATTTGTCTTTTAAAAGTCTAATCTAAATGCTTCTATGACAGAAATGTAACCAACATATCATGATTCTTATTCTTCCATTCTCTGAAAGAACAAGTATATCTGGGACACCGGTGTTACTGCAGAGTATACTGCCTGTCACATACATACAATACACATTTTAACACCAGATAGAAGATGTCTTGGTAGCAAGGAAGGGGATATCCCTTTAATTAAAGTTATATCGTTAACAAGTTATAAAGAATGGATGCTAAAAAGGCAGAAAAAATATGATTTCTTTTAGCAAAATAATAATTCCCAATGAAATATAGCAAGCCACATTTTTTTCCTACGAGCAGCTTAGCAAATTTTCCTGCATATTCACCTTTGTTCGCAAAGCACATATAGCAACTTCTTTACAGAAACTAAATCAAAATTGACACAAGATCAAAACATTTGACTTTTATTTATCATCTTGGTAGAACATGAGGAAATCAACTTTTCTGAGCAGCACCTGATACGCACGGTTCACAGAACCACACGTAACCTCCATTAAAGGTAAAACAGTACAGAATGAATACAACAGTTGTACTGCTCCTTTTTCCAAAAGTGATGCCTTTTCACCTACATGATAGCATTGCCCAAGTGTTTCAAGAAGTTTAATTAAATATATCACTTCCAATAAATTTCTTGGGCAAACAGACTACCATAGGGGCACATAAAGAATGTGAACATTAATTGCATTTGAGATTAGCCTCGTTGAATTGAATTCTCACACACTGATACCCTTTGTACTTAAGCCATAAATATCGGGCATTTATACATCCAGCTATTGGCAGGTTTACTGTAAAGTAATATTCCCACTAGACCACAAGCCTATACAGGAAAAAGTTCCCACTAACAAAAGTACCTGCTTACAAATGATCAGTGAGACAGACCGAACCTCTCTTTTGATACCCTTTATAAATGAGGTATTTCTGTTCAATATCATTCCATTAACAACCTCTGCATTAGAGAATTGTAGATGAAAAACCGTATAGTTACATAAACAACCAAAAATTTCTGGGAAAAAAAAAAAAGGAGAAAACAAAGCAAGGACACCTAACGAAAAATCCAATTTGCTGATTAATTAATTAAATTCCCTACTGACCCAACCCTGACTGAACATGCCCCATGTGGGAGAGACTGAAAGATAAATTTGCTAATTAACGTTAATGCAGAGATTGGAACAATTAGAAGAATAAACTCGCATCCCTCTTTTACTCAGTGAGTACAAGCATAAATCTTTATATATGCAAGAGCTATTGTGAATAAAACACTCGCATTAGACATAACACAAGTAATAATATCACAGTCCCCTTGTGGAGGGAAAAGTTAACCGAACGAGGAATAGCTGTTCTTTCTGGATTTACATTTAATCATGTCCTAATATCTTGAGTACCATGTGAAAATCATAAGGGATTAGTACTACCGTGGCACTTTGAATAGTCTAAAAGATTATCGTGCCTGAAGATCTTTTTTAGGCATATTCAAATAGAGACTTTTAACTATTTGTAATTAATTGATTATGATAACTGTATTTCAGTGAATATAGTCATAAAATAGAAAAGTGGATAAACTCACCTGCATGGTATTATAGGCTAATAAGAGATGAGAAAACTCCATATGGCTCAAATTAAAAGGGACTCAATTTCCTTTACCAGTGCTCACTTTCACCACTGATAAAGTTAATTTTACAATGAGTAGATGAAGACTGTATACATGGTGGTGACTTGCCTGACTTATTCCTAGTTTTAATAGCTCTGTTTTAAAAATTAATTCTGTATGAAGTAAGTTTCCCAGCCTACACAAGGGAATCTCATAATACCAGTTATAATTTTATTGAGTTTCTACATGAAAGCAAAAACAGTACAAAAGACATTTGCCAGTTCCTGATGTTTTTACCATTTCTATAAATTACTTCTTTAAGATTGTTTATGATATATTTCCCTTTTGCCACCATGTTATCTCTTAATTACTAATCAATATGACTCTAAATATAGATCTACTCAAATGGTAGACTATAAGGAGCCATAATGGACTACTGGGTAACTAATGTCTGTTTTAACAAGTCCATAACCATGTATTTGCTATATGAGATACTTTACTATGGCTCCAAAGGAGCTATTACAAGCTATTGACTGTGAGCACATTCCTACCCATCTAATTATGTATTAATGTTACTGCTGTTACTGTCACAACAGAGAGAAAATTGAAGTGAGACAAAAAGTTAAGAAGTGAAGTAAATGCAAATTTATCTGGCATTGAAAATTCTAAATTAAATGTTTCTTTTCTGCTGTTTACATGTTTCTTGGTAAAAATATAAAATTGATGAGCAGTTGAAAGGAAGAAGGATGACTATTAGAGCTTTCTACCACTCAGTGGATTCAGTTTCCAGTAAGTTATACAGTTGTTTTGTTTCATTCTGCATTTCCAAACAGAGATGTCTCACAAATTTCTCTTTTAATATTGAGCTGAGTGGAAGGAATAAGTTTGGTTTCTTTTCACACCTGTACTGTTGCTCTTCACGTGATTTTGAACCTAAATACTTACTGAGAAGGGAGATTCCTTCTTTTTTCATTTACCTGGATTCAATTTTCAGTTGTGTAAGGAAATGTGAAGTGAGAAAAACTTCATTTATTTCTTCATTTTATAATGAAGAATTTGCAAAGCTCCAGTTCTGGCAGCATGGAAAAAGCTAAGAAATAGAAGAAGGACATAATGATATCTCCTAAAAAGGAGGCATGAATGAACAACTCTGCGGATTAACTAAGTATTTTGTCACCTCCCCAAATATAGCAAGAGCTTGAGCAACACTGCCAGCTTTCCTGCATTCAAGGGTTTAACTGTATTCATATTTACAGAAATAATAAGTATTTAAGACTGACAGTGGAAAAGACAGCGGATGTATCTGATGGTGGTACCAAAGACCAGGAAGAATATAATTTTGGAAAATGGCCAGTTTCAAAGCTTTTCTCTGTCACATTAAGACTCCCTAAGGACTTCAGCAAGTACGTGCATGGTGACCAGGCAATTCATACCTGGCCATCTTTCTTTACCAACAGATAGCAGACATAACCAATAAAGCAGGTCAAAAGCTCCTAAATTCCTGCTGAAAAACTTCACCAGAAGCCTGGAATGCAGAATGCAGAATATTTTTCCTTTAAATAAATTAAACCCCCAGTCTCTAGCCTTCAGTAATGTGTTCAGTCTTCAGCACTTCTAAATCAAGACTTTTTTCTTAAAAAATGCAACAGCCCTTATTCCCCAAGAGAGAGAATAGGAAATAGAATTTTTCAGCAAAATTTCTCCTGGACATGATTTGCTATGGTCTCTGACCAAAGACTTTCTGAACTGAGAATGAATCACCCTGGCATTTACAGAAAAATAAGCAATGGAGGCTTAAAAATGTATTAAAATATGTATTCCACAGAATACATATTTTCCCCAAGCTGCGTTATTCTAAACATTACCCAAAATGGTAGATGGAATCCATCTCACCAAACTTCAGGCATCTGTGGTGTAGATGTTTAGCGTTAGATGTAGATGTTTAGAGTTAACCAATTAACCTATGTAACTTCTGTTGTCATTTGACAGACACTTCGAAAGCACAATTCATTTGATTTATTTTAGCCATCTCTACCACGATGAGGTGAGCCACACTGTAATATAAATATTAAAAATAAGCCTAAAATGCACAACTTAGATATGTAGCAATTCATGTTTAGTTTGGTTAATTTCCCTCCTTAAAACGAAGCTCAAGGAGTACAAATGACCACAAGTTACTGTGAGACATAACAGTTACACACCTGAAGAAAACTACACAAATGAACAGGTAAGATCAAGAGCATTTAAAATCCCCCTCAGCAGCATCTCACTATTAATTGCACTAAATGTTACAGCCCACAGATCATATTTAAAAAAACCCCACCATAAAATCAAAACACACCCAAGCACAATATGTCTAAGAATCATCCTGAATAGCCTGAATTTCTCTCAAATATGAGAGTTTTAGTGAACCAACTCTGCAGAAGAAATTGTTTAAAGCACAAGTTACATAAATTAGATTAAGAATTTCACCTGTTAGTCCTAATGATAATTAGATTTGAAGGGACGTCTGGAGGTCATTAGGGCTAACTTTATGAGGATAGACTCAACTTCAAAGTTAGCTCAGGTTGCTTAGGGCCAAGCCCAGTTGAATTCTGAATATCTCCAAGAGAGGCGAATCTATAGCCTCTCTGGGCCACCTGTTCCAGTGTTTGACCATACTCCTTGTGAATTTTTTTTTCCTAAAAATGTAAAAAATTCCTTGCATCTGCAAATGTTACAAAATGTGGTGAAAAAACAATAACATTGCTGTTAGTAACAATATTCTGCAGTCCTTCATTTAATAGGTAGCGTTCAACATGAGAAAGAAGGAGAGGAAACATGTATGTACGCTACTTAGAGAGAAATCCAATGACATTAATTATTTCCTTGGCATAGTTTAGTAAACTACTTAGTTTAAGTCAACGTGATAGTATATTTAGTTTTTGCAGTTCTACTCTTTAAAGAAAAAAAGAGACAAAAAAAAAAAAGGAGATTTCTTTAAAGAAATCTGTGGGCAAGACAGGCTACAGTCACTTTTTGCTGAAATAATCTACTGAACAATGGGTGTCATCTGTGCTCAATTATGCCTAATTGACAACCACTATCTAGATACAGCTAACAGTTCAGGTTATAGACAGATATGCTCTCTATTCTGGATGTCCCCAGTTCAGTTTTAAACCACTCTGACTACTGTAGTTGTATTTGATCTTGTTTTCATAGAAGATGACTGCATTGCAAGTGAAAGAACAGGAAAGAATGAGGAATCGTGGCTAAGCTGCATATCTGGAACAGCCTCACAGAAACTGCAGACATTGTAAGCATAAAATCACTGATGGAATTAATTAACTAATGAAATGTCATTTCTCAGTTCCCTCCTTCTGCATTGTAATGCTGTGTGCCCTTGAACTGCTGCCTGTACTCACTCACAAGTCCTTATTGTTGGAGAAAAATGAATGAGACACACGAACATGTACTTTCTATTATATGTGTTATGGACAATTTCAAATTACGCCAAATAGTCAGAATAGGGTTGCAAAAATGCTGCAAAAGCAGCGTTGATATATATATAATTCAGGAGCAGGAAACATTTTTGCAGTATCATCAAGACTGTAGCCAAGCTAGTGGGTATAGATATAGTCATCTCTTTATTTTGTATGGTAGAACGGTTCATTGCAGCTCTTGCTTTCTTCTATATACTCTAAAGTGAAAATTAGGGCAGTTAGGCATGGACTTACTAGGGCAGGTAATATTGCCAGCAAACAAATCAAACCAAAAGGATTTGGCCTTCATTAAGACAACTGAACCTTGTAACTGCCCCTTTCAGAAGACTAAAATAAAGACATCAAATAGCAGTAGATGTCCGTCTGCATCATTTCCCCCTCTCCTTTTAGCTCATAAGACACAGTTTGAACAGTTATAGCTTTAAGGGGATTAGATGCTGTAGGGGGAGCAGGACAGTCCTATGCTAGAGCCAGTGACCCCCATTACACAGGAATGTGCACGCTGTGAAGATTACCAAAGGCATCCTGGCTGCACAGGACCACCAGCTCATCTCATCTGTTTTAGACACCAATGTTAGGACATGATGCATCACACTCCTGAAACATTTATTTCTCTTCCATAAAGGCAGCACAGGGAAAGCAGCACTACTGTCTGCAGAGGAGATACCTGGAGTAACTGGAGGAGGTGGAGCGAATCTTGGCCAGGCAGTCAACGGACCTCCTTGAGGACTGGTATCTCTGGGACTGGAAACTGCGTATTTTCAGTGACAGTGTCATGAATGGAACCTGCAGACAGTAGTTCTCAGTGGCTGTCAAGGAGCTGACAGCTCTGGGACTGGGGAATGACTCTACCTCACTTGTTGGCAAGTGCATGGTGCAGTGCTGGGGAGCATAGGGGTTGGGTTCGGAGTACAGGGAGGAACCAGAGGCAGAAGCAGCAGGGAAAATGGAAACAAAGCTGGTCTCCTGGACTGGAGAAGGTGAGGAAAAATGAAGGAATTGTGTGGATGTGGGGTTCTGGGTCGAGGTGTTAAGAAAGACAAGGGCCATGGAGATGTCAGGTTGAAGATGGGCTTTGGGCAACCTGTCAAGGTGGTGGGGAGGCAGCTAATTATGCTGTGTTTAAAAAGTGTGAGACTCCCTGTAACCTTTTCTCTCATCTCCAGACTATTTTAGACTGTATTTAAGAATATATGTTTTTTTCTGTCCTGTGAAGATAGGATGTGAGACCAGGCCTCCGTCATGCTGTGAGCTGGAGTAACCAACAGATACTGGGATCACATCCCTGTAGAAGGGCTGAGAGATTAATTTCTGAATAATGGTCCTAAAATACAGGCAAATGTAAATACAGAAAAATAAGAGGTTAATACTAGACTGAAACAGAAGATAGTTTATAGAAAATGAGAGCACGGTTTAAAACCAAGGGAGAAAATATCTCCTCTGTGTGCATCCCATCCCCCATTCCCCCCGCTCCATTTCTACTGCCTTCTGTTATAGTTTCTGTTCAATTTAAACCAGTATCAAGAATTCACAGAAGATTAAATTAAATCGCTTCTTTTAGAAAATAAATTACAAAGGACGACCTATTAAAAGCAGCGTCTTTAGAAATGAATAGTAAATGGCAAATTTAATATCCAGTCTGAACTGAGAGTAATTCAAGTTTCTGTTTGAAGCAGTAGGAATTTAAGAGCCCAAAGGAGTTTGGAAAAAATAACAGCAACTGAACTCAATAAGGGTTTAGGAAAACTCTTCAAGAAGTACGTAGAAGTTCTTACAAATCAAATATTAAGGCTATACAGCTTTCTTTTTCAAATCCTTTCTCCTAGTGCAAACCAAAGAACTCTTTAAGACACTTGCCTTAATTCATATGCCTCCTTTCAAGCACTGACATTGTTTCTGATCAAGTAAAACTGCACAATGGCAAGGATCATGTTGTAAAGTGTTACAAGTTAGTAAAGCAACTCGTCAGAACTGAATTTATAGTAATTCAGGGCTGCGTGGTGTTCCGTTCTTCCAGGATCACCAGGATATCAGTAACAATATCACCAGTGAGTGAAAAAGTGCTAAGAGCTATACATAAATGATACGTTTCCCAGAGCTCATATGAAAGCTGTGACACCTTTGCTAGAGGAACTGCTAGGTTAAAAAACAACCCTTTCCTGGTTGTCATGTTCAAAACGAAAAATAATTGTCTGGAAAGTCAAACCAGTTTTTTCCAATTATCTCTAATTTTGTATGTTTTCACAGAAATGTTTCTAGCCAGTAGCAGCATTCTCTAAACATAAGGCTGCATCATGCTGCTGTCTTGTACACAGAATCCAAAGGTTTTGCTTTTAGTGTCAGCATGCATGAGAAAGAGGATTTTCACAGTTTCTTAAGAGATATGCCTTTGCTTGTTCATTATTGCTTCAAAATAGCTACAACTTTTGTACATTAATACTGGGTTTCACTGTGGTTTTTTCGTCTCCTGCACTGAAATGCTGAGCGGTGCTTCATTTGCCAAAAAGCAGATGCTTCTTCCTGCTCCTCCTGCAGCCAAATGTTTGATTCGGATGGGGTTTTGCATCTGTTATATCAGTTATGGGAATTGCAGGAACTCATTAGCGCTCAAGCCCTATGTCAGCAGACTTCCTTCGGGAGAGAGAGGAAAATGAGCACCCCACAAATAATCCACAGCAGGAGGTTTTGTCCTTTCAGAGATATCAAGACAAGTATCTTTAGTTCTGTAGCTATTTCTACAGGTATTTCTAAAATACCTACTTTTTCTTCATAAATATGCTTATATTACCTGCTGCCAATGAATGAGTCTGACCATTGACTTCACTGAGAATAGAAATACTGGAAGAAAAATCAGTAATTTAGTTTTAGGTGACCTCTTATGGATTGGATTTACTTTAACATAAGTGATCTGTGTCCTGCAGACAATTGTAAAATAAACTTTGGAGGCTGCTTTTCAAAGTTATACCATATGTACTGTCAAAGCTTTACTTAGATTTTTTTTTTTCCTTTTTATTGGCACCTTCATAGGACAACACCGTTCTGGCATAAGAATGCACCCAACTCCTCTCCCCCCTGATAGCAGTGGCTTGTTGTTAGAGTGGATACTGTCCAGGAATTTAATGCAATTGAATGCTCATTGCAATTTTATCACTTCTTTTCAGGACAGATGTTTTTAAGTAACATGGCAAAATGAGAAAGGGAATATATTTTTCTTTAGCTTTCTCCAGAATTTCTTCAGGGCACAAAGGTGTTGCCATTTGGATGCTTTAAAGTATAAACAACATATTTGTTCCCTTTTATGCTGAATAAACAGACCAAGCCCCTATGAAATGTCAGATATATCCTTAGCAACTCAGCTATTTCTCATAAAGCATCAGCAGACCTAAGCATTTTTTCTTATTTATAATTAGTAGCTTTGCTTTTCCAATCAATCCTTTTCTACATCTTAACATCCCAGAAGTTCTCTTCTGTTCCCTTTGAGGTCTGTTGCCTGACACATATAAGATAATATTTTTATTTCGGTGCCATATCCCCATGGAAACAGGAATTATGCTGCCATTTATTGAGTGAGTGTTTTTGAGAACAGCTGCCCAACCACCACCTCTTAAAAATCAGTTGGCTAGTTATGCCACATCAGGTAGGGCTTGCCAGTGGGTACTGTGAAAAGTATTTATGTTCCCTGTTCTAAGATGAAAGACACTGAAAAGCACTTAAATACACTGTTGAGAATGAATAATAAGACCACTGAAGACAGGATGGTTATTTTCATATATATGCAAAAATGACATAACTGAGTGATTGTGTAAAGCAGCTCTGTTGAGCAGAGAAGGCTGCTTTATAATAAATTCAAGACTTATTTTCAGAACTTCTGTTGTTAAATGAGTGGCAGAATTTGGCCAGATTATTTTTGGTTTGACGGTTGTGATAAGGAATCCACTTTGTTCCAGTCCCTGTAGTAAGTTTCTTACACTTATCCCAATCAAAGAAGCCACACAGAAAATGACCGGATATCATTCATACCACAGCCTATGAGAACAGAGTCTTGTTTAATTTCCAAAACCATCCTGCTTCATGTATTATTCCTGTGATTTAATGTAATGGCTTTCTTAATGTTTCACTTGGATTCACTTCAGTAAAATGGCCTTTACTCTCCCTCCCTCCCCCCAGTTTCCTACTTAAAAATTGCAGATTAATGAGAATTTGCATGGATGAAATGAATTCTACCCCATCAACTCTCAATTATTTGTGGGTGGTTTACAAGTTGTGGGTTAGTTGAAAGACAGATTCAGGGACACTGAACTGGCTCCTTGCAGAGCCAGGTCTGGTCTGGCAGGGCTTGTGTGCTAATATACAGTGCTGTGGGAAGGTGACTCTATAGTTTCCAGGGTCAAATTGGCCCAGAAGCAGTTCAGACACTTTACACAACCTAAACGAATACCACTTGGTCTCCCTGCACCATGCAGAGTCAACCAAATGGCTCTGCATGGAGCTAGTCCAAGTCTGGCACAGCTGGCTTGGAGAGGAGGTGAAGAGTTTGACTGGCACAGTGTGATGGCTCATAGAGCTTTCTCTCTCCATGCCTCTGTGCTGTTTTCCAGCAGCACTCCTGGTCCAAGGGATAGTTGCTAAGAAGCAGAATGAAACTAATGTACAGAGCCAGCATGGGTCTGGTGCTGTGCCCGAGCTGATGCACACTGCTAGAGCAGGAGTCTGGGATAGAGACAACCAAATGGCTCTGCTAAAGTCAGCTGTGGTCTACCTGCCTTGTTGGCTCTGCCAGCCATGCTGGTCATTGACTGTCTTTGCCTCATGCCCATTCAATACTTTCGGATATTTCAGGTATCTCCATCTTCCTTACCTGTGGCCAGCTGATGCTAAATTCCTTTCTGAAACAAGGCTGGGTTTGGGGGATACTTATTGACTAATGTTCGGTATATCTAGAGACGACAGGGTCATACCAGAGCAGATCCAGAGAAAGCAGAATATAACCTGGTGCTCTCTGACTACCAGTGAGCATTACTGCCTGTTTAGGAGTACAGGAACCAAAACCATACTAAATTATTTACTGCACGTACTGGAAAAGAATCTTAAAGATTACATCTTATTGCATGAAACTCTTTTATCAAACTCCACATCAACAGCCATGAGTATGTTAATTCTGAATTTGATACAGCATTTATTTAGGCCAGGGATCTGGCTTAGCTCCTGAGTGGACTTCTTGAGCTTTTGTGTCGGGAAACTTGTTCTTGTGCCTCATTTTTCTAATATTGTCTGTTTTCTGATAGATTCTTCTGGGTACTGAAATGTTGAAAGACCATTAACAAACATCAGTTTATTCAAAACTAGGTTTCCAAAAGTGCAATCAGGGAATGACAGGTCCCACATAGGATGTCGAGAAAGCTAAAAGACATTCTTGAAGGGAAAAGCTTACATAAAACAAAGCCTACCCTGAATTTAAATGGTTTTTACTGTAATAGAAGCTAGAGTATCTATCACACTCTTATGCAGGGGATCATGAAGCTTTGGGAATCTGATCTTATAATGATGAATTTTAGGCATTTCTGTCTACAACACTGTTCTCCCTACAGATTCGTTAAAAGATTTGAGATCTAAAATGAGCTGCATGACATTGTTGCTCTTTATATCATATATATGTGACCTTAGAAAATCTCTCTCTTTAAGAGGATACCTTATTTTTCTATTTTTTTTTTTTTTAGAATAAAAGTTTCTATTGCATTCATTGATTATATACATAGCAGACTTTTTCCTTTGTTGTGGGTATATCTTATCTTTTCTTTGGAGTAAAACTTATACCCCTAAAACTGAAACTGATGCATCCTGCTGCAAAGAAAAGACTTTTAGAAGCATTATCCGCTTCTGATACTTTCAGGTTTTCTAGAATTATCTTTTTTTTTTTTTAGAGAGAAGGAGATTCAGGGAAAACCCAAAATTAAGAATTGCCTTTGTGAATGATTTTTTCAGCCTTTTTCTTTCAGCTGTCAACAAAGGAAAGAGTGATCCCCCTCTCAACATATAATTTTCATGCTGACTGTGAAGATGTAGCAAAATCAAAGGGAACACCTACACAAGGTACTCCGAGTGAAGAGAAGGATGGATTGATTCTTCTGTCTGAAGCTTCAGCCAGTCTTTGTGCACTGCAAAAGTGGGCACCAGCACCTCTGGGAAGAGTGCCAGGGTGCAAATTCCAGTACCTCTCTTTCCTTATAGCACAGATTGCACAGATTTTCCAAAGCTGTGAGGATATCTAGCACCTCAGAGCAGAGAGAAGTAATAACCTGGGGAAAGCTACTAGGAGAATCTAGTTCAGAGAGATTTTATGTAGCTTTTTTTTTTAAGAAATATTTCTTGTGAGTGTTTATCAGGCAGAAGAGAATCCCAGGGCGAAAACTGTTGTATTCAGTTTCAATCAGTGTGACGATCTTATTGTCTTGTTTTTGAATATGGTAGGAATACATTTTCTCTTGGTATTACACTGTCCTTTTCTAAGGAAGCAGCAGTAAGTTTTATCTGAGGCATATTGACACATATCCTTCGACAGAAGCCAGGCTTCATAGGAAATTCCCACCTCACTTTAACTCAATTCTCAAAAACAAGGGGATGAAGAGCTATACAGTCTTTTTTAATTTGGCAAAGTATTTTTTAAAATTTTGTTTTCTAAAAATATCAAAACCATGAAAAATATGGAAAAACACAGCCCCTCCCTCTCCCTCTCCCCCTCGCCCCCACCCCCCCATTTGTGGAGTTAGTTCTGTTCGGCTGTCAGGTTTTTTCACAAAACAGCCCTAATAATTTATCTTCCTTCTAATGTCCACTTAAAAACAGTGTGATATCCCATCAGAACAGCTTACAAATTATATGCCTCACCACTTCCCTTTGAAAACATGGATAGGAGACACCGAGGAGTGAGAACACTGTCAGAGAGCTTAAGGAGTAGTTGAAAAGTGTCTCTATGCGGCGAGGCGTGAGTATTTCCATCTTCTATGGAAGAGACTAAATTCCTTCAGCCTATTGCAACTACTGCAAATAGGTTGAGTGCACAGGATTAAGTTTTCTAGAACCACTGGAGACAATTCGTACACTTCAGAAGATAAAAGAAACTGTTTTCTATCTCTGCTTTGAGCTGGGAATCAATGAGATGTGACTGGGCAGACTATCTCAGGAAGCATCTTGCTCCATGCTATTTATGCCTCAGCTGCCTGGAACTGGACTTTGCTCACGTGCTGGCTGGGAAGGAAGTTCCTTTGCTCTTTTGCCTTTAGATGGTATCTGACCTGCAGATATAGCTAAAGACATTTTAAATTATTGGCAGACTGCAGCAGCAGGGAGCTCAGTGCATGCTAACTGACAGAATATTTTACTTTTCTTGATGGGTGTCTTTTCCCCCACCATTCTGGGCTGTGCTACCGCAGCTAAACAGCTACCAGTGTCTGAGACAGCAGGTATAAAGTAGCCTAGTTAATTCCAAATTACTTGCAGACATTATGCTTCAGATTTACTGTTTGTTTATCATTCTTGAAGAGAAAAGGGAGTAAAAGCAATTTTTGGATGTTAATATATTCTTTCTTAAAAAACTTCTCCAAACAACAAACAATAAAGGAATAGATGAGATATGGGTCACTGAGATTTGGTATTTCAAGACTCTTATGATATAATGCTTTTCATAAAATTATCAGGCTGCACCTTAAAAGAAATTAATTTTGTCCTCACTACTTGAATGAAAAGCAATTCCAGAATTTCACTGCTCTAATTTTGCAAAGCCTTTTTTAAGTCCCAGAAAAAAAATATATTCTTATGCCATCATCTTTTAACTTAAATTTCCCTTTTCTTTCCTTATGCTTTTTTCTAGATGCTGTACTGGGCCTGGCTGGGATGGAGTTAATTGTCTTCACAGCAGCCCATATGGTGCTGTGTTTTGGATCTGAGACTAAAACAGTGTTGATAATACACCAGTATTTTGGCTACAGTGCTTGCACAGCATTGAGGCTTTCTCTGTTTCTCACTCTGTCCCCTCAATGAGCAAGCTGGAGGTGGGCAAGAGGTTGGTAGGGAACACAGCTGGGACAGCTGACCCCAACTGACCAGAGGTATATTCTGGGCCATGTAATGTGATGGTCAGCAATAAAAGCTCAAGGAAAGGAGGACAAAGGGATTGATGTTCATGGTTATGGTGTTTGTCTTCACAAGCAACCATTACACTCGCTGAGGCTCTGCTTTCCTGGAAATGGCTATCTGCCTGCTGATGGAAAGTAGTGAATTAATACCGTATTTTACTTTGCTTCACATGCAGCTTTGCTTCACCTACTAAACTGCTTCTATGTCCACCCACAGGTTTTCAGCTTTTGCTCTTCCGATTCTCTCCCCCATCCTGCTGGGGGAGAGTGAGCGAGTCACTGGGTGGGTGTTTAGCTGCTGGCTGGGGTCAACCACCACTGATACAGACAGCAATGGTGCTCTTACTCTCTTCCATTATTCATTTTTGTAGTTATTCTTAGAGCCGGACCCTACTCACAACCATTCCCTAGCAGTTCCATTTTGAACTCTTTTTCCTGATGACAAACTGCCTTTTACTGATTTGGTTATTTTTTTTTTCCCCTAATGAAAATAATTCTACTGCTTCATCCCAGGTTGTTTTGTGTTCTTTTGTCATCTGGGAAGGGTTTTCTAAATACCTTCCATTTCCACCTTATTTTTTTCTGAGTTTCATTAGATAATTTTATAAGCTTAATTCAGTTTCTTTTCAGCTCTGAAGAGAAAACTGATTTTATTTTTGATTCATTAATATGAAATGACAAAAAAAAATTGCAAGGACCAAAAGCATCAGACTCAAAATGGAAATATAAACTTAATTCCCTCTCCTTCCTCCAGCTAAAGAGATTTCTGAACATTTACTTCCTGGAACATGAAGTTTTCTTGCCCTGTATTTTAGCTTTTAATTATTTTTTATCAAGGATGAACAGAATTTCTGTCAAGCCAAGATATTTTCTGACTTGGTTAAAAAAAAAGAGAGGGTCGTATACTTGGGAAAATTACAGAAAGACAGTTTATGGGCTGTAGCAAGTAAGAATTACTGGTGTAAAATGATTATCAATTACTCACTTTCAACCAGCTATCTCACTGGATTCATTCTACCTACTATATTGTAGTGCATTTATCAACTTAATTCAGGCAGTTAGTCATTTGATTTTCTCATTTCATTATTATGAATAGAGAGCAATTGTTTTTGTAATTATGGTAATAAACTGTATTTGGACCTGATTTACCCTCCCACAACTTTATGCACCTCAGCTAAGTTGTGATCCTTTTTAGCCTTCCCAGTACAGATGCTCCATTTATATTTGGTGGAAGAAGAAAAGAGTCTCTCAGGAAAATTAAGATCTTAAGTGGCTTCACTGAAAAATTTGAATCAGGCAGGCTGGGTTTTGGGCATGCTTGTTATCACACAGAGAAGCAATTGTTTTGAATTCCAGTATGTTTCTGTCAAATCTGGTACTGTTTTCCTTTAACAAACTTGCTTGAAATGTAGTTTAATTTTTTCTAAAGTTTTCTCAATCTGCTGTCTTGAAACTTTGGAAGACTTTGAGCTTTCATAACTTCTCCTGATATCAGTCAGCATTATGTACACAGAAGGTACACAGTGTGTCTCTGAGGATTTGGGCTATTTGCAATTTTCTTTTGCTATTTTCCCAAGGAGGTGTTGGATCCAAGACCAGGACAGAAATCAATAACAAGAGGTCAATCTCCTAATACTGTACGCACTACCTATACAAGCACCCATAAAGTGGCTGTTTAAATGACTGAATTTATATGAGGCATTTAGAACTAATTTTAGGATTTTCATATAGTCTCTTGCAGTATGCAAATGAAGTACTGTAAAAAAGTAAATATCAGTTGCAGTCCTCTATCAAAACAGTTTCTGCTCTGAGTTCAAAATATCTTTGACAATTTTTGTTATTTCTTTCAGCATCTTACACTTAATATCCCACTCCCTGTAATTATATTGGGCTTTATCGTCTTCTGATTCTTTCTACACCCAAGAATATTTTATTTTCTGCCTTGAGAAATATATATATATTTTAATTGAAAATGTATTCCTGCTATTCGTTAAATGTACTATTAGCTTCATCTCTGACCTTTTGTTTTTCAGCTGTATTCATTTTACACAGTCCCTTGGATATAGCTAGAGTATATATTTTCAGGTTTGTGCTTCTTTGTTCATCAACATTAGTTGCCTTTATTTCTGGTGTATTTTTAGCTAGATTACATGCATAACCCTTGGGCATACATTAATTTATCTTTGAATGTTTTCCATTTCCCTCTGTGTCCTTTATCTCTATTGATTTATCCTACTTGATTTCATCCTGTGCTTTTACATTCTTCTAAAACTCACTCTTTGAAATTTAACATCCTTTTTTTTCCTTTTGTGGTTTTACCTGTGTCCTAATTACCACCCTAATTAGGTTATGAACACAATTGCAAAGAGCCCTACTCACATCTGCAATGTTATATTTACCACACACAGACATAGCCAAAGATTGATTTTTTTCTCTAAATTCAGCCTTTTCCCCTACTGGATATATACTATAATGCTGTGCTTTAGCCACAGAACTAATAAATCTCTTGATTTATTTCTCTTATGCAATGAGCCTAAATTTACTAATTCAGAACCTTAAAAATTTGCCTTATATTACTTACCTCTTCTCATATAATTTTGTGTTCACAACTCCTGTATGTTGCTATATGTTTTTTCAACCAGAGACTATCAATTTGTTTGTTTTTCCTTTTTTTTTTTCTTTTGCTCTGGTGTCATTTCAAAACATGCTAAATGATAAATTTGTATTTTCAAATACAAACTACGTTTACACTTTTCTTAAGAAAAAGGTTACAAACCTATCTTCCTTTTCATTTTCTTTTAATTTGTCTTAAATTGTAGTTTAAAATTTGCTCTTTGTTCCAAATGACACCTGCATAATTTTTTCTCCCCTCCTTCTCCTTTGAATTTCTAATTTATCTCAAGTTTTTGAATCACCCATTTGCAGACTTTCACAGCTTTCACTCGATCAGTCTTGAATTAATTGTATCATGTCTTTTTTATTTGTATGTGCCTGACAGTCTTTGCCATGGTGACGATGTCACTGTAATTGCCATGTACTGGACAAAACTAAAATTGTTCAGGAATGCACTAAGCTATTGTACAGCTTTAGCGTAATGAATATTCAAGTTGCAGTTGAATAGTAGGAGTATTCACTTGAATAGTAGGAGTAGATAGATAGATAGATAAAAATAGTTGATGTTTCTATAAGAACTTATGTGTGGCGACAGCAAAAAAACCTCCCACATTGTTTTCTCTTTGTTTTTGTTTTTGCCTCCTCGTTTAAGAAACTTTTCCTTGCTTACAGTAGGCAGTATCCACAAGCATACTCTCATTCTCGTTGTTCAGCTCCTTCCTACTGTTATTTCTGGCTAATGCCTTTAACCTACTGAGTTGTCAGTTCTTTCACCTATAATATTTTTGAGAACCAGAAAGCATTTAAAGAGACTCAAGATTTTATGATTTCATACCTCCATCATATTTATGACTCTACGTTCAGAAAATTATTCTATTTCTTAGAAAATTATCCTATTGCATTTTTCTTCAAATCACTTTCTAGCCACCAAGACTCATAGATCCTAAGATAAAAGGTCAGATTGCTTTAATCTGATGGACTCCACCTTTAACCTTACAGGTAATGGTGTAGAAACTTCAGAAGTGTTCACCTGAAACTTCACTGCCTTCCCAGAAAATGCTGGGAATGGTTTGAAATCCTGTAGCCTCTTCATTTCAATATCCAATCCAGTCCCACTGTAAAATATTACTATTTTTTCTTTTCAGTGACAGCCTTGTCTTTATGTCTCTTTAGCAACTGCTGCAATAGGCCTGGAGTCCCTGTGTGTGTGTGTGGTGACCTCGTCCAGGAAGGTGGCGTGGCATTGGGAAGTGGAAAGGGAATAAATGAATATGATGTATGTGTGACTTCCTCCTTGAAATCCTCCTCCCAAAATTGGCATATGTCATCTGCCCACACTACAGCATGTGTCAGCTCCCCCCATTCATGTTCTAATGCCTGAGGTCAGCTGTTTCTGCACCATGTTCTAAAACATTTACATCTCTTACAATTGCATGTGAGTTAGACTACAAAACCCACATCTCGCATACATTTCTTGCATGACTTCATGATCCACATAATGTTTCATTTGTGGTTGTTTCTAGAAGGCTTTAATTCTTCACCTCTTCAGGTTTCTCTCCCCAAGGAGCTTCTCTTCCACCACCAAATTGACAGGTGGTTGAAAGTTTCTGTGTGTGGCTTGGCATCTATTAAGCTCTTCTTTACTCAGTGTCTTCCCTCTTTTTCTCTTACACCGTCCTCTCTTACTAGCTCTAAACCCAGGTGCTCTTGATCTTTTTATTGCTCTCCTCATCTTTTCTAGGTATCCTTGCTACTTTTTCTACACACCAGGCAATACAGGAACTCAGTTCATAACCTCAAAAAAATATACTGCTGTCAGATACTTTGGTTAATGTTGTAGGTACGTTGTGTATCTGCATTTCTCCTTAACTGTCTTCCCTCAGAAATCAGCACATCCTGCCCTAGTTGCAAACTTTCTGTTTTACTAAGTCTTAAGACGTACAGTCTTTCACATTTTACAACACACCAGGTTGAGGTAAAAGTGGATGAACAAAATATGAAGCAATCAAGGGCCTGTGAAGAGAGCCCTCATCACACCCAGTCAGACCCCTGGTGTAATCCAATTAAATTGAACAGTTCACAGGAAAACCCAGAGGATTAAACACATTTGCCCAAGCAAACCCGCTTCCTACCACTTGAGGAGTATAGCTCTGAAAACATGCATCTCATTAAGTTGTGTTAGACTTCCGAAAATGGCAATTAAGGCTAAAAGGTTAGAGAAAGATAATAAAACATCATAGGGATTCGGTAAACTCCATCTCCCTGCACCTCCCTCTTCCCCCCAGCCAGTGCCAGCTGTTTTCTAATTAACCCAACGGTAGCAAGGTGTCCACAAGAGAATATCTGCTGATTAGCCAAAGAACTCTCATTTGCTCAATGCTACTAGGACTGTGTCTCTAAAGCTCCCTGTTTTACAAAAGTCTTCAGGCATCCTCAAAGTTATGTCTATTCAATATGCAGCTACAGTAGCCGTATACAAACAAAGTCACACAAATTCCGCTAAAGCGATCAGCTCATGCTAAGCCTTAACAGTTATGCAAGTGAGACCAAGACGGTAGAGTGAAATTATCAATATTCTCATTTCCACCTTTTCCTCAGTTATTATCCTCTCTTCTCGCCTCCAAACAGTCTTTTTAATTCCTTTTCCATCACTGGAGTGTCAGTCAGACTCTGTCCTTAGGGAGCAGTGTGCTGCTGCAGCCCCAGGGTGCCAGGGCATGACTGGGAGCACCTCAGCAGGCCGCCATCACCCACCCCCTCCCCATCCCAAAATTTCCCCATCAGGAAATCACTTGTAGATAAAATTTGTTAAAGATGCAAGGGCTCGTCTGTCTTTCCTTCAGTTTTGGTAGGCTGGTGTTTAGACCTGGATTCATTTAGGGGAGTAGTGAAAGGAGGTGACAGAAGTTATCAGTGCAGAGAAACAGGTACTCTAGAAGACCATTTAGTTGAGCTGAGGTCTGGACTGCCTGTTAGGAGTACCTGCGGTATGCCTTGAGTGGCTAGGCTCTCACTTCAGGGTCTAAATTTAGGTGGGACAAATCAGTTTCAGAATATAAGCATTCAAGGTAACGTCTTCTAATTAATATGCCTTTAAAGATTTAAATTAGATTTAGGTAGAGTAAATAACAATAATCCTATATGTGAAAGGGAGAGAAACTTATTTGCCTAGCTTTGGTATATTAAGAGACATATTGGTAAGTCTATCAATAAGATTAATTCTATCTCTCTTAATACTCTTTTTATTTCTGTATGTTTCATGTCTAAAAAGATAATTTGCTTATGCTTTAGTAAAGAGAACTCCATCTACAAATATTTCTTCTTATTACTAAAATATCTAAGACTATGTTAAGACTTTTGTCGTGCTGACATCAACAAATGATCTTTTATCTACAGCTGACTAGAAAGAGCATTTTGGCACCCTCTCTGTACTCCTGTCTTCTAGGATAGCTTCTGAAAATCATAGAATCATAGGATCATAGCATCCTGGGAAGGGACTTTAGACTGGACGAGTCTAAAGAGACTTTAGAGGGATGTTAGACTGGGAAGGGACTTTAAAGATCATCCAGTTCCAACCCCCCTGCCATGGGCAGGGACACCTCCACTAGACCACGTTGCTCAAAGCCCCATCCAGCCCGGCCTTGAACACTTCCAGGGATGGGGCATCCACAGCTTCTCTGGGCAACCTGTTCCAGTGTCTCACCACCCTCACAATAAAGAATTTCTTCCTGATATCTAATCTAAATCTCCCCTCTTCCAACTTAAAACCATTACTCCTCATCCTATTGCTCCACTCCCTGTTAAAGAGTCCCTCCCTATCTCTCCTGAAGGCCCCCTTTACGTACCGGAAGGCCATTATAAGGTCTCCCTGGAGCCTTCTCTTCTTCAGGCTGAACAACCCCAGCTCTCTCAGCCTGTCTACCCACTTTCTCACACCATTCAGCTACAGAAACACAGGCAATCATTTTACAAATAGTAATAGAGCTACTTTTCTATTATAAGCTGACATTTTTTTTTTTTTTTGCATTCCATTGTAACATCCCCTGAAATTTCATATGACACTTCTCAAACAACATTTTTTTCTTCCTCAGAAGTGTTATGACAAATCCTGACCTGATGTTTTTTCAAAACCTGTAATGTCAAAGTTGGTGCATGTAAGTCATCTGGGGATGACAGTGGTAGAGAAGTCATTTTATGAAATACTGAAACTTAGTCCTGCCATGAAACTTTCATTCAGTTGACCATGTTTAGGTGGTTGAGTAGTACTGTATCTTCTATCATTTCAGTGTACCCACAGGCAGCTCTAAAGTTGAAAGGTCTGTGTTGCTGTACACCAGATCTGTTAAGTAACACTGAAATTAAACACCAAAACAGTAGAGTGATCACTATTCTGGTTTAAGTGTAAAATTAACTAGGATATAAGAGAGAGAGGTTTGGGTTTTTTACCATTCTTAATGATATTCATTATCTACTATTTTAGGACAATTTGTTATTTTCTATTTACACACCAGTCAGAACTGAAAGCACTTAAGCACATGGTTTGTTCTATTTCCAGTGTGAAAATCAAGGTCTTATTACTGGTAGTGGTGGCTATAAATTAAACACAGATGGAGAATACATATCACTATTTTTTTTTTTTTAATTCTTCCTGCACTATATTATTCTCCAGATTTAAAATGCAGGTGTTCCAAGACAAAAAAGTTCAGTTATGATCTCTGTCCAAGAAGGGAAAAGACAGCACAATGTAAATTTGAGTACAAAGTTGGAGATAATTTATTTGAAGAGCTGCAACTTTTTAAAAATAAAGTAAGGACACAAAACTCGATGCCAAAGGTAAGTCCAGATCATTCTTTCAAAACTGTGCTTTATTGGTAATTAATAGGTTTTGTTGCACTGTTAACAGTCCATATAATTCAACTTCCCCGTGCAAAAAATTTAACCAGGGCAGACATAATTTAATTTCTCTACCATAAAGACTTGTTTGAAGATTTTTCAGAGCAGTTACTTTTTTAAAAAGAGCAAGTGCTTGTGTACACTTATTGAAGAATCATAACTGACCTGAAAAGTTGTAAAATTTTGCTTTTCCAACTTATAAGTAGAAAACATTAGTAGTCTTCACAACTGACATTTAATAATTATATTGCTATAATGTGTTTTGCCTAATTTTATAGATACTTTAAATGAAATTTTTGTTAAGAAATTAAAACCATTTAAACTAGGAATGTAAAAATAAATAAGGCTATAAAAGGATAACGAAGAGGGAGGCAGAGAAGCAGTTCAATAGCTGACACTTCTATTTAAATGTAATCAGTTTTTAAGCAAGAAGAAACACATGAAGAAAGTTAGTTTGAGAAATATTTCAGGCAAAATAATGGTCTGGGTGCTACAGACCTAGTAACTTAAAAACTAGAAGATGGAACCCTAATTGTTCAGTCAGTGCGGTTCATGGAGATCAAGTTTAAATGGTTTCTCTATGAGTCATAAGATCAGTGGAGATGGTAAAAGTGTTGAACTAAACTTACAGAAGGCATTTGACTTGATGTTACATGGCACTTTAATTAACAAATTAAAATTATTTTAAAGCTCTGCAAGGGATATTTTAAAGTGATTAAAGATGGCTAACTGATAGGTCTCAAAATGTCGTTGTAAATTGAAATCATTCTTGTTCATCATCAAATCCTTTCAGTGAACTCCCTCAGGGACTGGTTCTTGGCACACAGATACATCATGTATTTATCCAAGATCTGTAAGAAGCAGTAAAATGACGACTGGTATTGTGTGAGGAAGACCCAGGGACAGGGTGAGTGATAAAAAGGGAAGAGGCTAACTCCCAGATGCAGCAATCTGGGACTTGCCACACAAGCAAGGAACAGCCGCAGGGCAGGATGTGCTTTGGCATTTCCCACAGTCTTGGACCCCCAAGGCCAAGGGACCTGCTCTGTCACCCAGAGAGCCTTTTCTTTCACTGAGACCCAAGCAGCAGAAAAGGAAAATGATTTTTCCTCCTGACCTGCACAGCTAGGGTGTAAAAAAACAGCTGAAAACAGGGAAAAGGTCCTAAAAACCTTGATTTAAATGAAACATATTTGTGTTTTACAACTCTCCCTTAGAAAATCCTATGCCTGATCAGGTCTGGAGGTATCAGAGATCCAAAGCAAAAAAAAATTAACATCTGCAAGACAGATCCACTCTCCAGACCATGGGACAGTTATTCGATAAGAATACAGAAGTGTATAAAAGTCATTTGCCTTCACATTTGTTATTAGGACGTATGGTATTGAAGCACTTTGTCGGTATTTTTTGCCAGCAATTTAGAAAGAACGACAAAATGGAAATGTCCTAGAAAGTCAGAAGAAAACTTGAACTAGTATGAAAAACTAAAGCTCTGTTTGTTGAAAAGCAACTTGTTTTAGTTCAAAGATAGTACTTTGAGCTTTTATTTGGGTTCTGAATCACAACTAGCTCTGAACCAGCTCTGTAGTACATCCTCCAGGGTCCCAGTCCTGTGATAATCTTGTCAGGCCATAAAGCATTTCAAGCCACCTTCTTGTCTTCCTTGTTTGTTAGAAACATGAGACTGCAAGTATCTTATGCTGTCCATTTCATCTATGAATTTCGCTTATGACAAAAACGTTGTTACCATTTTACAGAAGAGAAACAGGCTCTGAGAGGTTTGATTCTTGGAAAGATACTGGTATACATCTCTACATCTCTTTGGAGGCTGCCTTTTGTTTTACTTTTGTGACTTCTATCCCCTAAAGAAAAGTAATTAATTAGAATGAACACCTTGTTAAGGCAGTGTTGGCTTAAAAAAGAAGGGAAAGGATGTATAGCTTTTCTCTATGGGAATATCATCTCAGTTCTGAATGGAGACACTTTCTAAAGAGTGCAATGGACACATAGAAGATTTATGACAGAACATTACTTCTGTGTTTCTTGATTTTCTGATATTTGCAATTATGTACTTAAAACTTGCAATTATGTACAGAAATAAGGATGATGACTCTAAAGTGGCAAAGCTCAACTCATGTGAATATCAGCACTTAAGACTAGTGTGTTAAGCATGTGGTAGTTTGTTTCCTCAGCTGTATGCATAGCTTCTCAAAAGTTAATCTCATACTTAAAGAAACCCCGTCATCTTTAAAGAGAAAGCATTCTGGAATGCCATTTTTTTCCCAGATACTTGTATTCCTCAGTTTTTCTTTATTCTCAACACAACCAATAATGCTCTTCATCTCATAATACCTTTGCTATTATTTTAAACTAAGGCAATAAATTACAGAAAGTTAAAGACCAAAAGGAGGCTTGATGTAAATTGCAGTTGGAAGTATCTTTGAGTGTTCAAAGCCAAAGAAATACCAATTAATGTGTCTGTCATTCTTTATTTCTAAATTGCTACTGTCATTATGTCCTTTTCAGTGCCTAGGAACTTGCCAGGGAACATGCTTACCAATAAAAAACATTTTGTCAGGGATGCTGTAAGAAAGAGAGTTGTGACTGAAAGCGTTGCAGAGAACCACTCTTAGAAACATCACTGTTACTGACACTTTGTGAGCACTTTGGTTCAACTTCACAATGTAGTAAAAAGTTAAACCATCCTTCCTTGTCTATGGGGGCAAAGAAAGATTTTGTCCTCTGGAAAGTCAAACTATGTGGCCCTGCCCTGCCACGTGCCTCTGTCGCAGGTTGGTCTGCGGAGCTCTTTTACAGCGCTGTTCTTTCTCACAATGCTGTGATTTTGGGCACTGTCACTACTGCCAGGACACCCATCCTCCCATTGCTGGACCAGGGATCACACAGCACCAGCTAACGTATGGTGTACATCTGCTTTATGGAAAACTGATATAATTTGCACGTGTCAGTCCAGAAGCATGCAGGAAATCAGTGTAATTGAGAGAAAGGTATTAACTGATTAACACATGGGCCACATCTCTTTCTTCTCTTATTACCAGACCCTCATGAAGGATTTCAGCTGAAATATGAAAGCAGTTGGTTTCTTTTTCTTTCATCACTTAGACACTGCTCTTTTTCAGCAGAAAACAGCTCTCAGGTGATATTTCAAATGTTCTCAGGACTAACACAGCACTGCTGCAGTGAAAGCTTTACAATTGCCAACAAGAAGAGCATGATCAGATTAAAGCTGGCTGAGTACACCTGAAAATTATGCTTGCAGCAAAGCTGTATTATTTGTAAGACGTTCATAATTTTATTCTCAGGATTAAAAAAAATTCACAAAACAACAAAAAATCCTAACAATTTTCTCTTAGGAAAGACATACACATGCTTTGCTAGAGAGACAGATCTAAGTGTGAAATTCATCAAGAAAAATTCATCAGTCACAAATATGTATCAAACATTAGCTCTGGTTTAAGCTTAATATTTATTTAGAAGCTTGCTTAACATGTTCAAATTTGGTAGTTTAGTTTTATTTTATAACTGTGTTACAGAAGCCTTCCAAACACTACTTACTATATATTGATACATTTGTGTCAGATATAAATAGCTTTCAAAAATATTTTAGATCTTCCCTTTGTATGCCAGACCCGTTTGGTCTAAGCAAATTAATATTTTGTCTCTTCAAGGAGCTTAGAATATGTATTGCATTAGCATGAATTATGACTGAGGTCACAATGTACCTTATTCTTCCTTACAAAAAACGATTGCACAACAGATTGCTATAAAGCCTCTGCAAGGCTTATTAGCTCCCTTCAGATTTGTTTTCTTAAATGGAAAATGAATTTGTAAAAATCTGGTCTACAAAACAATATCAGAATTGACTTCTTCCAAAAGACAAAATTAAAATCTATACTATGTTAAGGTACTTTAAAATTTAGACACTTTGATCTTGTAAGTGGTTGATCAACTGAAAAAGCTTGCTTCAGACTTATATAAGTAGTGTCACTGAGTACTGCAGACAGTTTTAATATGAATAGAATTACTTGTATGCTCAAATGTTCTCAGGATTAGGTCTATCTTTTGTGAAATGGAGACCAAGCAGAGATTCCTATGTGAAGATATTTTTCAGTTACAACTTTAAGCTGGTTTTTTTTAATTTTATTTTTCTTAATTTCTGTTTTTCTTTATAGAAAGGAAGTCTCAAAGCTCTAAGAAATGCCATTAAGTCTCAGTGCTTTAAAATCTATTTAGATTATAAATGAACACAGGTTCTTTTTGCTCTGAAATCAGAGATTACTGGAGATGCATTATCTGAGGGATTATTTTCTATCTTTAGCAGCTGGATATATTTTAAAGTTAGATTCATCTGTTATTAAGTTAAATTCACACAGTTCAGGATCAGGATGCAGAAGATGGTAACAAAGTGCCGCTTTAATAGATGATCCATAGAAATCCCAGTATCAACAGGCAGGTGTCACATTTGCATGCATTTCTCATACTCTGCTTGGATCCCAAATGGATAGCTGCCAAGTAGAAGAAATTTTCTTTCTTTTTCATCTAAGACCTTCCTCTTGTTGGTACACAATATATTTTCATCAGGAATGCATGAATATGTAAAACCCCTGAACTATATAAAATATGTATTTGTGTAATCACTCATAGCCAGGTTGTATTACTGCAATAAATTATACTGTTTGGTGTAATAGTGAGAATAAAATGATGATCATAATAAACAGAGAGGCTATCTTTATTACCGTTCTCATTGTTCTGACACCATGACCATATTATTCTCTTTTCGGCCATATTTTTGTCAAGGCAGATGTAAAAATCATAAACCTGATGATGCATCTTGCATTTTAGAATGAACTCCAGAGAAAAGCAAGACCCAAGCATGGATTACTAAAACCAGCAGATGACCACTCTGCTTTCTCCTTTGAATGCCTTACTGTTGCTAACAACCTGACTTGCAGGTCTCAAGTGCCTTAGAGTTAAAAGTGTAATTGTAGTGGCTGGAGTGGTACTGCCCAATACCATGGAAAGACTGAAGACACTCCGTCTTCATAGATGCCTGCATCAATCATGAAACCTTATATTCTTCCTTCTTTTGGGTTTTAGATTAGAGTACTTCGAAATTTTTTCAGGCTATGATAAAGATAACTTTGCTTTTACTCTTACTGCTTAGGTATTACTCTTACTATTTATAAAAAAGCCTACCAAACTGCCTACCAAAAAGAGTGGTAGCATGAAGGTTAGTAGTTAACAGATACAAGAAACACTGAAAAGCTTAGGTTCATCCTACACTGACATTATCCACCTGAAACTGGTCATCGAGTGAAAGACAGACTTCCAAAAGCAGAGTCATGACTCCTAGACTTCCCAAAAGACTCATTTTTACAGCTATTGTCACTGGGTTTGCTTTAGTGAGAACCAAAGGCAATTATGGTCTTGACTCAGAAGGTTCTAATTAGGTGAGACACATCTTCAGTGTATTTGGCAAAAATACACGCTGAAGCTCTAACACTTCATTCACCTCATTTGGTGGAAACCTGGTAATTTTAAAGGTTGAGGAAATCACTTTTTTTAAGATATGGTGTTTCTGAAAACTTCATAATTTTAGCCCCAGTGGTTCTAATCCAGCTATGGATTAGTATAAATTTAGTAAAATATAATCTTACAAGAATATTCCAGTTTGCAGATTGCCTAATTTCCTCACCATGGGGAGAATCAAGTAGCTCCAGAGATACTGGTCCAAAGTCTGGTCCAACCAAGCATACGGTGAAGAACACGAATACAGCCAATTGTGAGAACCAAATGTCAAAGCTAGAAGTGTGGATCAGTCCCTGAAAGTTTGCAGTGAACAGTACATATTTGACTATCTGCGTAAATTATTCCTGATATTATAGTTGTAGATATTGGTCCAATTAAGATGGGAGCATCACTTTACTAAGTGAATTATGAGCACATTGTGATAAAAAAACCTTTGTCATGAGAATCTAAAAATCTAAATAAAATCTATCTGTGCATTATTTACAATGCAAACATCCAAACTTCATACACTGAGATCACCCATACGTCCTACTGAACTAGATTTAGATGGGAGGAGCTGTGAGTATGTATCTATGAAAAATCATTTCAGAAATTTGTTATGCAGATAATAGTGTGCCCAAAAGGTAATTTCAAGGTATTTACCAAGAACACAAAGCCTCATACTCTTCTCCTTGCTACATGACTGGAATATAGACCTTATACTTATTGAGGCAGGGATTGTATCTTTATCCTCTCAATCTGCATACCAAATTGCATCAGTAGATGTTATAAGGTTTGACTGCAAATACGGTTGCTTTAACACTTCACAAGCAAGGAAAGCAAAAAGGGAGAAAATATAATAATCGCTATAATTTATCCTAAGTCCTATTTTGTGAACTGATAGTGTCATGAGATAACATCTGATTGCTGTTAGTGTCTGTCCTCAGGCATATTTCCATCACTAATTATTTTTCTTATTATCAATACTTGCAATTAAAATCTTTGTAATTAGAACACCACATTTTTATAAATTAATTTATATTTAGTTAATTTCTCATTATTTTATTTATTATCTCTCCTTTCACTCCCTCCCATGAATCACAGGGAGGTGGTTTCAGAACATGTTTTCAGAAAAGATTAACTAGACCTTCACTTGAAACCAGTTAAGAACTATTGCCCTACAAACCATCCAGAACATCTTGGTTATGCCTTTATGTGAATATAACATTAATGAAAACATACCAATCTCACTCCTCAACAGTGTGACCTCACATTACCTTTCTGTTTGTCAGGCTGTGACAAAAATTAGCTTTCACAAATGAAAAAGCAACTATTATAGGTAGAGTTAAGGATAACTGCAGGTTAAAAGGAAAAAATTAAGATCTCGTCAAGAAGTGAATAGGAATTACACGGAAAAGTATTATTTTACAGCTAGATATACTGACATACCATTTGTAGCAAGCTGCAAGAAGTCAAGGGAACCTCTTGTGATGACCATCTTAAGCTGTACATTTGGATCTGGATCCAACTTTTTGAAAGAACAAGGACATTTACCCTTAAAGGTTTGGATCAAATAAAGGAGGAATGTATACAGAACTCTCTCCTGAACGTTATTCAGCTGGTGCTGAATTGCCATGACATGTGCTGGCTATTAATATGGTGGCACGACCCCCGGTAGCTATGTCTGGAAACCTTCCTGTTGTGCTCCTGAGTCCGCAAGGACAATGATTATTTTCTTGCATCCTGTTGATGCCATCTGTTGAGTGCAGAGGTCCACTGAGTTGTAGCTTCCCATGCCATCTGCTTTGCACTTCTAACCTGCTTCATATGACTTGCTGGGTGGGCGGATAGCACACTGAACTGCACTGCATGAGTATTTCTTTTGTTCCTCATTCAATATTCTTTCCCATCTGAGTAATATGAATTGCCTCAGATGGCTGCAGTCAGCTGGTGAATCCCAGCGGTGACCACCAAGCAGTTTAGAGTAATTGTTTTAGAACAAGTCATCACTCCTGGGATATAGTATGTATTGAATTGGTGTTAACCGTTGAAATTATTATATTTGAGAGAGGAGACTATGTACTGACCTAGGCACTATGCACTTCATGCAATGTTAGGGACTGACCTTACTTTGATTTTGATATGCTGGACTTGCACTGGCTTAGCAGGAAGCAGTTTTTTTGCGAAATGACAGAGTACATGTAGATTTTTTCTTCTGTGCCTAGTCAGCATCTAAACTCCACTCAGATTTTGCTAAGATTTTTTTATACCTCCTAGCTCATGTTGTGTATTTATTCCACTTGGAGGCATAGAAAACCATCAAGGTTCAATGTCCCTATTCTTCATGCATCTCAGTGGGATACCACTCCTTGCAGCTCTTCCCAGACTGTATACACTTTCAGTACACAGCTGAACATTTTTTCCAGTACTCTTCTACTGCAAAGTAGTTGCTTTTCAGTTTTTTTTTTACTCAAACAGTTCTCTCATTTGATGATAGAAATTTATCTTCAACATATACTGTCAGTTTTATTACATTTAGCAGTAATGTACCATCTGATGACTTTCAGCAACAACCTACCAGATTCCTGACTGTGAAATGTACTGGATTTCCGGTCATCCAGGAATGTAAAACAAGTAGTCACTATCTGCACCCCAAGCAACTCCATGTTCTGTGTGCAGCAAATCAAACACAAAGTGGACATAATGAATTCAGTGTAGATAAGACACCAACCCACATGAAGATTAGCCTCATTTGGGACTTACAGGCAAGAACTTATCTGTGCATGTACAGTATAGACCAGGTTGGCAACACATTTACAGATGGTTTTATGGAAACTTTGGATCCCTACCATTTTCTTCGTTAGAATATTGGCGGGTATAAACTCTTCTTCTTATGGGAAAATACAGAACATACTGTCACATAAACCTCCCCTGGCTCCAACTGCAATGGATATTGAGGAAATTTTTTTAGGGCAATCTTATTTTGATTTTTCTTCAGTATTTTCTTACTGAAAAAGAATCTGGTTTATAAAAACTGCCTATTTGATGTTGTGCATATTCACTGTTTACTCTTTCTAGTACAGTTAACTTTAATTTTCTAAAAGTTGTATCTAGAATAAAAACATCACTTAGGCTCTCCCTCTACAGACAATGAAGAAGCAGAGGAGCACGCACTTCCAGAGGATGATTCATCTCAGCAGTCTTATGCGCTCGTTTATCTCCATTTACGATGAAGGCATCCCAAATGGCCAGTAGATATGCAGGCTTTAAATGTCTGAATAAGTTTAAGGAGATGAATCCTTCTCTAGGTGGTGCTAGCCTTTTCTCAGGTCTGCGACGAAGGATGGAGAACTAGAATCTGCTATTCAAACAGTGGGTGAGATAAAGGGCAGAGCTCCTCCTCTTGGGATATTTATCGTCCCATTTCCTGGTCTGGAGCAGAAGTCAGCCAATTGGGTGGCTACGCAGTTGCTGTCAAAAGATGCTATGCTCAAAGCTGACATTCTCTTTCATAAACACCATGCAGCTTCAGTGCCTGTGCCTGCATACTTTTCCACAGAATTAGGCTGAGTCCCTTCTTGACTGATGTTGGTCATCTGCTATGTAAACTGGGAAGGGGCATCATCAGATTTGTAAATCTATTTGCAAATAATGACCAATACAGAGGCAACTGGCTGAATATGAAATCTTGCAAATCAGCTTTCAAAGACCTAGTAATTTCTACACTTACTCAATAGGAAGGGAATTATGCAGCCATTAGTGCAGGCCATCTGTTGGAAAAGATGCTAGTTCCTTCCAGGAACTAGATTATCCTTATTTCACATACGTAAGGCCTCTTCTTGTCTTTTTTTCCCTCCCCGCCCCGGCCCCCCTCCCGCCCTGTCTTGTCAAGTAGTGCAACTCAGGGATGTGTTTGGGACTGAATGAATAATGAGAGTTGGGCAGGGAGAGACATGAAGGCAGAAGCACCTTCTGTGATGATCCCCTCAGGAAACAAAATTATACTGGAGGGGTGGTAAGTAGCTTATAGTAGTGGAGTTATCGTGTGATGGGAAACAAATTGAGTGATTTCTCACAGCAGAGAGCTGGTAAGGGGGAACTTCACTCTGGGGCGAACGTCCTACCATTACATTCCAGGAACAGTGCAGTGATATGCTGTGCCTCTCCCTTGAGCTGAACAAATATCTCTGCCAGACCTGAGTGAGAAAATGCTCACACATCAGGAATCACAGAGGTGAACAAGATGAGACATGAGATAGTTTCCAGGTCCAACTCCTCTCAGTAAGAAGGGAGAGAGAAAGGAAGGTAAGGACAAAAAGAAATACTGCCCGGACATCTCCTGAGGGACATGGCAGCAGCTCCCTCCTTCATGGAGGGAGAGGAGTCAGAGGAAGAGTAGAAACAGGAAAGCTGGTACAAGCTGGAAATTTGTACCATTTTGTGAGAGCCTGAGTGAGACAAAACTAATCAAAACATTGATGCTGCCAGACCCACGGCTATTGGGAGGGTGCACCTCTTCGCCCCCGCCTGTAATGAAATAGCAAATGAAACCAGCAGTGTCTATGTGCTGTTAATAGGAGATACTCAAAAACTAAGTCCGCTTGCAATCATGGGCCTCCCAGAGTCTTCACTAATCTGTAGCACTTTCGCTCCACTCAGCCCCAAGACGCAAGTGCTCATTGCTTTTCTATTTCTCAAGTGCCTAAAAAACCACAGGCAAGCCAAAGTAATCATTTAGTTTATTATATGGTAAAGGTACAGTAGTCACTTGGGCCCTCTCTAAGCACCAACCTTGGTAGTGTTTATCTCATTTTTGAGAAAGAAAAGATTGGATGCAAACTATCAAAAAACATAGCACCCTAGATCTTTGGGGAAAACAGATGTAAGAAGCCTTAATTTTCTTAAGTGCCCAGCTAAACAAGCACAGATAACAGGGGAGGCATGGCAGATAAACTATTTCCTTGGCCAGGGATGACAGTCTTACCTTTCACACTGAACTTAGCAATTGTTCCTGTCTTTTTGCATCCTTTCACCCGCTGTGGTTTATTAAATGTGTACCCACACACTCTTTTCCTTCAGGTAGCACTCAGCCATACTTTGTCCTCTCTGGAAAAACTTGATGTGCAAGGCCAGGGTCTAGGATGAGGGCAGTTGACTATCAATCAAAATCAAAACCGCAAACTGCCACTGCATTGATTTAGCATATATGTATATATCTGTCCACCTATTACATGTATGCTAATTATATAAAAAAGCACATTTTTTTTCTTCAATAATCCATAACACGCTTATTTTACAACACATGTCATTTTAATAAAGGGAATTCACAGCTGAAGTGTATTTGAAAGATAGAAATATGTTTGATATATTACACACGTATAAGGGAGCACTATAAAGCCCTAATCAATCTGGTGTAATCTCGCAGTTGATCATGTTTTGAGCAGGAGGCTGGACTAAACCTGTGAGGTCCTTCCTGGTCTGGATGATCCTGTGAAACCAGACAGAGGACAGCAGAGTTGTTCATATCTTTCAATACTTCATTAATTCAGCAAGGATATTTTATAATTTCTGCTTTTCAAATTTAATATATATTGTTATTACCTCTCTTTGAATCAATCTTCATAAAGGTGAGATAACAGAATCTCAATGAAAATGAACCAAACCACAATCAGTCAATCAAGCATGTCAGCATTCTTGTCCCAAACAGACAATATTAAACTGGGTGAATAGTTTTGTAAACAATTTCAGTTTTCTCCCAGAAGAATAATTTTACTTAAGAAAACTTTTGTTATATTTACAGGTATCTCAGCCTGATCATTGCTGAGAAGAAGGCAATCAACTTGCTGTCACAGAATCACAGAATGATATGGGGTTGGAAGGGACCTCTGGAGATCATCTAGTCCAACGCCCCTGCCAAAGCCGGTCCACCTAGAGCAGGTTGCATAGGAACGTGTCCAGGCAGGTTTTGAATGTCTCTTGAGACGGAGACTCCACCACCTCTCTGGGCAGCCTGTTTCAGTGCTCTGCCACCCTCAAAGTGAAGAAGTTCCTCCTCATGTTTAGATGGAATTTCTTATGTTCCAGTTTGTGCCCATTACCTCTTGTCCTGTCACTGGGCACCACCGAAAAAAGACTGGCCCACCGTCTTGACACCCATCCTTTAAGTATTTACAGGCATTGTTCAGATCCCCCCCTCAGTCTTCCCTCCTCCAGACTAAAAAGACCCAAGTCCTTCAACCTTTTCTCATGAGAGAGATGTTCTAGTCCCCTAATCATCTTGGTAGCCCTTTTCTGTACCCTCTCCAGCAGTTCCCTGTCCTTCTTGAACTGGGGAGCCCAGAACTGGACACAGTACTCCAGATGGGGCCTCACCAGGGCAGAGTAGAGGGGCCGGATAACCTCCCTCGATCAGCTGGCCACATTCTTCCTGATGCATCCCAGGATGCCATTGGCCTTCTTGGCCACAAGGGCACATTGTTGGCTCATGGTCACCCTGTTGTCCACCAGGACTCCCAGGGTTTTTTCCTCAGAGGTGCTCTCCAACAAGTCAGCCCCCAACCTGTACTGGTGCATGGATTTATTTCTCCCCAGGCGCAGTACCCTACACTTGGCCTTGTTGAATTTCATCAGGTTCCTCTCTGCCCAACTCTCCAGCCTGTGCAGGTCTTGCTGTATGGTGGCACAGCCTGCCAGGGTGTCCACCACCCCTCCCAGTTTTGTGTCATCAGCAAACTTGCTGAGGGTTCACTCCATCTCTTCATCCAGGTCATTGATGAAAATATTGAAGAGGACTGGACCCAGTACTGACCCCTGGGCAACAGCACTTGTTACAGACCTCCAACTAGATTCTGTGCCATTAATCATGACCCTCTGAGCTCTGTCTTTCGGTCAGTTTTTAATCCACCTCACTGGCCATTCATCTAACCCGTACTTCCTAAGCTCACCTATGAGGATGCTGTGGGAGACGGTGTCAAAGGCCTTGCTGAAGTCAAGGTAGACAACATCCACCGCCTTCCCCATATCTATCCATTCAGTCGTGCCATCGTAGAAGGCTATCAGGTTAGTCAGACGTGATTTGCCCTTGGTGAATTCATGTTGACTACTTCTGATATCTTTCTTCTCCTCCATATGCTTTGAGATGATGCCTAGAATGAGCCGTTTCATCATCTTTCCAGGGATGGAGGTGAGGCTGACTGGCCTGTAGTTTCCTGGGTCTTCCTTCTTGCCCTTTTTGAAGCCTGGAGTGACATTGGCTTTCCTCCAGTCTTTGGGTACCTCTCCTGTTCTCCAAGACTTTTCAAAGATGATGGAGAGTGGCCCAGCAATGACTTCTGCCAGCTCCCTCAACACTCATGGGTGCATGGACTTGCGGATATCCAGTTTACTTAACTGTTCCCTAACTTGATCTTCCTCAAGCGAGGGGAAGTCTTCCTTCATCCAGACTTTCACTGTTACCTCCGAAGTCTGGGACTCCTGAGAGCTGGCCTGAGCAGTAAAGATGAAGGAAAGAAGGCATTCAGCAACTCTGCCTTCTCTGCATCTTCTTGTCACCATGGCACATGAGACATTCAACAGCAGGCCCACATTTTCTCTAGTTTTCCCTTTGCTTCCAATATACTTGAAAAAACCCTTCTTGTTGACTTTGACATCCCTTTCAAGGTTTAATTCCAAGGAGGCCTTGGCTTTCCTCGTTTTATCCATGCATATCCTAATGGCGTTCTTGTAATCTTCCCATGTGGTCAGTCCCTGTCAGCACAGTTCTGAAGTGGAGGTGTTTGAAGCTTTTATAGCTTGGGCCTGGATCCACCTCACACAAAGTTAGGTACCTAATTAAGAGCAAAATTGACTTGGGCTGAATGGATATCAAAGGGAAAGGGAAGCAGCTCAGACCTTGGGGTAGTAATATGGATATGCTTCTACCCTGACAAACAGAGTGTGCTGTCAGAATCACCAGCATATATGCTTACCATAAATCTGACCTGTAGGTAGGTATTTTTTAATGTAACACAAGTAAGAGTAAGTAGATTTTCTCTTGAGCCAATCAAGTAAATTTAGAAACAAATTGTGAGTGCATCATAAAATAACATTGAATTAGTATGTTCATTTCATGGGCAGTTAACCTTTATGTCTCTTTAATAATTGATTGCTTTAATACTTTGTTAATAATATTACTTTCATTAGTTTATGATCTTTTTTCTTACCTTTGGCCTTTTATTGCATTAGGTCTATAAATTTTCATAAAATTGATTAGTTACAAGAAAGAAGCTGTTATGCTCTAATACCGTTCTGCCTCTCATGGAAGGGAAACACTTCTAATTTTGTTAAACATCTCTCTTCACAAGGATAATTGAAATACAGCGATTACTAATTAAATTAATATAGCTATGCTAGCTCTGCCAAAATATTATGATTTATAGTTTTGGTCCAAAAAATTGAGCAAAACTAAGCTATTTTTACAGTTATGTTATTCATTTATAATGCTGAATCTTAATCTTTCCAGTAATGTGTCATGACCTCTAAGTATCTCAAATTATGTTACTTAATCATGCAGGAACAAAGGCAACTTGATTGCCATATAATGTATAACATTCTAGACAAGAAAAAAGCAAAAGGGTCAGGTCAAGCATTTTATATTATATGTTGCATCAGAACTAAAAACTGAATGAAACCCTGAATTGTCTCTGTAGGAAGCATTAGCTAGTCCATTTAGTTTCCTGAATAAAAAGTGAATTTATCAGTATTTTGAGATGTGAATGAAATAAAAATTTCACATGAAAATAGAGGCACACTGAGATAGATGATCAGATTTCTGTTTCAATGGCTTCTTTGCTTATCTGTTTTTGAATTTTTTCCTATCATCCCAGGAGCCTGAATGGCTTAGTTAAAATTTTTTAACTGTCTTGACTGATTTAACACCGCTACTGTCTAACATTGCTCCCAAATTACAAATGAGCTTGGTCCAACACCCACTAAATTGAATGGAAATGTTCCAAGTGGCCCTGACTGGTACTGGAGCAGTTCCACTGTTTGTATCATTTATTAGGGCATTTTTGTTTGGCATGATTTGAGAAGTCCTTTGGTAAGTCTGACACCTCTTTATCTGCATTAGGTTTGCTTTCCAAAATTCTGTCATTACTAGAAAGCTTTCTTAAAGACCTGTAGAAACTTAGCATTACTTGAAGTCTAATAATAAAATAATCTTTAAAAGATATTTGCACTGCAGGTATAAATCTAGAATAATCTGTTAACAAATCAAGTTTCAGAGCATGCTCTTCCTTGTTGGCCTCTTCAGCTTCAGTGGACAATTTTCAAATCATCTTACATTTACAGATTAATCACTCAACTTGCTGCAACAACTGGGTTCACATTGGAATTGTGACTCATCTGCACATTACTAGTCTATTGGTTTATTGGTCATTACACATATATATCTTAACTAAATTTCATTTTTTATATAAAATAACATTTTGATGTTGCTTTTTGTGCTCTAAATAACCTAGTAAACAAGATGTTGCTTGTAATGGATTTTGCTGGCAAAAAATGTATTATGTAGATGTACCCAGTCCAGGGTAATTTGTGCTAATGACCAGTAACCATATTTGAAATATGACTGGTTTAATTGCCAAAATTAAGCCAATTTCTTCCATATGTCAGTAAAGGTAGCTGCTCCAAGAAAGTCAGATTCTGTGTGTAAACAATTTAAAGCCTGGTCCATAAAATTTAATTTAGAGTAATCTCTATACATTACAAGGGAAAAAGCCTTAAAAGTAAATATTAAGATGTTTGGACAGTGACCAATATTGTGCACAGTAGTTGTCTATATATATGCCATGGTTAGGGAAAACACCTTCAAGTTCATGCTTGTAGAATAATGTGTTTTGCTCAGGGACCTTAAGCAGCAAGTCAACTCAGCTGAGCTAAACTGCTTTATATGAAGCTTCACTTTTTAATTCAGATTCAAGGAATCATTAAACATTTCCAGATGTTATTCATGTGAAGCTTCCTTTTCTTAAATTTAAAGTTTTATCTTGTGGAGATTATTGATGCAATTCAGCATGAAGTGATTCTAAAGTGAATGTGGAGAACTGGCTAGCAAAACTAAACTGATTTCATCTGCATTAGCTTTCCTTTTGGGACACTTCATTGACTTCAGCAGGTTCACTTCTTTCCCATAAAAATGGGATCAAATTCAGACCCAGAAATACAGTATATATTTCATTTGCTAATATTCAGGGAATAGGTTCACAAACTATTAAACTCATTTACATAATCATAAAAGTATAAAATGTCCAGCCTTAGATGTCTGGATTTCCTTTTTTCTACACTCTATAAACATATAGAATAGGGATGCATTTTTAAAAATAAATTTCATAAATGTTCCAGTTTATCTATGCTACACCTTCTAGGATGAATGCCTACACTTAGATCATAGTGTTTGTTAAAAGAGCAAGTAAGAAAATAAAAACAGTGGAATTCTTTTTTGAAGAAATAGTATAAAGTTTTTCCTGTTAATTGAGAGGACTCTATATTTACTTTAATCTGGTTAAAAACAGTTCACTCTTAGGAGCAATTAGGAGATGCTAAACCCAAGCTTACTACAGTGACCTGGGACAAGGCAATTGCTGTCATTGGGAGTTGATTGGCAAGGATAGACAAAATGAGAAGATGCTGGAGGATGCTGGGCTTCTCTGCACTAGAAATACATTATTATGGTTGGGGGGTTTGGGGAAGGGTGACTGTTTTGTGTATGAAAAATTCCCTTCCAAAATCACATGCTGCTTTTTTTTGAAGATGCAATTTTCAGACACTATTTTAATTAGCTGTTGATCCCCAGGGAAAAGGGCTTAGAGGTGTCTGCACAGTTGGGCCACTTAACACAGATGGTGAATGGGATTGGAAACCTAGCCAAAAAGTGTTAGGATTGCACAGTTACATAAGCAGGCTTGCAGGTAATCAAATATCCCTGTAATTTTTGGCCCAGATCACCAGATCCAGAACCATTAAGTTTATCTAGGTGCTGCCATGAACACAAAGAGACTGCAAACGGAGCCCTATCATGAGTAAAGTCTGTAACAGTACAGTTATATTCATGTTGTTAGCTTTTTCTTAAAAAAAAACCAAAGCCTGAAAAAAACTCTGAGGAAAAATAGATTTAACTCATGACTATTTTGTTATCACCACTTACAATTTAAACTACCTTAGCATTTTTAAATAACACACTCTCTATTCTCTTTCCACAAGTGTACCTCAGTATGTTCTGATGTTCTGTAACCTCATCTTTAGATCAGAATCTATGGTTCATGTTACTGATACATTTTCTTGGATGATCATACACACACATGGAAGATCACAGTAC
The DNA here is from genome assembly GCF_964106895.1 of Numenius arquata. NCBI lineage: Eukaryota > Metazoa > Chordata > Aves > Charadriiformes > Scolopacidae > Numenius > Numenius arquata. Next base: position 85,116,763 of record NC_133576.1, read on the forward strand.
AGGCTCTTACTTAATGAGATGGATGCAGTCCCCATTTTCAGATGGCATTTTTTTAAGACAATTTCTGTTTCTTATAATGTTATAGATAACTCAGAAAACAGGTCTAACTAAAGTTAGTTTTAGTTACTAAGTGTGAGTTGTCTCAGCTAAATCTTTCTCGCTTTTTACAGACCAAAATGCTGGATTATATGTACTAGCTACAGCACCTGTTGCTTAGTATCGTATAAAATTCTGATAGACTGACCTTCCATCATGTTGCGAAGCATTGATGGTATCTAGGCATTTGTCACTGGAGAAGAATCAAACCAGTTATAGATTTACTTGCTGGTTTGGGGTTCTACTCAATGATACTGCTGGTTTTGCTATTTTAGATTATCATAATATGGTGAGATGTAAATGAAGTCAAGTGTGCTTAAAAAGCACAGACGGCTGTCCTTTTTGGAGAATGTGTGATGGATTTCCTAGTGTGCCTAAATGCCACAAGGCTAATGAGTCTTAAGGATTTCTAGTAGAATTTATAAATCTAAAAAAACAGGCTTTTTGGCAAATACAGAGTTACGTGCTTAAAACCAAAATAAAATACCTGGGTTGACTTTGTACCGAAAACCTTCTAAAGAAGACACTTAAAGCAATTTAACGATGAAATCAGAAAGGTCAAAGGATACCCTGGAATGACATTTTAAGTCTTCCCTGGAAATTTGTGACATATTGTACAAATCTTCTCTGCTGTGTTGTGCATATACACATATGTTCTGTAACATCTGGAATAAAGCAGCTTTTGCTAGGGACGTATCAGCCAGGGGATTTCTGAGAGATCATAGTTTTGTTTCTGACTAAGTGAATAATTTCTGCTTTCCAAAGCCGAAAACCATGAATGATATTTAGTGTTCACTAATCATTAAGTCAAATGGTCCATTATTGGAATATCTGAGATAACTAGCAAAGCTGGTAGAAAACAGTCCAGCTATTGGAACTACTACCAATTTATTGTGGATATTATTTTATGATTCTGTGTTCTGTGATTCTATCTGCAGAAGATCAGAAGCTCTAAGCTGATACAGAGACGTTTGACTGATTTAAGACATCTTTCTTGCTGTGCTAGGACCTTGAGTGATAGGACCTTCCATATGAAAAACTCACTGAGCATCTTTGATAAAACACACTTAAATAAGCATCAGGATGTTAAGGCAGAAGAGAAACTCTAACAATTTTCACAGTATTCTGTACACTGATGTATTTATTATCCTAAGGGATATTATTGCACAGTAATGTTTTCTTGAACACAACATGTTTTCCTGATAATAAAGAACAGATTTTTCCATTTTATCACTCTATAACAAGCACTGAAGAGCAGCTAAACTGTGGTAACTTAAATTGAGACCCCTGTTGTCCTGGCTGTTTTATTGCTGGTGATAGGCACTTAGCTGATAAAGGTGTGTTCAGCTGGAAAGGCATTTCTTGGGCCACTGAATCCTTTCCTGTCCTCCTGTGGCCTCCCCCTCGCCCCCAGCCCTGATTAAGACAATGTTGTAATACACCAACTCCATTTACCTTCCAAACCACAACCTCAGAACCCTTCCAAACACCCTATTATAAATCTATAAATCTATACAGTAGGAGAGAGCAGAAGCCACAAGCTGTAATGAGCCATAGGGGAACTCAAGGTCAACACCCATGTCTGAGAAGCCTTCAGTGTGAGAGACTTTCTTAGCTGACAGAAGTGGATTTGGGAGAATGCATCCCCTAGAGAAGCCAAGAAAGGATATGAGCTCTTATTGTCTGATATAATCTTCTTTCCTCAGTCAGTTAACCTTAAAATTGGAAATAAGGTAAGGTGCTTTCAGAACAGGCTCGCTGTGAAAGGACAGAGGGCATTGGGCTGTGAGCAAACATCTGAGCTCCACCAGCTGGAAGCCTGTCAGAAAGGAACTGCACTGGAAAATTTATTGCTTGATGGACTGCAAATTAATTAAATAGTAATGTTGTGATCCAATTAAAACTTGTCCCTTGCACCCTGTTTAGGTACCCATGTGCCTGGGACAGCAAATTCAAGAAAACCAGAAAAGCAGATTGTCTTAGCAGAAGAAAAAAAAAAAAGTATAAATAGAAAAGATGTCAGCACTACATTTCAGCTGAAAAAGGAGTAGAAAAGGAGTATGAAGCAAGTTTTACATAATGATTTCTCAAAGGAGCAGCAGCAGGAGCCATAAAACCAGCTGCTGCAGCAGGATCTTTACCTGGTGTGAGTGTCCAAACTCTTTAACCTGCTTTTGAAAGCAGACGGACAGTTCCACTTTGCAGCATTCTTTTCATACATTTTTATGCTAATGCATTCTCATTTTCCTTCAGGAAATTTTTTTTTTCTCCTTCATTATCAGTGCCAGCTTAATGTTTTTAGAGCTTTCTTTTGCTTGAAAAAAACGATGCTTGTGTCGGCTCAGGCAAGGGGGGATGTGACTTTCAGGAACATCCAGTTCAAGCTAGCCTTCAGCTACTTTCTGCTGCTTTATCTTTACACTGTCTACTCTGGAACATGAAGACACACAAAAAAAAGCCTCTCAGCGGAGATGTCCTTCTGACTCTGTAATGAAATGCCACTAAAATATCCTGCAATCAGCACTGTGGAAAAAAGGGATCATCAATGCAGAAAAACAGAGTCATGTTTCAAAGACTGACAGAGTACCTAAATCTGGCTGCCGCAAAGCAAAGGCCAAGTCCCACTGAAGCTAGCAGCAAACCTCTTAATTTCATTGGGGGAGGAATGTGGAGGTATACATGAGCTTTCAGATTCTCTGGGGAAGAAGAGTGCAGAAGGGTAGAAAAGGTGACCAACAAATAAAGTCTACTGTTTAGATCCTGGAAAACAATACCAGCAACTTTACAGAGCATATTAAGTTAGGGCTCCTGAGGCCTCCTTCCTATTTTACCACTTATTTTGGGGAACAAGTCACTTTGGACCTGATTTTGAAAGTATTAGCTTAATTTATTCAGCCAGCTGAGGACCCTGGTTCATGCAGTGAACATCAATAGTACTACACCTGTGCAAATATCTGCCTTAATAGAGATCTTAATCCACTGAAGCAGCAGGAATTTAATGTAACTTTAGACCAGGACCCTGTTTCACAACAGTTTAACAGTTATACCTACTCTGACTCACAAAGGATTGAGAAAGAAGCTTACCTCTTTTTTTCAGCATTCTGTGAATTTTCTTGCTATAAAATAGTATTTGTTCATCAGAAAACTAACATACCTCTCTGTACTTTGGATTTATCATAGGGGCTGGAAGGCACAAACACTCGTATAAAATTAATTTCATTAAAGTCATCCAGCCTTTTAGGCGCCAGTAGAATTTCTTATGTGTGACAGCCTCTGAAATAAAGAATAAAGTAAGGGGGAAAGTAAAAGTAAAAAAAAAAAAAAAAGACCAATGCAAATGTTAGAATTGAAGTACAGTAAAAAGTTTTGCAAATCCAGGGCATCAAGATTCTTTAATTAGTGTAGTTCCAACAAAAGCGGCAAAAAAACAGTGATCACAGGAAGGAATTAGATAGTTGAGATAATGAAGGGACATAACAGTATAGTCAAAGATACATTATGTGAGTATTGTATCCTAAGGGCATAAAGATTTATAGTCTCCTAAATATCCCACTACACATTCTGATTTTGATGGGGCACTATTAAACACCATGGCAGGTGAAGATTTCCATCAATACATGTGTTAATCTGGCCATTGGGATGTCTGAGGAATTCCTGTGGAGAAAACTACAAAAATGCTCAAACTCACAGAGAACAATTATGAAGTGTTAAGCTGGGTGTTAAAGATTTCTGAAGTTGTCTGATCTCACATAATAAAGTTGAAACAGAGAATTTAAATAATGCTTTGGCAGAATACTGTCTTTCCTAATCATAGACTCTGGCGGAAAGTTTCCATCTGGATGCTGAACTGAATTTCAATGATGGTAAAAAGCGAAGAAGACAGACTGCTCCATGGGTGGACAGTGATGTCTTTTTATCTTATTCATTAGTAACGATAAAATAATTCACTCTTAGTTTATACAAAGTTATTTAACGTACCAGAAAGAACCCCTGGCTGTCTCCACAATAATTAAAGTCTTTTCCTATGAACCTTAAAGTTTGCCCATAAATACATGTCTAATCTGTATGTATCTGTGCTCAATGTCCATGCTTATATGATATATCATATAATATAGGTGTAATATGAGTTTATCAATAGGTGCACAGTTCCTAAGGGGGAATTCAGGACCTCATTGTAAACTCATCTCAAACAAATAAGTATAAAAGTTTCTTGCCACATCAGTTCACATATTCTTTATCAGATGGATAATTTACAGAAACAAATCTGAATATTTCAGAGAGACTTCATTTTTTATCAGAAATATCTTTTCTCTCTTTTCAGTCAGAAGCCAGAGTGCCATTTTCAGTCTAGCAGCCTATGAATCAAAGGCAGAAAAGAACACATTACTTAAAAATTCAGCTCTTATTAATACAAAAAAACCCAGTATTTTCCTGTAAGTGAAAATATAGCAAATCTGGAATTCAATGCTTTTATAATTATCAAATATTGCATATTCCTATCTGATTCAATGATCAGAATCTTTTTTGAATGGTTACAAACTGAGCAGATATGAATGAGGCAGCATGGAACCCAGGTTGGTAACCATGACAGATATCTTAAAATACTTAATTTCACTGAAACAACTCTACCATTGAAGATATCTTTCCTTACCTTGTTAGTTTATACCATTGAGGCACACTCTTGGATGCCTTAGGTGGAATTCATATATACATACATGTCTACAACCTAGATATGTTAGTGTGAATTAGTGACTGTCACTAAACTTCTGCTGCCTTCAACAGAGGTCTCAGGTGGGATTAAGCTCTTCTTCTTTCTAGATCTGTAAGCATTGGATATCAAGTGTAAATTGCACAACTCGGATTTCTTTCATGATTGATGACAGAAAGAAAGAAATGCTTCCTAAAAGAGATTCATTTGACCTATCACAGGACTCTGTCTTAAGAAGAATTTAACAACCCTCTGAAGCTATCTGTTTATCTCCATTGGCAGGAAAGACAAACAACTGCTTTGAACATAATGATCTGCCTTTGAGACCAACAGGTTACAAAGGATGATTCCTTTCTGTTATAACAATCACTTAGTACTGAAGATCTTTAGCAGTGCGTGCAGAGTTTCTGTTCATTCTTTGGGACCGGTCCCTAAAACATCCACAAATACAAACTGCTGTGAAGTAGCTAATTAGCAGTACACACATCTGACAACACTACATCTCAATGATCTAATATTTCGTATTGGATCCCCAAAGAAAGAGCATTGCCCTGACTGACACGGTCATTTTTTTCAAATCTCTTAAAGTGATTTTGCACCTAATTTTTGAATACTAAGTGGTTGGGTTTGTATAGCATACTTTACTTTACTGAGTCACAATCTCTCACAGAGAGACTTTTCTAACTTCATGGCTCAGGTTTGTTGCAGTGAACAGCTGAGAGAGCATGGCAAATGCTGATGGAGCCTGGTCAAGGAGACCCTTTGGCATGCAACTGCCTGCCTGCCCACCCATAAGTGTTATGAGATGGACAGCTGGCAGACTGGGTTGGGGAGTCCCTCCCTGCATTGATGGATATTCTCCATACAGCCACAGCCTTGCTAAATCTACATAAACAGATGATTTTTCTCTCTAGCAATAGCTTTCTGTGGAGTATGAGCTTTTGCAAGTAATGTTATTCATGTGGAAGTCTTCCTTGACCTCCTACTTGTGTGCAGAGTTGCCAGAGAAAAGAGAAGGAGAATCATACCAGACTATGCAAAGGCCCAGGTGGTCAGGGGAATACACTTTTTGAAACTGCAGTTACCGGTGCCTTATATTTCTCTATTTGTTTAAGACAAGAAAATAAAGTCCCATACTGTACATGAGTAAGCCTGTTACCATAAATTCCCTTTTTTTCAATAACATCAATGATAATCCTAGAACAGGATTCACTACTTGGAATTCGGCATTGCACTGAAGTGCAAATACAGTTTATTAAACTTGCCAGCAATAGCTATTTTTGGCTATTGTAGTGAACATTTTAATGTAAAGTTAAATTACTACTCACAGCCATAGAAAGAAACTCTTTATTACTTGAATTTTTAAAGCCTTACTATAAATTGCTAGAGGTGAATTGTACACTAACACTATAAAAATAAAATGGAAAACCTTTAAAGTGCTGCAATCCAGAAAATATATGCACTGTTATCACAGATCATAAATGCAACTACAGATAATTTTAAACATATGGTAAGCTTCTCCTTAAGTACTTATATTTTAGGGAGCATAACTGTGCTCTAAATCTTATTGTAGTCACAGAATAATTTTGCTTTGAACACTTGTGTAGGTAAACCTGGTGCTGTTTGCAATGATATTTATTGAAGCTGGATTGGTTTACAGTTTGCAACTCATTAATTTGCTCTATAATTCCAAATAAACAAGGAGTTTCGTGTGTAGCTATTTAACCCACAACAATACATTACTGTAAAATATTAGTTATCAACAGTTGTTTCATGAGTAGCAGAACTAATGATGTCCAGTGTGTCTATCAGTTACTTTCTGTCATTTCTCTGTACACCAGTGTGTCTTGCTGCTGTGTTCCACATCCTCAGTCTCCATCTTTCTTCTTTTCCCACCACTACCTGTCTGCTGAATTTAGTTGAAATTAGTCAATGGATTTTCCATCCAAGTACCACTGAGGGCTGACCCTCATTTGATAATACTACAGTAAGGACCCTCAAGGGGATAAGGCATCACTAAGTTAAGCCAATGTTTGTGCTTTTTTAAAGTCTTAATTATATAGGGAAAAATAATGTAGAAATTCAGAATCAAACAACAGAATGACGGACCCATAGAACAGCCCAGGTTAAAAGGGGCCTTAAAAGATCATCTGGTCCAACCTTCCATGGGAAAGGGAGCCTAGATGAGACTATCATAGAATCATAGAATCGTCCAGGTTGGAAGAGACCCTTGGGATCATCGAGTCCAACCATCTACCCTACACTACAAAGTTCTTCCCTATATCATATCCCCCAACACCACATCTAAACGTCTCTTAAACACATCCAGGGATGGTGACTCAACCACCTCCCTGGGCAGCCTATTCCAATGCCCGACCACTCTTTCTGTGAAAAATTCTTTCCTAATGTTCGGTCTAAACCTACCCTGTTGGAGCTTGAAGCCATTCCCTCTCGTTCTGTCATTAGTTACCTGTGCGAATAGACCAGCACCAACCTCTCTACAGTGTCCTTTCAAGTAGTTGTAGAGAGTGATGAGGTCTCCCCTCAGCCTCCTCTTCCTCCTACTAAACAGTCCCAGCTCCTTCAACCGCTCTTCATCTAGCAACATGTCCAAATACATCTTGAAAACCTCCAGTGATGGGGACTCTACCACATCCCTGGTGAGGTTGTTCCAACAATTGATTGTTCTCAGTGTGAAAATTTTTTTTCTTATATTAAAAAAAAACCTCTCCCAGTACAACTGGTAGCCACTGCCCCTTGTCTTCTCCATGTGGCTTCCTGTGAAGAGACACCCTCTGTCCTCTTTGGGGTAAATATTTTGGTTTAGGGTGGGTTTTTTTAATGTTTTAAGTTATTATTAGTTATTATTAATTTATTGCATCATTTTTAATGTATTTGTAACCTGAAGGAAAAATGCCCCTTGGACCAGATTTCTGACAGACGTTTATCCAAATGAGTGAGTGAGCTACAGATGCCATATCCTGACGTTCAGTTGTGTCTGAGATCTGAGTAAAATACACATGGTGAGTGAAACACAAGTGCACTTTTATTCCTTATGTGATAAAACTGTCTATTTTTTCCATGCCTGTTACCTCTTGTCATACACAGGTGTTGATGTATAGGCTGACATATTAGGTCCTCATTTTAATACCTCTTTTATTTTGAAGATTGATTTTCTTAGGCCAGCTCGTTATTTTCAAGATATCCCCAAATATTCCTTAGTTTATCCTATTTTTGAAGTCAGGAGGCCTCTTCTATTTATGTTCAGTGATACAGGACTATGAATGGGTCCTGGCAGTTCTGAACCTGCTCAAGCATCGGGCTTCTGACCATTGAGTCCTTACACAAACATAATTTGATTTGCAAACTGAATAAGAGAAACTGAAACCACAGCTGAATGAAAATAGAAGGAAAAATTTGGGGACTATGAGTAATAAGAAGACAGGAAAGAGAATTAAATTCTAATGAAAAACTTAAAATGTTTTTATTAATAGTAATAATATTATCATGGCAATCATTTGAACCCCAGTGGGCTTCTCGCTACACTATGCAAAGAAAACAGAAAAAAATGACAATCCAGGTTTCTTGGCTACTACTCTCTAAAGAGATTTGATAAAGAAAATGTGGGTAAAGGCAGGAAAGGATAAATCATACAGTCCACCAACAGAATGTAGTAATCTGAAAGGAAAAATGATGTTATTAATTTCTTTTAAAAACATTCTTGTGTGAGGACAGTGTACACAAGTGGACAGATGCAGAAAGGGTGTGAAGTGATAATAAAAGAAGTGAATAAGAGTCCAATGAGAAGTGTCTGCGGGACAGTTGAAGAGAAACCAAGGCAAACACATAGTGCAGGAGGCTGATTAAAAAACATGTCTCAGAAGAAAATATCCAAGGACATTTTCATATATTCTGAGTGCCAGAAAAGCTAAGGCACAGCTGGACCTGGTTTTAGCAAGGGATGTGAAGAATAATGAGGGCTTCTACAGGTACATTGGGCAGAAAAGGAAGATTAAAGAAAATGTACCCCCTCTGATAAATAGGAACCAGTGACAACCACATGGAGAAGACTGAGACACTCAACAATTTTTATGCCTCAGTTTTCAATTGTAATCTCTCTTCCCACATCTCTTAAGCCCCTGAACCTCAAGACAGGGAATGGGGAAATGGAGATCAGGTTCGAAGACATCTGAGGAACCTGAACATACACAAGTCCATGGGACCTGATAAGATACAGCCCAGGGTCCAGAGGGTTGATGATGTTGTAGTTGCAGATCAGGTTCGCTGATGTAGTTGCCAAGCCATTCTGCATCATATTTGAAAAGTCATGGCACTCAGGTGAAGTCCCCAGTGACTGGAAAAAGGGAAACATGCCCATTTTTAAAAAAAAGGGTAAAAAGGAGGACCCTGGGAACTACTGACCAGTCAGCCTCACCTCTGTGCCTGGTAAGATCATGAAGCAAATCCTTGTGGGAGATACATCAAAACATGGAATACAGCAAAGTGATTAGACAGCCAACATGGCTTCACCAAGGGTAAATCTTGCCTGACTAATCTATTGGCCTTCTATGATGGAGTGACTGCATCAGTGGACAAGGGAAGAGCTATGAATGTCATCTACCTGGAATTCTGTAGGGCCTTGGATACAGCCCACCACTACATTCCTACCTTTAAATTGGAGGGATACAAGTTTGATGGATGGACTAAGCCACTAAGATGGCTAAGGAATTGGTTGGATGGCTGTGTCCACAAGTTACAGTCAATGGCTCAGTGTCCAAGTGGAAAGCAGGAAGGAGTGGTGTCCCTCAGGGGTCCACACTGAGACCAATACTATTTCATACCTTTGTCGATGGTGTAGGTAGTGGGATTGAGTGCACCCTCAGCAAGTTTGCAGATGACACCAAGATGAGTGGTGCAGTTAATGTTCTTGAGGGAAGTTCAGCATGGTCCTGCACCTGGGTTGGGGCAATTCCAAATACCAATAAAGACTGGAATATGAATGGATGGAAAGCAGCTCTGTGGAAAAGGACTTGGAAATACTGGTGGATGAAAAATTAGACATGAGCCAGCAATGTGTCTGCTTGCTACCCAGAACACCAATCATATTCCGAGATGCATATAAAGTGTGGTTAGTAGGTCAAGGAAGGTGATTCTCCCCCTTTACTCTGCTCTTGTGAGACCCTATGTGGAATGCTGCATCCAGGTCTGGGGCCCCTAAGTATGAGAAAGACACAGACTTCTTAGAGCAGGTCCAAAGGAGAGCCATGAAAATGATCATAGTTCTGGAAACCTCTCCTATGAGGAAAGGCTGAGAGACTTGGAGTTGTTCAGTCTGAAGAAGAGAAGGCTCCGGGGAGACCTTTCAATGTAGAAAGAAAGCTTATAACAAAGATGGAGAAAGACTTTTTACCAAGGCCTGTAGCAACAGGACAAGGGGTGATGGTTTTAAACTGAAAGAGGGTAGGTTTAGATTGGACACAAGAAAGAAGTTTTTTATAACAAGGGTGGTGAGACACGAACAGGTTACCCAGAGAAGTTGTGGAGATCCAGCATTGGATTCGTTTAAGGCTGGTTTGGATAGGGCTTTGAGGAACCTGACCTAGTGAAAGATGTCCCTGCCCATAGCAAGGGAGTTCAACTAGATGATATTTGATGGTCTCTTCCAATTCTAACCATTCTATGGTTCTGTGATTCCATTATTATTCACCCAGGACAAATTGGTACAAGATATGTGAGCTGGAGACTACAAACGTGGTGTGAAGGTCACAACACTTTATTTTTCCTGCAGTATCATCAATCACCCTTTTTCTTCACACTGTCATGCTCTTTAGTTCCCTTCTACTGTTGGGAAGCCTACCAATTGTCTTGGCAGCTTTTGTGCTCGTGATCACTGCAATGGATGAACTAAACTGACATGGCCACGTTTAGCAAAAGCACCGTGTCTCTATGAAATGGCAGTGACTTTTGACCCTTATTAATCTGAACTGACTATTTTTTGTTGACCAGTTAGTCTACAGCAAATGTTCAATCATTTAAAATGACATCACTGATCAAGCTTTTTTTTTTTTTTTTTTTTTTACTGTCTTACTTCATCAGAAAATGTGGTTCCACTAAAAAAGATTCGTGGGAAGAATCAGTCTGAGCAAATTCATCCAAGTGATTTCTTAGGTCAAGGGCAACTTCTTTTTTTTTTTTTTTCCCTCCAATGTCGGATGAAAAGAAGGCTAATATTCTGGTCATTACAGCCCTCATGCTCACTACATGATGGGCTCTGAAAGGTCCAGGTTTATCTCCATGACCTACCTGGTTATTTTGGACTCTGCTCCTCTGCCCTCTTGTCTCTGTCACAGCTTCTTATATTTGTTATTACATCATCTATGGTGTAAAAAACACTGAAATTTGTTTCAGTGTAAAATGGGAAGTGTTTTAGAACATTTTAGGGTATTTTTTAGAATATTTTAGACTATTAATTTTTGTATGAGAAATACTGTCCACCTAATTCTAATACTGAAAATAGAGGAATGAATCATAAAAAGTCTGAATAATCATGAGTTTGTGTATTACCAAATACTAACCTCTTTAGTTGTACTGACATATCTGGCATTAAATAAAAGTGTAAATATAGATTCACTGGGTTTCCATTCTAGATTAGACAAGTTACTATGAACCATAACATTAAACTGCAGTGCTTGGTGCCATGGCATGAAGCAATGAAAAGTCCATGCAGCTTTTGGATGTAATGCTTTCCAAATAAATAAAATACAAGTACTGTTGCTTTACATCTTTTTTTTTTTTTTAAATTTTATTTCAAATGTCTTTTCATAAAATACAACTCATGGATATCAGAGCAAAAGCTAGTGCTAGAAACCAACCCAAAAAGTTTTATAAAAAGAAAACGCAAGAGCTCCCATGCCAAGAAATAAAACTGTGGGGCATGGGAAATAAAGACATAAAATTGCACAATTAACATGAGGAATAAGTTGCAGATCCTCATTAACAAAGACTTTGGAATGTTCTTGAGTGAAGGTCACTATTTACTGCCAAAGATTCAATCCAATTTCAGCAAAATCACACGGTGCTAACAAAACCTGAGGTCACAGCTGCCTGACAAGAGAATCATTATTATCTTGGTACTTTAATTAAAAGAAAGAATGATAAGGCTGCTAAATCCTAAATCAGTAATCTGAATTTTCTTTTGGAATCTGACTCAACTGCTAGAATGGAAATCTGGTTTGAAAGAGTGTAGTATGCAAATTATAAAATGTAAAGCATGAATTATATTTGAGTAACTGGGCATATATAACATAGTTATTTCATAAACATTTTATAGGCAGAGATAAATAAAAAAGCCAGTATAATTTGAATTAATAAATTAAATGCAGGATAAAACTTAAAGTATATATTTGAAGTTCAAAGAAGGCTGGGATTAAGTTAAAACAGAAATATCATGCTTTTGTAAGTTTCTGTCTCATAAGTCACTTTGCATGAATTTTCACATAATGATGAAATTATTTTTGTTTCAGTTTACATAATTTCCAAGTAAAAACTACAATGAAGAACAGAAGTGCTGGCTGTGGCAATTTTGGATGAGTGAGTCTGATTTAAGAAAGCTACTCAAAATTTTAATAAAGTTATCTCTTCAGACTTGGAGGAAAAGGAATGAAGTATAGATCACAACAGGGGTCAGTCTCCACGTTTTTGAATTTTAAAGTGACTTTCTGAAACTCAGAGACTAGGTAGGATTTGCAAATGTAATTCAGGAGAGCTGGTCTCAAATTCATTGCAACTAAATTTATGGAGTGAATTGTAGCCAGTCTGTAGGAACCTATTGAATTTAGGAATACGGTTGCCTTCCACAGTCAGCCTAGAAACACAGCTATCTCTAGAGGTGACTCCCATTTTAAAAAGAGTCCTGGCTCACAATTCAGGAGCCTCAAGAAATGTTGAATTCTGCATAAATAAATCTGGATCTTTGAGATTTTGTCCCATTTCTGCTGGACAGCTTTGCAAATACAGATTTGCTAGGCACAGCAGGGGTTTGCACTGCATTTGTTAATCAGAAGTGCAAAACTGCAAGGTAAGGTAGGGCGTTTGAAGATTGATTATCCTCGTTTTTTTTGCTCCCTAATGAAGCCTCTGATTAATTGCTATATTTTTTATTCAGCATATTTTGTCCAAATTCAAATGCCAGATCACTGCAATGGTCTACTTACGCTGAGTAAAAATGCAATATATGAAATATCCTATCCGAGTACAGAGATGGTTAAGCTTCTTCAACTGGATACACAAGCTGATAGGAAAAACCTCCTTCAGAACCAAAAGGCAATTGAGCACAGTATACTGGGGCAGAGGGAAGGCAGCTCTTTAAAAGAAGATTGAAAAAGGTGATTAATTTCCTAAGTGATTTCACTCTTATTTCAGTCTAAAACTAGATTATAGTATTCTCTTAAAAGTATACTTCTCCTGCTGCTGGGGAGTATGGAGGAGAAACCATTGTTTGTTAACTTTGGGTTATTTCTGAGCAGAATTGGTTTTGCTTGATTAGTCAACATTAGTCATAAACTGGGCATGTTTAGTTTGGAAAAGAGGAGGCTGAGGGGGGACCTCATTGCCCTCTACAACTACCTGAAAGGAAACTGTAGAGAGGCGGGGGTTGGCCTCTTCTCCCAAGGGAATAATGACAGGACCAGAGGAAATGGTATGAAGCTGCGGCAAGGGAGGTTTAGATTAGATATTAGGAAGAATTACTTTACTGAGAGAGTGGTCAGGCACTGGAACAGCCTGCCCAGGGAGGTGGTGGAGTCACCATCCCTGGAGGTATTTAGAAACATGTAGACATGGCTCTTCAGGGCATGCTCTAGTGCCCGGGATTGTTGGTTTGTGGTGGGGTGTTGTGTGTGAGATTATGGGTGTGGGGTTTAGTTGGTGGGTGCTTTTTTTTTTTTTTTTTTTTTTCTGGTGTGGGGTGTTTTTTTTTTTGTTGTTGTTGGTTTTTTTGTTTTGTTTTGTTTTTGTGTGGGTTTGTGTGTGTGGTTTTTTTTCTTTTTTTTTTTTTTTTTTTTAATGTGGTTGGACTCGATGATCTCAAAGGTCCCTTCCAACCACTAAGATTCTGTGATTCTGTGATCTCCAGTAATGATATTCAGAATCCATAGACCAAACTACAATATGATTATTAAGAAAATTAAACTGATTCGACACACGTTGCAAAGATGCATTCTTTTATACAAAAATATCCTGTGTAAAAGAGGTACTGTTTCTATTTTGTGGCACCTTGAGACCTATTGTCAAATAGCATTCTCTATTTAGACCTGTATAATCAAATGCATAAAGAAACCAGAGTACCAGAAGCCAGAGTATTTTAACACCTCACTTCCAAACCAACCAACCGAACAAAAAAAAAACCCAAAGAAAACAAAAACATGGTCTAAAAATACTGTTGTGAACTTGAAGTCTAGTATTCCATCAACATTTTCTGTGATGTCATTGCTATTTATTTCATATTCTTCTTTGTTAAAATAGTAAATGTCTCTTTTTTTACTGGATTTAAATAGTTGTGGCTCTCTCTGAGTAATCAGTCCAAGCAATGGATATGAGAGTGCCTGGGCTGCAGTCTTGGCTGAGCTGAAGTAAATGGGAAAAATTCCTTTGATTCAGTAGTGTTAGGATTTTACTCATGATTTATAGGCAAAATGATGTTCAGGCTATTTCATGACATTACCAAATATCTATGAATGCTGCTTTTTTTATGTGCTTTTATAATGTGATTCTGCCCTGGGGTACAAAGAGCAGCAGGGGCAGGATTTCCTTGTCAGTAAGAAGCAAGGGATAAATCATTAAGAAGGTAGACACAGGAGAGGGGAATGATGAAGGCTCATATTGTTGGCAAACGAATGAGAAGACCCAACAGCAAAGGACAAAAAGCGGCCTGGAAAGTCAGGATGAGGTTGCAGAGTGGGTGGATTAAATGTGGCAGATTATATAAACAGCTTGCCACAAGCCAATTACTTTGTAAATAATAATGAGTTCTCAGAAATAACATTGGATCCTTTGTCTTAGTAAATATATCTTTGTAAACAGTGCCATGAACTGGCAAAGAGGATCATACTCCCACCGTCATACATACCTGGAACAGCACTGAACTATCCATTGCTAAAGTAGTTTCCCCATGACAGATAAAATCTTGTCAGTGATTTTGTTTCAGAAGATGAAATTACCATGGTTATGTCAAATCAGAAATATTTCAATACAATAAAGATTATTGAGAAGTTTTCTGTACATCATTCTGAAAGGATTGCTTTTCATGGGTCTCAGGAGGTTCTGTTCTGCAAACCCTTACCTCAGCTCAATGCCTTTGACACACACATAGCTCTGCTGGTAGCGGTATGACAGCTTGCATGAGCAAAGGTTTTACTGTTCCATCACTGAGATTTCTATCAGGAACAGGTAAATCTATAAGGAATATTCAAGAAATCTCTCAAGCACTTCCAACTTCCAACACATATAATTGAGACACAGGAAAGATTTATTTAACAGGCTTGAAAATCTGAAAGCTTTTTTCGTTAGAAAAATTTGTGATAGCAATTTAAAAATTAAACAACTCTCATGCCCCAGAATGTTTATTGCTGAATTATCCTTTTAGGATTTTGCTGGATCCTGCTGTGCCATCTATCTCTCTAAGAAGCAATTTCTTAAAGATTTCACCGTTACCTGCTTGCTGTAACAAAAATGTGTTTGCTTTTTACAACTTGAAAAATATGTGTGTGTGCAGAACTACACATGTAGTTTTCTTCTGGGCAGAAATTTGGAGTAGAAAGAAGGAAACAGAGTATCCTGTCTCACTGCTTTCTTCCTAGCATGAAATATTTACGGACTGGTTCTGTGAAGAGCAACAGCCTTTGCCTGAAACAGCAGATCAGTGCCTTCTCGGACCACGTCTGCAGGTAGGTCTTGCTCTTTAGTTCAAACCACGCCACTTGCAGCACCTGGGATATGCACTTGTGTATCCACTACTTTTCTGTCCTTGCTTCTACATACTTATTCTGTCTTCCAATTGAAGCCCATCTGTCACACAGCAGAGAGGGAATGTCTGCTGCCCTCCTGCAGAGGACCCGTGTTTGAAGGCGAGCGTGCTTCCCAGTGCGCTGAACCACAGATGGTCTCTCAGGGCACTGAATCAGGGTTGCTCAGGCAGGCAGGTGCCTCTGGAGATGTCCTTGTCCAACCCCTCCCTCAGAGCAGGGTCAGCTGCAGCAAGCTGCCCAGCACCTTGCCCAGATGGGTTTTGAACATATCTTCAAGGATGGAGACTGCCTTTCTGGGCAACCTGTACCAGAATTTGACCATTGTCACAGTAAATTAGTTTTTTTCTTATTCTTAAACAACCTTCCTGTATTTGGGTTTGTGTTTGTTTCCTCTCACTCTCCCACTGGGCACCAGTGAGAAGAGCCCGGGTCAGTCTTCTGTACTTCCCTCACATCAGGTATATATATATACATTGATAAGTCCTCCTTTGAGCCTTTCCTTCTCCAGGTTGAATGGTCCTGTTTCTCTCAGCTTCTCCTCCAGTCTCTTAACCATCTTAGCAGCCCTTTTCTGGACTCATCCCAGTATGTCTATGTCTCTCCAGTACTCTGCATTGCAGTCCCAGCACGTGGGAGCACTGAGTGGGGCAGACCCATGTGTGGGCCAGCACAGACCCTTCAGGAGCTGCCTTACTCACAGGGGAGTGATGGTAGCCTGATCCCTTCTCCTGGCTTATTTCCCTAGAGCAGCAGCCAGGGCCAGGATTCCCCACTCTATGCCTCTGATGAGTGTAGGTAATTGATCTGACTGTCTCACAGTGCCTGCAGTTATCTCTCATGAGATTTTTTTTTTAAGCACAACTGGCAGCTCTTTTATATTGTTCCAAACAGCAAAGGGTCTGAACTTTCAAAGCTGCCAAATTCTAAGCAGAATCCAAAGTGCTTATCTTCAGACATTGCTCACTAAGGACTGTTTTTTTGTTTGTTTGACTTGGATCACCGGCACATAATCTTAATTTCAAGTTAAAGACAGTAAACTCTTCTTCAGAGCTCATCCTGACCTAAGCAACTCAAATCGTGATGATTAATAGATTACACACATTTAGATTGAATTTTATTAGGCATTTCTTAATGTTATACATCTTCGGCTACTCTGAGATATATATGCACTCTCAGAAGATATGGTAATTTGCCCTTCTGCTCAGGCATCCTTGCTGCAGATGTTGTGAGACTGACAAGTGCTTCTCAGTATATTCCCTCAAGACCCTGTAAATTTAAACTGAATCTCAAAGATAATTTTCAGTCTCCTACTTCATATATGCTGAGTTCAAGTTCACTGTACATAATTATATTCAGTGTCCTTTCACAAAAGGGAATCAATCTAGCCATACTCTATTAATTCCACCATTTTATGCTCAGCACCCAAAGTATGTTTAACGGAATTTTATAGACACAATGTCTAGAAATGGCAGTGGGAAACACTGGAAATGGCCAGTGACCCACAATCTCCTGGAAAACTGAAGTGTAGAAAGCACTTGCATCCTTTTGTCTCAGAGAAATACTTTCAGATTTCATTGCTTTGATGATTTGGGATTCAGCCAATGTGCAATTTATGAGATCTACTCAACTGTATAAAATTATTGTGAAAAGTCTGTGGTTTTTTTTTCATTTTAATCTATGGATGGGGAATTTTGTCTTTCTGAAAAGCTCTGTACCACTTACCAGATTAGGCACAATAAAAGAGTCATTAACCTTTATGACCAACCTGTCTACACAGGAGGCATGATCAGGAGGCCAGTTAAAGGTAGAAAAGCATTTTTTTTTACCTCCTCCTTCTTTGTAAGAGGGAGAAAAAGGTAAAAATGCAAGCTTTCCATTCAGGGCAGCAAGATAAAGCAACAAAGCAGACAACAAAAAAACATTCACAGAAAGAATAAGAAGTGGCATAAAGAGGCAAAAGTGGAGCATGTGTGGCTCATTCATCTACCAGCAATGGCCATGGAAAGCTTCTGGCCTGGGGACAGTCTGGGAGAGATGCTCTGAGGCAGCACAGGGCACACAGATCTGAGCCGAGCCAGCAAAATGCAAGCAAGGTTTCTTTGTCCAGGCTCTTTTACCACTCACCCTGTCACATGAAGAACAGGACTGAATGTCCACTGATCTACACTTGGGCAGCTATACAAAGCAAGGGTGAAAGACTGTACAGTGGTGCACCTTGGGTTTCAACCTGCTTTGCCCAAGTGTCAAGTGTCAGCCTGAGAAGGAAGGCCGAAAATTTGGCTCTGCGTGCTCCTAAAGTGCAGTCATAAGGGCCACTCCTGTACCTTTTCAGTTCAGCCTCTGATTCAAATAAGTCAGCTTCAGCCTTGCATGAAAATCAGAATATCCCACCCAATTAAGAAATTGCTGCCCCAGATAACACGCCATCTACAGGGCCAGAAAACAAGAGTCAGCACCAGACTTTGACAGTGTAAATATGTTGGTTAGTGCTTCTCACTGTTTCCTGCATAGTTTCCTGCTGTTTTCATACAGGTTTTATTAAAATGGACATAATTTCATATGGCAGATTCATAGATTCATAGATTGGTCCAGGCCGGAAGGGACCTCCAAAGGTCATCTAGTCCGACCTCCCCGCAGTCAGCAGGGACACCCCCAACTAGACCAGGTTGCCCAGGGCCTCGTCGAGCTTCACCTTGAATATCTCAAGGGACGGGGCCTCAACCACCTCCCTGGGCAACCTGTTCCAGTGTTCCACCACCCGCATGGTAAAGATCTTTTTCCTAATATCCAATCTAAATCTCCCCTTCTCCAACTTAAAGCCATTGCCCCTCGTCCTGTCGCTGCAGGCCTTTGTAAACAGACCCTCCCCAGCCTTCCTGTAGGCCCCCCTCAGGTACTGGAAGGCCGCTATGAGGTCTCCCCGGAGCCTCCTTTTCTCCAAGCTGAACAACCCCAGCTCCCTCAGTCTGTCCTCATAGGAGAGGTGCTCCAGCCCCCTGATCATTCTGGTGGCCCTCCTCTGGACCCGCTCCATCCGGTCCATGTCCTTTCTATATTGAGGGCTCCAGACCTGCACACAGTACTCCAGGTGAGGTCTCACCAGAGCAGAGCAAAGTGGCAGAATCACCTCTCTGGATCTGCTGGCAACACTTCTTTTGATGCAGCCCAGGATGTGATTGGCCTTCTGGGCTACGAGAGCACATTGCCTGCTCATGTCCAGCTTCTCATCCATCAGCACCCCCAAGTCCCTTTCCTCAGGGCTGCTTTCTAATACCTCATCCCCCAGTCTGTATTTATACCAAGGATTGTTTCTTCCCAGGTGCAGATTCTTCTTCCTTCCCAGGTGCAATTCTGAGGTGGGCTGAAGTAGTCTTTCTCAGAGCTAGATTTAATATGATATGACAGCAAAACAAAACAAAACAAAACAAAACCACCAGCGCAAGTGGGGGCTCCAAAACCAAATGTTAGTTCCATGCAACCATCAGAGCCAAACTGCAGACGCAAATAGTTTTCATGCTGCCATCACTTTACATCTAGCAAAACATGCAGTACAAAACAATAGTCTTGCACTTAGGCCTAAGTCCAATAATGATATTGAGATGCCTGTATCCAATTGAGATTAATGGTCCATTTAAATCAAAGGGAGGAGGAATCTCAAATCTGATGCAATGGTGAAGCACTATCCATAAAGAGAAGAATCTTTCTCAAGCTACTCAGACATCTAGCTAATGGCATGCTGGCTGACGAGGAGTACATTTCCGTGTGTCTTTTTCTATATACTCTGGATATAGTGGCACCCTGGGAGCCAGACAGCTGAAAATCAGATATAATGATAGTCTCTGCATTTAAGTTATCAGGGGAGTTGGACTAGGTGATCTCTAGATGTCCCTTCCAACTCTGAGAATTCCGTGATTTTGTGATTCATCTTAAATTCCATATGCTTAAGTGAAAAACACTGAGAATCTTTACCTCTTGATGCCTGTGTGCTTTGGTGGGACTCACTGTTAGGTTCCCAAAATATGGTGAATATGGTCCTCTATTACAAAACTTCTGTGAATGGGAAGAACCATTACAAAAGAACTGCAGGAATATGACAATCTTGATCATGAAAAGTAATAAAAAATTAATTAGAAAGAGAATTATCTCAAATGTACTACTTTACTGACTGAATACCAAGTTTGTATCAACCCTTCTAGGCACAGACATAAAGGGCTCTGGAAAAAGAAAAAAGAAAAAAAAAGGAAAAAAATATGATGCATAATAGAGTGTTAAAATTGGAGCATTACTTCCATACTCATGAGATTGCTTTTTCTTTAAAGTATTTCAATTATCCTGACAATAAAAGAAAGAACAGCTACATTAGTATCATATTATTTCCATAAGTTATCTTCAGTCACTTCTGATCTACAAATCTCTGACAAATTTCTACATATATTGCACCTAATAAGCCTGTTTTGTTTTTTTTTAAGCCCCTTGATGAAGTGTAAATCACACCACAATTGTTTCACTGGAGGCTTGCTATATGCACCATCCTACAAAGCCTGTTGCTAAGACAGAGCATGTGATGAGGCTCCACCGTGACAACAACTACCAGTCCACAATACATTAAAATCCTCAACTCCTCAGTGTTAAAGATCATTGTGTCCTAAATAGGGATTCTACAATCTGAACAAACAGAAATCCCCTGCCCTTTCTGGCAGTGGTGCAATATCAGCAATTAGCTGCTGAGCCCCAGACTGCATCCCAGAAGATGAGAAGAACAGCTGCTTTGGCTTATTAATGGCCACTAGCTTTATATCATTATAATTTTAATTTGGGTAGCGTATTGTTCCTAGTTCCCCTCCAAGAAACAAAAGAATCTATGGAGATCATCAAGAAAGTTTAGTCATCTTCATGAGTCCTTCTGAGGAGTTTTTTTTAACCTGATCAAACCCTACCACGAGTTTTCTGCAAGGAGTCTTCCCAAAGCCGCAGGCTGCACTTGCAGAAAGCTGGTTTTATTAAGATTCAGTCAGTCAGCATTCTATATGTCACACTGTAAGGAGTCCTGGGTATATATCTCCCCAAACAGACGATTCCGGAAAGAATGTTAACAGTGCCTGCATGGAGGCGTTATGTCAAAGGACTCTATTATAAATGAGGTAAAACTGATGTTGTGTAACAATCAATACACACAGTTAAAGCGATCTGTGCAGGCTTATAATTGTTACAAATTCAATTATTTCAGCAAATGTAAATACAAGAGATATAAATATGCTAAGCAGTTCAAAACTCTTTGATGAAAGCTAAAACTAATTTGTGTGCTATAATATGCAGTCTTGTTGAATGCAATCTTATGAACTGTAACAATCTTGACCAGAGTTTAAAGGTATCCAGTCACTGAAATGTTCATTAAGCATTATCTCAAGAGGCAGTTCTGTTTGCTAGAATGATCTTTTTTAATTAGTGAATTACAGAACCACATAAAAAACCTTCAGCTGTCATCACCCTCTGCTTACACAACATCTTTCTACTGCCTAAGAACAAAATTGCTCTGTAATTGTATCCTCCACTGCAAATAAGCAAAAAATGTACTCCAGGAAGGCTCTAGCAGTTCCTAAGATGGGAGAAAATAAAGATGAATAATCAAGCACCTTATGGGTTAGTATGACCAAGTTTTCTTATTTGTCTTTCAGACTCTTTTAATGGCAGTTAAGAAAAATGACATGATTGCTGATATCATAAGAGCTGTGCGAAATCGAGGTGTTCACCAAACAAAAATATTATCCACATACAGCTATGGTTAAGAATCATGCAAAACTCCCTGACCTGGGGAAGACAGAGAAACAGCTGTTCTGGCCAGAAATTATGAAAAACCACCTGATCAAAATCTGACCACAGACCTTTCCTAATGCTTTCAGAAGAAGAGCAACATATTCCAGACAGACTTTTATGATGTCTTGTTTGTGTTTAACTCTTCTTTTGACTTGATTAATCAGAATGGTTGACTCTTTTCCACTTGTCAGATGAGGGAGACTTGGATCCTTCATGTTTTTATCATAACACTGGTTTAGTTGCTTGCTCCAGGGGTCTGAACAAGCTGGGAGTATTTTACTGATAATTGTCCATTTGCCCAGTTACTTTTGCCCATTTAGACAATGTCACAAAACTGAAAAAAAAATAAAAATAGTAGCTTCTAGAAGAGTATCATTCCCATCTAATGGTCATGAAAGAGACTGATCTAAACCTGAGTATATTTGAAACTTCAGTCTGTAACAAGAGATTGTAGGTAGGCAAGATATGTAAATATCATGAAAGGATGCATGAAGTTTATAGGATGAGGTTAGGAGTGCCAGTTAAATACGTGTAAAGTGGTCATTCTGTCTGTCAGTGAGTTTGCAATAAGTAAGGGAGTGCAAAACTTCCAATATAGCCTTTAGTATAAACAAGTTGACACTTCTGAAATACTCTTAGCCTGCAGAGAAGTAATAGGTGTTTAGCTCAATAGTTTATCTGAATGCAAAAATCCAGCCTGTAATCTTGCCTGCACTACTGACTGTCCAAGGCTTGAGCAGGGCTGTGAATACATCAATACACAGATGTCTGGTGCATCAGAAAAACAAAGAAATGGACCAAACAACGACCCAACTCAGATAACAGTTATTTTGCCCATCGTTATCAATGTACACTAAGAAGAGAGTGAAGGAAAATCAGTCACATCAAATTGTTTTCTGCATTACTTCAGAATAAATTCATGGTGACTCCAGAAAAAAAACAACCAACCATGCCACACAACAAAACAGTAGAGCTAGTGGAGTCAAATGAGAAGCCGATTAAAAAGTCCATGATCCATAAAGCGTCCTGAGAAAAAGGTTGAGGGAAGAGGGAAGCAGAGCTCTAGCACTGCAAAGGAGGAAGCTGAGGAAGCTGGGGACCACACACGCTTTTACCATCTCAATTTTTGCTTCCTGGGGCTGACAACTTACAGCGAGAAGTAAGCCTGAGTATGTCCCATAGGACAACAGTGAAGAGGCAATATCACCCACAACAAGTGGCACTTTTCTTTGCAACTTTGGGTATTCCTCTGCCAAAGACACTTTTAAAAGGAATTGTATTTTTTTTCCCCTTTCAGCAACTCCTCGCAGAAGATGTCAGCATTGGGATTAGGAGGAAATGGCCTCAGTTCACTTCAGCTGGTCAATACCTAGATCAGAAACACATGCATACAGGCAGCTCTTCCTTCTGATCATCATCTTTGCTTTCATATTTTAATGAGTAATGACTACATGAAATTTTGAGGATGAAATGTAAATGATATTCTAATAAAAACCATGTCACAGGTCAATAGTTTCATGGGCATGGGAAAAAAAAATCATGAATTGCTTGACTACTAATGTTTGAACTAAATGAGGGTATTTTCGAGGTCAGTTAAAATGCTGCTGCATCTTCACCTTACACATTCTTGAATTAGTAGTTCCATAGCCTTATCACAAGTATTTTAAAAGCAGCTTTTTTGGGCGGGGGGGGTGGGGTGGGGCAATCTCAAATACTGTACTGCTATGCAGCATTATGTGAAGGAAACTAGTCTTCCATACAAGACATAATTTCCAACTGTTTATGGTCTTCTCATCTGTCACCAGCTGCTGAAGATAATTTAGTGCAATACACAGCTTTACACTGCAAGTTCTCATCCACTAGTGCTCATTTCACCTATTTTCAGGTCTTCAGAAATGACAAAGAGGAAGAATGAAAAAATCAGTACCTTTTCTGAATTAAAGCTTAAATGTCAAGATACTTTGCATAAACACGGTCTTAACAAAGTTACTGTGTGTTTACTGACATAACAGAATTTGTAATATTTTTCTTATTTGTCCCAAGCACATTTGTGGGATTGCAAAGGATTTTTTTAAAGCTTCTTTAATACTGGGAAAACTGTAATGACTTCAAGAAATGATAAATCAGGGGAAGGGATTGTACAAGTGAACTTGATTTCAAAATATGTTCTCTTCCTCTTCTCCTGTATGGCAGCTCTTAATGTTCTAAGAGCTTAATAAGTTTTGTTAAGAACAACACATACAGCAATGGTAGTCTGAATCATTTGATATTGCCCAGTTGACAGTTCACTTTCCCGTCTATGACGGGATTGTTCCAACAAACTGTCCCTAAGACACTGCTGGAGCACTGCTTGAAGATTTCATTCTGATATCCCTTCTGAAAGTCAGTACTTTTTGAGAAAAAACTGTACTGGGTTTGGTTTCCTCCGTGCACTCCTCCAGTGAGTTCTATGCCCTCAAACACCCCCAAATGCCAGTTGATCTGCCACTGGACACGCAAAGCAGTCTTTTTTCATGCTATAGAAATGTCATCATGTTTATATAAAGTCTTCAAATAATATCAGACACTTTGAATTAAGACACACTCACACACACTCACAATTTGTCTCTTAAGGTCAGAGGAGAACCAAATGGAGTCCAGAGCTCAATAGTATGTTGTGCAGACAAGGCCTGTCTTCAGTGAATACAACTACTCTTCAGCAGGGAAAATCCAAGCCAATCCATGCCATTTGGCCTTCTTCTATTTGGCAGTGATGGCTGAGAAAATTCTGTTATTAACCGTATTTTAATATTTATATTTAATAGTTAGAGTTTACTTAATGAGCAGCAACACAGGCCCAGTCAAAAGCACAAGTAAAACCTTGACCTCTCCTGTTTTCATTGTTAAATGAACTTTCTTAGGAGAACTTTGCAAGTACTTTTCTCTGAAGCAGCAGACCTGTCACCTACAGCCAGCAGAAGTCTAGTATCAGTGGTTTCCTCATGCAGCTTTCCTCTTCTGGGGGTTTCTTGATGTGGAGGTCAGGTACACTTTTACTCAAGTCAGAGGGAATAAAAAAGGAAGGGGCTTGCTGTTATTCTTGCTTTTTCCATAATTCTCATGTTTGGATCTTAACAGTGAAACAATTTGATCAAGACAACTGTCACCTCATGAATCAAGAAGCATGATAACTAGTAAAGGATGTTTAAACACGGATATCTGCACAAACAGTCATATTCCTTGTTTTCCTTTTCAGACCTTTTTCTGCAAATACCCTTATAGTATCCTTCTAGCATGGATTTAGTTGCCATTTCCTCAGCTAGCTTAAATTTTACTAGACACATTATATGTGATTGGAAAAAAATGGGCTCCTAGAAATTTTCTCGAGTGCAACAGAAGGTGCTTCTAAGAGAATCAAGAAGATTTTTGCAGGCACAGAGGCAATAGCCTTGGATCCTATCAATTTAGCATTATATCCCATCCAATAATTTCTATTTAAAATCAATCCAGACTTAATAAAAAAGGTAAATAGTAGTTTAGTACAGATATTTTAATGGAGCTCTACAGTGATTAAACTTTAAAGGAGAGATTATTTTTGTTTTTATAACAGGAATTGCATTTCTTATATTATTACAGTAAGTCAAAAAATTAGGAGGCAAAGACATTACTTCCAACAGCTAGTGTCCTATGTCTGGAAAGAATCAGCATCCCATTAAGGTAATTACTGTTCTCATTTGGGATCCTGATAAGCTCTGAAATAGTCTGTCATTAAGATATATACAGCACATCTCTTCAATAAGATCTCTTGATTTGATGAAACCCTTATTAATACCATCGAAGGTCCCAGAAGAACACCTCCATTTTTTTGTGAGTGTTCTGTTCAAGATTACTCTGGTATTATTGACACGGCTTTTGGTATAATTAGTCTCGAATGTAGAGTCCTCTTCTTGAATTTTCAAGACAAGTTTAGCAATAGTGTGTATGTACCAACGTCTTGCATCTCCCGTTACAGAAGCAGTTGCTAGCATTAAAATAATGCATTTATTTTTTTGATGTTATTTTTAAGAAAAAATTACAACAGATTCTGATTCATCTATGACTAGCCAACAAGAAGAAATTTTATCCGTGTTTTTACTTTTTACAGAAATAAC
This sequence comes from Numenius arquata, assembly GCF_964106895.1. Taxonomy (NCBI): domain Eukaryota; kingdom Metazoa; phylum Chordata; class Aves; order Charadriiformes; family Scolopacidae; genus Numenius; species Numenius arquata. The sequence goes on from NC_133576.1 coordinate 85,142,535, forward strand.
ATGTCATAAAAAACTCTGTTCTGAAATAACTTATTTCCGATCGGCATATCCTTTCACTTCTCCTGCTATTTTGTTATACAATGATTGCACTGCACTGCTGCTTTGTAATGAGAAGAGCAAAATCCACTAATATTCATCAGGTTAGAGTTTGGATGAAGAACAGGAGGTACCTCCTTTGTTGTCTGGTGGAAGAAGCAGAATCTGTCCATTGATGAAGCACTGTATCCCAGGTACAGCCCTATTAGCCCAAATTACAAATGATTGTTTAATTTGGAGGGGAGAGGAAAAAGTAAAAACCTTGAATGGATAAACATATGCCACTTACAGATGTTAAAAAGAGAAGGACCCCTCTGACCCACTGCCACAGCTGTGATGCGCGGAAGTGGCAAGCTGTCTGAAAGCTGTCAGATAGACCTGACAGAGGCCGTGAATATTGGTCTTTCCTGAAAATCAGGCTGCTGGTGCAGGTACTGGATGCATGTCTTGGTAGCTAAGCAGGCACCAAAGTTTGCCCAGCCCTCTCATCCACATGAGTTCTTTGCTTCTAGAATTGCTATCATTTCAATTCACTAGGCAAGTCCTAAAGAGGCTATTAAGAACATCATGCGGAGTACTATTCAAAACCTGGCCACTTATTTGTGTACTTCAACAAGACTGGGACTCTTCTAAATACTTCTTAACCTTGTGAATCAGAGTGTTGCATTATATAAACCTTAAAATTACACTGAAAACAGGTGGAATGTGTCAGAATTTATAATGTCTCTTGGTCACTTGATGACAAAATCTCTCTGGGAAAATATCAGTGACAAAGTGTTCATTTTAGGATAGTTTGCATGGTCCAAGAAGTTTTTATAGTGACTATGATTTAAAAATGAATTAAAAGTTACAATGTACTCAAAGTAATTTTAGACACCATTAGTCCAGACAATATTTGTGGAGTTCTGCATGGAAAGGTCTTATTTTTCTTATCACCTATCATTCAGAGGTACTTTTATGTGACTGAAAATTCTCCTCATCCTTTCCTTCTATTTTTTTTTCCTACAAAAAAGCTACCTACAAGAAGACAAATGTGGACACCTATCCAATATTTTATCAATATGCTTAAGATGAGCCACTTTTTTAATTCTCTTTGTGGTGTGCCTGGTGTTTGTTCTGTTCATGCTGCATAACTTCTAAAGGGTTAAGACTTATGTGAAAATTGGTAGATAATTCAGAATGTGGAGGAGAAAGACAATCTGCCAATCTGACACAAGTAAAACCTGGGAGGACTGTGTAACTAGGTCACAGTCAACACAGCTGTCCATCACATTTGCAGCCATGCAAACATGTTTCATGGGCTGATAGCAATATCCCCATTCCCATTGAGAGATCTGCTAGGATCCATTGCAAATGAATGTCATGGATGTTTGCTCTAACTGCAAAGCAGAACCAGTGGAAATCACCACAGTACTGTTGAAACTGTTATGAAGTTTCAGCTTCATGATTGCACTAAACCCGAAGCAAGAAAATTATGCCACATTTCTAAAAGAGTTCCCAGAGGATGAGTGCCTTTAGCTTGTTTTCTCAGCTCTATAGGTCCCTCTCAAATGAAGGGACCTATATGTTCAACATATGTTCAAATACTTTATCTGGCAAATGATTAGCCTAGCTTATTGTGTATGAACTGGTTTAACTTTTTTACCATTCAGTGTTATTTGTCCTTTTGAATTCTTTACTATTCCTAAGAATATTGCCACAATTTAGAAGAAAAAAATGAAACAAATGATCACAACTAGTAAGAGAAACTCTCTTTGTGATGGAACTTTGCCTCCAGTAATTCATCTGCAAAATCTTATACTAAATCAGGATGGGATTACTCAGTTTGTTAACAAAATCTCATGTGCTTTCATGTTGCTAGGCTTAGTCCGAGCATTCATTCTTTTCCTATCATACTCCTGGGTTCTCTTTTTACCTCCACCCGGCATAGCAATACAGCAATACAAAGACATTAAAAAGTTGCATTTTTAAATGAGAGCTCCAGTATAGCTTTCCCCCCTCAATTAACTCAAATCATATGAAAGTGTAAATAGTGACAGAAAAAGCTACCTCCTAACATTTTGCTGTCTCATTTCTTTAAAACATTGTACAATTTTCCAAGTTTGCTAAAGATGTGTCTTTTATAACTGTTATTAATGCATGGTCATGAAATGATATAAACCAGTGCATATATATATGAGACTGGTGAGGGATATGAGGTTGTGAATGATTGTCTTTGCCAGACTTGTGTCTTTTTCCCCTCTTTCCTTCACTGTCTTTAACTTGACCCCAAAATTTTTTTGCTTTTGCTCTTCCAATTCTCTCTCCTGCCACACTGTGGGGGGAGTGAATGAGCTGCTGTGTGGGCACTTAGCTGCTGGCTGGGTTCAACCCACAGCGCCAATTATTATTAAGCTATGGATCCAATAAATAAAAATTGTGGTTTTTAATGGTATCACAAAAATTCTTAAGGGATAGCTCTTTTTTCAAATACATTTGACTTGTAAATGTTAGGACTGTAAAAGTACAACAAAGAAAATACAGGTCAAAGTCCTGCAACTTAAGAATAGTAAAGGCAATTAAAAGTTCAGGTTCAGTTTGACAAATCATTCAAAATTTGGAATACTGGATCCATGAACCCACTTCTTTTTTAATTAAAATGGGCATTTCAACACAAAATGAAAGCTCTATTGGGACGAGTTCATGGAATGCTCATGGTATACCTTTGAAAAGGGTTAAGTTACAGGTGAGAGGATAAATATGTATTAGAAGAAAGGAAAGGGAGTCAGGGATGGAAAGACAAATGTTGCCAAAGCTATACTGTGTTGCAATTATAGTAACCTAACAACTGTACTCCCTTTAGTCCAACACTCTGTGCTAGAGCTAGTTTATTCCTAGTGGAAAAATAAGTATTACACTTTCTAGTGTTAGAAGGTAGTGTCATGTTACTAGGAACTTTATAAACATTACAGCCCTTTATTTAATTTTGGACTGTACTTTTAAACAAAGCTCTGCATGTTGGTCTGCGGCCCTTAGCAAGTGTTAGTTGAGAGTCATGAAGCACCAGATGTTATCAGAGCTTTGATTTGGATTTTGACAGTTTGTCAAGATAGACTTTTGGTGTTGCCAGCACTCCTGCTTCTTCCAGAAATTTGGAAACATTTATGGCACTTCAAAATAATGTGCACAGTCACAGCTACAATTTGGTTTGAGGAAAGTAGCGGTTGGCATACTGGCTGCTTTTCTATGTTAAGAAGAAACACTGTTTGCTTTTAGAAAACCTAATGGCATTAGTCCTTCTCCAAGAGTATAACTTTGGTTTCTGGTGTGAAGTGGATTAGTGCACATTAACAAACACCCATTTTAACCTGTGAAGCCATTATAGAGATATTTGCAACTGAAGGAAGTATTCTTTGGATCCATCTTAATTAAATACAGAGTCTATCCCAATGCTTCTCTTTAAGCAACTAAGTATTAGAAACTTATTCCAAGTTTGTCACCTAGAGCCTGTGAGTATTTTACAGACAGATAGGAATTTTCTGCCAAAAAGCTTTTCTTTCTTCAGTTTTTCCATATCGAGACAGCCCAAGAGCTTGGACAATGCTCTTAATTTCTGTGACTACGAGAGGAAATACGAGCTTTTTTGGCCAGTGGTTGTAGGAGAGTGGTTCCATAACTCAGTGGTCCCTTCCAGAAATGTATTCAAAATTAATTCTATGTGTTTTACAGATATGAAAGGGTCAAATGGAAACATTTGCAGAACATCTGCAAGCAAAGTGAAAATGAAAAAAAAAAAAAAAAAGAAAAAAAGAGAAAATGACCATTCAAGGCAGGATAGTAAATAGAGAATGAGTAGACATACAAAGGAGGTATGAAACACCAGCAGTACTGGAAAGTGGCATTTACAACTTTCCAAAGGAACGAAGACAAATGAGCGGAGTGGCTCCGTTCCAAGAAACGAGTAGCCTGATCTAACAAAACATTTGCTTACTTTTTAAACATAAGGGCCAGCTTTGTGATCTTTCTAGAAGGATACTTAAGTTTACTGCTCAGGTCTGTGCTGGACCTAGGAAAGCTGTAACATTTGAAGTATCCAGCCCCTTCTCAAGCTACATCAAATAGCAGCACAATCCCAAGCAGCAAAATCCTTTTGCCTTTCTCTTTCTGAGCCCTTCCACTCACATTTTTGTCTATCACTTCTCAGTGCCTCCCCTTTATGATTAGCGCTCCTTCTTCCCGCTCTACTGTCTGTCATTTATTGGAAGCACCAGAGAAAACAGAGTGGTGTGAGTCAGCTTTTGCTTATACCATCATTTAATTTTAGTTTTCCTTACCTATTCTAGAGGTAGTGTCAAGCATCTGCAGGATATATTTGTAGCTTTTGCACAAACAGCTGAAAAGGCTAAATGACAGTATACCATCAACTCAAGTTGTGATGTACTGACCTGCACTACCTTGAGTGAAAAAAAAGTTTCTCCTCTCTGCAGAGTATTCACATTTATGTGCGTTGATTCTAAAATCTCTCTGCAGCACTCCAAAGGCATGGTTCTGTGTGTTTATTTTATGCTTATGTAGAACTACGTTATAAAGTATTAAAGCTGCAAAGGCAAGAACTTGAAAATCAGGAAATGTCATAATTTATGTTACACATAAATCTTTAAATCTACTGCTGCCCCCTGTGCACATGTGGTATGACCACTTTTAATGCCATGCCCACATGTTATTTTTCCCAACAGAGGCCTGTTTCATCTAATGTGCACAACAGATAATGCTCAAGATATACCCTCAGGAAGTGGTTTAATAGTTTTGTGAAATTTTAATTCAGTCTTTTACAAGGTTTTCAGTCCATCACACAAGAACCTAGAAGCCTGTGACCAGTCATTTCTTTTCCAACATTACATTATGTATTTCACAGCTGGAGAAACAAAGTCTTTTGAGGGCAAAATATGGGCTCAGCAGTAAATGAAGGGTTATAATTTAGGATCACCTGACTGCCAGACATGTTCAGATATGATACATTTCTTTCAAATGTGATGAGTATAAGGATGTTCAAACCAGGTCAGACTATAAGCCAGCAGCCTGTCTCTGACCTTGAGGAGCCAACAGGGAAGTCTGTGAAGATAGGACAAGCCTGTAGTGATATAAATACATCTTATTTGAAAGTGCTATTATATTTTCTGGATAATCTTTCATTCCCAAGTGACATCTGATTCTGGGACTTCCTGATCTATAAATGGTGGGTTTTTTACCTAAAAGCCATCAATTTTCTTCTATGAATTGATCCTGGTGGTTTTTGATAACAAGCAGTATCTTAGGCTATAGTAAGGTGAGCTGAAGGTGTGTGCTCTTTCCTTCTGTTGTAAAATCCTGGAGATACCAAAATAAGTACCTGGGAGCTGAGGACACGGTGTGGCAACCTGTAAAAATGCTGGTTTACGTGATTTCAGGACAGGGTGATGAGGAAATTGTTACCTGCAGATAAATGAAAAATTTCAGTTTCCAGAGCTGACTGGAAAGACAGATCTTGGTGAACTTGAGATCAAAATCTGTATCAACCACAAAATCATGGGTGATGAAATTTTTTTAAATTATAAGCTTGATCCAATAGTAATGGCACAAAAAGGAACATAAGAAATTCCATCTAAACATGAGGAGGAAGTTCTTTACTTTGAAAGTGGCAGAACACTGGAACAGGCTGCCCAGAGAGGTGGTGGAGTCTCCATCTCAAGAGACATTCAAAACCCACTTGGATGCATTCCTGTGCAACCTGCTTTAGGTGGACCTGCTCTGGCAGGGGCGTTGGACTAGATGATCTCCAGAGGTCCCTTCCAACCCCATATCATTCTGTGATTTTGTGATTCTGGCCCCTTGCACAGGGAACATCCAACTAAAGTTACTGGGATAGAAACAAACACCTAAAAAGGGACCAACCTAGATTCTATACTTATTTTTTTATTTGTTGTTATTTTTTTCTTTCTGTCATGTGGTGCTTCTTGATTTGGGACCATGAGATCAGTTTGGGTCTGGATGCTAGATAGCAACATTCATTCAGCATCAAGTCATGCTTTTGGTTGGGGATTATTTGCTGGGACATTACTGAATGCAAATCACTGCCGTCACATGAATGTATAGTTACTGTGTTTGAATTCAGCTGGTTAAATCCTCCCAGAACAGCTCTCATGCATCAAAATGTCTGAGTTAGTGCAACTGTTGCAACACTAATACATTTAGCACGCCTGCTCACAGAGATTCTTTCCTCTAAATTACTTACTGAGTTTTGTATCGAACCTTTCCCAACTGCTTAAGCAAATGAAGCAGGGGCTGCTACAGACTGTCACTGGTCATATTGGCTCCCAGAATCTCCTTCTTTCCTGGGGCACCACCCATTCTCTGAAAGGCAAGAGACGCTCCTTTGGAAAAAAATATACGATGAAAAAAGGTGGGAAAATTCAAGTGGTACGAATAACTTACATTCTGACAACTGCCATCTCATACTTCTGATTTTTCAACTTGCAAAACGTTTTTCATGTTTTTTATAGTTAGTCACTTCTTTTTCAAATAAGAAGAACGATTGGTGAATGCAAACTCTCTTATGTTCACCCACAACGGTATTCCACTGTGTACCAGTTAAAAAGTGTTTGGACTGCAAGCCATGGACCTGTCACTATTGTATTTTCAGTATTGCAGACAATGATCTCCTCTTTTGTTTACAGGTTTCCTTTTGTGGGAAACTGAAACATACAACAAAATGTTTCTATTTTCATGCAATACTTATTTTGTACTGCTGAAAAAATAAGCAATATATTAAGGGATGATGTGCCAAGCACTTATAATGCTTCCTGCCATGGGTTTTCAAACAAATGCGTTAATCCATGCTAATCTGGTTCAGTGCTTTGAAAACGATTATATGCTTTTTACAGCCCACTTGCCATCCCTGCTAGTATTACAATTGTCCTCCGCTGCATATATGCTTTTATTTGATTGCATCTGCAGGCAAATTTAGAGCAAATAAAAAGATACAATTTTGTTTGATTAAGGTAGCTCGGTGGTATATTTGTGCCATCCAGTTCAGTGTCTATACTTTTTTTTCGGTTTCAGTGAAGTATGTACAAGGGATAAATAGATCTCAGAGGGTGCTGTGTGCTCTACTCTGGAGATCTATTTTGTTCAATTTAACAGAAACAATTGCAACATTGTAGAAAAACGGGAGAGACGTGGACACCCCTGGTGGGTAATTCCCCAAGTCTTGAATTACCCCTCAGAGATGCCTATCTATCTCCACTGTTTATACAAAACATTTAGGAAAAATACAAGCTAAAATAGACTCATCAATTTTGTATCTATACTGGGTGTTGATGTTAAGGTGTTGGTGGGGGGAGTGTTAGGAGTGGTCTCTGTGGGAAGTGGCCAGGGGATGTTCCTTGCCAGACACAGCTGTCTCCAACTGACCCACTGCAGGGCACAGCTGAACCTCAGCCTCAGCCTCAGCCCTGAGGTAGCCCCTGGGGGAAAGTGTATTTAAGAAAAGGTAAAAATGAGACAGGCAGAGGAGGAGGGAAAAACAAAGTGAGAAACAGTGAAGGCCAGAGAAGGAGGATGGGGAGGAGGTGTTCCAGGAGCTGGAGCAGAGAGTCTGCTGCTGCCCTGTGAGGGACCTGTGCTGGAGCATGCTTTTTTCTGAAGGGCTGCAGCTCATGGACAGCCCACACTGAAGCAGCGGAAATGCATGAGAGGGATGTAGGGACAGAGATAATTTGTTTTGCATGGAACATACCCCATCCCCACTCTCTCTGCACTACTCAAGGAGAAATAGAGGAGTTTGGATTCTGGAAGGGAGTTGAACATTGGAAAGGGGGAAAGAAAGGTGGTGTTTTAATGTTTGTTTTCATTTCTTGCTACTCAAATCTATTTTAATTTAAATTTTAATTTTCCACAAGTTGAGTCTGGTTTGCCTATGATGGTAATTGGCAAGTGATCTCCCAGTCTTTATCTCGACTGATGAGCTTCCTCATCTTATGTTCTCCTCCTGTCCTGCTGAGGAGGGGGAGTGAGCAAGTGGTTGGCTGGGGTCTGGCTGCTAGCCAAAGTCAATCTACTACAGTACCTAAACTTGAAAGGAATGAGATCAAGTTGGAAATGGGGAAGTGGAGGTATGCCAGCATCCAATTTATGAAAAGTATTTGCATTATTATTTGTCTGAAAAGAACAGCTCTATGCCTAAGACAAATCCATGCACTGCATCATTTTACTATTATTTCTGATTCAACTACACTCAGGAAATACAGCAATCCTTTACTTCTGATAAGACATCATATTTTCCATTAAACCCCTTCTTGTGACATCCCACGGAACATCAGATATGCCATAGACCAAAGCTGTGTTTGAATTTTCTTGAAAAACATGATTCTGACTACTACTACATAAACATTAGTTATAGCACGTTAGCGGAAGAAGCCAAAAATGAGTTTGTGGTATGATTGGGCACATTCTACTTAGAATACATGCTGACCTTGAAATTTTACAGTCTAAATAACTAAGACCGAACCAGTAGGACATCAAAGATCACTAATGTAACCACAGACTTAAATCAAAAAGGCTGGAAAGCCAAAACAAGACCCTAGCTGTGGTCTAGGTCGTTGTTGCTCTGCAGGTTTCCAAATTAGCTGCCTCTGTTTTCCCTTTAGTAATGATATATGCTCTTCTACCAATATTTGTACAAGATAAAAGGCATAGTGTCTTTGGAACTGTGGTGTGTTAACGGAAGCACAATTAATCTAGTCATGTTTCCTTTCTCTAACTTTTCTTGATAACCTTGATGAAACATATTTTCTCTGCTACATTCTTCTGATTTTCTGTCTCATTAAGGGCAAATAACAAGTGACACCACTGTGCTACCTAAGATATACTTTATGATATAAACACATGAGCATTGAAACTTGCCATTTTAAGTCTCCAGAAACAGTTATTTCCTTCACATATTTTAATTAAAGATGCATCCACTTATAAGGACATTTTATCATCATGATCATCATGCTACTGGCAAGGAAATCCCTCACTGTGAGATCTGTACCCTCACTAATTGGTTCCTCTTGGGAAAATTTGAGGAGAAAATTATTTCTTCATCACGTGTTAATTTTAATGATTTCATAAATTTCATCACACCATATTGGAATCATCCTGAAACTTCATGTCACTTTTCACCAACAAAGAAAAAGAACAAAACTGCCATGCTACTAAGTACCTCTTACAAATCACAGACGTCAGTTCAGTCCCCCACATCTGATGTGAGTGTCTTTATCAGAATAGATACTGGTACAGTTTTGTGGAAGCTTGCATCTTCCCACAAAAGATTTCAGTTCTACTGAACTAACATACTTTGATTATAAAAAAACCCACCAAAACCATGTTCAAGCTGTATGAATTTTCCATCCAATTCTCAGCTGTGTATAGCAATAAATGAGGATGTGGAGTGCGACAATGGACAAGATGGATTTGCGTGTGTTCTGCCCCACTGCAGATTCACTTTGTGGGGAAGGTGAGTCTTCTTCCTGCAGTCCCTTCTGTGGCAGGAATGGAGAATCAAAAATCCTTGCTCCTCGGTGTTTGCACAAGCCTAGCTTTAGGTCAGCACTTCTAATCCCTGATCTTCCCGGCATCATTTTTGCCATGAGAATAGAAATGGGATTGTTAACCTTTGAAATCTTTTATTTTAAAATAGGTAATCTATCTGCAGGGACTTTGTAAGAAGCAAGTGCAGATGACATGTTTCTTAAGATAGACTGCCTAAGTCTTCCATTCCAGGCAAGGGCCGGACTGATCTTAGTTACTTGTTCTCAGCCAGTTTTCCAGCTGGTTTTATACTATTAAACTAAAGTTTACAGATTCTATGTCGGTAAAGTTTGTTGCTATTGTTAAGTCACATTGACATTTGTCTTATTAAGACGTATGCTAAAGCACAGCCTGTAGTTTATGATATACATAAGTGTATGTATCAACATACGGTTAGAATCAGTAATCGTGTAGAGTGCTATAAAGGTTTTATTGCCAGTATGCCATTCGTGAGTTATGCAGGTCATCCCAAACAAGTGGCAAAACAACTTTTACAGCAATGTGTGCTGTTATATTTTAGTCATGCCACACCGAGTACATCGCAGCTTTTACAGCATTAAAGAAAAAATAAATTTAGCAAGCTTTTAAAATAAAGTGTTGTTATTGAAACTGCTTTTATGTGACCCTCCACCTGCAAAGTGAGTTGCCTTGGTTGTCCATAAATCCCAAAGATTTAGGGAACTCTTTGCTTTGGTTACAGTATGCACATATTTAGTGCACATATTTAGTGAAACTGTAATTCTGTCTACTTTTTATGTTCACTACCTTATCTTTGTTACACAGTTTAGCTTTTAAGATGTGTAATTATTTATCCATATTCTTAATGAGAGAAAATTCTACTTTGATTCCTCACAAATCAAATTTTTTTCTGCCACACTGTTATTTGTAGTTAGGCTTTAAATTTCACTTGCTGCCTTGAGCTAAAATATATGTGAAAGGAGGTGCAAGGTCATCTACACAGGATATTAACATTTATACAAGACAGGAACCAATTCTACCCATATCACACTCTGCTTCCAGTCCTATGGTATTAATAAACTCTGCTTACACACTGTAGTTATATCAAAACCTGTTAAAATGCCAGGGATCACTTATTCAAACGGGCTTTTATGGTTAATCAGGAAATTTAACATTGATTATACTGCATCTGCTTTTAAATAAAGCAAACGAAATTTGCCCACTTAAGAGTCGTGATCAATCCCTTTGGGACAGCAAGGGAAATTAACATATTTAATTACCCTATGATGGATTCTTTTCCACTCGCTTAATATTTAAGACATATTGTAGCACTGCAAAAGGTGACTACCTGCTATATGAACTGCACAAGAATCCTGATGTTCCTGTGAGGAGGGGGACTACTTTTATTTCACACTGCTAAGGGAAAACGATATTTTCTTGTACTTGTTCAAAAACATTTGAACGCACTTCAAGTGGAAGCATATCTGATTGTCACTAGTAGGCAATGAGGTGCAAGGTGGATAAAGGAATGGGCACACTCTTAGGAACCCAGTTCCAAGCTTCCAGTGTTATCCCCTCCTCCCCAAATCCAAGCCTCATTTGGATTTTTGGTACAGCTGCAACTGTTGCAGTAATGCCTCTCTGTCTGCATCTATGGAGATGTACAGAAGAAAACCCAGGACCAAGGCCAAATTCACCTCCTCTCCACATTGTACGCTGCGGGAGTGTTTTAAGGGCTGCCTTTGGGATAACTGGGATAGTTCTTGTGAAAGACTTAACGTACCACTTAAAAAACACACTCAGTAAGTATGCTTAATTGCTTTTGCAGTGATCTTACATGATCAATGCTGGGCAAAAAAGATGGTCCATGGTCCTTCCTAGAAAGGCAGATATATCACCCTAGGAAGAAGCTGAGAATCTGTAACACAACCTGCACATCAGAAATGGGGTTTCATCCAGCCCAGGAGTCAGCAGCTCAGTTACATCATAGATGTGGAGGTAGTTCATGGAACCACAGCCCTGATGTGTGAGCATGCCAATTCACGCTGCTACCTCTGGATCTCACTGCAGACCCTGCTGCTCCAGAGAGCTGTCTGTGTTGAGCCCTTGGCCACAGCTTCTGGTCCTATTTTTCATGTTTCTTCCCTCCCCGCCCCCAGACTCTGATTCAAAATGAGGGAAACTGTCTTTTCCCTTTTGTGAATTGTTCTATGTGAATGGCTCATCTATACTCAGTATAGAATTTCTTAAACAAGGAGAAGGGATTGGAGCTTCTTCTCTGTGATTATTTCTGGATTATTAATTACCTTTAATTACCATGTAACACCAAGATTAAAATGCATTCTAAAACTTGACACTTGAACCTTATTAGCTTACAACAAGAGTACGATAGTTTCTAACAATACTATTTATCAAAGGTAAATCGCTTATTAAGACCTTCTAATTATTAAGGTAGTATAATCAATCTTCAGTAAAATTCCATTAGAGGGATATAAGCCCTTGAGAAAACTGCTCGTGACTCTTATGAACTTGACCAATTCTGAAAGGTATAAGAATTCTCTTTTCTCTCACCATAAATTACCTATATTCAAATTTGCTACCTTGACACTTTAGAAAGAAAGGCTTTTCGTCAGTTGTTGATATGTCACTGGAGTGTTTTAATCATCTCGTAAATGCTGATGTTCTTATTATTCATTTTTTTGTAACAAATTCATTCCACAAGCAGATAATTCTGTGATAGGGAAGATAATTCATAAATCTATTAGAGGGCACAATCTTTTCCCCAATGTGTTTACTGTCTAAATAGTTTAAAAATATTACTCTCCCTTTAATTTGCCTCTTTACTGCATCAGCTGGATCTCCTCCTCCTCATGCTACTTACTCTGCTCCTGTTTTCAGTACACAGGTGGACTTTGCATTTCTTAGCTCCTTCCACACATTCTGTATAAGCCTTGATCTCAACCACATTTTGAAATTTTTACATGTCTTACCCTATATCTGCATTTTGGCTATGTCTGTATTGTTGGACTGGAAATGCTTTCCATCTCTAGGTGTGTGACTTAGTTGCTAACGTTGTGATGGGACGCAGCCTGGCCTTGCAGCACTGTCCCCTCCTCACCCTCAAAGCCGCGTGCTCTGACGTGCTTCCCAGGCTGCTTGGGGGATCCTGGCTGTGGGACACAGAAATATTCATCCTCCCACAACATAGACATAGACTTGATCCCTTAGCTCACCTCCTCTCTCTTGCCATGTGCCAGACAAGGGCATTGCTCATCCTAAGATATGCAAAGAAAGCAAAGATTATCACTATCACCAAACAGGGATCCTGTCTCTGAATGTCTTCCAAGCTGAAGGCAAGGTCACTCTTTATGAATTTGCTCTACTTTGCCCAGTTGACTCTCTCGGGGCCATATTGCAGCCCAAGACAATCGAGGTACACAAAGGTAAAAATACACCCCGCTAGGCTTCTTGCTTGATGCATCATTGCTTGTCTGTGTCACAGAGAGACAAGTGAAGCTCATTTGGTAGTCTTTTCTATGTGAAAAGAAAGCAGCAGACTTCTTGCTCTTAAAAAATTCTGTCTGGGAGAAAGAGTAGAAGTAACGTGTCTTGCCTACAACAGATGGAAATAAGCAGAGTTAATTCCAACCAAAGCAGTGAGCTCCTTTAACCCAGACAAACTGTGACCTTCAGAATCACAGCTACTCTTTTACAGCTACTCAGCTTGTTGACAGGTTATTAAACACTAAGCTAAAATGCTTGCTTTCAATTTCTGTTGTTTTTCTCCCATTATCCAAATCAGACTGTATTTCTCTCACCTTACACGAGCATTCAGAGCATGTCCTCATCTATATCTGCTCGCATTTACCACAGCATTCTACATTTCTGCATCTCATCAACTTCATACCTTTCTAAACCTCATCAGAGTTTTTTCCCCTTCATACATGCCTTCTAATATCCTGATTTAATTTACTCCTTATAATTTATCCTACAAATGAATGTTTGTTTACTCACCCCAAGCTAACTCTGCAACAGCTTCCTGCAATTTTTGGTACATGCTTTTCTGCATTGTTAAGAAAATAATTTTTTTGGATAAGGTTGAATTTAAAATGCTGCAAAACCATATTACTCGCTCTTTGTGAAATTATCTATATTTTAATGGTTCTCTTAATACGATTTTACAGAATGATTTTTCTGCTCAGAGAAGAAATAGAAAATTGAAATAACATATTTTCTAATTCTCCATTGCAAGAACTTGTATCTTATTTTTCAGTTGACTTAATATACATCAGGGTTTTATGCAAAAACATAATTTTCAAAAGCAACACATAGCAGTCCATTCACTTCCATCGCAGTAATCTGAAAACACGGTCAACATTAGAAGAGGCTGCCAATAATGAGATTATTTTTAAGATTCTCAAATGGATTTCAAGCTCTGTTTTACTATGGATACTTTTGGCCTGTTGTGCCCTATGCCTCTGGAAAATGTTCAGTGCTGTTTTTTTAATACTTGGAGAGGGTAGTCTTAAAAGAATAATAAAATTTTTGGATATGAAAGGAGATTTCTTTATTCTTTTGTGTTTTTCTGAAAGCCTAAGATCGTTTCTGCTATAGAGTAGGGCTTATCTTTCTGATGTATATTTTTATTTGAGTTATGTTTTGTTTAACTAGAAAACTATATTTGTAGGTAAGTAGGTTTTATTTGAATGAAGTTACTTTAAAGCAAATAATTTAAAGAAGACAAATGTATATTAAAGACAATACAAGAATTTCCAGTCTGGAATAATCATAAATGCTTTGAGCCATCTCATATATTTTAAAACCTCATTTACACCTTTCATAGTGTAGAATGTAATTCTAGTTAAAGCTGGATATTTAAAGTCAGTGACATTATATTGCAGATTTCATTAAGTAGGATCTTGCAGAATTGTATACAAATGTCTGCTAGATTTCTGCAGAGCCCTGGTACTTCAACACCTACTCAGTTCTTCAGGATTACTTCAGAAAGATGTAATTAAGAATCTAGATGTACTGAATAAGAATTGTTAGCAAGGTACAAATAGGTATCCTTTTTACTCGTTCCCCTTTTGCTCAGCTTCATTGCTTTTAAAAACATGGGTTATAAACAGGAGTGAAAAATTCTGGACATGCTATAAAATAAAAGACCAAGGGTTATGGTATTTCATCCCTTTGCAAACTCTTTCTTCATTTTATGAGGCCCCACTGGTACCTGTGTTCTTTCCCACCGACAAAGTGATGTGTTCTTCCCAGAGCATACAGACCTCTTCAGCTTTGTCATTCATGTGAGTAAGGGTTTCTTATAAGCCATTTTCTGCCAAGTTAATACACCAAAGCTTTAAAGGTGGAATACAAGAGCTTTTTAAAATGTTTCAGGATACCTTTCTTCATTCAGTCAAGAGTCACTGCAATCCATTTAAGTCAAATGCATCGTATAAAAAGAAGCATTTACAGCAGCAGGGTTGTTTTTAAAGCAGTTTATTTTCTACAATGGTTTTGGCCCAGCCCTTTAGTTTTCAATAGCATTTAACTCAGAGAGAGAAATCTTAATTTTCTCCCTGCAAAGCATAAGTGACAGTTTCTTATGTAACAGTCCTCGAGGCCTGAATGACTGTAAATAGTTTTTCAGGCCTTGTTATTTGCTTCTGACTTGCTTGTAAAAGCTTAGTATTGTGATAATGCAATTAAATGCTGTGACTTACTACAAAGCAATGGAATATACAAGTGCCATGTGGTTTGACTGCGGAATATGGCCAGTGCTCGTAATGAATGCTATTAATCAGAAACAAACGCGAATTTAAAATCACAATGTGCAAGTAATAGGCAACTGATAATCAGACCATCCATTTTCAGGCATCAGATCAAAGAAAGATTATTATCATTATCCAATCAATTATGTTAGGTTTTGAGCTGCTCGGGCTTGATGGGTAAGCAAGACCTAAATGCTGCCATTCTCACCACAAGCAAACCGTTTGAGCTTTGTTTAAACATGAGATACTGAAGTGTCCCTCAGGCCCTGGGAGTACATCCAGGCCGTGTCCCATCTCCATCTGGGATGAAGTTGAGGTGTAAAGCTCTCCTGCATAATTTCTGACTTTCATGGGAAGGACGGAGGCACACACGTGTACAGTGCACCCTAGTCAGGAGGGCAGGATGCTGGGGTGTGCTGCAGAGCACAGCAGGATGGCCGTAGTTTTTGCCACTGTAAAAATGGGCCTGGTATAGTAAAAATCTTAGCTAAAACATTGCTCTCTTTCTTCTATTTATATACTTTTTAAAATTTGTGTATTCCATGTGGTGGAGGTGCAAACCTCTTCAGAAATTTTGTACATGGACTTGCTTTCCTAATTCCATTTTGTGTAGTCTTCAGAACCAGCTGACAAACCCCAGCTGTTCTCTTGATGAGGCGTTGAAAACCTAAGGTTGGATGAATATTCTTGGGCTAGAACCTAACTGTTTACAAGTAGATTTAGCTTCTGAGCCATCTATATGTAGTGTAAGGCTGCATCTACATTTTGGGAGAAGTATTTGGATCAAATTTCTCTCTAGATAGCTCTATACTTTATTGTATGCTTTGGCATTAACTTATTAATTTCCTTTTAAATAAGTGATTGTTTTACCTGTTTCAAAATGTAAAAGCTTGGATTTTGTTCTTTTTCCCCAAAGACATGTAAATTCAGCTGTATTTATTTGTTTCTTTAGTCAGCCCTGGGTATATACCAGATGGGAAATGACAGATCTGCATATCTCTCTATAGTTCTGACATCTTTAAGTCTTTTTATAAAAATACAAGCTTATATTTATAAAGGCCTCCAAAATGAAAATACATGCATTTTAGGCAAAATGTTTACAGTTTGCTTATCCACATAACAACCATTTCACAGATCCCAAAATATTTATTTTCAATATTGAACTTCTTTTTATGGTTGATCCACTTTCTTTCAAAGCTGTTCAGTTTATAAAACCAGTAAATTACTTTTCCATAATTGCTGTAATTACAGTCCTCCTCATGTGCTTACTCTTATCTCAGAACTCTGCTACTGTTGAACATTCTGGTAACAGAAAACCTCATGTTTATTTAGGAGATAGCATGGAACACCCTGTTAACTAAAATATCTATTTGGAAAGCTCTCTGTAGTTTATGTAATGTGATATTATTGTGATTTAAACGACAGTACCAACATCCCAGCCATACAAAAAGCTTTTAAAGACAATGTATAGCTAACTTAAACCTCGAAGTGTTAAAACTATTCCTATTAAAATCAGGCTGAAACCATGGCTTTATTATGTAAACAGAAAATATCTTATAGTAAGAGAAAAAATACATGACACCAATATAATCTAGGTCATTCCTACAGAACGTGGGAAATCCCCATTTTCTGCTTAACCATCTCTGAAGAGACAGTTCTTGTAATGACTCAAGACTGTGCATTACTTTGACAAGAAATTGTATTTTACCCTTCTTAGGTAAGTTTCATCCAAGGTGATATTTCCTCATGTGCATAAACTCTTTTCATTGTGTTCTAGCTCTTGCTATTATCTATGCAAAAAGCAAACCACTTATTCAGAGCACGGCTATGTGGAAATAACATTTCTTTACCTGAAATATTCATAATCTGGAAGGACTTCTTCCTAAATGATAACTTTTTTTAGAGAATTTAATCATAGTTTTCATCTTCAGCTCCCTTTGAAATGACTTCTCTCAGTTTTCCTGTCAGTGCTGATTACCCAAACCTGCTATTGCTGTTCTAATTTCCTCACTAAAGCACCTCAAAAACACAAGGAAAGAGGAGGATTGTCAACACAATTCATAGATTGGTCCAGGCTGGAAGGGACCTCCAAAGGTCATCTAGTCCAACCTCCCCGCAGTCAGCGGGGACACCCCCAACTAGACCAGGTTGCCCAGGGCCTCGTCGAGCTTCACCTTGAATATCTCAAGGGACGGGGCCTCAACCACCTCCCTGGGCAACCTGTTCCAGTGTTCCACCACCCGCATGGTAAAGATCTTTTTCCTAATATCCAATCTAAATCTCCCCTTCTCCAACTTAAAGCCATTGCCCCTCGTCCTGTCGCTGCAGGCCTTTGTAAACAGACCCTCCCCAGCCTTCCTGTAGGCCCCCCTCAGGTACTGGAAGGCCGCTATGAGGTCTCCCCGGAGCCTCCTTTTCTCCAAGCTGAACAACCCCAGCTCCCTCAGTCTGTCCTCATAGGAGAGGTGCTCCAGCCCCCTGATCATTTTGGTGGCCCTCCTCTGGACCCACTCCATCCGGTCCATGTCCTTTCTATATTGAGGGCTCCAGACCTGCACACAGTACTCCAGGTGAGGTCTCACCAGAGCAGAGCAAAGTGGCAGAATCACCTCTCTGGATCTGCTGGCAACACTTCTTTTGATGCAGCCCAGGATGTGATTGGCCTTCTGGGCTACGAGAGCACATTGCCTGCTCATGTCCAGCTTCTCATCCATCAGCACCCCCAAGTCCCTTTCCTCAGGGCTGCTTTCTAATACCTCATCCCCCAGTCTGTATTTATACCAAGGATTGTTTCTTCCCAGGTGCAGATTCTTCTTCCTTCCCAGGTGCAATTCTGAGGTGGGCTGAAGTAGTCTTTCTCAGAGCTTTCTGCTGTGTTGGCCTGTATTCACAACTACTTGGCTATTTACTCAAGGATACAATGAAACACAAATATATTTAAAATGGTATTAATTTCAGAATTCAGATTAAAGCTGACCTCCCATAATACTCTGACACATTTACTGCAAGGTACCATCCAGACTTTGTCTATGCTTCATATTTCACCATCCCTTCTGTCTAATAGTATCTTCTCTGTCCTTTTTCATTTTATTACTGTTATTCATGCAGGAGACTTCTTAAATGAAGCTTTTGCCGTCTCTGTCAGCTTTCCTACATATCCCTGCTTAGCAGCCCACTATTCTAAATCACATCAGAAAAAAAAAAAATTATCCTTTACCACTACTTTAATTGTTCTTTTTATCACCTATTTCTTCATTGTTTTCAGTTCATAAACATATTTATGCCTCCAAAACCTGTTGGTCCATTGTAGGTAGGATGATGCAGTATACATCACAACTGCATCCATCAATATGGTAGTGAGATGTCTTTTATAAGATTACTTGAAAATTTAAATAAAACAAAATCACAATTTCTTCATACCAGAGCATGAAACAGTATGAATGGTACCAATGCAAAACCAGAAAATTATACATAACTAATTTTCTCCTTTTAAAAGGGAACTTGCAATCCAGAAGTTATCTAACAATCATTAGAATCAGAATAATAAACTGGCAGATATGGCAAACATATAAAGTAATCAACAGTTTATTTTCTTCAAGGAGATGCATGTCTTTTCAGCATTGTGATGCATATAACCTTAATGAAAGAACGGAAAGCAGACCCTTAAGGTGGAACAACAGGTAAGAGCTTTTACCAACGTAGTAATGTTAAAAGGATAGAGGGAGGTCCCACTCTCTCACCCCACATCTCATTTGTGCTCCTTTTTTTATTTTACAGCTTATTTTACAATGGATCTAGCATGAATTGGATAATGATCCAATGGGGCAATAAGCCAAGATAATTTCGTAATCAACAAGAAATCTTAAAGGTTAAAAAAAAAATCGAAAACAGAAAAGATTGGGTGGAGAGATTATTTCATGTTTGGGCAATGGTCCTGTTTTCAAAAACATCCTATCAGCATCAAGGTGAGTGCAAAGGAATTAATGCAAGTATACAGTCATAGAGGTCACCAGGATAGAGAAGAAGTAAGTGACAAGACACCTTTTCGGTAACGGTGACCTCATCTATCTCATGTAAAGTTATGATTTACATTTCTACCTGGGATGGTCACTCCTTGAGCTGATGCTGCTCACTAATCTTGCTGAGAATTTCATACAATTTTTCCCCTCATGGTTCATTTTCTACCAGGTTTGTAGGCTGAAGAAAGCTTGGAAAGAACATCAGGAGAGGGGAAGCAGAAGGAACACATGGCTGGGAATGGATTCTCTTTTTTTGGTAGCTTCCAGCTCTTAGACTGGCTTAGCCTTCTCTGGATGCTTCATCTTAGGGATATTACTGTCAAATGTACCTAAAGAGTTACTGATGAAGATGAAGTTAGCATTCCACCTCTTGTCCTGAATTATTTCCTTCTGCCATAAGGTGACATTGTGGCATATGAGTTAATTCAGGTAGCTGAGGCAGCAGAAAGCCTATTCCAGTTTTGTGACTGGGTTAGCTTCCTGCTGGTTCTCTTCCCAGTAAGCTCTCCCCAGGCTGAGCGCTCTGCTGGTGCTGGAAAAGCAGAAACACATGTCGAGAACAGAAATGTGTCTGACCTGTTCATGGCCATTGCCCATAGCTTCATCTCTCTGTAACATCAAACTAATCTCTTAAATCACAACCTGGCTCGTATTTCTATTGACACCACTGGTCTAGGGAGCTCTTTTTCTCTCCTCGCTACACTCTTTCTCCCACCAGTTCATTCCCACTGTGCTGCCTATCACTCTGTGTCGGCACCGCTCTTTGGCTGTGTGGAGGACCACCAGATCAGGGGCCACTGATGAGACAGTGCTACAAACACACAGCTGGCTGCCGTGTGGGGACTGCCTCAACCGGCTTAAGCATGGAAGGTGCCAAATGTGAAATCATGGCCAGACAGAGATTCCCAAATGTAGCTTGCTCAGATGCTGCCTTTATAGGGCTAGAAGTGTTTTCTGTCACACCTTCCCACTCTGTGCCAGACCATATGCTTTGAGAGAAAACATGGCAGTGGCCCCAATCCACCCTCCCATACGAGACAGTAGTAAAAACAGTGGCAGATCCTTGTTCTTTCACACAGGAAGAGGCTTTCAGGCTCTCCTTGTCTCCTCTGAGGAAGAGGAGGGAGACCAGTTGTTAGTTTCTAGGTATTGTATTAAATCCTGAATGTCGAAAGGTGACTGGGCTATGACACCTCACTCTAGTGAATCCCTAGGAGGGCCTGGCTAGACCTTTTGCTATTGTGACAAAAAAGGATTAAAGGTTTTAAACTAAAAATCTAGGCTTTTTGGGCTTATAAACTAAGATAACTAACACAAAAATGTTAGAAGACAGAGCATCTTATGGTGTTTACTGTTTATTGAGGTCTCCTAGCTCACCACATATCCCTGCCCTTGCCACAGTGCCAGAACTCACTGGGTGACAGGGAGAGCCAAATAAGAGAACAAACTCAGATAAACACACTGAATTTCTTTTTAAATTTAAAAATTAAAAAAAGAAAAAATTAAAAAGTGGTTTTCACAGAGATCAGCCGTCTGGCCACTGGTCCTGGGACTGGAACATGGGAAAGTGCAAGGATATGCATCTGGCATCACTCTTTTGTGAAGCAGCATCAGCTTAGATCAACTTGCGTCAGCTAATAATGAAGCCACACCTTCAGGCAACATTCAGAATTCTGCATAAAAAGCATGTAAAATGCACGTCTACTCCCACACCTGGGTGCAATCTGCATTGGTCAGCAGCTGATCAGAGCCCATGAGATCTGTACTGTTTGTTTCCTGTGCTCTTGTGGATCATTGCTACATATATTACGTACACAGTGAGTCTCTGCAGAGAAACAAATAATTTCAGCTGTCTTAGATTAGAGCTTCCTAAAGGCACAATTCTCTGCGTTTATGTGAAACTTCAGATAGTCATGATAACTTATCTGAACTTACACTGAAATCTAAAAATTATGGCCTTACAAACTGGGAATTGAATAAACCTTTACAGATAGAAAGTCAGTGATGTAGAGACAGAGTCTGAATCATTCTGGGAATTTTGAGATGCCTTAGTAGCAGTTTATGTGTACATAAGCCCTAAACTGTGATAATTAATCTCTTTTCAGGTTTGTACCTGCAGGAATTGTACATATTGGAAATCAAACAGATTAAGAGTGTTATTCAACATCTCTCCTTGCCCGTGCATTTCTTTCCTCAAAAAAAAAGGCAATTAACCCATTCCTTCAGTTGCTGTAGCAAGAAGGAAAATGGTATTCTACTTGGGAATATCCACTCTAGCTTCACAGGTGTCAGTAGACGTTGCTGGACCATCACCAAGCTCAATATGGCTTACAAGACTGAGTTGGGAGCTCAGGGAAATACAGACAGCAAGCCTAGGCTCAATTCTGTGCTGCTATTTTATATTGTAATTAGTATGTAAACCAGATGAAACCTAAATGAAATAAATCTCAGGTTGTACCTTAACAAAAGTAAAAACGTGTGGCACAGCATCTTCTCGATATCTGTGTTTTACTGCTCGGTTAGAAATAACGCTTTTTTGGTGTGACCTGAATTTCCAACCCATACAAACTCCCTACTCCAGCAAGCTGCTGTGAGAATAGACATGCATTGATAGGAAAAGATGCCACTCTCACGAGGCAGACAATCTTCCATTTAATGATGACACTTAATTGTTCAAATAACAGGAAAGGATGTGTAGGTCATCATGGTGCTCCTAGGTGCCCCAAATGACAGCAATTCACCTCAAACTTTACTGCAATAATTAGAAAATAGTTTGTGTTAATCCAGGTGCTCCCTCTGGGTTACTGATCATCCACATGACTCCGTGAACGCTGTGAAAATTTTCTGGTTTACATATTAGAAAAACAGGAAGAAACCTGTTGTTCTGCTGGCCTATGGTTAAGTAAAGAAAACTGTGGTTCCCAAAGGCCTATTTTTTATCTCTCTCTGTTTCTTTAATGCACTGAAAGGTGACACATACATTTGCAGAGTGTTGAATCATTATTTCTTTCAAATAGTAGTGTTGTAAAAAGATGTTTTGGTTGGGATGGTGCCCATTTATATTCTTGGCACTTCTCTAAAGCCTGTGAAGGCATTTGCTCCGTTTCCATTACTCCCAAATAAACAAATGACAGCTGCTATTCTTCAAGCATCAGCTTGTTGCCTCTGCTTAAATACAGCTTTTTAATATAAGAAAATTTTAATATTCTTAAATTTTGTTAATTAGAAAGTCTCATAGCATAGTCCTTGGAACTCACTCAGCTCCCATACCCTTTCATTTGCTAAATAAGAACAATAAATAAAATTCATCCATGTATATAGCATGGACTAGCACAACTCTAAATCTTTTCTCTTACCTTTCACATACATTACCTAACTTCTCCAATTTTGTCTCTAATGAGGTCACCTATGACAGTTTGGATTTGGTGAGCTTGTTTTATATGCTTCAGCAAAATGTTCACTAATAAAATAGAAATTAAACAAAGGGAATTTTCTATCTTATCTGTATCTGTTTAAATTAAAGGAATCTGATAGATAACCAGAGCTCTTTATAGATTAATAGCTATGGAGTTCAGACTGCAATGAAGGAAATTCAATAGCTACCCAGTTTCCATTGAACATAATGGTATTTCATAACTAACTCATTTGCCTTGAATTCTAACTCTTCTGCAAAGAGTTCTATGGCAATATAATAGCTATTTATTCTATTAATTTCAATAGAATTTCAGTAAAAACTAATGAAAAGTGGAGAGTGCACATCCAATAACTACTAATTCAGTACCATTTTTACTTTTTATTTTAAAGAGTATATTTTTATAAGTATTGAAAAGCAATTGGTCTACAGGAAAAGATAATTACTTTTTTTCATGTTCACATTAGGGATCTTCAGTGCTTTTAATAATACTTTTATGCCTGAAGGTCTTACAGTCTACCCTGAGCTCTACTCTGGACTGGAGGGAAAAATTTCAGAAAATCTACCCTCCGCCCCTCAAAAACATCCTCTCCTGAGACACAGTAAATCAGACATCTGAGTGTCTTTCATCTTTCTTACAACATCTTAGCACATATGTGTAGGATATATTGAGAGGCAGATTTTCCAAGAAAAAAACATTATGGTAACATCTGCAAATAAACTGGGTTGGAATACTAAAACATTGCATGAGGTAAATGAAGACTAATTTTAGGCAGAAGTATATACTTTATATGGTATTCCCAGATCTCTCAAATTTTGTGTAGTTTTATGGACAAACATTAAAAAATTTGAACAAAAAAGACTTTTGATAATGCATAGATTTTGTGACCATGTTAAAAATGAAAAGAGAGATTATTCTTCTTCATAAATGCTTGTTATTTTAATCCACAGCAAGTAAAATGTTCTTCAGTTTAAACACTTGTTTCAGAAGTCTACAGAGGTGAAAGCTACAACAAAACAGAATGCTTTTAGAGAAATAAGTGAAGAATTGTTGCAAGTAGAAACACATTTCCTATGGCACTGATTAAGCTACAGTACAAGACACCTGTGTGCATGGGGTCTTTGCATTTTTATATGGAACACTGAAAATCTAACAGGTGAGCACAACTGGGAACCCCCCACCCAAACATTGAAACTATGAATCAGCTGAAAAGGGCCACATTCTTGTCACCTATGGAGTACTATGTCACAAGACTTTACACAATTTGGATCTATATGACCGTTTGGGTCAAATGAGATGAGTGTAAAACAAGGAGAAAATGAAAATTAAATGAAAATTATAATTCAGTGTCATGTACTTTGGAAAAAGCTATTTGTAACCTGTTGTTTCACTCTGAGACTGTTTATTCTTCAAAAAGTGCAAGTTAGGTTTACTTGATTTTTTTTTTTTTTTTTTCCTGGAAAGAGTAGCTGCCTAGAGGTCACACCTTGTAGCTGGTTCAGCTTGAACAATAGCAACAAGGCAGACTGGAACAGAAGTACTTTCATGTAAACTCTTACCTGGACTTATGACTGGGTTTAATATTGTCTGATTTCAAACAAATGTGAATCCAGCTTTAAATGTTATACAAGACTACCCTTACTCTACCCATCAGACTTTGTGCAGCAGCTCTGCTTTTGACTTCACGCCCTATATAATTAGATATACAAACTGTCAAAATCTTTTTTGTAAGGGGAGAGAAAACTCCCAAAACTTTAGAATCAAGAGACTTTTGTCTTCCTGAACTGACTGGGGGCTGGGGAGCTTGAAGGTACTTTCACAGAATGAAAAATAAGTATTTGCTTTCCTCATCTGTCAGTAACAAATAACTTGACAAAATGAATGCATTTTGGAATTATTTTAGAGTTACATTCAACATCAGTGGATGTTGACCTTTGTGTACTGTTCATTGCCATATATCCATTACTAAAGTTTTTGCACTAGCTAAAGTTCTATCATGCTGTCCCTCTTGATTTTAACCTGAGTAAACTATTAAGCTTTTAATAAACTTTTATAAACAAGTTTGATCACAACTGAAATGTCAGAGACTTCTTAAAAAGGTGTTAACAAATCATTACCATAGTTCCCCTTCCTTGTAATTTTTTTAGTATTAATTTATATGTACACTCTTCAAAATAAACATCAGTCAGAAAACTAGTTTTTATATGCATTTTTCTGGCAGCTACATTTGAACAAAACAGATATAATATGCACTTATATCAATAAAAGATTGAAAGATACTGGGAGAATACATTAACTATATAAGGACAAGACAGTAAAATTAAATATTATGAAAGGATGCAAAGCTGTCTAATAATTTAAAAGTTATTTATCTGAGTGCAGTCAACATGCTAAAATGAGAATGTCAGTCATTAATATCTGGAATAGAGGACTGCCATATTACTAAAATATGTTTTCAGCCATCAGCATAGCTTGGAGCAGCCAACTCTCCTTCCTCCCTCGGAAAGGTTTTCCTGACAGATAATCTCCCAGGATAACACAGAAAAGAAACACAACCACTTCACTTCTAATTGGTATGAAAAGCTAACCAAAGAGTAATTGCAGTACAAAGAAGAGAACTTGATTTAGAGTATGTTCCAGCACAGCAGATAGCAGCAAAGTTTCAACTAACAAAATATCCATGGATTCATTTTGAGTTTGTCATAAGAAATACATAAACCCCTTCTTTTGAGTGTATAAATGAAACACAAATCACAAACTGTAGCTATGTGTGCCAGAACCGTCACTCTTATCCTACGGTAGAGGCTGTCTATCCTGTTTATCAGCTTCCCTTAACCAGCGTATTAAAATAAGGATGCCAAAGTGCTGAAGTGTAGCTAAATGCCAGTGGGTATGATCCTACATGTTTTATTAGAGGAGTGAAATCTAACGGAAGACTTTCTGTGTCATTTCATCTATGAAATTCAAGTTAGCACCTTGTGAGTGCTCTGTGTTTTATTGGCTGATGCTCAGGGTAACGTCTTGCCTTTTTGGCACTGTCCGTTCACTACAGTGCATGTTTTGGTTCAGTGATGGTTTTCACCTCATCCTACAGTTGAGCTAAGTGCAAGATGTTGTTGTAACCTGCACACTGAAAGTGAAGACTGACCTTCATCTCAATGTACAACAGCATAGATGCAAAAAAAATAGATTCACTTTCGGAGTCAGCAACAAATATCCAATGGAACCAAAATTGCATTCTTTGTTTTTCAAGCTGCTATTTTTTCCTACATAGTTATCTGTATTTTAAGAGTGAAAAAGACAAGACAGATAGAAAGGCTCTTTACTGCTGCTGTAAATTGAAGTGTGATATTATGAAGGTGAGTTCCTACTGACATGGAAAGTTCAGTATATGCATCTGGTGGCTAATACATGCCAGGGGAGTTTAAACTCCCATAGGTTAACTTGCAGTATAAATGACATTAAGGGATGTTGAATGTTATATTACAGGGCAGGTGACACAGAGTAACACCGAGAAATAAGAAATATAAGAGCTGAGTTTTTCATATTACTTTCATATTACCTTCTAAACACATCAGAATCTCCCAAATGCATCAGAACACTCTTAGATTTCACTGTTGCAAAAATGCTCAATGAATTTTGGCCATACCAGCTCTGGCATAGCACTCTGGGCCACAATAGTTCTCTTGACTATAGAAATGGTAAGACTTTCTGTTAGTAAGGCAGAAAGAAAGGACGAAAAATATATGTTTTTCACAATAATTCCTGCATTTGAAAAAAAAAATTATTTACACGAAGAAATGGAAGGAAGATATATTACAAGAAGGGAATCTATAGGACCCTTACCAAAATGAAATAATTAATTCCTGAATCTTTTGTTTTACTAAAATTCTGATATCTCTAATGGTTTTAAGTTTTTACTCCACTAAATTTGGCACTGATATGGGGTACTGTGTAGGCTTCTTTAGCATAGTCTCTTTACCACGTAATGAGAAATGTATAGCTCAGTCAACCACTCTTCACGCTTTTCTATCACATTATCCTTAAAAAGTCTTCTGAGAACATTGACTGAGTCTAAACAAAATTATATATTTGAGTAGGTTTTGCCATATTACTAATAAGGCTTGGAGCTTTTGGCAATATGGGGTCATTTCTGTATGGCTCAAGAGAGACCTGCATAAGCAGTTAAAAAGTAAAGAAAATTTAGTGATTTAGACTGAGATTGTCTACACATATTAATTCTTTTACTGAGTTTTGGGTTGAGTTTTTATTCTACAAGAAACATCAAATTGAAACCTGCTCTGAAATTCAAGAACTAAAAAAGCATAAGGAAATTATACTGAGAAACCCCCAAATGTCTCATTAATGGAATTTAGCAGATTATTTACAACCCAAAGTTGCTTTTATTGTGTGTTGTTCATGTACAGCATTAGGATTTATTTGTAAGTGATACAAAATAAGGCTGGTTGCCAACACTACTTTGTTTCTGTATTTCAAAACTAAATATGTTCAGTTTCCTTTTAAGGTCATGGGACACGATTGCAAACAGATAATATACTACCTAAGACATTATCATAAACAGATTAGCTTTCATGAGGCAATGGCTCAAAATTATAATACAGATCAAATCATTGTCGATTTTGCTTTGACATCATTGCGGTAAGGAATTTGCACCTATCACCTTTTATTGATATTGTATAATAACCTCAGCAAGGTACTTTCAGATATAACCAAGTGTTTTGATAGTAGTAAGCTAGGGAGGTTTCTTGCTGTAGAACAAATTTGCTCTGAGTTACATGCATCTCTCCATTACATTTACCTGAATAATGGAGAAAATAATTTGACGCACAGACACACAGAGAAAATTTGTTTCTAATATGAAGTTCAGAGAATCTGAAATAGTTGATAAAACAATCTATCAGAAAGAGCAAATCCTTTAAAATATTACATAGTTTCAAGTTCTACTTTCAGTGTATGAAAACTGATTCTTATTTATACAGTTTATTCTAAAAGAGATGCAGATTCCAAGAAAAAATATTTTAAAAGTATAAAATAGTGTCACAATGTAACAAAATACTTTTCTCAGATATTTGGTCTTAAATACAGCTGAATACAAGCAGAAATAAAATGCAGGAAAATGGACACGGGCAAAAGTTGAAATACAACCTACAGTATTCCTCTGGGCAAAATTTGAAGTATTGCATCATTATGTTTTCCCTTAAAAAGAGGAGTGTCTGCAAAACATAAAATTCAGATCATCTGAAGTTTATCAATACTGATCAAGCCAGTGAGGTAACTGAAGATATATTTATAGAAATAACACAATTTTCACACTTCCTAGTGTAATACAGCATTGCCTCAACTAAGTACAGCCAAAGTAACAAGTTCAAACCAATTAAATTTATATTTAACCCTTCCTGCTCACAATGTTTGAAAGTAATCTCTTTACATTGTTCAAAATAATGAACATTAGACGTTAAAGAAACTTTTTTTAAAGTGGACTTATTTTTATTTCTGCTTGAGAAGAATGAAAAAAAACCACACGTTCTTAATTTGGATTTGTACTCCTTAAAAAAAAAACAAACAACTGCATCGAAGTAGTTCTTTCAGGTAATTGAACTGTAAGAGCATGGCCAAATTCTGGACTCTGGATGTGTGCTCCATTCACCCCCTTATTTCATACGACAGAGAGACCGGGTGCCTCAAACCCCCCAAATCAGAAGGGAAACCAGACCAGGTAAGAGGCAAAAAATTTTGCAGTGGTTCCTTGGCCTGTGAAAAAAGAGATCAGCACAGTGAAGTGCCCAAGGGATCCCCCTTCAGGGAAACAGAGATCCAACCCTACATAAGCATAATTAATTGAGAGATTAATTCCTTCGCTGAAGAGGAAACACTTTTGAGGTGTTAATATATGTGGTACCCTAGGACAGAAAGAGCAGCACTGTTTACTGCACTCCTGGAGCAAGAAGTTCCTTGAGAGAGCATAGCTGTGAAATTGGAAAAGTACACAATAATAATGCTTGATTCATGTAGTATTCAAGTATTAAATAATTAACATATTCTCCTGTTTCTCGACATGTCTCATTCAACATCCTCCTGTTCATTTATGGTATTTTTAAGGGTAGTGGCAAAACAGCTTCTCCAGCACTTCCCCTGAATGTAAACTTAGAGAAATTTGCTATTCTATGCAACTTTCAAACTGAGCTCATGTGTACTAGGCAGTCATTTCACTTTAATGTAAAATGATGTGAAGGATTTGAAGATGAGGAATGAAGATGGAACTAAAAAGACATCATTTGGGTTCAATGGTTTCATTACAAAATCTTTTAAACTTTTTTTAACAATGCTGATCAGCCTTGTTATTTTCAAAAGATGCCGTAGCATCTAAATGCTGCAGTCAACTTAGGGCTCTGTTGTGCCCAGTGAAAATGCCAAGTATGTGACTCTCATAGCACTTCAAGATTTGAGAAGCTTTTTTCTGCAAATGCAGAAATCATACAATTCAAGAGTATTGTGTACAGATGGCAAAGGCAGAATTCTAGAATTGCTGAATTTGATCCTGTATTTGTAACTGTCACGTGACATGATGATGGGTGATGTGTTTCACATGTATTACTATTTTTCTATGCTTAACAAAACCAGCATAGTTAATCGCAATACTTCATTTCCACAAGTCACGTCAAAGCTCAGGAGCCCAAGAAGTTGGCTGCTATCATTTAATGAAGCATCTGCATCTTCAGAAATCCACAGCCCCTCTTCAGGAGCTGCAGTTTTCAAGAGTCACCCTGAGAGAAGCCATTAGCATCCTTCCAGGACGCATCCTCCTCGTAATGAGCTGCGTTCGTGTCAGCGAACAGCAAGATCAGGCCAGATGAGTCCCAGCCCTCTTGAGCCAGTAACTGGAGCAGAAGATCCCCGTAGTCCCACAGAAAGGAACCTCCTTCTTCAGGGGCACATCCTAAAGAGAATATACAGGGCAATGGATGCTGTGAGCTGCTTGCAAGAAACTGTATTGCCCCAGGGGGAGGCACAGAGATTTAGCAGGGTAAGTAGAGTTTAAGCAGCAGGCAAGTGCTGGTGCTATTTACACACTCCTGGCAATCCAACAACTTCAGAAAGCTTCTCTCAGACTGAATTCATTGCCATCTGAGGAATTACAAGCCCAGGTTGTGTATCGTTTATACTTCTGAGGGAAGAGAAACAGTAGGGAATGAGCAAATACAGTTCCCGTCTTCTATGTGTTATTTTGCTCAATGAATGATGTTCCCTTTGTTTCAGGGGTGCTCCTACATACTTTGAGTAAGCATTAGCCATCAGTTCTTCATATCATATGTAGGTTGTAGGCAATGATTCTACTATTTCTGGAAAACAAGGGGAAAATATGGGACCATGGAGGCTACTGTTTATTAGAGAATTTAAGTATTATAACACTGTAAACTTTTAGTTAGGTATTATCAAGTTGGGTTCACTATTTGTGTAACTACATATTTTTATCCTGAACTGCCATAATTGCTTTATGATAAGTCTGTTTTTAAACAGCACCGCAAATTTCTTTGAGTAGACTACCTATGCATTGTGGAGACTTGTGGGCCTGAAGCATGCTAAAGTTTTTTTTGCATAAAGAACTTTGGATTTACATCCACAAATCTGGTTGATCTTAACTTCTGAGAAACTGAATTTGCAGTTGTATTACACAACAGAGTACCCATTTTCGCTCGCTTTTGTGAAACATAAGCTACAGTGGGCAAAAATAATTCTAAACTATAGATTACATTTTTTCATATATAATCAGAATTGAACTCCACAGCCCTTCGAGCCATCTACCAAACCCTACCACTTCAAGTAAGGGAATTGAGATTGGTGTATAATAATAGCTACTACAGTCTGTACAGACAAGAGACTTAAAGAAAATATTACTTCTCCAAACTCTGGATACACTAAAGTTGCTCTAAGAAATGAGTAGAAAAGATGAAAAGCATTAAGATAATTTTCCATATTCTCATTCTGATGGGTTGTAAAGATAGTTTCACTGGAGATGTCATGATGCATTTCTTTCAAGAAGAAAGCAAAAAATTATTTTAGCCTTAGGATTAATTAAAGATTAATTAATTAATAAATTAATTTAGGACAATTAAACATTTACTAAGCTGTCACTAACTGAAAATAAGGCTTTATATATAGGTTTTGATTTTTAAGCTGCCTTAACTAAGAATGCTATCAGTTTTCTTATGAGTACCAGGTGTACATTATGAAATTTTAGTGTTTGCATTCAAGTACCTATTCTATTCCCTTCAATCCAAAACTCGTGAATTTCTACCAGAAATTCTGAACTTGAAGTAATGGCACTCCAGGACTGCAGGAACCTTCTGCAGTGTCTCTGCGTGGAGGGAATAATATCACTTATTTTTTCTCCCAGAGTCCTTAAGAGAGGCTGACTTAACATAATAAATATCACAGCATATTTTTATATAATGATTAAGGAGGAGGGTGTCAGAGAGAAGACATTCAAGTGCCAGGTAACCAACGTTGTTAAAATCCCTGTTTTTAGCTCTTACTTACCATGATGAAGCACAAGCAAGACTTTTGTCTGCTGAGAGTTACAACAGATTGCCAGCCTTTGGTCTGTAGTGTGTAAGGGTAAATAGAAGTGGCAGATGCTGTACATCAGAGAAAGAAGGGGCAAAAAACCCAATCTATTTTAAATGTTATCTCAATACACTTCAGAGGTTCCCTATTTTCATGAATCTAAGCTGTAGCTGCCTACACAGCTAAGGCTGTGTTTATTTACAGTAGCTGTACACACAGGAACAAGAAAATTGTAAAGGATTACTATTACAACTGTAGGCTGATTTTTCCATGAACGAAAGTGAGTCTTGAAGAGCACAGTTATTCTTGCAATAAACCAGTAAAAAAAGATAAATCTAGGTGGCCTCTTGAAGCATTTGAAGAAAAATGTTTATCCTTGTGCTTGCAGAAAACAGAGTCCTGAAGGCTTTTGTAAGCAGTAAATAAACCTGATTGCATATTTTCATTACTCTAAAGCTTTCATTAGGAGTAAGTAGTTAAGGTTTTTATGGGGATTTTTACCTAAAATGATTGAGTCGCTATAAGTGAGACTGCATGGTATGCTCTACCTGAAGAAGAGGTCTTCTAAGATAAGTGTCTGAGTCATACGGATGGGAAGAAGAAAGACGGATTCTTAAAGCACAATAACAAGAAAGTTTATTAGTCATTCAGAGCTGCTGCACTGACAGTAAGTGAAATAACTTCAAGACTGGCAGGAGAAGCCTTTGCTGAAACCATGCAGATATGATTTTCTCCTGTGGCTGAAGTCTGATAGGGCACTGGCAGGAAGAGGTGGCTCTGGCACTCTGAGCCAGGATGCCAGCTTTGCTGGCCTTGAATACTGCAGTGTGAACACACCACCAGCTGATCTGCGTTGCTACACTGCAGAGCTGGTCAAATATTGAATAGACTGCTAGCAAAGCCACTTGCTCTCTAGCCTGAGCAGAAGGACGGCTGTGGACATGAACCAGTGCAGGAGCCCCTTGGCTCCTTTTCACAGACAGGGATGCAATTCTGAGCCATCAGAATCATGATCATTCACACATCTCTGTTACTGCACGACTTCTGAAGTGTTTTCTGCAGTCTCCCACCTATTAAAACATGGGAGTAAGGTCCAGGTGTGTCTGATTTACCACTGAATAATTCCTAGGGAAAAAAAAATTACTTGTAATTTCTGCTGCTATAAATAGCAATGCAGTGGCAAACCTCCATGGATTGCAGCAAAGCAATCCATGGACTACACTACTACACAGGCACTACACTAGTGTACAGTTTGTCACTAAATACAGCAACAAAGTGGTTGTGATTTACTTTAGATGTCCACAAAAAAAAAGCCCAGGTGCAGTCATTGCTGTGATTAAAGCAACTACTTGGATTTTCAGTCTTCTGTTGTTCTGAATTATTTGAGTAAGGAGTATCATATTTGGCTCACAATCTGGCTTGACATTCAGATTTAGTATCATCTATGTTTTTGTCTCAAGACAGAAGAAAGTTAACCCCACTGCTAATCATGAGAGATATCCTGAACCCGCCCCCCCCCCCCCCCCCCAAAAAAAATAAAAAAAAAAAAAAGAAGGTTATAGCCACTTTGCCATCCTGAATCTCAGAACGAGATGCATGTGCTTACAGGGAAATCACCTTTTTGTGGGTGTTGATTCTGAAGCTGAATGAAGGCACCAAGGAGAAGTGTGGTGCCCATTAAGGGGAGTTCATTCCTTGACTGACATTCCTGCTTGAGAAAAACAGCAGTTCAAGGGAATTAAATGATCAATTGTAGAGAAAGTTAATGTTAGGGAAAGTCAAAAAATCTCAAGATAGAAACAAGGACTGAAATATAGGGTAGCTAGAGAAAGAGGAGTAACAGTACTGCTAAAATTGAAAGTAATTCCCTAAGATAGATGGGGTTTGAATCTTTGCAAGTGGGAATAGTTTTCTCCATCTCTTCTGTGTTTCCATGACAGAATGAACGTGGGATCCCTGATCCTTATCGCTGTTAATTGGTATAGCTCCATGGAGAGAAGCATAATTTTTACTATCTCTGTTGTGCCATGAGACAGAGAAAATTCCCTTTTCCCCATTCCACAGAATCAGTCAGCTCCTCTCCTAAGGCAATCTCCTTCCTCAGCAGTACAGTTCCTCTACTCATTCTTTTTATCTTGCATTTGCTAACTTTGCTTGAGACTGGTGCAAAGGAGATTATGAGGGGTAACTAACAGGCAAAACATTGGAAGCAAGCTTTGTCAAAATACACATTTTCAAAGCCAGTGTGGCTGGTTTACTTTTAAATACGTCTTAAGTCTTTTATACAGATACCTGGGAGGAGCATTTATTGATTATAATTTTATAATTATAATGTAATTATTAGACTGTCTTCCTTTCTCAGGCATAATTCTGAGTTTCAGAGGGATTCTGCTAGAATGAGATGATACATTTAACTTTTATTGTGCAATAATGAAGGCAACAAAATACAAAAAGCTTATAATGAAACATTACACAAAAAGGACACAGACCTTAAGGTGACACAAACAGGAAAAATATAATAAACCATGTGTCATGCTGCTGCAGCTGTTTCACCTCTTACCAATTTTCACAGTCTATAAAATCTTGGAAAGCACCAGATGTTTAGGGGAAGCTGTCCCACTCTCTCTGGCTTTGAAAGTAGATGCAAGATTTATTAGTGCTATATAAATGTGATTTCAGTCCTGACTTTTATATTTATAAACTAGGTGGAACATGTAACACATCCTGTTGTCAGGGAGCCCGTTTACTTCCTTCTGCTCATCCTCACTTGTAGATCTTGGGTGTTGCTGGATAATTACAGCAACTACAGAACAACACCAGCACATGCAGTCCAAACTACAGTATTTGCTTAGTCACTGACAAGCACATCTGAGACTTTTCTCCTAGTACCAACTTTTACAAAGACGACCTTGCAATACACAGATTATGAGCTAAGCAAAATTATCTTGCTGCGTATGAATATGCACTCACATTTGGGACTCCTGCCTACGCAGAGACTGTTAGTGCACAAAATTATCTTTTTTTTTTTTTCCTAGTGCATGGTTCCTAGTATCGGAACAGGGATAAAAACTGTTCATGCATAATTTCCAATCTTTCATAGCTCAGCGGTGCTGTAAAGTGCTGCCGTTCGTTTTAATTCAGCGAGTGGAAGTTTTGTTGTGTTTAGTACTAAGGGAATTGCGTGTGTTATTGGAAAGCCTCTGACAGCTGTCAGAGACAGGGACAACTTGCCGCATTTCAATCTTTCATAGAGGAAGGACTAAGGACCCTCATCTTCAGCACAGCTGTCGGAGACCTCAAAAATGGGATAAAACAGAATACCTTTTGCAAACACAGGAAAATCTCTGTATCTCCTCTATTCCTTCCCCTATCAAGTTGTACATGGAGAGTTGTATAGGTAGAAGAAAGAGAAAATATGTCTTGATGTGTTTGTACTTTATACTGCCTTGTCGTCACTGACCTGAAGGGATAATTGCATAGCAGCCTACTTTCCTTTAAGGAAGCACGCAGTGTATTACATAGTACTTAATAAATTAGCACTGTTTAACAAAATGTACAAGCGTTCATGCAGTTTTTCTTTTCTGAGAGAAGGAACAATCAAACTCTGAAAGGCATTGATGAAGACAAGGGCTTTGCATCAAAGACTCTGAAAGTCTGAATCTGTACTCATTTCCACACTTTCCAACACATACCTCATCCTGCCAAGCACTCTCACTGAATTTAAACCACCTTCTCTTAAAACCCGAAGACTTACCTTCCAGCTTTTGATTTGAACAGGTGTTTGCCTTAATAAAAACTCCGTGTTTATTTTATTTAAAGTGTTTTTTTTTTTTTCCTAAAAGCTACATTATTTTCTTTGATCAGAATTAGTGACAATTCAGCTCTTGTTTACTCTTTAATGACAAAAGGAAAGTAGCTTATGCAACATCTTCAGCAGGTTGGCATTGTTTGCCCACGCGTTCCTACTTAGCTTTCTGATGATGAACTGACCTCTTTCACACCATGGGTACCCCTCCATACAGCGCTGCTTCCAACATCAGCTCCTTTAAGCAGTACAAGGGACTGAGAAGGCATGTTTATTTGCATCATTTGTTTATTATTGCTGTTCGCATTTTTGGCTTATGCTATTTTAATAGCACACTCAATGCTGTTTTTCACTCTTCATACTCTGATTCATTTTTCATCCTGTTTCCTTCTCCCTATTCATCTTGCACCACCTCTGTGCTGAGTAAAGTGAAAATCTGTGAATGAGTCAGAGTCAAGTCTTCAAAGTCACATTGGTCAGTGAGGTTTGAAATGAAGCAAAATGAGATTGCTTATATTTTGTCTCTCCAAAAGTAGAAAATAACATTTCCTTTTTATTTGGTTGCAATACAGAGAGCTTTATCCCACGTTTTCCAGCTGCTTTTATCTTCCTGAAATCCAGTCTAGGCTATGATGCTCATTAATGACTGGTGTAACTAGCTGTTTCTGTTCTTTGTATATTATCATTAGCCTTATCATATTCCTATATTCCTTATCCTATCCTTTGTATCATCAAAGCAACTTGAAGCTCTTATTTCTTGTTAAATGTTACTCTTCTGGGAGTTTGGGTTTTCTTTTTTTTTTTTTTTTT
Source organism: Numenius arquata (assembly GCF_964106895.1). Lineage (NCBI taxonomy): Eukaryota > Metazoa > Chordata > Aves > Charadriiformes > Scolopacidae > Numenius > Numenius arquata. The sequence continues at coordinate 85,178,518 of NC_133576.1, forward strand.
CTACAGTATATCTGAATGGCTGTTTAAAGGAGATTTCTTGTTTTTTCTTAGTTTACTTGAGTGAAGAATTATGTGAATAAAACTTTAATAACAGTTTTCCTGAAATATGTATTCTGTGCTCCATTCTAACATTTTGATTGCATGCTTGGTACTTTCTATTCAGCACACTGAAAGGAAGACATTAACATTATTTTAATCAGGAACAAGGAATTAATAATTTCTCATGTATGTAAATGTTAAGGTTTTTTGCCTATATACTACCAGAATTAAGAACAGCAGCTGTTGTGATTTATGTTGACTGGATGTTATACAATATTATCTTAGCTTGCAAGAGCCTAGTTTTCAGTTGTAATGCATACTATTTCTACCATGTTAAGCTTGTTATCAAATTCTCAACCAAAGCTTTCTCAACATTTCACATACCATGTAATAATTCAACTCAGAAGCCGTAACATCACACCATTTCTTCTGAAATATGACATGTGACTGGCTCAGTGTGGGAAGAGTCGATTTCTTACTGCAAGCCAGGAAGGTCAATTAGAAAATTAAGTGTATCTGCAGTTGTTTCATTGCGAATATTGACCAACAGTGTCTTCTAACCTCACGAAACTCTACAGATGTTTGTTATTACCAGCATTTCCTTCCACTAATATTTAAACTCTTCTTACCTATGAACAGATTCCACTCAGTATCCAAATCAGCCTGATTTGCTAGGCAGCCCTTCATTACATTGAGGCAATAGTTGTTGCAAGGTTTCACAGTGGGAAGTCCTCTGCAGTAAGGGCAGTACAACATCTTCATTAACGCCCGGATGCACCCTGGGGTGGGACTGACCTGCAGAGTTTAAGGGGGGGAAAGAAAAAGAAAAAGGAGGAAATCAATCTCCTGTTCTGTGACTTTTGGGATCACTAAGATTATGCCTCTCAAGCAATAAGTGCAAAAGGGGCAATTTGTGAAAAGAGCTCAGCCCTTAATAACACCCTCCTATGAGACTAATCGATTCCTGCCAATTATCTTCATTTAGCACAGCCAGCAGCGATTCGCAGGAATGCAAAAATCAACACTCCCCTATGGATGGCAGTGCTTGCTTCCCCAGCCCTCCCACACGAAATCTACTGAAAAGTGAAGGAAAAACATCCAGGCAATCAGCTGGATCAGTAACTGACTGAATTTGAAGATAAACCATTCTCTTCCTACTCAAGCCAGAACTGCTAGTCACACCATCACTGGATCAGATTCTCCTCTCTATTAAAGCACAGTAAATCCAGGATAATCTTGATGATTTCTATAAAATTATTCAGCACTGCACCATGACAAAGAGATATAATTCTGTTTTAAGGCAAAAATACCCTTCTGTCTTCTCAGACAATTTTATAAAGAGATCAGACAGGGTTGGGGGTTTTTTATGCTTTCAATGTGTTGAGTAAAAAAAAGCATTCTAGAAAACAGTCTAATGCGTTTCAACTTACACACCGGTATGGCACAACACGGCTGCACAAGGTGAACTTAAAACAGCCACCAGGGTCAATTAAGAGACACCTAATGAGTTTAGGATTTCCAGTCAAAGTCATTAACACTGGGCATGGTTGACAGAAGGAATTAGAGTGTAGATATAAACTTTCAGTGATGTATGTTACAGTTTGCACTAGAACGGTGTGGGTTTCCTGGAGAGGGAGCATGGAGGTTAGGGAAAGGTTTTTGCATAAGGCTTTTCCATTATTTCTAATGATCCTTCACATCATCTTAGCCACCAAAATGCTGGGCATCTATTCAGCAATGTGCCTGCCATGTTCAGGCAAGAGAAAAAGGTCCTTTTTGGTTCATGTTCTTTATCTCCCATATTGAAGAGTAGGATAAATCATGTTCTGAAGAACATCCACTGAATCCTCCATATCTAAATATAAACTGCACGAATTGGTCACATTTGATAACCATGTGAAGTTCCATGGGTGAATATTATTTCCCTGACCCTCTCATTTTGTTATTTAATTGTTTCATCTCAGATTTTAAAAATGGTATGTACTATTACAATGCACATTTTCAGGTCAGAAAATCTATCTTGGATTAAAAGTGCATGTTAGATACTCCTTGCAAGAGCACCTTGTCATGGTGCAGTGGAGCATAAGTTTCTTCTGCTGGAGTGACAATCTAAAGCAATGACAAAGGGCTACAGGTTCCTCAGCAATTTCAAAATTCCTGGACAGGAGAGTGCAAAGCAATGACACTCCTTTCAGTCATTCTGCTGGTTTATGAATAAATGCAACATTTGTAATATGGATTTGAACAAATTAAACTCCTTTTCTATTATTTCATGGTGACTTCTGTTGCAAGCGTGAATCTGATTGCACTATAATAGTATGTGCTAAACTGACTCAGTTTGTATTGTCAGGATTGTACTAAAATGGCAGATCTTTTTCTCTGGAATTTCTTTCTCCCTTTTTGATGTTAAATCACTGGTATCTAGAGAACTATGCAGAACATACTCTTTACACTGGACATTTTTACATGAAAATGGCTCTGTTAAGGGTTATAGCAGGTGCTTCTGAGTATGCTTAGAGGTGATTTTTGCCTTGGTTTCCTAGGGAAATGCACTTTACTCACACAACACTGATGGTGTGTGCAAAGGCATTTTTATTTGTCCTTTTCCAATAACTTTTGAACCTATCAGTCAATTTCAATCAAATTTGACTGAAGACTTCAGGTCTCAGTACATCAAGATACTGTAAGGTTTTTGAAAACAGGCAGTTGGGAGAAGAAAAGGAGAGGAGCTCTGTAACTGTCTTTATTGAGGAAAAAGCTGAAGCACAAGGTCAGTGCCTCACAGATATCAAAGAATTCACATGGAGGAATGATGCTACAAGTGACCCATGGGTTAAAAAAGCTCTAGGCAGTATTTTCACCTTATTAAACAACTGAAAATTCAAATACAAGGTACAAATCCAAGGAAAGCTGGACTTCACTGCTCAGAACTACTTTTTAGAGTTGCTTTTTTATCTTCCTAACTCCAAACCAAGAACAGGTCCATTTTTACAAAAACATTAGCACCAAAAGCAGAACATTAGCAATATATATACTTATGGTCAACAATGGAACCTTCAAAATTACTTTGAAATTGTTGCTTAAAGCCAGAGATATTTCGATCTGTGAGCACCAAGAATTTTACCAGCAAATGTCCTTTCATGCTTAAAATTACGCTTCTTCCCAGGCCCAGAAGTATTGTCAATGCAAAGTTGTCAACACCTACTTGACCCCATAAGTTCAGCTGGAATCCACATGTTCTCCCATCCTTGCCTTCCCAAGTCCTCTTTGGTACTTGTGCTGACAGCACATGTACCTATAGGATCTTGACCTTTTAAAAAAACTTCCTGGCAATTTTCTTCCGGAAAAGCATAGCTAGAGGAGAAAAGACAGTCCCTGTCTTTATATTATTTTTATATCAATCAAATATCATAAATATTTATGTGAGCCTTACTTTCTCAGAAGTTTAGTTTAGGAGGTAACTATCATGTCTTTCTCTGCCAGATGTCCAGATCATGTCCAGTCTGCTAGGATATGACCCTAAATGTCAGTTAGAATATTTATTTACACTGGCCCAGTGAATCTTGAATTCTTGTTGCCTTACAGAACAGCTTTAGCCAGGGGACTCCCAGACACAGTCCACAGTGAAGCAGTAAGGATAAATTCTTACTGCTCAAAAAAAAGGAAGAGGACACAGGTGTCTTGTATCTTGTCTGAATGTTTTAATATCCCCTGTACAAAAATGGTGGCATTTTACAAGAAAGGAAGGTTCCCTGCTTTTGTTTACAGGGAAGTAACACAGTTTTTAAGATAAAAGGCTGTGCTGTGACTCCAAGCAGAAGGCACATGGAGAAAGCTTCTATGGAAACCACTGACATATCTGTATCAGCCTCTGCCATATCTATGTCAGCCTCTGACAAAGACCAACACAAGCAGTTCCTTGCTGATCAAGCTGGATGTTGCAGACCTCTGTTTCAGAAGATGTTATGCTGGTGAAATAAAATATGAGCACACTCTGAAGCCAAGTGGCAGGGACTGGCTTACATCCACACTGCTTACTGTTGTCACCTTCTGCTCCAATCTGGCTACATCCTATACTACTACATAGTACTTGGCATTACATCTCCTCTGGGTCCCACCTGGTGCCTGAGTGACTAAAAAACATAATAATTAAATTGTGTGGTTATTTTTCAGCTCAAAGTGTTTGGAATTACAGGAGGCAGCACCGCAGGCAATGAGAGTAAAAGGAAGCTAAATATAATGTTGCATGTTTTGAAGCATGTCCAGAGAAGGGCAAGGAAGCTGGTGAGGGGTCTGGAGAACAAGCCTTATGAAGAGTGGCTGAGGGAACTGAGATTCTTTACCCTGGAGAAAAGGAGGCTGAGGGGAGACCTTATAGCTCTCTACGACTACATGAAAGGAGGTTGTAGAGAGCTGGGGGTCGGTCTCTTCTCCCAAGTAACAGGGGACAGGACAACAGGAAATGGCCTTAAGCAGCACCAGGGGAGGTTTAGATTGGATATTAGGAAAAAAATTTACACTGAAAGGGTTATTAAGCATTGGAACAGGCTGCCTAGAGAAGTGCTTGAGTTACCATCCTTGGCGGTATTTAAAAGACGGGTAGACATAGTGCATAGAGATATGGTTTAGTGATGGTTTTTGTCAGTGTTGGGTTGATGGTGGGACTAGATGATCTGAAAGGTCCCTTCCAACCTAGACAATTCTATGATTCTATGATTCTATGAAGTGAAATTATGTTTGATAGACTACACTTGGGTCAGCATTGGAAAGAAGGGAGGGGACCAAAACAAGACAGGTATCTTCGTGCAGCTTTCTGGAGGCAGTCTCTGTCCTCCAAACTGCACAGGCACTGCATAGAGAGAAAGAGATGGAGAGGTCCAAAACAGATCCAGGAGGAGGGCTAACAATTAAGCAGTGACCTGAGCACAAGATGAGTCCCACCCTCAAGCTTGCTCCATATTCCCCTGTCACTTGGCAGTACTGATGTACCTTTAGGTGACCAACCCTTCCCATTTGTGGCACAGGGAAACATTGAAGTAACTCGGGTACTTTGAAGGCTAGAAGTTAAATGCTGTGTGACAGCAGTCAAGTGCCTTTGTGAATCCAGCCTTCAGTGAGCAGCCAGGTTTCAGTTCTCAGGTGCAGCTGTTTTTTCTGTACCTTTATTTTCAGAGAATGCAGTCAGGCCTTTTTCCTCTCTCAACATCAGCTGAAATATCTTTCATGCAAAAAATAATCAAAATTTGCTTTAACATTCTGAAATATTTTAAAAAATACAAACATAAAAAATATTCAGCTTAGAGTGTGGGTATTTCAGAAATGTATGAACGTGAAATCTGGAGAATATCAGAGAAAGTTGATTTTCAATCACTTATAATTGGCTTGCTACTTCATGCTGCTGGCAAATTCTATTAAATGTATTTTCAAAGCCAATTTCTCATTCCCATCTTCAAAAAAAAAAATATTTGGAGTGTCTCACACAATACTTTTCTGCAGAACAGTCAAAAGGCAGATATTCATTTCATTCAGAAGTATTCAAAACCTGCATTTGCTGAGGAAAGCTGTACCTTAGCTCAGGAGTTTCAACTGTAACTAACACTTGTGGATGGATACGGCTTGGGTATTTTTCTTCTTTGTCTTTTAAAATACATTGCAATTGATTCTATGCTAATCACAGCAGAGAAATTTGCATAGACTTCAAAGTTTAGAAATAACTAGTGCTTATGTAAATCATATATTATAAATCAATCAGATCACACTGAATGACATAACTGAGAGAACTGCTATAGACAAGTATAGACGAATTATTTCATGCTGTCTCCCCGACTGACTAGGACATTCATTTTCGTATAAGCCTACATGGAATGCAGCACATCAGAAGAGTGCCTTTCTGAGCTTTGATTGAGCCTAGTAGCTGCAGGACATGTTACATTACTGCATTTTGTAACATTTTCTGACAGCTTCAGCTTTGTCTAAATGTATGCTTTTGCATACATGCAAAAAAACTGAAAAGCAAGATTCTTAAGGGCTTCATTACTGAACACTTGTTTTCCCCCTTCAGAAATTCTAGGAGGAATATTATTTCATCTAGAAGACAGATTTTGCAATGGAGGACTTGCAAATATAAATAATTGAGGAGAGAACTTCTTTGGGTAAAAGCCATGAAATTGTGCTCTCTTATAACACTGCATTTGCAAGACTGCTTTGTTATGTATTTGACCTGTTTTTATAATCACAAGCCTTGGCTTTGTCAGGTACACAAACATAAATCTTTTTTTCTGATACAAAAAATCAGACAAACTGATTAAACAACTGGTCACCTTTAGAGGGATCAAGTGCACTGATGTGCAGTTTCTCATATTTATAGGAGATTTCTTACTGAAGTGGCTGGTATATGCTGTTATGGTATGGTATATGCTATGATCTGGTATAGAGTAGGTGTTCCTCCAAAGCGCCATTGAATATACCTAAACTCACAGCATAAAGCCAGATAGTCTGATCCTGTCATCTCTTGGCATATAATAAAATCTGTCAAATCTGAGCAAAATGAATCAAAACTGAGTGCCACCTCAGAAACCACAACAAGTATCACAAATCTTTCCTACATTCCCTATGCACCCAAAGGGACTGATCCCATTTGGAATCACACAGAGTCACTCCTTAACATGGAGACCTTGGGGGGAAACTTCCAGGAGGAATCAGTCGATTTCTAGCCAACTGGCCCAGGAAGTAGATACTCTTTCAAAATGCCTCTACACTAGAGCAACCCATAGTCTGGGCAGGAGAAGGAGACTGCATTTTATTTCTCACAAGCTTTACAAATGTATTAACAACCAGGCTGCTGGATGAGAAGTGGATAATTTTACTTCCTTGTAAAAGAGTGAGTAATTCACTACTGTTGGATTTCTCAAGGTTTCAAAGATCGTTTGGTAACAATAATTTAATACTTTTTGCGAAAAGAGAAAAATTGTAATTTCATAGGCTAACCCCTATATTTGTTTGTGTGTACTTGTGTGTGTGATTTGATTTAGGAAACTGTTGTAAGTCTTGTGTGAACCTTTCTATTTTCGAATCTTTAACTAAGTTGTTGTGTTGATTATATTAAATTTTATTAAATCACTTTGATAATTGGCTGATGATTAAGTATTGTCAAAAATCATGTGTTAATAAATCTTAAATTGCTGCTACCTCAAAGATGTGCAGTATCCTAAATCTACATCAGTGACATTGGTTCAATCATCCAGCTCCCCACTCAGTAAGCTGATGATGTGTGTCCTGCACAGGCAAGATGTACTGTCTGACATCCTTAAGTCACTTTTTGGATCTCTGTGTAATCCATCTACAACTTAATAATGGAAAAATTAGTTTCCCAAGCATAATTTTGTTAATAGGCTAATAATCTCAAGAGTTGCAAATATGACTAGGGCAGTAATAATAAAATGCTTATGTATGTGGCCAGGTCAGAGTTTGATCTTGAATACATTGGCATGTCTCAGTCAACTCCAAGAGACGTGCAAAATCCATTAAGAATAGCAGTCCCTCCACATCCTTCCACCAAGAAGTTACTATATCTGTGGCCAACTCCATAGTCCAATTCTAGCACTTTCTGTCCAAAAAACTCCACAGTAAAATTCTAGTATTTCTATCCAAAATTATATTTAAAATCAAATGGAACATAAAGATTAGAAGTTCATGCTTGTGATTTCAGAAGAGAAGGGAGAAGAAATACTTTTAATGAAGAATTGTTGATTATTGCATTCAATCTGCTAGAACTGAGGAAACTTTTCCTAATCACAAAAAAAAAAAAAAGTGTTTCTGAACTCATGAAATGCGTGTAAACCCATTGTAACAGTGAAGTAACTGGGATCGAACTGAGATGTGTTATGAAGTACACTTTATAGGGTACAATGGATTGCCACAAACTCTTGGATCACCCTTCCTAAGAGGTACAGGTCCTTTTTTCTTTCCTTTCATCTTTAATTAACTTCAGTACAAAGACTGAACTTCAGTTCAGTTGCTCACTACTTTTCATCATATATCTTTGACGCTATCTTCTCAATGTGTTACAGTTACTCCCTATCGATTGTTGCTGTTGTTGTTTGCTTTTAATATTGGGGAAAGCAGGTAAAGTTGAATTGGCAATGATGTTTTTCTTCCTTTTGCTTTTTATTTTCTTCAAACAAGATTTGCTCACTGTTGGATCCAAGTGATTATTTTTTCTCCTTTTCCACAGCTTGGCTATTTTCATGAGCACTGTGTTACTGCTGATTTGATTTAATAATCTAGGTATCAAGCAAGTTCTTTTCAGCAGATTTCAGCTGAAAATATCTGCATGTATCTAATTAGAATTATATAGAAATAGTCATAAGATATTTGAATGCTTTATTGAAGTACTTCTCATTGTTTCAGCCAGGCTCTTAGATGCTAAGATCTCAGGTCATTGCTTTTATAGCACAATATGATATAAAAATGGAAAAGTATTTCAGCCATACTCAATTGGGAATTTATGTTGTAGAAGATCAATTGGAGAATATTTGCTTATATCAACCAAAAATCTAGTCTAATACTAACCTCCTAAAGATAAAAATAGCTATCTTTTTAACTATTCATAGCATCCCAGATGAATGAAAGGTAGAAGACCTTTGTACTGGTTTCTTTGACTTAGTGCTTGAATTATACCAAAACAAAAAGTAAAACTCTACAACCAGTTAAACAGCTGCAAGATTCCCACAATTCTAGGATAGTATACCTCTAGAATATGATGAGACTAAACATGTTAAATTTAATTTTAATATTTTCATATCCAATAAAATATTTTTCTAAAGAATATTCAATTTATGGTTCAATATGCTCATTAAATTATTAGAAGTAATTTTAGGGCAATATAGTTGAACCTTATAAAAGTTTTATAAAGTAAAAAAAGATATTGTACATTTACGATCTGATACAAACTGTGCCGCATTAAGCACTTACCCCACTGCAACTCAGAGGAACTACCTTATTTTTTCTAAAAGAATAGGAACATTTAGCCATTGTTCTTGTCTAACCGAGATGTCCTTTTCCATTACCTATGATTTTGAAATCATGAGAAATATGGCAACTGTATTTCTTTCTAACACCTACTAGAATTTGAGACATTTTTCATACTTACTTTTTTATCTCACTTTGTCTATAGCTGTGTTTCGGTATGTGTATGGTTTTGGAAGGTGGACAAATATTGCTCCTCCATTTCACAGATGAAAAAATGAAACATCACAAGCAATTTTAAAGGTATTTTTAAAGGTATTTAGATGGATAAACTCCAAAAGTTATGCACCAGAATTTTTCACCACTGCTCATAAGTATTGTTCTCTCATCTGTGATTTGACTAAGTTATCATAACATGTAATTCTGAAACTGGCTATAGGAAAATATGGACTGCAAGTCTCTCAGTTATTACATCAAATCAAACGTACATCAAATAATAAATCATTGTTGGAGAGATGAATTGTGGAATTTCACAATTTCCCCACAGAAGTCAAGGGCAAAAAATCACAAGAACCAAATGTTCAGATGTTTACATGGGTGAGACTGAATCTCTATTTACAGAGGAAAAGAATAGCTTCTTCTATTTTTAGGAAACTAGGAAAATTACTTATCATATTATCTGAATACAGAAAATCCAAATTTAGAAAACCACTTGAAAAGCTGCAGTCACAAGGATATGTTGTGTCAAGCTATTTTTTTAATCTCTTGAATCACTTCTGAGTGATGCTTTAAAGCAATTTTTTTTTTTTTTTACAATTTAAGTTTTTACAAAATAAAACGTTTGAATGCTCAGACATAAATATTAAAATGTTCTTCTTAAATCCCATTTTACCTGTCAGAGGCATAAACAATTTCAAATAAACTGGGTTGGAAAAATGCTGTTTGATTATAAATATAATGAAAAAGATAAATTCTTAGACCGAAAACAGTGCAAGTTGAGAAAGTACTCCAGGATATGGGGAGTTATATTCCATGAGATATTATTGCGCCAAAAAATCTGCCCTGCAAATTTTCTGAAAAAAATTTTTATTTTTCTCATCTGTTATTAGAGTAAGCCCACATTAAATAGAATTTGAGGTATGGATTCCATCAGCTATTTTCCCAGCATTTCAAAGGCAAAGCTAAGGTGAAAGATCTTTGAAATAATTTCTTCATTCCACTCCCAGGAGATGAGAAGTTTTCTGCTACAGAGAAATAAGGAAGGAATCTCACAGCTGTTAGGTTTTTCAAATCCCATCATCTCTTGTGGAACATAAACCTTAAGACATTCTCTTAATAAAAAGTAGTTCCTCTGCTTTCTTCCCAGAGAAAAAGCCCCAGTGCATCTCACTTAAAAGGGAGTGTGCTCATTTCTTCCAGCCTTGTGTAGAAACGTCTGTGGCCTCCACATAAGAGGGCCTTGATTTAAGAGGAAAGCACGTAATAAATTTTCCAGGGCTTAAAATAGAATAGGACATGACTGTAAGCAACAGAGTCAGAAAACACCTGAAACTAACTACTTCGAATAATTTGGGGAGCAAAAAGAAAATCCATAAAGTCCAGCATCTTAGAAGAAGTCCTTAGTATGATGTGCTGAACTAGACACAGATATCAAAATCTGACCTATGCTCCTTTAGAAAATAGATTCATTTCAACCTAAAAACAGGCATCTAAAATAGATGGTTATTACTCTCTCTCATGGTGCTCTAATGACTAATCCATGTGCAAATATCTTCATGTGTATGTATGTTTAAAGTTAAGCAAGTTGAATCCACTGTTTTTTCCAACTAGAAAAGCAGGAGGATGTTACTGAGCAATGACGTGCAGTTGCCTTGCAAAACAGTCAGAAAGAGTCAAGTTGAAAGAGGCGTTAAGAAAGAATGGTGAGGAAAAAAATGCCAAAATAGGCTCTGCATAATCAAGAAAAAGCATCTTTGTGCTCACTAGGAGGAAAAAAAATGTTGCAGAGAAGTAGGTTTAGTATTGCCCAGATACATGTCAGAAATAGAAGGGGAGGTCCTTGATAATCTGGAAATCAAACCCCCAGATAAGCAGGAGGGAAAACTGAGAAAGGGTTGAGATAGAAAAAGAGAAGGGCTGCCACAGCCGAAGATTATGATCAAATTGAGCAGTTAGACATGTTTTGCAGCAGTGTCTGGATAAGAAAATTATGTGAAAAATGGTCAAAGTCAGTCCTACTTACACACCCAAGAGGCTTGAGTATGCTTACCTGAGAGCAGTCTTGCTGACTACCTATCTGTGATTCATAGTGCAAAACAGAAAAGCACCTGAGAAGAAAATCAGTTCTCTCAAATACAGAGAGAAAGCAGCAAAATTGTTCTGATCACTCGTAGGTACTCACAAGTACTCACAAGTAAGTCTTGTTTGGTGCTCACTGACCTGTGAATTGTTTTACTGACTTAAAAAGGGCATGAAGCTCAGAGTGGTGCGGAGGGCTGTGGGATGTCTTAGCTGTGCAATGTCAGCAAGAACATGCTAACCCTGATGAGAAAGAAAGAAACGCATACATAATATTGGCAGTCTTGGTCAATGATAAGTTATGCAATAATTTGAGGTGACAAGTGACAACAGATTGACCCAAAATGTTCCAGCTCCTTCCTGCTCTAAGAAACATGGATGGTGTCATGATGCAAAAGACACTTTAAATTCTATGGTAAGATGATCATTATCTGAATTTTTTGACAATGGCAGTCTCCTAGACACAGTAAGTGAGGATATGCAGATTCCTTACATGTATCTCCCCGCATGACTGATGAATTGTCTGGGCTGTATATGGGCAGCAACTAAAAGGTAGGGACAGGGTGGACTAGGATTTAAAGGAGAGTATTCTATTAGAGAGAAATAAAATTGTAGGGATAGCAAAGCAGGAAACTCCAAGGTTGATAGCTTTGTCTACTTGATAAGCTTAATCATATTCTAAATTGAACATTTTTCAAAAGGGTCAAAGAGTAAACTGCCGTGGGGTATTTGGAAAAAAAAAGCAAAGGAATCTCCATAAAAACAAAACATGATTTTTCAAGTTCTCATATTCTTGGTCCTTCTCCAAGAAATTCAAAAGGCCAAATAATAAAGAGTGCTGGGTTTTGAAAAGGGTTTTGAAAATCTGATTGTTAACAATAAGCTGTCACACTTTGTTGCGACAAGATGGGTACAAAATTATAGTCATTACTTCAGCAAGGAATGCAAAGCCTGCTTTCAAGACTGAGTATTTGCTGAAGACCCTCCAGCCCAGTAGAAAACAAGATGTGGGTTATCTGGAACACAGCAGAATATAATGCTTTGCTTGTGCTCCTGTTTCATTTCATGATGTGAATGAAGCACAAAGTGGAGCACAATAGACAGGACAGTAAAACAAAGTCTGTGTGGATCATGTGTAAGTAAAGAGATCAAAAAGGAACGTCTTAAACTATTTTCCTGCCTTCTAAAGTAAGAAGGGTGTCAGATCCTTAAGGTATCCCAGCAAGGGTCTAGTCAGATACATTGCTAGGTTCTAATAATTAACCACAGGCTCCTCAATACAATACACAATGCTTGGTAATATATTAAGGGTAGCACAGAAGCAGAGGCATGCTTTATAAATAGCTCACCATCTATTTATAGGATCCATAAATGCCCACTGCATTATGTGGGCCCAAATCATGTGAGATTACCTTATACCTCCATGTTAACATTTCCTCTTTTATGGTCTTTTAGATGCTCTTGTTAGATTTTCACAAAGCTACTTATAAATATAAATACCATATATAAAATATTTAACAGATGCTCAAGTGCACCTTGGGATGATTACTATGGTCTGGAATGACCTGTTTATGGGATGTGTGCCCGCGGTTCTGCTGAGTATTGCACTTGCAGTTTTTGGAACTGCATAGCAGAAAGTGAATTTGTATCTTCATGCCATAATTTAAGCATTATTTGTTTTCTTTTATTTTCTTTTAAATCACATTCTGATAATTCCTTCCCTATAGACAGAAAAGATAACAACAGACGACTCCTCACTAGTGTCTGCGTGTCCTACTTCCAAGTCACTATAAGAGAAACATAGGAAGGTGATTAAATTGAGGATAGTTAGGGGAACTAATGTCTCTACAGTAAAACCAGGAATTCTTCTCAGTGTTTTTTTCTCCAAGTTGTGTGCTAAAGGAAAACATGGTCCAAAGTACTAGCACTGGATAAGCATACGATACGAATGCCTTGATACGAAACCTTGATACAGGCCAGCATCCTGGCCTGTATCAAGAACAGTGTAGTGAGTAGGACCCAAGAGGTGATCGTCCCCCTGTACTCGGCACTGGTGAGACCCCACCTCGAGTACTGCATCCAGCTTTGGGCCCCCTACCACAGGAAAGACATTGAGGTGCTGGAGCAGGTCCAGAGAAGGGCAACGAAGCTGGTGAGGGGTCTGGAGCACAAGTCTTATGAGGAGAGGCTGAGGGAGCTGGGGTTGTTCAGTCTGGGGAAGAGGAGACTGAGGGGAGACCTTATCGCTCTCTACAACTACCTGAAAGGAGGCTGTAGAGAGGCGGGGGTCGGTCTCTTCTCCCAAGTTACAGATGATAGGACAAGAGGCAATGGCCTCAAGTTATGCCAGGGGAAGTTCAGGTTAGATATTAGGAAATATTTCTTTACTGAAAGGGTTGTCAGGCATTGGAATGGGCTGCCCAGGGAGGTGGTTGAGGCACCATCCCTGGAGGTATTCAAGAGAGGAGTTGACATGGTGCTTGGGAATATGAATTAGTGTTGGGTGGTGTGGTGGTGTGTGCGGTTTGTTTGTGGGTGTTGTGTGTTTTTTGGTTTTTTTTGTGTTTTGTTTTTTTTTTTTTTTTTTTTTCCATTGGTTGGACTAGATGATCTTAAAAGGTCCCTTCCAACCTAGGTGATTCTGTGATTCTGTGATTCTGTGAATTCAAGTGTAAAATTTCCCTGAGAATGTTTTATTGGGTTGTATTAAAACAAACCAGTCCTGTGTAAAATATCCAACTTTTTTCTTCCTTCACAGTCATGTCGACATAAACATACAAAAACTTAAATCATGTACATGTATAGTAAAATTAGGTGCATTGTCTTGTTCCCTGACAGCTAACAGAAGGGTGAACTGCAGCAGCAAAATGCCTCTATTATACCTAGTGTTATAAAATTATAACTTAGGTGCTATGATTTTTGGAAAATATTCTGGTGGAAAGTAAGGACATTGTAGCATTGGTTTGAAATAAGCAAGTACTCCATGAAAGAAAATTTATTGAGTTTAAACTTGTTATTTGTTCACACTTGCAGGAAGCTGACAAAAACCTACACTATAAAAATATATCTGATAGTCAGATTTGCTTTTTATTTTTCTTTAGAGATAGACTAAATGGGAAATTTACTATTAAATCTTCATTTAATCTATTGTGAATTTTAGGTTGATGTACAAGAACGAAGTAGAGTCTACAAGCATATGAAAATATTCCTTTTAATATTTTGTTCCTCATAAATTTTCAGAAGGTAAGCTATTGTTTAAATTACTTTTCTTTATCCAAAACTGAGCAAGAAAATGCATTCATTGGACTGACTAGGACCTAAAAGGCAGCAGTTCTATACATGTGAAAATTAAAAATATATTAAACTGGGAAAAAATATAGGCTAAGATTATTTTGTTTTGCTTAGACATTTTGCCATAGTAATTTAAAACCCAACAATTTCAATGATCACTACAAACTACTGTAATTGCCTTGATTTACAGTTCTCACTTTCTCAAGTGCAGAAATCACTCATTTACGTTTTACAGTTTAGATCTGTCAACAGCCCTTGAAACCACTGATCCTACATCATCCTCAGTGGGATGGAAGTGCTCTGTAGTACATGCTGAAGCCCCTGTCCCAGGTGCACATTTCCCAGCCGCTAGCTAAGATCAAGTGCATCATCTTTTCTTATCACTTTAATATCTGATACATCCTCAGCTTGAAGATTTTATATTAAATGGATTTGGAGGGCATGGGAAGGAGCAACCACTTCCTCCATCCACTCCATGCATCAACCTGAAACTGCAGTGCTTCCAGGTACCATGGCCACATTCTGACTGCGTGTGAGGATGTGCTATCACGGAACCACAGAATTGTCAGAGTTGGAAGGGACCTCTAGAGATCATCTAGTCCAACTCCCCTGCTAAAGCAGGATTGCCTAGAGCACATTACTCAGGACTGCATCCAGCAGGGTCTTGAAAATCTACATAAAACCACCCTGTGTGCTTTGGCCTTTGTTTAGGTGGATTCTGGATCAGTGGTGCTTCCACAGATCTTCTGGTGGTGCAATGAACGGCCACGATGCAACCCACCCCACTGGGTGGGTGGGAGCCTGTGTACTCCATGGGGCTGATGGCAGTCACTGCAGCTGTGCTCCTCATGGAGGACTCCTGAAATCTTGGGTCAGAGACACAGTGTATATGGAGAAGGCTTGTAACTGTGAGCACCCTTGTCCTGTTCGTGTCATTCTTCCCAACAGACTTTCACAGACTTTCCAAAATAAGTCAGAACAGATTTAATTGTGCTGTGGACCGAACTGGTCCTGAATACACCTGCAACCAGAGCAGAGGAAGGATATTTGTACTTCTCCACCAGCATGCCAAGTTCTCCTTTAACAAAGTGAAAGATGTTCTATGGCTTGTTAAACAAGATGCCCTTGCTAGATGGCTATACGGCAGAACCCCCATTCATGCGGAACCTGAAAAGACCACACAGATTGGACTGAATGACAATGTGACCCAGGTCTCCAAATGGGTCTAGCTAATGACTGAATTTACTGCCAGCTAAGTTGGAAAATCCAGTAAAAGTAAAATACAGCACTGTATAATGGCTACCTGGTAGTAAAGTTGTATTCAAGCTATTTCATTGCCATTTATCTCTATCTGATTAAGCCACCTGATTTATAAAACATGCTGGAATACAATTTATATACAGCAATATAATCCACCTAGTGGTCTTGGTTTCCAGAACCACAAGGATAAACACACTCAAACCATAAAGGCACTCTCAATGCCAGATATCCATTTATACTGCCCGCTGAAAGATGTCTCATCATTACCATCTCCGATATGGATGAACTGTCAGATACACTACCACAACCTCTTTCCAAACCTTTTAAAAGTAAGGAAGTCTCAGTCATGTCCAAAACACAAAGATATTTCACAAGTTGGGAGATATTTCCTCATCAGTACAGTCATATTATTCACCTTCTGTGAAGAAGACAATGAGGATATCACTGTGAAGTTTGTACTATTGTAAATTGTTTGTACAATTGTAAACCTTTGACAGAGAGGCCAAATTTTACAGTGGACATGAGAAATGCCATAAACTTGATAGTGTCCTGTGTATCTCAAGGTGGAACAGATTCTGAACCTGACAACTTTGGTTCAGGTATCACAAACCATCACAAAAAAAGTACAATTCCACTGTGCCTGTCCATTCAACAAAGAGTACATTGTTTCCGACAATACTTTTAGAAATAAATGTCGTAAGTAGGATACTAGTTCTTACAGATCTTTGTCTTATATGGCTGCTGAAACATTTCTTATGAAAAATTAGAAGGTAGAAGATAGTTGGTTCTCTTTCTTAAACAGCAGCAGAGTGAACGGAATAGATACTGCACCAATAACTACCAAGGTTCAAGTTTTTATTTACATGGGCAAGTGCAGTGAGATTCAAAGCTGTGCAAGGTCTCCTGGACATCCCATCCACTGCCTGGATTTAACAGATTGCTTCCAGAGCAGGAGAAAGAGTAAATTTGCTTATGTTTACTTGATTTTCAAAATCCTTACATAAGATACCCTAAATGTAACAGCCAACTAAAGCCAACAGTAACTGGATTCTGCAGCATGAGTACCTCTGGGTCAAGAAGCAAACTGTAATTACCTGCTGATCTACCAAGTCAGTAAAATGCCATTCAATGGATGGCCTCAAAATTAATTATTGAGGTCAGTTTCAACTGGATACCTCCAGTTTGCTCCTCTCTCATCAAAAGGCAATTTTCCAATTCACAGAGGAAAATCATGGTCATTGCTTATTTTACACCTAATTTTGACACCACCACTCTGCACCTCAATCCACAGTCCCATAAACCTATAACATGAACAGCCCACAGACTAATAATCAGATAAAATAAACTGAGATTTGTCAAAAGTTTTGTTTGATGGGCACTGTTCTATCATCTCGATGTACCTTAAATGAGTGACATCAAAAAAGAAACAGGCTAAAGGAAAAGTGACATGAACTTCAACAGTTTTTAGAGCTTATAAAACAAACTTCTAAAGTGAAGTTTTTACATGCTAGCAAGCCTTCCAGAATAAAGAGCATAGGTAAGGAGTTGTTCCTATCAGTTGAAAGGCTAAACTTCCTTTCTGACTTAGTCTAGCAAGCGCAAGATTGGTTTCTAGTCATAGAATCAGAGACTCATGGAAAAGACCCTTGAGATCATTGAAACCAACTGTTAACCTAACTGCCAAACTGAACTCAAAACCATGTCCCTCAGCACCACATCTACATGTCTTCTACATACCTCCAGGGATGGTGACTTAACCAGTTCCCTGGGCAGCCTGTTACAAAGTTTGATAACCCTTTTGGTGAAGAATTTTTCCTAAATTCCAATCTAAACCTCCCCTGGTGCAACTTGAGGCCATTTCCTCTCATCCTATCGCTTGTCACTTGGAAGAAGAGACTGATTCCCCACCTCACTACAACCTCCTTTCAGGCAGTTGTAGAGAGTGACAAGGTCTCCTCTTAGGCCATAGGAAAACTTTCCCTCATTGCATCTACTTGGTATATGTGTCTCAGATATTAGTTAGAACAATCAGGAAATTATTATGAAACACACAAATGAAAAAGCTGGGAGTTGTTTTAATGTTGACACCAAACACTATGTATATTTGCCTTCACTTTTCCTGCATTACTTTTTGCTGTCTTGGTCAGTGGGTTGTTGACTATGCTCCAACCTCAGAAACACATTTCACTAAAACTTTTTTACTTTTGTCCTTGTACAGGAGAACATTTGGGCTTTCAAAGAGAATAGAAAATGGAAGTGTGATTTTTTTCTTAATATAGCAAGGCCAGATTATAGTAACAAGATTAGGGCCCAGACCTGCCCGTCACTATGTGCCAAAACACCAGAATTGATCCTGCTGTTCTTCTGATGATTGGCTACAACTGCATGTACAAATCCCAAAGGCAGCTTTGGCAAATAACATTGGAATTGCAAAGTACAAAATAATGCTGCAGAAATCTTTCCTTGTACAAAATGACCCCTGGAAGCAGGTTCCTGCTATAATCAGCCCTTTACAACCCATATTCCCATTTCCCTTTCGATCCACCACACTTCTGACTGGCTGGGTGAACACAAAATGGTGACATCAGTGACGCTGCTGCTGCTAGAGATTGGACGAAAAGAACTGCTGGGCACCTATTATGATGAGGAAAAGTTAAATAAATAAATAAATAATAAAAAAGGATTTGACAAAGAGAAGCACATTGAGCCAAGGCTGATTTCTTGAAGCACAGAAAAGAGCCTCTTTCTCTCTCTTTCTCTCTCTCAAACCCTACAACTGTCAAGGGCACTGACAGATAACTTGAACGAGAAATAACTTCACTATAGCTGGGTTCTTCATTCACAGGAAAAGCATTAACAAAACCCTTTATATTTTTCCAATTTATATGCATATATTCCCTCTGTAGTAGTTGAAAACAGATGTGAAAATTGTAACACTATTACTTATGAACATAGGTGCATAAGAGAGAAAAGAACTTTCTATAATCTTCTGTTTTTTAACATAATGATCTTGCCATATTATCATTTCCTGGTTAATCATGATACTGAACTAGCAAGCAAACCCCTTATGGGCTGCATTTTTTTTATTTGTTTATTTTTTGAATGTCTGATTAGTAAGCAACAACTAGAGATGATTATTACAGGAAGCTATTACATTACTTACTCATTTAATATGCTAACTTTTTATGTCTGTCTCTTAGGAAGTTTTCAAATGAGAATAACATTTGCAGGAGAAAAGTCCACACCATTGACTAAATAACACTTGGCTGTCTCACTAAGAGTACGGCACATTGTCTTGCAGAAGGTTGTGTTTGTTTCACGCATTACACTTATTAACTTTTATGTTCTGTGAATTATATGGTTTATTTTTCTATTTAAAAATAATGTAAAACTACAGTATACAAGACAAAAAAAGAAGCTGTTACAAATATGGTGGAATACAATAAGGATCAAATTGACCCCTGGAGATTGGTTTTACTTATTACTCCAGTCCAAAAAAAAAAGTTAATTTTACTCCCTTTATTTGTTTAATTGGAATTTAAATCTCTCGCCAACTTTTTATGGAACTTGAGTTCCATTGAGTTGTGACTTTTCCCTCAATACAATTATTTTTTATTTAAGATTCTTGTCCTGAGAAAGACTGTTTGCACTGTACTATGTATTATACAAGCACAGAATTAGATGCTTCCATGTTCTAAAATGACAAACATAATCTCACATTTAAAATGTGAATTCTGCCCATTTTTACATATAATTTTTCAGACAATAAAATTATAATGACAACCAGTTCCACTTTCTTAATTTTTGAGTCTTCAAACCCCTGTAATTTGAGAAAATGGGGGGCATACTCGACAAGACAAATTAAACCTGATTTAATGATAACTTCTTATTAGTCACAAATTTGCCAAAAAGAACTGATTCAGAATCAAGAGAATCAATGATACAATAGGGAAACAATATAATTTTGATTGTTCAGTGAATGTTGATATAATTTTATAGATGCTTGAGCTTTCCTAATAGATTTCTATAGCAAAGCCCTTGCTATCGTATCTTAAGTTCCAATAAATTTCTTAGTTGGTCCCAGTTAAATTACTTGCTTTAGTAAAAGTAGCAACTTTAGAATATACTTCTAGAGACAGTGAAAAAAAGTCTTTTAAACCACTCAAGAAGAGCAGGAAAACCATTCGGACATTGATTTGTTTGAACAAAATTTAGACAGATTTTGATCTGAATATCTTCAGAGGTTTCAAAACATGTTTCCTGTACTCGGAATTATTTGAGAACACAGACTGTCTTGAATGGAAGAATGAAAACATTTGCTTGTTTGCTTTTTGTGGGGAAAATGACAGCATGTGAAGTATAATAAATGAAGAATTTCTTAAGTGTTGATTGCCATTCCCTACTCACTTATTAACACAAAAGAAAAATGAAGATGCATCTGCAGACATCAAAATTGAGTGCAGTCTATTCTGGGAACCATTTATAGTGTAAGTAAAAGTGTAATTAAATGATGACTTCATTTCAGCAGGATCCCATGATAAGAATCAATAGTCAGGCCACTGATCTTGCATTAATTTGCCCTTACATCGTCACTAAATCTTGTCACAGTCACACTTTCGTGACACCCTGAATTAACATTCACTATAACCTTGGCTTTAAAATAGAAGCCTTTTTTTTTTTTTTTTAAATTCCCCTCTCCAAAGACTTCAATGGCTGCTTTCCGGGATTAATCATATTCAGCAGAATTCACAAATACAAGACATGATCTTCAATTTTAAAAGGTGTAACAGGTGTAACAATCATTGCCCAAAAACGTCTTCCAGTACATGTTTAACTTATCTGAGCCTTTGATGAAAAACAGTTTCCTTTTATTTTAAGCCTTCCATATTCCTTGAAAGTAAATACTGCATTTTGATCTTAAACCTAAAATTGTGTTAGAAAAAACAACATACAAAGAAAACAAACTGAACATGATTAAAATGCTGCAATATTGTTTATAAGTTTTTGGGCCTTACTGTTGATATCTACCCTTATTTTATTTTTTTTTTCATGTGCAAAGAACCTTCTGATCTTCTGCAAGTCGGCAATCAGCACCTGCAATACATTTTCATTTTGCCTAGATTGTATTTTCTAGCTTATACTTTGTGCTCCTGCAAATACAAAAGGCTTCCTGCTCCTCACATCTCTTTACAGATTTACTAAAAAATGAATTGCTTCAGAAAATTTTGTGGATACTATTTTACAGCTTTACAACCGTATGAATGCAAACATAAAGCAGCCCCCTGTCCAGACTGATAGACTGGGATTTATGGAGAGACAGCATTTTCACTTCAAGGTTTGTTAAGAAATGAGAAGCCACAATGAACCTTTACTGTTCTGGAAACACAAAACGTGCTCTTTCATTCCTGTCTAAAGATTTCATATTATGTAATTTCTTCCCTGGTGATACCTCATTAAGGTGCACAGAAAACTCATTATCCTCCCTCTCTGAAAAAGTCAATATAATAACTGGATTTTTTTAGTAAAAGAACCTGTTTCAGATTCTTTTCTTTCCTGGAGACTTAGAAGCACTCTGGCCTTCAGAGTCCAGTGTGCCCTCACCTTCTCCTCCGTCTGAGGTCCATGGAGGGCCCTGACCTACATATTACAGCCCACCATGAGCCTGTATCTATGTGTTATGAAACATGGAAGCACAAAATGTGTTGATGTAATTTTTCACATCATGATACCCATATCAAGGAACTCAGTTATGAGGAGTGAAAGGAACATTAGTATCTTGTATGTTTAGGTTTCCTTCATGAACTTTTTTCATAGCCGTTTTATCTTGTAACATATAGTGCTATTGTTTCGGGCAGTTTGGGATCATAAATACATGAAGGAACACCACTTACTAAAACACTCAAGAACTTGGCGATAATCAGGTATTCGTAGCCACGACCACTCCAGGGTGCACTGTTGTGTTGACATCCAACACCCACAGTATCACACAGAAGACCATGTCATACTAACCATAAAACTCCAGTCTGTTTTATTTTGCATGGTTTCCCAATACTCCTTACTCATTTCATTTTCTAAATTTAAACTTGCAAAACTAAGCAAATAGGAGCTCAGCTGGCCAGGATCTACTGAATACTCAAAATGACACAGAATCCTAAGGACATATGAACAGACTTTTGAAAGGCTATGTTTCATCCAGCATAATTTACCTTTTTAATACAATCTTCTAATTAGTAGTACTATATTCTTTGTGAACCATTTGGTTTACTTTCCTGTATTCAAGGAAACTCAGACACAAGAGGAGGCAACAGCTTAACAAGAAGCTGGTACAAAATGCACGACATTCCTTTTCTAAATGTTTTTTTAGAAGAGTCACTGCCATCCAGATCTGCACTTATTTCTATCTTAATCTTCATGCATATGTATTAATGCCTGGTTTTGTCTGACCAAAGAAAAGATTTATCCTTGTTACTTAACTGGACAATACTTCTATAAAATTCAGTTTTAGAGTTTTAATAAAAGCATGATAGTGAGTAGTAAAGCTTAATCTACTCTACAGGGTTATTTAACATCCATATAAAAACCTGAGAGAGCTGTTGTGAGAGTTTGAGCTGACAAGTCAGTGTTACATGTGCTTTGTCCATTTTCTTATTGCCAAACATCCAAACATAAAAGGACCATTTTCTAGCACTCCCGGTACTTAGCTGACATTAGCTTCTTGCATTAGCCCAGAGAGGGCAACTAAACAAAGCAAACCCAAGTAACATTGACATGATGTTGATAAGCTGCTGCCTGCCATTTCATCTTCATAGCAGTCAGGGTATCCGGTAGCACCAAGGAGAATCAAACAAGAACAAAATAATTTATTGCCACTAGTTAGTGACCACAAGAGTGTTCCAAAAGGTGCATCGTACCCCATTTTCTTTTTGGTTTTGATATTATTATATGGTAGAGAAGATAGAGACAGGGAGGTTGACTTGTACACAGGATGAGCTAAGAGTTAAAGAAAAAAATATTCCATGTTTCATACTGGTAAACTAACTACATTTTTTTTCCCGGAAGCTAATGAGACAAAGCTAATATCTGCTTGTCCTTCATCCCATAATACACTTATTACCAAACCAGTATTCAAATTACAGTCACATCTTATTAGACAACAGATGGTCTTATCTAAATTGGTTGGTTAATTCAAGTTCACGATTTCTTATTAATAAAGTCACAACAATGAATCAAGCCTTCCTAGAACTCTTCATGAAGCCAGCCATGTCTTGCAATTAATGACTGCTATTCAGCAAGAAGCAACAAATTTATGGAAAAGGCCATTTGTATAAAATGTGTTACTGCAGTTCCTTATGAATCTTCGTCATTGTCTCCTGTAAGTGCATTTCTTCTACCACTGATAGGTGCCAGAGTCTCTTGCTATTGTGATGTACACCCTAACTCTGTGAAAAGCAAATGAAGATAATCATAATAGAAAAGTCTATGAAACTTACATGACATTCAACTTTAATTTTAGAGACAAGATTTATTCTCCTAAATGAGATTTTCATGTCAAACAAGCTTTTCTAAACATATAATAATTCTTCTGATATATACTTTCAGCTAGTAAAATATTTTCTAAAAGATGAACAGCAGAAACCTGACTACGAGATCTTTCTGATTATCATATATGGAAATATAAATTCTACCTTTGTTACTTGCTTTTTATTTTTCATCTAAGCATTTATGAAGAATTCAGCACTATAGCTTCTGCCTCACAAGCTCTAAATTAAAATTCACATTGTTATCACCATTATCCTAATTCTGCAAGATACAAAACTGAACTGCTTACTGATGACAATACAGTGTAAATCTGCCCTTTTTCATGAAATGTTAAGAGAGGGCTTAATTTCCAGTTACTGAAAAGCTCTCTTTCCTGCAATGCCTTTTGGTGTGCGGCCTGAAGAACAGGTTCACTGAAATAAAAGTGCCGCTCTCTTCACAGGGCTTACGTACCTTTGGGTTTCCTTATGAGAGCTAGACCTCTGCTGCAAGCTAATGTGAGGTCACAATGACTGGAAGCTATTTAATGAGAGGTTTCCCTCTGAAGAAAATGCAGTGGCTGTATAAGCAGGCTAACCCATGACAAGAGCAGGTTTTGAAAAGCTGCAAGCCCATGACAGAAAACCTAAGGCAAATTCTGCCAGACATTGAAATGCCCCAAGTGCACAGCTGTCTCACTTTGTACGCAGCTGCTAGTGACTGATTTTCTCTAGCTTTATGATATGGATTTGATGGTCATGCTCAAACAAGAAGATTAGCAATAAGGCTGGACTTTCACACCTGAAGTGAAAAATGAGGCTAGTTCTTAATATAACTAAATACTTTATTTACACTTAGGGAGATCACTGAGACTGAACCAGTTGTGATCAGAGCAATCTGCCCCTTAAGGTCTCCCTGAGGTGGAGTCATCAGTCTGCTTTGGTGGCAATGGACCACGGTTTTGAGTGATTCCTTTTTCTAGTATTGTCATGAACTACTGCTGAAAGCTTAACATTGAGCATAGATAGAAGTTAATACCAATAGTGGTGATGTGACAGAAGTCTTCACCGGGTCTAGAAGCCAAAAGAGATGTGACTGAAATCACTCCTTCAACATCCAGTAATATTTCTTGATTCAAAGATAATTAACCTAGAAACCATTGCAAATATAATTGTGGAATCCTTAGAGAAGAGTTTGAAAAACACCTAGTAGCTGACCTATCCAGCCCTTTCATGGGTTAGAAGTATTAGATTCCCAAATGGCAATATCTTCCAAGCCATTAAACTAACAGCTATACTATACACACCTCGATTTGAAAATTCACCTAAGCTCTTAAAACAGAACTATCAAGGTAAATAATTAAAGCAGAAGTCCCTCCTGAGTCAAAGGGGAATAGCTCCTCAGTATTGGACAAAGCAGTCCTATTGTTTCTTAAAGCCACGAAGATGCATTTCCTCATACACATTGTAACCACCTCACCCTCTACCCTCCCCCCCTTTTTTGTTTTTCGTGCTGATTGCTATTTTTCATTTTGATATCATGATTTATTTGCATCAGATTTCAGAAGTGAAGATGCCATGTGCAGGAAAGGAAAAGGAATTTTGAACCCACATGGAACAATTTTTCATTTACATTAAACAATGCATATGACATTTCATAAAAAGATAAAAAAGCATTATCTCTGTTGAAGTGAAATACACTTATATTTCAAAGAAGAGAAAAAGGATTTGCAAATTTTGAGCTTTGTCTGGAGAGTTCTACTGTGTATATTTATTTCATCTCAATTAACAGGCCCAATTTCTTTGAATATTTTGGCACGATAACAGTTTCCCTCTAGTGTTATTTAATTTAAATTTAATTTCTTTAGACTTGGTGCCAAGTTTTGTGCTTTTTTAACTATCATTTGTAAATGATGAGCACAAGGTGGGTGTTAAGAGAAACAGATGATAAACTACAAGCTATGCATAGAATTACAATACTTAATTTACATGAAAAATTCATCTAGGTATGTGGGCCAAGGTTTAAAAAAAAAACCCAACTAAGAACTAGTAACAAAGTTGAGTCTTTGGGCAATTTCAAAACAAATCCTATTAACTTGCATGGGACAGACTGTCTGCTCAGCCTTTCTGAAAACTAGGTGGTTTTACTCCAGAATCTAAATATGGTGTTAAGACATTATCATGAGGTTCTTATAATCACACAAACAAACAAATAAAAAAACAAACTAGAGAAGAAAAACATTTTTCAGTAAGTAATTTGTATCAACTGAAAAAAAAAAATGTAATGTTTTAACGGAATTTCAAAATAGGACTATTATTTAAAGGTGCAAGAAAATCACAACAAAGATCAATACATAGAAACTCCTCTAGGCAACTGGGAGAATAGTCAACAAAAGTATCACATAAAGTTAGAGAAAAAGGAAGACCACTTCAGTCTAAAGACATATCTGCTGCTTAATGCTGTAAGTGTCCAATGTCTAGTGCAATAGGCAAATGCAACCTTAACAGAGTCAACTGCCTTGAAAGCTTTTATGCTTTTAGAGTGCAATGAACTGTAATACAATAGAGGCTACTATAATGCACAGAGGCAAAGTGCTTTTGAGAGTGATATAACCATTTGTGATGCCACAAATTTCATAAAAATTCCCTGAAAAAGGAAAGAAATAAAGCCGTAGAAGAGTGATTGAGCATATAGGAGGTAAGTGATCAACCACAATAATATGAGAATGAAACAAGAAGCAAAAAAATAGCTTGCAGAGAAGCAAAACCGTTATATACTTTTAGGGGTGAGTAGTTTGGCTGCAGTGTGTGCAGAGTTACACAGTTAGCTGTTTTTGACTAGAAAGTCTTTCATTTATCTTTGTCCAAATTAAAGAATCCTACCATGCCCATCCCAGTCCCCAAAACCAAGAAGATTTCCTGTGAAAAGCTCTTTTCAAGTCCAGTAGCAGAAATGAAACTTCTCAATGCTCATTTGACAACTCTTTGCTGTTTTCACACATCCTGTACATACATAAAGACGCTTTGGGGGGTTGAATGGGAAAGTTAGTGCTCACTATGTTTTAAGATGGCGGTAGGCATATTAGGCACTGGGAAACAGGCGAGGGAACTATTAAACATATAGAACTTGCCTTATAGTACAAGCATTTTTAGAATTATTTTCAGGTAGCCCATCCAACTGTATAAAAGTATTTTCCTGAGCACAAAGAAATTAAACCCAAATGAAGAAATTGCAAACAGCAGTCTTTGTATTTTGAATCCATCCTCTGGTGCCACAGTATCTCCTACCAAGCATCTCTTATCTGCGTTTGCCTTGTCTCTTCACTTTTGTTACATTTTTGTTCCTAGCCTTTGTAAGAGTTCCTCATTCCTGCCAATGTCTCATGCAAAATAAACCATGTAATCAACTTTCTTAATTTCAAAGAATTCATTTTTTTAACAGGTAATTCTTTTATATTAATATAGTTTTCATAAACTGAAATTTCATTTCATAATTCAATACTGGAAGAATCTATGGTAACTCACTCAACACACACTCTGTTGTTATTAATAATCTGAGAACAAAATCAAGATGATTGATCCATGACAACAATTTTTTACTCTCAACATTTTGGCAGTTTTGTGTCTTTACAAGGCTATTGGCTGAAAGACAATTAATCTTCAAATACATGTTGGTTGCTTTAAATATGTCATAAAGTAATCAAAATAACATTGAAACACAAAATGAAAAACATCTGCCATAATTTCTTACTCTTTTCTTCTATCTTGGAGTTCTATGATATTATGGCCCTTCTAAAAATGAAGACTCAAGAAAAAAAAAAAGATGAAGTAATTCAATAAAATGAGGATTACTAAAATAATTAAAAATAAGGTAGCAATGTGAAAATAATTTGGAATGAACTCTCTCTTTACCCTTTTTTGAGAGTTACAAGTGACTCATAGTTCTTAGTCAATAACAAAATAGGAGCTTGCCAAAATTCCCCAAACATTGACCATTTAAAGACGAATCAAGTGATCAACTTTTTTCCTTATTCTTGTACAATTTTCAAGGAACAAACAAAATCTTCCTGCAAGCAGCCCTGACGCGTTTGGCTTGGACAAGAAAATAAAGAGTATTTCATTTTAAGTCTCCAATCTGAAGGCAGACTGATAATGGCTGTATGATGGCCCCAGTCCTGTAAAATATTCTCGCCATGCAGAGATCACTGTGGGATCCTCGCTTCTATTCATACTGTCTGATGGCTTTTTAGTGGCCAGTGTGAGACAAGGAAACAAGTTAGAGAGCTCCGTCCATCACACCATCACCATCATGTTTTGAATTAAGTCGTGTTCTTGCTGACAAGCTAAATTGAAAAGCTATATTGTGGATGCTGAATCAGACTGTTACTCACGCCAATCTCAAGAAAAACTGATATAAACTTTCACTGCTGCTTTCATTTTTTGGCTAAACAGAGCATTTAATTCTCTGTGATATTAATATGACACTATTTGTAAATACGTAGTTCTTTAAATACTTATAAAAGCTTTTTAAAAACTATATTAGTTGTTCTTGGCCATAAATGGAAACAAGCACAAGGTACATTCCATTCCCAGGAAAGAGTTATGTTGCACTGTAAAGAAAATATAACTGACACTAAGTAATTCTGAAGGGTTTTGCCTTTCTGTCCAGAAGACAGACTGATGAGCTCTCTTTCACACTGGGAATGTAAGTCTGAATTGCACTGCATGAAATTACACTTGCCTAAGCTTATCGGCAAAACCACCTGAAAATGACTTACAACTCAATTTGTTGGGAAAAAAATAGCAAAGAATTCTGGGATGGTGAAATGAATCTTTCCTGCTTTGAAGTTTCTCGATAGCTTTTTACAATAACCGTAACATAAAATAAAAGAAACTACAGATTAACCTTCTCTGTAAGGTAGAAATTTATTGATAGATAGTTGTTTCCTACTAATGCCAAATTATAACTTACTGAAAACATATTTAGGGTATTTTATTGAAAATAGATTTTTGCATGAAAAGTACTAAAGTGAAAGAAAAAAAAACTTTGGCCATCTAGTGCATATTCTTGAAAGTCTAGATTTTTCTCAGTGCAAATCCCCTTCATCCTTCCCCCTGAAGGAAGAGTTTATTTCCCCATCATGTTTGGAAGGCTAGTACAAAGCTAGATATGAAGATTTAGTTAAAGTGTAAAGCAAATTTTCTTTTTCTGAATTATATTTTTCTACCTAGTTTTTATACCCTTTAGACATTTATGAAATATCTCCTCTTTCTGCTTGAAATTTAGCTCTTCGTATTAAACATTTCTGTCTAACATGGCTAGTAAACTCATGCTCATTTAGCTTGTTCTTTTTCCTTTAATATGTATTACTTTATATCTTACTATTCATTAAATTATTATAATTTCAACATTTTTGCCTGGAAATTTGATTTCTTTGTGTCCTTTGTGTGTGTGAGTGGTTTTTTTTCCTTATGAGCCCTTAGAGAAGGACTTTTTTCCCATGTTTTCAGTCTCTTTCTTTTCCTTCTAATTATTTCTCAGCCTTTCTCCTAGGCTATGACACCTACAGATTTTACTAGCACAGTGTTAACTCTGTGAGATAATTTAGAAAAATAATTTTGTAATAGAACTGACTTTGTAATCATAATACTCTCTTCTGGTCCATCCCTTCTTCACCTCCAATCTATTAACTGATCATTAATATAATGTCTATGAGCTAATAAATAAAATCTTTCCAAGAACGTACTGTTCTTGGAAGTTCTCAGTGTCATTCAGTAACCACAGCCCACACTCAAACCGGAGGCAGTCCTTTGTCCTTCTCTCTGTTTCCAGAATGATCCATGTAGGCAAATTCCCTCTTCCTTGCTACAGTGAAAGAGGTGAAGCAAATCTGACTGTTTTGCCACGTAGACTTGGGCATGTTCATAAATGAGGCATTTTGGGACATTGTTTCTTTGCTGTCATGGTAAGAGCAGTTGTGTGTAGACAAATACACCTCGCTGAATTTTATTCACTTACTATGCAGGAAAAAGAGGCAAAGTGAATCCTCAAAAGACTTTGGATATTTCCAGGATAAAGGCTGTTGGACTACGGTCCAGTGGATCACATCACTTTTCTGACTAGTGCCCTCAGCATAGACAAAAAGAGCAGGGTGAATCCAAATTGTTAGTTTCAGGTGATTAATTAATTTGCCCTCTTTCACCAAGTCTAGTGAAGATGATGAAAATGTGAAATGCCACATACACCATGGTGTCCAAGCAAAAGCTGAGTTGCCAACTCTAGTTTGTTGGGAAAGGTCTGGCTGGTGTTCATGAGTGCCTGGCTGAGCCACAGCCACCAGTGCACACAGAGGGAAACAGCTCTGTGATGCCTTGATGGCATGTCATATCAAATAACCAGATAATAATAATCTTCACATAAAAGAAATCACAGTTTTCATGGCAATCTTTACCTCCTTCTCATTCAACTGTATTGTATCGGAATAAGACACTTGCTATATAATTAAGGTAACCTATTTTATCCATCAAAGTTTTTGTCTTATTTACTCAAACGAACACATCTTGAAGAGAGGAAAAAATAATGAGCTGGTGCCCCCTGCACAGTCAAATATATAGATTTGGACTAAAAAATGTTTCTTCCCTGCAGTGCAAAGATAGAGATGACAAAGTCGAATTGCAGAAACAAAAAGACTTCTTTCCAAAAAGCACTAACTAAAATAAGCTTAAATAATAAATCCTTAAGACTGAGTGGAAAAAAAAAAAGGAAGCTTTATTGTTATCAAGTTGTATCATGTGTTGCATCGTCTTAGGCTTTCTTTTTGTGACATCAAAGCCAAGACCTTTTGTCTGAGCACGCAATGCTTTTGCAGGCTGGTACATCAGCACTGCCCCATATGAATGCTTCCCTGATACAAACATGACCTTGTGCTCTAAAGCTGCCATCTCCTGAAAGCAAAACATTCTCTGCTTCCTTAAGGATCACTGTAAACTGTGCAAATCAAATCAGATGTAAAAAATATGTGTATATTCCATTACTCTAAACCAGCATGTGTTTTGCCACCTGAAATTTTGTGCGTTGCTGTACTTGTATTGCAAGGCCAAGGGAACATACACATTATTCTTTGATAAAGCAAATAATAGCATAGGAAAAAATAATAGTAAAGCAGCTATGCATGGCAACATCACTTGCTTTTTGTCCTAATCTTAGTAAAACTGCCAGTTAAAACAATGTAAAATAATGTTTAGATGTTAATCCTAATTAGTGGCAGAAACTGAAAAGTAACCTCTTGTTATAAAGGTCAGTGCTAGCAATGCTTTGTTCTCTTCCAAGTGTCAGACACTTCTTGACAGTACTGCCGAGTGGGGAATATTACACCCTGTTTTTAAGAAAACCAGGCTTATAGCCACTCATTGCAGCATTCCAGCCGTGACCGTCATCCCACCACGTTTCCGTGATGGCGACTACATCATAGCTGTCCTGCTGCACCATGGCTTCCAGCTCATCCTGTTTGTTGCCCATGCTACGTGCATTAGCATAGATGCACTTGAGCTGGGCTCCCGATTTCACCCCCATCCTTGGCCCTTTACCCCCAGGCTCATTACCAGTGGGCCTGGTTTTATCCCCTTCCCCCTCCACCTCTAGTTTAAAGCTCTGTCCATGAGCTTTGTTAACTCCTGGCCTAGTACCCTTTTCCCCTTTCGGGATAGGGTTTTCCCATTGTTCGTAATCAGAAATTTCTAAATGTCTATCCCTTTTCTCAAATGAAATGACAGAGCGAGAGTCCTCACTAACCCAGCATCCTTCAAGCCTTGGCATGCTTCCCTTGGGTTTAATCTGACAGGCCTAGTTAGTTCCCCATCCCTCCTCATATCTAGTTTAAAGCCCTACCAATGAGCCCTGCTAACTCCTGCCCCAAAATTCTTTAGAAGATTATTAGAAATTTGAAGCAATATTAAACTCCAGCCCCTTAAGGGCAAATTTCTATAAGTATGAACATTTTTACAGGGGTAAAAAATATATATATAATAGTTTTTAATTTGTTTACTTCTACATAGAACAACTATTTCTATGGTTATTTTGACTTTGAAAAATCTAATTTGTCTTTCAGACCATTCCAAATCAGAATTCAATCAGATCAAATTTCTATCAATCAAACAAAATGAATTATCTGCTTACACAACTTTGGCTGCAAGTCTGCCATGGAAAGGAGTAAAAGGAATGAATTTCTATACTAATGAAGTTTAAATGACAATGAAGAAAAAGCTGAATAGGCTTCAATCAGGCACAGTAATCCTAAGAGGCCCACCTGACAATTACATTTAATATGGTAATGTTATTACAGTACATGAAATTTTCTATTCTGCCCATAAAGGTCTTGTTAACAGTAATTAAATGTTAAGACATTCAGCCCTGTAAAGAAAAAGGATATAGTGAAATTATTATCACTAGAATCAGTGGAAGACTTTTTTAATTAGTATTTGAATAGCAAAAGATTGAATTCTCACTACCCAGGGACAACAAGGCTGATCAGGTCTCTGTTAAATTACATGCAACCGTACCTTCTTCATTAGAATTGCAAACATTGGTGTAAACCACTGGTTTTGCTACTCAACAGATGACAGGAGTTGATACTAATCCTCACTCCTTCCTTCCCTCAGCATGCTGCCAGCTTTGGAGATCTGTTGTTCAGCCCCCACTGCTGGTCATCAGGCAGTGTCCTGAGTGGGAGATCACCTGGGATCAGTTGAGCGGCGGGTCTCAAGTGCTGAGAAAACACTGCTTGAGCAGCAACAAAGATGACCCACTAGGGAATGTGCACTGCTGCTGTGGGTTGGTCTGGATGGGGTGCAGGGCATGAATGTCCTAAGTGATATGGCCCTTCTTTTCAAACTATAACAGTTTGCGTTTTTCAGTCCTGGAGGTCCCTGGCCTTTTGTCAAAACGACAGGCATCATGTCCGTGCAAACAGTTCTCCAGTTCCATAAAGAATATTTTGATAACCTCTTAAAATTATTTTCTGTTTTGCAATAGTGAGGCAGACTCTTTACCAAGAGCAAGCACTGGAATTACACAGCATGGCTTCCAATAAAGAATAATTGGATTCAGTCTATAAAACTAATTAAGATTGCCACATCCTCTTTAGGATCCTAATGCTGCTTTTAATACTTGTTCATAGGATTTCACAAAACATCCATTTGCAATGAAATTTATTTGCATAGATAAATGTATATCAGCTAATTTAAACACATAAAGAAAAATGAGGTCCACTTATTACTTAAACTAGGTAGAAATTTAAGAGCTAATTCATTCAGATTAATATTTAATGAGGTCCTAAATCAAAACCTATGTGATGAGAATATAACTAGGAATAATCACCCATATAGCATGTCAGCAATTGTTGTTCCTTAACATCTTGGCCCCAATTCCACAGCATTTACCATCGTACAAAAGTACTTGCCAAATATTTGAAGCAAAACTCCAAGAAGTTAAGAAGACAAAGTGCTAAATAAATATTGTAAATCTTTAAGTTTGCAGTGTATCAGCTCAAAAGCTCATAATTTCAAGTTCTGGTAAAAGCAGACAGTTTCATCAAGTAATGGATACCTATGCACAATTTCAAATGTAAAAAGGGGAAGGATATACCATGGGAAAACTGCTGAACATTAGCTATATTTTAATTCTGTATGTATATATTTTACTGATCTAATGTTGGGGATAGTGACACGGAGTTTCTTTCGATTCTGTGGTTGGACAACATGGAGCTTTGGTCCACTATTAAAAATGGGTCTGTTACTTGCTTCCCTAGGTATGTCCAACTTCCAACATGGTAACAGAGTCGTTATACTTGGGAGCAGAGAAAAATGAACATACACTGGTAAAATCTTCATGAATCAGTAGGTAAACTTCATGTAACTCACTCTTTCTGAGCAAACACAGAACCAGTGTGGGTGACTGCCATCAAAATACAATTTCTTCATCTGACTTCAGTAATGATAATCAAGATCTCATGGAACAGAAATGCCACTGAATAACAGTGACTTATCCTAAAACTATCTTATATATCCTAAGCTGTATTTGCAAAGAGAGCTGAAATAGCATTTGTGCAATGATGGGAGAAACAACCTTCCCCCTTTTCCTTCCCACCTCATCTTACCTTTTCACATTTAAACCTGGACAAAAAACTACGGTTGCTGTAACTACTGGATGGCTTTCAACCAGAAAGGAAAATGGGATAAAATGCTTGCCAAGTTTTTACAACATATGTTCCTTCCACTCAACACTCCTTTAATCATTTCTACATTAATCTTGCTCTGCTGTTTGTGAAGAAGATTCTAATGTTCTCCATCTGCAGTTATGCCAGGTATCAGATGATGAGCTAGCCACCTCATGTAGATAAGCAGGAACATGGCTAAAACTTGAATGAGAGAAGGTGCACTATGTCATATGCTAATGTTTTCCAAGTTATTTTGCAGAGCAGTTGAACATATTAAGTCTCCTATAATGCATTTCAATCAATATTTTTTTTTATTTCAAGTTGGTAGAGATTTGATAGGAAATAATTAAGAAGCATTAAACTAACACTTTCAGATCACTTGACTAGGAATTACAGAGCAAATTGTGAAAGCTGTCCCCTTTTACCTCTGGAGTTATAATATGACCATTTATAACAAAAATTAATAATGATTAATAATAAAAAACCCACAGAGGCTGCTGTATCTCATAACATTAAGCATCTTCTCTTCCACACTTACTATGTATTTTGCAGTACTAGTCCCACCTACGGATAACTGAAAGGATTTTGATCACCTTCAATGTCAGCATTTCTACCATTTCTGAAAAAAACCCACAAAAATGGGAAATGGGATTTTGTACAAATTCTGGACAGAGCTTTCCAAGAGTTACTTTAAGAATCCAAAAGCTGAATCTGTGGAAACAAAAGTTTAATTCACCAGCACTGAAAAAGATGTGCTCTGCATTTTCCCATTTTCCTTGGGCAATGAGGACTGCTCACACTTCTCCCCCTAGAAAACCCAAGCAAAACAATTATTTTCTAAGATCAAGGAGCCTGAAAAGGAA
The DNA here is from genome assembly GCF_964106895.1 of Numenius arquata. Classification (NCBI taxonomy): domain Eukaryota; kingdom Metazoa; phylum Chordata; class Aves; order Charadriiformes; family Scolopacidae; genus Numenius; species Numenius arquata. Next base: position 85,212,967 of record NC_133576.1, read on the forward strand.
AGGAGTAAAAATCACAGTGTTGACTTCTGGAAACCTTAAGGTCTCCGTATATGGCATAGCAAACTTTGCTCTCGGCAAAGTCAGCAGACGGTAAAGCCTGTGTTGTCATAACACTACTGAGGAGGTGCATGGTGGGAAAACCAGCAAGTGAGTGCTTATGTCTCAGCCTCCAAGTCTGGGAGGAAATGTACAAATGTACATTTTATACAAAACACAATAATTTAGAGGCTGTTAAACTTGTTTTAAAAGAAATAATTTTCTCTGGTTCAAGTCACATATTTGCCAGCACAGAGATCTAGCATTCCTGCTGCTTCTAGATCCAATATTTTGACTATGTTCCAGTTCCAATACTAACACAACTTTCCTTTAAGTGAAGACGAATGGAGCTAGGAGAGAAGGGGAACTGCAATTTCCTTTTTTAAGCGAATCTAGGCTGCCATACATCTTGGAACAATACTGACTTTGTTCTGTCATGCCCTTGTGATGTTCCACTCTGTCTGAGCGTTTGCTTTAGACCAAACTGATCCACACCGCAGGAAATACCTGCCATATAGTTGGGGGTTTTTTGCAGCTTTTTTCATTTTGCTTTTTTCATTTCATCGATAGTCTCACAATCTCCAAGCAAACCAATGAGACAGTAATTTCTCTCCCCTTCTCATTTTTAATATTATGTTTAAATACCGGACTTCTGACCCACATCTGACCCGCAAAAATTGACTTAAGATTGTAACACATCAGCTACCTAGAAGTTCTGTGGCAGTCTCCACAAATTCTGTCCCCACTATATAATGTAAAAATTCAAGTCATGTTTCCTTTTTCTTTCTTTCTTTTTCTTTTCTACACATATTATCCGTGTCTCCCCCACCCCCCGCCCACAGTACCCAAACCCAGGGGAACAGGAAATGTGAAGGAAAACTTCAGTCAGAATGATCAACATTTTGATGTCCTTAGAAGACCCAACTGATGTTTGAAAATGAACTAAAAAAACCCTGAAGCTACTGTAGTCAATAACTTAAAATTTGTACAGAAGTTCTTTAAACATCTGAGAGATTTCTTGAACAGGTTTTGTTAAAAATAAACGAGTAGTTTAAAACAAACACCAAGAAATGTGAAAAATGCTCAAACTCAGAAATTAGACTAATGTAAATAGTGTGTGCTCAGAAAAAGGTCTACTTCTCACATTTGTAGTAAAATGTAATTTCTCACAGACTAAATACATAGCACAATGTTCCTGAAAATTTTAATTGTTTGCAGAGTTAACATAACATCTATTCATTTAAATCATTCACTCAGTACAAAGCTTCATCAGGGCTAAGTTGCATTTGAGTTTTTGTGTCCAGTTCTTCTCTAAGGGTGGACCTAAAGACACAAGATAATGAACAACCACAAGGTCTCATCTACAACTGATATTAGATACCAGAGATGATGAATTTGGGTGAGCAACTCCTGTTGTTAACAATAAAATACATGGTTGAAGCTTTTATATTTTAAAATTTCACTTTATATGGGTAAGAAATTATTGATCTTCCATATAACAGTCATCAAGCTAAAGTTGTGTGGAGAAGTCATATATAACACTGGAGTGTCTCTGCCTTACTATCACATCTGGTTTTATTTTTAAATGCTAACCTTAAGATTTATATCACCTTTTCCCCTTAGTTTTAATGTACATGTGTTCTTTTAGTTACTGACACATAAAAGTGCTCTCAATTTATTGTACTGTACATTGATTTGAAAAAAAAATATCTAGGAGAACTTTTTCTTTGATGCAGTCTTTGACCATTAATACCACACACATTTGTCATATTTGACATCTCTACCACTGATTACAGAAGCACTTCCAGTTTCTAAAGAAACCCAGCCATGGGGGTAGGAAGGGGTTCTGGATGTCTCAGAGATGAGATCTCCTGAGCACATTACCCTGGCACATCCCAGGGAGGGCTTGGGCAGAGCATCACGATCTGTACTGAAAACTGAGCCTGACCAGGGTGAGGGCTGGCACAAGTGTCAATATGCCCACTGTTAACACAGTTGCTGTGTGGCAAACATAACTATGGCCTTTATTGCCAAGAGCTTTACCAGAAAATAGCTATTCCCAAAAGGCACCTTTGAAAAAGCCAGCCTGCTTTAGGCTGGAAAAGAATTTAGCCCTTATGGTATGAGCTATCCCATGCCACCTCCCTCTACAGGCTAGAGAATAGTCCCTGAATCTGTCTCTTGTTATATGTGTAGTCTACCCTACATCTGTTGACCATTTCGGAAGGCTTGCCAATAAATTAAAATGAAAAGCAAGTGATTTAACTATTTAGGAAAAAAAAAAAATATATAATGAAACCATCTTATGTGGTCTGATAGGAAAATGACATTGGTTTTACAGGCTAATCTTTACAACAGACAGTCAAATGACCTCCTCTTCAGGTTACCCAACCCTTGACATTGTAAACATATTTCTGGCTTTTAAAAAATCCTCAAAGCAGTCTTTAGCAGACTTCTATCATTTGTGGATAATAGCTGAAATTTGGAAGAGATTAGGAAAATGTCTGTGGCTATCCTTCGGAAAACCTGTTCAGATTTGCTGAACTACAAACAGGGCAATGTTACCATTTGTACTATCCTCAATAGAGCTTGCTTAACTACTGGGATAGAAATTGTGAAATGCTGTTTGAATGAGACGTGTTCAGTCCCATTGAAGCTTCTGTTGCCAAATGTACATAAGATACATATAACACATAAACTTTATTACAAGAAGAGCCTGGATGTCTTAACTGAAATTCTCTGCTGTACCTTAATAAAGATTAACGTGTTCTGTCATTTCATTGCATATTGAAACATTAAGAAAATGCAACAGGTGTATTTGAAAATTACCTGAAAATTCAGTCACAAATCACATTTTGTTACTTTGGGAAAAATAGATGGATACATGATAATCCTTACAGACATCAGTCTGTCTTTGTTTTCAAGGAAAAGGGAGAAATTAATTCTAGTATGTAGGTAATAAAACGCCCTTATATTAACATTGGATAAGTAATTTGCTGACTTGCTCATGTGCATTGGTGCTCACGCAGTAGTATATGTTTTGGATCATAGCTCTTTCCTTCCAAACTTACAAAAAATACCCCTTACACATGTCATTACTGGAGAGTGATGAAGCCATTATACACATATTTTCCAGGACTTTGAAAAGCCTCAGATTTTTTTGGTATTCAAGTGAGTTTGAGACAAAAGTACAATCAATCAATTTTGACAGTATCAATTCTGAGCCAGATTGTGTTATCCTGGATTCAGGTGGAACAGTGCCTTTTTTAGCAAGTGGTGCAATTGATTTTAATGGTGTTAGTTGCCAAATAAGAAACTATTCAGACTAAACTGGATATCAGAAGTCACCTTCAATAACTGAAAATGAAAAATATGATGACTTCGAGACATTTCATATACACTGAAAAAACAAAATGAAGGTTTTTTTAAAAGTAAATGTTCTTGTGTAAAGACAAATTGATTTTTTTTAAAGGAACCTTTTTGTCATTTTGTTGCTTTTTTCTTCTGAGCACTTCAATAAACATGTATGAAATGACTTTTCAAAAAGTTGCAATACGAAAAAAGGATACCCCTCCCCCAACTTACACTCTTAAGTAAGGGTACACTCAAAATATACTTCCTATGAATTAGGATTTAAAAAAAGAAATTGACCTTTGCTTTTTCCTGGGAAAGCCCCTAAATATTTTCTTTCATTCCTTACAGAGATGTTCCTTCCAGAGGAATTGCTATCAATGGTGTTATTACCAAAAATAACATCTCTGTAAGCTGGCATCAGAGTGTGAACCAATTAGCACTATGAGATGCTGTGGAAGTTAAAACCCAAATGTGGCAATAACCATCTGGGTAGACAAAATATTCTTTTTACCTGCAGGTCCTTGAACACGGCAATAAACATATGGCAGAGAGAGCTGGGCTCGTTCAGTGTATTTCTAATAAAAATCTAGGTGACACAAATACACCATGATAGGTGTCATGGAAACTAGCATAATGACCTTTCACATCTGGATGCCTCATTTCTAATTAGGAATGAATAAGACATAACAAGGTCAGGCGACACTGTCTAACAGAACATATTACTTGTATATGGATGAGGCATTTTGATGAAAAACTTCCAAAGCGTTTTTACCAATTATCCTACCTAAATCAGTATGACACCAGACTGACTCCCCTTAAAAGAGCTTCCAGATGTGAACGGTCAGAATTTTTGTCTTGAAGTATGTAGTTTACTGTTTTTCCAGATCTTCCTCATCTTTATAATAATGTCAAATGAAAACCAAATTTGTTCCCTCCATTTCCTCCATACCTCTTTTGAAATGTCATTTTCAAAACATACCCCTTGCACAAGCTGCTTACACCACTCCAACAGCATGTGCACGTTTCACCAGTCATAACACCAGATGGCCAGATCCTGGCTCCCTTACTTTGATTCTAACCATGCAGTCAGTCCCACTTAAATCGTATTTTCTCATCATCAACTACTCTGCTCCCTCAGTTTATAACCTCCCCAAAAGGCTTGTGGACCTGCTTTGGCAGGGGGTTTGGACTAGATGATCTCCAAAGGTCCCTTCCAACCCCATATCATTCTGTGATTCTGTGAAAATACTAGGAGGAAAAAAAGGCAGTTCTAGACTTTGGAAATCACCTGAATGGTGTGACCTCAGTGAGAGAAGCAAATTCTGCAGCACTGCACCCTTAAATTGGGTTGTTTTGCCCTATCTTCTGGACCAAGCTCAAGCAGGGGAACAGAAGTGGCTGTTTCTTTGCAAAACTTGTCACCCAGGAATTCGGCCCTATGGGGCCCTGGCCATAGGGACTGGGCTGGGGCCGTCTGTAGCAGCTCCTGGCAGCCAGGGAGCATTGCTCGTGGTGGCGCTGGTGCAGTGAGAGGGGGAAGACGGACGTCTGAGGCAGCTCCTGACTCCAGATGCCGAGGGGTGACTGCCAGCAGTGTCTGGTTTTGTATGTCAGGTACCGTTTCCTGGATTTCAGGGACATATCACATTCTGCTTGGTGTTTGTCCTCAAGTGGGAATGTAGGTGCTACCAGGGGAGGGCTGCATGAGCTGCTTCCTCTAATTTGTTGTCTGAAGGTGTCCTGATTTTATGGATCTATTGCACTGGGAGGCTCGCAAGCAACTTTTAGTCACTTATTGCTGTGAAATATCAATTAAAAAAAAAAAAAAAAGAGAGAGAGAGAGAAAGAGAAAAAGAAAAAAAAAGGACTACATAAAGAGATGGAAATGGTGTTCTGAATAACCCATCAGTTTGTCTTACAGGTCACTTGAACAAGGTCATTATTGACTGAAAACGATCATTCTTGCACTTTCCAGGCACATGTAGAATAAAACAAATCATAGTATTGGCATGCTCAACTCTACCTTGTTTCCCAGTTAGACTATTTTCTCACATGCTTTTAAATTCCTGCTTCTTTCTTGGTATTTTAAGATAAAGGAATAAGAAAATTTTTATTACATTTTGAGACTAAACAGAAGACAGATTAATACAGAACTAAAAAGTAAACAGATGTTTTGGTGGTGAAAGAAATACAGGAGAGGAAAGAAGCAATGTAATACGTGATGAAATTCACAGCATGTTCAGGATAATTTGCAGACCATTGCAAAGGTTCATGATGTTTAGTGAAATAAATCTAGGGAGATATATCAGGAATTGTTCACTTGATCTTTACTGGATCTAAAACTCATAACTGGTTATAACCAAGCTAAGCTTTCTCATGGAGAGCAGAATTCAGTAGCTGGCTTTAAAGCAATTTAATTTTAGTACTTTCTGGATGTATCATTATGAATCGTGTACTCCAAAGGGCTGCATCTTCTCTTATGACTTTGCAGTTCACTGAACTTGCAATTCTTCTTTTGTAAATGTATGCTGATTGCTTAGGTATATGCTTGAAGTAAATAGTAAAGCATAACATGGTTTAAGCTGGAAGATAATTAAACTCTGGAAATGGTAGCAGTGTAGTACTACCATCTAAGCTAAATAGCCTTCTGAAAGATACTGTACACTTATAATGTCATCAAGGATATGCCTGCAGCTCATTTACACACATTTACAATATAAGCAGTGTAGAACTGGGATACATCTATTTTTAGATCTTCAGTTTTCTGAGTGGGCTTACACACAAAAATATTGTGTCACTAAAGGCAGATATTCCTAAATCAGTCCTGTGTTTTTATGGCTTCTAATATGAAGTTAAGGCTTGGAAAAAACCCAGACTTTTGCATCCTTCTTTCTTTTACATTTCTTACTGTCCTACTGCAAACTACCTATTTCTACTTCATACCTTTCATCTTTTCACTGGGTAATAGCTGAAATTTGTTTTAAAGTTTTACAGTTCTAGGAATTAAGGCTTACTATGAGGACAGTAAGGTGCCTAGCATATCACAACTACTGTAAAAATAATATTAACTCTAATAATAGCATTCTGTATTGAAATCCTGCTTTATTTCAAACTCTCAGTGCAAAATGGCATTTTATATATTTGCATTTAACATATCTCAATCTTTATTTCTTTTAAATTTTTTGATTTGAGATGGAAAGTTACTAATCACACAATGCTCCTGGCATGGTTTTCCTGTAAATGGTTCTGCATGTCTCATACTGCACTGACGACATAAATACAGATTAGTAAAGAACTAGAAAAAGGCAGGTAAGTTCACCTCCCCTGGCTTTGGCAAATATATCCCTTTGGTATGTCTGTTAATGTAAATGTTATCTCTACAGAGCAACCTTGTGTTTTAGGTATACAGCAAAAGACAGAACAACTCAGGTCAGATTTGGACTGAGGTCTGTGGTGAGGTCCAAAGGTCAATCAGGAGTCAGTCAAAGTTCCTCCCTCAATGTCACCAATACTCTGACCTATTTAGCTTTGTTCTGAGCAATCATAGTCACTTCAAGGAATAGCCAACAAGGGAAGACTTCTAATTTCACACAGTCAGCACCCTGAGGAGGAGAGGTCATGATCCAGCCACTTTCCTCCTCCCAGCTCTACTATGTAGGGAAAGAGCATCCTCAGCTGGTCTCAGAGCACCGTCTGTATTACAAAGATTTTCCTTCTGGCATAAATGAAATTCAAGAGACCATGCATGATGTTTGCCTTAGCTCTCTATTTAAACATTACCTTCTGACATATTGCATCACCTTGTAATTAAATTATCATGATCATGAGTAAGACAGAAGATTGACTTAAAAAAGGTAATTCGAAAAGCCCTAGATATAAATATAGACAGCAACTGTTCTTTTCTGATGAAGAGAAAAAGAAAAAGGCAAATGAAAAAGGAAAAGGAAAAGGAAAAGGAAAAGGAAAAGGAAAAGGAAAAGGAAAAGGAAAAGGAAAAGGAAAAGGAAAAGGAAAGCTGATACATAAAGCCTGATGGTTTCCTGTAGGTCTTTTAAGAATGCCGTTGAAAAACCAAATATTTATTTTTTTCTCAGAGGTAAAATACCACAGACTTTCCTCCGTGCTTCATGAGACCAAACCAGCAGGGTTTGTGAGCCAAAGTGATTCACACAAATCTATATCTCTTTTTAATAATGATTAAAGCTTTCAAAAGGCCAAAATCCACTGCATTTGACCACGGCATCAGCTACACTGGAGTACAAAGAAAATTTCAACCCTTCAAATGTATGAATTCTCACACTAACTATTCCAAGCCAGAAGACACCTATCAGATAAAATGCTAGACTATTTGGTTTTATAAGGTTTCTTTCATATAAGGTACCATAAAACTACGTATAATGCAAATCTCTTATACTACATAATTGGGAGACCCTCTGCAAATTACTGCATTTTGGAAATTATTTGTGAAAAGGTCATTTGCAAACAGAGAAGGAAAATAAATCCTTGTACCATATTGCACAAATATACTTAGCTCTCCAAATGCCTTATAACAGAAGAAACCCCCCACTATTTCCAATTACCTGTAATCTGATAACCTGCATTTACAGGAAAATCTCTCCTCCTCTGCAATGAAGGAAGGGTCTAGAGATCTAAAGAGTGAAAATCTGCACCAGGAGAAGAAGGGGAGAAGGAATCATGGAATCACAGAATCACGGAATTGTCAGAGTTGGAAGGGACCTCTAGAGATCATCCAGTCCAACTCCCCTGCTAAAGCAGGATTGCCTAGAGCACATTACTCAGGACTGCATCAAGGAATCACGCTCTAATCCATAACAAATTCAGAAGTTAAAAAAAGGACTCTTCATCCTGCTGGGAGGAAGTGCCTTTCATTCTACATATCTTTATTTTCCTCTAAAGAATATAAAACCTATTGCTCCCAAGATAAGGTGTTTTTTTTATAAACTCTGTAACAATCTATAGGCTATGCATGTGTAATTCTTTTAGTTTGGAATTTTTCAGGCATTTTGCAGAACTGATGCAGCAGTGTCCTCAGCTGATTGGAATGATCAAAATGTTTCTTTACAAAGGCTGAGGTTCTAGTCCTTGAACCCCGGTGAAGGTGCACCCTCACTGCAATTGCTATTAAGTTGCTGTTAATGGCTTGTCTGTGATCTCACTGTCTACATGGACAAAGCAGGTGATGAGCAAGAAAAAAAAGAGAAAATGTTTGAAAGCATCCAATGAGGAGATCTACAAAGCCATTCAGAAGTTTAACAGTTCTGGCTGAAAGTAATTTAGAAATCTAAAGCCCATTGAATTTTGATAGATTAAGCTTCAACTCACCAGAACATTTTGGGAAATTTTATTCAAGGCTTGAGCATCTTCACCATCACCAGGCTATTTCTAGATTCTCCATAAAGCTGCTGCTGCAAGACAGGACAGGGGTAATAATGCTCACACAGTGCCATCTATGACTGTGGTAAAAGTCTAATTCAACTTGAATTCAGGATCTAATTTTAACCCAACCTTATTTTTCTTCTCTTCTATTTTTTTTTTTTTTCATAGAAAAGATTATTTCATTTATAAATATTTTATTCAGTATATCTGACATGTTTCAAATTACACTGTCAAATTAATACTAGAAAAGGAGGGAATGGGGCCAAATATATAGAGTTAAAATCCTTACTTTGGATCAGGACAATTATTTCAGAATATTCTTTTTTCCTAATTTAATCCTTATAGTCTTTTCTTTTCTCCCTCAATTTTGTTAGTATGCTGCCCCTAGCTGACTGTCATCCCACAACAGAGTCATGATCCCATTGACTTCAGTTAGTCACAAGATATTTTACAGAAAATGGTATGCTGTAATGACATTTAGAAGTGCCAGGCCACTGTAAATGGTATTTTTGACGTTAACCAGTGTACTGTAGAAAGGCAAGTATCAGATCTGTTTTAATTCTTCGTTAGTATTTTATACACAAATCAGTTCTTTTATGAAATAATAAATTGTGAACTGTGAGGACTGTATTTTTTTACAGAAAGTATGCAGCATCTTAAACAACTTCACACTCCTTTTCACTCTTGATGTCAATGGTCAATTTCTACCTCCCTACATTTTTTTTACATTCCCTTCTTATACCATCTGAGTGCAGAACATTGACATTAAAATTCACATGACACTCCCCCATAGCTTTTTGTCTCATTCGGATTTGTCAACATTACTTTCAGTTTTCCTTAAAATTTTGCGTTCAGTTTTCAGTTCTGCAAAATGGCGAATCAGTCAAAATACTCTGAAAATCAGGCTAGTGTTATGGGTGTGAGGTAGGAATGACTATTTAGCCCTTAACCTTTCTACAGAGTGTAACAACAAATGTAACAATTAGTGTCATTTCTGATCTTGATGTATACACACTGAGACCTGGACTGACAGCAGAATAGTTTATAGCCTTGAATTCGTATAAATACTTACCAAGTTTATTAAATAGCAAAATATTGTAAATGTAGCAGTCTCTCTTTCAAAAAGTATATTGCACTGGACAAAGAATCTAGACAACACATCAGGCTGATATTTGGATTATTTTAGCTACAAATAACTAATTTTACACTGAAATCTTAAAACAACATGTGCAGAGAAGAAAAAGAAATGAAGGAAAGTTCTGTTACCTTTCCAACATAAGGATCAAGCTGCATACTTTGAAACGCCTTACTGATTAACAGTACTTTATGTGGGGAGCTTTGGTTGATTTATATCCTTTGTCATTTAAACATGCTATCTGCCATGACCTTGCACATTCACACAGTGCATTTATGACTCTTGAATTCACACTGATGATGATCTACAGAATTCAGAAGTTGCACAACACAACACAGAGTAACTGAGCCTGTAAAATACTGAAGAGTTTCCCAAGAGGTAGAGAGACAGAGCCTGAAAAGATAAGGGTCGAATCCCTGTTCTGCATGACCATCAATTTTATTAAGTAAGGGGTTTTTTTCCCTCTGCCTAATGACCGTTTAATCTTCCATATAAAACAGAACAGCTACAAAGCTGAGACATAGGCTATATAAGCAGCGGATGCCTTGCAAATCTCTTATTTGGGCAGTGAGGTTTTGCTTCTCTGTTCAGAATCAGGCACAACAGGGATTTTTATGCTTATTCCTCAAAAAGGCCGTCCATCCTTTTTGTTTCTATCTCTTCCCTTATGTAATTTCAACAAATTCTTTGCCAAAATCAGTCCTATTCAGCAAAGAGAGGAAAAACGTTCATTAAAAAATTTTCATTGTGGAGCTACTGGAATATCTTTATATCTGAATGCTTTTTAGAGTGAGCAAAATAACTTTTCTCAAAAAGCATATTTACCATATTTCATTAGATGCTATAGTCAGATTGTATCCTCAAAGATCTGTATTTGGTATTTTTCAAGTGTGGGACTCCAATGTTGCAAGTGTTGGGTGGTTTTGGTCTTGCTATTCCCAGTTTCACTTTGGCAAGTAGCAAAAACCAGGAAAATTCCCTTCATATCTTGACCTCAGATTTAAAATTCCTATGCTTACGATTTCCTTATTTTTTCTTGCCAGCTGGGAAGCAGGGAACACTATTTTACATTTGTTAATGTTTATTTGTAAAAAATACCAGAGAGAATAGCATGGGGAAGAACAAAAAATTGATAATGTGCCATCTAAAATGATCAAGTTGTCAAGGATGACACTGATATAAATTCCCTTGTTATTGCAGATGAACCAGTGTAATAGCAGGGGACTGAACATGAGCCAGATTTGATTTGTCAACTTGTTGCTATTATTTTGACAACATTTCAGCAAAATTGTCACATCTGTCGAAATTCTCTTAGAAATTAGATGTAGCAAAGAACACCAAACAGCCTTATTTTCTCCTACTGAGTGTGTTGGGATTTTCCTTCAGTGAGTCATGAGCCAGCAGCAACAATGAAGAGTCACAACAATCACAAAGATACCATCTGTTTAAGGGAGATGATCCAAAATCAAACATGTATCTTTCTAAACATAAAATTCATCAGCACAAAAAAACTACACACACACAACTGTGTGGGTTTGCATACATATGTATTATTTCTGTAATTCCTGACATGTTATCAAAACACCCAGATAGTAGCAATTACGAAATTTCCTGTATGGAATTCTATCATCAGCTAAAGTCACAGATAATATTACTTGAACTTTGTATCATGGGAGCTCATGACATTTAGAAATATGGAATATGTTTTTCATCACATGGTGTCTCTCACACCTGGTGCTTGCAGAAATTAGGCTTTAATGATTAGAGTACCTCCATTTCTTTCAAAGTATTTTTAACAAAAACAGGCACAGTGCATAGCTCTGCATTGCCAAGAACACCTCCAGCAAATAGACTACAGGATGACTACTGCAACAGGACTCATCTAGATGACTTTTTTTTCCTTTTCAAACACTATGCATGTGGAAGTCCTTGCTCCATTTAAAGAAACAGCAAACCACAGTTTAAAAAAACTAGTTCTCCTTGCCAAACCTGGCAGCAATGGTAAATGCCCACAAATATAAAATTTTGATCAGTATAGTTCTTGTGTGATAGAAAAACATCTCTGATGCATGTCCCAAAGTAAACACAACAATGAATACATTGGAAAAAAGTCAACAATATTTTTCAAAAATGCAAAATAAAGCTCAAGGAAACATTTGCATTGCAATTCATGAAAATATTAACAATGAAATATTAACAATGAAAAGAATTGTCTCCCTCACTCTAGAATAGAATAGAATAGAATAGAATAGAATAGAATAGAATAGAATAATATTTCAGTTGGAAGGGACCTACAGTGATCATCTAGTCCAACTGCCTGACCAGTTCAGGGCTGACCAAGTTAAACCATGTTATTAAGGGCAGTCCAAATGCCTCTTAAACACTGACAGGTTTGGGGCATCGACCACCTCTCTAGGAAGGCTGTTCCAGTATTTGACCTCCCTCTCGGTAAGGAAATGCTTCCTAATGTCCAGTCTAAATCTTCCCTGGTGCAGCTTTGAACCATTCCCATCCATCCTGTCACTGGATCCCAGGGAGAAGAGCTCAGCACCTCCTTCTCCACTTCTCCTCAGGAAGCTGTAGAGAGTAGCGAGTTTGCCCCTCAGCCTCCTTTTCTCCAAACTAGAGAAACCCAAAGTCCTTAGCTGCTCCTCATAGGACATGCCTTCCAGCCCTTTCACCAGCTTTGTTGACCTCCTTTGGACACATTTTAGGACCTTCACAGTCTTCTTAAATTGTAAGGCCCAAAACTGCACACAGTACTCAAGGTGAGGCTGCACCAATGCTAAATACAGTGGGATATTCACCTCTTTTGGTCATCTGGCTAGACTGATGCACCCCAGGATGCTCTTTGCCCTCTTTGCTGCCAGGGCACACTGCTGACTCATACTGAGCTTGCTGCCCACCAGCACCCCCAAACCCCTTCTGCAGGGCTGTTCTCCAGCCACTCCTTTCCCAATTTGTACTTGTGCCAAGTGTTATTCCATCCCAGGTGCAGGATCTGGCAGACTTGTTAAATTTCATCCCATTAATCCAATGGTTAAGCTCAATGCTTTAGTCTATCTAGATTCCTCTGAAAGGCCTCTTGTCCCTCAAGAGAGTCAATAGCAGCTTCCAGTTTGGTATCATCAGCAAACCCACTAATGGTTCATTCAATTCCTGCATCCAGATCATTGATAAATATATTGAAGAGAACTGGCCCTAGGGCTGAGCCCTGAGGAACATTGTTGGTGACTTTGCCCTTCAGCCAATTCTTCACCCAGACCACCGTGATATGCTATCACCGTGATATCACCGAGGATGCTATGAGGCACAGTACCAAAAGCCTTACTAAAATCCAGAAAAACTACATCCACTGCCTTCCCTTCATCCACTAGGTGGGTGACCTTATCATAGATGGATATCAAATTAGTTAAACTCGCTTGAAGCTTAAAGTTAATTGATACAATAAATGAACAGCAATAAAATCTAGTGTTCAGACAGAGGCTTAAGCTTATTTTTCTTTCATTTACAGCATCCAAACCTTTCAAAACAAAGCATAATGAAAAATAACGGTCATTAGGTGACACAAATGTTACTTTGTTTCTTACACATACTCAGTCTGCTACCCATTATAGATTACCACAGTGGGCCTCATGAAGTAATTCCAGAAGCACATAGGCAGCTACCTTACCTGTTTGACTAATGTTTAGATCATGTGTCTGTTCTTTTACCTTCCTTAGAAGGTAAAATGTAGTGTAAGTGACCTAGGTAATGCACCCATAGAGCCAAAAGGAGTTCATCCAACAGCAAAAATTCCAGGAGTTGTGAAATGATGATAAAATAATCATAATTTTTTTATTTAACCATTATGCTTATATTTAAATATAAATCTTAAATATGCACAAGACCAAGGATTACAAAGTTTTGCTTAAACATTTACTGTGTTTCCATCATTATGTTTTCATACAGCAGAAAGTAAATGCTACTCTTCTCTGTTTAAATTGTCTAACACATCTGTTTACTTTTCTATCTGCCTTTCTTCTAGAATTCAAGTGATCTGTGACATGAAAGTGGAAAAAATTTTACTTGCCTTCTCTTCATTGTAAGGTGAAATATAAAATACATGCCCACATTAGGTTATAGCAGAAAGTTCAACTTTATTGAAAAAAAAAATCAAGAAAACTCAATTTTTTGCAAAGGAAACTTCCTACTGTATGTTATTCTCCACCCTTAATATTGTAACTTGGTCAACTTCTCTTTAAGCCACTTCTGATGAAACATTTAAAATTTTTCCTGGCTGTACACCCTACCTGATATGATATTATGCTATGCTATGAATTACTAGTAAAATATAATATAATATAATGCCACAAACTACTCATTTTGCACCTAGTATAATGATTTTCACTAATACAAAGATTGATTACTAATGACTGATAGTAATGTAATCTAAATTTTGAGAAAATACCTGATGATTTTGTGATGGCTGGTTTCATATTGTATGTCCCCACATTAATAAATGAAAAACATAAAGCAATCACTTTGGATCTGTCTCTGTGAATGCATGCAGAAGAACAAATCACAAAATTTAGGCATATTTCTAAATGGTATCAAAGTCTCACTTGTTCTTGCTGAATTCTCTGCAAATGTACCTACGAAGAATACTAATGATCATGAAGATGTTAGTATCATAAAAGAAAAAGATCTTCACTGATGAGAAATTTAACTGGAATAGGTAACTTATAATCAGTCAGGTGTAGTATACAATAGGCCAGGCTTCTACTCCTTCCTCTGTCTCTCTCTTCCCCTCCCCCCACCCGCAACCACTCCCACAAACATGCAGTTAGCTTTTGTTCCATTCTCAAAATTCAGCCTTAAAGACTGTAGGTATAACAAAGAAATAGCCATAGGTACAATGAAATGTATAATAATTCTTGCATATATATAGCAATGTCTTCAACAATAAGCAGAAACTTTAACACTTCACCTGACATAAATTGACATCAAAGCCAAAAACCCATGAATGAGTAGTCTTTAAGTAAGCATTCTGGAAATGAAACACATTTAGAAAAAATATATTTTAAAATGGAGTTCAAATCATGTTTTCAAACGTGTTTCATCATTCAAGCTAGATGGGGCATAACTGGTGACAAAACAGTTTTCTGCATTCAGTCAGCAGAACTATTGCATTATGTGTATCTTCATTGGGAGTGAAGATGAGTGTGGAATGAAAACAAAGTGACAGATCAAAATGAAAGAGCAGTGATATCACATAGATAAACTTGTCTTGGACATGTCAGTACTCGCTATTTTATTTCTCTGATATGAAGGATGGATGAAGTAAAACCAATTTTGGTTGTCAAGAGCTGCCACAAAATGGAGAGAAACAACAAAAAGATGTCAAGAATAGGTCTATCAATAACACTAGCTTATTTCACACATTCACAGTGAAAACCCATCCAACTTCCAACTTCACGTAAATAAAATACCATTCCATTCCTAGTGGTTACTATAGCTGCAGAAGACAACTACTGCTTCACTCACTTTCCCAAACTATGAGAGTCACTTATCTGAATACCTTAATATTTAAATACTACACCTGTACAGTCTTGAGAATTTAAATAACTTGTACTAAAATACTTCTTCAACTAGGAATCTGTTGACACATTTTTTGAAAACTCTGCACGAAACTCCTATTGAAGGCAATAGAAACTTTGGCTGCTCAGCATCTTTGAAAGGCTATTCATATATTTTTATCTCTTCAGTATCAATTTAAACATAAGGCCTGCAAAAAGTAAGAAGACTATCCAGACAAGAATGTAAATAATCAGAACAAACCTGTAGAGAGCTTGGGAATTTATAGAAAATACATTTAAATTTAACACACAATAAGAAATATAGCTATAAATACTGAACACATCCCTGAACTGAGCTGTAAGAATGAGTGAAGTTATGATAGAAGAAAAATTAAAGTGCCTGTAACAGAAAAAAATAGAAAGGTAGGAAAACAAAGAAACCCCTTACTATGTGGAAAATCTGCTGAAACACTAAGTTTTCCATAGAAATTCTAGTGTCATAAAATACTGTCCTTTTATCTTAACTGTAAATCTTATTTTGGAAGAAGATATAAGCAAGTTGTTATTGTAGAAGACAAGATTCTCTCAATTCTGGTTTCATTGACAATTTAATAACTAATAACGTACTGAATTGATTCTTCTATTAAATCTACATACAATAGGTCCTTATTATCAGTAAGAGACCCTACAAGTTACAACACAGAACACAATCAAAAACTGAAATAACAAGGAGGATGGAATTAAGTTAAACTGAATCAAAATAAAAGTAACTGAAATGCTAGAGATAGCCTCATGTGATCTGACCTTCTCTACCTCCCTATACTACATGCTCAGACTGAATTTCCCAGAAGTAATATCAACAGCTCCATTCAGTATCTGCCAAGGTGTTTCTGCTAACAGGATTGAATGTTTGCCCACAATGGTTTGATACAGTAGAGTTGATAGGAGTTATAGACGGTGTGGCATTTTCCTTCTATGGCATACTGTGGAAAACCAAGCAACACTTTCAAGGGCTTTGATTTCTCTGGTTTGATAAGATGCTTTCTTCAGAAAATAAAAAGAAGTTTATAGAATCAACTGCTCAGTAGAGACACAGAGAATAACTGTATATCAAAAGCAAATGTGTGCGTATGAAAGGAGCTCAACTTAAACACAACCATGATTTCTGAAAAATCATCATTCTTATACAGAAAATAGGTGTCATTTCAACAAAGTAATGTAATATGAGATATATCTAAAGGGATAAACCTTCACTGAATTTCACTGCATTTCACTGAATTTTTAGAGTTGGAAGGAACTATAAAGATCATCTAGTCCAACTCCCCTGCTGAAGCAGGATTGCCCAGAGCATGTTACTCAGGACCGCATCCAGGCGGGTCTTGAAAATCTCCAGAGAAGGGGACTCCACAACCTCCCTGGGCAGCCTGTTCCAGTGCTCTGTCACCCATGTGACAGACAGCCCTTCATGTTGTCCTTGAGGATCAGGAAGTGCCACTACTATGAGAGTGACAAGTTACATGATTAAGAAGCATCATACACTTAATCACCGGTGCTGTTTGCTCTTTCCAACTAAGTTACATTGAGTGTATCCACCCCGTGTTACCCAGAGAAATTAAATGAAGAAAGTTCCTCTCCCATTTGAGCGAGTGACCAGAGAATTTTCTCTTTCTCTTAGGCAAGGAGAATGGCTATCACACTGGAGACACAATAAAGTAGCGCTGTTGGAAAAATACCCACCATTCCAATAAATACAATGTATTGAGCTGGTAGCTGCCTTGTCTTTCACTAGCTCATGTAAGGAAATTTAGAAGGCAACAAGTGCAGCCCCTTTGAATTTGAAGCCATAAGAACTCACTATGACAGAATAATGGAAGGTGTTAAGAAGCTTAGGGTAACATAAAAAGCTATTAAGACCATTTTGTTCAACTTTTTCATCATTTTCTTGAGATAAGGTTGTCTAATAGTTGTCAAGACTCCACCTAACTCGCAGGACCAAGTACAAATCTTTAACGTGTGATCAAGCACAATGGTCTTGGATTTTTTTCTGCTTTATCATAAGCTATAATCCTATTTTAATTTCCTTTTACTTTCTTGTTTAGACAATGAAACAAATACAGTGACAGACGAAAACTAGTGCCATTCTTCAAGAAACACATTTTGTAATGGAACTAGTAAACAGAACAACATCTACTTTACTGTGAATCTCAATTAATCCTCTCTGTACTTATATGTCTCCCTTTTCCTAGATGCCACCCCTTTCACTCTTTTAATTTGTTCATTTTCAGCTAAAATATGCTCAAAGCCAAATATCTTAAATACACTAAATCAATGTTTATTTTTGTCAGCAGTTTCACAGAATAATCAAGGAAAATTTAAAAGCAATTTCTGTTGAAAAATTGGTTTAAGGAAATACAATGACTTCTGCTTGAAAAGCAGCTTGGAGGAGACACTGAAACAGATAGGTACAGATAGTTGAAATAGATACTTCAGAGTAAGCAACTTCAGAGTAAGCAACTTAAAGATGGAAATGAGGCTACTCCACAGGAGAACAAAGTGCAAATGATTTGAATGTCACTTTGCAAAACCGATGTGCTGATTCTGGAGAAGAATTCAAAATGTTGATTTAGGCACCTGAGACCTTCTAAATGTGAAATGTGAGAGACAGAGATGTCCAGGTTTGTCATATCAGTGAGATGTTAAGATGTCTAAACCATCTGATAGAAAACCTCAAGGAATAATTTTCTCCAGGCTAAGCACTATTTCAGATTAGCAATTTATTTGGCTCTATGGTATAAGACTTAAAAGTGTTTGAAAACTTATACTGGTTATTGCTGTTGCATTAGTATATTTCATTAGTCTAATGATAAAAATCTAGCCTAGGAAGTAAGTCACCATGGCTCACAGCTCTCACATCTCAGAGGCATCACACTATTTTTGAAATAGATTAAAAAGGAATAACACTTACAAAGCATTTTTAGATTCTGAAGTACTTATCTTCTACTGAATTTCAATGGTACTGAGACCTTACCAAGTTGTTTGGGAATGTTTGGAGATCTTATTCAAAATCCAGAGGGAGGAAAAGCAAACAGCACAATTGCATTAGACTCAAGGAAAAAAAATAAAAACAAGGCAAATGTTACAAGGAAGGGTACCAGAGATAAGTTTCTCTTGTACGAAGAGTAAGATTTGAAGGTGCCATAGAAAGGTCCTCTGTGATTCAAATATCTGAACAACTAAAGCAAGTTGTGTCTTTCAGCAAATGCACAGAGCTCTTGTGAAATGCGAATAAAACATAGGGAATGTCCCAGGTGAAGGAAAGAGAAGGAGAAGGTGGATCCATAGTGAAACTATATTGTGAGGAAAAGACTAGCTTTTAAATTAAGGATGATGGAGGTCCTGCTCTGTTTTGCTGTTGATGGATGCAACATTACTTACATATTCTATGTAATGTGATTCCCTTTCACATCCGTGTTACAAGAGTGTAACTCTACTGGCTTCCAAGCCTCTAAGCACAGGCTAAAGAGCAGCTATAAATTTGACCTTTTTATTATTCTGAATGTTACTGTAGCTCCTTCAATTTTAATTCCAGTTTAGGTAGTGTGGTACATTATCTCTCCATACACAGCTCCAAATCACTTATTTAAAAATGCTGTTGCCAACTTCATTTCTACATCTGGTGCTTATTTCTTATTTATAATATATTCCCTTTGTAACCTCCCAGAGCTTTTTGAGCATGAGGGATTTTTTTTTGTTGTTTTCTTTAAAAATATATTATCTTCCGTAATATATCTACTAAAAGAACATGACGATCATACTGAGTTTGCAGAACACTGAGTTATATAGTGAAGAATACAGTAAAAAATAACAGAAGGATAGGAAATAATCAAAACACCCTGGCAAGCTGAGAAACCTATTAATTTCAATATATTTCTTCTAAATATGTAATCCTGTAATTTTATATTTTCCTTGGTTTTTTCCTTAGTTTTCATGTACATTTATTGAGAATACATTATGAAAAACATCCTGAAGGACAAAATTTAGTAACATAGCCTACATATTTTGGAAACCTATATTCTAGGGAATGATGATTTTCAATCTAAGTGAACTCAACTGAGCAATTTTGCCACTTCAAAGTAAATAAATTAAGTTCCACACACTTTACTTTATGTGATTTCCTTGGAAGGAAATCAAGGTGTGTTCTCATATACATGGAACTTTTTAGAACTGTTGTATTAGTGTACAGCTGGTTGGGAATTCGAGAATTTTCCAGTAAATCAGCTTTTCCATTGGGAAAAGCTGAATTATCAAAACTGAAATCTCTTGCTTTAACTGATTATACAGGGTCTTGCTGGGATGGAGTTAACGTTCTTTACAGTGGCCCATGCTGTGCTGTGTTTTGGATTTGAAACTAAAACTGTTGATAACACACCAGTTTCAGCTATTGTTGAACAGTGCCTGCACAGCACTGAGACTTTCTCTGTTTTTTCATGCTGCCTCCCCAGCAAGTAGGCTTGGGTGGGCAAGAGACTGGGAGGGGATATAGGCAAGACAGCTGACCTCAGAGATATTCAGAGACTGGCTAGGCATCAGTCTGCTTGTGGACGTGGGGAGTGATTGGCTTTTCAACTTTTGTGATTTTTTTCTCCCTCCTTCACTTATTAGATTATGACTATCTCCTCCATCCTGGTTGGGGACAAGCGGGTAATCTGAATGGTCCCTTCCAACCTAGACAATTCTATGACTGGGTGGGTGGTTAGTTGCTGGCCAGGGTCAACACACTGCACTGATAAGCTAGTTAGAGTAAGACCATTTTGAAGTCAAATATTAGGTTTTATAACAAAATAAGAGCAAGAGAAGGGAGCGAGGGATTCCTCCTTTTCCAATCAGTTCTCACAATCTCTCTCTTGTTGATTTTTTTTCTAGTTAATATGTACAGTTAAACACTCAATAGTGCAAAGAAAGCATAAGACAGATTAATTCTAATTTTCAGCAGCTACAGCCTTGTCCTGAGCTACTAGTGGAAGCAAAGGCTCAAGTACCTTTTCAAGGGAAGGGTTCATTTCTTATCCAAGGTGGAATAGTTTCAACAGGAGAGCCTGTAAATTCCTTTCCTTTCCTTTCCTTTCCTTTCCTTTCCTTTCCTTTCCTTTCCTTTCCTTTCCTTTCCTTTCCTTTCCTTTCCTTTCCTTTCCTTTCCTTTCCTTTCCTTTCCTTTCCTTTCCTTTCCTTTCCTTTCCTTTCCTTTCCTTTCCTTTCCTTTCCTTTCCTTTCCTTTCCTTTCCTTTCCTTTCCTTTCCTTCCCTTCCCTTCCCTTCCCTTCCCTTCCCTTCCCTTCCCTTCCCTTCCCTTCCCTTCCCTTCCCTTCCCTTCCCTTCCCTTCCCTTCCCTTCCCTTCCCTTCCCTTCCTTCCCTTCCCTTCCCTTCCCTTCCCTTCCCTTCCCTTCCCTTCCCTTCCCTTCCCTTCCCTTCCCTTCCCTTCCCTTCCCTTCCCTTCCCTTCCCTTCCCTTCCCTTCCCTTCCCTTCCCTTCCCTTCCCTTCCCTTCCCTTCCCTTCCCTTCCCTTTCCTTTCCTTTCCTTTCCTTTCCTTTCCTTTCCTTTCCTTTCCTTTCCTTTCCTTTCCTTTCCTTTCCTTTCCTTTCCTTTCCTTTCCTTTCCTTTCCTTTCCTTTCCTTTCCTTTCCTTTCCTTTCCTTTCCTTTCCTTTCCTTTCCTTTCCTTTCCTTTCCTTTCCTTTCCTTTCCTCTCAGATTAGTAAATAAACATTTGGCTATGAATTTTGTTTGGGATGTAGGCTGAGTGTTTCTCATTCATATGAGTTCATTGGTCGCTATCCTAATGAGAGGAAAAGCCTGGAGAAACAGTTTTTTAAGTCCTGAAACTTTGACTTGACAAAAGCTGTTTGCTCTCCAGCTGTACTCTGGTATCCTTCAGTAAAATATCTCCCGGTTGCTTTGTAGGGATATTGAAGTTTCATGGGATTCTTTAGAATGAAAGGTATTATAAAGTAAAAGTATTACATAATTATATGAACATAAAACATTCTTACTCAACTCTTATTCGGTTGAACTTTAAAAAGTGCAAAACACAAAAGTGTGGATGTCCTTGGACCTAGGTGGTCATTGCACCGAAAATTTAATTTTCTTTCAAAGTCTCTCTTTTACCTCAACTTCCACTATTCAAAGTTAATTTAACACATACCCAGGTAACATGCAATGGAACAAGTACTATCTCTAACAGTGTCTTCAGATGTTATGAAATACCCCTTAGCAATCTTTAGCAAATCTATTCTACTGTGTTCCTTGTATGAAGTTACCATATTTCATTTTGGTTAAATAAGGAGCTGAAAGGCTGAAATGCACACACATAACTCAAAACTTTTTCTTCTCTTGGAGCCAAAAATTTGGATGCTAGTAATTCAGGTAAATATAGGGAGTTTGCTCAACATACCCAAGTAAACAATTCAGATTAAAACCAACAAACCAAAACCAACAAAAGCAAGAAAATTTTTATTGGATGTCAAGGAATAAAAACTCTAATTTTTGGAGTTAAAATTCCACTAAGATGTCAAACTTATACAGATGAGTGCAAAATAGGTTTTCTTTGCTGCTAAAGCTAGGTAAGGTTTCTTAGGAAGGATGAATATTTGTGATTACAAAGCCAGTTTAAGGCAATTTGTATAAATTTGATGCAAAATGAATGTATGTCTTTGGAGATTCTTACATACGCTATCGCCACTGTTCATTTAGACTATATTCATGCTTTGGTGATGTAAACATCCAATCCTGAATCTTTAATAATAGAGAAGATCTAAGCTGATATTTAATGAAAATGCAACCTCAGGCAGCAGTTTCAAAGTGATCTAAATAATATTTTGATCCACATAAACAGACAGCTGACAGTCAGCCTTTGGATAGAGATAAAATAGCCAGGGTTTTCTGGGTTTAATGGTTGCGTCAAGTATCTTTAGTACCTAGCATCTCCCTTAGTTTTTCATGCTATCTTATCCTTTGTTGCAAGAAAAATACTCAGATTCAAAATTTTATCCGGCTATCTAAACTCCAGATTGTTCTACTTTGCTTTTTTCTCTTCTCAGATATTTTTGTCTTGTTGGAAGAGAAAAGAAATACCACAAATCTTATCAGATATAAGTATTGAAATTACTATCAATAAATTGGAATATTTTATCTTGGGAGGGCATATGTTGCACAACACAAGTAAAAAGCTTTTGGGAAGAACATTGAATTATATTTAAAGGGTTTGAGAACAATGCTTGTAGTAATGGGGAATTCTTATGTCCAGTCTAATGTAGTGCTATAATTTCTTTACTAAAACATACTATTTGCATACTCTATCAACCAGTTTGAAATAAAACTACAGATATGCCTTAAGAAATAACTTTTATATGCTTAAAGTTTAGATTTTATCTTTTAAGAAATTTTATCATGCTTTCCATATTATTATTTCTCTCATCACCTTCGGTGACCCACAATCACCTTTGCATAGCTAGTTAGAGGAAAGCTAAACACCGCTCCTTTAAGTTAAAGTCAAAGTACTGTAAAGTGACTGTATTTCTGACTGTACTTCATGTTATCCTATACCTTTAGTATGAAAAATATCGTACTGAGGAGTTTCTGAATCATTGAATCATAGAATCACAGAATGGTTTGGGTTGGAAGGGACCTTAAAGATCACTGAGTTCCAACCCCTGCCATGTCCAGGGACACCTCCCACTAGACCAGGTTGCTCAAAGCCCCATCCAACCTGGCCTTGAACAATTCCGGGGATGGGGCATCCACAACTTCCCTGGGCAACCTGTTCCCTATCTCACCACCCTCACAGGAAGGAATTTCTTCCTAATATCTGATCTAAATCTATCCTTGGCTGGAAAAGGATGTCCAAGGGTGTGGTGTGAAGGTAACTGAGTGAAGCAACAGCTTTTGGGGCTCCTGATGAGTGAATAGCATGTGTATCACGGCACCACATTCAAGGTGCAAGACCTTTTTTTTCCATGCAGCTGGACAGAAATGCAAAACAGCATCTGCTGTCTTGTTTTTTTCCTTCCTCTCTTTCTTCTGGGCCTGAGGAAACTAGTAAGCTGAAGCCCCTGGGCTGACTGGGCAGAAGCCTGCTGGACTTTCTTCATTCAGCTTCTGCGAGGGAGAAAAGGAAGCGCAAAGGCTTCTTTTTTCCACATCACTCCATTTGTGGATAACAGAAAAGCAGAGCTAGGTCACATTTAGAGCTCTTTTTCACCATGCAGTACAGAAAGGGTGCTTGCTTGCCTGCATCTCTTTAGTGGGCTCTGTTGAATACAGTTGTGACTTCATGGAGGTAAATGATGAAGTGCCATCAGGAGGCTTTTTGCACCATCGGTGCTGATCTGTATGTAGTAAAACTGTATGCACAGATAATGCCCCTGGAATTGCTATTCCAGACAGCAATGTTAATACAAATCTGGAATGTTTCTGAAGGCTAATAAAAACATAAAATGAAATAATGCAGCAGACTTCTGGCAATGTCTCTGTCCTGTGCAATTTACCAGAGGAAATAAATCACTGAGACGGGAAACATATGCAGTGACAAAACATGGGACCTGTCACATCAGTTCAGCATCAATCCATATGTGTCTAGTTAATGCAGACTTATATTCACCTTTCCTCACTGCAAACTCTCTTTCTGACCAAGAATTTTCATTGACTTTTCAGAACCCATAAAGAGCTTTACGTTTTGAATAACAAAATTGGTAGACAACTTGTTTATCTAGTAACATGAGAATATCTTATGGTTTCCTAAACATGTAAAATAGTTGAATGCTTCAGGCTATAAACTTACCCATAAAATTATACACATGGCTTTTTAAGTATACTGTGTTGTCTGGAGCATGGAGATACTACCGAGTCAGCGCTGAGTGAATCATTCAAGTGAAAATTTGTTTCAGAGTTCTATTGACTGAGAACACTCTTAGGCAGTACTTTTCTCCCTGATGGCTTTTTCATGATTTCCCTGTTGAATTTTGTTTTAATTACATTGGGATAAGTAAATAAGCCATTTCATTTTTATTTTCCCTTTCGTGAAATGCTTCCCAAGTAACTTGATTAATGTTCAAAACCAATATTTGAGCAGCCACATAATGTAATTAAAATTTCATAAAATAGCTATAATCATCCTAGCTTGGTAATAAGCAACCTTATTTATCACACAAATGATTTCTTTGGATTTTCAACAAGCACTTTATTTAGCTAACTAAATAATCTTTTTTCTGTGGGAGGCTTGTGTTTTAAACAGACAATTGAAGTCACAGCCAGAAATGCCTTGCCATACAGAGCCAATATTTAATCACAGGAGGTTTCAGCTACGTGCGCATTGAAGTTAGCCTGATTTATCCAGGAAAGTGTGCTCGACTGAGTTCCATTTTAAACCTGTCTGCTCAAACTGCTTTTTTTTTATCTTGAAGTGATACTAAGTGTGCAATGAGCCAGTTTAAAGGTAGAATGTTAGGTGAACAGGATTTTTTTTTGAGTAATGTGCAGCACACTGTTGGTATCTTTAACACCATATGGGCCTTTGCCGTCAATAACAATAACTGTGAAATCTGCTCATTACTGGAGAACCTTAAAGCTGAAGAGAAAGGTGTTTAATTTTTTTCTACTGTTCTTTACATAATCTCTAATCTCTATACCGTCCCTACAGTCCAATTCTATTTGAGACCAAATGACTTGCAGTACAGTCCTACTTTAAAAATGCTTTTGCAAAAAATGGTAGCATAAAGTTCCACTTTAGTTATATCCCAATGTTTTCCAGATCAAATTTTCTTAGCTTGCTGGCTGAAAGGTCATTTTTATCTATGCATCTGTTCTACAAACCTTCCTGGAATCTGAACTAAACTGTGCTGTTTCTCCATGCGCAATATCATCCGAAAAACCTTTCCACTGGACAAATGCTTCTCTTGGGTACGGCTGGGAAAGACAAAGCATTGTTTTCAAATCCTGCCCTCATTTGCCTCCCCTGCGTAGCCTAGGGCCCACAGTGGGGCTGGAAAGGTGCATCTTAGTATTCATTGAAGCTATAACAGAGAGGGCTGTGCATATTTAACTGCTCGTAGTTACGCTGATAACATAAAGAGTAGAAAACTATCCCACTTTCAATTGGAACACAGTCAGTCCTGTAGGGGTGACCAGATTTGAGAGGAAAAAGGAAAAAAAGTAGTTCATTTTCCAGAGGTATAAGCAGAAAAAGCTGTTTGCTCATTCAAATGCCCACTGTGTGCTATCAGGTTTTAGGGAAGAAGCAGAGTTAAATATTATTCCAAGGTTCTTGTACTAGCACCAGATGCTCTTCCTCTGTGAAAATACCAGTTGCAGCAGCTGATGATTTGTGACATTGTGCTGTAATCAGGAGGAACTTGGAATATGACCAAAGGGCGTTACTAATATTCTGCATGACTAATTATTGAACCTTCCTCTGGGTTCAAACAGCCCAGTGTTTGCACAGATGATGCCTTTGTTCATCCATCATTTAAAATGTCTTGTAGCTGGAAAGCTAACAACATTCATAAAAGTCCATTCATAAAGCACTCTGGTGGGGGGGTGAGGGGGTGGGGAGGTGGGGTGACAATTTGCATTTTTCTGGTCTTTTAACTTCTTTGCTGCTGACCATGATTACAAATACCACGTAGCAATCGCCACTACTGGGAAGGTGGTTTGTCATATTTTTTTAGATAGAATGACTGAAATATGTTGCATTAAGGCAATAGTCAATAGACAAATCTGGTTCTACTAAACAAACCATTTAGTTCTGTGCCCCTGGCAAGTTGGAACTTGTTGGATCACAGTGCTGCTTTCACCAAGTCTTCATAAATGAAAACGAGTGGGAGGAAATGGAGGAAGGAGTAAAGCAGGTCCAAAATTAACCTTGATGTTAAGCCAGGATGCAGACCAGGTGTACAGAGTTGAAAGCTGATGGATTCTACTCTAGATTTATTTGCACTGATTATGCTATCAAGGAAAAAATTAGGTTTGGAGACACCTCTGGAAGTCATCTGAAATAATGCCCTGCTCTAAGCAGATAGGTGAGGCTGTTCAGGACTCTGTCACAAGGTCCAAGACCTACACCAGCTTGACTCCATGACCAGACCTTGTTGATCTTAGTAGTCCCTTCTCACTCTAACCTCTGTGAATTGCCTATATCTTCTTCCAGTATTAAACAAGAATTCCCAGTATCTTCCATGTCTTATGCAAAGCTCCTGGAAAAAAGTTAGGTTTAAGGATTGGCTTTAAATCTCATAAAAGCATTTGTGACTTCAACAGGTATCATAGTCACTGTAGTTTGAAGTATGTAACTACTACAAAACCTAGATACTAGAAAAGTGTCCAAAATTTCAGTGTTTATTTTCACAGACATTGCTTTGAAGAGAGTCTAGCACATCAAGCTCAAAGATCCAAAAAGCATATTCCTCTTTAGAAAAAGAGGAGGCACTAAATATCCTGTCTTCTTTCACACAGTATCTCTTCTACATTCAATTTCCTTTCCTTTGTCAGGAACGCTCTGATTATAATTTTTCTGCAGAAAGTCAATACTTATTTAATAAGAATGAAGCTGACTCTGAATTTGAAATGGAAATTGAACCTGTCAACCATTCTGACTTGCAAATACTTGATTCCTCAAATATGAACCTGTTAAATGGGCCCCAAAAAGCCTGTTTCTTCCCCTATTTTAAAGAATGAGTGTGCACAAAAACATAGGGGGAAATTACTGGAGAACTCGCACACGTGCAAAGTAGATGAGAATTATCCAAGAGAAAGCTCCGGGAAACCCTAATGCTGTGTTCTATAATAGCTAATTATTGAGAGACATCCCTGCTGATGTTCTTCTCTGTTTTGTATTTGAATGACAAAAATCTGTATGCGGTGTGCATAGCGTGTGTTAAGCGCATGTATGCATTCATGTGTAAGTGCACAGGTGTCTGCACCTGTCAGATGGGGAGTCTTTATGACTTGTGTGTTGAAATTCTATTTCTGAAAAGAGAAAAGAATAGCCTGCTAAAAATAAAATACCACTCAATAAAAGATAGATATTAGGCACAAAAGTTGTTGATATCTGTGTAGCTATCTCAAAATGTTTGCTGATTTTGAAAATGCAGGTGCTGACTGCCAGGGCTGAATGCATACATTTCAGTGTCTGCATAAAAGTCGATTTTAGGATTTAACTCTATCATCTGAAGATTAAACACAGTCAATGGTGCACAGTCCTTGCTCCTGCAGACAACCTCACTGGTGAAAGGTTACTTACAGGTCAAGGGCAAAATCCCTCAGCTCTTGTTCATGAAAATTTTAGTAACAGGATATTGTGAAGCAGAAATTAAAGGAGAGTGCAGTGCTTCATTGAAAGAACAGAAGCAACACAGTCCCTGTCTGTATTGACTATATGATTACAAAATGTTGCATTAAGCTTTGTTTCATAGTTTTTTTTTTTCCCTTGGGAATGTAAGTATGAGCTGATCTCCTGACATGATGAATTAGTTTTCAGCGTTGTAGAAAAGAGTTTCTTCATATGACAAAAACATAGGTGGAGCAAGGTGATAAACCTAAGGACGTGTCTAATATGAGCAAAAATTTTTAGCCCCTAGAGCTCCAGGAAAGCTGGTTTTCCCACCAGAAAGGGTCAGGTGAAGTACTGATGAGGTTAAGGTTATGGTTCCATGAATATTAATACCAAGTTGGTTAATTTTCAAGGGTCACCTTCCCTGAGCTCAAGATTGGTCCATTTCCATGTTCAGGAAGTCAAGCAAAGGTGACAGGGGGCCTGCATGGTTGAACAAGGAGCTCCTGACTATACTCAGACCCCAAGGGAAGCATTCAAAAAGTGGAAGCAGGGACAGATGACCCAGGAGGCATATGGAGGCATAGAACTCTGAGCAAGCAGGGGTGAGGTTAGGAAAGACAAAGCCCATCTGGAGTTGAACACAGCAAGTGACATGAAAGGCAACAGAAAGGATCTCTACAGCAGCTAAAGGAAATCTGAGTGACCACTGTTGAATGGGAACTTGAAGACAGAAGCCCTGGAAAAGGCTGAGATAGTCAAGGCCTTCTTTGCCTTGTTTTTTGCTGGTAAGAGCAGCCTTCAGGAATCCCAGGCGTTTGAAATCAGTGGGACAATCTGGAGCAAGGAATAACTTACCCTCCGTAGAGCAGGATCAGGACAGCGAATACTTAAACAAATTCAATACACCCAAGTCCATAGGACCTGGTGGATTGCACACGTGAGTGCTGAGGGAGCTGGCTGATGTCATTGTGACACCACTCTTCATTATGTTTGAAAAGCCAGATTAGAGGTACAGAATAGATAAATATATGGTGAAGTGGAGTAAAACTGGCTGAATTGCTGCACTCAAAGTGTTGCAACTGGTGGCACAAATTCAAGGTGGAGGTCAGTCAACAGTGGTGTGCCCCACAAGCTGACACTGAGGCCAATAAAGTTAACCTCTTCATTAATGTCCTGAGTGATGGTGCAGAGTGCACCTTCCGCAAGTTTTCAGGTGATATTAAACTAGGAGAAGAAGTTGATATGTCGGTTGTTTGTGTTACCGTTCAGAGGGACCTCAACAGGCTGAAGAAATAAGCTGACAGGAATGTCATGAAGTTCAACCAAGAGAAAGAAAAGAAAAGAAAAGAAAAGAAAAGAAAAGAAAAGAAAAGAAAAGAAAAGAAAAGAAAAGAAAAGAAAAGAAAAGAAAAGAAAAGAAAAGAAAAGAAAAGAAAAGAAAAGAAAAGAAAAGAAAAGAAAAGAAAAGAAAAGAAAAGAAAAGAAAAGAAAAGAAAAGAAAAGAAAAGAAAAGAAGAAAGAAAAGAAAAGAAGAAAGAGAAGAAAAGAGAAAAGAAAAGGAGAGAAAAGAAAAGGAGAGAAAAGAAGAGAAAAGAAAAGGAGAGAAAAGGAGAGAAAAGGAGAGAAAAGAAAAGAAAAGAAAAGAAAAGAAAAGAAAAGAAAAGAAAAGAAAAGAAAAGAAAAGAAAAGAAAAGAAAAGAAAAGAAAAGAAAAAAAAGAAAAGAAAACCACCCTCTTGGCAACTGTGGAGTCCTGTCTGTGAGGAGGAATAACCTCATGCACTAGGACACACTGCATGACTGACAGGTGGAAAGCAGCTTTGCAAAGAAGCCCCTGGGGGTTTTGTTGGACACCAAATTGGACATGAGACAGCAACACACCCCTGTGGCAGAGATGGCTAACAGACTCCTGGGCTTCATTAGGAAGATCATTGCCAGCAGGATGAGGGAAGTGACACATCCCCTCTAATCCTACCCTTGCTCTCTATCCTTAATTTGATGAAAAGGAAAAAAAAGGGTCAAGAAGGAAGTAAAGTTTGACAACTACACTTTCTGTCTGAAGTCTGAGTGCAAGCTAGGCTTATTCCATGCCTTTCTCTTTGCTGTTTTTTCTATGTGATTGAAACATAAGGCATTGCCATTATTTTTATCACATTTACTAAACAAGCGTAATTCAAGCTATAATATTCAATGAATTATTTCCTTCACCTTCCTCACATCTGTATAAATGTTCATCAGTTCCTCAAACACCATTCCCAGACTGTCCACTTTGGTTCTGATAAAACTGATTTCTTCTGTGCTAAACATACAAGTGACAGTACCTAAGAAGTAAGCAAATAAAACCCTGGCAGATTACCATATGGTTGCCTTTTGAAAATGACAAAATCATGAACCTTGCTATGTCACTATTGATACAATCATTGGTTTTTTGTTAATTCAAATACAGAAATCTGTGTGTTCACTTGTGCCTCAAGTAACAAACACATACTCTTGTCTAAGTAATTTGACAGTGTCTGACCTGCAGAGGGGAAAAACCTGTGTTTGAACCAATAAATCTGGCTATTAAAAAACAAAAAAGCTGAAGCAAAGCTGGGATTTTATCATTTCATTGAATCACATCATTAAAGTTGAGTTATAGCCCATAACAAATGAAAAGGATGAAATTATGAAATGCTGGGTTTTTGCCAAAAAAAATAAAGCACTGAAGGTTTATTTTTATCTTAGAAAGTCAATGTTCGTTCACTTAGCAGCTTTCCCAGGTGCAATGAAAATTTAAATGGAAAGCTCTAGGCAGTATTATTAAATGATTTCCTCACTCTGATAGAAAAACATGCAGAACACAGATATCTTAATAAAGAATATGTATAGATAATGGATCCACATAACCTCAGTGTGATAGAAAGGGGCTGAAGTGAGGAGAAACGGATAGTTGCCTGTTGCAAGAAACTTAGTTTCTTTCTGCCATTCTGGTTTTTGAAAGAAAACGGAAAACTGTATGCAATTCTTGCTTATAGTTACTGTTTCTTGAAAATAGGCTAAAGTCTGCCACTTGTACTTCATGTTTTCAGTAGAACTTCTCTAGCAAGACTTTCATCTGCAAATCCTGCAAAGTATCACAGTATCTTCAAACATATATGAGAAAATACACAGGAGCAGACATGGAAAGGAATATTTTTTCCTCTTGGTAGATCCTACAGTCTCCTATTAGACAGAGTTTTGGCGCACTGGTGCATGGGACATGCCGTAGAGGGGAGAGCAGGTAGGAAACTATGGAAATTTGACCTTGCAGTAGCTATTTTTAGTATCCCCCAAGCCTTTGTGAGAAAAGAAATTTCTTGCACATGGGCTTGTGACTGCAGTGTTATCTAGCAAGAAGATGACTTAGAAGAAGTACTTCCAGGAATGTTCTTCTTTAGACATGGCAAGTTACAGTGGACTTGAGGCCAAAAATCCTCTTCACTCTAAAGGGAACTGGTAAACCAGTCGATCTAATGGTACTTAGCACTGTAAACATTATATCACACAGATCATATTCAACCCGTGCTGAAAAATCAGGAAGGAAGCTGTACCCCAACCTCAATCATTTGGTCCTATATCCCAAGTCCATGTACCCAAGCTCGAAAGCTGGAAAGCTTAGGGGTTTTCCATATTATCGAGTGAACATAAATAATAGAATCATAGAATCATAGAATGGTTAGAGTTAGAAGGGACCTTAAAGATCATCTAATTCCAATCCCCTGCCATGGGCAGGGACACCTCCCACTAGACCAGGTTGCTCAAAGCCCCATCCAGCCTGGCCTTGAACACTTCCAGGGATGGGGCATCCACAACTTCCTTGGGCAACTTGTTCCAGTGTCTCACCACCCTCACAGTAAAGAATTTCTTTCTAGTATCTAACCTAAATATCCTCCCTTTCAGTTTAAAACCATTACCCCGTGTCCTGTCACTACACTCCCTGATAAAGAGTCTCTCCCTATCTTTTCTGAAGGCCTCTTTTAGGTATTGGAAAGCCTCTATAAGGTCTCCCCGGAGCCTTCTCTTCTCCAGGCTGAACAACACCAACTCTCTCAGCCTGTATTAGGAGAGCTGCTCCAGCCCTCTGATCATCTTCATAGCCCTCCTCTGGACTCACTCAAGCAGGTCCATGTCCTTCTTATGCTGGGAGCTCCAGAGCTGAACACAGTACTCCAGGTGAGGTCTCAGGAGAGTGGAGTAGAGGGGCAGAATCAGCTCCCTGGACCTGCTGGCCATGCTTCTTTTGATGCAGCCCAGGATGTGTTTGGCTTTCTGGGCTGTGAGACCACATTACTGGCTCATGTTGAGCTTCTCATTAACCAATACCCCCAAGTCCTCCTAAGGGCTGCTCTCAACCCATTCTCCGCCCAAACTGTATTTGTGCTTGGCATTGTCCCAACCCAAGTGCAAGGACCTTGCATTTGGTCTTGTTGAATTTCATGATGTTCACACAGGCTCACCTTTCAAGCCTGTCCAGGTCCCTGTGGACGGCATCCCTTCCCTCCAGCATGTTGACTGCACCACACAGCTTGGTGTTGTCAGCGAACTTGCTGAGGGTGCACTCAATCCCACTGTCCATGTCAGCAACAAAGATGTTAATCAGCAGCAGTCCCAGTATGGACCCCTGAGGAACGCCACTCGTCACTGGTCACCACTTGAGCTTTGAGCCATTGACTGCAACCCTTTGAGTGCAGCCATTCAGCCAACTCATTATTCGCTGAGTGGTCCATCCATCAAATACATGTCTCTCAAAGTTAGAGACAAGGATGTTGAGTGGGACAGTGTCAAATGCCTTGCACAAGTCCAGGTAGATGACATCAGTCACTCTTCCCTTATCCACCAATATGGTAACCCCATTGTAGAAGGTCACCAGATTTCTCAGGCATGACTTTCCCTTAGTGAAACCACGTTGGCTGTCACCAATCACCTCTTTATTTTCCATGTGCCTTAGCAGAGTTTCCAGGAGGATCTGCTCCACGATCTTGCTGGCACAGGGGTGAGACTGATTGGTCTGTAGTTGTCTTGTTCTTCCTTTTTTTTCTTTTTGAAAATGGGGGTTATATTTCCCATTTTCCAGTCAGCGGGAAGTTCACCGGGCTGCCACGACTTCTCAAATATGATGGATAGTGGTTTGGTAACTTCATCTGCCAGTTCCCTCAGGAATAATGAACTATGAGCTACTTGTGGAGTTAATGGGAATACGTTACACTAGCAATATCTGGGTTTGTTTGTGGGTTTTTTTTACTAAAAATAGCTTATAATGTGTTATAAATTAGTGACAAAATTTAAA
Source organism: Numenius arquata (assembly GCF_964106895.1). Lineage (NCBI taxonomy): Eukaryota > Metazoa > Chordata > Aves > Charadriiformes > Scolopacidae > Numenius > Numenius arquata. The sequence goes on from NC_133576.1 coordinate 85,246,072, forward strand.
AGACGGAGGAGGGGAGAGGAGAGGAGAGGAGAGGAGAGGAGAGGAGAGGAGAGGAGAGGAGAGGAGAGGAGAGGAGAGGAGAGGAGAGGAGAGGAGAGGAGAGGAGAGGAGAGGAGAGGAGAGGAGAGGAGAGGAGAGGAGAGGAGAGGAGAGGAGAGGAGAGGAGAGGAGAGGAGAGGAGAGGAGAGGAGAGGAGAGGAGAGGAGAGGAGAGGAGAGGAGAGGAGAGGAGTATCTTTCTGTATGTATACAAGTATTTTTTATTTTCAGTTCATGTGTGGATTATAGTTTAGTGCTGTGAATGTCCCAATAAGATATACAGTGGATAGATAATGGCCCAAAGTACATTTTTTAAAATGCTTACCTGTATGTCAAAGTTGCAAAGCAACTGCACAGAGCACATGTACCTTACTCCTTAATGCATTGGGCAACACAATTTAGAGGTAAAACACTACCACTGAGAGGACTGAAGAAAACATTTTAGCAAATGTCACATGCTTGTACTAAGCAGAAATTCTATTCCCTTGCTCAAAACTGAGGATTTCATTTCCACATACAAGCTTTTTCTTCAGTCTTTTAAATTCAGAAATAAAAAATTCTCTATTAGAGAAACAAAAATAAATCTGTCAAAACAAGGGCAGAAAAGGCAAAGGAGACTTTTTTCTTCGTTAATTGACAGGTCTCTAAAACAGTGATTTTCTGCTTCATTTATCTGTGGTTGAAATAAAACATCTCAAAAGGTTTTCAGTGACCTGTAAGAATAGGATTGTAGAGTTTAATAGTAGCAACATTTCAGGATGGTGTAATATCCTGCCACCTGGCAAGGCAATGTCAGAGAGGGACAGTTGTCCTTATTCTTATGGAACGTATAGCAACTGTGATAATTCCTCTTTAAAACGGTTTCACTTCCCATGATTGCTTGATCCCTGTGCAAGATAGCTGGTAGAAACATTATATTAGCCTCCTTTTATTTATATCCTCGTAAAAAATTAAAACCCCCTACTTTTTCATTAGGACATAGGTTCATAATTTCTATGCATGCAATTTAGTAAATAGTACCAATAGTCCAAGTACAATATGGAAAGCTTTTAGAAAATTCTAAACGTTAGGGTTCCCTTCTGCATATTAGAATAGGGTTGTTTGTGAGGTTTTTTTGTTTCTTTGTTTGTTTACAGACACATTTTAACTTAACTGAAGAAAAAGAAACATTTTCAATTAAAAGAAGAGACATTATAACTCTAAAAGGAATTCATAAGAAGAATCAGTTTGAATTAAGACTGGGTTTTTGTTCTTTTGTTTTGGTTACTTTATTTTTTTTCCTATAACATGTGTTCTATAAAATATGAAAAATCTAAGCTTAAAACTAACCAACCTAGTCCTCAAAGCAGGGGAATGTCCTTGAAAATTCAGTGTTGTTAGCAGTTAGTTGTTATGGTAAGAGTTTCAGAACTCAAGTGCGGACAGTTCAATTTAAAATACCTCTCTCATTGGGAAAGAAAAAGACAGAGCATATACATTCTTTAGAATTAGTTTTTCATTGCTTTTGCTGGTTTGTGGTTTAACATTTCCATGCATCTTAAAAAACCCCAGGCATAAGCCTCAGGCAGACTAAACACACAAAACATACCAAAGTTGATGTTGTGATTTCCTGCCTGCTTTCAGGGTATTGGAATTAATTAAACCTGAAGCTTCTCTAAAGCAAAGATCCCTACTTTTATATTTGCTTGGAATATTCCTCCCAACACTTTGCTCATTACTATTTCCAATGGACTAATGTGTCAGTGAGGGGACAGGTCATATTCCTGATGTTTCACAGGCCCACAGCAGCAGAAAAATACAGAGTGTATGTGAAGCCTCTTAAACTATTTATGCACCAACAAGGCATAACTGCTGTCCCTGCAGCTCTCAACACTTCATCTGCTCTTCCCATTTCCACTTCATGCCACGACAGGCTTACTGAAAATATTCCCTGTCCCTGCAAAGCTGATCAGCTCTGATACAAGAGCAAAGGAGCAGCCACCTGAGCTCCTTGGTTTGTGAAATAAAAGAGGGCTAAAGATTGATCTTCCACAAGGCCAGTGGTGCCAGCTATCTTCCCAACTCCCCGACAAGGACTGCTCTCAGGATGAGCATCTTTTGCGGACCAGCCTGCAGCTGGGGAGACTGAGGGCATGGAGCTGGGGGAGGATGGAGGGAAGCACACATGCTGGAATGGGGTGTCTGCAAGAACATAGCCTTTATCACACACACTGTTTCCTTGTATTGTGTTGCTAGCTCATTATGAACATTTAGATGAACGAGTAACTGCAATTGCTATAAAATTCTTGTAATGACAAGATATGTTAGAAAATGGTAATCTAGACTCAGGCATTGGACATACGCTACCAATGAGGACCTTTAATTTTTAGCTCATGAATTTTAAATTGATAATTTTTCCCTAGAGAACTGAGCTACATATGTTTTTTTAAAGAATCCTCAGATATCAGAGAGGAGTAAGTGCAAAGAAATTTTCAGATGGGCAAGTAAAATGATTGTAGCACAGAATTTATCTGTAGTTACCAAACAGTCCAGTGAGGAGATGACAAGAGTTATTTGATGGACATCTCTTTTTCTAATATAGTAAACATTAGACATTGCAATATTCAGGCTGAGATATGACTTTATGTAAACAAGCCTATAGCATAAATATAGTATATAAAAAGAGACTTATTAAAACAAATGCTTAAAATAGTTTGTAAGATTTTATTTAGAGCATGACTAACTCAGTTACTTTATTCCTAGATTTCCAGAATTGCTTGCCTTCATAGCCCATTAGATTTTTCAGTTTGCCTCTGCTAGAATTATCGTTCATAGGGAGTTTGTAAAATAAATGAATTAGCTTGTTTTGCCTTCTTTCAAGACCATCTGAATTCTGTTGTTTGACCACTTGATTCCAATGCAAAGTGGCTTTTCATGGGTATTAAAAATGCCTGTGGTGAAAAATTAGTGGGAAAGAAGGAATTCTAATCAAAAGCTAATACAGCAAGGAGATGTCATTTGTAGGAATTTACCTTTTTCAAACTAGAAAAAAAAAGATAATCGGAAGATGAATCATGCTTTTAAATCAGACGCAGAGAAAAATAGTTTGTCCATTCCAAGAAACGATCAAACTATGATCTGGGGATCTAAGTCTCACAGGCTTGTGTGCCAAAACTTCAAATTAATTTTACATTTTCCTGCCCAATTTTGAGGGGTTAAAAAAAAAACCCTCTCTGATTTGATAGAGTAGGCCATCGCTGTAAAGCAGCTTCAGTTATGCAGTTCTTCCCTGTGCTTTACAAAATATAAGAGTTTTGGATTTATGTCTTCACCTTCTACAAATGATTGGAAATTAGCCAGTACTGTTGCCCTGAAGAAATAAAACATGCAATTGGTAAAATCATATTGTTTTGAAAATACCTTTATAAGCACAATATAAGAGTGATTGTATAGCTTGCACTGATTTTCATATCTGAGCAATTCAAATCTTGAGAAACATATTTCTCATCTGTATGGACTATTGGTTTTATGCTTTCTTTTCTAAAGTTTTGATTTAATAAGCATGGTTGCTGAATTCTGTTATTGGAGAATGGCAAATCAGAAATAACTCTTTTCGTTACTGAAGGAGTTCTTGCTGCACTACAAAGCAATGCACAAGAAATCTCCTATAAGCTTAAAGTTACTAATAACATAAGAGAATACAGCTGAGCTGTATAGAGGAAAATCATGAATCCACTGTCAACCAACCTGAGTGGATACTGCCCCTTCAGGAGCTATGAAGGACATGATAAATTTGTGACGTTCATCAAAATACCATGTTAGAGGAACATATGATCACTTCTAGCCTTGTATGCTCATTTTCAAGATTATGGATTTGCATACACTCATTTTTGTATTATCTTATTTTTCCTGGCAGTAAATTTTTCAATAGATTTTTTTCATTGAGAAAAATGAAGCTACAATATTGCAATATTGTTTAAATATTCCTTGGCCATTTAGGGCCAAGCAATATAGTTGTAAGTTATTATGTAAAAGAAATACATATTTACATATTATGTAAAATAAATATAGTTGTAAGTTATTATGTAAAATAAATACAAATTAGTTTCTAGTACTTCCTTCAAAAAGTCCCACCCTGTTAACAGTGTATCAATTCATATTTTGCCAAATCTTGCAGTTGTTCCTTTATTTTTCTTTCTTTAATTATTATCATTACCATGAAATCTAACCATAAATCAATATCTTGTTGTGAAAAAAGACTGCGAGAAAAATCAGGACAAAAGAAAGCATATAGACTGACCATAATAAGAGAATGGACAGAAGCTATTGTTCACAAAGAGTGAACCAAAAATTGATAAGCATAATAGACAACAGAAATATGTAGCACATGAATAGCAGAGATGATGTCAATTTTGCTGTTACTTTATGAATATCATTTCAGCAGATTTGAAAGAGGTTTACTCCAGAATATTCCTAATAAAAATTAGGGGCAGACCAATGAAGGAGGCTGGTTGTGCACCAGTAACATGTTTGAAATGACCTGATGAGATGAGGGGATAAGGTGTGAAGGTAACAGAAAGCTTATGTTTAATTCAATAAAAAAAGGGATCCAATGGAGGACTTAAAAGGGAAATTAAAAACAAAACAAAACAAAACAAACCACCAAAAAAACCCCCAAAACCCAAAACAACAGGTTGGAAGAACAATCTTTACAGCATTCTAGAAACATTAGCAAGATTGCTGAACAAAAGTAAGATTGCATTGTTCAAGGCCAGAAAAGGATGACACATGATGCTGAGAGCCTGGCAAAAATCATGTCAATGCAAGAAAAAAATGTATAGTTTATATAACGCACAATTAACCTAAAATACTTGAGTGTAACCTGAAGGAAATTCCACATGGAGACTAATATCTGCAGTTCACACAAGACCTTCCGGTAGGAAAGATGATGCTCCTGTTCAAAATGTTACAGAGAAAGGTAATAGAGAAAGATTTTTCAGGTAAATTTAAGAGCAGGTAACCTGGAGGTATCAGAGAAACAAGGTTATAGCTTGAGTGGAAGGAAACAGGATTGGTATTGATAGTAAATTACATACCCTCCCAGTAGAAAAAATAGTAAATTAGATTGCTGTTAGATGAGATTACCCTTAGGTATGGCATAGTGGAATGAGGGAAGGGACCAGGACAGACCCTAGAGGGCCTTCAGCTAAAACTATTATATTGGAAGGGAAATAAAGAAGCAGAGAATCAGAAAAGAACAGAGGCCTGGGAGCAGAGATGGAAAAGATTTCAAGAAGAAGAAGATAGAGGTGTTGAAAGTGAGAGAAAGATAGAGGGCAAAAATAGTCCTTATAGTGTAATTCAGCTATGAAAAATCATTCTCATGAGGGCTGTTTCATTAGAGTGGGATTAGAGGTTACAGGAAAGAATTGGCAAATAGCTAAGCATGGCAATTGCAAAGCATGTACTCTGTGATCTTACTTCACTGGCAACATAAAGTAAGGTTCAGCTGCTCAAAAGTTAGACATCTAAGTGTGAGCGAGTTACCTTAGGCTCTCTTTCTTGCTAATTTATCTGATCTATCTTAAGAGATGATGAATCAAACCCTGGAAGAAGTTTCAATTGACTTGAAGGGGGACATAGACACAGAGCAATTATATGCACAAATTAAGGCAGAAATCCTATCACAAAGATCTGTGTAATTCTGGCTTCAGGTCATTGTTCCCTCCTCTTTTATGCTTTTCCATGAGTTTGCTTTGACTACACTATGGCAAGAGGATGAAGGACTGCTAATTTCCTCAGTATTAGAAATATTATTGTTTTTTCACCAGCTTAAGCACAGGTCTTAATAGCTACATTATCTGTTTCTATACCCTTGGTATTTTTTTACCTGCCTCTCATCTTCATGTAAGGACATTACATCTAAGACTATGAGGCAGAAGGATTAAATGTCTCTTGTGCACAAGAAAAAAGTTTAAATTCTGAAAAATAATAATAAAAAAGAGAACTCATAACAACATCTATGTTAAGCTAATATTACTTTTATCTTTATTTAAAAAGCTATCTGATCACCCGTTGCTACAAAATTCACCCACATCTGCTTTGGGTGTGCTGATCTGGTCTGGTTTGTATACTCAAGGCACCCTTGCTGTGCACAGCACAGTGAACAATAGCTATTGTAGTGCCTGAAAATGCACTTAGAATGTGCCTCATACACTATTTTTTATTATGTACCATTTTTGTGCAGGACTGCAATGATTTTACTAGCATAGCAATGACTTTACTAGTACAGCCCAAGCCTGACACCTGATCACCACCATATCAGCACTGGTCCACTGTGCAAAGCATCAGCTTCTATTCTTAACTGAAACCGTCATATCTGTTCTGCTTTTATCTCTGCCTGATACACAATATGCACCTGTTAAAAAAAAAAAAAAAAGAAAAAAGGCATAACTGTTGCAAATGAAGGGCTCCTATTCCTGGTTCTGCTGAAGATTTGGTCCACATTAATGAGAAAACATTCAAAGATCTGCAGCTTTTTACAAAGTAGGGTTTTTTTAGTATGCTTCTATTCTAAGAATTTTTGTTTGTTATGGTATAATGCATTCCTTTTATTTTGTCCATAGCACCAGACCTTCATCCAACCAAGCCTTTGTCTTTGCTTGGTTTAGTCAATCTACAATTTTCAAAACTAAATTGAACAAAAAAATTAATTTACTTATGGATATGACAGTTTCCATACATGTTTGAATCACAGAATTACAGAATTGTCAGAGTTGGAGGGGACCTCTAGAGATCACCTAGTCCAACTCCCCTGCTAAAGCAGGATTGCCTAGAGCACATTACCCAGGACTGCATCAAGGCAGGTCTTGAAAAACTCCAGAGAAGGGGACTCCACAACCCCTCTGGGCAGCCTGTTCCAGTGCTCTGTCACCCTCACCAGAAAGAAGTTTCTCCTCAAATTTAAATGGAACTTCCTATGCTCCAGCTTGTGCCCGCTGCTTGTCCTGTCACTGGGAATTACTGAAAAGAGTCCGGCTCCATCCTCCTTCAACCCACCCTTGAGATTCGTGGAATCTATTTGAATCCAATGAACAAGAAATTATTGCCCTTTTATTTTTCCAAAAATCATCAGGTTTAGTCAGAAAGTGAATAATGTCAAACGATAAAAACTTAACAGCAGTGGTAGGTTGGTAGGTTACACTGATGCAACTACTCATTGATACCACTTTATGTTATCAAGTATTTGAAACAACCTTGCTTCTAAAGAAGTTTTTAGAGCACCAGTACTTTGAATGTGAAGGCTATCAAAATGTAGCTGAGATAGATATACCTGGAAACGTCTGACTGAACTATGCAGTCTTTAAAGTTAAAGTTCTTTCTCATTATGACTGTATCTTTTGGTAAAGAACTAGAGAATCTCAATTTATTTATTTTAAATTCCATATACAATTCTTTTACCTGGTGTTCTCCAAAGGTTATTTTTGAGATCTTTTCCATGTTCCACATTTGACTGATACAAAAAATCATTTGCAGCACTATTTTAGGACTTCTGGGAAACACCCTCCCCCTCCCCCCCCCCCCCCCCCCAAAAAAAAAAAAAAAACAAACCAAAAAAACCACCCAAACAAAAACCCCAACCACTTCTAAATCATTACGTTTGATTTTTCACTGTTTCTAGCTTTTCAGAGTTCAGATTCTACTTCTGGACATTTTAAGGTCAGTTTAATTTTCTTTTTTTTTTTTTTTTTTCTTGGAGTAATATAATCCAAGTTTGAGATTTTGTCTTCTGTGTCTACAAATATACTTTCTATCTGCAAAGTTTGTGAAAGTGTTTGGGTACACTAAAAACACAAAGCTATTTGAAACTTATTTGTAAAATTATAGGTAAAACGTATATCGGTAAAAATTAAATAGGTAAATCCCAAGTTTGTTCCTTTGCTCATATTCAGTGTACTCTTTTCACTTGTGGCAGTGGGTAGTATTTTATCCATTAGTAGAATAAGAGCAACAGAAGATTCACCGAAACAAATACTCTATGTATTTGTTTAACTATGTTTTTTTGCTTAACTGACAATTTTGTGTAGAAATGCGGTACAAAGAATACAACAGGACTATTTCTGGAGGGCGAAATCAGAGGAGCTATTGCAAAGAACTTCAGTGGACTGGGCATCTACACAGTGGCAAGCTACCATTTTTCTCAAGTAAGAGGGACAGAATAAAAACATATTTCACATGGTTTTATGTTGTATTTGTAAGATTGGTATGTTTCATTGTGAATGAAGAACTATCAAATTTTCTGCAGCTGGTATACAAATGAAAATAGGAATACTTTCTAAAATATTGTAATCACCTAGGTTTTACTCACAGGGAAAGGAAACCAAGCATGTGAACCAAACAACAGTGGAAAGAAAATATTTTCCTTCTATGCCTCTGATTTCTACAACCTCTTGTCAAACTAATCTCAGCCTCACTGTACCATATGTACAATTTGTATGTACACACAATCCTTTCTGGCTGAAGAGCATTCAAGAACAGCTTCATGTCGCAAGTTTGAGAGACTGAGAGCACATCATATGTAAACAACAAACTTGTAACAGAAAACTTAACCGTAGGGTTGCTACCAGTGCTTCCAGAAAAGTAGGGAAATGACCCAAATGTTGTGTCAGCTTCTCTCATGCAGTTCTACAATCCAGCCATGTGTTCAAGAATAAAAAAAAACAAAACAAAACAACAAAAACCAACAAAAAACAACAAACACCTCAGGGAAAGATTCCTAGGGATATTTCATGTTTTTTTTGTGATGGTAAGAAATGTGCGATTTGAACCCTGAAGTCATAGTGACTACATGTATGAGCACAGTACCACAGCAAATTTACAGCCTAAAGTGCTCATTCACAACTATCCTGATGGACAATCAACTCTACAGCAAAAGTATTATCTAAGTATAAGGACCTTTATTTAGGAATTTCCAGACCATCTGTTCTTGTAAGCTGTAAATTAAAAAGTGACAACAAAAATGAAGCAGTTGGCTTTGACTGATTTGCAAAGATCAAAAATATTCTTAGCTTGCCTTGGCCTGTTTGTGGTTTTACACTGCTGCTGAACAGAACATTTCCCATGACAAGTTCTTTCTTCTCAGGTTTCATCCTAGGACAAGCCTCTCCCCTCTGACTTACTTTCTTCCTTCACATCATCTGGAGAATAGGCCACTTATTTCTCAGTTTTACACATTCAAGATTATACAGAAATTTGGTTTGCTGACTTTATTTATGCAGCATTTTTCCATTAAAATGTTGCCCTCAATTACATAAAAGATACCCATATTTCACCTGTCAGGTGCCAGCCTCTCAGCAGATGCCATCCTGCCCCATCACTAATGATGATTATACCAGAGGTCATTGTCAGAGGCTTACTGTCATTGCACTGACACAGTAGAAAATGCTCATAAAAGCTCTTCATTTATGCATTACGAGTTTCCTCCTAGTCTCAACAGTAATTCCACTGTACATTTGTAAAATGAAAGCATCAATAAATTTGTTGACTACAAAGCTAATTTCTCATCATCAGCAGGGATTTCAGTCTGTGTATGCTCTAGTGACAGTGCATTTTTGCAGAATGTGATATTTCACCCTTGCGATTCAGCAGGTGGCCTCATTTTCGTTCTAATCATACAGTATCAGTATCTATTCAATTTTTATCCTGAATCATATCTATTCAGGCTCTTGTCCTTATCTGACCTTGATAAACTGGTTGCATTTGTGAAGCTTACAATTTGCTCTTTAGACTGTTTTTCAGATGAGTTATTGGTTGAGCAGTTGGATATACTTGGTTAATCTTCCTGTGCCTTTGGGCAAGAAATCATCTCTGCTGAAAGCTGCTGTGATGAAACTTAGAAAATGTTCTGTTTTACTGGGGGAGGGAGAAAAGGCAGCGTATGGGGGATCTTTCAATGTCCTACTATTCATTTTTATTTTGTGGCATTGTTATATCTTCTAAAGAATTTAGAGTGTATTGTTCCCTTCTGAATAGCAGCTTATAAGAATACATATGGTAGGATCTTTACAAGATTTTTCTGTCCCCGAGGGAAAGTGACTGCAACTTGCTGCTCATAATATTTATTAAAGTTACTGCTGAAAAAAGTTTTCTGAGTTGCAACACTAGATGACAAACAAAATATTCGACTACATTAACAACTAACTTCCACACTTGACATAATAAATTATCTTTCTTGTCTTTGTTTAAATTTAGATTTCTCTTATTAAATCTACAGAAAATTTTGATGATAAATTTTCACTGAACATCACTATAAACATTTTTATAAGTCTGAGAAGAACAGGAATAGGGATGAAGATGCCAAGCCTTGTGGCAGCTTCCCACCAAAATGGTAAAAGATGTCAGTGATATATGGACAAAATCCAAACATCCTGGGAAAGTATATTGTGACCACACTTTACCCCCACCCAGGCACTGGAGTGGTTTGGTCTCTTCTACATTTTGGCAAAGTCTGTTTACCTTGCCATTAAAAGCTATTCTCAGATGGTAAGTGAATCAAACTCTTTTATGTGTTTTGTCACTCAGGAGCTGAGACTCATGGATGAGTCTCTGTAATGTTAAATGTCTCTGTAAAAACCCTCCACTGGTGGTTAAGAATTATGGACATCTTTGAACATCACCCAGGACGTGGGCAGCTCTCACTGTGGTGCTGCACTTTGCAGCACTGTGGTGCTGCAAAGGTAGGTCTGTAAATTCCTGGTTGACCACAAAAAGTGACTTTGTTACTGTTGATTCACTGGGCATCTGGGAAAAAGAACACAAATAATTTGTATTCACATCTTAGAAGCACTGCGGGAAAAAAGCCTGCATCACCACCAACTAAACCAACAATGAAATAGAACCACTCTTTAACAAACGGTTCTTTCAGCAGTCTCTGTCTTCAGAATTAATGTGGAAATAGGATTTTTACCAGCAGAGCAGAGGAGGTCCTGCTAACCTGCAATCCCTTCTGCAGCAGAAGGAAGTATCTTCACAGGATGCTTTCTGTTGTTAGTTTGAAAAAAAAAAGTCTTAGATAGGAAGATCTGTGACACTGTGGGTATTATTCACTAGCAGAGAGACAGAGCTGACTGATGAATCAAGGAAGGCAGGACTACCTTCAAAATAGACTCTTTCAAATATTGAAAGAAAAGAGCTAAAAACAGAAAGAAGTAGACAATTAGCAAACAGAGGGCATTGGCATACCTCTGTCATGCTGCAAGTCTTGGTCTGCTATGCTGGGTAAAAAAATGTAGTACAAAGGTGTTCTTTGAGATAAACGAGTGATTCCTGCCATCCATAAGGAAAAATGCTTCAAGGAAGAAACCTCATCTCTGCCAGTGTCATATCTGCCCGTGCCTTATTTTAACTAATTTTTTGGTGTAAATATTACATAATCATAATTGTAATGATAAATACATGTGCATTATAATTAATGTTGCCTTCGGGGAAAAAAAAAAGGCCTTAAACTGCAACTGAAAAAAGCAGGAATTCCAACTGCAAGTTGATCTTCAGCAGGTAATGGCCTGATGCCTCCTCTGCATGGAAGCTCTTCCAGTTTCAGGCACCATGGTTATTACCATTATTTCAGAAGCACAGCGCTACTATTTACAGGCAGCTACAGATCTTGGCCTCCTTTGTGTTTGACGTTGCATTATTAGTGCTTGACTTTCATCAGCAATTAACCTAAAGAAGTCTGACACAGCTGGGCTCACAGGACTACCAGAAAACAGAGGAAGACGCAGAAGGTAAACACAGTGGCAACTGAAGAGGAAGGAAGGGTCAGGTTTCAAAAGGAAAAGGTCATTGCACAAGTTAACTGCATGAAAGCCGACAAGTTACATTTATTTCCCAAGAATATCTGATTTGTGGCAAATCAAATAATTATAGATGTTAATATTTATTAGCCTTTTTCCTAGATTGTTAGGAAAAAACCAAATATCCTTTTACTTTTTAAAAATTAAGTATACATGGTTTTTCCTCTGAAATTCCAAAAATGTCACTACATTGGGCCATAGCTGATTTTCCTGAAAATATTTTCAAAAAAGTTTTTGATTAATAATTAGTTGATGATTAATCTAATTCATTTAGAAGAATGTATTAACACCTGCAAATATTTTAAGTCAATAAACTTGAAGACTGCTTTAAGGTGACAGGTTACCTGCTCATGCACAACTGGTAGCATTTTTTTTCATTGCATATAACTATGAAGTTGTTAACAAATGTATTTGATAAAATGCCATTTGCTAGAGAAAACCAGCAGGGCAACAGTAAGACAATTTACGAGTTTTATCATTTGGGAAAATACAGCAAACGTTTCCCAATCTGACAAGATAAAATAAAAAAAACCCAACAAAACAACAACAACAAAACTCAAACCAAAACCAAACAAAACCCAACAGAACAAAAACAACAAAAAACAAACAAAACCAAACCATGCCTTTCAATTCTAATCTTTCCTGTAAAATATTAGAAAAACATCCAAAATATCTTGCCTATCCATACACTTAGCTTTTCTTTCATCAGTTTTGCACTGCTGCTCAACAACTTTACAGCCAAGCACAGCAAAGAAACATGAAGTAAAAGCATGGAGATCTCAGTTAGCGTGAAAGCAAGATGAAAAATGAAGCATTAGAACAGCCAAAATAGATAACAAGAAGGTCTGTTGAATGTTTGGCTTTCTGCTTGCCAAAAGAAGTGGAAGCCTTAATTATGATTCATGGAGTCATTAATTCTTTTTAGGCATGAAAGTTAATGGAATAATGATTTTTAATCGCTGTGGGATGATTCCTGATGTGCCTAAACAAAAATAGTACTGATGATGTATAATGCATTAAGAAGATTTCAAGAAAAGGAGTCTCACTGAAATGAAAGGATGCTTAAGGAGTTCAGGGCACAGGCACTCAGGAGCCCACGCTCCCAGAGCCACAACCAAAGTGCGGCTGAAAGCAAAGGGCCCTTTTGTTTCTGGCTGCCTTGTATGAAAGCAAGAACGATTTGCACTGATTCTTTTGACTCTCTTTCTCCTCTGTAGCTGCCTGAAATGTGGCGATTGTTGCAGGGCTTTCCGTGGTGGAGACGAAACCCATGTCATTAGGGGCAGCCTCTGCTTAGCTGCAGACTGCCTTTGGACTGAAGTGCACCCGTGGCAATTTACTGGCAAAGTCTGGCTGGGTGGATTCATTTCAGCAGTCATCTTGTGTTCTTTCTGTTCTCATTCAATTCAAGTCATTGTAGCTAATTAAAAAACCATGCTGGTTTTATTTGGACGTAAGACATAACATTTTCCAAAATGAGATATGATTAAAACATATGAGACATCTATGAAGATTTGTGCAGAACAGCTCTACAGGCTGCTTGTATTTCCTTGCATTATAAAATATAAATCTAAGCTGAGTCCTCTTCTAGCTTATTTTTTATTCTTGTCTATGCACGTGGCCTGTGGAGCTTTTGATATATATCACTTCTTACTGTTTTCTCCTGTAGTTTTAATTCTGTCCTCCTCTACCTCTGTCCTCTCCCTTCAACTCCTTTTTGGTTTGCTTTATGGGTCAAAACAGGCTGCTTGACACAGTAATATTTAACTACTGTCTCTAGAGTTGATTAAGCATTTATCTGTTTATTTCCCTTGAGTGCCAGACCATTGCTCCTCATTTTTGATGTCTCCACTGTAGATGCCTGTATCTGGACTACTCAATGGAAAGCCCAAGGTGCCTCTGCGACATTGTATGTTTTTCTGCTTGAGGATGAGACAGGTGGCATAAGAGAAGAGGAAGAAGGGTTTGCAAGGCTTCATTACAAAACCCCTGCGCTCAGTACTGATGCAGAATCAGTGCAAGCTGCAGAGGGGCAAGTGTAACACAATGGGATCAGCTCACATCAAGGCTTGGCCAGCGCAAGCAGATTTGGAGTCTCATAGATAACCTTCAGCAAACTGTTTGAGACTAGTACTATTGATATTACAGGAAAAAAACCTCCTTGGTTACTTCAGACACAGTTTTAAAATAGGCAGTAGCCAGAGAAACAATAAAATAATGCCAGTTCTTAAGCTCAGTTCACTTCCATATGAAGAGCAGAGTTGCCATCAGCACCCTCTGCTTCTTCTGTATCTAGTTATGAGAACTCCTGAAAATTACCATTACGGACCCAGAGAAACCCCACTAACAATGTCTGTGTTGTATTGCACTAGGTCTTCTGTTACTGGTGTGCAAAGGTGCTCAACATGTTCAGTGATTCCTGACTTTGTTGGCAAGCGACAGTCCCTCACCTTTTCTGTAAACTAAGTGCTTAAATTTTAAGTAGCTTATATACCTTGCAGGAGGGAGCCAAACTCTTCTTAAAGGTGCACAGCAGGACAAGAGGCAACAAACCGCAGTTGCAACACTGGAAATTTTAATTAGGTGTTAGGATTTTTTTTTTTTTCCCCCATGAGGGATGTCAGGTACCAGAAGAGGTTGCCTTGGGAGGCTGTGGAATCTCCATTCTTGGAAATATTCAAATTTTTTTGAAAAAAGGTTATTTCAATTGAATAATAATACCCTTAGTGACATAACAGCTGTTTCTTCAGTTCTCTGGGCAATATTTTATAGCTGTCAGCTATATTTTTGGCACAGTTTGTTCTACATGAGATAGTTAAAATAGCTGGATTTCACAATTATCATTATATTAGTTTAGGGGATGTGGAACTGAGATAACTTAGGCTTTATTTAGAGGTACTCTGGAAATCAAGCAGTTTACTGGTTGCTGCTGGGTGATTATCTTCAGGCCACTGTAAAGAAACAAATAGTACGTTGTGATTAAATCATACTTTTTATTCATAACGAATAAGGGTATATATACCCTATGGAGTCCTCAACACAGGAAGGACATGGACCTGTTGGAATGAGTCCAGTGGAGGGCCACGAAGATGATCAGAGGGCTGGAGCACCTCTCCTATGAGAACTGGTTGAGAGAGTTGGGGTTGTTCAGCCTGGAGAAGGGAAAGCTCCAGGGAGACCTTATAGCTGCCTTCCAGTACCTAAAGGGGACCTACAGGAGAGATGGGGAGGGACTCTTTATCAGGAAGTGTAGTGATAGGACAATGGATTACAGTTTTAAACTGAAAGAGGGAAGATTTAGATTAGATATCAGGAAGAAATTCTTTACTGTGAGGGTGGTGAGACACTGGAACAGGTTGCCCAGAGAAATCGTGGATGCCCCATTCCTGGAAGTGTTTAAGGCCAGGCTGGATGGGGCTTTGAGCAACCTGCTCTAGTGGGAGGTGTCCCTGCCCATGGAAGGGAGATTGAAACTCGATGACCTTTAAAGTCCCTTCCAACCCAAACCATTCTATGTTTCTATGTTAAAGATAATTCTTAAATTTTTTTGGTTATGCAAAGCAGAGTAGTATCCTCTACATTTTTTCACTGTGCTCCAGTGTAATTAGACCTTTCAGGTCATTAAGAGAAAGCCTGTTTGTCCACAGGCTGTGGAGGAAATGATCCATGTCTTTAAGACTGTCTTCTTTCTCCCCCTGCTCTTACTGCTGCTCAGTGAATGTCTGAGATGCAATGAGAGCAAGGAAAATATCGATCTTATTAACACCAAGTGAGGCAAACAGAACAGAAAAGCTTTCCCAAACCTTTTACCGGAGCTATGATATAGAGAATACAATGGGGAATCAACTCCAGCCTTTGTAGAACTGCATATATAAGCACTAACAGAGTAGTGTCTGGCTAAGTTAAAAAAAGATATCTTTTCAATATTTTATACATATAGAAAATGACATATATGTGTACATATATGAGACACTGAAACAAAAAAAACCAGCAGTGTTTCCCTAATTGAAGCTATGCCTTCCTCTCAAAGAAGCTCTCCTTTCCATGGATTAATTCTCTCAGAATGGGGTGCAGCTATATCTGTGCTGCTCCTGGCTCTGGACGTAACTTGGATGACTCCAGCTTGCAGGTCTCTGCTCCAGGTTTCTTCTTGCGATGCAGACTTAACACATGCTTTTACTCTTTCTTGTTTTACCCAGGGAGCCAATCCAGACATTTTACAGGGTAGTCACAATCCTAGAGTCCATTTACAATACATAAGAAAAGATATTTTGACTTTGACGTATGGGAAAAAATAATCACAATTCACTTATCTGGGAATGTGATGGACTATCCAAGCAGATATAATAGAATGGTTAAACTACTTAAGGCATATATTAGGTGACAGTATGACATCTGAGATAGAAAACCAAGACAGCAACTAAAGTGAATCTGGATTTCCTGTTCTCTCATATTTCCCATGCTTGGTTTAATAAAAAGGGCATAGCCCCAGATTTTGGCAGCTCTGTGCACTGCAGAGACTCTCTGCTGACTGATTTCTTTGTTCAAGGCAAGAGAACGGAGAAAAGTAGCTGCTGATGATATTTGATTCTCATTCATGTTCTATATGCCTCAGTATCTCTCACCTTTTGACCTGACTGATCCATGTCTGTTAAGAAAATCCTACAGTCAGTAATGAGGACAGCCAATTTCTTTTTCTGAAAGGTCAAGCTCAGAAACAAATCCAACTCCTAGTGTTCTAAAGAGCGAGAAAAAATATTCCCTTCACTCTACTCTGACCCCAGGGCACGTCTGATCTGGAGAGAATAACTGCAAGTTAGGACCAGTGCAAGGGACTTTCAACATTCTTCATCCAAGGGGTCTACAAATAGCCCCAAATAAGAATCCTCCTTTGAGCATTTAAAATTACTGAGAGAATCACTGATTCAGTGATATCACCAGGTATGAATTTAAATGCTGCAGTTTAAAGCTGAACTTGCATCTGCACACTTTCTTTTTTGAGGGATGTTTCTTTCTTCATGGGTAGGATAGTATAATAGATACCTTCAGAAAAGAGAAAATATGTTTTGCCTGCAATGAATATATATCCTTATGTCCTAGGGTACAGAGATCCGAGAAGAAAATCTGTGAATTAGCCTGCCCTGAGGTCTATGGTACATCCTTTTGGGGCAGATGTAGAGAGAAAGAATCTTTGCAATAAACAATGTTAATGCAGGGGCCAAAGTCTGTAGGGGCTGTATCTTCACTTCTCCCCTGGTACAGCTAGTGCCTATCACCTCATCCAGGCCAGGTTTAAGCCTCAAGTTAGGCTACAGGTATTCTACAATATAACACTTCCAAAATTCTGGGTCAACTTTGCCTGTCTGGAAGCATGGTCTTTTTTTTTATTACTAAGCTGGAGCAAAAGGCAAAATATTCTGAGGAAAAATATTTTTCAAAATCTGGACATAAGAGAAGTGTCAGAAAGAAATTTGATTCCCTTCAAGCATCTCAGTGCAGCTGACATAGATAAGTACAGAATACAGGATTACTGTTTTGTTTCATGATAAAACCCACAAGATTTGATGATATCAATTAGCACAATTTAAGATTCGTTTCCCCTTAAGAAATTAATATAACCTTTGAACTTTTAGAGTCTGCATACAGACAGTTTTGCATATAGCACTGTCTGAAACCGTTCACATATTGGCAAGTGAGCATGCTATTTTCAGTAAGGGAGTGATATGTCAGGTTAAATCTAAAACTGGGCATCTGAGAAAACAGGCTTTGGTCTATGTCTGGAATTAATCTTCTAGTGCATGACCAAGTCAAAATGACTCAATTTTATTGGCTTTTCAGCTCTATATTGATCTTTTAAATAAGGATATATGAAAGTAGAGAAAATCCTTATTTATTCTGGTAATTCTTAATATAAGAGCAAAACCAATGTTGACTGGGACTGGAGACCAGTTGGAAAGTTTGTTTAAAAGCATCCTTGTGGGACTCAGACCAAACTTTCACTGGCCCTAGGGCACCATACATATAATATATACATAAAAGTTATTGATTGTGTTCCTAGATATGTGCTTTTTGAACATTATTTCTTTAGCACTGAAAAACACTGAATCACAAAAAGTTAAATTTCAGCAGTTAACTTGCTACATGCTTTCTGAATTCTTTTAGGAGGAGGAAGGTTGCACAGTTGCACCCACTTCTCTGAACAGATTGCAATGCTGGGTTTATACCAACAGTTCTGTTTTTCTGTGGTCCCTTTCCTCATTGAGGAATCAGAACTCCTTTCGACTGAAATATAAAGTAAATGGATGAAACTTGAATAATTAATGACTTGAAACAGAAGGAGTCAGTGTTTTTACAAACCACCTGGCACTAATTTTAAATAAAACGAATGCTAATACTTGGGAAAAAAAAAGAGTTTCTAAGGTCCTCTAAGTGTTTCAAGCCAATGATTTGAACATCTGGCTAGGAAAGCTCGTGTTTGAGCATGGGAGGATTAGGTTAAACAAACCTGTCCCCGGGGTACGCAGGACTTGAACACAGTCAGCATATTGCACACCTGAGCCACAACAAATCTTAGGAAAGAAATTCGTGGAGAAGTTTATATGCTAATACTTATATGCAAAACTGAAAATAAAATATAAAACTTATGAAATCTACATGAGAAAGGAATAAGTATCTATTATTGTCACTACATAGATGCCTGTTACTGAGTGCATCAAGAGACTTTTTGCTCCTGCCACTCAGCCTTCAGAAGCCTGCTCCAGAGAGAAATGGATGGTCCATGGGCGGTCAGGGGAATTGAGGACACTGAGGGGATCCAGCTAATCATGTTCAGCCTTCTGAAAAAAACAGAGAGCAAACCCCATGTGACAGCAAAACCACCAGAGAAACTGTAAAGCAGTAAGGAAAAAACAACCCCCAGAAAGAAAACATCACACTGATGAATAACTTCATCTACCTCCACAGTTTTTACTTATATTCATTTCTATCTATTTCTCAACTTCCTCATTTTATTTCTTGCCCCTCCCCTCCCTTTAGTTGTCTACAAAAGTCTACAAAATATACTCTTGAAGTAAATTTTTGCTCCCTACCCCTCTCTCTTTTTCCCCAAATGTCTGAAAATCCTTAGTCTACAACTAAACAGTGTGCTCACAAAAAGTTTGTGCCTTTTGGATATAATCATTATAGGTTTTGAAGGGATTGTTCTGTTCTGTATGCAGCAGCAAATACTGTTTCTCTATTGTGAGCTTTCCCTAATCGTCTTCTGTGTTCCACACAAAATTGAGCTAACAGATACTGAACAACAGCAACAAAAAATGCAAGCAGAAGAGCAATTGCTCTGAAATGCTTTCATTAAAAATATGGAAACTAAAAGCCAAATCAACAGCAACAAGAAAACTTCTTTCCCTTTCCAAATCCATTTACAATTACTCACTGTAGTGGTACCATGAGAATCCAAAGAGAAAAAGGCCCATCCAAGCTTTACATCGAATTACTCTGTTGGGCAAAAAAAATCATAACTACTGCCTCATGTACAGAAAAGAATTCAAATCAATCCTGTGGAATAAGGCCTTAAGGTTACAGATGTAAATTGTTTGCAATAAACCTAATATAGCTCTTGCAGTCTTTTTATTGCAGATGTTGCTGATTGATTTGCTGTATTAAAGGGCAGCAGAGATTGTTGTGATATGAATTAATGTTAACTGGTGAATAACATGTATATAAATGTGTCATAACCCATTTGAATCTATGTTAACCCTTCTCCCTTAGTTAGATCTGGAGATCTCCAAACATATTTTTTGAATGAGAAGGCGATAGGCAACATACAAAATGAATATCTTAATTTATTTAATGTCATTTTAATGGCTTCAATTTACTTTTTTTTTTTTCTTAAACAAATATCCAGTTCAGTTGAAGACGATAAATCTTGGCTATTGTTGTAAGTACATCTTTTGTGCCCAAAGTTACTAACAAAATGTTAATCAGGCTTATTTCCTGCCCAGTGCCATTAGCTATCACTTCAAAGCAGAGCTCCTAAGATTTAAAGACAGTTTTTGAATAGTCAAGACCTCCCTGTGGCATTAGAAATTAAACTCACTTTTTCTTCTCCCTTTTCTCAGATTGCTTATTCCATCAGGAGTAATTTACTCTAATTAGAGTCTGTGTGTTCTGAAACTGTAACTGTTTCTCCAGGACAAGTTAAATGATATTGTGTAGCTAGTTGCTATGCCCCTATCAACTTCATAAGCAAATTTTAAACCTGAATAAATTAAACCTAGAAACACAGCATTTGTCAGACTGGATCAGAAACTTGGTCTGTCACAGTGCCCTGCCTGCCACTGGCAATAATCAAACACTTCATGCTCTTGAGCAAGACAAAATATGCCTACACTACCCAAGGCAATATTCTTCGTAGGGGAGAGAAAATTCCTTCCTGACCTCCGTGGGTGATGAATTATCTCCCTGAAGCTCAAGATTTTATTATGAGTTTTCTTTGACTTCTTTAACTAGAAAAGTAATGGCTATCAAGTCAGGATTACTTAGATGTAAAACCAGACTCACGCTCTTTATTCAACTTGATTCTTCTTTCCCACTGTGGAAACAAGTGTCGCGAAGTGGCTCATGCATAAATGCTTGATTTCACAGAAATCAAAACTGCTCATATCAATGAGTGCAGGATCTGAGGACAGTCTGAGGCAAACTGTCATTGTGTCTTCTTCTGTAGCCTTCAGTGTGTCCTGGTCTTCCAAGCCAAGTTTAAGGAAGGGTTTCTTGTTCCTTCAGTAGCGTAACACCCCCACCTCACACTCAATAACACAGGAAAGATTCTTTCCCCCCTCCCTCCTTTTCCATAGCTCTGACTGCTTTTATTATGTGAGGGGTTTATTTGGTTGGTTGGTTTTGATTTCTGGTTTTGGTTTGTTTCTTTTTTGTTGTTGTTGTTGTTGTTGTTTTTTTAAGCTATATAATAGCTCCTCATTAGACCAGGACATTCTTCCTAGGTGATGTTGTTCATTTTATATACATCGTTGTGAGATGGCTGTTTCTGTCACAGCATCATTTGCCTTAAAGTCATAGGATCAAAGATATATGACATAATGAAGCAAGAGAGTAACATTACTCGGGTCACAATGTCATCATTATGACTTTATCGCTTTCTGCCTTTTTTTATTTTCTTATTTGAGAGTATCCTCTGTGGGTTATTTTTTAGCTAAACTGTCACAAACAGCACAAATAATGTCAAACAGAAAACTCCCACAAGAAAACTTTTTCTTTAGAAGAGCCATTCTCTCCACACTCCTCTCATGACTTCTCATCTTTCAGATTAAAAAAAAACAATCAGCAATTTCAGTTGTTTTCACCCATGAGCATTATACTCAGCTTGGTTGAATTTCATAGGCATCACGCTGCCCAGGGACAGAGGTGTCTACATCTTTATAGTTTTGTTTTTCAATTGCTCAGTCATGTTAATTAAGTAAAAAAATTTACAGCACTGTTATTAATAAACATCCGACTCATTGCCTACTTTCTCATCCAGATCATTAGCCTATATGTTACTCAGTACTGACCTCCACTACATCATTGATTTTTCTCCAAGATGAAGTTTCAAAATTGCCTTGTTCTCCTCTCTTTCAGCTAAATCGTCTTCTGTCTTTAGAACAAATTATTCTCTATTTCTTTTTTTTTCCCCCTCCACCAACAGTAAAGCCAACAGTGCTTTACAACAGAGATCTTTATGAAAAAGATCAAAAGTAATTATATTTTTGAGCTCACCTTTATTTTTTTCTTTAAAGTAGAAGGGTGAGGAAACCCACAACCCCTTTAAATAATTTAAAACCTATTTTTTTCTACGTAAACTTAGCATAGTATTACACTGCTAAAATTTCTTCAGTTTTTCCCTATTTCCTGAGCTTCTTAAATTTTCAGTTTGATTTCAGGATTTGTGTTTCTCGTCGTTTTTTTCTGGTGAATCTGCTTAACCCAGAATTGTGGAAAAACTCTGCTTTTAAAATACAAGTTATCACTTCCCTCTTTTTTCTCAAACAGTACATATAAAAGTAGGAGGGCTAAACATTTGGTTAAGAAAATGAGAAACAGTTTTTAAAAGATGAAAGCATCTCAATAATAGTTGTAATCACTCCATAAAAGAGAGTTGTAATTATGGCTGGTCCAGAAAAGAGGGTAGCAGTGGAAAGGCCATCAATGATGTATTTATAAAGAAGAAAATAATATTTCAGAATGAAAAAGCACTACACTGAAACAGTTGCAATGCTCCATAAAGTCACTGGAATTGAGTAACACATTAAGAATGGCATGTCTCTCTTTTTCGTATGACAAGAAAATACATCTAACTTACTTCACAGGATAATGGCATCTTTTATGATACAATCTTGGTGCACACTGTTCTGTCACCTTCAAAAGTGCACAAATTCACTTTGTGCAACATCCAGGGCCTTGAAAAACTGATAACACATTTGGTGCAGCTGTTGTCATTCTGAGAGAGGCCAGCAAATAATTTGTAGCATTACTGGATGAGGTTAGAACCATCTGAACTTATTATGGAGGAGCTACACTATGCATTAAAAAGCTTGAAACAGATGTTAGGGGGTTTCTCAGCATATATAGAATGCAAAGCATTAAACACCTTTTAGCTTTATGTTATGTGAATAACTTTGCTTATATACATTGGAATACGTCTCCTGAATGTACACCTGAAGATGGACTTACTATGCTTATGAACAAATTGTAGGACAAAAATTTATGAAAAGAATCCCTGCATTGGTATGACATTCAGCTCATAAGTATTTCCTAAACCACACTTTTGGGGATCTAGATTTCAAGAAAGTAAAAACCATTTTCAGCTACTGGTAGTACATATTTGTTTTCCAAACATCAGCTGAGAGGATACTTTGCAAAAAAAAACCCAAACAAAAACCAAAACAACAACAACCAGAGATCTTAGTTAATTAGATAATATGTATCATCTGTCTCCCTTAAAAGAATACAAAGTACCTCTAAGGAACCTGTGTAGTCGTCCACAAAAATTAACAATCAACATACATATACAGTGAATACACACAGATTGTAATTAAGTGTAAAACAAATCTGGCAACATTTTTAAGAAACAAAGGAAAAACAGCATTATTGATATTGTCCTATCTTTATTTAATATATCTTAATTCATTGTCAAAAGCACAGCTTTTCCCTTTGTTTTCCAATTAAATCCTATTTTTACTATTTGCCATTGACAGTAGAACATTTTGCATCAAAAGACAGTTAACTGCGAGCAGTGTGCTTCATCTCAATTAATTTAAGCCCTCTATGAGACACACAGTCCCAGAGGGCAACTCTTTCCACCTCTGTTTGTTAGATGCCTGTACTAGGATTAACCAAATTGCTTTTGGAGGTTCCATCTCTCTCTGATCACTGAGGCAGCAAGCATAGATAACTAGCATACCCTACTAAATGCCTGACTTCTAGATTATTACACTTAAGTGAGATGAAGCCTACCCTTTGTGATAGAAGTTGGATATTTTAAATAAAAATAAACATAGTGTCAGTGATAGATATATAATTCTGAGCATGTCAAATTTACCAAGTATGCAGCTTACACAGTACATTTTCCTTGATGGTGAATATTTTCTTATGTTTGAATGTGAAAAAACAAATGTAGGAAGACTCCATCTGTATAATATATTTTAGCAGCTCTTTTTGAAAGTCATGAGGACCTTCAGGCAAGATGCAGGGGGTCACATCCTGAGAGCAGTCTGTCCTTAGTGACTCCAGGACAGCATTACTAACTCTTTCCCTTGCCCAGAAAGAAGACCGATTCCACACACCCTGCAATGTTGCACGCTCTTTAATAAGGAATCAACTTAATAGGTGGTGTGAATCACAAAACACAGCAACACAGATAAAATTCACAAACCCAATTTTGCAAAGTTTTAGAACACCCAAAGCTTTTAAAAGATAATATCCAGTGAGGGAAACATTCATTGTGTTTGAATGTGTTTTAACTTGCTTGGTACCTCTGGTTATTAGTTTGATGGAAAGCTGATATACGTTAGCATCTAAGCTGTTTGGTAGTTTATAATGTAGCACTGAACGAGGGAGAACATTAATTCACATGGCGACTTTTGGAGCCAGGCTATAATAACTCATAAATATTATATATTCCATTATTTGCTTCTTATAAAGGGGATTACCACATGAAAACCCAGATATTGGCTGCATGTAGGAAAAAAAGGAACCAAAGCATGCAAAACAAACCAGTGTGTAAATTTGAGAGACTAAAGAAGGAAGAACACATAAAGGTGACATTTCATGATTTGCTGAAATCATATCCAATTCATACCCAGGCAGAAAGCAACACCTGCCTTGGTGGCTGATTCCCATTATTTCCTTTGTGCTGGCCTCATACCTGATGTGACTGCATGACCACAGAGCTAGTCTGCAAAGCAATCCTGTGGAAAAGCTCAGAAAAGCTGGGTTTCAAGTGGGTCTGCTTCTTGCCCTGGCACTCAGTGCAGCCTCGCAAGTGCTAACACATGCACAGCAGGGCATGAGGGGGACACGGCTGCTTTTGAGCAGTCAGGGAGTGGGAGAAGGGCTGCCCAAGGCATGTGGTGAGGACTGGTTCTCACTAAGTAAAAATGCCAGTGTTTGCTGGGAGAGGGTGTACTTACGTAGACGAAGGCAGGCAATGCATACATACGTGAGTCTTTTCTGTAGCATCGTTATTGATTTAGGCACTACTTGCCTCTAACAACTTTTATACCTATCTGGATGTTTAATGTTTGCCGTTGTACATGGCATAATCACCCCTCTTTCTTTCCTTTCTTTCAAAATTCATACTCTCCAGTAGATAAATCGTCATTAAACTAGTAAGATTCTGTAAAAGTTGAATAAATCAATCTGCAAGTTGCCTTCCTGTTTGAGTGGAGCATTTCTCTAAAAGTTATAGAATCACTTAACTATAATGCAGGAGCAAACTCAGCCTTATGCCTTCAGTATCAAGTAATATACTTCAGAATAGCTACAGGCAAGGTGTGTATGCGAGTATGTGTGCGTATCTACGTGTGCATATCTATCTCTGCATATTTATATTTATAAAGAAGCTCATATTCTACTGTTGATTATTCTCAAATCTAAAATAAACAATAGAACATGAGTTATTTTAAAATAGAATAAATCGGTCTCATCATTCATTTGGTCTAGTGACTTCTGGAACCACTCATTTAAGGAATTTCTTTCTAGTATGTTTATTTAAGCATATTTATTTTCCTTACTATTTCAAGCATCACTGAGCTCTTCGGTTGTCCTTTCCTGAGCTGTATAGAGAGCATCATTATCCTCTCCTATGACAATTCCCTGCTTAGCTGCCTGTATCACCTTCAAAACTTTATTTTAGAACTTACCTAATTAGCCTTTGATCCACTAATTGGCTATTATCTGCAGATCTCTCTGTTCTTTCTTGCACATAAGATTTTGTTCCTTTCATTATGGGAACACAGAAATTGTCATACTGGGGCAAAACAATGGGTCACTTAGTCTCATACCGTCTCTCTTTCCGGGGCCAAAGACAAGCCATCTCAAGCAGGCATTCAGCACCATGAGCCTGCTCCTGTCATGTTCTCTTGTGCAAGGCTTCCACTGAAATAAAAGGCACATAATATTTTCCCTTTGGCTGCAGGTATGCACTGAACAGATGTCTTCATTCAACTGTCCACAGTGACATTTAAATCTTTTTCTTCCCCTGAGAGATTACAGCTAATTCAGAACTTAATCACATGTACAAATAGTGTAAATGTCATTTCCAAACAGCTTTTATGTACTGATTTGGGTACTGTGCCCCTTAATGCTGCTATTTACAGGTTGGTTATCCAGGGATACAATCTTCTTGGGAAAGAAGCAAATCTAAGTCCTGAACTTTTTCCCAGCTGAGATGTCTCTTTTGGTTTCAATGCAAAATGTATAAAGAAAAGAAAGCAAGTAAAATTATTTTATCATAACAGTCTGATTCATTTTGCTTTATTTTGAAAAAAAATAAAAATCTATCCTTTCGTTTCAAAGATAGACCTTAAGAAATGAAGAATCATCCTCTTTGAAAAATTTCAAAAGCTTAATTCCCAGTATTGCCAACCTTATCAATTTAAACTTTGTGAACTAGGCTCCAGAGACTCACAACTCTCATGAAAAAAAAAGCAAGACTCTTAACAAGACTTCAACAGACTGCTGAAATAGTGAGTGGATGGCCTTACTTGTTATCCAACTTCAGATGCCTTAAAGGTTCAAGCTTTTACTCTTTTTTGAATAAAGAGAAAAAAAAAAAAAAAGGAGAAAAGAAAAAAAAAAAAGAGAAAAAGAAGAGACTAAGAAAAGGACCAGAAGATAAAGCTAAAGAATGAGAATTAAGCAGAGCTCTTCTTTTCGGTAATAAAATGAAGGGAAAGGAAAAGAGGAAAGAAGAAAGAGGAGTGTAGCTGAAGCACTGTGTCCTGTTCTGGTCCTTACAATTCAAGAAAGATGCGTTCAGACTGGAAGGGATACAAAGGAGGGGCAAGAAGATGATCAAAGGGCTGGAGAATCTTCCCTATGAGAAAAGACTGAAGGAGTTAAGTCTGTTGTCCATGGAGAGGGGTCAGTTGGGACCCCATCACAGTATTCCAGTACTTAAAGGGCAGCTAAAATGGGACGGACAGCCTCTCTTCCCAAGGAGCACATGGAGAAGACAAAGGGCACCAGGAGAGGTTTCATCCTAACATAAGAAAGAATTTTTTTTCAGTGAGAAAAGTTATTCACTTGAACAATTTCCCCATGGACATCGTGGATTCTCCATCACTGGAGATTTTAAAGATGTAATTGGACAGGGTGCTACATAATTTATCTAGGCTCCCTTTCCCGCAAAAGTCTGGACTAGATGGTCTGTTGGGGTCCCTTCCAGCCTGGGCTGTTCTGTGATTGATTCTATTACTCTAAGAAAGAGGAAAAAGAGAGGAAAAGGGAAAAATCAAGGGGAAAACACAAAGAGGATAAAAGACAAAAAGAGGAATAAACAGAGCAACGTTATTTTCCAACACCACAATGTGGAGCACTGCAACAGGCCCTGCTCAGAAAAACAAAGTTCTCTGCAGTGCTTCCTTCTCGAAAAGGGTGAAATAACTGCTAGCAATGCTTGTGCTTAACTTGAACTCTAAATAAAACAAAACCTGAACACCTCCTGGTTGCCAGGGCTGAATAATTCCAGAGACCTTGCAGTAGTTTCTGTAGGTCATTATACTAATTTAAATTCACAATGCTTTCATATCTCCTTTGAATGTAAAGTACCTCACTCATCTGCACTGCATTTACTTTTCTATGTTTCTGATAGCTAGTTTCAGTTATTTCCCTCTCAAGTACCCCAGAATTCATTCTTTCCTTGACTACCATTTTATTCTCAAAAGAAAGCTGAGCTACCCCAATTATATTAAAGATTATAAACAAAGAAGCTATAGGGATAAATTTAATGACCAAAGTCACTAAATGGCTTTTGGCTTTTAAAATAAATAATAATTTAATAATAATAAATAAATAATATATTTATTATATTATTAATTATTATATTAATTATTATATATTATAGAATGATATATAATTATAATAATTATTATAATTAATACTAATTATATTATTAATTAATATTATTATAAATAATAATAAATAAATAAAAATAATAATAATAAAATAAAAAAATTTTTAAAATACCTTTTGGCTTAAAGTGAGTTTGTTTCTACTTATGACAAGGGAAGAGTTTAACTTAACTAATGCAAAATAAATGACTTTTAAAAGAAGGAAAATTATATTGCTGTTTCAGCTGAATCATTGTCACTCTGTGCTTTTTGTGTGTGTGTACTCTTGATCCCTAGCAAATACAAAGCTTGGTTTGACTAAACATTAATATAGCTCAGCTGAACTACCAAGTGGGCAAGAAGTATCTTAAACTGATGAAACTGAAACTTTGGCCAAAATATAAACCTTTTTGTATGGGTGCTTCTTCCCTTCTCACAAAGATGTTCAAGCGTAGCTCCCATATTCTTATTTTACCATATGCTGCTGGGTAAAATTGTTCACACCTGTGGGAGGACACAAGACAGTGAGGGCTTCCAATCATGGCATTATGTGTTGGTCATCCTGGGAACCAAAAAGCCCCTGCCCAGCCTTCAGCCCCTGTTGCGGTGTGATGACATGAGCATAACTGTCCTCCCTGGCCTGGAAATGCTTCTGGAGCTCTCTTTTCCCTGTCTAACTGCCCCATGTGGGCTGTGCCTGTGTTTTTTAACTATGTCTGAACCAGAAGACAGGCTTCAACTTTTTCAGTATGTGGCATCCAGAGAAGGAAGGTTGGCACTTTTATGGTCCCTTTCAAAATTAACAGGACCAGTGGGACTGGAAAGAGTAGTCTGAAAACAAAGCATAGTGCCGTACTGGCACCAGCTGAGGTCCCAGAAAACATCCAGAGTGAAAGTATGTTGGAAAAGGGGTAGAAAACTATGCATAGGAACAATTGAGTTTGGTTATCAGAACTTCTAAGAAACCACCCTTTCGTTAGCAGAATCCTGAAAAACAAGTGAAAAAATACCTTCAGGATTCCCATTTTTTTCTTCAGAAAAGAGATGACAAATGCGAAGAAAAGGGAATAAGAAAAACGGAGAGGAGTATCTCTGAGTTATCTGAACAGCCAAGAAAGAGACCTGTCACAAAGTCCATTGAAAAAAGCATCAAAGCCAAATGAAGACTAGAAATGACCACTGCAGAAGTGAAGACTTGAAAGAGCTTTCAATAAAACTTTATTTTCCTTTTCCTTTTACTTCACTCTTCTTTTTTACTTTTATTTTTGCTCCAAACTCCCTTCTTGCACCTTTGTATTTCATAACGGCATGTGTTAATTTCAGATGTTTATCCCTTCGTTACACTACTCACTGGGTCCCACACTCTGGTTCCAGTGAACAGTGAGATATTTCTCTACCATGCCTAAAGAGAAAACTAAAATGTAAAATGACATAACTTTATTCTACTTGCAGCCTCTTCTGTGACTGAATATGGACAAACTAAACCTAGAAATTATTTACTTAGAACACCCTTTAAAACAATGCTCATCTACTTCTGTCCTATTTGAACTGGGGTTTTCCATTTAGAATAATTTCTCAGAGTACATACAGCAGTCATAAATATCTAGCAAAAAAATGAGCTTTGAAAATAGCCCCAGATAAAATTTCCCATAAGCATTATTTGGATTGGCAAACCTCTCCCTAAGAATTTTTTTTGAATACTCCACTGCTGCAGACTAACAGTATCTACCACCAATTTCAACTAGAAAAATAAAAGATACCTACTATTCCCATCAACAGAAACATAACTCTGTCATCAAGATCCCCTCACTTTGTGAAATTCTGTGAATAAGTAGATACGTGTTTTCCATTACTTTATTCTTTTAAATATTGCAATTGAACAAATTCCTTTAAAGGTTTTCAAAACCAGTTTTTCAATTCCTGAAAGAAAGCTATAATTTTATACCTCTTCTCTCAAGTGATCTCCATAGTAACATATACTACAATAATTCTCATCATGAATAGTTTTATTTACAATTTACCAAACTGCAGTCCTTAGAGGACTTTTTTGTTAAAATATGCAGGTTAACACAAGTGGAACATTTTTGCACAGCTGAACTTCAGCACTTTTTAACCCTCTCACATGGAAACAAGATTAACCTTTTATTTTTCAGTTTCGCACTATGTGTTTTCCTGTAAACACTCTGTTTTTAATTTTTATTTACATGTGCAAAGTTTGTAGCAGAGTTATTTCAAAACCTACCATAACTTTTTGAGGGAATGCAAAAGGTTTTAAGACAGCTGTTTCATACCAAATACCTAACCATATTTGGATGTTTTTCCATTTTTTAAGGGCACGAAATAACATTGGAATACTATATGTGTAGTATAGTGTGTGTTCCTAGCAGCTAAATCTCCTTGCAGTTTCTGATATAAGAATATAAGAAAACAATTTTGCTTACAAAAATCTGAGTTCATTCAATTCCAGTAAGCATTTTTGTGAACTCCAGAAGACTACATTCCTTCCTACAATTTCATTGTAGTCTTGCAGGTAAGCATACCCACAATTGAAAGAATAATAATTTCTCAATTTACTTCTATGGCCTGAAAAAAATGCAGCTTTTACTCTACTTAAAGGAAGGGGGAAGTAGGTGTGTGTGAGTCCTGCGACTGCCACACACAAAAGTGGAAGGGTAAATTGCCAGAAACATGATAAAAGACAAAGACCCATCTTGTGGATCAGCTGTGAAGCTAAATCATTTCATTTTAACAGAGGTAACTCAGAGTTATGACATCCTTTGAAAGGGATGTTGAAGAAGGTCATTA
Source organism: Numenius arquata (assembly GCF_964106895.1). Classification (NCBI taxonomy): domain Eukaryota; kingdom Metazoa; phylum Chordata; class Aves; order Charadriiformes; family Scolopacidae; genus Numenius; species Numenius arquata. The sequence continues at coordinate 85,276,351 of NC_133576.1, forward strand.
TGAAACCAGACATGTTCATGAAACTCTCTTTGTATTTCTAAAACTTGGTTCCTAATTTGAGAAATATAAAAGACCTACCAAAACCAAAGATGTCTGCAACAGACTCTGAAGTGTGCTCTAATTGTATTCCATTCACATGAATGCTGAGCAGTTTTGAAGGCCATATTTCAACTGAATAACTGAATGAAAGCTTGAGAATCAATCAAAGGAATGAATACATAGCAGTGCTATGATGTTTAAGATTAATCCATTACTTCTCCACATAGGAAAACATTTCCCATAGAGTTTGAGGGGCTGTCCTCTCCTATCTACTGTTTGGGGGCCTCTGGTTTGCCTTGCATAACATCCCAGTGCCAGTATTCCTCAAAGTTGGTATTCAGTGAACGTGAAGGAAATCAGTTTGCCTGCAGAAACCCGGGAGATTATTGCATTTTTCATGTTAGTTACTGAAAACAGAAGACCTCTCCCTTACTCACCTCCACCTGTCCCTATTGTTCTGAAGTTATTTACAAATAATGTGAAAAGAACTTCACCGAAGCGTTTAATGCTGGAGCTTATTTGTATGCGGAACACACAGTACTGAAAAAAGGTGCAGAAAACACTACTCAGTACAAAAATATGCTATGGGAATTATGGTGTCATCTTCAGAATCTGACAAATTGCCCAGTGTATGAAATGTTTAGACACCAGTGGCTTACTTGGGATGTGCATGAGTGGCAATAAAATCATAGGTTCTCCAAGACTAAGTTTGAATTTTGATTTGATTGCAGAGAAATTCTGGCAGGACCCTTTTCAAGCTGCAGTTGATTTCTTTAGCTGGAATTTGGCATGTAAACAAAGAGAAGATTTTGCCATTTATTTCATTCCATATTTTTGGATTTCCCTGCCATCTCCCTGATGGTAAATTTTTTTTTCTTCACTCAAACTGCTCATTTCTGCAGCAGCACCTGGGATGGATGGCAAACTAACAACACAAATGCAAGGGCTAGAAGGAAAACAAACTCACAAAGCCTGTTGCAATGTAAGGGTGCACAGTGTTCTTTGTATCTTGGCATCTTTATAGAGAACTCACCCCCTCAACTGTCATTTTTACTCCAAGATGATTCATCTCCTTTATCCTTTGGCGTAAAGAATACAAACTAAGCCAATCAGCTGCTGTTGCTGTATGAGGTGAATGTTCTTCCTATTATAGCTGTAAAATATAGCGAATTTGCAGCTGATCAGAGTGAAGGGTGTTGAGTTTCCATGCATGCCTCTCACATCAATGCTCAAACATTCTTAGGATGGTTACTTCTTCTACAGTGTTCCTTAATGATCTCAGAGCCATCTTTTGATGAACGTGTATGGGAGGCAGGGTGCCCACAAAACTTTCTTTCCTGTTTCCTGCTCAAGAGTTCCACAGACATTCTCCATTTCGACTCAAAGTAATAAAGTACTTAGCACTGTATTAAACCTGTCAACTTAAAGAGCTTGTTTAGTCCTTCTAATGGGAATAAAAGTATGCAGATAATATTCTCTGGACTGTGCCTGGAGTTGAACACCATCGAAAAAACAAGAACCTCTGTCCATAGTGGTGCTAAAAGATGACTTTCTCTGTTTCTAAATGAAAATGAATTCTTAAGAGGAACCTGATCTCCGTTTTAGAAGTGTAAACTGACAGATATTCTGATTAAGGATCCCTATTCTTTCTCTTTGTTTTTATGGCAGCTGAATGGAACCAAGAATCTGGTTCTCAGGTTATCTACCACCTTCTTTTTTTAAATAGTTTTCCTCACACTTAATTGATTTAGTCACCTACTTCCCATGAGGAGAGGTTTTTCAAAGGGAGAAGAGGGCTTAACTTTTAGTTTAGTGATAAAAGCACTCAAATCATCCTTTTTCATCTTTTGAATGAAAACTACAAATTTCATTTGGGGTATGGTAGTTTTGATCTTTTTTCCTTTCTTAGAAAATGTCTTAGGCAAAACAAAATGTTTGTATAGGCATCTAGAAATGTTTTTCACTCCCCAGAAATGAAGACAAAAAAGTTAATGATTTTTTTTTTTTTAAATAATGTTAGATATGGAGAATGTATCTCTGTCCAATCTATATGCCAAATGCAGCAATCCACTTCAGTCTCAATCCAGAAAACAATGAAACTTTGCATTATGTTAGTGAAATCAGTAAGACAATGTTGGCTCTTAGTATTAGACTGCCATTAGCATTTTATTGGATCAGTCAGCAGGATTTTCATTAATATGCATGCTTATGCCACCCAGCCACGAAAATCTGCCAGTGCCATTGCAAGCACTGCAACATCCACTAAGCAGTGAGTGCCTTTGATTCATTTCAACTGAAGCACATTCACAAAACACTCAAAATAATGGAGTTGCAAACCCCTCAAAATGTTACCAAACAAAAAATCAGAAAGGAAAATAACAAACGACACCACTTTTGCACAGTCACACACAAAACAAGCTCTGCCCATCTGAAATATGTAAGGAAATCTTTTCAATTGGACATTGAGATGTCCAAATGATGGTCAGAATTGGGCTAGATTCCAAGAAGAAAAGTATTTTGGAGACTGAGATAAAAGGCTGAGTGTGACAGGCACCTATGGGTTTCTCACAAACAGATAAAACATAGGTTTTGTCTTACAGCTTTATCCCATTTTCCTATGCCTTTGAGATTCCATAATGTTAGCATGGTTTTATAACGGACCCAGTGGGATGTCCTGTTCTTTCCGTTTCAGAGTGCTGGGAAGAGAGAATGCAGCTACTGGGATTTTGTACCTTTATTCCTCTTGGGTGACTTCGTGTCTTTTTGCCTCAATGTGATTTTGAATTAATATCTTCTAGGAAGGGCAGACAGGAAAGACAGTCTCTTTCTGGATTAAAAGAATAGATATTAAAGACAAAACGAAAAAAAGCAGAATCAGGATGTAGATTGGGAATATGCTAACAATCATGCTGTCATTTTCAGATTCTTCTTTTGGAAAGGTTACAAACAGAACAACATGAAAAATATTGGATCTGCTGAAAGAGAATAATAAATAATGTTGTGACTTACGCCTTCAGAGTGTTAGTTTGCTCATGATATTTGTGAGCAAGGCTTGTTTGGGGGCATACATAACATGAGTTGATGGTCTCAGTTGAATGAATCAGCTTCTTTTGTTTCACACACAAAAAAAAATACAAGTGCAGACCACTAGATTAGAAGCTGAATGACCAGCAGGTTACGGGTCATGCTAAAAATTTGACATCATGCTTTCTAAGTGTAAAAAAACAAAGCAAAACCATGACTAGGTATGTGTGTTAGCAAACATGTTGTGACACTGATTGCACAGAACCTGTTTTGTGGATAAGCAAATGACTACAGCTTTTACTGCTGTCAGTCTAACATCCTTTCAGAAGCAGTACATTTCACTCAAGGAACGTTAGCAGAAATCTCTGACTCAATCTGTAGCCCTAAATGAGGCCATTCAGTTCTACTGAGTGAAAAAAAATATGTTCTTGAATAACTACACAACTGATTTTGCAATCCAGATTTCAGCCCTACCTAGCATGAGTGCTGCCCTCCAGACCTGCTGCAGGGAGGTACTAACCAGAATTTCCAATGTGCAGGTCCAGTGCATTATCCTTCAGCAAGGCAAAACATGAGTTCTTCACAGCGACTGACAGAGGGTGAAAGAAGTACATTTTTCAATCTGTATCTTTCCAGACTTCCTAACTGATAGCCATGTCAGACGCGTTTTACTTGTTTTCAGGAACACATGGGTCCCACCTGGTTTGCGTGAGTTCTTTCACAAGCCACTAAACACACATTTACTGGCACCGATTCCAGGTGGTATTGTCAAATGGGGGCCCGGTTACTTCATGTACAGCGATGTCCATGTCACAAAGTACATGGTAGCACATGCACTGCACTTTGCTTCCAAAAGAGTGTAAGGCTACTCATAGTTACAAAGTTTCTTCCCAAGAGATTATATTTCAACCAGAGTATCATGTCCTTAGTATCATGTTATTTAAAGCTGTAATGCTCCACGGTTTACAAACATACCAGTATTAACCTTAATAAGGATTGATCACATGGTTAATTAGCAGTTGCAACTGTGCTATGTCATGTATTACAATAACAGCAATGCCAGCCATTTTATGTTGTGATTCTCTTCCCAACTGTTAATGCCATGAGTTAATGATTTGATAAAGTTCAGATTGCTGATATAATCAGATCACAGCTGCTCTGGTAATGAGTGCTATAGAGATGTCTATAAGTAGGTTATCTAATTAAGTATTAACATATCCATTGCAATATCCATCATTATGCTCTAATGCTGTCCTTCACAAATACCCATTTTGGGAATCCTTATTAGTATAATTTGCACTGGGGCTCACCTGTAAAATGGAATACATTGACACTTACATAGCAGGAGTCCCAGTGGAGCATTTGCAGGTTCTGCTGCTACCACCGCATGGGGAAAAGCTGGCAGGAGGCTGACTCCACAGCAGGGGCTCCACTGCAGGTGCTCCCACTGCTGCCTTGCCAAGCAGGAGCATTCAGCAATCATGAGTCTGTTCCTCCAAAATCAGGCTTATTTTTATTCAACAGCTTTTTAAATTTCACATTTGGGTAATACACTGATGGCTTTGGAGCCTTTCTCTTCAGGTTTTCGAATCTCTGAGGCTTAGGTGGACTACAGTTTGTGGTTTTGGGTTTTTTTTCCTCCCTCCTCCCCATTAACTGTGCAAGTGAAAAATATATTATTTTTAGATGAAATCTAATATTCTGACAGACAGGTAAATGACCCTTGGATTTTCAGAGAACACATCAAGGTCATGAAAGGGCACACACAGGAGTAAAATATAATTTAGAGCACTATAGGAACCTGAACGTGAACAAATAATGGTGGGACAAGCTAAGGCAGAAAGGAAGTGGATATAAGAATGGCATGGCACTCTACCCTGAGGTTTTCTGAAGACAAAGGAACGTGACAACCTCAGCCAGACCATTTCACGTGGAAAGAACAGTACACAAAATCTCACAAGCAGAGTCTGTAAACAAAGTACCAGGCAGCACTATGCCACAGAACAAGACAACTGTCATTGATATGTATGGGCAATATATAAATAGCAACTAAGAGATCCAGGAAGGTGCCTAGTATCTTGGAAATGTAGAGCAAGGAAGATCAGAAAATAGGGAGGGGGCCTCTGAGCCTAAAGATGGGACAGAGCCATGGCTACCTTCCAAATGAGGAAAAAGATAAATAGGTGAGAATGCAACAGATTAATTTTATTTTAGGGAAAGCTGGTCTGCAAGGCATTTTTTAAAATAGATATTTGCTCTTTGCAGTGTTTCTGAAAATTGGGTGGTAGGGCATAATAAGATTTGATATGAAAAGACATTTCTTGGCTAATTCATACTCTCTGCTTTCTGATCTACCACGCAAATGGCCTGGTTTATCTGCATTTTTGTTGCATGTTAAATAATGAATATAGTAAGTGTTTAGCAATACAGAATAGCATTAAAACCCTGGAGATTGGTGAATAATACATTAAGAAATGTAATTTCATTAGTAGTATGGTTCCTTTTTATTATATTAAATGCTCAATAGCTGGATGAAGAATAGAAAAGTGCATGACTTACTTTCTTACTAATAAATTCATTTGAATGAAGGGAAAAGCTAGAGTAAAAGAAATTACTGTTTCTGCAATTACGGCTGTTCTTCTTGCATCAGAGGAATCTCTTAACAATCAGTGTGCTTAGCCATAGATATCCCCAGAAAGCAACTTAAAGCCATCAAGTCAAACAAAATGGGACCTCTGTAGATCATCTGTAAGAAATCATTGAGACAACTATGCTAGGAGAATTTCAAAAGGATTCTGTTTTTATGCGAACAGCAGTAACATCTAAAGCCATCACATCTATCTCAAAAAGTTACAAAAATTAATTCAGAAAGATGAATGCAATCATGGATTGCATAGATGGTCTGAGGAAGAAACTCTTTTGTCAGAGGAAGTTCCACAATTGGATAGGTGCACTGGGCAACATTCTCTTTGGAAGCATTAGACGTAAACCACAGAGTGAAGCAGAACAGCCGCTTAGAAACTTCACTTGTCTGTATAGGCAAGAAGTCATTTCTCAGCCACACTCCAAATATATCCTCTTGGAACACTTACATGTCTCAAAAAGCATAATGCATGTCATTAAGCACTCCCTGAATAGTATTTTTTCATCATCCCATGTATTATTAACTTCATATACCTCAAGGTTTGGTTTAGCATCTGTCACTGTGTCATCTTAGAGCATTCTGGCCCAACGTGCCCAGTGTGCAACCATCTCAGCCTGCTGACAAAGTACAGAACACTGTCCAGCTCGAAAAAAGAAATCACATTTAACGATACATCTTAGAAGGATGAAAAAGAAAATCTGGATCTAAGATATTTATTGCACTGTGTTCCTTTAAGTATTCTATAAAGAGGGGACACTCATTAAGAGTTCTCCTTTGCAGAATCTTCACTCATATTCATCTTGCAAAGAGTCATATAATTCATCTTAAGGTCCTGTACACTTCACACATTGCATATGATTGTTTTTATTGTTGTTTTTGGGTTTCTTTCCATTCTCCAAAGAAATCTTGGCTGGAGAAGACATTTTGTACAAAAATGTATGGCTCTAGCAGAAAAAAATCTTTTCCCACCATGGTCAGGCAGCATGTAACTGAGTTCTCTTAAAAGTTAAGACAGAGTTAGGGTTACTGATGTACTGCAGATGCTGTAATGTTAGGAACAGAATCTCTGTGAAAGGAAACTACAGAAGTGAGATTCATCTTCAGGTTGCAGACATTTGGCTTAAGATGTCTTACAGCCTAAGTGTCTGTAAGTGAGGTCAATGTCCAAGCTCCCATGACAGCCAGAGGAGGATTTAGTCTATACAGCTGATGGAGGCTGCAGAGATATTCAGCTCACACAAAAGTAGATACTGACACCTGCCCAGCTGAATGGTTGCCCTGTTCCTTTGACTGCACTGACTAGATCGGGACAGCTTGCTTACATGTTCTGTGCCTCCAGTGTAGGCACCTGATGTTAGTGAGAGCTAAATTCCTTTGACTTAAGCTTTGACTTATGATGATGTGGCAATCTGGTTGCATTTGATGTGCTCTTTGTTATCTTAGTTATACCTGGCACCACAACATCTTTTCTTATGAGTTTTTTATTTAGTGAGAAAATGCTATATTTGAGGAAGTTTTAATGTTTTATTTTTCACTTATTTCAATCAGTATGTTCACTGTACTTTCGTACTGGACATTTATGTGACTTACACCTGAACCTGTGTATTTATATCAGGACCAGACTGACCCCCTGTACTAAACTTCTAATATAAGCTATGCTATCTTCATCAGACATCAAAGTTTTTCAAGGGTTAAAGATGTAAAGGATGAAAACTACTATGCAAATAAAGTTTACTGGGGGGAAAACCAGGGCCAGATACTCTACCATCCAGTAACTGTCACCACATACAATATATAGATGTTTCCATCTGCTTTGTTACTTCTAGCTAGATCTATATTATTTAGGCTATTACAAGTCCAGCACGGATATGATTTCTAATAACAAGACACAGGTGTTCCTTTTAATTCCCTCTTTCAATATTTGCTTGACAACACATTTTACTTCAGCTGTTGGGTGTTATTGCTCTAGGCAGCCTAATGTTATAAAGAAAACATAACGTATAAATTATATTTTGGACCTGCTGAAGCAAACAACCTTTTAAGATGTGCCATTTAAATAACAAATCAATAAAATATGTATTTCCTGTTTTGTCTTTTTTTTTTTATGTAAGTTGGTCCTGGAACACTAAGTTCTTATTTTGTCTGACGGTACTTTGACTGCTATGTAACTAATGTAACACTGCACTTTTTTATTATCATTTTGAAGCCAAACTGAAACCAAGAAGCAATTCAAGTCCCTTCCTAACTATCCTGAACTCTGGAGACTCGTAAATTATTTAAATAATGCAGATAAAATAGAGACAGTCATTAACGAATGCCAAGAGGGCAAACCGTCTCTGAAATCTGAACTGTCTCAAAAAAAAAGGAAATAAACCATATAGGAAGTGGCAAACAGACTGCTTTGCTCTTTTTTTTTCTGAACAGATTAACAGAAGCCTTTCTCTTCACAACAAAGTAATTCATAGCCCATTCCCATTACAGCCACTACTCTCTTCCACGCAGCTCATTCACTCCATGGTCATTCCTCCCACAATCTCACTGAACAAATTGCTTGCGACTAATTAGTTGAAAAACTACAATTGCTCCATTTACAAGTAACGGTGTAATATTCTGTCATTTGGGGAAGACTTTGCCTAAACTGAGCCAAAAATTCAGTATGAGAGACAAAATTAGGGGAAAATTAAAATAAATTATGTCTTCTATTTCCTTGACCTGCCAGTTTTAAATATGGTTAGAAAGTGTTGGCAGTCTTTTTAAAGGGTGATTAAAAATAAGAAAGAAGACAAAAACTAACAGGAGATGTTGGTGGAAAACTGAGTATGGGAAGTTGATGGTAAAGCCACCATTGCTGAGACTATAGAGCAGAGCCAAATCTCACACTGTTTAAAGAAAAAATAAACTTCAGTCCATTTTCTTCTCAGAATCACTTGCCTCCTATCCTCTACATTTTTTAGTCATTACCGTGTTTAAACCAGATCTCACACAGGGCTGTTTGGAGACAGCCCTGCTTATAAAAGGCAATCTGTCCTTAGAGCACCTAAGCCTCAGTTTCCTTCTAGTGTAAACCAAAGGTCATCTCTAGCAAATGCAACCATTTCCTGAGGCTTACTTTTAGCTCATCATGATGGATAAAATGTAAATATGCCCTTCTGTCACATAAAAAGGCTCAGAAGATAACATAATTGTAGAACAGGGCTCATTTTCAACTGTAAAAATGGAAGAAATGTAAGCTACATTGTTAAATCTGTAATGATGGTACTATTTCCTTCTGTGATATCTCCACATATTTGAAAAATAATGCAACATTTCTTCAAATTTCAAAGTTATTATTCAAGGGACTACTGCATATATGAAGGTAATAATAAATTCTCAGGTATCCGTAATAACTGGCATGAGGTCTGAAATATCCATTAAATAACTTACATGAAACCACTACCTGGCAAAGAAGTGAATATTCTTATTAACTAGCACTGACTGTACAATAAGCACCATTAAAGGCAGATTATAAAATTAAAATTGAATCAGTTTCATGAGATGAGTTAAAAGTAGTTTCGAGGACTACATCTGCCCATTAATTACCCTGGCAGTGGGCCTGATTTAGTGGAGAACTTAATTTATTTTTTTTCTTTTAAAGCATAGAAATAATATAATTTTCCTCAGCTTTTTTTCATGCTTACATTTAGAGACATGTTTAAAAATATTCCTGGATCTGTAGTAAAGTGAGAAAGGCAGAAAAATTTTCCCCTTGAGAATGATTTTTCTCTTTGCTTTCAACAAGATCTCTACAACTAAAGGTGATGGTGACTAGCTGGGGAAAAAGTGCTGTCAAACATGCTAAATAAACATAACAACAGGTGAAATATTTTAACTTCTCTTACCTTACAGTTCTCGTAACTTTATGTATGCCTTGAAACAACAAAAATACTTTCAGATGCAAGTGAGATTTCAAGTTGAGGTTGTCCTCTTATAAAAACAGTATATAAATCTATTAACATATCAAGCAGTCATGCCAGTAAGACAGTACTTCCACATATTTAACATAACACTGTTAAACTTTTGGTAATCTTATCAATAATCTTAATGGATACATGTGTGCATGTTTGTATATAATACATGCGTACATGCACACACATGCACATGTGTATAAGAAAACAATTGCAGTAAAGTCTGTTAGGATTAGTTATATGGTTACTAACAGCTATCACGCCTGAATCCTTCCCCAAATGCTGCAGGTGCGTCTTGGCTTTTGCAGGTGACCAGAACAACATGAGCCTGCACGTCGGTGCAGCTGCAGTTATACACCTCATGCCATCCCCAGGAAACAGTACTCAGAGCCACTCCTTATTCCTCAGAAAAAAACCTCTCCTGAGATTGTGTTTCCCCAAGATTGTGTTTTTAGCTGGAGCTGCTTCCTTTATTTCTGCCAGTCACTGTCTCCTCTGTGTAATCTTTGATATCCTACTGTGGATTTTCTTTATTTATGTTATTTCATGAAGTGTGAAGAATTCATTGTTTTTCAGGAGATGATGTTTCTACCCAGCTGTGTTTTTATTTTCATTAAAAGTGAGGGAGAGTCTCCAGCTGCAGGGGAAGCTGAAAAATAAATAAAAAAATAATAATCCAGTAGAAATGTATCTTGGAGGTACCATTCCACCTGTGTGGTGGCCACAGCAGTGTAACTTCAGATACCGTGGTAACTTTTACTTGTTACACCCCAATACGCTCTGCTAGAGATAATTTTCAGACTTATTTGATGGGTCCAGTGTTGCTTTTGTTTTACCCCAGCTTTTTTGCTTGTAAAGTTTCATGGATTTAAAATTAGTACTGTTGTGCAGAGAGAAGATTTAAAACACTTCTACATATTGGCCACGTCATGTTTCCTGGCTTTATGTGGTTCAATGTAAAACACAGTTAAACACAGCAGGCCAAAATCTCAGCTGCTGTCAATCATATCAGATCCTTTAAAATCAATTGAACTGAGCTTCTTTGTCTCTGCACCCAGATTTTTACTGATACAGAAAAATAGTGGTTTTATAAATATGCAAAATATGTAAATGAGTAAGCTTGCTTTGCTTAATTTTGATGCCACATGAACATTGGTTCCAAAGACAGCTGAGACTAGCATTCCAGATGTCATAACACAGGATCCAATCAACATATTATTTCAGCTAAAATTTGCAAAATATTCTTTAGAAGTTAGTGAGCGAGTTCCCTCCCCCCAAGATTGCAAAAGTTTGACATTCAGTGAGTAGAAATATGAGTGACAATACACATCTGTTAACAGAAACTACCTCTAGAGTTGTTTAATGTCCACTATGCACATTACAGTGTGGACTCAACCATTTTTTTGCCTCGGTCTTCACTGGCAAGAGCTCTAGCTGCCCAATTCACAGAATCCAGAGGCAAGGACTGGGAGAATGAAGCAAGATCATGGAGTAGATCCTCCTGGAAACCAGGCTAAGGCATATGGGAAATAAGGAGGCGATTGGTGACAGCCAGCTTGGCTTCACTAAGGGCAAATTGTGCCTGACAAATTTGGTGGCTTTCTGTGATGGGGTTACAGCATTGGTGGATAAGGGAAGAGTGAGACTTGTGCAAAGTATTTAACACTGCATTTGACACTGATCCTGCATGACATTCTTGTCTAAATTGGAGAGACATGAATTTCATGGATGAACTACTAGGTGAATAAGGAACTGGCTGGATGGTTGCACTCAGAGTTGTGGTCAATGTCTCAATGTCCGGGTGAAGACCAGTGATGAGTGGTGTCCTTCAGGGGTCTATATTGGGACTAGTATTATTTAACATCTTTGCTGGGGACATGGACAGTGGGATTGAGTGCACCCTCAGCAAGTTTGCTGATGACACCAAGCTGAGTGGTGTGATTCACACTCTAGAGTGAAGAGATGCCATCCAGAGACACCTTGACAGGCTTTAGAGGAGGGCCTGTGCAAACCTGTGCAAAGTTCAGCAAGGTTAGGTTAGAAGGGACCTTAAAGGTCATCTAGTTCCAACCCCCTTGTCATGGGCAGGGATAGCTCCCATTAGACCAGGTTGCTCAAAGCCCCATCCAACCTGGCCTTGAACATTTCCAGGGATGGGGCATCCACAACTTCTCAGGGCAAGCTATTCCTGTGCCTCACCACCCTCATACTGAAAAATTTCTTCCTAGTATCCAATGTAAAATTGTAAAAAATTTCTTCCTTATATCTGATCTGAATCTATCCTCTTTTAGTTTAAAACCATTACAACAGGCCCTGCTAAAAAGTCTGTCCCCAGTGCTATGATCACTGTCTGAGTAGTTCCTTTCATGATTTCATTGTGTATCTATCTATTATTACTTAGTAGAAGGTTTATTTTAACAGAGTCATGATGACCATGATCTATTTCTCATTCTGCAGATAACATTTCACATTCTGCCATCCCTGTTCAGGCAATGGGCTTTGTAAGCAGTGCTAATAGTTTAAGTAAGAGTGGTAGATTTTTACTATAATAATTAACTGTTCTTCATCAAAAATACAGACCAAAAAAAAAAAAAAAAAAAAAAAAAAAGACAAGCAGACTCAATTTGCCCTGGATTTTCTTTCCTTCTGAGAAGTGGGATTTTGACCTGTGCAAGACTAGTGGACAAAGACATTATCTAACAATCAGGCACTCCCATTGACCTTCAAGTGGAGGAAAGAAAGCATGTTATAACTTCAAGTGCAACCCACTCACTAGCCTAATAGAGAAAGAAGCTATATACACAGCAGCTCCCCGGGACACATGATTTCCTCCCACTGCTTTAATCGAGATAAAGTGGGACAAACAATGTTAACTGCCACCTACAGTAGAAATAGATGTTTCATAGGAGGAAGGAATAACAGGATGGCAATACTACGCTACTTGCCTTTTCTCTCAGTAAAGAAAGAATGAAGATGATAAAGTGAGACCAAAAGTGTTTCACACTGATACTGTAAAAACAGTTTTATCTTGAAGCTAAGAGAAATTATCTTCACTATTCTGACTGAAATGTAGTAGCTCCAGTTTTGTTTACCTTAAAAAAAGCACTAGAAAGAAACCTGTAAATAGCACAGTGGTTCTCAACACAGGACAACCACTAAGAATAGCCCCTCTCAAAACACTTGTACAAAATGATCAGTGAGGACAGTAGGACTATTTTTCTGGAAAGAGAATCTATTGCCAATTGACCAGACGAAATTCCAAGCGGTGAAGTCCACAGTATATCTATGGATAATAGCAATTGCTTCCGATTTCTTTACTGACACCTTGACAATCTATACAACATGAGGAGAATGCATGTGGAGCACAGAAAAGTGATACTGATTCGAACTCTGAAGTGATTTCTGGTGTTTGAAACTAAGAACAGAATCCAGCATTGACCATAAGGTAATTCTTGAGGAGTCCAAGAATTAAAAGAGTCTAACTTCTCAAAGTGAAAGTATATGTAGACAGTAGGAAAAGAATAACATTCATAGCTCTCAAAGTGAATGTGGAAACACTGATTTTAGGATGATGCCAACGGTATAGGCAGCAGAAGAACAGAAATCAAAGAATCTGTTACCGACTTTAGGATGTCCTACTTGTCACACAGTCTATACTGATATTTACTTGGATAAATGCAACAATAATCAATTGCCAGATGGAAAGAAAAAAACAGGATAAAGGGCATAAAATCTTAATTAAAGAGGGATAGTGTCATAGCAGAAAGGAACAAGGGGGTCAGCAAGGAAAAACTCCAGGAATATAAAATAATCCCAGTGTCAAAGGACATAAGTTGGAAAAATAATTTTTGTAGCACAGCTAATTTAAAGTATGAAAGCTACTTTCCAAAATAGTCTTCATTTGCAAACAGAGGGTTTGCAGTCACAGTTGAGAGGGAAGAAAACAATGGCAGAGAAAATAATAGATGAACAAAACTGGTAAAAAAAATAGAGCTGGAGCTCAGGCTGGAGGTGTATTTGATGAGATGGGTAAGGGAAAAGGAATACTTAGAGGCTTCAATGTCCAATAAAACTCACATAAGAGGAAGAAAGAATGTGAAGGGGGGGGAAGCAAGAAAAAAAGAAAATCACATTGTAATGGAGAAAAGTCTTCGTTTAGAACTAAAGGCTGTCTGACTTGCAGTGTTATAATATGGATAATTATTCATATATATATGTATAGTTTTATAATATTTTCCACAGTATAATATATATACAGTAGGCCACAGCTTGGGTTTAAATCCTAATTTGTTAAGCATGGATACTGTTTGATTGCTGAGCTCTTAAACATCTATTTTGAAATCTCTGGTGCAATCAAGACAAGCCTACCGCCCATGTTGAGCTCTGACGCACACAGTGGGTGGAAAGTCCCAGCTCTCATCTGTCCTTTCCCAGAAGAGCAGAAGTTGTGGCTACAGGAGTATTTTCCATCCTTTCTGTCCATGGGAGACAATTGCTAATCACCTCTTCTCTAATCTGAGGCCATTGCTGAAACAGAAAGGCCTTCCAGGCACAAAGCAGAGGAAGAGAACGAGTATCGTCTGGCTCCTGTCGCAGCTGGGAACTAATTTTACAGCATCCAGGCTGACACCCGAGTGCCCCTGTGCAAAGGCCTGGTTCCCCCACTGCTCCTGAGAACAAACCAGCAACCTCGGTGAACAAAAATAAGAGCTAAACCCAAATGCTTAAATGAAGCCATCTGGAATCAGAAAAACTATGCAGGTCTGAGCTGAAAAGTGACAGTTACTAATGGTTGCCACAACCTGGAGAATCTGCTGCCATCTGCCTCCCCACTGATTTGGGATGTGTTTCCACCTGGTAGGGCCACAGCCCACAGCTGAACCCGTGCACAAAAGCAGGATGTAAACAGAGCCACATATTAGGGTAATGAAACAAAATTAGTGCTCCTGTCCAGAGGCAGCTTGGAAGTGAAGGGTCCCAAGCATACATAAATTCACCCAACACCTCAGTTAAGGAAGAGTGCAATCACATCGTGCAGTATTAAAGGTTGTCTGATACCGTTTCCTTTTCCTGCGGTGGACAAGATGACAGCACATTGTAATTCTGCCTTTTAAGGTGCTAGTGTCAAACATGAGCCTCCATAGCTTGCAAATAGTACAGACTCTGTGATTAGCACAGGTCAAAATTGTAAGCTTTATCACAAAGTGCTGGTCGCTGGGAGGGATTTACATCAAATCAGCCAGTGTCTCTTCCCTCAGTGATGTACCCTGAATTAGCATTTATTTCAGTTGCACTATTTTTCAAACTTACAAATGCAGAAGAAAATAAATAAATAAATAACAACGATGAATGTTTCACTTAAACATAGTTACCTATTTGACTTTTTTTCTTATCTTGTTTCTCTTCGGATTATTTAACAAAGGCCCTATAAGGAACAGTTGAATTTTTACTTTGCTAATATTTAATGACTTTTCAAACACTTGGCTTTCAAATGCATTGAAGAGTAATTCTTATGAAGCCAACTGCACATTTTTCAACAATTTCACTCTTTTATTCCCTTAAATAATGAACAGAGGACTGAAAATGCTGTTTTGTGTTGCACCTAGAGCACTCACAAAAGCTTTATAGAAGCCTGCACACAAGTGATTATTGAGTATTTCCAAATATATGATAATTCAGCATCTGCAGTCTCCCACAGAGCCTTGTCTCTGTCTTGCTCTTGCTTTCAACATGAAAAAAATCCTGCTGCTTCTCAGCAAACAATCCAAATACAATAATTGTTTATTATGATATACCTTTTGTTCTAAAAAGGATAAGTAGACTGAAACTTTTACATGCTTCCCACTCAGAGGCAAATGCAAAAAAATGTTCAACGTGGTACAAGATCACAGAGTACTCTATGGATTATTTTGCTTTAATATCCAGATGTAGTTGCAAATTCCATTTACATAAGTAATTTTAACATCCTATGCAAGATTTTTAATAACGAATGCCTCATTCAAATCTCCTATATCATTATTGGTGCTGAAATAAGTGACCTGATTTTTTGAAGTACTGAGGATGAAGTCATTTATTTAGATACCCATAAGGACTTTTGGGCATATATTTAGGTTGATGTTTGTTTAAATCTTAGTGTCATAAATGATATTCAAATTATTTATGTAATCTGACATTCATAAATAACAAACTGTTCCTCTGATTCGAATATCTATATCTGCCCAGTCACCAATGCTAAATGCAGATTTAAAATACCTTTTAAACTAATCTGTACTGCATGGGGACATTTTTCTAGCCTAGTCCAGACCTCAATAATTTTACCTTTTTAAGTCCAACAAGCAGTTTGTGTATCTAACATTGCAAGGACTAACTCACTGACCAAGAAATATGTGTACCTCACTAGACAACACAGGTTTTTTTAAAGTAGCAAGGTGATTTTTTCCAAAGAAATGTTATTAAATAGTCCCCTTGAAGGGGTAAGGGGGGTGGAATTTGAATAAAGACATTTCCCATTTGACTAAAGTATTGAAAAGGTTTAGCTGAGCTGGAAGAGGATAAGTTGTTCTGCCTTTTCATTCAAGCAAAGGTCATATCAAAGTCAAAAAGTGCTTGTTTTTCTAATGCTTTCTTTGTGAATACAGAGGCATACCTTGCACGCCCTCACATTCTGGCTGGAACACTTTCCCAAACACTATTTCCAAAATTGTGTACACTTTGAAGCTCCTTACAGTGTATTCTGCTGCAGTAATCTAGGTTATACTCTGAGGTACAGTTCCACAGCTCCTGTTTGTTAAACGGGAAGGCCCTACATCTTATCACCAGGCTTATCCTGGAGATGAGGTCCTGAAGATCGTGCCCTCCATGACCTAAAGATCTACTTTACATTATGAAATTAAAAGCAGTAGGAAGGGATTTTCTTTTTCATGGGCCCTGGACAGCTGATAAAATCCACTTAGCCTGGATAGGAAATAATCTCCCTGAATTAGAAACAATATGAGGCATAAGCTTTGCTTTGCAGAGATTTGATTTGTCCTGGTATAGTTATGCAGACGAAGCAAGGTGGAGATTTGTCTCTTCACACACACAGTTTGTAAAAGGAAAATCTGCGTCTTTTTAGCACCCAGCACATGAGGTCTGTAGGCCAGAATCGAGGGCTTATATATTATAAAATTACAAATTACAAATTATTATTATTATCAGCATTAATAATAATATCAGGCAGTCCACATAGGTCACAAACCTTCTACTAAATTAAAGACTGTTAAATTATTATGTGGTGGTCTTTCAGTTCCCTCGAGCATAGAATCAAAATACTACAAAAATTACTTCAAGACAAGTCTCCCTCACTGAACATATTCTATGCTGTCCTACCTGGGTGCTCAAAGTGCAGCCATAATATTTAGGAAATGAGTATGATCAGGCTAAGTTTTCACTTAAGCTTATTAAAGTAGTTCTGTTCAGTTCTTTCCCTTTTCACTGATAGCATTTAAAACCCAGAAAGGGTCATTGCAGTCATCTATTTTAAAGACTAGCAAAACACAGTCAAGTCTTCTTGGAATGAATTTCTACTTCAAGTCAAATAACTAGGTTGAAAACACAGCAGAGCTTTTTGAAAAAGCTATTTTGAAAAATATCCAATTTAATATTGAAAAATTTCAAGTGCTAGGGAGGCCATCATAACCTTTGAATAGTTGCTTCTATGGATAATTACCCTTGCAATTAAAAATCTGTGTGCTGAATAGAGCTGGAATTTGCCTAGTTTCAGCTTCCAGCCAGAAGATCTTCATGTATCTTAGTCAATTAAAAGCAAGCCTCTTTGATCATCAAACTGCTGTTCCACAAATATGTGTGGAAGAGTCATGATTAAATCACCTTTTACACTGTTTTTTTTTCTTAAAGAAATAGATTTAACTCCTTCAGTGTCTTCCTACTGAGGTATATTTTAATTACTTATAGATATTATAATGACACTCCTCTGAGTCTTCATCTTGGAACTCTTTTCCAAGAGTTGTGGACAAATCTTTTTCAGACTGAACAACCCAGTTACATCCACTTGAATGTGAGCAATTTTATCCTTTCATTTTATGATCAATTCCTGTTTATTTGTCAATACTCAATCCTTTTTCATCCAGTGCAACCTTTTATAGTAAGGAAGTTACTATCTGCTTTAGAAGTAAAATACTTATTTCTGCACTTTTCATATATTTCAAAGGAGTCCCCTATGCTCCTTGTTAATTTTCCCCTGTATTTTACAGATAACCATTTGAAAAGTCATGTTTCTAACACTGGACCTGTGGTGTCATAAACTTTCTATTGTACAGAGATATGACTCTGCTCTTCTAAGGCCACTAGCCCAATTTTAACAGACAGGAAAATTGATAGTTAATAAATAATAATTCAATGTTTTTAGCTTGGGCTGATGTGGGAGAAACAAAACAAAGAAGAAAAAGACAGAAAGGAAAAATCTGTTGAAATAAACTTTATTCTAAGATCCTCCCCTTCTAATCACCAAGTTGCTGGTTCTCAAAACACCCCAACCTGGTGCTCATGCTACCAAACTGTTCTGGAAAAAAACATATGCTCTGAGACTGTTATGTGTAAACATGCAAATGTTTTCAGAATAAGGAGTAAGAGAACTTCCCAAAACGACCAGGTCAGTTTGCAAAGCCTAGTGAAACAAATATAGATCAGAAGTCTAGGCATGCCTGGACTCTAGATAGCCTAGAGTTTTCTGAAGCAAGATTTACATATTCTGGAAAAAAAATTACCTCTGTCTCAAGCTAGTAATTTAGAGCAATTTCTGAGACATCTGATTTCTATTAAAGACCAAACCAAGATTTTGAAAAGTAATTAGGGAATCCAGATGCCCAGACAATGAACATTTCAGAGTCCAGATTTTTAGAAACTGATGAACGGTTTCAGAATTCAGGAAATCCCCCCTTCTGTGGTGTCTCAGACTGAACGCCCCAAATCTCTAGTTGCTTTTAACATTCTTAGCCTTAACGGCATGTATGTAATATGCAAAAGTGAATCTTAATTTAGTGATTGCAATAAAAGTGTAACAACTTGAATTAGAGATATTCAGGCTTCTCTCAAAAATTATAATAATTTCATTTTAGCAAAACATCAGTCTACATAATTCAATCTTCTTTTTTTCAATCAGTTTATTGTAAATATCATGAGTCCCAATTCTAGAGCATATTAGTCTCAAAATACATTACAAACAGTAACAGCAGCATTGGATAGAAGAATAAAAGATGCTTTTGAATTTCATATTCAGAGAAAAATTTATTAAGAAATTTTTCTGGTTCTTTTAAGCTATAAGAACATCTCAGACATCCACCTGAGATTCATAATACTATTTCTCATTGATTGTCATGCCTCTCTGTGTGTAATATATTGGTTCCTCCTATGAATCATAACATCATCAAGATCTCTTGTATACAAGTCCAATTTGCCAGGGGAAAAAACCCTTATAAAAAGAAATTTACATAACCACTGCATACAAATAGGATTAGTGTACAGTTAATAAGAACTGCATTCAAGAGGAGTCAACAGCATTTGCAAGATGTTTAACAGCCAGCATATGAAGTAATTCTGAGATGCAGCTGCATATGGATCATTTTATAGTTTCTTTGTTCTTCACAGGATGCTCTCTCATATTACTATTTTATGCCCAGTTAGTCAGCCTTAGACATCTTGTAAATTCATGGTAACAACATTCCCGTCTATTCAGTGGATCAAGAAACGTGTGGAAAAATCTCATACCTCTCTTTAAAAGATAAAATAATTGATAGTGGAACAAACTGCCCAGAGAGGTGGTGGAGTCTCCATCTCTGGAGACATTCAAAACCCACCTGGACATGTTCCTGTGCAGGTGGACCTGCTCTGGCAGGGGCGTTGGACTAGATGATCTCCAGAGGTCCCTTCCAACACCATATCATTCTGTGATTCTGTGACATCTACAGTCCTTTCTGTGCGAGTACAGTGTGGAAAACACCATAAAGCCAAATTCTAATTTGCTTTAAAATGTTGCCGGAATTATTCATAGGTATAATGTCTGTCTTGGAGGAGCAGCTTAGTGTCCTGGACAGACATGGATTTATCACGATGGGAGCAGAGAAAGTTTAACCTTCCTATTAGTATGTGGAATAGGTATCCACACATAATATCACTCCCACATCGTCTCGGGTGCATGGCCTCCTCCCTGCGATTAGCACCATCTCCGCTCCCTGAAATAAAGGCCTGGAAAACTTGGCAGTGAATGCTAATTCTCATAGCGAGTTCACCTTGTCGGCTTAGTAATATGGGCTGACTTTATAAAACAAAGGGACATAAACTTGGACACCTCCACCTTCTGACATTCCAGTTATTTTCAGAAAATGCCAGTTCTACGTTTTTTAAGGCTGAATTCTCATAACCTTACAATGGCCTGTGAGAAAAGTGCTGACAGCTTATTCTTTCCCTTTTGTAAATTTGTCACTTGCTGGAATGCCCAAAGATTTCATACTGTTTGCACTGTGTTTGTGAGAAACCTGCAGCTGGAGAGACTGCGCTCCAGAGACCCTCAGAGCGGCTGGACGAGAGCGGTGTTTTGGAACATCCTTCCACGTGGGGTTTTTGTGTATTTGCCCACCCTGCTGTGAGTTTTCTCAGCCCAGTTGGCAGCCAGCTTATTCTGTATCACTACTCTGCCGGCAATTACAACACAAAGCCCAGACGAAACTTGACACGCTGACCATGATAACACACTTTCCTGTGAAAGGAGGGAGAGATGCTGAAAACTAGCAGTTAACATTCCCCTTTTTCCCCAGGATGCAAGCTTACTTGTTCCTGTTAGAAAAAAGGAATTTAGTTTGTGCATGAACGTGGAAGGCACCGTTCACTCTACACAGTGGCAGAGGCACACAAATGTGAGTCAATCTGTGCCACTTAACCTTGAAACCAGGGTTCAGTCCCCTATCTATGTAGCTGGGGCTGACTGGCTAAAAATACCCGGGAAAAGTGCTAAAGAGAGGCAATTAAAATGTTTCTACAATATTGGAACAAATTTTGGGGGGGCGGTTCATTAGTCTGCTTAACAAGGCTGAGGCTGACCTCAATTTTTCATAATATAACTAAATGTGTGAGGCCAGTAATTTAAAACCAACCTTGACTTTCATATTTTCTAACAAATACAGAGAAAAGAGATTTTGTCAGCTGCCCAGGGATAAATGGAAGTAGTATTTAAAAAAGGTCAAATAAAATTGCCCTAAAAACTGTGTGATAAATCAAAATTCATTTCCAGTCTGAGAATACAGTATGCAAAAATGTCATCATGTTATCGACATTCTAGCCAGCTATATGCGTCCAGTATCATATTTGTCTGGTAAGAAAAATCAAAGACCAATATTTTTGACTCTTCTTAGCACTATAAACTGCTCAGAATTATGGGAGAATGAACTAATTTTTTTTCTTACTTCTAGGTCTCTACAACTGTTCAGTGCAGCTTCCTGCTCCTCAGTAAATGTCACATCCAGCTGGAGACAAAACAGGACTATGTAGGGACCCTGGCTCAGTGAAACTTCCTAAGAGCCAAACTGAGCCTATTTTAACATTCAGGTTTACTAATTTAAACTTCCTTCTATTTTTTATTTTTTTAAGAAATCTATTAAAATGTACTAAATTTGATAAATAAATCTGTGAAGAAAAATTAATTCAAAATGGCTTCAGACATATTTTTCTGATCAAGATCACATTTTTAAATGGTAGCTAAGTTTGCCTGACATATACTTTTTATTGCATTATTTGATTTCCTGATTCAGAAGGTATAGTCTGCACCCATGACTATGGGCTAGATTCAGATTGTTGATTTCTTTCCTATCTTTTGTTCATGTGCTATGAAACATTAATTTATTAACCCTGGTAACAGCCTATTTCACTACTGCCCACAGACTGCTTCTCAGAAGCATGGGTAAGACAAGATATCAAAACAACCATGTTTAACATATTTTCTGATTTTTCAGTTTAGAATATTCCTGAAAACTGCATATCTCCATCTACTCATAAAAGAGCACAGATATCTCTGCTGTAAATATTGTATGGAGAATTATTCTTCAATCTAGACTTATTTATGTGGAAGACAGCAGGCTGTGGGCAATAGAGACTTCTGCATTTAGCAATAAAGAGAATAAAGACTTCATGCTTCTAGCCAGCCCCACTGACTTGGAATCAGTTATTGAATGTTAACAGCTGATACTTATTTGTGATCATTTTGCTGCAGAGGCTCCTGATTATCTATGGATGGCAATATGCCCCTTGCAAGGTAATATGCCAGTTTTCCAGGACACAGCTGCCAGTCAACTGCGAGTTGAGGTGGGGAGAGTATATTGCGCTGCCAAGACCACCCCATCTGTATGAAGAGCATTGTTTTTTGAGAGTGGCATACCAGTGCCAAATGCCCAAGCCAAAATGAACTACAAGAAGAGCTACAATAGAAGAGAGGATGACGTGATGGTTTCAGGCACTTGACTCTGCCAGAGAGAGGTTGAACTGCTGTAGGTACCCTGGGCAGCCCACGAAGAGCACAGGTGTCCAGCATATGCAGCAAAGGATGCAATCACCAAGCGCTCATACAACTTACATTTTGGGAGAGAAAACTGTCTTAAGTGCTGATAAGCAAGAGTAGCAGAGCCCAGGATTCACATATTACATTTGCCTTGAGAAAACTGAGATAGTCCAAGCACATGCTGTGACTGATTATGCGTTACTAGCTATCAAAAAAGCAACTTCGACAGGTACATTATTCACACTTTGGTCATATTTCCAGTTTCTGTTGGTCATGACTTTCTGCCAACCAAAGTTATGTATCCTTTTATCTACTTACATAACTTTTTATATAACTCTTTAAAGTTGTGTTTTAAAAACCTTTCCAGCAATATAAAATCTTAAGTTGTACAGACACAAACTGTGTTCCTAAGATATTTAACACTCATGCTAATGTTATGCTTTTAATGTAAGTGCTACAGAGACCTGTGTGCTAATTGCAGAATGTTAACCAAGAACACACCAAAAGTCAGAAGTAAAAAGATAAGTAAAATCTAAGCACCGCCCAACATGATCAACAAGTGGGGTACTGCAGTACTACTGCATAAACCTATGTCTTGAGCTTGATCCATTTCGTGACATTCTTGCAACTGCTGATCCAACATTGGTACATGTGATTTATAGCTATTCTGCTGACTGGAAGTAACTGAGCACTCTACGTCATAACCCTAATCAGTATATCTGATGAAATATCATTGCAAGTTGTACAGGTTATGAGATTCAGGATGTTTTTCTAATGCTGATCGATTTCTATTTCTGTTGATGTCTTCATTACTCAATAGCGTTTGCGCACCACAATTTAAGAAATTATGTTTACCATTGACTTATTTACAGACTGCATATTTTAATTGGATAATTGTATGCCTGAATAGTTACCCATGTATTTAGATCCTTTATTGAAAAGCAAAATTCTTCAGCTACTGACCAACTAACAGCAGGTTCCTCACGTAAATACCATGATTAATTCATTTACAATTTACAAAACTGAGGGTTTCAAAGCATTTTCAGAAATAGTCCTTCCAATAATGTAAAATTGGTCTACTTTTACTCAAACATATTCAACCATATATTTTTTATTATTCAGTCAACTCTGCTAATGTATCAGAACACTGAACTCCATTGAAATTGTGTAATTGTTGCCTTTAAATGAGCTGATTTCTACGAAAAATCGTTATCTTGATCTGTTATCCTTTCAGAAATGATTTCTGTAATGACTAACTATTAAATACTAATTAAAATGTCATTAACAATTGTATTTAAGTTATTTAGTTAAGAGGGAGTAGGTAAACGTAAGAATCCATAATAAAATCCTAAAGATCTCTAACTTAATAGTTACAAAATCCTATATTGCATATTAATATTGATTGATAGGCTGGGTTTTTTCCCACCTAATGTCATGCACATAGCCAAAGAATCTAAAGGAAGAAAATATAACTTTTAAGAGTTATCATCTCCTCTACAGCTGGTAAAGAAAGACAATAACATCTTGAGGTCAATTCATGTGACTAGAGATGGAACTGCTTTCTGAAGATGTTTATCTCTTTTAATTGCTTATTGTAGAAGAGTGTAATAAATATACTCCAAACCTACATACCTTGGTTAACCTAAAGTTATGATCATCTGAAATTCTGTTGAAGAAAGTAACACTCTGTTGCTTAATGAACCAGACTAGCTGAGCTAACCCAAGGGGCCTGCATGTTCGGAGAAATGTGATTCTGAACAAATCTCTAGCAAAATAAATAAGTTAGTAAAGGTCAGCTTTCATCTACAATTCTTAACTTCTTAGTTTAGTAAGGCTTCTGAGATATTTTTTCCTCTGATGAAAAATATACACTAAAACTTGTGTAAAGAGTATAAAACTTGTATAAGAGAAACACCAATGCATTTTTTTTCCCATTAGGGAAAAAAAGAGGTAAAAAGTCTTTCAATTTGTGCAGTTATCTCTAGCTCAGAAAGTAATTTTTGACATAACATAGTTTTAGTCTCTTGAGTGCATGGTTGAAACTCTATTACTGGACTTAAAAATATATAAATTTACATAATATAAAACTTTTCTGAAATACTCTTAAGACCACCACATCATGATGTAGGGTGACTGATAAGGGTGCAGAGAAGAGACTATAGGATCAAACAGTTCTTTTCCCCTCACAGTATGGCCAGGTTAGTGTAGGCTGTTACTTCCAACTACAGCTCCCCTTTGAGCCTCGAGAAAAGGGGCTGAAATTACACAGCCTACTATCTCCACAACTTCTTGAGGCAGAAGAGATTTCTCGCATGGTAAATCAGTTTATACCTTTCTGACTACACCAGAATACACTTTATTGAACAGTCTGAAGTCAATTCTCTCATTAGCTAAACCACGTTTTGAGATGAGACCCATTAAAATGCTCAGGCACATGCTGAAAATGGCTGTTTGTATTTACTGAGGCAGTAACTCCTTTGCCAGGTTCATTTCATGCTCTAACAAAAAGGAAAACCCAGCTATCTATCAACTCTCAAAAAAAGCCCACACAAACCCAAAAAACACCCCCCAAAAAACCCTAATGAAAATATGGTCCAAGTGTAAAAACAACCACTCCCCTTCTCCAAATTAATAATACTCAAAGGCAAATCTGCCTGACTAAATGGAACATAACTGTCTGGGAACTACAAAATATCAAGGCAGAACTGTACTGATATTCAATTTTTAATATGTTGATATTCAACACATTTATCTGCACATTTTTGTAGTAGGGATATTTCCTTTAAATAATCTTGGAAAAATAGCTCAGCTTTACTCTTCTGAAATTATACCTGTTTTCAGATTCTATCAGCAGCAAAACCTACCATTTGAATATTGACAGCAGCAGTTCTTGATGCTTTACACCTGATACCGGCCAACGTCTATTTCTGACCCATTCACTCAAAGTAAAGGGACAGGGAAGTGAGATTTTCACTTTCCCCTCCTCTTATTGCCCACTGACCACCATTTCATCTGAGGCAACTGCTCAAAAATCCTCACCTTTACCTTGTGCCAAAAAGTCAGGAAATACCTTTGACAGCAATCAGAACAAAATTAGTTTCATTGGGATATAGATTCCTATCTTGGGAAAAGAGAATGTCAATAATATTAATGCTGACAAAAATTTAAACAAGCAGACTGAAATTTCTATAATCAGGCATTACCAACAGCTGTGTGTTTCTTACCTATTACATTTGTAGTTGTGTTGTAATGTCATTAATTTAAAGGTTCTTTTCCCTAATGATAGCTGCGAAAATCAAACTGCAATTCTAAGTATGCACAGCAACTGAACTCTATAAACCATAGAATTCCTCTCCTCTGTTGTCCTGTCACCTGTTCTTTAATTTACAAGGCCTCCTTATTCAAATAATGAATAACCTACATACACCTGGTGCATCAGATTAAAGAGTTAATTTTCCATTTCAGTTCAACAGTATTCCCACACTTTATAGTCTAACTTCAGGAAATGAATTATGAAGCACCACATTTTACATATAAAGGAAATTAAGGTTGATTCTGTCTTATTTTAATCTTTATCCATCATCTGAAAAATTAGCTTCTGATCACTGGGATACTGTATACTAGGATGAATACAGGTTATACAAGAAGAAACTATAATTTTGAGTTTAATCAGATTTATTTTTTTTCATAAGAAATAACTGTTATAGATTTATGTGGGAGGCAAAAAGTAACCTTCTGGGCTCTTAAAGAGTCCATCATCACTATTCTTGACTTCTCTAATGAAATCCTAACAATGATAAACAAATACCAACTAAAGAAACCTTTTAAAAATGTGAATTAGAAGTTAATTTTTAAAAAATTTAAATGTTACAAGCAAAATCCACAGGTGTGTTTACTGCAGTTGAGCAAAAAGAAAACAAAAGAATATAAGACTTTCATTACAAATGTCGGCAAGAACACCATAGGTAATTCCCATCTTTCAGTGTAAAGGAAGTTTCATTAAGTACATGGGATGTCCACATTACCAGACAGTTTTATTCTGGACTACTTACAGTCTGGTCCATGCATTGAACAGCCGCTAGTGGTTCTTCCTGTTCCCTTTCCTTCACTGGAAAGAGAATGTCAGCTCTAGAAAATGTTTCAACCTGCACAAGATGTAATTTCCCCCTAGAGGTGACTACTTTCCTTCAGGGACTGTAGAAACAGCATCTGGTCACTCTATTTTTAACTTAGTTACCTCAGACAAGTGCCTAACCTAGGCAATATAAATTTCTTGTTATTAAATATTACTCATGATCTTAGCTTCCAAGAACACCTTTCCTCTACTTTTTCCACATTAAGCATTCTGCTTCCTAGCAACTTCTCGACTAATTTATTATTCTCTGCACTATAAGACCTTAACTTTTCTTGCTAATAAACACATTTCTAAGCATTTTCATCTGCCAAAACTTCCATTCTTCTTCTCACATCTGTCCATTTGCCATTTTCACGTTAAACATAACATTATATTTGAGTATCTTAGAGCATTTAGGAAACATTTTACTTCTGAAGCTTTTTGGATCATGCTGCAAATACATGTAGGTAAAAGCATATTAGCGAAAAATGGCTCCATTAGAATGCATTTGTTTATTATCACTGTTTTTAAAGGATGTCAACTTGACAGCATAGCAGATGCAACTTCTTTCTTATTGATAAAAATGAGCAAGAAAATGTGACTCTCAGCATTGCTTCAGCTTTGAACCAAAAAGAAAAAACTAAAGCTCCAGAAGTTAAATCTACACTGTACAGAAAACCTAATTTTCTGTACCTGTTGACTGAATGTTTTCCTCTGTGTTCAGATTGCCTTCAAAGAGACTAGACTAAAGAGTGCTTTTTGTCATCTTTGTACATACATATCAACATTTCACATAGTGCAATAAATATCCATTGGACAATAAGTACATGTAGTCATTACAATCTCAAATAGCAAAATTTGTATGCTATTAACCTGCAGTTAAATTGTGTGCCCATATGGATATACACAATCTAGTCCTCTCTTTTTATTTGTATGCTGAAACACAGGTGTGTGGACCTCAACAAGTATTAATTTGTGCGAAGGACGACAGTCTAATTCACCTCTCATATAACACGAGTTCTCCAAATACTTTTGTTGCCAACATGGCACTCTGTGAATCCATATGTGTGTCTGCATGTGCATGTGTGTGCATGAATGAGTGTGAACACAGGACAAGAGAAAAAAGTGTTGAAATGGATCATCACTCGATTAAGCAGTAAGCTCATTCATTTTATGGAGATCTAATCTTTCCTTGATAGGTACTTACTCCTGCTACTTAGGAGCAATACACAGTCATCAGGAAAAGAACTTTGATTGCAAAAAAAGAAAATAATTCAATACATTTAGTTAACACATTTCTTTCTTCCACCAAATGACAGTCTGTTCTATGTCATATCTTAGCCAGCAGTAAGAATACCTTAGTGCTTTACACACCCCACTGCGTAGGTCCTACCTCACTACATCAGCACTATTAATACAATATATCTGTCAAGGCTTATTAAAATTCTTTTTGATGTGTATCTTGGCTCATAAACCTCCACACTGTATTGATATTGCCTAAGGGAATGTCCTTGTAGCACTGAATCTCTGCGAATGGGATGATAAAAGAGAAATGTTCAAAACTTTAAAAAGTTCGGTCTCTAGCAGAGCTTTCTCTTCCAACACCTCTTTTGAAGAGTGTTTTGTGTTGTCACTCTACAGCTATTGTTCAAAAAATGGTTTACAGAACATTTTAACTCCTAGAGGAAAAACTTTCTTATAAATAAATAATTGATGGATAAAAAGCAGATGATATATCTCAACCCATTTTCATAGATGTACACTTTTCAGTGCTTTGTATACATGTTGTGCATGTACAGGGAGCCTCAAGTAGCAAACAAATGCTGGAAGCCAGTTCACTCACTAGAGTGAGCAAGAATTTACCAAGTCAGCTAGAGAAGTGACTTTTGTTCACGTTCTTCCTCATGTATGTAATCTCTTCTGCTTTTCTTTTCTTAATTAATTTCCACAGGGCACAGGAATTGTCCTTAGGGATTGCAAACACTGTGCTGCCCAGTTTGGAACACATGATGCTATATGCTTTAGAAACATATTAAACTTTTACAGTGTGTTTAAATTAAATCACATGGGTGAAATTTCACTGATGATTTTATGTGAATTGAACTACATATGATGATAGTCTACCAACATTTTACCTGTGTTAACTTGTAGGGCTGTTCTTATGCCTTTAAATGGTCATTTCTTGATTGAAAATCTGTTATTCCACCCAAATTTCCTCAGCAATAAGTTTCCATCAGTAAGTTCTTCAGTCTCCTTACAAAGTCCTTTACCTTAATAAACTTTGTTTTCTACCTGATTTTATACAGATCTGAACAATCAGACCCTAATCAAGTTCAGATTGAAGTCAATGGCTAAGGTACTTTTTACTGATTCAAGAGGGAAACCGGGAGGAGGGAGAGGGAGGCACAGATGGAATCTTAAATACAGAATTGACTTTTATATATAAAGATATGCACTGTACTGATGTATGTACATTCACAGTGCTTCAGTACTAGGCTAAATCTGGAAGACATTTCTCTCTGAAGCAGTTTTGGGGAATGAGACTGAAAATAAGATATGGCCATAGGTTGCTTTCTTTGGGGTTAGGGTAAAAATTAGACAGTTGAGCTATTTCGGGTTTAGCATTTATGTCTCCTGCTCGCCACTTCCTCTTTTTTTATTTTTAATAAACTTTGTTGTATAATTTTTTTTTTTTCACATTTTTGACACTCTTAAAAAATTCCTGTAACTAAATACAAAAGACTGTAAAATAAATTGGAGGGAAAAATATAGTAATAGATATTGGCAGCCAGCTTCATCTGTTAGCTTTGGAGATTCCAGAGCATGAATTAATCTGCTAATATCCTTCACCCAAAATTTTAACTCTGATTTAAGTGAAAAACTGAATTGTGTTCATTTCTAGTTGGTACTTTCTGTCTCCCTTTTGAATGCTGAACGCTACATACAATGAATTATGCAACAATAAAAAAAATTGTATTGAATTAAGAGATTTCTTTAACCTCATACTTACGGCCAGCAAACATCCTGAGGGCTCCCAAAAGAACTTCAGTTTTGAGGATTGGTGCGGAAGTTTCTGACAGCAGTTTGTCCTGTGGTTTGGTTTTTATATATTTTTCTTGAAAAGCAGATGTGCACTGTTCTTTACAAACAGATGTGTGATGATGAAAGATACACAGGTGCTTATCTTTCCTACAAAAATACATCTTACACATGATGGATAGGTTGCCAGGAGTTTTCTGAACATCTTTCCATTCTGTCTTCCTATACTCTATGTGGTAGCAGGTTACTCCCTTGAAGTTTACCTTAAGATCTCTGGGACTAAAGGCTGCAGTGTGCCTTGAGCAGTCTTTGTGCTGGACTTCAAACTAACTGTTAAAATAGCCATTCCTTATCCAAAGAAATGTCAGTGTAAATTCAGAGCTGACACTTAAATTGGAAGAAAACTGTTTTGGTTTTTTTTTTTTCATTCAGGCTATCCTTTGCATACTAGTGTAGGCAATTAAATTATTGTTTTAAATAAATAATGAATTGACTGGTGCTCTAATACTAATATAGTCAGGTAAAGCCAACAACAACAACATAAGCATAGATTTAGCCTGAAGAAATTAGACGCGTAGATGCCTCTAAGATGCCTCTTCCTTCTTCCACTGGTAAATAGGTTAGTACAAAAGGCAGATCTACGCCCAGATCCAAAAAGAACACAGCAATATGACAGGTAAAATTGCAAACATGACAAAAGGCTACCAGTTTGGGGTGTGGAGCTCACAAGGAGGAGTTTGTCATCTAATATGGGTTTGGATACCAGCATAGTGAAAGGGGAGAGTCGGGCACTTATGGCCACATCTATATGGGTGAGAATTAAGTCAGACTTAATTCTAATTCCCTGTTCTGTCAACACTGAAGATCATAGGCTAAAAGAAGATGGTGCTTGAGCTGAGAAGCTTTTCCTTATATGTTTCCATGGTTCCTAGGCCTGATCTGGTTTGAGTTCGTAGACCTTAGACGCCACAGACCAAAGTTGGTCAATTATTGCATTCCCCAGACAGAGAAGACTAAGTGCTTAGATCCATATGCCTTCACTTGGTTTGGGTCACGTCTGAAAAACAGGGTTCATAACAGCCACCACAGCCTGCTATAACATCATAGCGAGTGGCGGAACTGTTGAGCCAGCAAATTGCTGAAGAGAAGAATGCAGCTTCTGATTTCTCTCTTTCTTATATTTAAACACTGAAGGTAACTTTTGTGAAATTCAGATCCGTATCTTTGGTGGCTCAGGTTTCCTTCTACCAACCAGATGCATAAAACCTCAATTTAAAGTAGAACAATTAGATCAGTGTTTTCTGTTGTGGAGAGAACGGCTGATGCTTTGGCATAACAACTCAGCATGCAGAGCACTTACTCAGGAAATGCGAATTAAGTGTACTATCCCTGCTTAGCTTTGTCAGCTTGCCAGATATTGCCTTATACACACTCGTTTTTGGATTCAGGGATAATGCCAACATATGGACGTGAATGAAAGAATCATGGGATGAAAAGTACAAAAGGCAAGTGTGGATGCAATTCAACTCTGTTGCTTGGTGATACTGAAAATCATGTAAGTGGGGGGTAAAGTGGGGAGTCTGTACATGCTTCCTGAACAAATCCAGTAATTTCTCCAGTGGCGTGTTCATGTAAAATTGATAAACATTCTAAATCAAAGACCAGAAGTCAAACTTGCACAGTGCTGGGACAGGCCTGAACATCAAAATATCTCTGGTAGTTTTAAAAGAAAAACCAGTTTCAAGAATGGGGAAGTTGTTCGCAGGCTAAAACTGTGCTGAGGTACTGGGGAAAAGCAAAACCTTGTACACCAGCTGCTAAAGGATGGCAAACCATTCTGAAGGACAAGCAGGCACTACTTGTTTTAAAATCCTCTCTCTATACACTTAGTTTATGCTCTTGGCCATGTAATCGTGACAGATATGTATAGGTGAGGTCAACTAAATCCTCCTGATCTTATTGAAAGCTCTGCTTTTCCACTGTTTTGTCTGGTACATTTAGTTTTTTCTCAATAAATGAATTCTTTCTAAGGGCTTTAAGAAAAGGAAGAGAAAGGGCAAGGAGGAAAACAGAAAAAGAAGAAAGATCAACGGTAGCCTTAGATATGTGGACTGAAAAAAATGACATTTTCTCTTCAGAAAAGATTATGGAAAAAACTCAGCAAGCTTGTGGCATAAAAATCTCCAATAAGAAGCAGACACTGGAGAATGGGGATAAGTATAAAATTTTACAGATGACCAGAACTGTTATTTTCCTGACAATGAAATGATTCATTTTGTATTCCTATGTTCATACTATCTTTTATTTTTTTGATATTTATTTTGAGATGTAAGACTTAGGCAGACAATGAAGCCAACTGTCACTGACCTCTGAATAACTGATAATTGAACTTAGATCCACATCATTGATTTCAGATCTCATTATTTTAAAGTCTCAAAGAAATTTGACGTTTTTAGTGTGTTGCTGATGACCTTGTTGACTATAACACTTAAGCAGATATTAATTTAAATTCCAGTTAGTATTTCTGATGAGTTTTAGGTAACTCAGATATTTCCTTGACTAATGTTTTCTGTAGAAACCTGAAGGCAGAACCTATTAGTTTTTGTGCTTCTGGTTCACGTGAAAGAAAATGAATTGTTTTTATCAAATAGTGACTGGAAAACAGTGTCTCCATAGGCTGACTATGAAACAGGATGAAGGCAAACTGTAAAAAGGGTTATTCTAAAAAGTCAGCATGTTGCAAGACGATATAGATCTCCTTGCATTGCTTAACATTCAGACTTTTCAATCTCCTTCTTATTTCCATTTGATTCTTCTGAATTTATTTTATTGTCTTGTGCTAAAATAGCAAAAATGTAAAACCTGCTGTAAGATTAACTACAGAAAAGGTCTAAAGGTCATCCACCTGGACTTATGCAAAGCGTTTGACACTGTCCTGCATGACATCCTGGTCTCAAAATTCGAAAGACATGGGTTCAATGGATGGACCGCTCGGTGGATAAGGAACTGGCTGAATGGCTGCACTTAAAGGGTTGTGGTCAATGGTTCAATGTCCAATTGGTGGCCAGTGACGAGTAGAGTTCCTCAGGGGTCGGCACTGGGACCAGTGTTGTTCAACATCTTTGTCGGAGACATGGGCAGTGGGATAGAGTGCACCCTCAGCAAGTTTGCCAACGACACCAAGCTCGGTGGCGCGGTCGACACACTGGAGGGAAGGGATGCCATCCAGAGGGACCTGGACAGGCTTGAGACATGGGCTGGTGCAAATTGCAAGAAGTTCAACCAGGCCAAGTGCAGGGTCCTGCACCTGGGACATGGAAATCCCAGGCACAAATACACATTGGGCGGAGAATGGCTGGAGAGCAGCCCTGAGGAGAAGGACTTGGGGGTGTTAGTGGATGAGAAGCTCAACATGAGCCGGCAGTGCGCACTGGCAGCCCAGAAAGCCAGCCGCATCTTGGGCTGCATCAAGAGAAGTGTGGCCAGCAGGTCACAGGAGGTGATTCTACCCCTCTACTCTGCGCTTGTGAGACCCCTCCTGGAGTACTGTCTCCAGCTTTGGAGTCCTCAACACAGGAAGGACATGGACCTGTTGGAACGGGTCCAGTGAAGGGCCACAAAGATGATCAGAGGGATGGAGCACCTCCCCTATGAAGACAGGCTGAGAGAGCTGGGGTTGTTCATCCTGGAGAAGAGAAGGCTCTGGGGAGACCTCATAGCAGCCTTCCAATATCTGAAGGGAGCCTATAGGAGAGCCAGAGAGGGACTCTTTGTCAGGAGATGTAGTGACAGGACAAGGGGTAATGGTTTTAAATTGGAAGAGGGGAGATTTAGATTAGATATTAGGAGGAAATTCTTTACTGTGAGGGTGGTGAAGCACTGGAACAGGTTGCCCAGGGAAGTTGTGGATGCCCCATCCCTGGAAGTGTTCAAGGCCAGGCTGGATGGGGCTTTGAGCAACCTGCTCTAGTGGAGGTGTCTCTGCCCGTGGCAGGGGGGTTGGAACTCGATGATCTTTAAGGTCCCTTCCAACTCTAACCATTCTATGATTCTATGATAAATCTAGGAGGGTCAGCAAGCTCCTAGGTGAGCCAAGCTTCTTCACCGTTGTTATTATTATCATGACTTGTTTGTGTATTATGACATGCATTAGGATACAACCTTTGTTCTAGGAATTCCTGTGAAAAAGTTCTACATTTTCTTTTTACATAGCTTCTGCAGGTGCCATATCAACATCTTTTATAGGTGGGAAATACAACGGGTATGAAAACTTTGAAGGATTGTGTGTAAAATGTGCTTTGCAGCAATCCTAAAGAAAATCTTTATTTGAATGTTTATTTTTTATAATGTGTCATGGCAATGTTTAATGACATTGTTAAACTAAAATACTTTCATTTTGGTTCTTAATATATAGATAGAATTTTCATGTAGAGCTGAACTAAAGGATATTTTCTGTGCCATAGACATTTAAAAAAAAAAGCATATACTGAGCAAAAGCACAAGTGCCTAAAGGGTGGGTTGAAGGATGATGGAGCCAGACTCTTTTCAGTGGTTTCCAGCAATAGGACGAGGGGCAAGGGGCACAAGCTGGAACATAGGAAGTTCCATTCAAATATGAGGAGAAACTTCTTTCTGGTGAGGGTGACAGAGCACTGGAACAGGCTGCCCAGGGAGGTCGTGGAGTCCCCTTCTTTGGAGATTTTCAAGACCTGCCCTGATGCAGTCCTGGGTAATGTGCTCTAGGCAATCCTGCTTCAGCAGGGGAGTTGGACTAGATGATCTCTAGAGGTCCCTTCCATCTCTGACAACTCCGTGATTCTGTGATTCCATGAAAAGCACTGTAATCCAAAGATCTTTGCTTATGACTGATACAAAGAATCCAGGAAGAGAGGACTACTGCAAATATTGAGATGTGAAGTGGTAGACAGTAGGAATAAACCAGGCTGGTAGACCTAGTTAAGGGATACTGAGCAAGACCAAATACCTTACTGAGCAGTATGACTCAGTTAAACTCAGGTTATTAAGGTCAGTACAAAGCTAGCTGAATTAAATTTTAGGACCTAAGAAATGGAGAGGTTGGGCTGGATTATATCTGGCAATTCTAATAGATAGGACATGGACCACAGCTTTTGCAGACCTCCTACCTCCATTTTCCTTTTGTTGGAGTTGCTGTTTCATTTTAGACCTTTTCTCCTGAGCTGCTTTTCTGGGACATCTGATGTTCCAGTGCACAGAAAGTGGAAAATAGATCAGTGCACCTGCAGTAAGTCTGGCATATCTGGAAGGTGTCTGATTTCTTTTCTCATGAAATGTCTGCAAATTAACTGGATCAGTTTACGTCCCTTTTCTTTCCAGGAAAGGAGGAAAGATTTCCTGCATAGCTGAAGAACTTCAATTCCAAGGATACTGCCCACAAAGCACTCCAGTGTAGATAACCCTCACTCTTGCTTCTATGCCCCAGACATCTCTGAGCCCTGAAACTCCCCATGCTGGATAATCCCTGGACTCCCTGCCTGAGGAACACCAAGGGACAGGAAGAAGGAAAAAAAGAATGTGGCCCATTCACAGCATGGTATGATGCAGTTCTTGGAAAGATATACTAATTCAATTAAAACTCAAAAAAAAAAAGACAAAAAAAACCCTTAAAAAAATAGACACAGAAGCAATCATAAAAGCTATGCTTGCTCAGCTGGGCTGTTTCTAAACTAACAATTTGAACTAAGGATTAAAGTTTAGTGAAAACCAAGTCTTTTTTAGATCTCCTTTCCCTCTGTGACTTTAACAACCAAATCTCTTCAGCCAATGAAGTTAAAATACACAGGTCGTGTATCTCTTGATCTGTCACACTCTACAAATCACATTTTGCAGCACTAAAGTATTATTTGTTTTGGCTTTTAATTACCTAACTTATCAGCATGTAGTATTTCTCCCCCCCTCCCTACAATAATTACATTTTGAATCAGTGTGACATTCAATATTGACCTTTATTTATGGCTCCCACAAACTGTTGAATGTTTATTTATAAACCATGAAAAGTAGAGTTTGTAAGAATATTGATTCAGCGTATTAGAAAAGCAGTGGTCTGGCATTCTGTGAGTAAAAGTAATCACAGGCAATTACTAGAGACTGCTTTTCACTACTAATCTTGGGTTTAACCTTATAATTGTATTACTGAATTTGTTTCACTTTGCCCATATATCACCAGGTTCCTAATAAGAAGTCTGATATTAACATAATTTAATAATATTCAGGGGAAGAATGGTTTTAATTGGTTTAAAAAGAGGGAGACTTATAACCTATACCATGCAATGAGAAAAGTACTGTAACAGCCTTTTTTATTTTTCAATAAATGATAATTAATATTTAAATGTATTAATGAAATAAGTTCTTAGTGCCTGGGTCACAAATCTTTGATGTTGATGCCACTAACAAAATCACTAACTGCTCCTAATGATGCCCCTGAGCTAAGATTCACTTTACTCCTGGTATAAAATCTACTTTCATTGCTGCTAGCATGAATTTGCAAGTGTGAAAGGCAAAGTTAAACTAAGAACAATTTTTCTTGACATTATCCCAGTATATAATGGGAAGAAAGTGGCCAAATTCAGAAAAAAAAACCCTCACAAAACAGCCAGACTTAGAGAAAAGCAAAACTAGCAAACAATAGCTAAAAACCTAGACCTGTGTAAATAAAAGTACTCTGCACTCACTTGCTGTTCCTAGTGAGCCAGATTCAGTGCAAGAACCAATGAAGATGTAACTGTCTCCCTGGGATTAAATTAGAGCTCTGAGCAGCAGTGGGTAATGACAGCTGCCTAATGACTGTGCTTTTGGGTAGGACTGCCCAGTCATACTTCATTATTTGTTGGGTTTTTTCTACTAAACGCATACGTTGTCAATGTGAATTTGCCCAGGCTAAACCATGAAATCAAGACAAGTCAGGTTTAAGATGCTATGTTCACAAAAAATAAAAAATAAATGTGCCATTTTTTTTTTTTTCTATAACTTTTAATTAAAAGTACATAGAAAGAAAACGTTTCCAGGAAAAATATTCTTTGGGTGGAATTCTATCCTGATGGGATAACACCCTGTTAGTGAAACAGTTCTGCCTGTACCAACTAGTACAGTATTTTTGGCAAATTTGTTTCCGGTTAGGGATTTAGACCGTCTTTTGAAATACCCTGTTTCGGTCTTAATCTTTTATTGGAAACTAGTTCTGTTTTCTATAATCTGTGTTTGATCCAGAGCTCTTCCTTTATTTAATGAAAAAAATTCTCCAGAACATCAAGTTTTATAATTGTTCTAATTCAGTTATGAATATATTTGGGAAAAGTATTTCAGGAATCATAAGCTCCTATGGAAGTCATAAAGACCCTCCGTTTTTTTAAAATTTTATTTTAATTTAAAATTTAATTTTAAAATATTTCTTTAATTTTAATTGCTTTATTCCCCTAATTTTTTTTTTCTGCTTACATATTCCACCGCTCAGTAATAGCTCAAAGAGAGTATTATGATCACTGAGAATGCTTTTTTAGAGTCAGAGAGAATAACTTAACATTATTTTCTTGTAAATTATCCAGAGCTCAGCCATAGTAAAAGATGAACATGAAAAATATGCATACATTTTTTCTCTCACATTATTGGAAATCACAGCTGGCAGCAACTTCAGAAATATTTTCAGTAGTTTCTCCAGTTTAACATTAAATACTAGATCACAGCTGCTCAGGAAGGTTTGTTTGGTGTTTTTATTTTGTTTTGTTTTGGTATTTTTTTCTCCAGGAATAAGTTGAGAAAAGGAAAATGCATTTAAAACCATTGACATTTAAATATGCTATATTTTTTATGAGGAAAGGAAAAGAATAGCAAATATTTTCCCCATTAAATGTTAACAAAGCAGAAAAACCCATTGTACAAGTTTTTAGGATCTGAAAAAGTAGTAGAAAAACAGGTAGTAGAAAATGTTACCAATTATTTCTGAGCCCGTAGCTCAGAAAGTCCATAAACATCTACTAACTATAGCTTAAGAAAGTGTACTAGGTGAGAAGCTCTGCTCCTATACTGACCTTTAAACTACTGGGCACTGAGGTAAAAATCAACTAAACAGACTTCTGCTGTGCCCAAAATGGCAGTTATGTGATATATTGAATATTATGTATTGAAGCTGTGTCAAGGGAAGTTCAGGTTGGACATTAGGAAAAGGTTCTTCACTGAGAGGGTGATCAGTCACTGGAACAGGCTC
Source organism: Numenius arquata (assembly GCF_964106895.1). Lineage (NCBI taxonomy): Eukaryota > Metazoa > Chordata > Aves > Charadriiformes > Scolopacidae > Numenius > Numenius arquata. Next base: position 85,313,938 of record NC_133576.1, read on the forward strand.
CCCAGGGAAGTGGTCATGGCACCAAGCCTGTCAGAGTTCAAGGAGTGTCTGGACGATGCTCTTAGTCATATGGTTTAGTTTTAGGTAGTCCTGTGAGGAGTAGGGAGTTGGACATGATGGTGCTTATGGATCACTTCCAACTTGAGACAGTCTATGATTCTATGATTTTTCTATAGTAATGAATAAACAGTTTTCATTTTTCTCACTTTCTTAGATTATAATTGCATTTTGTTCATATACATACACAGCTTTATAAAGCATATATAGAATTTAGCGAGCTGAAGTCTACTCAAGCCAGTAGAAATACACTGCATAGAGTGGAGATTTAACAAGCCCCTAGCAAACATAGACTGACAAGTTTTTAATGCATTAGTGTGAGAAATAAAAAGATTTTAAAATCTCTGAAAATTGAAAAGTGAAATTGGACTTTGAGATTATGAAAACACTGTTCAATTAAAACTGCACAACTTCAGGTAGATGGAATCAACTATTGCAATATAATAGAAAAAATAGAAAAATTACCAAAAAAACCCCCAAACATATCCTAACTGCCCTCCCCACATTTGTCTAAATGGGACTTATCTAAATTATAATCTCACTGACATAAGCAAATAGCAAACCACTATTGTACAAGGAAAATGTTTGCGATATATTGCCTATTTTGAGTGTGCTTGAGCGCGTACTTTGTTGGAAAAAGTGGGGAGTATAACTCTTTTGCAAGGAACACACTGACTGCATCACTTTCAGTCAATACTGACATTACACCCTCTCTGAAGAGAAAGTATGTATCCCTGACATTAGATAGGGAATAAATCCTTCTGAGTGTGTGACCCACCAGCTCCTTTACGGAAATGGGCAGAAGAGGCTGAGAAAGTAAATTAAAGGCCCAAAGGAGATGTTGTTACCAACTTTCTCATTAATAAAACTCTTTCTCACAGTGTTTAAGGTGTAGGATCAACTTTTTTCTATGTGAGTGGCCTTTGAGAGTGGCAGTTTAGTGAGATAATGGGTCCAAAAATAGAAAGCAAGAAATCTTTTTAGCTTGTGATGTTGCAGCGACGGGATCCCTCCCTGTTCCCAGCCAGTGTAGACAATGGACAAAGATTTCTGTAAAAGAGCTGCAACAGTTCATCTTTTCATTTTCTCTTTTTTTTTTTTTTTCCCCATTTCTCTTGACTTATCCAGTTGTGGCATTCTTATCACAGAATCTCTCAATATTAGAAAACAATGAAAATGAAATTCATGCTGAATCTGGATGAATTCCAAGACGGCAATAAAAAATATTTACCTGCCTCCTTTTTTGGTTGCAAAGTTATGTGCTAACTCTAAGGAATGGTTGCAGTCCTTTAAAATGACATTTAAATAAAAGGATTTGTCATTTTCTGCAGTAGGTAGACCAGCATAAAAATCCACAGTAATGATATGATCACGAAAACTTGGATCTCAGACTCATCACAGCCTTTCCACGGGATATTTATTAATCTTGAACATTTGGTGTCTCTCGGGGCTCTTCGCATCTGCCTCACCATGATGCATATGACATAAAGTCCCTAAAACCAGCAATTGTTTACTATTTGCTGTGGGTACAAATACAGCCACTGAGATTTTAATACCAAAGTCAGTCTTGCAACCAAAGCATATTCTACATTTAAGTAAAAATGTTTATTTTATTAATCTTGTAATATCATCATAGGATAATTTGAGTTGGAAGTGCACCCAAGAGATCTCCAGTCCAACTTGCTTCTCAAAGCAAGTTCAGCTCTGAACTCAGACTAGCATGACCTGATCATCTCAAAGGGCTTTGTATAATCAAGACCTCCATGGATGAAACCTGCGCAGGCTCTCTGGGCAACAGATCCACTGCTTGGTCATCCTCATGGTGAAGCTTTTCCTTATATCCAGTCTGAACTGGCCCTGGTTTCAGCTCATGCCCATTATGTCCCACCATGCCCCACTGTGAAGAGCTTTGCTGCATCTCCTTGATGACCTCCCTACAGGCACCAGGAGCTGCTGCTAGGTGCTCCTGCAGTCACCTCTTCTCTAGGCTGAACAAGCCCCAGTCCCACAGCCTCTCCTCACAGGGCAAGTACTCCAGTCCTGACCGTGCTGGTGGTCTCCACTGAACTCCCTTCAGTTTGTCAATGTCCTCCTTCTATGGGAGGGGCCCAAACCTGAACACAGTATTCTAGATGTAGTCTAATAGAGTATCACGATTTACATATATCTAAAGCAAAGAACCTGTACTGTATCTTGCACCAACCACCAACCACCATGCACTTTTAAAGATTTTAAAGTGTTGCTTTCATGTTAAAAGAAAAAAAAAAACAAACAGAAGCACTATTGAGCTATTGTTATCATCTTCAAGTGACACTACAAAAAGGCTCACGTTATGATTACTGAGCTAGTAGACCTCATTATAGGATGACAGGATCTTTTAGCAATCTTGTGATAAGCCCTATTCTTGAAAGGCCTTATGTGCCAAAAACCCAGCAGGTGAGAAGAAAACATCTCCTGGGTATGTGAGAGCGGAGACACCAGCACATTCTCTACATTCATCTACATACACAGGAAAAGCTACATCTCAGCAGATGACTCATACCTCTTTGGGATTCACAAATTACACATCTGTTACATGAATTACGTAGCTTACTCCTTGCAGTATGATCCAGTTGATGAAGCGAGACCTAATGTCTATTGACAACAGTGACATCAGAGCTCAGCACTTTCACTTAAAACCTTAACCACGGGGGACATCACCATTCTTCAGAGGAAATCTGGGGCTGCAGATATATGCATTCTGCACACTCGGAGGCTAAACAGCTCTACCTGCCTCCAACCAGACTGGGAGGGCTGGAATTTCATGCCAATGCCCTGCAACTGTTCAGAAAGGACTGCAAGAATTGGCAGTGCCAGAAAAAAAATGAAGGCAACCCTGTAGACCAAGAATGCACTTGGGAGGAAGAAACCTTAATTGTAGCTGGGTAACCAGGATCATGTATTTCATTCACTGACTTTTAAGTGCAAAATGACCCTTTCCTCCCATGCAGTCCCCTAGGCATAAAATCAGGCCCTCACTTGTTGACTACCTTGGCTTCATGGCTTCTGAATTTGTAATTGCAAAATATGACATCATACAGGCTAAGAAAAGGTTAGAAGCCTCATCTTCTGTGCTTAAATTGCAGCCTACTGTACAATGTATCAGCTGTACCTCTACCTCACCTCCTGGCTGTGGTTTAAATGAAGCAAGAGAGCCAGTCCACTTAATGAAAAGGAATGGCTTAAGCTTGTAAATGCAGGAAGTATTGCAAGGGGCAAACATCAAAATCATGCATGCACTTATTGTCCAGAAGTGAGTATTTGGGCATTTCCTAGTAGATCTCACTAGAGCACTTCAGAATTCAGAATACAGTTAAGGTCTAAATACACTACAGACAAAGACTGTGAAATAACCAGATCACAGAACAAGTATCTACTTGGAACAGCAATTCAGAAAAATACACCTGAGTTTGAAACACTGTGGAAGAGAAAGTCATTCAGGCACGTTTCTGATACCCAGATGGCTTATTTTTGTGTGTGTGGTTTTGGTTTTTTTCTTACGTAGTTTTAATTATGTGCAGCCCTCAAGGATTATAATCGTCATAAATATTTTCATAGATAAATAATTAAAACTAAAATAAATGTGAGTCAAACCATCCTTTGGGAAAGCTCAAGCTCTGGAGGTGTCACTATTCATCTATTTTCTCATCAAAAACATGACTAGACATTTCTCACAAAATCCATCACCCAGTTGCATGATGAATGAATGATGAGGTCTGTAGTGCCCTAATGAAGAGCAGCATACATTTGCCTGAAACATTAAATTCTGATCATAATCATCATCTTTATACATATAGCCAGTTTTGAATTACTAATGGCAACCACTACTATACTATAACACTGATGTATATTGGTATTTCATTGTGCCCTAAGCGAAGAGAAATGCTTTCCAGTCAGTATCACCTTAATATCTCCACAAGGAATTAAAAACTGTTGCCCCTATTTATAAACTTTGGATGGGTATACACAGAAAAACAACCAACCGAACAACCCCCCGGCATGATGAAAAATAAGGTGCACAATCAGATTTCAATTGTCTAGCAAGTTTGAAACAAATTCAAGCTTAAAAAAACCCTGATTTTAGATTACCTTGGATACTCTGTTTGCAACCTCTCTGCCTACTGTCAGCCCCTGAACAAAGGTCCGTGCAGCAATGAACGCTCTAGTCACTTGAACCTTCAGCTTCCTGGGTACGTCTCCAAACGGCTTCAGCTGGTCTGTGTATTTGCTTACACACTCCAAGTAGTCCTCAGTGAAATGGTACTGGGGGTTTATGAGCTGGAACATCCGCTCCAGCAGCCGAGCCCAGAAATCGTTCAGCATTTCCTCCAAGTTCACGTTGCCTCCCGTGTAATACCGCTTCAGCTCTGTGAAGAGGTCCTGGAACACCTCAGAGTTTTGCATGTACAGCATGCCATATGTCCGGACAAACATGTCGTTTAAGGATCTTTCTGCATTCTCCAGAAGCTCTCGGAAAAATTCTGCAGGGAAAACAAGCAGCTGTTAACAGATATACTAGTAAGACATGGAGGGTTTTCCTATGTTACCTTTAGTAAGGTTTGTCTTAATATGTTGTTACCACAGTGCTTTACTAGTGAAATTCATCTATTTGGATAGATGAATATAGCTTTATTTAGACGTAAGGAGAAATAGAGTATAACCTGAATTCCCCAACAAGGTAGAAAGATGTAGAACCTATAATGCTGAACATGAAAAACCCATTTAAAACAACTTCAGTGAGGGTAGTTCCACTCCTTCTTCAGGTACTGTTTGAACATAACAATCCCCGTCCCTTGCAATATCCTCCATAGCCAGTATACTAAATCTTCTAAGCTAAAAGCGAAGTTATTAATATGATGGTTTAACTGAAAATTTAATGATTTTAGAATAGCTAGATAATGATAAGTTCCATTTTGCTGAAGTTTTTAAAATGTAGAAGAATGCCATGGAAATAAATCTGAAAACTTATTTGCAAATATTCTTGAAGAGGACTTAAAAGAGACCTGAGTGGAAATGAGCAGAATCCCTCTTAAAAGCATTAATGTGTCTAATACTAAGAAAATATTAGTATTTTCAATAATTTTCTACTCTACTAAAGAACAGTACTAAAACCCTCCACCAGTCATGCCATAGCCAGCCTATTAATTCCATTTTGTGTTAGTTGTTGGTTTAGAAACAGCAGACTTTACACTTTTTTGAAAGGATTTAAAAAAAAAAAATATTCTTGTAGGACTGGGGCCTACAAGAAAGCTAGAGAGGGACTTTTTACAAGGGCATATAGTGATAGGATGAGGGATAATGGCTTCAAACTGGAAGCGCATAGATTTAGATTAGATATCAGGAAGAAATGTCTCATTCTGATGGTGGTGAGACACTGGAACAGGTTGCACAGAGAAGTTTTAGGTGCCCCATCCCTGGAAAGATTCATGACCAGGCTGGATGGGGCTTTGAGTAACCTGGTCTTTTGGGAGGTGTCCCTGCCCACGTCAGGTGGGTTGGAACTAAATGACCTTTAAAGTCCCTTCCAACCTAAACCATTCTATGATTCTAAGATTTCAGACTTACTGCTTTTTATCTACCCAGGCCCAAACCATGACCTATTTGTAGTTTTGGCTTGTGGAATTTATTCTTACTGGAAAATGAGCCCAGTGGAAATATGTAATCATATCTTCTGTTAAGAGCCTTTAACTTCCATATGGTGCTCAGGTTTTCCCAAGAAATTCACCGACCATGTGCAGTGTTTCTTTAAACATATCTGACAAAAGGAGGCCTAGCTTCTTCTGATTTTTAGAAGATCCCATCTTCCTACAGGGTTCATTTGTCAATGGCTCCTGTGGCCTGTAAATGGGGCATTGCAGACATCAAGGCAGAGATGGCAATGTCTTTGGCAAAACACATATATATGCGGTGATTAAATGATTCGCACTGATGCAGGAATCATCATGCAGCCAACTCTGGTTTACCAAATTCTAAATATGTGGTCACTACCCAGAGACACATCTGCATGTACCAACTGCAGAGACCTGCTGACTTCTTACAGTCTTGGCTAATGCTATAATGTGGGTACTCTTAACACAGGGCCCTGCTGTGGCTACAGTGACTCATAAAAATGCAGAACCACTGCAATGCTGAAGACAAGATGGCAATGAAGACTATGTAAGAAAAAAGCCACACTAAATTTGAGGATTTGCAACTGTGATCAGCTCAAAGCAGAATCCACTGAACACTATGGACCAGTCTACAAGGACTTGGTAAGAAAAGAGCCTCTTCTTTTTGGCAGAAATTGTGCAGAGCTGCAGTCTTTGATCTTCCAGATGACTGCATTTATAACAAAAATGTATACACAGAAAACTGAGTATATGTCAAAGCACTTATTAAAGGGAAAATATGTTCTAATAAATGTATAGATATCTAAACTGTCATTAAAACCACAGCTCTTCATATGGAATAAATTCCATCTGGAAAATAGTATGCTTTTGCCAAATAGTTTATGTAGGGGAAAAAAAAATAAAATAAAAAAACCCACCAAAAACCCACAAAAACCACAATCAAAAAGAAACTCCTGTTATTCTTTGTTGCCAAATAGAATAACTTGAGGTCCACAACATACAGTTTTCTCTGTGGTTTTTCCAAATTATCCACTAATTCTGACAAAGCAGTTTTAGAAAAAAAGCAAAACAAAGCTGTTATTCAGCCCTAACCATGACCTGGTGGTATCCTTGATGTCTTTATCATCCTGATTACTATTTTATACATTCAACATTTCATCTTCTAAGAAATGATGTATACTGGCTGTACTGCTGAATACATCTAGCTCTCTAGCCACAATCTGAAGGCAAAAAGACGGTAGAGAACTTGGGACTCAAATGAAAATTTGTTTTAAGGTTGAAGCCAGGCGTTCAGACCAGTGCAATTGGGAATGACAAGTAGGAAAGACAATCATGAAAGCAGTGAATCCAGGCACCTCTACTTCTCACCCATAAGGCTCTGTATGCTGAGGGGCTGCTGTAAGCCATTCACATGCCGGCTCCTCCCAGTCCATAGCTATACTGGGGATCCCACTGTTTATCTTAAAAGATCATGCCAGTCACAGAAAAGCATAACTGAGTTTGCCGACAGAATCTTGTCTGAGATTGTTAGACTATTATTATTTCTTTGTGTGAGGGTAATATGTAGCAATTTCACAGTCAGCTTGTTGGAAGCCAACCAAACTTTTCAGGGAGGGGTAGACATTTATTCTGTGCTTGTACAGCATCCAGCACGATGTGGTCCATGCTGGTGACAACCTTTATTTATACTGTGGTACAAACATTATCAGTAACTCCACAAACTTAAATTTCATGCTAGTCCAAATGTGACAGTATACATATGAATTTGTTAGGACAGCTAATGCCCTCTAAATAGCAGTACATTTATTTAATTTTCAGTCTTCTTATAGATCTCCATAGCTCTTTGAAAGCTATTGCTTAGAGGAAGTTATTATGCTATTAAAAAGCTAGACTGTTGGCTTTCTGTACATTTTGATACAAAAGACGGTTAGTTTAAGAGAGTTATCTGCATCAGTAACCCTGAGCAGGATCAGGATAATAAAGCAGCAATAACTACAAAATTTGATATCTTTTCAGTTCCAGACAGAAAGAGATCTCCCCTGTTGTACTAATTAGAACAATTCTCAATCAACTCCTGTCTAGCAAAAGGAATGCTGCTGTGAAGGATCACTTGCTTTTTTAGTCCACAAACCTTCCATACATCAAGGAGATAGTTTGCTTTGCAATGCTTATGTACAGAAACTGTATGCTGGCATAACTGGGCACTTGTTCAGTTATGTCAAGAGAAACTGTACTTCCTTCTACAAAGGTTGATTTTTTTCCGTGGTCTTCACAGTAATTTAAAGATTTTATGTTCATTGCAAGGACAATATTTCATCAACTTGCAGGTAGCTTTTGAAAAATAATGTAATACTTCAGCTCAAAGTTAAAGACCAAAGATGAGACAGACATTAGTCATGTTGCTTAATGTGCTTCTGGAAGGCACTCAAGCACTAGGGTGGGAGAGGAGAATCTATATGAGAGAGAGCTGCACAGTGTTTTAAAATATATATCTTGTGAATTTTTTTGCTGCCAAAATAGGCTGTCATGAGCAGTGTTAATGCTGGAAATAATTTTTCCTGATTTTAAGTGGTGATTCATTTATATGACAGAATATGTCCCGGGTATGTCTTATGTCGCAAGCATGGTTTTATACAGCTTTCATTTATATAGCTAGAGGGTCTCAGGAAGCCTATTCAGTTCTGCTTATGAGGTACATGGAAAGGATAAGGTCTAAGGCACACTGAGCTACTGAAAAGAGGGAAAGAAGATTGCTATTTCAAACCATTACATGCTCTATACAGGTTTAAATGATGGATTTTCAGTCAATGGATAACAAGCTAGTTTTCATTTTTAAATATTATTTGTACATTTAGGACACAAGATTGATAATAACAGTCTCTACAAATTGTTATTAAACATTTTGTCTATGATAAGACAACACAACACACTTAAAAATTGAAAGGATACATTACATTGCTAGAGTCTCTTAGTGAATGGTAGGTATTGCACCTAGATTAAAAATAAGGTCTTGTTAGCTTTCACACTACCTTGTCAATTGAAAGCTGACTTTCTCACTCTATTTTAACATAGGTAATCTAGTGTCATAATGCATTCGAGCTGGGAGCTAGCCTAATTCCAAAGTGATAACTAGTTGTCGCCATATGTCAGTGTAACAGGATTGGGGATAATACTGCAGCATGACATGATGTAATAACTGCCTTCAGTGAGATATAATCACAACCATCTACAGGCAATTATTAGATAAACAAAGTTTTATTATGTTGGAGCTGTTGTTCTATGATCATTCCTAGCCTGACAAATTCCCTTTTATTTTCTTTTCCATCTGCAATTTAAGCAAAACCAACACCTGACTGTAGGACAAGGTGCAAAGGAGGAGACAGTATGTTGTCTGATTCCCAAATGCTCAAGCTTTAAGACCAAAAAGAAATTTCATTTAATCACCATATTAATTACCAATTAATTAATTACCAATTACCATTCAGCTTTCCTTTTCAGCAGAACTTGAGATCTGAATGTTGTACTATGGTGCATCTGATACATTTTCACTGCCCTATTTCTGTCTTTCTTTCTTTGTTCATGAAATCATTCATGAAAAAAATATTTTGGTGAACTCTTCATCTTTTTGCAGGATTCCTGCAAAGGCTTTTTTTTTTTTTTAATTTTTCTTTTTTTATTCCACAATGGTATCAATTAGTGAAAGATGTGATTTGTGTCAAGGAAACTCAACTGAAATTAACCTCTGTGGTTTCTATGTTTTTTCATTTTCCAACTGCTTTTTTGTAAAGTTTTCCAGAGACTGTGTTCTAACAATAACTAACCTTACAAAACAAAACAAACTCAATTTAACTTCTTGATTGAGGAAAAATTGCTGTAAGGAGAATACTTACAGCAGATGATTTTTTTTCTTATATTTGACATTACATTTGAATTTATATTCAAGAGTGAACAAATCGTATGCATAAGGCTACCAGTGCATTGGTATTACTTTTTAGTGAGCCTGAATAACTAATTTTAAAATTCCCTTATAGCTTTTACCTTTAGAAATGGTAAATGGTCACAATTGGTAAATGAATTTCAGCTCCCATTAGGAACAACAAAAGCTACAGTGTGATGAGGTCTGTTGAAAATTGCTCTCCTTTTTTAACTCATTTTGAATATATACACATTGCATTTAAAGCTAAGAAATACAAGTCAGGTAATTAAATGTGTCCTATAACTACAAATTTCAGAATAAGTGATTTACAACTTCTACTTATGTCTTGGGTAAAATCACCTATAAGTAAAATTATTTTGGATATCGATAGCTTTCTAGAATGTCCTGCACCTGCAAATATCATGACATTACGAAATCTTTTGGATGGTACTAAATTTTTTAGAAGCCAATGCAGTCTCAAAGATTGTGAGTAAAGATAAGAGTCTCTCTCCCCTCTTTGATCCCTCCATTTCCCAGGCTACTGCAAGACTTGATACTAGAAGATAATTCTTCTACTGTGATCTTCTTCCCTGACTCCTGTCCGGAGTCCACCACTTCTTCTCCCTTGTGGGTCAGGCTGTTACAAGGATCGAAGGAGACCCAGGGGAAGGGGAGACCACTGAGGCTCCATTATTAATGGAGACAATGCAAACAGCACTGTCCTCCACTAAAATGGGGAACATGAGAATGGGAGGAAACACAGACATATCTATCGTGGGCTGGGCTCAGGTGCAGGCAAATGGAAGAAAAGATAGGCTGATATTTATGTATCAAATGCTATTATCACAATCAGAACCTAATCTGACAAAGAATTTAAGGCATTATTTAATGCCTATGTGTAAAGAAGTTATTGTATAAATGAACATTAATATAGAGTTAAAGGATCTGTCATCTATTCAAAGGTGATTACGTGCATTGATAAAGGTCCAAAAGACTTTATTCTGCAACACTGAAATCCATGAGAACATTATCAACAACTTCAGGGGATGCAGGTGAAACCTTTAAATGCTACACTTACTGTTACTTCACTGGAAAAGGTCATTTACTAACACTTGAGTATGTCTGCAGGGGAGACTTGATCCTGCCATTGATTCTATATAGACAATCCTGCAACTGGGTGAAACACATCACTTTCACATGAGAACTACTAAATTGGATATTAACCCTTACTTTTTGAAATCTTTACTGCTCTCTAGAATCTCAATTCATATTTTGTTGCATCTGGTACTTTATACTGATTATGTATCCTTGTTTATAAATATGAAACCCGAAATTCCTCAAATCCCCTCAAAGAATTCATTGAACTTACAGCGATAACCAAGAAAGAAAATGCTAGGAAAAAAAACAAAGCAATAAGATAGCTTTACACATAATTTATATATACACTAATAACTGTCCCTGAAGGTCTTACTTTCATTATCAAGTGGAAAATGCCCAAGTGAAGTACTCATAAAGCATAAGCAAAATGTTACACGGCATCAGAAGGCGACATTCTAGAATATTTATGAATGGGCATTTAAACGCTTAGAGCAGTAGTATTGTCATGAATATCCATGACCAAGGAGAGACATGTAGCATTTCATGGATATCTGTGAATTTCAGAATGATGAATTTTACATCATATGTTCATAAAAATGCATAATGCCTCATGAAAAATTCATGAGTCACCACAGTTTCTTCTGAGAAACATTTAAAGCTTTCATGAAAATGATATTAACAATATATAAACTATGGGACTCAGTGCAACAATTGTTTTAAAATATAGAGACTTCTGTTTTTGCCTACACATCACTAGAGGCTATTAAATATCCAGTTCAATAGTTAAGGAAATTTACCATCTAACATTTTGTATGAAAATTCTTTCCCATGTTTATAATCTACAACAATCTTTTAAACATACTAAAAGTTTGTTGTCTTTTAATACAGGGAAGTGTAAGGTGGACCAGAAGACATAGGGGAAAAGTAACAACAAATTGCCTTGTTACAAGCCAGATAAAATTGATTTAAGCCAGAATAATTTATATATTCTGTCCAAAGAAGAAAAATAAAAAAAAGGTATGCAATTTTTTGACAAGCAGGTCCCAAACAATAGACAGTATTTCCTATCTTTAGAAGCAGTCCTATGGTGTTCTTAGGTCAGGTGTTGTGCTGCAGAGGAATGTGGCACTGAAGTCACTGCACGCCTTCATGCCTGTTCTCAGAGTAGACAGATTGACTTGACTAAGGGTAGGAGTCATTCATCTGGAAGGAGGCTCTGGCTGGCCAGAGGAAAACACTGAAATCTTCATTGACTTTTATTTGCAGTGTTGTGATTAACCATGACTTGACAGTGGCGGCACATTGGAAGTGGGCTTTGGAAGCAGAAATCTCAACCTGGATTTTGGCACATATGGAATTGAGGAGGGTTTCTTTACCTCTTTTAGAATAGGGGTTTTTTTTTTGTTTGTTTCTTCCTCCCATTTCGAACAAAACAGACTAATGAAACAGACTAATGTGAAGAGCTGTCATTGAGGAGTTTGTAAACCAGTTCTGGGGCTCTACTCAGCTTCAAGAAAGAGCTCTTTTCTGGAGCATCTACTGGATCAAATCTATTTGGCAAAGTACCAGTAAGAAGTGCAGTTCCTGAATCCCAGTGTCGAAGGACAGGTATCAAACAGATCAGACTGTGTGTATCACGATATGTTTAAAATTAGAACTGCAGCTACTTTCACATCACATTTGCAAGTGCAGAGAGCTAAGATGTATTTGCACAGTTGTATTTATTTAATGTAACTGCTGTAAATCCATTGCAGTTTTCCCTTCCACCTCATTTCACCTTTCTCTCTCTCTGAAATAAGCTCATTTTAGTATTTATAAAGAAATCAGCACATTACATCAAAAAACCCTCTAAGATGCGAGACTTGAGACAGATACTACTGCAATAACTGAAAAGACTTCTTTTTGAGCTAACCAGCAGAAGCCTGCTGTAAGAGTAGTTTGAAGTTTGACTTCATATTGAAATTATTATATACATAAAATAGATTTTGTATATAAGTCTGCAGTTTAAGAGGTAATGAAGTCATGTTGATGGTTTTTCCAGACACCTCTGAATGCAACTAATAACTTCTGTTATGGTTTAATACCACTAACAAGAAAGATAAAACTACCTCCAAGGTAATTTAGTTATTTTCGAATTTATCCCTGCATCCACACTCAATGGAACCCCATGCACCATTAAGGCCAAGCAGTATTAAATCCAGGCTGTTTGCCCAATTGTTTCTTGACTATTTGGACATTGTTTTCAGTACTATTTGCTACTCTAATAACACAGAGGTATGACTGAATTTCTTCCTTTTAAATTGAGCTACACAGTCAAACTTCACTGAAGAGGCAAACTTTCTTTTTGTTTTGTGACATTAAACAAAGCTAACTTAAATACCAGGAAGTCAACTTAAATATTCTCAGTTTGTTAGAAAGATGATTTTTTTGTTGTTGTTCTGAGGTAATAGTGGGACAGTTAAGGAGCAACAATGGTCCTAGAGATCAGATTTGGGCAACCAGTGATTTAAAACAAGGCAATGCATAAAATCATAGATTAAATTAAGGATTAAGGTTAAGGATAATACAGTTGGCTTCAAAGAAACTACAAATGTAGGAAAAGATCTATCACTTTTGAAGAAAACAGCCTCTCAGATCCTGGATCTGCATTCATGTGCTGGTAGAAAGACCTTGGGTCCCCTATGGGGCTTTGCGAAGTCAATAAACTTTCCTACCTAGATGTTTCAAAGATCAGGGATTAAAAAACAAAGTTCATATTTGAAGAGCTTTAAAGTCAACAAAAATCTTCACCTGCAGACATTGGTTCACTGGATCAAGATGCTGCATGATTGATTTTTATCTGACCTACCTTCTCAACAGAAATGTTTCTTTCTCCTAAGAGTGTGTCTACTGGGAAAGCTTTGCACTCAGAAGGAAACTTAGATATAAGATATGGAACGAAGAACTGAAAAACTGTCTTTGCAAGATTAGTATATATTTAGGGTTACATTAAATTTCAAACAGTATCATCTACTTTTTCTTTGATGGAACTAGCCAGTGGCCTTAAAACTCCTAGGACAAGTTTATTTGGAGAATTGTTCCCTTTTATTAGCTGCTGTATTGCATATGGTGTTTCCATCTAAATGGATATGTCAGGTAGTGATACCAAAATTTTGTCATTCTGTGCTAGTCTGCTAATTAGTTGCTGAATGTATTGAACATATCAACAAGAATACTTCAAAGAACCCACAAGCTGTTGGCTCTGTAAGTAAACAACAATAGACTTGACTCCTTCCTATGGTCCTGCAATGAAATGGTGTGGCGTGGCTCAGGAGGAGCTAGGAGATCTAGACCTCATTTCTGGATTTTTGTATATTTTTTTGATTTGTATGTTTGTTGGGGTTTTTTTTGCCAGCAGAAGTCACTGGACTTCCAGGCCTTCTGCCATTTACTGCTTCTTCCATCTTCTCTGCAATCTTGAGACCCAATTTTCTGCCCTCCCTCCTATAAAATCTTCATCCCACTCTCTCAGACAGATTTAATTCCTCACATTACATTGTTTTTATATGACAGCTTGATGGGGGAACGCAGGCATAGGCCACGTTTTCCTCATTAGTGTCCAATGTTTCCTCCTGAGGCTAGTGGAATGGAGATTCTGGGTCACTTTTGGTGGTAAAGTCTTTTCATTCAGTGCCTAGAACTAGTGCTAGACTCCTTGTGTAATATTCTGGTATTTCTCCAGCGTTTTTGACCATAACATTAATGTTGTGTCACGTTTGAGATGAAACTCCCACTAACTGTTCTTCTCATATAAATTTTGCCAGCTGAGAGTGATAGACCTCTGAGATGGGGTTGGAGGAACAAGCTGAAAAGCTGATCAATCCTACTGAGCAGCAGGCAGTGAAGGGTGCAGGGTGACCCATGCTGACTGGAGGTCTTCTATTTGTTTTTCTGCACTATACTATGGCAGAAACTTTGAAATATATGAGGATAAACAAGGACAAATGAGGTAGTATGGGTGAAACAGGAAAGCAAAAGCTATAGAGTACAAAAATAGTTGGAGAGAAGATAGAAAAACAAAGAAATGACAACTGAGTAAAAGGGAGAAAGTGATAAGGAGAGAGCTAAACTTCAGTTTTCCAGAGGTTCCTCAAATACAGTCTATCAATACCACTAAAACCATCTCCTGTGAACACATGGGCAGAATAAGGGTCCTGAAAACATTGTAACTTGTCAAATGCAGGAGGACCTGGAGTCCAGGCTACATGCTGCTTCACTCCAGATACCCGACTGAGGAATTTCAGCATGAAGCCTTGCTCCAGCTCTGCCTTCATGTTCTCCACGAGGAGAGAATGAAGGCTTTAGATCAGAAGTCTGGCTTGGCCTCTAAAATGGGGACTCCCCTTCATACTCCGCAGGAGCCTTTCTCTTCATATTGACCCCACTGGCTCAGTGCTAGTATTTTCATTTAATACACATATGAGTATATGTATTACTGCTTGATAAGGTGATTTTAGGGCTTCCACTACTGCATTATCTGAAAGATGATGACTGCTAAAGTTTTTAGCAGTCAGGTGAGGTAGGGAAGTAAAATGAATACTTATTGTAAGAGATTATTGTAAACTTTTTCTATCCAGTAAGTTCTTTATTTATGTTTTCCAAATGTATATATTGTCATCTGGGAGAAACATTCAGACATATGACACAATAAGGGGAAGATAATTCAGTACAGGTAGAAAAAATAGGGATTTCTTTGAAAAGGACACAAGTGAGAACACACCTTCCGTTTTTTAATTGAGACATTATAGTTCCTTGAATGGGAACATAAATAATTGTGAGAAGACTTTCAAACTCACACTAAAACAGTGATAACTTCTGAATAAAGGGAAACATTAGGTATGTTACATATTAGGTGACACTAATTACACTGCTTCTTTTCCATAATAACAAACTTTATAAGTACATTATAATTTTATGTAGCCTGGATGGCCTTATACTTTAAGTGGTTCCACATTTACAAACCATATAATTAGAAATGTGTTTCCTATAGGTGACTTTTATATTAGGGTTCAGCATTAAATTATATTGCTCATTCAACCCATTATGTAGAAAATATTCTCCACTTTCACTGAGGAAGCATTATTTTATTAGTCACACGTTCCTCTCTTGTAAAGACCACATGTTCACTCAGATTTGCCCATAATGTGTACATATAATACATTTCAATTGAAATTTTTATGTTTAATGTCACAATAATTGCAATAGATGCCATACAGCCTACCTAATATGTACTTAGTCATCAAGCACTTTCATTAGTGTTACACACCCATATATAGTTTATAGTGTTAGTCCCTTAATACAGCAAAAATTAGTTAAGGAGCTGAAAATTTAACTGTAGAAGGTACTGAAAAATCTTTTTTGTTCATTACACAGAAACGGCAGCTTTTGCCTCTGGAATCAAGAGTTGTACAGAAATATTGAAATATTTCATAACACCATAAATACCCTGGATTTTGTTGTGGTTGTTACTACCTGGTTCTTTAAAATTGGTCTCTAAATATTTTTGCTTATTCTGAGGAACCATCAAGGTTTGTACATTCTGTCACAGACTCTGATTTAACCTGATTTAGCTGAAAGTCATGATTTCTTATACTCTGAGCATCAGTATAATCTGTTACAAATTGAAATTTATTTTGACATTGTTTTACTTTGGTTTTGGTTTTTTTTTTGTTTTTAATTTTGTGACTACACTGTGGGTACTATGTAAGAACTAACCAGGTTCCTACTTTGCATACAACTATTTCTACTGCTTTTACATACCTTTGCCTCTGGAAGGCAAAGGTACCTACCCTCTATTTATTCTTCCTTTGTGATGTTATGAAGTTTGACAACAAATAAAAAAAAATCAGTCTCATGTTATTTTGCTGCTGGGTGATACATTGGCATCAGGTCTGAAGGGCCTGTTGTTATCCTTCAAAGCCAAATGTGAGATCATAAATACTTGGTCTGCTCTGGATGGATAGAAAAGCCAGAAGCACAAATCCAGACCCACCAGGAGGAACTAAAGGATTAGAAAAATATACACATTTTAATCCTTTGGATTACTTCTATATTCTTGAAGTAATGCATAGGGCTGGAGCTGACATTGCCACAGAACAATGAAGAACTTAATCATAATCTTGTTTTTAAAACAAGAAGTAAGGTCACTCCTGTTATTAACTTAATCATATATATAATTCAGAGCATAATATAAAATTTAGAAAGTTCAGGCAAACAAGGACATGGAAAAATGATGTCTGTTCACTCACTGAATCTTTTTTCAAAATGTCAGGTAGGCTTTAAAAAGGCATAACACTTGAGAAATTATTTTTACCTGAGGTAGGAGAGGGAGAACTTCTGAATTAATCAAAACAGAACATTATTTTTTCAAATCACAGAATCTGTATCCTTTGCTTCTGTCTATGCATATCAGGTGGACATTAAGCTGGTTATAAGTACTAGATTTTTTTTCCTTTATTATTTTCTCATTTATTCCTTCAGTATTAGCGTTGTCTTGATAGATATACCGAGGAAGTGATTAGCATTTCAGTCTAGTAGGCAGCAGTCATTTGGGTCTGCTAATCTGCGACACGAAATAAAAGGATGGGAATAAGGTAACATTGCTTTGCTTGGGTTATTGTTAAAAGGTTTAAATCTTCGCTGACATTCTGCTCCTTTGATTTCTGCTATCCTGACCTGGAATATATGTGATCTATACTGCGAACCTGCTTCCCTGAGCATCTGTTTATCCAATCTTTCTTTGAACTGCTGATGGTAATGAATCTCCTTCCTCCAGCCCCAACTGCTACATTCAGTTATCATCAAGCACAGGCATCAACTAGAGCTCTAATCTTGCTCTGATGGATGGAATACTAACCTTTCACAAGATTAGAGACACAAGGTGCTCTAGAGATAATAAAATTCAAATAGGTTTATTTCAAAGGGCAACTCAATCTCGATTTTGTTCATGGGTCACTTGACAGATCATTTGCCAATGTAGTTTTTGTGTCCTTCTGCGTCTGGCTTCTGTGCAGTGCTCCGACTATTTCAAATTAAGTGAGCCCCAACAGGCAGAGTTCGGCAAGGGTCTAACTTCAGCAATGAGTACCTTGCTTCTACCTAGCAAGGTACTCATTCAGCCAGGATGGAGCTGGCAACTTTGCTAAAAGTGTGTCTTAGGTGGGTGGTGCTTGGATGGCAGAAAAGTTTTTCTTAGTATTATCAGGAAGGCTTAGAAATCACAATAATGATAAGCATCTTGAACACTTTGAATTTTAAAATCCTGTTTGATCACAGAGCAAAAATCTTGCTAGCATCATGACAGCCAGCTGTGCAATATATGCAGTAGCTATAAGTTAAGAGATTTGTAGCTCATGAATGACTACTTTTAATGTGCTTGTCAAGCACAACTATGCAAAAGTGTTTACAAATCAAATATTTAAGTCAGGTATCTTACAGGCATGAAGATAAGGCTCTTACAGGTGCTGAAAGAAGTTCCTCTAGATGACAGTTTTGGTCTTCAGTGCTACATATATCAATTAGGATCCTACGTGGATAAAACAGGTAAAATCTCCTGCAACATCTAAGGTTGTAGCTTGCACCTATTAAAAAATACCAGTTGACCTTGCTCTATCATTTAATAAAGCAAGATTAACTGATTATAACTAGTCTGCTTTGAGAACAAACATTATTGAAGCCAGTGAGTGTAATGTCTGGCCTTCATTTAGGAGAAGGATAAAAATAATTAAAAGGCCATATAAACCAGAGAGCTAAAGCTACAGGTGTATCAATTGCACGCAAACCACAGCACTTCCAGTCAGCCAGGAGGCTGGAGGCTGGGGACTGGCTTGTGTGCATGGATGCTAGCAGCTGGACTCCTCTCCATGAGAAAGAGGGAGAGAGGGGACAAAAAACAAATGAAGCACTCTGAAAGCACACATAAAAGAAGCCAAGAAAGCTCAGAGAAAGTCAGACAGATATTGTATGCTCAGATCCGAGACAGCACTGAAAAAGAGTATGCTCTAGATGTGTTGAAAAAAAAAAAAGATTGCTCAGAAGTATTCAATCCTGCCTTTCTTCTACAGAACTTGTTTCCTGCATATTTATAGGACTAAGAGTTTAGAATGACAAGCATTTTGGAGGTAAGATTGCATTGTTTTAGCTTCCCAAAACAAGGATGACTACATCATATTTAAAATTCAGTGGTTGACTAGTTCACATGATAACTAAGTAGAATAGATTTGATGGAATATCCATCTACAATGTGTACTGGATTAAGTCTGAAATGCGGAAACTGGAAAGTAAACTTTTTTTAAAAACTGTTTTGAAAGCCTTAGAATTACATGAAAATTGTATTGTCATTTTCAATGTTTTAGCTGTCACAGCTCATGAACTAGTCTATTTCTAGAACTGCAATCATATCTCTGGTGTCCATTTACATTGTTTAAATTTCATAATTGAGTAAGCTCTTAATATTTCAAAAACTGTTTCTGTTTTCATAAAGTTTTAATATACACAATTCATTTGTTATTGTTCTTTATAGTAGGAAGCTCTTGAACTAATTTTATGGTACATGTTTTTAGAAATGCCAAGAAATAACTCACTACACATGACTGGCGATAGATTCAGGAATTCTGCACTTCTGTGTTTCTTTCTCTGTTTTAAGTACTAAGCGTTGGACATTAATTTTCTGTAAATAAATGTAAAACTAATCTTTAGGCATACAAGGTGGGAGGATGCCCATACCTGAGGAGTTAAGTCTTTTTGTTAGAGGATGGGAATTTTTCAGATAATCATCTGTCTTTGCCACTTCACTGCCAACTCTATCAATCTATGTGTAATTTTCTACCCATGACAGATGCAAAACGGGCTATGAAATTGCCATGGGATCATACAGGCTAGAGAATAGACAATTAAGGTCTGTGTTACCTAAATTGTTCACACAAAAGGGGACTATATCAAATCAAGACCTTTCAGGAATATCAAAGCTCCCAATCAGCTGCCGTGGAGAAGGCTATGACAACTAACAACCCGGGCTGCAGGCAGATGCTGTAACTCTCCAAGAGTCAAGGGCTGGGATGGAGGAAGGAGAGATGGGGAAGCAGTCACTGTGGTCAGCCTATCAGACTAATCACCAACTTAGCTCAAACATTCAACTACACAGGTTTTTGTGGTATGTTTCATCCCAATAGTATGACTGCATAGACTTTTCTACAGGGTTTGAAATCTTCAGTCAGTAGATACAGATGAGATAAAAAAGCTGAAGACACATGAAACAAAACAGGGAAGTGCGACTGTGGAAATAATTTAAAATTATCTCCACAACAGGGTAGGTATAAAATCTTGGAAGATTTTAGCTTCTAGAAGAACACTTCTTCAAAGAAACTAGGTGCTTCTTCCAAATTATACAAGTAAAGAGATAGCCTTTTACTGCAAATCAAAATATGCCACATAAATGTTCCAATACCAGTCTGGAAGGCTTTCAGGAAATATACTTGCAAATACAAGAATTACTGAGGATTTCATCCTCTGGTTTAAAGCCAGGACTAGGTACCTGGAAGCAAGATATCTAGCATCTGACCTAGCTCCAGTTGTAACTGCTGAGCTGAGCACTAATCTTTTTTATAAAGCCTGATCTGCAAGCACACACAAAGAAAAGTCAAAGGACTTGATTTGATTTAAATGCAGATGACCTAATCACACACAGAAACAACCACAACAGTCAGACTAAGCTCTTTTCCAAAGAACAGCACTTGGCCTAAAACACATAACATTACGCTCATCTTTAACTTTGAATTTTCTTGCTTTGGTGGGATTAAGTAAGACTCTTAACATTATGTTAATGTAGCTTTTTGTGGTTTAACTACAAGGTTTCCTCTAGAGTGTAACATAATAACAATTAATCGGCTACTTCTTAACTTCCACAAAAGGAACTGTCATCTGTTATTATCTGCACTGGTAACCCACCACAATGTCAGCAGAGCTAAACTCAAACAATTATACCACAAAAGCTGCATGCAAATAGTGCCGGTAGCTTAAACAAACGGAAGCAGAAAATCTCAGACTCAGCCCTGAAATTTTTCTTTGTTCATTCCATTTTACATAAACAACACACAACAAAATGTATTTAAATGAATACCATACAGCAGGAATACCCTAGCAGCACACAGACCAATTGATGAGAGTTGTGAACGGAAAGTCATCTAAAAAGGCAGAATTTGAAGCTGATGCCTTCTTCCACAATATCTAGATGTTAATTCTCTGGTTTATTTTTAGGTCAGGCTTATTTGCAGAGCCACGCTGATTATATTTGGTAGAAAAAAATCATTAATGGATGCAGGTAGTAATTGATGTGATAAGACTAAAATAATGTATTTTAAATACATGAATGTGAAATTCAATAAATAATTAAAAAAATAAAAAAATAATAAAAAATATGAAGACAGGATGTTGGAAATTAAAAGCAAAGGAAGAAAAAAAAGGTCACTGAGGGCATTTAGCATTTAATAATATGAAAGACTCAATTCTATCAGCACTGAAACATTCCCAGATTACAATTCTTTCCTCTTTGTGGACTGGGCACAAAGATGGATAATATTTCCAAGTAGCTGGACTGCAATCGAAAATGAGAAGTGAAATTCTGCTGTTGTTATTACTTTTCTTCTTCCAGGGACCAGTTTTCTCAAGGGTGCTGTTCGACTCTCAGAAGTTGCCACATGAAAACTGGTAGTTTGAGTCAACAGATTTGTTCAATGACAAAATATGTTCTTAGCACTCTTTAGTCCTGTTAGCCCTGAAGCAAAAACATGACAGAGGAGGGCAGAGAGGACCCTAGTAACTTTTGTTAGGCACTAACAGTCTCTCTTTCTTTCTCTTAAAAAAAAAATAAAAAAAAATAAAAAAATAGAAGATCTTTGGTTGTAAGACATAGCTGGAGAACTTGAAAATAATTGGCGATTTCCAGAAACTGCTTCCCAATCTTAGGTATATCTACTGCTATTAATGGCTGTTACATGTCTAAGCAGTTTTATAGGGTGTTTAGTTCTTTTACAGCAGCTATGGTATTTATCATTCATTATGTTGAAGTTTCATAATGATGTATATCTAAGTATTAGGTGATTTAAAAAAAAATTGTTTGGAACTTTAGCAGGTACCTGTAACGGTTGGACTGTAATATCTGTCGTAATACATTTTTTTTTATTTGTAGCTACATCAAGCTTCAAAACAGCTATCTAGTTAACCAATCTACTTAACCTTGCCCTAACATTAACTCTGGTATTACGGATATAAACTCTAGCTACAGTGTCTCTGTGATTGCGGACTGATTATACCAGCTTTTCAAAGGTATCCCATCCACTCTCTGCTGCACAAGTCACAAAGAATGATAAATCTCACAGTCCAACAACAGCTATCACTTCATTCATTAGGAACAAACACCTGTAGCAACAGGATCCATATACACTTTAATTGTTTTTCTGCACCTCTAAATTGCTTGTCATCATAAAGAAATGACAGCAGTTCAATATGATAAGAGTAATGCGGCAAGAAGACTGGAGCCCATTTTCAACGTTTAATTGCCATAAAAAAAAAAGCTAACAAGTGATTAAAAAGATAAATCAAAAGTTCGTAGAAAGACTAAAGTGCCCAGTCAGTTTTATGGTTTCATTTGAGCTACAGAGACGTTACTATGCATCCATTTACAAAACAATGAGCTCTTACTGTTTATGAAAGTTTAATCTCTTGGTTTATTGCTTTAATATATCTAACATTGGTAAGGTTTACTTTAAAATGAAATCCTGACTATATGATGTGGATGTTATTTTTTACATTCAGTCTGCAAACAGAATGAATAACATCATAATTGTACTCATCTATGAAACAATTAAAGTAGGGGTAATTGCTTCTTCTCTCATATCTGCATATAAAGTAAAAGAATTAATATTTTATCAGTTGGCAATGCTTCTTGTTAGAACAATATTCTGACATCAATTTTTTGTTTGGCCACCGGCATTTGAGCAAATGCTGGAAAAAGTTCTGCTGAACCAAAATGCATATTACCAGTAAACCTGTGCTTAAGAAATATATCACCTTAAGCTCATGCATCTGATAAAACTTTGGCTGCTCAAATAACATCAACAACAAGAACCAAATACAGATTTCTTAAACTACTAAATCCATAATTTAAGAACAATTATGGATTTGATGACAAATTGCTACATCTCAAATGATACGTCTATCCTAGATTGAACTACAAAATGACAATTCATTATGATAACCAGCAATTGTAGCAGTTGTTATTAAAGAGCATTTTAAACACAGGTTTAAAAAGCTCAGAAAATAAAGCATGTGAGTGCTTTCACTATTGTAAACTGTCATATCATTCTCTGAAAGAAAAAACAAAACCAAAAAACTGTCCAGAAAACTATTTCCTTTTCTTTCCTACTTTGTCCAAGAAGACATTGACCTTGGCAGTTGGATTGATTTTTATTTTATTTTTTTATCCACTATTTCAGGAAACTGCTAATGACAGGCTTTTAAATTCCTGAGGAGAGTCTTAATGGTGTGATGTGGGAGACTGTCTCTCAGGCACCTTGAGGATTAGCTTGGGGAGGACAGGGAAGCTCTGAAGGATCACAGGAGGAAAAAAGGAAGCTGCTGTTCCCCTGAAGCACAAGAAACGTTTCCTACACTTTGAAGTTATCAGGTATTTCACTCATTTGCTGTCTCATTCTGCTTCTCATTTGCACATGAAGTCCTGTGGCCTGAGTTTTAACACACATACTACAGGGCCAGTAATACGATCTAAAACCTCAGTAGTTTCTTTGCCATGTGGGCACAAAACAACCATTACAGACCTCTGCCAAGATTTGTTCTCCATATACCTACTAAGACAGAGTTTCAGTTCTCCATGTTTCGTCACCAGAAATGACAGAATAATTATATGGGTTTTTCAGCCCAAGGGCTACAACCAGTGTCGTAACTCACATATGCGTATAGTATAACAACGCAAGCATGATTGATCAGATATGGGTTGGGGATATAGCTGTTGTTATCAAAGGCTGTCCCTCTTGTTATCTAATTAGTCTCCACAATGAAGACATAGGACAACAAAAGTGTGGGAAGAATGAACTGTCCCAAAAGGTGAACTTACTGTGCCTATGGCTAAAAAAAAAAAAGACTCTCATGTGTCAAAAGAGACTTTAAAAAAGCACCAAAACCCAACACTTGGGTACATTCATCCACAAATTCGAGTTTTCTTAGCAGTTTTACTAGTTTTTCACATTGGGCCATTAATGGAATATACATAATAATAAACACTTTGGATAACCTTTTAAAAAAGTTGGATTGTGTTAGCAAGTCGTGGCTGGCCACAGAACTAATATAATTCTCTTCCCTGTTCCTATTTATTATAAATTTGCTCCAGCAAGCTCTAAAGGCAGTATGTGTTTCTGAGTGCCTGAATGGTGAGAACAAACACTTCAGTAGACAATTCTTGTCAAACGTGCTTAACTGCTTGAATTGCTAGAATGATCACTTTCAAATGTGATACAAAAATCCGATTCTCTTAATTTTGAGTAGAGCACACCATTTTTTTCATGAAAGTTTGCTAAAATATTCACAATGCGAGATGTGCGTAGACAGAAAGAAAAAGAAAAGCAGAAAGAAAATAAAATGCAAATGTTTATACCAAATTATAGCAAGAAGATAATTCATACAGTCCATTTGGAGCTGGAGGTGTGGAACCTTGAAAGAAAGGTTACACCCATCACTGTCCAAAAGACTAAAGATCACCATGAAGTAAGAAAAATTATGCTTAGTTTTTTAAGTAAGCATGACTGACCCTTTCCACACACAGAAAAATAAATGCTCCAAAACCCCATACCACAAATAAACAAACAAGCAAATTCAGGAGTTGAGGAAAAGATCCAGATCAACCTAACCTGTGCAAAGCAGTTGATTCTCTCTCGTTTCACTCTCAGCATGACTTCTGACATATCACACCATTAAAGAAGCCAGTGGTTTAACGTTATGTGGCTCTAAAACTTCGGGGCAAACAGATAATAAGCTACTGATCACCCTGACATTATTACATACTTTCCGTGTTATGCCGGCTATCATGTATGCATGTTTATGCATGTGCTAGAGATGTAACTATTAAAGTCAGTATTACACATCTTTATACACGCTAATATACTTAGCCAGAGCAATATTTAGTAAGTGTGCATAAAACACAGAACTGTGCATCAATCAGAATATTTCAATATCTTTCTCATAAGACCTCAGAAAGTAATAAACCTATGACTGTTAAAAACAGACATGATTACTGAATCATTGCCAGCTTTTAAGACTACCATTGCTTAGATCCACACTTATAAACTTTGAGTGCAAATCTATTCATGCCACAATAAAAATAATGGTAAAAATCTTGACTTAAACTCACTGCCATGAAATAACATGAATTGTAGGCCTCTCCTAACTGTATAAACTAAAAAATTAAAAAATACATTCCTTTCCAGAAATGTGCCTCATTGGCAAGAAAATGTTTATTTCCTCAAATATATAGTCAGAATTTCTGACTGATCCGTTATTTCATGATGCCCATTTTTCTTCATTCATCAACATCAATGGTACTTTAAATATTTATAGTCAGTGACTGAATGTTACATTTTTATTGAGTTCTTAACCTCTTATGGCTCTCTTTTCCTTTTTTGTTCTAAATGTTTATTTCCTTAATACAGCACTTCTAAATTCTCTCTGGAGAAATACCTAATGAGTGTAATAGAGTGGAGCACTTTCCTAAGCTGCTTTCTATTACAGTTACAAAGCATCCAGGTTACAATGACCAGCTTGTAAACAAGAAAAATACCATGATAAAGCTAGTAGGGGTAAAAGCTAGTAAAATCCTATTTTTTTTTTTTACTGATAAAATTTATTTTTTTCTTTCATAGTAGAGTTTACCCATGGTCAGACATGTTCAGCTAGTGTAAAGTGTGCTGCACAGGAGAGAAGTCTGTGTGGGAGTGAATGTTTGCACCCCTTCACTGACAAGGTATAAAGGTGAGTGATACCTGTGCTAATTTACAGCTCATTAAAGACATGGTTTCTCTCTGACTGGTCTGGAAATGCTGTTTGCACTATTTTGTCACAATTCATGTAACAGAAGCACAGGCAATACTGTACTCACTTTCACAAGTCTGTGTTTATACCCCAAGGTAAAGAGTGAGTTTGGGAACAGACTTAGATATGCAGCAGCCTCCGAACAGTTTGATTTGTGACTTCATTATTTAGAAGTTTGGATTCATGTGGCCTAACTTCGGATGTTGTCGATGTTGACAAATATATCCAAATTGGTCACAGCAGAGTCCCTTTTTAGTTAGGGAATGGGATTAGTGTTTCTTAGAATACAGTTGGTTTGACCTAATGTGGAGGGTGCATTAGGGACACATAAACCACACTCTGAAGTGCTTGTTTCTCTTCATGGACTATAAAATACCAAGGGTCACTAATACAGATGAAAATCTACAATGTACATGGTCACGTGAACTGAACTCAGTGTTTGTTTTCCCTACTGGAAAAGCTAAGCCAGGTAGGTTTTTCAGCCATTTTAATTACTTGATCTATCCAGATTGCTTAGATAAAATGTGGACTGATATTAAGGGACCAAGAGGCCAATTAAGGGGCCAGTTCCCAAATTTTCATTTCCAAGAGGGTTCTGGAGCTTCATGCCATTTATATAAATTAGAACAGGAAAGAAATATTGGGCTACTAAAACAGTATTTTTCTCCATATATTGTCAATTCTTATTATCTATATCAATCCCATAGTATTTATATGATACTTAGTCTGCATGTTGTACTGAAATTCTTCTTCTACCTTGTAAGTAACCATAATATTATCATGCGTGATGCCAGCCAGAAGAAAAGCAACTAATATTTTGCATTTATTTACTCTTCTTTATCCAGAGGTCTTAAGGAACTTTATAAGCTGTTTTCAACCATGGGAGCTTCTGAGGCATTTCTACAAAGAGAAAAAAACAACACTAAACCAAACCAAAACAGTAGCTCTGGCAGTTCTGTATGTTGTTTTTATGCCATTATTTTTGGAGTTTGATTCTGGCAATCACATTTCTGGTAAAAATTTCTAAAGGTGACAATCACATTTCTGGTAAATATGTCTAAAGACAACAGGACACACTGCAAACCCTAGATGAGAAAGGCAAGAAGGCATGTGCTAATTTGTTTGATTGACCAGCAAGTCTTCTTTTATGATGTGAGCCATTCCCTCCAGGCAACAGAAACACTACTTCTAACTTCAGGTTAACTATTAGATTTGGGATTTTCCATGGAACAGACGTTGTTGAACTGTAGCTGGAAAAGTGTAGTGGGTGACAGCAATTTTGGAAAAAAACCTGCCAAGCAAGTGTTGTGCTGAGGCTGGCTTAAAAGAAGGTGGAACTTAGTGTATTTGAGTTACATTTGTGTGAACCACTCTTGTAATTGCTGATTTGATGGCTGATAAAGAGCAAAGAGTCCCAGTGGGCAGCAACAAGCTGGTGAATCATAGCTGCCTCCTGATGTTCATTTGATTATAACCACAGGTTATGAATGTCGTAATTGCGTTTAGGGGTTATTTGCTAGTTAGGGAATCTGGTTTTCTATTAAATTAGCAAGGACAGGCAGAAAGGACCATTGGAAGGAACATGCAATGAATGGATTTAATTTATTTATGGTTAACTTCTCAGCACTTTGAAAAGAAATATAATAACAAATTAAACATATCAACATTCATTGGTCATTTTAATGTGACCATTAGGATAATCAAAAGAACAGAGAACCCATCATACCATAGGACACTAAAAGAGCTTGTCACGCTTAACCTAACATTATGAAATTTGGGCCAGGGCCAGATATGATTACTCTCTAGTACATAAGTACTAAACCCCAGGGAGAAAAAAGAGCTATTTAAGATGATGGATAAAATAGGCATAAGAATGAAAGGACATTAATACAGTCTGCCTAGGAATGAGATGATTTCTATTAGACATAACAGAGTTTCTGCAACAAATTACCAAAAAAAATGTAACTGGGTAATAAAGCTAAGGAAGGATTTTAAATACAGAAGTTTGTGCTGTAGACATGGAAGACTTGTGCTCTTTAGATTTACATTGAAAATTGAGAAATATTATCTATACAAAATAATCCATTAAAAATTACTATGAAAAATTATCCTCACTCATTAATACTGTGACAATTTGAAAATACTGGCAACACTAAAAGCTTACACACACAAAAGAAAGACTATTTTGGAGTCTAGTTACCTTTCATTGAGTTGTAGAAGACAGTGATCCCTCAGCAGACAAAACCAGACATTAATTTTTTTTTTTTACTCCTTAAATTGTAACAGATAACACTAAAATAATTTTTAATTTCTGTAAATATTTATAACAAATTAAAAAATAAATGATTTTTCTATGACAACAAGAAATAGAGATACAGAATAAAATGTTTAACTTGTCACTTATGATGTTAACACAGATTTTATTTACACTGAATTGCCCTTATTTTACAAAACATATTTCACATACTTGGTTTACAGATTAAATAATTTTAAAAAAAACCCACATTTTTGTATGTATAATTGAAGCAAAATGTATTTTAGGAAATTTAACATTTCATAAAATATTCTGTAGCAGTACCAATTACTTTTTCCATTAAGCATCATCATTTCTTCTAATCTCTTTTGCAGGTGAACCCCCTCCTTTTCTGCCCTACAGTGTTTAGTTAAGACCCCATCTGACATAACACTGAGCATATTGACAGCACGCTCAAGTGATCTCATCCATATCTGGTAGCAGACCTAAGGATCTCACTTACTTTTCCATCCATCCCAAACCATCATTATTTGTAAGAGTTAATACTTGTGATAAATTAGCAAATTCTACAAGGAGGAAGTTTGTGTCTGTCAGGGGATGATATTCTTTGCATTCAGGGGGAAATCTACATAGGAGGTTTTAGTTTGGATCAGGCATGCACTGTTGGTGCACTCAGCCATGCTTTCTTTCACATGGCAGGATGGTCTTGGACTGTGCGACTAGATTCCTTTGAAATGAAACCAAACCAGAAGCTGTTCTCTGCAAGCACAGCTAATGTGCTTCAACTGGTAATGGGACCTCCGCCAAGAAAACAGCCTTTTACATTCTTTAGGTACGCAACTAAATTTGTGTATTTGAAGTACATTTTTGCTGGAAGATGTTAAGTTACCACAGCATGCAAGAAAGAAAGATACAAAGAAGTTGCAGTAGGAAAAAATAATCATTTAGCTTCAGGAACAGTGAAAAACATGTAATCAGGATTTTACAACAATGTGACACCCTACAAGAAATCAACACCAATTGTGATGCAACATCTGGTTCTTCCAAAGACATACATCCCAAAAGAAAAGCTACTCAGAACCAAAATGTAGACAGAATAGCAATGAACAAGAAGGAAGAGAGACACGGACTAGCTCCTGAATTCCACATTTTTTTGGAGGTTTGTGTTTGTTTTTTTCTGTAGCACAAAGTCAAAGCTTAGCACAAGAAATGTCTAACACTATACAAATTTTCTCTTTTTAAATAATTTTTAAGCTTTGTGATGCGTGTTACAGATACCTATTTACCATTACTAAGTGTCTCTGATGATCATGAGAAGGCAAAAAGCCCGGATCTCTGACTGTGTGGTTAAAACCCGAAGCACTTAGACAGCCCATGTAAGCAATGGTGGTTTAAAATATAAGGAAATGGTGATGACTAGTGATTTTGTCTGAGAAATAAGCTGTAGCTATGGAAAGGCCTTTTATGCTGGAATTCCATACATTATTTCAATTACCATTGAGTCACTCTCTTCAGAGAAGATAGTAACTTGCTACATTACAAGAATGAGTGAAAAATCACAGTAACTGAATAGGAAAAGGATGTTTCTGTACACTTCCAGTGCATGTACTGAGTCACGACTCATTCCTTCAATGGATATAGGTGGGAATCCCATTGTAAGCAGCATTTCATATTGTGGCCCCTCAGTACTAAAGAACTATTGATACTAGAGCATGCACAGCAGGGAGTAGGTACCTCTGTCTCATTTTAAGAAACATCAGAGAAAAATAATGTCCGACAGTCATGTGGTAGCCTCAAATATGGGTGCTCAAGGCTGAAATCCTAGCTCTTACTCTGATATTCTTTGCAGTTGTGACTAATCAAAGATATGAGCACAGAACCTCCTGCAAGCAGAGTTAAGTGATATTTGTCTGCATTCTGGTTCAGCAGATGCTATAGAAGCAAAGTACATTAGCTTTTCCTAAAGGTCCCACCAAAGAGGCTATTTGTAGGTCCAGTAGAGTGAGGTGTCTGCTTGCAAAAGAGCTATACATAACTTTATGCTTTAGTTTCTCACCAAAAAAATGGGGTTAATCAGACTGCATGCCTCGGAGAGGATTTGAAAGCTTTAACAACATACCTGTCGTGGTTTAACCCCAGCCAGCAACTAGAGCCATGCAGCTGCACGCTCACCCCTCCCCTTTTTCCTGCCCAGAAAGGGTGGGGAGAAGAGGTAAAAAAAAAAAAAGGGGGGGGGGGGGGGGCGGAAAGGGAGAAAAAAATATCTCATGGGCTGAGATAAAGACAGTTTAATAGAAACAATAACAGAAAAAGAAAAAAAATAATAACAATAATAATAATGATATGGGTCACTCTCACTGCCCAATGAATTGGCACCGTCCCAAGCTGTGATCATGGATTCCTGCCCCCAAGCTAGCCCTTATTTATATACTGAGCATGACGTCTATGGTATGGAATATTTCATTGGCCATTCTATCGTTCTGTCTGTGCTTCTATGGGGAGCTGAAAAAAGTCCTTGAATAGTGTAAATATCACTTAGCAACATCTAAAACCAATATGTATTATTGACATTCCTTTCACAGCAATCTCTAGAAAGAAAATTAACTCTTTCCCAGCTGAAACCAGACCAATCCCCAATCAATATATGGAGTACTTACATATTATAGTGGGACAGAAATCATAAAGTATACTTCAGGAAGATAAATGTTAAGCACTATACAAATATTTAATTTAACCAAGCTTTAATATTTTTAATATAGCTTGGGGAAGGAACAGCAAACAAATCTGGACCTTGGAGTAAAATGCAGCACAAGATTTATATTGCTTATGTGTTTCTTCTGATGCAAAATCTAACAGAATTGGATTAAACATTATCACTTGCTGTTTAATCTTGGTTTTACAAGGTGTTGGTTGCTTGACCTGATTTTAAAGGATTTAAAACTCAAACCTCTTATCCTTAGTGATTCTAAACTTCATAGCTTTGAAG
Source organism: Numenius arquata (assembly GCF_964106895.1). Taxonomy (NCBI): domain Eukaryota; kingdom Metazoa; phylum Chordata; class Aves; order Charadriiformes; family Scolopacidae; genus Numenius; species Numenius arquata. The sequence continues at coordinate 85,345,032 of NC_133576.1, forward strand.
GAGGGAGAGGAAATGAAATCTGCTGCATAGTCATTGAGATTAGCAGCCTGAGTAAGTATTCATTCCTGTCATGTTCAGAAAGACCTATACAGCTACACACTGGGAAACATTACATGCTATTTGTGCAATTGAAAACTGAGAATTGAACGAGTAATTAGGAATTTAAACTGTCCTGCTTGGAATTAGGTGTGTACAACAATAACAAACAGATCTCAAGGTTCAGGTGAGATAACTGAAGGAGAATAGAATGCTTAGCACTATATTTTCCGAAATGCCAGTTGAAATTACTGTGGGGAAATAACAACCCTGTCTTCATAGTGAATCTTGTCATTTTACTCCTACTTAGAAATCAAAAGCTGAAAGCAGTTATTTAGGACTTTTGTTCTTGATAACGGACGTTAACTGGTACTCAGAGGTGGGGGGGATTGTTTGCATTAGCAAAAGAAAGGCATAATGACTAGTGCTTCTTTCAAGAGTCCTGTTTGTTTATCAAATGCAGAAGCTTCTGCAAGCACCACAAGGCTCAAAAAGCACAGAAAATCACTTTGCTTACAGAGCTAGGTGGCTTTATCCAGTCACCATCTCCACCTGAAAATCTCTTTCTCAGCTTTTCCTTTGGACTGTGTTAAACGTGCTTCTCTGTAACGCTTAGTACTATCTTTTCTGAGTGAATCTGTTTTAAAATACTTTATTTTCCAAATTAGTACACTGTCCTCTAAGGATTTTCCAGCCCCTCTGAAAAGCACCGTGTTGCAAGCAGCTCATGATTGGGCATTTCTATTTTCATTTCAAAGTTTGAATTGTTACTAATCCCAGGCACATTCCCTGTTCAATACAATTTGAACACAAACTCTTAGCTCTTAAATATACAGCATATGAATCCTTCCTTCTGATTTAGGAGTACAAATACCTGCTGTAGCAGGTTTTTATTAAAAAGTTCTTATAATGTTGAAGTTGAAAGAAACCATGAAGTTTTAAGGGGTGAGCTAGGGAGTCCAACTGCAGACCCATCTACAGGGGTCACCTGAACTGGGTTATTATTGACCCTTAGCAAGAATCACGTTGCTTCCAGCAAGGGATCAGATTAGCTTTGGAAAAGCTAAGTGCTGGTCAGAAACTGCTGTGAAGAACTGAAACCTGGGCTAGCAGCAGTAACGAACAGCATGTCTTCTCTCTGTACAGGGCAGTGGTGGCAGAAGGCAGCAGGATCCGGCTGCTCATGTGGATATTACCTGGGAAAACTACCCCCATTCCTATTTCAGTATCTGACTTTGGCTGTTTGTTCAAGTTCTCCAGTTACTAGGCAGACGCATCAAGCTTTTCCCAGGAGGGCATCATATGAAGGATATGAAAAAGAAAGGAGGGAGAGAGGGAGACAGTAGGAGAGAAGACAGGAGAGAATTGGAAGGGCAATATGCCGTCTAGGAAAAGAAGCTGATGAAAAGAAGCAATAATTGCAGGAAATTTCAAATCTAGGAACAAAGACCAGAAAATATTAAAAATATTTATTTTAAAATATGCATTAACCCCTTAACTGACATGGGACACTTCAGGGCTGCCTTACTCCTTTCATTTGAAGAGGAAAAGACCCAGACAAAGCAGCTTTGCTAGTGTATTTCACTCGAGACCCCCGCAATGGCTAATCTTCTCCAAGCCTGCCAGCAGCGAAGGCTGCTCAGCCAGTCCTCGCTTGGTGGAGCTGGGTTCTGCTTCTGTCCCTTGCAGGAGAGAAAATCCTTGAGGAAAGCCATCATTTGCTCTCAGCAATCATCAAGCAGCAAAATTTTCTCAATGCCCTTTTGAAGGCACCTAACACTTCACTGAGAACTGAACTTTTGGCCAGGTCAAAAAGCGATGCAGCATTCGCTAAATCCTTAATCGCTGCCATTTGGAAACAAGATGATTGCTCTAAGAAGAGACAGAGGAGGGGAGAAAAGGCTTTTCCTAGTGGTTAAGCCTGAGAAATGTTAGCTGTGCAGTGAAAGAGCTTTTTTTAAAAAAAAAATTATTTTTTTAGTTATGTAAAATTTCTTGGCTCTTTCAAACATAGTAAATCTACAGTGTGGCACAGAAAGAAGTAACTTGATTGGGCACAGGTTCTTAAAGTGAGATTAGGGAAAGTTTATGTTCTCCACTAAGGAAAGAAAGAGGTTGCCTGTGTGTGGATATTGCTTCTTTATTTCTCAAGGAAAAGCTGACTAGTGCTGAGATAACAGTTTTTCTGGTACTTTACCCTCTGGCCCCATGTTCTGTATTTCACAAGACATTATTTTACAAAGACACAGTCAACATCCCTAAATACAGAAATGTTTTAGAAAATGCCAACAAAAAAAAAGAGTTTGAGAGCTTTGTTTTTGAGTTGGCACCCTATCCAGAACACATGTATTAAACATTATCATGTATTATAAAAAGAAAGAATGATCCTAAAACTTCACGGAAAACAAAATGCTATTCACTGCAAATTTCATTGGTATTAAAATATCTTCCTTACAGTTCCTGAAAACTCACATGCAAAAAAAGTCTTTGAACTTTTACTTATGTTAAAGTTCTGAAACTTGAGGCCCACTGTTTTAACAACTACTTTTTGTGTCTTTTATGGAAACACATCTTTCCAAATGTCTTTATTTTTTTATAATTTCTTTTTTATAATTTAATTTTTGAGCTTGTTCAGCAGTCAACAAAATGTAATTTGCATTATGTCTCTTCCTTCAAATCCCTGAAAGCTAACCTTTTCCTTTAAAAAAAACAATTTATATGTAAATTATCACATATCTTTTTATAGCCCTAAATATTTTTGCATGCTAATCTTTTCAGCACTGTTCCTCAGTGTACCTGAACCCACTCAGCGTGTATTGTTTTTGATAATTCCAGTTTTCTTCCTTTCACCAATTGCAAGACTTCCTGAGTGAGGGAAACCAGTAAAGTTACCAAGGCAAAAAAACCCTCAACATTTTTGCTTTAATGTAAATACTGCTGAAATATATAAAGAAATTAAATGGACACTAAGCCCTTCTAACTATTGATACTAGAATCCTACAAAATAGGCAGTAGAAAAGGATCACATCATATCCCATATTAAACACCTAATGACAGTCAAACTTGATAGCATACCGTCTAACAAAGTTACCCTGAAGTGAGCTCCTGTGGCAGTGTACTCAGAGATGCTCTCTTCTACCGTGAAGTGATGTGAAGAAGAAGAGATGCTCTCTTCTTCTACTATGAGTAAAAGTGTTGATTTCTTTGATTACATCTGTTAAGACTCTGGTTTCTAAGGAACTGAAAACTTCTGGGGATAGAAAGCTGAGTTGTGGGAAGTCACTAAAAATCCACTTCAAGATAAGATATAAGGTTAGAATGACGTTTTGTTAAAAATATAACCTGCAATAAGCATAAAACATTTACAAAAATACAAAATAACAAAGTACATTACAAGGAATGTGATAATATAGATTTTCTTTAGTTCTGCTACACTTAAGTAGCTCTTGACACTAATTTTGATTGCGCATGTTTTGTTATCTTATCTTTTCCAGAAATCTTGAAGCTTAAATATGTCACACACAACCACCAATAGACAACTTCTATTTCTATAAAGCATAATTTTATTTTTTTTGTTCCTATTTATCTGCCCCTACTTTAAGAATCAAGGAATCATAGAATCATAGAATACCAGGTTGGAAGACACCTCAAGGATCATATGGTCCAACCTTTCTCGGCAGATGCATGATCTAAACAAGATGGCCCAGACCCTGTCCAGCCAAATCTCAAAAGTATCCAGTGATGGGGAATCCACCACTTCCCTGGGGACATTACTCCAATGGCTGACCATTCTCATTGTGAAAAATTGTCCCCTTATGTCCAATTGGAATCTCCGGAGGAGAAACTTGTACCGTTTACCCCTTATCTTTTCCATGTGACTCTTTGTAAAAAGGGAATCCCCATCTTCTTTGTAGCCACCCTTTAAATACTGGAACATAGTGATAAGGTCCCCCCTAAGCCTTCTCTTCTCAAGGTTGAGCAAACCCAGTTCTCTCAGCCTTTCCTCATATGGCAGGCTTCCCCATCCTTTGATCATCTTAGTGTCCCTTCTCTGGAGCCTCTTCAGCCTGTCCACACCTTTTTTATAGCAACAACCAAAACTGAACACAGTGTTCCAGGTGTGTCCTTACAAGTGGTGAGTAGAGTGGGATGATGACTTCTTTATCTCTGCTCATGCTGCCCTTGTTGATGCAACCCAGCATCCTGTTGGCTTGCTGTGCTGCAGCAGTGCACTGTTCACTCATACAGAGCTTGCTGTCCACCAGGACTCCCAGGTCCCTTTCCATAGAGCTGCTCCTCAGCCGAGTAGGTGCCAGCCTGTGCTACACTCCTGGATTATGTTTTCTCAGGTGCAAGAATTTAAATTTGTCCATGTTGAACTCCGTAAGATTCTTGTTAACCCACTCTTTCAGCCTATCCAGGTCTTCCTGCAGGGTGGCTCTCCCTTTCAAATTCATGACTGCAGCTGAATTACATAGTATCTCAGATGATCTACTCACTACTGTAATTGTGGACATGAATTATAGGTCACAGCTACTGTGCTATACGTAGCTCTAGCTATTCTGTCACATCTGCCAAACTTGTGGGTACCCTAAGGCACCTCAAACGGGCACAAATGGCCAAGCAGGGCAACTGAATCAAGGCCCAGGTCTCTCCTGACTAAAATGGGGCCACAGATACAATATCACATATAGATGCCTGCTTTTAAGTACCTAAAAGCAGACACCTACGGTCTGGATTGAAGACTGTCACAAGAACATCTGAAACTGTCTCAAACTGCTCTAGCTTAGGGAAGGTCCTTTCTAGCCTGTGTAAAAACTGTGCTACAGCTCAAGCAGCAGATGATGGTCAATGTTATGATGTCCATTAAGACCCTGAAGTGGCCCCTAGTATTTTTTTTTATTAATGTAATTAGTTAAGCCAAATTAATCCTTTCCATCAATTATCTTAGTTATTTGAAATGTCTCTGGAAACCTGTGCTGCACATCAACAAAATGAAAAGCTATCATTATTACATGAAAAAAAAAACCACAAAACAGTGTAGATGTATATTATAAAATGTGTTTATGAACTGTGTTCCTTTTCTTTCTTTTCCTAAAGGCAGGTCCAACCTGTGTTTCCCTTAGTCATGATGATTACAGAGCAAAAGCCATGCACAGCAGTACCATTAATGCTAATGGGATTTTGTAGGAAATAAGCTATTATTTTTCAAGTGCTCTGTGGTCTTCCTTTACTAAAGACACAATAGTAGTTATTAAAAAAAAATAAATCTATATCCTATGGATTTCTTACTTGAGGATTTCCTGCTTGGAAACCAACCTTATTGTTCTCAAGATGATCTCTGTTTTGATATAAGCCTCAAAAATGCATCAGCCCCAGGTGTCCTCTTTTCTTTTAGACATATTTACAGAAGGTCTGGGCCAGCAGTGATAATTCTGCACAAATTATGAACCCTTGATGCTGGTGGAGTAACAAGTTACCTGAAATTTGTATAAACTGGGTGGTCAGGACTTGAGACAAACCCCCAATTCACACAGACCCAGTCATACATTCCCTGCCTCAGGAGTGTCCTGAGTGACAAGAGCCTCTGAAGAGGTAGACTCTCTCTTGGCTTCTGGTGAAGAGAAAGGACATCAATAAAAAGAACCTAGGATGTGGTAATTTTGTATGATCCCTTCACAGAATTAGAAAAACATAGTTGTTAAAAAGGAGATGATATATATATGGTTGCTCTTGTCTTGTGGAAAGATGACTACTAAAAAGGAGGAAAATTTGCAGTTACCAGCACATGGACTTCGTTAGCTATAGGTAAGTGGTCAACCTACTCTAAGACAGTAGTCTTCATCACTACAGTGCAAAGTTTAGAGAGAAAAAAGAGTAAGACAGAAGGTGCTAAAGATTTTCCTGTAACCTGAGAAACTGACTGATTTTCCACTCTACATACACTCTTAAAAGAGCTGTTGTAGCAGAAAGTGTTAGCCCAGCTGCCAGGGTTTGCTGGTGCAGGTAGAAGAGTAAGAGAAGCCAAGCAAGCAGCCAACACACCAAGGAAAGGAATACAGGGCAGCATAAGGCACCACAAGGGACAACTCATGGAGGGATGAGCAGTGCAAGGCATGGCAAGCGGGAGCCACCAAATGAAGAGATGGGAAGGGCTAGCAAAACCAGAACATGTCAAAAGGTCTATTCAGTTTAAATTGTGTATTGCTAATCAGCAAAACTGAAAAATCTTAAACTCTGTGTGCAGGTTGCAACGAGAAAGGTAATGCAACCAGCTAGCTCAGAGGGAACATGGTTCTGCCTTAAGAGCTAATTCTTGTTACCTTTTCTACTGATTTCATTAGAATTTCCATCTTTAATGAAAACATTGTCTCTTAAGCCATTTAATTGATATTTCTGAGTGGGCAAATGTATTTCACTTGTCATCAAGAAAATTTATGTCTGCAAGTTGATGTTTTAAGGAGTACTCATCAATTAAAATGTTTCCCTCACTGCTGTGAATCAAATGTGAGCAGAGGAGTTCATAGATGAAGATGCTTTGTACAGACAAGAACTGATATAAGCTGCAAGAGCAACATCTATTTGTATTATATTAATGTTAATTTTATGTGACATCACATTGTAAGTACATTAATTTAATGGGTTCAGTCTTAGATGTCATTGTGTTTGTCTGCCCTAGAGTATTCAAATAACTTAAGTATTCCTTCTTAATACATGCTTGGCAACATCAGAAAACATTTATAGTGTCAAGAGGTAAAGACATAGAACAATATTTCTTCTTTTCAAGGTTCAAAGCAACTGTTCTAAAGGAGAACATGATAACAGAAAGTGCTTGGCAGTGGCCTTTTACTGTTCGTACCTTCATTTCATATGCATCCCCTCAAAAATACATTTAAGGGAGTGGGAAGCACAGTGAAATGAACTTTGAAAAGGTAACCTACTTAAAAACAAAAGGAAATTGTTTTACCTGAAGCATTTCTTTGTACCATCTTCCGTATAAGTGGGAGAAATGACAGCTTTGGAAAATGTTATGCAAAATGCTATATAAGCAAGGGTCCAAGATAACTCACTCATTATCAGATTAATCAATCCAATGGGCAGTATTCATCTGTCATTTAAGACTTCTGAGCCAGCAGATATAGAACAAGAATTCTGGAGACCAAGTGGGATATCTTACAACACGAAAAATTACATGAAGAACCTATAGCTAGGAAAATATTTCCCACTGGAGAAAATATTGAGGACCAAAGGGAGGCTGAAATTTCGGTCCTTTCTTGGGTTTAGGCTCCCTATACACAGGTTCCCTCTCTGTGCATGCTTCAAGAGGAGAAGCAGCAGTACCCTGGTATTGAAACATCAGTGTCCTCAGGACCTAAGTAATTCGTAGCTGCACTCATTTATATCAAAGCAGATATAGAAGCTAGGTCCTTCTGGGACAGTGCTTCAGCTACAAACATCTACAACAAGAGCACTGCTATGGCGACGACCACTGCTTCTGCCTTCTATATCACGAAAGGAAACAGAAATCACCATTGCATTTTGTGGGGAATCCCATCCTACAGTGTGTGTTAGGGATGCTCCAGGAACAACCATTAGCTGCAACTTCTGGTGATTTGGAGGAGTACCTATGTTTTGTGATTCTGACTTGGTCTGTGCTATTCTGAGTGGTGTAGAAGTGCAAAAGTTTAAGCTCAGAAAGTAAGGTACACATGACAGGAGCTGCATTTCTGCAAGTACCGGGCAGGAAAATCATGCAAAACCTCAGAATTACAATTTTGCATGCACATGCTTAAATACTGTCCAGTTCCTACTTGGGTCTTTTATTGGATCTTGCTTTAAAAGAGGCAGCTTGAAATAACAACATCAAGACTTTGCATCCGGGGGCTGTGACAATTCATATCTTTTATAAGTAGGCATAGGATCATGGTCTAATACATTTTCACCAGTAGGCTGGTGTCCTCAAGAGAAAATCACTTTGGTTTGCTCTCGTTATTTTATACAACACCATCAGTTTAAAAAAAAAAAAGACTAGGACAAAACAGTATTATGAAAGTTTTCAAAAGGCATAGGTATTATTCATGAGTGTAATAGTTTTTAGCAAACTTATGGAGCTTCTCATGCTTTTGAGGCCCTCTTGACCTGTAACACAGTCAGTGGAAATTTTAGTAGAGGGATTAAATACAGTTTTGTATTTCAAAAGTTTGCTGCCAAACTCCAGCATCTTTTCTTTGTTCTCTTTTGGAATGGCTTTAACAGGCACAGTTTGTCTGCTCATTTGTATTCCTGAAACACCATGTTCAGCACAGCAGATGAGACAATTTTTAATGAAAAACTAAAATCTAGTGACTTTTACATTTAACAATATAATCTGTAGGATTTCTTTCCTCTGTTAAAAGGCCTATCCACCCTCTCCCTTATCACCATACTTATCCTAATATTGAAATGAATGCTTTGGTTTACATTAAGACTTCTATAATAGAAGAATCATTTTCATATGATCTGTTGTTATTTACAAATCTGAAAGCACCTTTCAGTACTTCCTAACAATGTACCACAGCAGGAAGTTGATTTGCTGAATTGAAAATATTTTACCTGGACTTAGTCCAAATGGCTCAGAGGCATATCAGAGCCTGAGAAGATACACATTTCAGAAGCTATCCAGGATGAAAGCAATACTATGTTTCTGCACAAACAGGTAGTTTTGAAATGCCACCCATGAACACCAAGTAGAGGTAAGATTCACTTCTGTATAAACTGTTTCACCAGCTAACTCTTAATTGCTAGCTGCAGACTAATTCCTAGCTGTGATTCATACCCAAAACTGCAAATACTGCAGAGGTTTTAAATCCCTGATTTCTCAAATGCACAGTTTGCTACCTTGAAATGTTTTATACATTTTTGTGCTTTACTCTACACATAAGTGTAATATATATATACATGCATATATATGTATAAAGTAACATATTTACAGTTTTATGGCTCTATAACTTATCAGAGAGGGATGGAAAAGAACTATTTAAGCTTACAGTCTATATTGGCGCAAAACCAGGTTAGTATCAAATGGACATAAATTGATCTGGAAACAAAAACACAGTCAATAGCAAATGCAGCCAAGGAGAGAGGTTCTGTAAGAGTGTTCCATCATTACTGGGAGTGGTAAAGGGATGGGGACATCCTGACAGCAGCTGCTGAAATTGCTGTTTGCTGGATGGAGACAACATTTCAGGCCCCGGGCTTCATGCTCTTGCCTGTCTTAGGATGTGGCCATGAGAAGACAAGATGAATTCTTTTAGTAAAAATTTGTGTAGCTGCAAGAAGTATTTTTCATCTTAATTCAGTGGAAAATTTTACTCAAACAGTGGAAAATATGAAGTATTAACCAAAACTTGCAGTTCTTTGCTATCAGCATCAGTGTAGGCTCAGCCTGACCAAAGGAAAAAAGCAACATTAAAATAATTTCCATTTTGGTCTAGTCCTGTCTTCTAGTGAAAAAAGTGGGGTTTTTTTCTTTTTTTTTCTTATCATGGGAATACTCCCCTACAATTCCTCACTAACTGATTTTTAATTCCTAAGAGAGCTACTGTTCTTTTTAGTAATTTGGCATTTAGAGCTCTCAATTTAGTTCTGAATAAAATAACTCTGCCTTGTCTTTACCTCAATATTACACTTTGCATCTAATATGTGATAGTTACTCCATGGCAGTGAAGCCAAAAATTATGTTTACAATCTCTGCTAGAAGGAATCCGATTACCAGACTAGCCCTAAATATCCTTTGCCACCAAATCAGAGTGAAAATGCATGGAAAATCTACTGTACGTCTCAACAATCACTACTTTTTTCAGAACAGGAAAGAGTCCTCTCATGGAGATAAAGCATTCAATGCTAAATTTTAGTTTTATTTTTTCCTTCCCTTCCTCAGAAATTCCTGAAGTCTAGTCTCCTACAATGAAAAGTAAAGACTGAAAAATACTGAAAGCATGTAATTTTTTCAAAACTCACATCTTGAGTCTGTGATGCAAAAGGCAGGCTATTTTCCCAAAAGTTAAACAGACATGGGAAAAGAGCTGTCTCTGAGCAGCTAAATCCAAACTGCTTATTTGCCATATGAAGATCAAACACAAAGCTTCATATCTTCCTATCAGCTTTAATGGGATGGAATCCCTTTAAAACCACACTATTCACATTATTCCCTCTCTTCCCTAGGAAAATAAAAAAAGAAAAAAACCCAAACCGAACCAAAAAACTACTGCTATCTTGGAAAGAATGTAACTGCCTTGCCTGAAGAATTAAGTATTCATACAAAATTTTCTTTCAGCCTTGATATCAGTTTTTTTTTTCCTTTGTCTCAATCTTCTCTACATCCTGACCAAACCCTTTATGTACAGCACTCTTGTGTTAATGACAACCAGACTATGCAAGCATATTAACTGGAGGGATCCTGGCTTTTCAGTGAAAAGGTTGCATTTTTAATTCCTTCCTCAATCGTCGTCCAAGGAATTTAAAAAAACAAGTAATCATGGATTTTCTTCACAATTTTGATTATAATACTATATTTTTCACAATCTTAGCTACTAGGTCAAACAGTGAAAGTTCCCTGAAAATAATGTAATTTTGCAACATTTGAAGAGCTGCTTTAACTGTCCCTTCCAAGTCAAAGGTCACCTCCAAAAGATTCTGAAAGGAGATTCTGAAAGCTTCCCCTCAATGATATCAAACTGAAATCTGAGAACTGGAAAACAAAAGACTCTGTGGGTAGCCTCAATGTGAAAAAGTTACTGTCTATGTAGGTCAGAAAATCAATGTAGCCCACAATTTACTGCTCAGAGCATTTACTCATTTAACTGTTTTGTGTTGAGATTGGACACTCATTAGTGCTGTTTCACTGCATATAAAGATTCCTGAAAACCAATGGAAAACAAATTGTTCTTTCAGCAACTCCTGTTTTTACCAGTCGTTTATGTAGAAATATATTCATTTAAAGGTGAAATACAATCAGATGTTATCAATGTTCTAATGACACATTTAATTTCTCCCTAAAGTTTCATATTAGTGTCATCCTGAAAGGCAGAGAGGTATTTATTGCTTACAGTTTCAGGACCAGACTTCAAATTTGTTTCTTATCCTGTAAACCATAATGATGTCATAAACAAAAATTCACAAAAAAATTATTGCCTATTTGAATCCTACAAAGCCACCTACCATTCCACCAGCGTATACAGTCTTAAAAAAAAGGAATAATTTAGACACTAACATAATCAGATTTTCTATGCAAGTCTCTGCTGGCCTCAGCATTGCTGGATTCCTAAGCAGGGTGAGAGCAACCAAAAGGCTTCCACTGACCTACCACATGAAGCCATGTGCTTTTGCAAGTATATGCAGTTGCTCTCCTTTCACTCCTTTTTCCCACCTGACTCTACAGATTACGCAAGAAGCTTCTAATGCTATGTATTGCTCCGGGAAAATGATACCCGCTGTTATCTCCTGTGTTAGAAGTCTCTCTGCTAGTGCTGCTTTTACACATATCCTTACATCAACCAGTGTGCCAGCCTGGTTCTCTCACCAAGACCAGTGCTGTGATATTACAACTTTTCAAGGCCAGGTTGGATTGGGCTTTGAGCAACCTGGTTTAGTGGGAGATGTCCCTGCCCATGGCACGGGGGTTGGAACTTGATGATCTTTAAAGTCCCTTCCAACCTGAACCATTCTATGATTCCATGATTCTCTATTCATTAAGTAAAGTCAGGAATGAAACAGACCCATGACTATCTTGTATAAAATGCCAATTTACTGCGTTGGGGATATTCAGTCACAGGAATACAAAACCCAAGGATTTAAGTTCTTTCTGTTAATCTTTTTATTTTTCTGAGCCTGTGCTTCCGATAAAAATGCTGCAGATCAGCAAAGCTTCTAGTGTGTCTAGCTGTGAAGGTGGTCAGTGCAGTTACTGCAGAGATAGCAGCTCAGTAAAACAACTAATGCAGTCTCAGGTGTTTATTTTCTCCATTTAGCTTCATAATAATATAGGTAGAAAACAAGGGGAGACAACAACAGCAAAACAACACGCACAACTTCTGAGCTTGTCTTTTTCTTCAGCTGTTTAATGTTTCTGTGAAGGCTGCAGTTTAGGTTAAAAACTTTAATTTGTAAAAATGCAACCTCAGCTCCAGAGTTGTGGCCTAACTTCTGTAATCCTTCAGTTTTATATACTTCAACTTTTCTTAAAAAAAAAAAAAAAAAAAAAGCTTCTTTAGCAAAAAAATATCCCTTAAGTTCGAATGTAAGAAAGTAGGAAGAAAATAGAGTTTGCAGAAAATATTGAGTTATTGAAAAAAGAAACCCCCCAAACTTTTATGGTATCTTTTGCTAACAACAAAATGAAAAATGCTGAAGAATGGACAAATGCAGTATGTATATAAAATGAAGCTAGTCTTCAGCGAGCAAGTCTTTATTGTGACTGGTGTCTGGACATGTTTCTGTGTTGCCTGAGCACCTCTGTTTATTTAGAAAGCAATTAAGAATACATTTACATGATTAGGTGACTTGGCTGTCTATCCTGAACTCCTTCACAATATGCTGGTTAATATACCAAACTGACATGGATGCACACCCGCTCTGTTACAGTCAAATACCACCTTCTCTATAGGAGATATGTTTTATGAAACACTTCTTGATTATAGCTTGTGCGTGACATATTCCAGTCCCCTTTTGTGGCAAGGTGAACAGCTTATTTTAAATGGTTTTCAGTTAAAATCTTCTAACTGTTGGAAATGGGTAGGATCAGCTTCCTAAATCTTCAGTTATCACACAAAATAACCAATTTAACTTAGCACCAAATGAGATTGGAGCACCCATAAGTCACTTACTGGAGGTGGGATTTATCTTATCCACCTGTAGATCTCTGTAGACACCTACAACAAATTTAGTTTTCTAGAGCTCCTTTTTTAGTGGCAGTGAGAAGTAAGAACTTTTAGAGAGCAATTAAAGTGGTCTGTATCAGATCTTTACCTAGGAAACGAGGGAAAAAGTGCTCTAGAAATGCCTATTATTTTCCTATAAAGGAAGTTTGAATGACCACTTCAGATACTGCCAACAGACTATAGATGTCTAAATCGACAAGAGGCCTCCTTCCATGGATTTTTGCTGAGAGAAGAGAGGGGGCTTTTGAAACTTCCTCCCACTCTTTCCTGAGTGAATGAGTATTTACAGTACCTTTCACAGCAGAGTCAAGCAGGTTAATTTGAACAACTGATTTCGGAAGCTGCTCTCACTTCACTAGCAGTTCGCTTCCAGCTCTCCCCAGCTGACACCGGGGAGTGTAGATTTTCAAAGTTACTGAGTCTCTGGAATTGATTTCTCATCTGCTACACCTTTACTTTTCATGCACTTGTCTTCAGCCTTAGCATGTACCCAAATGCTATAGCAGCATAAGCAAAAAATCTTACTGCACCTCAGTATTGTCCATAACTGGCTGGATACACACCTCCTAAGCTTTTTTTGTTTGCAAGAAAATGTCTAGAAACAAATAAAGATGTTGATGTCTGTTCTCCTATATCACTACACTTTCTTTTATTACTACAGCATTGCTTCTACCTGTTAAATTAGACCTGAATAAAGGGGTCAACCTCACTGTAAAATAAACATGACATGGGGGAATATGATTATTCTCATAACTTAAACTTTTTTGAATAATTTCTGTTTAAATTTCTGGTTCTAGCTCTGCATTTATGTCTAGAATTTTATTAAACATGCACAAACAGAAGGTATTTTAAAATCACATGCAGGCAGCCAGTTCATTCCACCAACGTAATACTATATTAGCAACTTGGGAATCGAAGTGAGCCTAAGATAATGGTCATTTAGCATTGTTTTTCTTTTAGAAACGCATCTCTTGATTCAACAGGGAAAACCAGACAAAATGTGATGAATCTCTAGGTTGTTTTTATTTGGCTTATTTATTTTTTTATGCAGCCTTCATGTTGATTTATAGCATTGCATTAAAATAACTTGGTGGTGGCAGTCTTTGTTGCAAAACAAATGGATCAAATTAACCATCCCATGTACTACAATTCTGGACAACAAAGTGCCAAACAGTACATGGGTGGGTTCAGCACTTTTAAAATGCTCTGTATATACTTTAATGCTTACTCCAGCCATTGATTGATTAGACTACAGTTATCATGTAAAAGGATCAGCCCCATTACAAGGAAAAAGAAGAGAAAAAGCAGCTATCAAGTACTTGGACCTCTATTAAAATTGCCTGAGAAACGCTCAGTATAAATGAGAGCCTGAAATGAGGGACAAAGGTGAACTTTTTCAATGCTAGTAATTAATTCTTGCTTTGCATAGGGTAATTGAGGGCAATCATAGAATATTGCATGTCATTTCATTACTGAGCCATCAGATGGACTTCCACTTGCATACTCTGGTAAATGTGTTAACCCATGAGTACTTTGGCTGCTGGACCCATGTTGAAGATAAAAGCCTCCTTAACCTTCCCATCATTCCCATTGTCCTTTTAAATGTTGTCATTTCCCTTTCACTAATTCTATTTTCTGCAGACTAAATAAACAAATAAATCCCATACTTTCCTCTGCTTTAGGACGAAAAGGAGCAGGAATAGAAAAACATTCTGGAATGACACTAAATATGATCTAACATTATAATGAAATTCCCTGCCTGGGATTTTCATGCTGTTGTGGTCATTGCTGTCATATGCAAATCTCTTACCCAGCTGCCCAACCCTCAGATGCAGGCTCTGAAGAAAGCCAAAGGCAACTGCCAGTGTAACAGATAATAACTAGAAAAATATCAGGTCTGTGATTTAAAACAGCATTCAGGTTCCTTGTTTCTTCATGGATTCTGTGAACTTCGTTGACAGAATCCACTTGTTCTGCAAAATTTGACATACATCTTTCTCGCAGACCTTTCTGTTAGTAATTCACTCACTAGTGATACTTTCAAGGCCACAATACATTGTTTGGCTGAACACACATGTAAATTAATAAGATAGTTTAATCTTCTTCCTACAGGATAATTTTTGGGGCATAGAAACATGCCTGCTTCTTCAGAATTTTGACACAAATCTTATGTTCAATGTTTTTCAAGATAACAATTCCTTTGGTTAATTCCTACAAATTATTTCAGTTATTGCAAGTGATAAAAGTACGTGTCTTCAAGATAGATCAGTGTACACTCATACCAGATTCACATATCTTCCTTTTAGGAGTTTAAATGAAGAACGTATCTTCTTTAGACTTCTTGTACAATACGGAAGTTTCTGCAATCTGTTAAAATTTAAGATCTGGATCTCTGGAAGTGCATGTCTTTTCCCTCATTGACTTTGTGGGATTCTAGGAAAACGTTTTCTGACTTACATATTTTAGTCATATGCCTAAATCAACGAATAAACCTAGGCTTCCATGCATCACTGAATAGGATAAGGATTCTCATTAGTAAAGCCCTAAAATAAATATGACCCAATAAACTTTGAAAAGTTTCCATTCTGTTCGTAATGTCTTGCAGTACTGCTTTACATTATCACTATGATAGGTAGCAAACGGTGGTAAGATCAGAGCCTTAGAGTTGATATCATAAATATTGAACAGCAAAATGTGGATAAAGTGTGCCCTGACTTACCATTATAGCACAGGAATTTGTCACAATATTTTTAAATAAAGCGAGTAATATTCAAGCACATGCTTGCTTTGTACAACACAGACACAAGGCAGAGCCTTGATCGCCTGAGATGTGCACGTTTGTCAAAGCAGAGACTAAATTCTCATCTAGGAAAGAATTAAACCTGCTGTATGCATGAGAAATCACAAAACTATATTGTAAACTCTTTTACCACCCTGCGGACGGAGGGACCTTTCTGTTTCTGCAGCTACAACAGCCTTGGTACTAGGTAGCAGTCCTTCTCACCAAGGCTGAGTGGGTGATGCCTTCAGTTTGGTCAAAAGTGGGTGAAAGAATATTTAATCAAAACCAGTAACAGCCAACATGAGATGGGTATTTTTTCCTTACACCGCAGCTTTGCTGAAAATACATCACTTTTCCTGCTGAAAATATCAGCTCTACAGGTCACTGTAAATGCACCTCTGTTCTCGATGGGTTTGGATGGCTACTTTGCATACCGCATTCTGATTTCATCTTGTATATACAGCTGCATATTTAACTGCTGTTTGTTTGATATTGTGTATTGTGCTATATGGAATATAACTAGTTTGCAAAACAGCAGGATATGGGTACTAATGCATTCAGCTTGATATCTGATGACAACCCAAAAAACCAAACAACAATCAAACCAACTCCAAACTAGTTTATTCCTGTATACTTTTCATGTCCTACAGGGCAGTTTGCCCATCAAAAAAACCCCAGAAAATGATCTCATTGCTTTTAATATTATCAGCAGCACATATGTTTGATCTTCAGTTAAACTCAGGTCCATTTTTTTCATATAATGTTGCAGGGGTCTTTGTTTTGTTATGATTTGGCTTCACGTAAATAATTTCATTATCTAAATGAAACTGAATAATTAAATAATTATATTTTAGCAAATTTCCCAAGGGGGAATTCTTTTTGCAAAATTATTAACATATCTTACAGTTTGATGATTTCAGTAGTAAGAAAAGGAAGTGGTTTCATTTTCACCACAAATATATTGTTTGCTTAAAAAAATCTTCACAGTTTTGAAGATGTCAGGGAAGATTAACTCACTATTAAAACAGTCATTTATCACAATTAACAGAGAAGAACATTTTCTTCCTATAACTGACTCCCTATTTTTTCGATGTGCTAAAGTTCTTAAGCCTCATTAAACCTTTTAAGCTATTTGTTTGATGTTTCCAAATATAAGGTATTATCCAAAATGGTGTTTTACTGGGCAAAAATCCTCGATTCTCCACTACAATTTCTGTTAACATTCACTCTCATCAGATGAACTTCCATGTCTTCCAACCATACTCCCTGATATACTACCAGTACACCTTTTTTTTCAATCATAATAATGTTATTGAATAAAATGGAAATTGCACTTTTTAAAAAAGAAAGCTGAATTGAACACTATATGTTTTCCCAGAAAAAAAAAACCAACAAACCACTACTATTTCTAAAAAATGACCATAACGTACATATATTTTGTCAAATGGAATTATGTACTTCCTTAGTTACGCTGATCAAAAAGGGCTTTTGTTTGAATGGATAACAATGCAAAACATGACTCAATCTCTAGCCCTTGAGACGGCGAAGCCTTGTAAAACCAGAAAACATGCAGTAACAAGGGACTAGTACATTATGTTACTGGGACAGGTTCTTATTAATACACTGCTGAAATATTTATTTATTTATTTATTTATAGACTGAATTAAAATCTATCATCAATGAAAGACAGAGGAAACAAAGTAAGTCTGTTCCCGAGCAGAGGTAAGACTAGTTGCCTAAAATGAACTTTATACCACAGGGGTTTTTTTCTGATGAGGGGAATGTGTTGTCTACAAGAAGGGTGCAAACAACTTCCAAGGCATCCTCATATCTGGAATGCCTCTCTTTTGTAAATTACACAAAAAAATCGATACTTCAAGTAAGGCTGTCGAAACTGCCTAGTACTAACATATGAGTGACTCCTCTAAATTAATCACAGATTATCGATCATCCTATCACTAGAACAGCATCAGTGGGGAACAACCAACTAGTTCAGCTTGTTGTCAGGTCTGAGAAATGAAAAACTGGAAAACACACCTACCAAATGGACCTTGAATATAAATCCTTTCTGAGGACCCGCACATTATTCTCAGCCTGACAAGCCCACCTCAGCTGAAGGATTTATATAGTATCTGCTTGCAGCGGAGGCAACGGACCATAATTACCTGGATTGAGTGTTGCTCTAAAATAGCACAACAATGCGGATGATATTTATGGATCACAATTAGTATGGTCCTTTCCACACAGGTGGATTACGGAGCTGTTGCTCATTAGTGCCCCAAAATGAAGAAACAAAATGATCCACAGAGTGTTGCAGGCCCTCTCCCCAGTCTGAGAGAAATAAGAATATATTAACACAATTTTAGTTAAAACCCATGTCTAAACTGCAGCATTAATCAAATGGCGTCATTAACCATACGCTACTGTTGATAGTTATTTTAAAACTTGTTTAGGAGAAAAGGGACAGTGCCTATTACAAAATTTATTTCCCTGACATCAATGCACCTTGCCCGATATATGCATGGATATGTATATGCATATATATATGCACACAGTTATGCATATATAAGCACTATTTAGTAATTCAGAAATATCAATTCAGTCATGATAATCAGAATTAAGAATCTCTCCAAGGGTCTTATACTAGAGTTGAGATCATATGGGAGAAACATATCAGATATCTGGTTTCCTTGCATAGGAAGCAGTGACAAAAATAGCCTGGGGGGAAATATTTTCTGCCCCTCAGTAATGGCCAGCAGAAAGATGGTATTGGCAGCAACTCACTCCCTCACTTGCCAGAGGCTTGATTTCTTTCTCAGATAATAAATAATAAGTAAAGATATTACTGCAAAGGTGGCATATACTTAGTCATCTACGAGAGGCAAAAGAGCTATCATCTGTTCTTGATTCCTCACAAATGATCTAAGCAAAAGCTCTACCTCCCCCTTTCTGTTCTCCATAAGTAATAATTTCATATGTAGAGGCAAGAGGTGTCACAGGAAAGATATTATTTTTGGAAAACTTCGGGAAAAGAGATGATTAGAAATCATAGGACAGGGCACAGTAGAACTGCAGTAAACAGACTCACAAATAGTCTAATAAGCTTCTGTCAGTTAACTTATCCTAAAATATCAGTATTCAAAAAGAAAAGAAATAGAAGTTCTTGCTCATGAGTCTTGTGTCCACAGTGCTTAGGGTTATCAGAGAGAGCTAGTTAGTGAGGTCCAAAATAGATCAAAAGACTGACCTGAAAAATAAATGGTGTGGATGAGCAGGAGTTGAATACTCAAGCCAATTTCCTTGGTCTCTTTTATTTAGCAACATTGTTACCTTTGATCATGAGGGCTATGATGTCTAACAGCATTTATCAACAGTATGCAGCAGTGTGGAACAGAAATATTAAATGATATTTCCTATTTATAGAAAGATGATATTTCCCAAACAAAAACAAACAAAACCCAATCCAAAACCAAAACAAACAAAAGCCCAAACTGTATTTTAGTACAAATTAGGTCAGAAAATTAACATTAGTATTGGTTATGGACAAAAAAATATGTGAGAATTAAATTGTATTTAAGGAAATGAGCTCTGGTAATCATTTTATTAAACAGCATTGCTTTGCATTTGCATGGAGAAAAAAAATAAACCAATGTAATATGACTTGAGAAAATTTAATTTAACTTGAAAAATGTTTTGTTTTTCACTTATTTTTTTTTTAAAGTCAAGAGAAAGAGAGGACCTGTTTTTATAACACAAAGAAGAATATGAAACCGTTTGAAGCTCTTTAAGACTACCACTGTTAACTACACAGAAAGTCTCCAGTGTGGTGTTTTAAAAGGCCAAAGACCTGAAAAATAAGAATCATATCTCCCAAAACAACCTGCAACACTCTAGGACTTCCTCCTGCCATTACCTTCCCATAGCAGTATAACTTAGAGAACCATGAAGTACTCACTTTGAAGGTAGCAATAGTAGCTTTAGGATTAGTATTAACAGTCGTTCCTCACCATCCACATATCGAGCTGCACTAATAAGTCAGCATTTGGGTTAGCCTGAGCCATCTTCCACAGTGACTGAAATTAATACAGCTGGTTTGCACTGAAACAGAGTGGGAGGACTCCCACAAGCTGTTATTGGACCTCAGCTGCGGGGGCTGTAATGATTACCTAGAGAAGCAGCAATAAACAGCTGTGAAAAGTAAATTCAAACTGTTCTAGCCAGATCTTGTTTGTCTCTGCACTAACTTAATCAGCATCATCCTAAGCACAGATGAGTTCTTAAGATTTCATTCACCCAAAGACTGAGGAGGCTGGCCTGACCTTTCTTGGCTTATAAAGCACAATGAGATCACAGCCTATTGCTTCAGGGGAAAAATAGAAAAAATTAGTTTTATGATAGAGATTTAATAGTCTTGACATGGCCATAGGGCATATCTCCTTTCTAACTCTTATCTTTCAACATGTTCTTTTTTGTACCTTACTAGTATGCAGCTATAAAACTCAAATTTTTGCTTTTTAAAGTAAAGGAAGATGTGAAGCTGCAATAGCAACAAGTTGCTGGAAGTCAATGGAGAAGATTTTGGACAGAAATGAGACTTCTTTAATTCATACCCTAGAGAAATCCCAGACCCCAAAGTTTCAAAACCTTATTTGTTAAATGCACAGAGAAATAATAAACCTCAGCAGCGATGAAGGAGAAAGTTGTGAAACTTTAACAAGATCTCCAAGGTAAAGAAATGATGTTGCTAAAACTTCAGAAAAATAGCTGAGGTCAAGTTTCCCTTTCGTGAACTTAATCTCAACCCCGGATAACCTGGCCAAACTCTGAGTTCTCAACAAAACATCTTTTCTTAGTTGAAGGACAGTCTTAAAATGTCTAGCATATTTTTAGAAGCTCTATTAATCAGAACTTAGAAAAGCAGAACAGGAGAAGTTATAAATTGAAATAGCTGAATTCTGTATACCACTGTATTTTCTTTTATCATTATGACTTTAGTTGATTTTTTTTACAATTATCTATTGTTATCTGTTTTACAATTATCTGCTACTTTACAATTATCTATTACTTTATGAAGACTGTAAGGCTTTCACACAGAAAATACATGAATCCACTATGCAACTACCCCTATCTGTGATCCATACTTGCTTAGTTGAAAGAATTAATCCAGAAGGTTTAATCATTTGATCATTTCACTAAAAAGAACTTTTAATTGTTTAAAATAAAGTAATAAAAAAAGTTAAATATGTGTCTGAAGTCTGAGAATCAGACCTTTCCTCCTTCCCCCCACCCTCCCCAACCCAACCCAACCCAAACCTATCAGTGCCTGGTAATTTGTTAGCATTTGTTAGCAAGATCATGAAATTTGAATGAGGGAAATAAAAGACAGAAGTATCTATTCCTCGTAACAGTATTTTACATGCACTTAAGCTGTTGCAGCTACTTGCCTGGAAATATAAAGATTCATGCATTCAGAACCAAATTTATGAAAAGTAAACATCACATTATACTATTTCTGTATGATACACTAAATATTTTGTGACTGGAGCTTGACAAACAATATTTCTGTGCTTTGCTGGAAAATCATGGGAAAAACCAAAAAATCAATTTAGACTACATATTTTATTAATTTTTAACCATGTAAAAAAAAAAAACATAATTCATGTTGAAAACAAGATCTTATTTGAAAAAAAAACAACCAAACAACTTTTCAGTTAATAAAAATAAAAGAAATTTTAACAAAAAAATAATCTGGAAAAGAAAATTGAAAACAATCAAAACAAAAATTCACAGTTTAGGACCAGACCTGGTTTCTAAGTCAACTGAATGATGTATTATCTACAAAAAAAAAGAGAACGAAATAAATTCCTTTTCTGTTGTATATGATAGGCTAAATGATAATTATTTATTTTATTTTATTTTATTTTTATTTTATTTTTATTTTATTTATTTAATTTTATTATTTTATTGGTTGTGGTGCTTGTCCTGAGACTCTGGGTATGGAAAATCCTATTTACTCAGATAGGAAGGCTGGTTTAGAAAACATTTGACTAAATTTCTGTCCAAATTCCTGTAGGCACAAGCAGGACTGCTGGATGCATTCAAAGTCTAGAAGAGAAGAAGGTAGTTACCTCTTCCCTGACTCAACCTCCTCCATTTTTCCTCTTGCAGTTAAATCCATATGGAAGTCCCACTGGCTTATGAAGAATTAAAGAGAGTTTTAAGATGGTCAGGACAGTGTGTCCTGGTCCACTCAGGATAGAGGAGAAGGACTCTGATTTCCAAAATCCTCCTAAAACTTCCAGACAGTGCAAAAAATCTGCCACTCACTGTGAGGTAGTCAGCCTCGTCCTTTGGATACAACAATAGCTAAAGGTTAAAAAAACCCCCTATCTTTTCTCTTTTTAGTCACCTCTGGCTGCTTACAGCATGTGAGGAGCTGTAGCAGGGGCAAACCAGTAATCCCCACACCCACAAATGGCTTTCCTTGCATAAGACTGAAACATGGGGAGTTCAAGAAAACACACTTGAGAGACTTTTCCTCCTGCACTTGCTTTTTGTGAAGAATTGGCTGAATCAATATTGCTTGCTGCGCTGTCAAAATGTGTATCCTTGTGCACATTAGGCATTCTCAGAACACTGGATTTCTTGATTTATATACCATTTAGAAGATGTGAAATGATGGAATTTAAATGCAGAGAGAAGCAACAGCAAGAAAATACATTACTGGAGCTTTAACAGGTTCTGTATATTTTTCTTTAAAAATTGTCTTACAGGGGACCTATTTTTAGGTAACCATCTTATCAATTTTAAGGCAGGAAAATCATGTTTCTCCTTCCAGTATTAGATATCTGCCTTCTAAACAGAGCAAATAGTATTTTTCTCCATATACTAGATCTTAATCAAACCAACATTTTAGATTGTTGTTTAGAAAACACTTTGATCAGCTACTCTGTAAGGAGAGCAAAGGAATGCACTATTTTCTTTTCCTGTGTGATCTTACATTCATGGCTGTAGAAGACCTCTATCCTTTCTCACCCTGCTTCTCCCTGTGCCAGTTTTTTGGTGACTCAGAACAATTCTAGCTGATCTCTCTAAGCTCCAACTACCCAGTCTATATCCTGAGTGGGTGAAAGATTAATTATTCCCACTGAGATCAACTCTGTCAGGATAGCAAAGGCCAATTACAGACAAAAACTATTGCTGAGCGGTCACTTCCAACCTCCTGCCAACACCAATCCCAAATGCAAAGGAAAACAGTTTCCCGCTGAACTGAAAGGCACTGGTTTAAGTACATCTTATGTAGCCAGCAAGCGGGTGTCACTTTTTATTCATTTTCCCCAGCTGCAGTATACGCTGTGCCGAGCTGCGTGACTCATCTTGCAAGCAGCAGCAGCAGGCGTGCGCGGTGCCCAAAGCAGTGGTAGTGCTAGGTGGGGGGGCAACAGACGGCACATCAAACACGCTCCCGGGCTGCGAGAGGAATAGAGGTTGTCGACTAATTGTGACTTCAAAAACCTCTTTTGCACGCTACTTGTTGACAGCTGTTATTATGACATCTAATCTATAGTCATAATTCGGGGAAGCAGCTCAGCCAGGATCCTGCAGTCACTCTGCTAAGCCCACTTAGTGGATTACCTCGAGCTGCAGTTCCCAGAAATTCAAATTCTCGTGCATTTGGTTGCATGAGAGCAGAGTAAATATCTTGATCAGTAGAGTGGCAACAAAAGTGCCCCAAAATCTTGAGAAAGAAAGAGAAATAAAGTTGGGGGCATAACGTTGCAATCCTCAATTGAAGAGTGATCACTGAAGGCTAGCAGGTAGTGTCTAGGGATCCTTACTAAATGGATTAATTTTGAATAGTGTCAAATTGAGTTGAGTTTAATTCTTTGCTATCCCTGGTGTCATACAGAATTATCTCCACATGAGTTAACTTTTCTGCTTCAGTCTCACTGCCATCACTGCTTTGATGACTGGAGGATGTGTGATGTCCGGCCTTCAACATGCTCTGAATGATGCCAACGTTTCCTGTTGGCTCTGGCTGGCTCATGTCCATTTTTGTTTCCCCACTCACAGGTGCCCTATTTGATGAAGTTATTGGATTTGCATCTTATTTATTATGCTTGTCCCTTTTTGAACAACTTCTATTTTGGATAAAATTTTCAAGGGTAAATTCAGTAGGCAGGAGAGTTACTTTGGACATTGCTGACACTGATTAATCAATTAGTATATAATTAGTCACATGAAGTGGAATAGCTCCAGCAGAAAACCCTGAAAAAGGCTAATCTAGAATAGTGAATGTCCTGTTCATCATGGCACTCTCCTCTCATGCTGGAGACCACAACCCTACACATTAAATCCAGTTTCTCTCTCACTACTGGTTTTGGCCAGGAACTCCATTAGGGAGCCGAGAAGGCTTTGCCAGAAAAAGCCATCTTATAGTGGTGCAAACCAATAATGAGCTTCTGTTTCAATTAACTGGATTTTCCAACTAAAATAAAACAAACAAAACATTGTCAGGAAGTTCTTGGCCACTTCTAATATGCACAAAACAGCTCCTGGACCAGTTCCATCTCTAACATTAAGACCAGTTACAAGTTAATCTGTTACAGTTTGCTGAATTGATTTGAGCATTAATTCACAAACTTCAGTAGTAGGTTTGACAGGTACATTGTTCAGTCATGCTGTAACATTACCCCAATAACTGTGTCACTGCAAGTATGTATCTAGCCAGTAATTGTCGTGGTCCTTGATGGGACTGGGAACACCCTGTCTTTCTATTATGGGTCCTGAGAAGAGAGAGAAAATAATCTAAAATTCCTTTTCAAAACTGATGGGTTATTTTTCACATCAGGGCTTGGAACAAAAAACCTAGTTGATTAAGGATTCTTCAGCAGTGCAAGTCAGGCCATTCACCGAATATCAATTAGCTGAAGAAAACTCAGTTTCAGTACAGATTAACCTTAAAATACAATTGCTAGAATGAAGTTTCAAGATGCAAATACCGTGTGTTAGTGGTTGGTCTCCTCAAAAAAAAAACCCCACAAGATCTTTCACAGATACAGGCTGTCCCTTTTGTGACTAATGTGGGGTTTGTTCAACATGAAATCTGTGACCTTACAGCTTTGACTTTCTCAAAGAGCGCCCAAGTGAGATTTTTAATATATGTCTAATAGAATGTAAGATGACTACAATGTAAATGAACATTAGTCAATTCTTTATGCTTATCATAATGTGTGATAATTTGCAGAAGATCTGAATCACATAAGCAGATTTACAAGATTTACACTCAAGCTCTGTAGAACAGCCTATAAACAAGGAATCCATTGATTCCCAAATATTTACAAAAATCAGGATGATGAGACCAGGTAAACAAGTAAAAAGCAAACAGAATTTTGTCTTTCAGCAACTGCAATGCTATATTGTAAGAAGTAGGTATATGTGGTCTAGGGAATAAACATCTGATTAGAACTCATTACTAGAAATAGCGCCTCCATTTTGCGATGCTACCATGGTGAATTTCTATCAGTTGTATAATGGCAACTCAAGCCTCATGTCAATTCAGAGAATAATTAGAGAAGCTCCCTATTGATAGTCACAGCAGTGACTCCCAAACAAGTTAGAAAACAGATTTGCTGTTATTCCTCTACAAGAACAAACACCAAGCCTGATGCTATGGGTACCCTCATGTATGCCATCTTAACTTTGAGCATTACAATTTTATTCACTGCATGCGGTTCTAGAAAGTCACATCATATGGTAAAATTCAATTTCAAGGAGTGTAAATATCGTATTATTATGTAAACAACACTTTATTTTATGTGAAGTAGAAAAAATGGCAAGAGGCCTGTAAATAAAGTCAGTATTTCAGGGGTATATTTTGATAGGAACTGGGGAAAACAAATTGGCAACAAAATGACAAATATTTGGGTATGTAATTCAATCCAAACAATGGTTTGATCCAGCAAGGACTTCAGCCAATACAGAATTTGTATGTGTGCGTAGCTGATCTGAATTCAATTACTTTTTTGGGGGCATTAGAGATTACACACATTAGATAAAGTCCAAAGGACGGATGTGACCATTTGCAGTATAATACTTCTATTTTAAGGTAGCTTTTAAAATCCATCACAATTTGCAGTATTTAATACTTTACTCAATTAATGAAACAATATGGATAGACTCTATTGGGAGTCAGTTTCCATCAATGCACATTTATTTGCCCTCGTTTATCTCAGTGACAAAATGTGTGTAATTTCTAATGCCCCAAAACATTGAATTGAATTTTAAAGACGGTAATACCAGTCTAGCTACTAAAGTGAAGCAGAGTAACGTAGTTCTGATGATCCTAACTCCCAGCTGAGAATAATTTCATATTCACAAATACACGAGCGTTTATAAATGACTGACAAATAACACATGAACTATATAACACTACTAAAAATGTATGATTTGAAAGATTTTTTTTTGTGTGTGTGGTTGTACAGAGACAATATTCTCATATTGGACTCTTTTTACGTTACTTGTATTCATGATATGAAGTCAATATCAAGATACTATCCTTCAAAAAAAAAAAGGAGCAAAGAGCCATAATGATACCTTTGAGTAGCTGTACATTTATACAACTATGGATATATACTGAAACGTGTGGAAAGATACCGCTCTACACCAATCATGCACAATACAACTGTTTAAAAAAATAACAGAAATACTTAAAATGTTGAGGTTTGTTTTCCACCTACTATAATATTGAACAAGGATCCAATATAAGTCTTTGACATCTTAGCAAAGTGTTTCAAATTGACAATGAAAAGTAAATTATACATTATGATTGTTATGATTCTGTCAAAACTGTGAGACACTTATAAGCGTAAAAATATAGCCCTTAATATGACAGAAGGCGTAAGCTGAGGCTAATATGCTAAGCTAGAGCTATGGAAACCATATGCTAAATAATTTTTTTTGCTGTATTATAATTCTGAGTGTTAATCATTCACAGCAGGAGGTAGTCTAGAGGTCTGACAGTTTGTTCTGATCAAAACTGTCACAGAAAGAGATGATCTCTTCCAAGCAAAAAGAGCATATTAATTATACATTCCATTCGCTAGTGGACACAGAACTGACAGCTTTTCCAGTGGCTCTTCTAGAAACAGGAATAAGCTATTATTGATTTTTACTTTTTTCCCCAAATCTGCTTCTGTCTGTTTACTGGAGTAATAAAGCTTGTAGTGAGCCAGGGATTCAATTATTTCATTAATTTCTCAGTAACCAGAAAATTTGGAATTAATATTTACTTTAATGTTAAACCTTTTTTTCTATGACCTGACTTCTGCCTCTTTAATTTTCAACCTTGGGAATTCTCAAACTTTTTTTTTTTATTAATAGAGATAATTTTCTCTCTCAAAATCCCATAAATTATTTTTTTTAAAACAGTTAGGAATCCCTATTTAGCATTGTTAGCAGAAAGATTTCTTGGACTTCGCCATGAAGAAATCTCTGCTGATAGATCCCACCTCTTTGTTCACAGACCTTACATGTTTTCAGAAAAAGGAAGGAGTCAGTTACCTTAATGACTAGGGACTTCAAGTTGTTGAGATTTAAGGCAGCGATGTACAGGAAAACAAAAGGACAGGGTGCTTCAGTTGAGTGAAACTTGGATGATACAGTTTTGCATGCTTCCTTTATCATTGTTGAATGAAAACGGAAATTTAATACAGCTTGCAGTTAAGAGACATAATATCAAGGAGAGTAGAAAATCAAGTATATTCCTAAGCAAGTCTCAGGCTTGCCTAGAGATGAATTTGATCAACTGGGGTTTGAAACAGAACAAGTTTCAGGTCTGTTTGAGAAAGAGGTAAAAGCAGACTCTTAGTATTAAGAGGTTCTTAAACAGGTCATGAAACATCCTGTCCAGAAATAATTGAATTTTTTTTCTTTTTTTTTTTTTTAATATTAAATGTACTAACATAATGACTAGGAGCATAATCTGTACCCAAAACTCACTTCATAAAACATTTACAAGTAATTAATAATAACAAGAATTTAAAGTGTCATAATAATTTAAAAAAATAAATTAAGCATGTTGATGCTCAATTTCAGCTACTCTCTTTGCCTATTAGTTGGAAGGAAATAGCAATTAACCTGCTTCTTCTACACTACAATTATAATTCTCCATCTGATAGTCTCTTTATAACACTTCCAGGTTTCTATTAGCTTTTTTTCTTCTCTAGAAATAGTACTCTGTCCTTTCTATACATTTTAGTAAGTCCTCTGTTTGGACTTGGTTGCAAATAACCACTCTAGGGTCCGGTGAGGTACACAAAATGAAGTAACTAAAGGCTTTTTAATCAGTCTACCTCTGTCTCCAGTTGACACGGGGTCTTCTCTCACCTTCTTTGAGGAGAATTCCCTGCTCTTTTCAGCAGGGGAATTATAATGGCAACAACTTTTCCTGGAATTTTCCTGGACTTTTCCCAGACTTTTCCCCTGTCAAGGCAACAAGACCTACTGCAGGACTTGACGGCTAGATGCCTTGGAGTACAATCAGGATATTCTTCTAGATGTCTTCTACCCTTTCTTTCAGCTTTACCAAACATTCTGTTGACGTACTTCTCCGTCTTGGATTCAATACCTAGTGGCTGCCATTATGCTGGGTTTGTCCCAATTTTACATTAACCTAACTAATGATAAACTTGAGCTTATTTTTTTGTTCAGTATTTCTTGGATTTGGTTGGATTCTTTCCCAAGGACTTTCAGAGAGCCTACAGATGAAATGGTGTCTAATCTAACTTTATTCCAATTAAGCTCTAGAGAAATTCACAGTGTGAATTCACCGTGTGAGGAGTGCTAATGGAGACCATATTTTTGTAAAATTATTATTATAGTTGTCCAAAGTAACAAAAAAATCTGACCCATGTACTCACATAAAGTGATTTATAAGGTCAGCCAGCAATTACAATATGAAACCAGAATATTTAAAAGCTAAATTTTCTATATCTCTCACCTAATAGCTATGGAACATATGTACTATGGATCAGAAGTTATTTACTTTAAATTGATAAAAAATATGGGACCTAACTAGTGAACAAAATAAAAAGGAGGAAGGAGTGTACCAGTCATCAGGATCTATAGTCTGGCTGTAATAGAATGAGAATTTCCTATAGACTGCGCTACTTCCTGGAATTTCTTCTCCTGTCTTTCCTCCCCCACAACCTAACACTACTCTTCCTCATCCTGACCCTTAGAAATGACCTGACCAGACCAAAACCAAAAAGGCATATGGGGGATATCATCACTTTCCCCGGCCTTGGTCAGATCTCAAGCTTTATTTGAAATGTGACACTTACATTCCTAACATCACCTGTTTTCATGTATCCTTTTCATATTCACTTCATATTTCTGCTCTTCAATCCAGTTGCAGAGCTATGCCAGCAACCCCAAACATGTTTTCTATCAACATGAAAAACACCGCAGTGGAAAACAGACCTAAAATTCAGTGCAAGTAGAACAGGCAGGCAGAGAGAGATGACCAGACCTGTATTTGTACAACTGCATTCACCATCTCAGAGACTTATTGATGTGGTGAACTGTATCCCAGAGAAGGGATCTACTTCATAGACTTGGGGGCTAGAAACACTCAACATATTAGGTTTTGGTTCTTGCTAATGGCTGAAATATCTCTTTTTCAGCTACCACAGCTACACAATGAGCGGTCACACTTTGTTACCAGGGAATGTCAGAACAGATGTGTTTAGCAGATTATGACTTCTAATCCATTTCATTGCAAGTCTGCTATCCTTGGCTGCTCAAAATATTCTATTTTTGTTTGATTGCAATAAGCTTATCACTAGAAAGGCAGCTAATGATAATATGTCAAACAGCTTGACACTGCCACAAGTTTGCTGAGCGTCAAACTAGCTGACTAGATTGTGTGGAATACCTGTCTTTTTTTCAAAAGCAATGATGCGCAATTCAGCCCTTGTCACTGATGCTGTGTTTTCTGTTCTGACTATCTGTTCCTCTCACTTCTGCATGTGTTCAATTTATTTTGTCTTCAGGGAAACAAGACAGAACTGGAGTAGTGAAAGTTGCAGTCCTTCTCAGCTAACCTTTTCCAGTAATGACTATCAGCATTACCATCTAAAAAACTGTGGAGCAGAAAGGGTTTTTATTTTTCTAGAAACTCTTGAGGTCATTAGAATCGTAAGACTTACTGAATATTGTGCATTTTCAGCCACTTGAGACTTTTTTTCTTTCCTTTTTTGCATGTTTAATAAAAGGGAAAAGGTGGTTTCCATGGTGGCAGCTTATCGCACAGATTTGGGTCTCGGTATTTGAAACTGAAGTGTGCCTAGCTGTTCAGTTGCATGGGCACAGCTGTGTAAAAAAAAAGTTTGATGCTGAGCCCATTCCCACTATCAGGGGAATGTACACGGCACCTTCTCTTGTACTGGGGAATTCTGCTCTCTGTGTAAAGACAAGTGTGCTGCCTCTAACGCTGTTCAGTGTTCTACAACGTATTAGCATGACGAGGGCTGTAAATGCCTTAGGAAAATCCCCACTGGCTGCACTGGGTTTAGGCTTTTTATGTTAAGAGCCTGCAGCCTCACCCAGGCTAGTTTCTGCCTGGAGTCCACAGTCACATTACGTTCCTGTCACTGTGGCGGTTCAGGCAGCACACCCAAAGGGAAAGTAAACCTCATCTGGCAAATGCAGATTCACAAGAAGTGTTTTGAAAGATTTGCACCATGTTGCCTAGATATTTCATTATATGAATCATCTTAACTTCCTCCATCAAGCATGGATGTGGAGAGAGAAAGTCGTAGCTTAATTTGGAAAAACTATTTCATAAGACTGGTTTCAAAGCCAAACCAGACCAAACAAACCAATAAAACTAGGTCATAGAGATATTCAGAAAATACTTGAAGGCTGGAATGCTTTGTGTACAGTGTACCAAGAAAGATAGATCTTTCATAGCAATTAAGAAATCAAATATTTTAGCCTGACATATGCTGTTGTGTTCTGCTATCATAGTGTTCCTCAAATGGAGGAAGGGTAGAAATGTAGGATGTAGGATCCAGCCTCCACTTATGATCTGATTGTAAGAAAAGCAGCAATAAAACAATTTATAATTACATAAAATGTTGTTGCACCTATTAGTATTAAAGTCAATCTGTCCCTAGCTTTTGTGGCCCATGCTTCTACATGTGGTTTTGAATTTCTCCATTCAATTTCAAAATACAAAATAAAAGATGCTTGGTGGATTTGGGGTTTCTAAAAACATTTTAGGAGAGAAATTAAGGTGATAGAACTGCTAGTTGCAGGTGGGAATGGACTGTGTGACCACTTCTGTTGGGCAGGGGGTTGAAAACAGCATCTGAAGGTTTTAGCATGCAGGAATGTTAACAGTGTATTAGCTGATGGAGAGCAACTGTTCTCCAAACCTATGGCAAAGGCAGGTAATTCAGTATCCTGTTTCTGATATCATTGAGAGTAGAGGCCATTTAACCTTGAACGCCCAACTCATGTGTTAGCAGTGAGACATTAGTCCTGACTGCTTCTTAGTCATTTTATAAGCTTTGATATGAAATATTCCAAATAATTGTAATGCTGATTTCTCTCCCTTTGTTTAATGTTCCTCCAGACTGTGTCTTTGTGAGCTGAAGGCTAAAAATTGCCAGATAAGCAGTAAGGTCTAAAGAATGGAAATTTTCTCTCTCATTTTTCTTCAAGGTTTGCCTTGCTACTGGGGCACGTACAGTGCACATTGTAATAGCTTCTTCCTGCAAGCACTTATGCACATGATTAACCTTTTATGTGAGAATAATCTGCAGTGTCTTACTGGCCATAAGTATCAGGTCCTATGGATATGATGATGTTCTGAAAAGATATGCAGGTCACTTTAACAGCTAATGGTCACAAATTTCCTCTTATGGAGGAAATGACAAGGAAAATGTGAAGAAATGTCATTACTTTCTTTTGTCATTTTGCCTTGCACTTCATCAAACCATAAAAATATTCTGTAGTTGTATTGGATTAGCACAAATTTCAGCTAAAAATTCAAAGGCCTACCAAGGTATAACTGGTGGGGTTTTTTCCCAATATATCTCATAAATGGTATTGCAATTCATTGTTAAAGTGTTTGAAAATTTTAATGATTAAAGATATGGTTTAATCTACCATGCACTAAAATGGTGCAGTTGGTCTGTGATTATTTGCAGATTTTCATATATATATATATATTTATGTTAATAGATATGTTTATCAGATGAATATAGCCATAGAGACAGACTTTCTTCTACCTTAATACATGTGGGGTGGAGAACATAAGAATGTCATGTTCTCCTTGTTTTCATATTTCTACCTTACACATTTCTTGCTGACATTCCTCCTAGTTCTTAAATTCAGCATATCAAACTGCATGCTTAAATGCACTGCTCTTTGCTTTCTGCTGAGAGTCAGGAAATACGATCAGACGACTCTTATCTCAGAGGATCTCCACTGTATTCTGTCTCCAGCGCACAACATCCCACCGGAGTATTGGATTGTTTATCTACTTGCACTCAGGCTTATCTTTCTCATCTTGTAATGTAGTACATTAAAACAAGGCTGTTGCCCCATTTGTTTGCTTACAGCTTTACCACTGGCAGTCCCTTTGTCATATGTTGTGTGATTGTTGCACCGTGCTTAAGAAGCATAGCATACTATACCTTCTATAATTATCATGATTAATTATGTTAATTCTTGCTGTGCTTAAAGACGTACAGAGTAGGAGTCCTGGCTTTTCTAGACACTGTACAAATGGTGACAGCTGAAATATTAGTAGTTGAGAAAAAACTAATTTAAGGGGTAGGTCATTGTCATAAGTAGATTTCTTTCAGAAGGAGCCCTGTATTTTAGCTGTAAGCCTTAAATTGCACTATCTTACGTACTCAAAAATTATCATTTTAGAAGTATACTACAGATCTTTGAAGTGTATTAAAATTTTTGTAACTTTAAAATGTAAAAATAAATATAAATACATGTATCCTTGAGTGCAGTGTATTGTTCTGTCCCTTATTTGTTGACAACCAGATGGATTTTTAACTTTCCAAGGCAGAATCATTACTGCATGCCTACATAGTCCCTCACATACTTTGAAGGCATTGTACAAATATACAAATGTTATGGTAAAATGTAAATCACTGGAGACTTTGAGGACTAAATTATACTAAATATTGATGTCTTCTTGGTAGGGGTTAATATATGTCCCCTTATCAAAAACAGGCAAGATGTATTTCTATTGTTTAATAGCAGTCCCAGAAAAACTGTTTTCTAAAGTCCTATTGTGTGGAAATTTTCTCCTTCAAAATTATGATCTAGGATATAAGTGTCTTCCTACAGGCTTTCCTGAATAAAGAATAACATAAGCATGAGCTCTAATTCTTTTCCAATTAAGCACTTTTATGAAAAAAATAAGCCTCAGAAACACTTCTTCGCCTTTTTCATCATTAGTAATGCCATACAAGCTCCAGGAAGATAATTTAGACAGGTTTTTATAGAAGGTCATATTTTCATACAATCACCTAACTCTGTATGACAATAATGGGACCGGTGTACCTGGCATTTCATTAAAGTGGCTCTATTGGATTAGAGCACTTCTGAAAAGTGAATGAGTGACCCGTTTTCCGTGTTTGCACATCATATTTAAATCTCAAAGTGCAATTAGGAAAAGACAAAGCTGCTTAAGCAGTGCAGAACTGTGTTGATTATCCAGGAGCTTGGTGAGACGTGTGATACTCTGCAGGAAGGGTGCAGCCCATACCAGCTGAAAGCTGTAACAAACAGTTTGCTGTTAAAAGTTAATGTGGCTCTATATCCTTCCTTTCTCAGCAAGTCCAAGCTTTCTGATCTATGGGAACCAACACAAAATAAGGGAAAGAGAGCTACTAGCAGACATAGTTTATGTGCAAACATGACTTAGCTTTGAATGACAAGTTTAGAATTTTCTTTG
Organism: Numenius arquata; assembly: GCF_964106895.1. Taxonomy (NCBI): domain Eukaryota; kingdom Metazoa; phylum Chordata; class Aves; order Charadriiformes; family Scolopacidae; genus Numenius; species Numenius arquata. The sequence goes on from NC_133576.1 coordinate 85,378,756, forward strand.
GTGGTGGGAAGTATTTTGTTTCTGTATTGTGGCCACTTGTAATAGATGTTAACTGATAGGTTTAAAAGTGTGTGCGGCTACTTTTATAGCACAAGGTGTGCATTGCGTTAGTCAAAGGTTAGGACTGGGAACACCAGTCATGGGGCAAGTGAGCAGTGACAGCGCTAACACCAGCGAATTGCTCTGCTCTGAGTAGAGAAGGAAAGTAACAGGCTAACCAAAGCAGCAGCGTTTTCCTCCACAGGAGTTTGTATAATCAAAACTATAGCAGGGTAGGTGTGCTCGAGAGCCACCAAGGATCCACTTGGCAGGTGACTTGCAGCACCACCAAGGGCTTCCTTTGCCTAGGGAAAGGACATTTCCTCTCAGCAGCACATAAATTGAGAAATTGTTTTCTGGAGTTAAAATTCAGCTGTGGTTGTGATATACAGCTATAAATACCAGAATTGCTAGATCCAAGTCCTAGCTCAATTCCTTTTCAATGCTGAACAAAATTGTAATTTGTTACAACCCTACACAAGAGAAAGTTTTACAAATCTCTTTCTACCTGAGGTACAGACATGTTTTCCTTATCAAGCACAGTGCTGCATGGTTCAAATGTCAGAAAGCGTATGCTTAATTGGTTGCAGCCCTCTGTTACACATTAACATCAAGGGCTAAAAATGCTTTGCTGACATCCAGGTGTGAATTGCGCTTGTTTTAACTCATGCTAAAATGACTGTGATTTCATCCACATCATGCATGTTTTCACACTTCCAGAACTGTGAACCTCACAGAAATTCAGCTCTGAGTCATGACTGTGCTCACAGCTGCAGAACTCTCCTCCTGTCCTTACTCCTTCTCCTTCTCCCTTCAGAGGCACCAGTGAAGCACACTGGCAAATTTTTTAGTGGAGCAGAGAACTACTGGCATTTGGGCATGGCTTCTGCTGTACTGGCTCCTTTTTGCTGTGAGGCTACTCTTTTCCCAAACAGGGTGGGAGGTATTTGTGTGGAAGGAGAGATGGTATGGCACTTGTCCATTCTGTACCACTATAGGTTATGACTAGTTTATACTTTAAGATACTATTAGGAAAAAAAAATAAAAATCAGACAGCAAATGACAGATTGCTGGCTTGTTAATATTCCCATTGTGTAGTCTCCTGTCTGACAATGGGTCCCGTACACTTACTTTAACAAGCTGTGTAAAAATCTCCCCTATGCAAATTGCCCAAGCACTAGGCAGCGGTAAATTGTGACTGGGGCTGACCCACACGCAATCCAACTCCTCAAAAGCCCTTCTGTGTACAAGAGCACTCATCTGCTTTGCTCTGTAAAGGCTATCACTTCCATCTTTCTCCCAGTGGATTGCGGCACTCGTGAGAGGTGAATAAAAGTAGAGGTCAGAGATTTGACTCCTTATGCAAGTTAATTCTCTTAATCCATTCCTGGCAGTGTCGTTTTCTAAGGCCCTTTTATACCATCCAGAGATAAAGTGTAGTAATGTCATTAATTCTATCGAATTTGCTAGAACTCTTGGCAGATACCAGCTAAGCAAACGAGACTTTTTTTCAAAAGCTCATGTTCAGTATTTTTATGTTGCTCTCCCCAAAACAAAGTGTAAGCAAAACCAACCTGTTATTAGTGTTAAATATTTAATTTTGAACTTCAACTTTTGAGAGTTGCGCTTTTTTTTTTTTTTCCTTTAATCTAAAAAGTCCACTTAGAATTTTTGAAATAGACCATTCAAAATTTTACATTTAAAGAATTTGGAAACAGGGAAATTGATATCTATGTATGTTCATATCTTGCTTGACTCAAAATAAAGGCTGAATCTCTTATCTGCACGTGGCATAAGAACACCTTAACTTTGGAGCTTTTGGCTGCTCCCCTTCTCACTCAGACATTCATTTTTTGACTGACACAACCCTGTTACTGAGACAGAGTCTTGATTTCAAAGCATCAGCTTCCTCTCTTGGAGCCCTTTCTTATGACAACAGGCATTTTGTGTTGCAGCCAACTCACTGAAAAAGGTAGAAGTTTATAGCAAGTTTAAAGAGAAAAGTCAAAAGAGGATAACATCTTTATGTAAGAAGCACAGAGAGCTTTTCTGGTCAGCAGGGAGGTCTGGAAAGAGACTTTTATACAGTCTTTTTCCCTTCACTCTTCATTTGAATCATGTACAATTTAGCAAAGAGACTGGTTAGAACAAGTGTAAGCCATCACAGGACATTGACACATCATTTAATAAAAATGCATGACACTGATAGGACGCTTTCAGAGCAGGAAGTGTACTCAGGAAATAGATATGAGGACGGTAATGCAGCAAACCTTTGAGCTAAGATAGCCAGTTACATCTACCATGGATGTAAGTACAACTGCTTTTTAATTCTTACACCCTTGACAACTTCCAGGCAAACACTAGAGTTCTTTAACACAGGAATATTTGCTGCAAAGCAAGCATACAGTATAGGGAGGAAAAAACCCCACAAAACATTTTCCCTCTAACAAATGTTTATTTTTATGTAAAAGTGTAAACCTTTTAATTTGAGAAATGGCGGAATTAAGGAGATGTAGGTAGTTTTGTTTGGTTTTGCTGTTTCTCTGTGGCCTCATGAAAAAATAGTACCACATATTTGCGCAAAATATGATGAAGTTCATTCAGCAGACAAATAGCATTGACTGGTGTTTCATAAAAAGATATAGAAAATGTATTTATTGGAAAGCTCTTTCCCCATTCTTTTAGCCTACCTTCTAGCATATACATGTCTACACTGAGGCATACCTTGTTATCCATCTACTAAAATCATAACAACTGGTTTGATTGCCTCAACACTGGGGAGCTAATGACTAAATTAGACTGTTGGCAATAACAGAGTCATCTTTTTAAATCATGTCAATTAGCATTACAATTTCTTCCCTCAGGTGTCCCAGGGGTCCCTTTTGGTTGCCGTTTTTGCTAGAGATAAACAAAATCATTGTTTTAACCTATACCTCTGATACTGCTGCTTTTTTTTTTTTCCCCACCCTGTTATTGTTATTGTTGTCTTAATGAGCAGGAGTTGTTGATAGCACTGTCAGCTGCAAACAGTCTTGGAAGAGAGACTCTTATCCCAGTGGTATACCAGAGTATCGAGTTCTTAAGCCTGTAAAGTACTGCTACTCTTCCTCCTGACCTCAATTTACAACAACATACCGCTATGCTATTTAATAAAGTGTTCTGGAGTGTGTTAAAACACTGTCCTGTACTTTCTTCTTTGATATTAAAAGTTGACAGTAAAAATTATTAATAGTAAAATTCCTGAGACATAAATTTGATGTATAGTCTGGCTTGGTCACTGCCCATCTATCCACACACTGCAGGCATTTCTTTATGTGAGTGGTTTTTTGCAATGGGAGGCAGCGATTGTTTTCTAAACAATTGGCGCTTCACCCAGCATGGCAAATCAAAGCACCTCAGAAACAACGTATCAGTGTATACTAGCAATAACACATCAGTGTCTATGTTTTTTAACAAAGATTAGGGAGCATTAGAAGACAGATTGGTGATTCAGTTAATGGTAGGTTACTAAAAACTGAAACTAAAGTTATTGAAACCAGTGTTACAGAAATTGTGCAACAATACTAAATATTAATAGATACAGCCATTGAAAATATGCGATGGGGATAGGAAAGGACACCATGTCACCCTTACTCCCCTACCCACCTGAGATCAGAATGGATGTGTGATTTGCTGATGTCAATTACACCAGCTAACATGGGAAGTTTTACCAGTATAATGCACTCCTTCCGTGTTGCCACGTCGTTCCCTATTTTTTATGTATTCCAAAAAACACTAAGTCCAAGTGATTCCTTTGAATTTACAGGATCATAATAAGAACTTGAAAAGGATAGGAATTGATTCAGTATTCTATATACCAAAATATACTTAGACATATGGTAATATTACATGAAGTTTGAAATATATTCAAGAGGAAAAAGTAGGAATGGAAACATTAAGTAGTATAGTGTTGCCACTATAGGTTATTTAAGTTTCTGCCTTTCTAATTCAAGTGGGATATCCAGCAATGAAGAAAGACCCCATTGAAGATAAATCCTTAAAAGTTTCTCATCCTATAGAAAAGCAAAAACATCTTCCCCTCCAGCTGCTTTTTCTCCATTGTGCTGAAACCTATGTCCTTCAAAAGTTTCTAGACAGACAGCTCTAGAAAGATGTGGTTAGGGAAATTATATGAAAAGCAGGAGGCTCAGCTACAAAATTGGTGCTTTAAGAAATAGTTCATAGTGAATACACATATCTCTAAGAGAGGAATGAGAGTGTCTTTTATAAGAATGTCCATGAAGTCTGTGGTATGACCAGGATATGGGGAAATATAAATGCAAGCTCCCAATATCCAGGAAATAAAAGAATTTCTTTTAGGTCACCTACAATCTCAGCAAATGCTGGACCTCAGTTATTTCTTATTTTCTCTTTCTCTAGAAATCTCTTTTTGCAGAAAAACATATACAATTTTCCTGCTAAGCCTTCCCTATCTGAAATGTTTGACATAGGAAAAAGTCCAACAGTATTGTATATGAGGCATCAGCTTAGCCCATATGTAGTCTGACCTCAAGTTAAATGCTAATAGAGAACAGAAAAGCACCCACCAAGCCCAACAACTTGCAAAGAATAGCTTGCTTGTTGCATGCTGTTTTTCTGCAGGAACTCAGTTGTGTCTTGTTAAATTAAAAGCATACCAGTTAAAACTACTGAAAGAACCCAAATGAAGAATTTTTTGCTCTAACTGCATGATACTAATATTCTTTACCTCACTTTCACTATTTTTTTAAAGATAAAAAATGACAAAGGAAAGTGCTAAAAGCTGTCCTACCGATTTTAAACTTAGTTATTTTAAGCCTCTGTAGCTAATTGAAATTTATTGATCTGTATTGAGAGTGCTGGCTGCTACAGAAAGAAAGCAAGAGATTCATGCACCACCATAGAATCCTTACATGGGCCTTGCAAAGCTTTCACATCAGATCCATGAAAGGACTTAAGACATGGCTATCTTGACAAAATCTTCTAATCTACAAGACTGCGGAGGTGACCAAATACCTTGCAAGAAGAGAGTACGAGGGCAAGAGCCTTCTGTTGCCTGTTGTTCCCTCTTGGTCTGCTCTCTGAAGACCTAGCAAACAAGTAGGACTCAAGAGCTCCTGAGGATGCATATTCCAAACCCAGAGGGATCCTCATTATCACTCAGAGGAACCAAAAACTGCTATATGATTTGTTTTGAGGGTGTCACTTCTGGAGCAATTAGGAACAAGGGATGACCAGGCTGACCCAACTCACCATGTGTGCTCCTCATGCACAGGTGAAGGCAAAAGAGAGAAACTGGGGAAGGCAGAAGGACACAGTAGCCAGAGCTACCTGGCAGCTAGGTAGGAGTAGTGCAGGCAGGAGAAGAGGCTTTTTTGGCTGGTATAGCTGTGTCAGGAGAAATGTGAAAGAGAATCTGTGCTGCAGATTAATTTTGTCATTAATTGTATTCATCTCGTGTTATCTTGCTGTTCCTTGAGAAAAAGAAATAAATAAAAAATTGGTAAGTCCCACTGTGCAGCAAACCTCTTCAAGGTCATATTTATGGATCATTTCTTTAAAATTAGCCTTTTTTGATGATTCTGGTTCTGGTCCACTGATGTTACCAATGCTGGAAGTCAATGACCCAGCACAGGTTTCTTGCTAGCTGCTGCCATGGTTTTAAGTTAATTGGACCTGGCCCTGAAAGTCTGCTGAGTGTTAAACATGTGTGTGCTCTTTGCAGGACAAATATCCATATTGCCCAGATGTACTCAGAGAATAGCTAATGAACAGGATAGAATACCTGAGCTGGGCAGTCAACGTATTGCCTGAGCGCTGTATCCTTTCTATCATGGAACACATGCTGATCAGGGGAGCTAGAGCACCCAAATGTCTCCCTTTAGGAAAAAGAAGCTTCCAGTTGGCCATAGCTGTATGGCCATGATCTGGACTGTGCTTATACACTGCATTTACAGTCTTGCCTATACTATAATAATCAAATACACATAATACATGCAAAAAACAGAGTACTTCAAACATTTTTCTGTACTCAGAGTTGTCCCACAGCAGCTCCAATTAAGTAGCCAGACAACAGACAGAAGGTAAAATTTCAGATTGCTGCTGTGGTCCATTCACAAGATGAAAAATATGAAGATGTATGCTTTCCAAATAAGTATTAAGTTCATGAGTGGAAAACGGAAAGTGAATGCAAGTTATAAATATTTCATGCAAGTGAAATCAAAGAAGGCAATTGCTTTGCATTCTGTTATTCTCTTTTGCCTCTTCCAGATACATTGTCTTTGGTGGAAATAAAATCAGATCACACTCTTCGTTTTTTTCTTGGACAACTGAGAAGAGATGATAAAGTTCAGATACTTCAGAGTCAAAGTATTTTTTCCCTTAAAAAGCCTTCTTAGATGCTGTGTTTAAGTTATTCATTGAAGAACAGGTCCTGACACTGCCTATAGGCAGTCACCACTACCCTGGATCAAGTTTTACAAGTAATGTGTTACAGCAGCTAGCAACAAATGCTTGTCCTAGTGCAAAAATTTTGTTTCTTTAATTTTTCCTTTATTCTTACTTTCTGGAGTAAGTCACTCTTCTGGCAGTCTCTTTATACTGATTTCTGTAGCAACCTTCACTGGCAGAATTTTCTCACTAGATTGACAGGCTGCAGTTTTTGCACTGTGAACTGCACATTCAAATGGGGGCATTAAGTCCTTTTCTTTGTCTTTCTGCCTGTGAAAAGACTTTGCAAAAGACCCTGGATATAGTTATTCACCCTCAGACAGTCGATTTTTAAGATAGCTTGCCTGCACAGGCAGGAGGTGAAATAATCTTTCAAATACAAAGGCCAGCGTCCTCGTCTGCCAAAGCTCCACAGAGCATCACGACAGCTTCTTCTCAGTTCTCTATTGACACAGTGCAAGTCAAGCTGAGAGACAGAGAGCACAACCCAGATTTCAGGGGTCCCCTAGATTTCCCTAATTACAGATTACCTCTGCCTTAAGCTTGAAGAGTCTAGAAAATAATCAAGAATTAACACAAAAAGGTTCCAGGAATTAAAGGAAGAAAAAGTGTTAGGCATGCTTTGTAATATTTTAATGTGTGCATTCACCCACAGAGACCATCATGATCTTCATTAAATAAACAAGCTTACGTACACTGTGTGCCAATTAATGCATTAATCTGCAGAAAGGATATGGTATTTAGGCTGGGGTCCCTAGGCTTCTAGGGCTTGAATGGTGCAAGCTAATGATAAATTTATCCTCAATGTAAATTCATTTACACTCATTGTATAAATGTTATGCATAACTTCTTGTAACTTCACAGATAAAACATATTTTACAATTATTATGTAAGCAATAGGTGAATCATAATTTTATATCAGATTTTTAATATCTTCTAAATCAATTTGAAAATGTGCACTAAGGGTACTCAGAATAATTTCTGATCCATTTACATTTTGCATCCTCTGATTCCAGCTTCCACGATGATTATCTGTTTCTATTAGAAAGTATTTTAGTTATAATTAAGTTATTTGCTTCTTTAATGCAGGAGAGGTTCTACAAGATGCCATCATTCCTTTAATGCTAAGAAGTTCTAATGTTATAGTATTATATTACAATAAATAGAATGCATTCTCCATTAATCTTATTTTGAATATTCATAGAATCATAGAATCATAGAATCATAGAATCATCTAGGTTGGAAGGGATCATCTAGTTCAACCATCAACCTAACTCTGATAAAAAATAAAAAAAAAGAAAACCATACAACCCACCCCCCCCCCCCCATACATTAATAAACTAGGTTTCTAAGCTCTATGTCAACCCGTCTTTGGAAAACCTACAGGGATGGTGCCTCAACCACTTCCCTGGGCAGCCCATTCCAATGCTTAATAACCCTTTCAGTGTAAAAATTTTTTGTAATATCCAATCTGAACCTCCCCTGGTGCAACTTGAGATCATTTTCTCTTGTCTTATCACCTGTGACTTGGGAGAAGAGACCAATCCCTGCTCTCCACAACATCCTTTCAGTTCCAACGCACAATAATATGCTAATGATACAAGCATGTAATGTCATGAACGTGCAGTTTCTAGCAGTAAACAGCACAAAGACACTGGTATATAGGAAAATTCAGGAAGTCTCTAGTCAAACCTCCTGCTTAAAGCGGGGTCAGCCATGAGGTCAGAAGAGGTTCTGGGCTCTGGCCTTCATCCAGTCTGGTTTTGAAAATCTCCACAGATGGAGATGTTATCTAGAATCATTTAATTTTAAGTTAGACCTAAAAAGCATTATGGAAGTAGGTTTCATTTTTTGACAATTCAAAACTTCATCTTGAAATACATTTGCATTTGCAAGGGATGACTGGAAAAGCAGAAAGCAAACATTCTCACACTGAAAATATGTCACTGTAATACCTTTTTATGCTAGGAGTGAACAGTGCTATACATAAGCCTTAGTTCAACTCTGACCCTATAAATTATTATGTCTCAAAATATTATGCCTGTTGGAGAAAATCATCAGTCCTCTGTGCACCTGAACTTCTTGCATCTATCATGCAGAATAAAGTTACCTAATTATCTTGCAGGGGTGTTGGGACTCCTACTTCATTAGCGTCTTCAAGGCATTTTGTCACCTTCAGGAGGAAAGCACTGATACTGGCAACAGCAGCAGCAGCATCTCAATACACAAGGAGGTCACGCTATAAGGGAGGATTAATGGCCTAGTTCTACTTTTGCAAATGATAGTAAATATACTTTAATGAGAGTTGGCAGACAGTCACTGCACGGCAGGTAAGAATGGTCCCAAAAGCAGATTTAGAACACAAATTGTTCAAGAGCAGAAATAATTTTAAAAGTTAGAAGTTAAAGTTGAAACTTGAGCCACTGACCCCGCTTCCACAACCTAGTACAAGCAGAATACGGAATGTCATCTGCATAGTCTCTGTGCCAGTGTGTGATTTCTCTCACTCCTAACACAAATCTGCCCACATTCGGTCAAAATTGCAGGGTTTTGAAAAATTGCAATTCTTATACATCCAGCAGATGCTTACATTTTGACTCCTACATTCTCAGAAGATTTCATCTATAATGGCATGGTACAGTGTAGAGTTCCTCAGGATTTTTTTTCCAGCTGAGGCATTATAGCCCCATAGGCCTTACATTTCTGGCAATACAAAGACCCAGCTTCAAGAAGAATTTACCACAGACCCGTGAAATATGAAATTAAATCACCATAGAATAAACAGATAAGAGAACCCAGATCTGCTACTTTTTGGCACATATCCTAAATGTTAGATTGTTGGACTTGATGATCCTAAGGTTCCAACCTGAATGATTCTATGTTTCTATGATAAAAGAGATATCCCCTCTGATATAACAGCTTTTTGAAAGACAAGAGTGAAGCAGTTATTTTGAAAGACAAAGATTATATCAAATTAAATGATTTCAAGGAGGTGACCTTTGGGAGATGTCTGTAGTCAGCTTGCATTTGCTGCAAACAAAATGTGATCCTATATTTTGCTTTAATGTCACCTTTGTTAACATTTAATAATTATTATCTAACAATGATTTAATAAAAAACTTAAGGCAAACAAAAATTGTGTTTCACAAAACTAAGGAAAGTTAACTTAGATTCCTGGTCTGCCTGCGCTTGGACAACAAAACATGAATTTCAAAGAAATTGCTAAATCAAACATTACACTTAAAAGGACAAAATATTACCCTTCTGTTACTTTCAGGTATATTTCAGGTTTTCTTTTAATTAATGAAGACACTATTTCTGCATAGGCAGTAAAATCATAGAATCATAGAATAGTTAGAGTTGGAAGGACCTTAAAGATCATCAAGTTTCAACCCCCCCACCATGGGCAGGGACACCTCCCACTAGAGCAGGTTGCTCAAAGCCCCATCCAGCCTGGCCTTGAACACTGCCAGGGATGGGGCATCCACGATTTCTCTGGGCAACCTGTTCCAGTGCCTCACCACCCTCGTAGGACAACTATTCACAAGGACTCAGAAAACAGTATATAAAAATCCTTGAGATTCTGCTATAGTGTGTTATTAATATTTTTGTTTTACCACTATATCCAAACCTTGTGGGTCCTGTGGGATTTGCAATATTTACACAATATAGGAAGTTGGTGCCTCCTCTGACAACCAACTATCTTAATTTTCTCCTCTCCTTTTTTGAAATCACAGTTATAGAGATGTAATGATCCTGCTTTCAACACCCTCTCTCCAAGTTTCTAAGGAGGGATCATTTTTCCATAGGAAAGTGAGCCTGCATGTCAGTTGTGGTTTTCTATCCTTTTTTAAATCTCAAATACAGTATGAAAAGGAAACCCACAATAAAGGGCATGTAAAGAGCAAAAATATGCTCAAGCCTTTTCATTGTCCCCTTCTGTGCAAGGCACCAAGTTGAGCAAACAGTGGGAGCAACTGTAAGAAGTGAGAAGAGGCTGCAAGGAGTAGGTGAAAGCACCTGAGAAGAACTGAGAGTATCTTTGCAGATGAAGGTGTCACTTGCTACAGAAAACACATCCTACAAAATCCTACCCCCATGTTTCTCTGCTTCAGCCAAAACCTAATGCACCCAATTTCTTTCATGGACTTGAAACCATATGCCCAAATCAATGCATTCTAAACCAGAAGTGAATGAGAAACATCTAGGAACATTTCAAAGATGGAAAAAAAGAATTAACAAAACAGGAAATTCAAGTCAGTCTCCCTACAAAAATTAGAAAAATAAGAGGAGTCTAATAGAAACATTTAGTTTTGAAACATTTTCTTGAAACATTGTTTCAATTTTGACCTGTTTACCCTTCTTGAAAATTTCTAGTCTAAATCAGAATTTCAAAATGAAGAGTTATTTTTTATTAAAACCCCTAAGATTTTCCAGTGAAAAAATGGCCCCATTGAGAAGTAAACAAGCAAATATTCTGAAGCTGTACTTCAGAAGATACAGTGAATTTCATTAAACTGATGATAAGTTAACATTATGTATAATTAAATGCAATTGTTTCCATCATACAGCTGATCGCTATTCCCCCTGCTGAAAACAGGAAATGACTTCATGGAATCAATCGGTGACTGCTGACATCTTAATGGAGACAACTATAATGTAATTCAGTCTCTACACAGCACAACTGTTCCCTGAAGTATATTTTCTATTGATATTTTGTAAAAATACCTTCCACTCAGTATATTTCAGGATCTGGAAAGCGGGCTTTTGCACCCTGACAGCTTCATGATGAAGCTATGTGGTGTCTTATGTAGTATTTCTTAATGTTTAGGAGGGCACACATGCAAACAGAGAAATGAAACCTAATCTTTTAATAAACATCTCATGCTAGCATGCCACTGTCCCCAACAGTAGTACCTGCTGCTTTCATTTCTTGTACATTCATTTATTACAGATCCTTCATTATCTCAGTACTTCTTATTTAATCTACTTAGAAATGAATATGTATTTGGCCAAAGGATATAAATAGGAAGACAACCAATAAAACGTCTGAGTCTGGAGAGAATTACATTACCTATGCAACATTACTAAGTAACAATGATTGTTAAATAGGGAGTCTCATTTAGTGAAATATATGTATACATTCATAAGTAATTATTCACAGAATTGGGATCCAAAAGATTATAAAAGCATTGCGGTCAATCAAAACATGTTTTGTTGGTTTAAAGAGGATACAGAGCACAAAAATTGTTAATTATACTGACAGAATGTGTGGGCTGGGGAGCCAGGTACGAATGGAGAAAAGTGCTTCAACACTGTAATTTAAAGAGAAGCAAAGACAGAAGCACCTGAGAATGTCTCCTGAGGATGTATCAAACCAATCGATTCACTTGAAAAAAGTTGCCTCTGTCCATGACTAGTACTTTCGTTAACTAGGAACAGCACAGTGAAAAGGTCAGGGAGCAAGTTTCCAAGTGATTCAGGATAATTCCACATTGTTTTCACAGATTTCAGTTGCTGCTTTGCTAAAAATAATAATAAGATCCCTGGTATTTTATTCAAAGATGAAAACTAATGTACTGTGAAAAAGGACTTCAGTACAGTATTATATCAAAGACCATTTACCTTTTCAATCTTCATTTTACAGGCCATTTAATATTTTGTTAAATGAAAACTGACCCTGGGAAAAAATCCCAACGTGTCCTAAACTAAATTAAGATGGATGTAACACAGCATACAACCCTGTTCCCGTTCTCTGAAGTTACCATGGAAATAATACATAAAGTACAAATTACTCCCATGGGAAATTGCTAAAGAACATCTTTTGAGCACTTCTGAAAGCATTTAAAGAGACTGAAAACACAAACTTCTTTTCTAAAATGAGTCGTAAGTGAAACAAAGAGTGATGAGGTGATAGCTACTTAATTGATTGAATGGGTTATCTATCAAGAATTTCTGCGAGCCATCACAATTACTGTGTAGAAGAGGATGGTATGATATCAAATTTAGAAGATAGAGGTGATCACTTTTCACCCTCTGAACTTCTCCCAGGAAGCTCTGATTCAGGAAAACACAGGGCATTTTTAACAATAAGATCCAAAACCTTTCAAAGGAAAGCTTCTGATTTGGAATACATTTTGCCTCCAGCCTATATGTAATCCCATAGAGTCAAATGATGCTCACATTCTTATTTTTATCCCTGACTTAAATGCCTTGTAGAACTGGGGCTATGGTAGAGAATAAAAAAAGCTGATCTGTGTATTAGAATTAGGCTTCATGCCAGGCAGATGAGAACATTTCAATGAGAAGGGGTATATGTATGTATATTTTACTTAAGCAGCAATATCATCACCAGGTGGTGATGAAAGACATCATGTGAACCATTATCTGGCAGCACTTGGCCATCTGTGCAAAGCTATGGTTTTCTTTACTTAATTTTATGCTCGTTAAATACAGTGATAGATGACAAGAATTAAGTTTTCTGAAATTCTGTTATTTATAGATAAAATTAAAGAACAATAAAAGATAAATGGAGTAGCTGTGGCCTAAATGACAACCATATGGGTAATAAGATTTAGCACACGATAAGGAAAGTTTTCAGAGGGGTGAAATGTAGTCTGATGTCTATTAACAAGGAATATTTTTGTCACTCTCTAATTTCCAAAGCAAGACAAGGAAGCTTAAATGAAATTCACTCACAGTCTGGGCTGATCTCCAACTGCTCAGCTCTGTGGGGCATACGTGGGGCTAAATTATCTTCCAATTACTTTCATTCTGTTCTACCTTTTTTTGCTATAACTTGCTACCCATGGTTCGTAAGTAGCTTTATGAGGTTTTGTAAATGATATAGTGAACATGTTTCTTGGCTTGAGGGCATGACGTGTATTTTTGATTTGCTTCTGACCTGATTTCTGAACTGTTTACCTGAAATGGGACCAACTATTCAAGGAACCATGAAGTTTTGCTGTGTTAACTGCTACTGATCTAATTATAAATTAGCTTAAACTGTTTTCTTACTGAATAATTTCTAGCAGCTGGAAAGTACTGTGTTTCCATATTTTTTTTGAAATATACACTATCTTAGAAAAAATATTTATATTAGGATTCAAGTTTCTTCCATTCCCTGTAATGTGTATAAGAGCTCAAACCTGGACCAAAAAATCCATCCTAGTTGTGGGGATTGTTGCAGGGCATCCTGTAGACAGTTCTTTTGTTCTTTCATTTCTTGGTATTAAATTGCCATTAAAAAATATTAAATGCTATTTCTATACTACTTTTGCATATGATCATTGGCTTTGATTTTCATATGATTCATATGCAATCATAAATACCATAAAATACTATAGGTGCATTGGCACATTCTTTGTAGTAAAAGCTAGTCTGCATGAAAAAGGTGTTAATATGACTATTTATTGAATTTTATCAATTGAATTATTGAATTTCAATACAATATTGATAAAGGTATAAAATACCTTAAAGTATAAAGTATAAAAATACCTTAGAAACCTAGAGATTTTTTAAGATCTTTCAGTACAAGTCAGACCTAGTAACAACGTTACACAACGTTACACAACGTTTTGGTGGACTTGGCAGTGTTAGATTTACGGTTGGACTCGATGATCTTAAAGGTATTTTTCCAACCTAAATGATTCTATGATTCTTTTTATTTCACAGGCTGCTTATGGTTCAACAGGTATTATTTTCCTTTAGTGCCATTCCCTTTCATCATTGCCAGCCGTATCTGCAAAGGCTATAATTTTAAATGTAAAATGTAAGAACAAGCCCTATCCCTTGAGTTTATCTACTGAGTTTTGGATCAAATAACATAATTTTTGGTTTAGGTTAGAATTAGGTCTCTGATTGGTCCAAAATCAGAGAATCATTCTGAATATAGAACTTGTACCAGTTTTTCTCCAGCACTCTGTTGCAAATTTAAAAGCTGAAGCTATACATCACCATGTTTTTCTTTAAAAAACTTTTGCCTAATTTTTTTTTTTTAAATTATGACATATAAAAGAAATCTTGCAAGTGATTAATGGCTCTTCATTACTAACAAGGTGAAAAATAGAGTTGCAGAGCTAGCTATCTTAAGCAAGCATGCTATCATGTATATCCTTTTGGCAAGTAGATACAGTGCCCCTGAATTTATGTGAGCTGGACTAAAAGATAACATGTATTTCCCATGACATTAGGAGCTTTAAAACTAGTAAAAGGAATGGAAAAAGGCAGGGAAAGGGTGCTCTCATGCCTAATTGGTTAATTCCACAGATAGCAGATACTGCTTCATCTAATACTAGTCATTAATGACTGGAACTTTATTTTATTATGAAATATGCACAGGCAACTCTAATGAAAATATATAATTTATTTAATTTTGATATGATTACTTACTATTTATTATTATTTTCTGTTTATTATATTTGAAAATGTATTGAGTAGTACGAACACAGTTTAGCATGCAAAGGCAAATTAAGAACTATGATTAAAGATGCCTTCAAGGAAGTTCCCTAGTCAGAGGGGAATGATGCATTTGCATTTTCCCTTTTAAAGACCACTGCCAAATGAACCCAGAGTTGGGAAAACTTTGAATTATACTTATTTAAGAGGTCTGTTCTAGTAATGTTAAATTCTGATTGAATTATAGAAAAAAGATGAACTAGAAGAAATTTCTTAAAAGGCATGAGTAAGATAGTAGAGGAGATTTATATCATGAACAATTTCAGAAAGAAAATGCAGTTTCAGAAAACCCTGTAGGTGCCAATTCCCTCAAAGGTAGCAGGAATGTGAAAGCAGCAAAGGAAGATCTTCACTGAGTTCAGTGAGAACACAAAGAGATTCATGTTATTTTATTTTCCTCTTTACAATTGCATTCCAAACTTAGCAGTTAAATACCTAGATATTTGTTTTACAGTCAAGTTCGTTTTCACTTTAGCAGACTTGTTCAATGAGCACACAAGGCCATCTGAACACAGAAGGCAGTCTGTTTTCTCAGATTCCAAATAAAGCCGTGTTGCAGCCACACCTCTTGAATTTCTGAAACAAAATGAGCTCAGGAATCCTTGGAATTGGGTCTTGTTTCCCACTAAACTCCAAGAATTGGTTTGAAGTCTTGCCATAACAAATCCTTTGATGACAGACACTTTTTAGGAAGGGGCAGTGAAAGGGTGACACAGGGTGAACACTTCTGTCACGGTTGTGTCTTGGCTAAGTTAAGGGGGAAAAAATGCCCATTTCTCTTTTTAGGCAATGTAGGAAAAGTTTGTTGTAGCTACATTTTGATTCCAATGCGGTTAAGATGATAAGCACTATGGAGATCTACTATCAATACATTCCAGCAAAAACTGGAATTTGATTTGTTATTGCTTGGAAGGAACTCTGCTTTCCAGTTGTGAGGATACAACATTTGTTCCATTTCTAGTTGGACTGTGTTTTACATATGGTATAAATAGGATTAAGGAAACTGGAAAGAACACCTTGCTATTTTGATGTTATGATTAATGTTATTGGACCCATGGGGGAAAACACTTAGATGAATAATATTGAGTAGTTTAAAGCTGATTATTTGTATGATTACAAAAGGGACTAAAACACCACAGAGTAATTTAACTGCAAAGATAACTGTAAATAAAAATTGTATTAACAATATTTTTGTTATCAGAAAAGTAAACAGGTGTGTTTTCTTGGAGCAGAGCTGTCTTAGCAAACACATGTGCTGATTTTTATCCTGATACTTCCAGACACATAAAGACCATCTGTTCATTCTCTTAAATTCCAATTAGTGCTATTGACTGATTTATTTCATTAATCTCTCCTACAAGTGTTTCTTCTAAGCTTTGCCTGCATGAGTGTTCTGCTTTGATAGAATAAACCTGAAGGAAATATGGCTGCTACCCTGAAGTAGTTAACTGCCCTTCCCACTCAGGTGTTCTTTTCAGTATCAAAAGGTATACAATATTAACATATTGTTCTGAAACCTGTGTACTCCTTCTGCAAATATTTTGTAGCTGTCCTCAAGCATTGTTAAAAGCTGCATCAATAAAATAGATGGTTTGTTCCGGTGCACAGCTAAGTACCATAAATAAATAATTTATGAGATTCAGGAGTCATATACCTTCAACTGTACTTTTAGTTTAAAGTCTTTCTCCACAGTCCCATGCCCCATTTCTTATGGGACTGAATTAAATTAACAAAATCTCCCAGGAAAAGATCATGTTTTCAGGGAAAGAATGGTATATATACTTCGAGAAATATGCCAAGGAAAGATGTGGGTGAAAAAAATTAGCTGTAGAATCATGAACTTTCTTTTAAAGCACTTGTCCACAATTGGTCAACTTGATCCACAGTTCAGAAAAACTCTTAGACTACTCATTGGTAAGAAGAGTTCATAAATGAATGAAGAATGCCCTCTTCATTGATGAGAAGAATCTGTTCTGTTCTTGGTAGATGATGACCTGACATCATCTGATTGTTCTGAAATTATGTCTCCACTACATTACAGCAACACAAATTATCTAGTCAGGAAGCCTTCATCACTAAAGCAAATCCAACCAGAATGAAAAAAGTGGCAGGTAATGTCCCCATCATAGTCATTTGCTCAAGAACAACTAAACAGATCTCTCATATCTTCTTCATTTTACCTATGAAATAAAATGTGAAGCCTCAGTTCTTGAACTCACAATAGCAAATGATCCAGGTGATTGTAAGTAAATCACTTCACAGTCATAGACAAAGTCCGTAGTCAAACTTTGATTCCTCTAGAACTGTCAGAAACAAGCATAAGGATAATCTGGGCAGCTAAGAAGGCTTTCTCAAGGATTAGTCAGGATCTGAAGTGAAATGCCAGTGGACCTAGGGATTACCACATACCCACTTAGAGAAAATAACTCATGGTTATCAATGATAATTAGAGAGTTCGGACTTTGCAAACACAATCAGGACACAAGTGGTGATCAGAACCTACATGTATGCAGCTGTTTTAGTTTTCATTCTCTTTTACCTTGGTACATCATAGTCATATGTATATATTTTTTTAATTAAAAACAAATAATATACCATTCATTAAATAAAATATCAGATGATGAACATTTTGAATTCCTAAAATGACAGTCTACGGGGCAAAGAAAGGAAATTACTTAGATTTTAGCAAAAAAGCCATTTTCATTCCTCCTTTCCCCAGCCTCTTCTGCTTAATGGAAACTCTGCCTATTGAGGAATCCTGTATCTTCTGGTGGCCATTAACTTGAAATCTATATATATTGGTACAAAATAACATTTACTAATTTTCTTGTGAAAAATCCTAGTTAAAGCAGTTGACTTCATTATGAAAGCATCCCAAGATTTTCCAGCTGGATGCAGGAAGTTTGTGTTCTCTACACTTTTGTATGATGATGGCATTTTACAAAAGAATTCTAGCCTTTTTTAAATTTAAGGGAAGAATTCATAGTTTCTTATTCCCCTTTATACATAAATTATATAACACTGCCCATTCTGTCTAATGCATTTTCTGTCTAATGTGTTTTCGGTCTATTCACAGTGACTCTGATGTTAAAAAAAGAAGCTGTATTTATACAGACGATCCCTATTCTTACAAATATATGCATAAGTACACATCCTTCCACCAAAAACTTTGTCCTTTTTTGATTGTTGCAAAAAGAAAGAATAGAAGCTCTGCTCTGAGTTGATGATTGTTTGCAAATGAAGAGAAAGATGTATCTACTGTTCTCATTCCACTGGGAGGATAAAGAAATTACCTTGATGGATTTAGGAAGAACCTTCTGATAAGCGAAGTATAAATCTGTACTGGGATTATTCTCACTTTACTTACTTTGTGTTTATTACTTGTGTTTAACCTTATTTATAGAGAAGCTGCTGCAATACATCTTTTAATTTACTTAGTTACATTCATAAAGTATTCAAGTGCTTTGGAAACAAATACATGTTATAAATTTCACATTGACAATCAAAATAGTAAACTCTACTGTAAGAAAATATTTTCATATTTTCACAACTGCAGTGTCACACCTTCACAGAATGAAGGAGATGGTGAGATTACCTATAGAGCTAACCAAAATATGTTGAACTGTATCCATCTTTATATAGTTCCAGTACACATGGTAAGAGAATATACATGTAAAAAGACAGAATATCAGGATATTGAAGTTATCTGACCTTTTTTTTTTTTTTTGGTAGGGTTTTTTTTTTTTTTTAATGTGGAATTACAGCCTTAAATAACTCTGATTTATAGTAATTATGGCTGTATTGGTGTGAGAGATCCAAGGTCATGATATTTTGCATAGAATGTGGTGGATGCTTGCTCCCCTAAGAGTGATGCTAGCATCACTTAGAGAATCAGAAACAGTTGCTGCTACGGTTCATTCCCTTGCATCCTCAATCTGATGTTACAATTATCAGAACAATTGAATTAATGTCTCTGCTTAAAAGTCTGATCGTTTAGGTCAAAATACACTTTGCAAGACTGAATACCTAAGGCTGATCATGAATTGAAATAAGACGGCATAATCTCACGTTTATGCTTCTGCCTTCATTGACTTCACTATTGTCACTTTGATTTACATCAAATGAGAACCAGTTTCACTTTGTTTCCAAGGTCTGAGCACTGAGATTTTAAGACAGTTTCTGGGGACACAAATCTTAAATGGAGTTTTGAACCTTAAAACTAACTGTCTTGCTTTCTGAACATTGGGGTTTCTTATTCTCCACAAAAATTGCACAGTTTACAAATGAAAATGCAGCATATTACCTGGTTACATATGTTTCCATGTGATCTGAGAACCAAACCTGGTATTTTTCATCCCATTCATCTTTCCAGTAGGAGGGAATCTTCAGTTACATGATGCCTGACTCTAAGCTAAGCAACAGTTGTCTTCAACATGTGTCCCTGGTGAAACTTGATTTGGTTGCTCTCCAGTGATTTACGTTATTTCTCCAGGCCAGAAATATGACTTGCTTCATTAAACATTAAAAACTTGCCATATCATTTTACCTTTAGCCAAGAATATTTTAAAGAAACTTTTGTTACTTAAAAGACTGCTATTTAAGTATTGAAGTTATGAATATTTGTTAAGAGTGTTGCTATGTTTTCTATAATAAGGTACACCAGAACATTATGTTAAAAGCTTTTAAATACTTGTCTTTTACCTGCTGCAATAGCTTTACTCTGGGTTTATATACCACCACTGACAGAGCAGAAGTATTAGGAAACCTTTTACTTTTTACAACAGATTCAGTATTTAAATCTTTTCAATTTAAAATCAATGTATTATTTAAACTACATTAACTGTTAATTCAATTCATACTTTGAACTTATGCCAGTATTTAACTGTATTACATTTTCAATGCTAGAGGAAAAATGACTTTTTTCTTTGGTCAGAAATATAGTCCTTGCAAAGAATCACTTCCAATGAAGCTATACATTTTTCAGTATTTACTTAGACTAAGAAAAAAATACAAGATACTTTAATTATTAAGTAAAACACAGTTGATTTTTAACAATTTTCTTAAATTATATTTGCTACATAAACCATTTTTAAAAAATCATTTCTCAAAAGATGCTATTACTTTCCAGTGCTAGATCCAATCATTAATCATCCCTGTGTGAGCCATTCCAACCCAGTGTCCCTTCAGACTGCAAAACTGTTCAAACTATGTTTGTTAAAAATAAAGTGGACATTAGCATATCTCTCAGGAGCACTGTTTAACCTTAATAACTAAGCTGTTTATTGAACCTGAGATCACACTGTAGGGGTTTATCTGTACATTTGTTCCAATAAGATAAGATTCAACACCTGTGGCAGTGCAATTTGAAATTTGTTTTCTTAATTTCCCTTTCTCAAGCAAGGGCAAACTCTCTTCTGCTGCACAAACACAGAAATACAGCTACCAGCAGACTCTCAATTTGAAGGAACACTCCTAAAGCAGCACAATTCTCCCAGTAGGGGAGATGCAGCCAGCCATTGTAAAAGAACTATGTGTAAAAGCCCCTAGAAATTCCACCTCCCACCAAAAAATCCCAACCACAACACACAAAAGAGTGTATAGCAACATAACTGAAGCATGGGATCGATCTCACCTAAACTTAACTAATAGCCTCTCCTACAGCAGATTTCAGCTAATCCAAATTAGACTTTAACAGTACATTATGAGTAATTCCATTTAAGGAGTGGCTCTAGTTACTGGTTTCCTTTGGATATCCTTGTTATCTTGCTGGTCGTTATACATTACTGCTATTTGTAGGGAGTGTTTTTTTAATTTCTAACTGTCTGTTATAGCACTGTGGAGCAGGCCAATAGAATAACTTTTTTTATAGCATGAAACTGAGGATTTTTTTCACAAGTGCCAGAAAGCAGCATGAGGGCATTACTGGCATTGTCGTAGGGCTCAGAAACTGCATAGGCTGCAGAGAGTCAAGGCTGGTGCAGTCTTTTTTATATCTTGTATTGGGAATGGCTCCTCAAATCTCCTCCATTGTCAAAACCATGCCAGGAATGTGCGGTGAGGATGAGCAGCACTCCTGTTCTCAAGCCCACCCTATGGCCATGCTTTATTAAGGAGTACAGACGTAGCCAGTGACTAGGTCAAAAGCAGATACCTGGCTAAACCCGATGGCTCAATGAAAAAGAGAAGCAGGAAGAAGGTAGAACTTTTCTGAGAAAAAAGTAAATACGGGATGCATGAAGACAAAGAGTGAAATAAAAAGGCAGGCATATTTAGGAAAACATATGCAAAGCCAATAAATCAACTCACAACATTAATCAGACTCTCCAAATCAATTTATGTCTTCTATGAGAGTCTCACATGTGGAATACATAATAAAGAAGAGTGCAACCAACTCATTTACTTGAAAATGACACAAGGTCCGCATGTGCACCATCAGTAGCATTTGTAATGTTTTGAAATGCAGACAATGGTTTGGATCAGACCTTATTATTTTTATACGTACTGTGGCAGTCCTGTCCTCAGTCTTTATTATTTGAAAATGCTAGTTAAATAAGTGTCTGATATCAATGTTTTTCCTATTTGACATCCTGAAAAATTTGGAAACAGGTATGAGATTATAAACTGCTGTCCCTTTGTGGTCCCCAAGTAGACGGGGCACCTTGTTTTTTAAATTTTGGTGTGATTTTGGTTTGTTTCGATTTTCTCTGGCTTACACAGTAATAAGAATCTTGCATGTGGAACACAACTGACAGCATATTTTCAAATATGAAGAATCAAAACCCTAAATATATTAAAAGTCAAAAGAATATGAAGAAATAATATGGTAAAGATTATACTTATTTTCAGTTTTAAGTATTGCTGACCTGTTTTCTTAGCAGTCCCCTTCTCTATTACCATCAGTGACAAACCTGTGCACAGCAGGTTTACAGACCCCCTTGCATGTAAATCCCCCAAAATCAGAAAGTACAAATTCTGAAGACAAGAACAGCTTAAAAACTTGCTTTTTAACAGGAAACACTGATGCTTCTGTGGTCTCTGTACAGTTTACTCCTTCAAAAGATCCTGATACACGGAGAGGATGCGAGAACTATGCACAGACTGCCATAGTGAAACACAGATACAGACACCTAGCAGAATTCATGTGCTTGCATATGTATCCATGCGTATACACAACTCTCTACCTATCCGTCTGTTTGCCTGTCATCTACCCATCCCCAGAGTCTCTAAACAAATTATCTGTTCAACTCTCTCCAATCATACCTTACATTTTGGGTTTATTTGTTAGTTTTATAGGGCCAATATTATGCTGCGTAGGTAAATTTTTAGAAGACTTTGTAGTAGCACTTCAGAGACATTAAATACTCTCTATTAAATGTTAGCAATCACCTTTTACTATGTCCTCATACTTGAAGTCTTGATTGCTAGTTTCAAAACAATGCACAGTTAAATTCAAATCAAGGTTGAAATTACAAAGTGGAAGTGGATCTAGAAGCCTCCCAAATGCCACTTCATATTGACTCAGCAGCAAAGGGGTAAGCCATCTGATGTGCACAATCAAAGGCAGTGGACATGATATTGGCTACATAAAATGTCACAGTCTGAGCATGCCAGCTTGATAAGCATATCTTTCACCTTTCACCAATTTGTTTGTTTAGTAACCTTCAAAGCTGATCTAAGAAAAAAATTTTCTCTTTGATTTAACTGAGGATTACTTGTTCCATCATCTCTATCAAAAAATTTTCATGGCTGTCAGGACAGCTACCCATTTGGGATTGTATTTGGGAGTACTCATTTGGGAGCAATACTTGAAGGTATAAAAATGTATGAAAGTCAAATGACCTTCCAGAACCCATAAGGTAGGTTCTTTTTTGTAGGATTACCTAACTGTACATGAAGCATTTGGCAAGTGTCAAGACTGGAAAGGGAAATGGAACAAGTTTCATCAAGGAAAGGAGAAACACTCTTTAAATCATGATACGGCCTCTAATAGCCTAAAATGGTTTGGAACTGATTTTAGTGCTACCCTGTTTAAATTCACATCTGAGAGCTTTACACCTTTTGGAAAGTTTGGTCATTTTCAGGCATAGTTTCAGTCCTTAAAAATAACAGCAAAATAAATTTAGTTAATTTATATGTATAACACCATACACAATGGTGTGTGTATGGACAGAAGTCCCTGGTTTAGACACATGACGCCTCACATATCCTATTTGGGAAAGAACTTCATGGTATATCTGAGTGCAAAGCACCGACATACATGTTTCCCTAGAACAGAGAAGAATTTACTGACATGCTTCCACTTGAATGACTTCTGTTTGAACTTCAGAGTCATCTTTACTTTAGGCATCTTTGCATATGCTTTCTTCAGTGGGAATATTTTTCTTAATCAGGATATATATCAGGATATTTATAAATACTGTGCTTCCAGCTCATTTATAAAGTGGTCACCTGCTAATATAAACTTTTAACTTCTTAAAATGTGACCTTTCCACAAAGTTATTCCAAGTAGTTAATAAACATATTCTGCAAGTTAAGCTCTGTGCAAAAGATGAGTTTATAACTTTCCCATTTATTCCATTAATCCCCAATTACTCAAAGTTTTCCCAGTCTCAGTGATAGAAACATTTATATCGCTAGGAAATAATGATTTCTGTCCTTTCAAGTACACTCACCACATTCAGGAGGTTACAAAACTGTATTAAGGAACCTATGCTTAAGAATGAATAATTTTCCTGGATTACATTCTAATTACAGAATGTTCAAAAACTCTTTTACCTTAAGCCTAGCAGCAAACCACTGCATGCTTTTGAATACATTTTCATGGACAAAAATACCTCAGCCTCAGCTATTAGAATATTAACAGCATAAGATTAACATTTTTGAATATAAATTTTAATAATAAGAAGAAACCTTTTTTCCTAAACTTGCCCTGTTTTAAAACAATAGTTCACAAAACCACTAATATCTACAACACAAAGAAAAATAATTGTGTGATGAATCTAAAAAGAACTGTATGTTGTACTTTGCATACATCAGATGGACCCGGTCAACTAATATTTATCTAACAAATAAACTCTTGAAAAATAGATGTTTGTTTTTTTAATTGTTGATGAGACATAATTCTGGTAGTGTCATTCACAAAGAAGTCTGTGTCATGTAGAAAGCCTGGAAAATATGGTAGGAATGAAAATATTTTAACATTAAAGAGATTGTTAGATGCTGAACCACTCAAAATAACTAAAGGAAACACTAAAAATAAATAGGGTTTCCTAGGCATAGATGACCTGTCTTTAAAAATAAACATAATACAGTTTTGAAAAAAAACACAATAAACAACAATAATGAAAGCTCATTGTCCCACGTTCGGTGAACCACCCTTACTATACTTAGCTTTTCTGATGTCTAAAGAGGAGGTAAACACCGCAGAATTTCTTACTGGGGTTACGTGAGAAATTATTCTATTAATTAACATTTACCTATAAATGTTCCACATCTAGCAACAAAACAACCCTGTTATTTTGAGTTAGACCTCTCACAAGTTTGGTTCAGACAAGCCCCCATGGTAACAAAAGCAATTTTATGATAGTGTAACTATTAATTCTCAATCATATTTTTCCCAAGAAAGAAATATAAATTTTTTTTTGTTCTAAAAAATTTCTCTCCATAAACGCTTTTGCTCCCTATGCGGACCTGGTTTTTGACATCTCTAACTTTTTGTTGCTTGCAGTGATCTTTCTATCACTTTCTTCTGACTTTTTCTCCACTTTGTACCTTACAATGAAAAGGAAATCAAAGGCTAGAGGGTGTGCATTAGGTAAATTTGCAGAATATAAAGCAATGAGACATGAAGTCTTCCGTTATTTCTACAAAATGTATGTAGAGAACAATAAATGTAAATCCTCAGCTTTCACATTAATTTTCATTCCTCCTATCTATAAAGGCTTATTTTAAACAAATCCATCCTTCATAAAATTAAACACATCTTCCATTAAAATTATTAGAATGTAAATGTTGTTCAGATTTTTCTGAAAAAAAAAAAAAAACACCCAAAGTTACTCCGTATTCAGTTTTACAGTTCCTAAACCACAATGAAACAATACAAAATAAATGTTTCTAAATAAAACTTCAGTCCAGCTGGAGAGACATTACAATACCAGAAGACTGTAATCTTTAAAAACCAGACTATTTCTGTATGTAAAATGTATTTCTTTTGTATATCCCTCCATATTATTAGAGTTTTAATCCAAAATTCTCAGCACAGTGATGGGCGTCATGCACATATACATAGAACATATAGACTCCATCTCAATGAGATTACAGTATATATAGTAAACTTTGTAACTCTACTGGTAATTTATTACCACACATTGCACTCCAGTTCATAGCTGGAGTCTGCTCCCAGAACTTCAGGGGTTATGAAGAAGGGGTTAGAGGTTATGAAGGGGTTAGGGGTTATGAAGAAGGTTTTAGGGGTTATGAAGAAGGTACATGAAGAGTTCATTTCTGGTAAAAATTTCCCTTGTGTCTGAAGTTGGTCTATAGCCTTGCAGCACATGCTTGCAAACAAAACTGATTTATTCAAGCATTTTCCCTGCTGGTGGAAATCCAGGCTGGCTCCCCATGATACCCACTTGCAGGGCAGATGCAGGATGCCCTGGCAGCTGGCTCTGTACTTATGCCCAGTACATGCCAGGGAGCAGGAAAAGGTGCAAATGTCACTTCAAGCCAAGATGTGGGTGTTCAGTCCTGAGCTATAAGGGCAAACTGAATGCCAGGCCTCCCCTTCAGGGTCCAAGGTGTTTATTGGAAAAGTAAACCTGTGCTTCAAAATAAATAATAAACCATGAAGAGGATATTTCTCCAAGTATATTCTCATAGTCCACCCTGATTCACAAGGAAGACAACGGAAAGAATGAGTGCATCATGGAAAGAGTTTTCATGTTTATGTGTAAAAGAAAAGAGAACAAATAACTTACAACCCAATAAAGATATTTACAGCTATAAAGATTTTTCTGTTCATAGACAGAATGAAACTAATTTATCCTAACTTCTTATTTAAAATTCTGATAATACGGTCTTTTGTCCTTTACCAATCACAGAGAGACTGGCAACATCTTCCAAAACCAGAAATAATAAAGCAATTCAACCCAGGCACCATGGAAGTAGGGGGTAGAAAGCAAAGCTGAGGACTCAGGCATCTACATATCTTTATAATTCTTATTATTGTTAAAGTCCCCATGGAAACTTAAAAAGAAATCAATTAGTATAAACTGACATATGGATATATGCAAACTTTTTTTATATGATTTTAGATATTTATAAATCTACTTGTGCTCTTGCATATACTTTAAGATTTTTGCTGAAGTGATAAAAAAAAGCCTGGAATTATTCAAAGAATCAAGAATCATCGTTTGGTATGTTTTTTCTTGAGAGTTATTAAAATAAAGATGAAAAATATAGTCACATTCCACATTTACTGACGGTGTGCCCAAGCCTTTCTTCCTCTGTGGACATGGGAAGAGAGAAACAGAAGGGGAAAATAATATGGTAACTGCACAGACATAAACCCCATAATTGTGAAACAGGAAATTTTATCAATTTCCCACTCATAAAAATATTTTTAGTTCCGGTGCAGTTTCAGTAATACGTACTATGGAAGTTATTTACTGTTAAAGTATTCTTTTCATTTGAAATGACCAAGTAATTTAATAAATATAACTTGTCTTTCACTTTGCATTTATCTGCAAATAAAGTTCATTTTTTTAAGCTGATACATGCATATTTATACTGTTCTTGGACACTTATGGAAAAAATATATCTCTGTCTACTAGATTCTGAACTTTTCTCTGTTGCATGCAACAAAATGCTGCTGTCCTTTCTACTTGTTTAGTCATGAACATCACAAGAGATTGTTGCAGTTCCCAGGCTGGCTAGGAAAAGAGACAAAGAGAAGAATTTAGGTAAACCACTTTTGGTGTGATGATTTCTGCAAGCATTTGTACACATTTTTTGCAGTTGTAAATTCAGCTTCCCTGGGAGAACTTGAAAGAAAATGTACCTATCTAGCATATAGGTTGAGATAATCTTGTTTTTGTACTAAATGTTACTATTTTCTTGCTTGTAACTTCTAAAGTATAGGACAGATCATTGTACCTTTTCCACTGTGTCTGATCAACTTCCTGTATCCTTCCTGTCTTTATCACTTCTCCCTTTCCCTTTGCAGAGTTTTAATCCTTTCATTTGCATGTTTCAAGTGAGAAGTTTTTCTGGTTTTGGGGTTTTTTTGTGGTTCTTTTTTTTGGTTTTTTTTTGTAGCTTTATCAGCTCTTGCCCATTCCATTATTCTCTCTGATTTCTTCCCAGAAGTTATTAAATCTTTTTGGTTTCGTCTTTCTCCTGAATCTGAGCAACTAAGTTTGAGCCAGTTAAACACCTCACATGTTCTTTAAATAGATTTCCTAGTATTTCTCAACAGAGAACTTATCTGAAACCATGATCCCATTTTCTTAATCTGTCTAGCTTTCTTTGAGGTTCTGCCCATTTCTTTTTTTTCTTGAATAACCTGAATAATTTTGTATCACCTTCACATACGGAGGTTTTTCTTCTAAATTACTAGTCAGACATTACTGAGCTTACTTCTGAATCTTGTCCCTGACACCCTACTGCTAACAGCCACATGTGAAGGGCTTCATGGAGTCTCTTTCAAAGTGAAAATGCAATATGCCATCCAGTTTCTCTCATTCACCACTTCAATCTAATAAAGGTCTTCAAACAAGAATTGGGAGAATGTTTGGTTTTGTTTTTCTCTACACACTGCTGATAGCATGCCATAGTATAACCTTTATCTCTTTCCTAATTTGACTCTACTTTAGCATTTCAACTGTTTGACTACTGCTTAATTAAGATTCACTAATGTTCCCAGAAAAACCCCACAAGGTCTATATATAAAATTTTATGAAAGAAATCTTTCTTGACACAGAAAAGAAAAGACCTACATATATATAAAACAGGGAAAAGAATATACTGTGTTACGGTTAGACAGCTCAGGAAGATGTCTATTTTGTGAGCTCATGCTTTGCCTAGTGAAATTTAAAGAATGGCAATAAATAAGTCATTTCAGTCAGAGCACTAAGATAGGCATGAGAACATATGCAGTAACATAAGGATATAAAGCAAAAGAGTGACATCTGAAAATAATATTGCCTCAGCAATCAGAGCTAGGCAGCTACTGTCTTAGGCACACATTAAGGAAAGTCTATGCAGCCTTTCCCTCATTGTTTTCCTCCTAATTTTGATAATTTTTTTTTTCTATACAATGGTTTTTAATTGTTAATACTGAATGTTAAAACAGTTTTGTCTTATTCAGAAATGATACCTAGTGCTGTTGCTTCGCACTGTGTTTTAAAGAGCAATACTAATAGTTTGCTAAGATCCACTGGAGCTCTAATGTTAGCTTTAAGTACTAAAAAAAAAGTGTATATTTTTACATGAATTTTGACGCTTTTGCCAAAAATCTGGCATTCTACATCCAATGATGAGTCCAATGTTCTCATTCCCACAGAGGCTATTTTCTCTCTAGATGTCTGAGGGTTGGTTCTGGACCAGCTTACACAGATTAAGTGAGTATGTGATCATAAATGAAGTTAATAAATCTGCTTTAACTTCCACAGTTACCTTTGATAAACAAATGAACACTATTAACAGCAAGATCACAGGTGAAAGGGAAAACATCTAAAATCTCTCAAAGAAAGTAATTCACATTTACATTATTATGGCTTTTATAGATGTCTATAAAACTGACACCTCAGTCCTACTGGAAGAAAAAGAACCATTCATTGCCTCATGCCTACAACTAGGCCATATTTTTATATTTTCAAAACATAACTCTGCCTTTCTGCCTATATGCATATGCATGCATACAGATGTATTTGCATATTTGGGTTCTGTGGTCTTTGTGATCCACTTACCTTAACTAATGGAGTCCTGAATGATTCAAGCCCATTCTGCAATTCCTAAATTAGTCTGGATGCATCTTCAGGCTATAGGCTCTGCTATGAGGACAAGCTGAGGGAGCTGGGGTTGTTCAGCCTGGAGAAGAGAAGGCTCCGGGGAGACCTTATAGCGGCCTTCCAGTACCTGAGGGGGGCCTACAGGAAGGCTGGGGAGGGTCTGTTTACAAAGGCCTGCAGTGACAGGATGAGGGGCAATGGCTTTAAGTTGGAGAAGAGCAGATTTAGATTGGATATTAGGAAAAAGTTCTTTACTCTGAGGGTGGTGGAACACTGGAACAGGTTGCCCAGGGAGGTGGTTGAGGCCCCTTCCCTGGAGGTATTCGAGGTGAGGCTTGATGAGGCCCTGGGCAACCTGGTCTAGTTGGAGGTGTCCCTGCTGACTGCGGGGAGGTTGGACTAGATGACCTTTGGAGGTCCCTTCCGGCCCGGACCATTCTATGATGATTCTATATATAATTTGGGTGTAATAGGTATTTCACAAGCCTCTTCAGCATACTCAGCACACCACACGTATTATTTCTCTTGCCATGTGACACCAGCTTTCATCAAAGTCTTAGGAGAGGGGACTTCAATTTTAGGGTATGAAACATTGCAGCAGTATTTTTACAATACTTTAAAAATTAATATTTCAACATGAAATGCACAAGATAAATGGCTTCCTTGGTGCCTGTCAATTTTTGGTTCGATGGCAGGAAGCCGAAAGCATTTGCTGTGAGTGGAAAGGCATGGCAACCTTCCTGCCTGTTGGAGCAATCCTTAGACTGGTCTGCACAGAGCCCCTCCTGACTCTTATCTGCAGACAGACACAGTTGGTCCACTCCAAAAGGGACTCCAGGAGCAATTCTGCAGGCATGAAGTGTGAACAATAAGGAAGAACAGGTTTCTGGACTGAAAAATTGAATGATTCAAACTGACAGTGTAGGTGCAGACTTAGCGAGAGCAGCATAAATCCACAGCACTGGCAGAACAGACTCCTTTCATCACACATCACTCTTGTGTGAGCCTGGAAGAAGGCTATAACACATTACTCCAATCAGAATTAAAAGGGTGTAAAGTTCTCCTCAAGACTTCATTAGAATATGCGTTATAAAAGTATATATTTAGCTATAATTGTCTTGCAACAATTACAAGATCTTCTACAGAATCTATAGTGATATGACACAGTATCTGAAAATTAACTAGCCCTTTTAAAGATACGGTGTTGTAAATATAGTTGCAACAATATTTAACATTTATTCACCTTATAAATGAGGGTTAATATTTAATTTCTAACAAAGTCTTATTCTTTCAGTTATGGTTATTCAAGATACACCAATGTCCACGGCAGTCAGCATTTTACACCTTTCTAAACGCTTCCTTCTTAGAAGCAGGATAATGACAAACTGGAACTGGGGAGTAACCATGAAAAGGGAAGATGAATTCAGGCAGCTGCTGTAGAAATACACAGCAACCACTCGAGCAGCTGAGTAGTGCGTATTAAGTAAAAGGAAGGCAAGTAAAATAAAATGTTTTCAACATTTTTGAAACATTCAACTGTTTTCACTGTGTGTGTAAACTATTGATACTGCATAGTGAAATGTGTCTAAGAAACAAAACATAAGGTTAATTAAATTGTCCTGACAGCTTCTTTAGCTTAGGAGCAGTAACAGATTAGAAAGAGGTGTTAACATCTCCCATTTTCTCTTGGTCTCCAGCAGCTTTATAAACATCTTGGGGCATGCACAAATTTTTCTACATCATAGTAAAGGTAACATTTGAAAATCATCAGGAAAAAAAAAAAGAGTTTATTCAGGCAAAGAGCTGAAAAGATGTTCTAAAATTATTGACTCAAAAAATCAATGCAATTAAGTGAATACAAAAGTATCAAAAGCAATCAAAAGAAAACAGAACACACAAAAATAGTCTGGAAGTCATTGAAACATACAAAATGCTCTAAAATCTGAAAAGTAGGGTTATTACGAAGTTCTGGGACTACGAGAACGTAGTTATTTAACAAAAACTTTGAAAACCAAGAAGGAAATATTCTATTGCCTTGATCCAACTGAGACTGAGCTTGCCTTGTTTCTGTACTCATCTCATGGATCAGAAATTACAGACTTTTGAAGACTTAAGAGGAAATGCTAAATGAACAAAAAGACATGAAATCCTGCCAAAGGAGGTGGCCTGAAATACTTATTTTCTGTTCAGTTAAAGCCTGAAGAATATCCTTTCTAAAACCACATCTCTGGAATGAAATAACAAAACTATCATTCAGAAAAATTTAAAAAAGACTTAAAAGAATTTTAAAATGTCTTCCTGTGATTAAAGTTGAAATTAACTTTCTGACAAGTTGGGAATAGAAACTCTGGACCCCTTTCATGTTAATTTGGCAAATATAAATCATCTCAGAAGTAAATGTCACTGTTTCATACAGCAACTGGATCTCTGATGTTGTTCCAATGAAGAGAAGTTGGAATGGTTCCCTTTTGTTTTAAAAGAGCACAAACATGGATCCTTACCCAAGGATCTTGAATACCATCAAAATCCTTGTGTTAGTATCTTCAACTGCTGTACTGGTTTTACTTTAGGGGATAGTATAATACATATGCAATAATAATTTATGACAACAGCAAAAAGTCAATGGGTGAGTGGGGTTACAGAAAAGCTAATGGATTCTGGAAGATGCTTAACTTGATTTGGGAGAACCAAGACGAATACGTGTCTAGTGGGGTCAGGAAGTTGAAATCAGACCATTTGTCCTGCTCTGTGCGGCTAAACTGGGCTGCTAAGTAGAGATACAGAAGGCAACGCTGTTATATTGACAGAGGACTTGGATGGCCTGGGAGCACTGACATCTTCACATAGGTACCATATCTGGAAGAATTTATCTTCTCTATCTTCCCTGTTCCTTACCTGACTGAAAGAAAGTCTGTGCAACAGGAATTATTCCCCTCTAGCCAGTACCACTACATAGCTCTTGCACCTGCCATCAAAGCATGGATCACAGAGCCTGATCAAGTAGATACAATACATTCATAATTGCCTCCCTCAGAAGATAGGCAAGCAGTAGGAGGTAAACTCTATTCTAGTGATCTGAGTGTGTGTGTGTGTGTGTGTGTGTAGGAAACACATTATTTTTGAGTTAAAGACCAGATTCTGCAAATCTAAACATCTGTAGTGATTGCAGCCTCAGAGAATGCAACACAGCCAAGAAATATTGCTTTTACCAGAGTGTATTGTCCAGTGTATGTGCTGGAAACTATTTTCTATTCCTCTTTGAATATTAGCTCTGATCTCATTTGCACATATTCGTGAGTCAGATTGCTTTAATCAGTTCCAAAGTTCACAGCAAGTACAAGGACACAAGAACTATTTTGTAAACAGAATGTCTCTCAGTGGATGTGAAGAAAACATGGATGAATAGTATTCAGGAAGCCCTGTAGGTTTCATCATGTAGGAACTCTCTCCTAATGAAGGGAGGGTGCAAAGAGACCTAGAAATCCTATGGTAATATCTGTTTATTATTTTTATCAGCCTGGATACTCAGTGATGCATCTTTCATGGTCCTCAGGCTCTCTGAAACAAAGACTGAGTGGCCTTCATTCCTAAGGCATGCCAAAACCAGGATGTAGAGAAAGTCTGGATGGTTACAGGCAAAGGTCACATATTGGTGCTAGATGGTCACACCAATGGTGGTCACGTCAATAAATCTGTTTCTCTTTCTGGCCTGGACCCTGTTCTGACTTCAGCCCACCCAAGGTATTTCCAAAGCATATCTTCCAGCAAAGACAGATATTGAAAACCAGTCTGCCATTGCCCCTTACTTTTTTTCCTAGATTTTTCCCCCAGATTTCCCATATCTGCTTCTACTGTATGTCTTCATGACAGCCTGAGATCCCAGTTGCTAGCATGTCAGAGCTTTTTGGGTCCTAAACATAATCACTTTAAACTGAGCATGTTCTCACCTGAGTTATAGCAGTTTGTGAATATCATAGATATGAAAAATTCAGAGTGGTAAAAAAGTAGTATTATTTTTAGAAATATGTTCCAGTTGGTTTTCTGACATAGAGTCACTAAAAAATGTAAATTGAGACTTGATGGTCAACTTTTTGTTCCAAACATGTAACATAACAGCTAGTTTTGCCTGTCTTTCTCTTATATTTTACATGTATACATATGACTCCTTGTTGTAAGAAGTTACATGTTGTAAGAAGTTAACATGACTATTTCAAGAGGGAGATACTACATTGCATTGATTCGTCTGACACATGGCACATTTGGTTTTTAGACTTATTCCATTTTCATTTTGATATATGACATTAAAATAATGTAGGGCTGATACAAGAATCGAAAATTCTCACGTCCTGTACCTAATGGGCATCAGGAAAAATCATGGTGTCTTCCTGAATCTGCTTCAGCAGCTGTCTACACAGCAGGAGGAACAAGCTTCCACATTCCAGTAACTGCTAATTACCACTGATGCACAGCCCTTCCTTCCCACACCACCACCTCATTTCAATGAGATGTGGGAATGGCTTTACCCCCAAAGGGGTGTTATCTCTGCCTTTGGGTGAGTCTCAGCTGGGGATAGACATCTTGCTGAAATTCAGGAGCTTTACCTAGTATGGATAACAGGGTTTGCCTTTAGATTTCTACTCAATATTTTATGTCATTCCATCCTCGCATGGCTTTATAGTTCTTTTTAATATAAATGTATCTTTTGACTCCTCTAAACCCTATATCAGGGTTTCATGTTTAATGCTTTATTTTTATTTAATATATTTACTAGCAGCCACATTCTTTGGTAGAAAGCCTTCTTTTACAACCCAGAGTGACACACCATCAGTATGTAAAAGTCCATTCTGCACTGTCTTTCTTTTCTAACTCATGTAACATGAAGCAGTCAAAAGATATTTCAGGATTGACATTGACATAACTTTGCCACAAGCAACCGCAGCAATTACAAGACCTGGGTTGGGTGCAGCTGAAACACCTTGATAAGAAAGCAATGAAAAATGACACATCACACAAACAGAATGGTTTCATCAGCCCAACACTAAATCAACATGTATGTTTCTGGCACTCCCCATTCTTTTGA
This sequence comes from Numenius arquata, assembly GCF_964106895.1. Taxonomy (NCBI): domain Eukaryota; kingdom Metazoa; phylum Chordata; class Aves; order Charadriiformes; family Scolopacidae; genus Numenius; species Numenius arquata. The sequence goes on from NC_133576.1 coordinate 85,412,809, forward strand.
TAATAGAATAATCAGAGAGGAGGACTGATATCGCCAATTTTTCCTGACAGGCTGGAAATGAACTAAAGTAAAGCATGCCCGTGCTCTGTCATTTGGCTGTATTTTAAACAAGATGGTTTCAATTTAGTGCTCCATAAACCACTTCATATTTTCAGTCTGGCTGGCCTGTGGTTGGTATAAGATAATTTGTTTGTTGTATTTCTCCTTCATTCCCCCCAAAATCAGTATTTGCTATAATTGTTGAAATCAGGAAGGGTATCACAACAACAACAACAAAAGAACAAATACAATTTGGAAAAATGGTTACCTGATTTTCTGTGCCTTGTGCAGGCAGCATGTCTGAACAGTGGTAGGAGTTAATGAGAAAAACATGATACTCTGACCACTTAGGCAGAAAAGGCATCTCTATACAACAAAATTTGCTGTTTCCCTCCTTCCCCAGAAAGAATGAGATCTATCCACAAGAAAGTATTAATCTCTGGGACATTTCATTTTAAAGAAAAAAAATGGTATTTGTTAATTTATTTCTCTTCCCAAGGTTAACCACAAGTATCATTAGATGAGTAAGTTGATTTTATATTTCTCAGAAGAAATTTAGCATCTTTAGTTTTTCACTGTAATTTTCTCTTCCTTTTCACTTACAATACCAGCAGAGTCCCTTCAATAACGTATCTGGATGAAATGTCTTCTTACCCCTCAAATGCTACCACATATGACAATTTCAGGAGTTCTTGTGAAGCAGTAAGCTATTTTATTCCAACACAAAAGGCAAGCCTTACTTCTTACAGTATTTCCATCTCTTGCCAGGCAAAAAAAAGATCTTCCTATTTATGCATTTCTATTACTGCATTATTATGCAGTGATTTATCAGCTACAATGAATAATGAAAACCCTATATTAGAGAAGGTTTCCAAAGCTGTGAGTGGTAGAAGCCATGCAGCATGGCACTTGCAAAATCATCCTTTCGAGCTGCAAGGATCGAGACTGAGAAATGGAGGAAAATCTAAATAAGTTTATAGAATCTGTACACTGAAGATAAGCATTTAAAGAGAGAGTGCAAGAGAGGGGCAAAGTACAGTAAGTGTGTTTCATAAGAAAAGTGAAAAATTTCCATTTGATTCAATGTCTTAATAATGTTAGTACACAAATCTTCATGAAAGAATCCAAAAATACAGTAAAATATTCTGACACTACAAATTTCTTTATAACAATATTTTTGCTTTTTTTTAATTTTTGAAATCAAGTATGCAAGTCTTCTAGTCATGGCAGTAGGAAAGTGCATGGTAAACATTGCACACATTTTGACAGCTGTCTCTAAGAAGGTATTTTCCTGTTTATTGAATTATGCTGCTATATAAAATGAGAAAACCACCAACCTTCTTACAAGGAGAGCAATACTTCAAATTCAAGAATGTAAGGCTTAGAAAGTGCCATAAAAAAAGCTGAAAAAACTTTTAAAAGACTTATGTCTGCCTTTAGCAGAAACCAAGTGGTTGATATCTCAAGCTACGCAATCTACTGAAAACACTGATTATAACAGGAACCTTTAGTCAGCTCTGTCTACAATAAAAGCAGCCAGCAACGATATAATGCCTAATACTCAGTTTATTTATACGTAACCTCTTTATATTTACCTTTGTGTACATAAGCAGCTATTGATTTCTGCTGAAGATCAGCGAACTGACATGCCCATTGCTTGGGCACAAAGCAATATAAATATTATATCTTGAGATTGGACAGGAGTAAGAGACAATCTCTGTCACTGTTTATTACATAATCAGTTATAATGGAAAGGTTTTTTTCTTTTTTTTTTAAATGTTCTTGCCTCAGTGCACCAATCTGGTGTACAGGATTTATGAAAAAGAGTTTTAAAAAGGGGGGTTGAGAGAATACTTAACATCAGAGATGAAAATAATTTCTGCTGTCATTTATTCTAGAGGTTTCTTTTATCATCATTATTATAATCTTTCCCTTTTGTGCAATGATTATGATAACATCTTGTAGTTCTAGTTCATCCCCTTGAGATTTACATTCACCACACAGCTTGTTTATATTTTCAGTGTTAATGATTTCACTACTGTGTTGAGCAATGTTTAAAATTCCCATTTATGCTTCATCTACTGAAAAATTCTCATGACAGACAGTGATATAAGTTATGAAGATATTTAAATTCAAAAGTACATGATCACTACGGACTGTATATTGAATAGCAGTGTAGTTTTCCTTCACAGAAAAGAATCCCAGGAAATTATGATAACTACACTCAGCACAACAAAAGAAAAGTAGCTCACAGCAAGATGTAGGTAGATAATTTTAAGCTTGAAAAGGGCACAGAAAGGAGAAAGAAAGAATAAGGCCACCATCCTATGATGGAGGAGCAGAAGAATCTCTCTAATATCAACAATGGCTTCAAGGGGTAGCCCACGCTCTGTTCTGGCTAATTTATAACCCTGACTGCTATGGGTCTGATCACTTTGCTCTCAGCATAATTCTTGCAGCAGCCCAACTCACTTTTGGAGACAGAAGTGATAATACATCTGAAAATGAATCTGGACTTGACCTTTAGGCACCTGAAGTCTGCTCAGGGCATGCTATTTCCAACATATGGGGACATGTAAGCTAACCAGTTAAAACTGAACTGGTAACTTCAACTCTCCTCATAGTCTTTGAAAACAAATGGATTGATCTAAAAGGCAATTATTTTATTCTAAAATAAGGGTCCAAAAAAGTGGAAGGCTTTTAGAGATGCCTACCTTAACACTTACAGTCATTAGCTGAAGTTCAGACATCAAATTTTCCGACATCTTTTAGGGTTGCTGACTGCTACTATTAGATCTACAGAAATACCCTTAAACAGTCCCCACACAGTGGCTGCTTTGCCCTCTACCACCTTTCTGCAGCACATTTTTTACAGAACAGTTTATATTAATGTATACTTATATATTTATATACACTGTCCCACAATATTTAGGACCAGAAACAGGTGTTTGGTATTGAGACATTAGGTCTCAGGTTTTCTTCCAAAACCTTATTCTCCCATGAATTTGGAACAATACCTTCAAGTCAGATAATTCTGCATACTGGAAAAATGATCAGTACATTCATGAGAACTATTAGGTAATTTAGGAAGAGTCTTCCTTGGTCTCTTCTGATAAAAATGTGGTGTTATTCGTAAAGATGATCCTCTGAATCAAGTAGTTCAAGACTAGAAAGGTATGTGAGAGCTAAAAAACGGAAAAAAGAATAAGAAATGGCCTAATGCTAGGTTGTTTTAGTATAGCCAGAAACCTTTCTTGCTAAAAGAGAAGCCATACTTTGGTCCTGACACTTAGTAGATAAATAGAAAAATTGCACAGTCCATTACCTCAAATTTGTATAACAATTCCTCTAATTTTCCTATCAATTATTAATTTTTTATACTATTATTATTATCATTGTAGGCACTCAGATTCAGCTGACCCACTGGAATTGTTTGAACAAAATGCCACGTTGACACAATTTGGTACAGCCATTTTTCTCTGAAACTTATTAACACAATTTGAAGAAAATCTACCATATATTCTAAGAAAATGTTAAATGTATTTATCATTTTCATCAGCACTTTGATAAACATACAGTAGGGATGTTATTTTTAGACAGTTAATTAGTTAATTTTAATGCCTACACTGATTACTCCTTGTTGTGGTATTTCCAGGGAAACTCAGATCATTACAATAAGGGCTAAGAGATAATTTCTTTTGGTCATTTAGCATGGGATTTCTGACCGAAGATATCTGCAATGTAGCTTATATCTATCCTAGTCACTGTAGGATCCTTCTATAGTCAATGGGGAGAAACAGGCACTGTAATCCTATAGTCAAATTTAGAAGTCTATTTTAGGATGCAGTGAATCACACTCTAGAAGTTCTGTTGTTCTTCACTGGTTATAAGTGGAAGTAAGTATGATTAAGTCAGATGAAGACACCTATATTTTAGATATCTGTGTTCAGTTACATGAATTCAACCCCAAATTGTGCACATACATATTTGCACATCTGGATATTATTCCAGAGAACTGCATAAAACAGCCAAAACCATTTCATGTCTTATTTAATGAACAGCGAGAGCTCTTGTTACTTTTCTTAAAGCAATATTTCATCATTTCATCATTGATATCCTAATCTATGACAAACTTATTTGTGAGCACCCAATTCATACAGTTTTCTTTAGTATATCCATATTTTTCAATGGAGCATGGCATAGAAGCGTGCAAAACATCCCTAACGGAAACAGATTGTATAAAGTTGGTGCAGCACCAGGCCAAAAAAACGCCTGAGGTCCCAAAAGCAGTCTAAACTCATTAGCATGGTCCTAATTAACTTTTCTGCCTAGAAGGAGTTTTGATGAGTTAGGATTCAGTTCTATACCGGCATGACTATATTGCTTCCAGTTGTGGAACGAGTTCAGTGCTACTTTGCAGTTCCCTGCTCCATACTTAATTGTATGGCAGAAGAAAGCTTAGTGACAAGCATAGCAAAACAGCCCACTGCACTGAAACCTAGCAACAGACAAATATTTCAGGTGATACGGTCCGTGTTCATCAAACTTTTCTATTGTCTTAAACTAAAAACTTGCACGTTGTAGTACTATACTTTTTTTTCTCCCATATTTGTTTCATCTTGGAAACGATTGAGAGAACACGTTTTCAACTGGAAGTTCTTCAGCTAGAGAATTCCTATTGCTGTGAGTCAAGATCTGTCTGAAGAAAGTTAACCAAAAAGGAGAAAAAGTGATTCCTCTGTTATTATGAAGCCATCAATTGATACAATTCTGGTATAGGTCTGGAAAGCTCAGCTGTGGATAGATGGAGGATAGAGGGTCAGATAGGATGATGCCACAGAAGGGGGAAAGGGCACGGCTTGAGTAAGGGGAAAGGGAGTAGCTACTCTGTTTAGCTCTTCACTTTATTATTATAAAGGTATGTATGCACTCTGCATCTATAAGGATGCAACATACACAAGCCAGCTGTTACTATGCTAGGCCTGACCTATCTCTTATTCATGCAGATAATCACTTTTTCTCACTAGGACACATACTCATGCTCATGCCTATCACAATTCAAAAGTACGGGAGGAAAGAAACTATGAGATTTCCCTTTACTTTGTAAACAGTAATAAAATGAAAGATTTTCTTATCATGAGACCTTTTAAAAGGAATAGCTTCAGTTCAAATTGCTGATACAGACTTATATAGTATTCTTTGTCTTTTTAGAGAATATTTTCATGATTTACAGTAAGTCGGTATCTTACTTGAATTTGTTCCATTGTATTTTCACAAAGCCACAGAAGTTTTCTCTACATTACACAATTCCAAATTTAATTTGAACTGAGAAGTCTGTATAAGCAGATTCACAGAGAGGTCTGCACTCTCAAAACCTACTGTAAGGACTATACATCAGAGCAATTAGGAAGACTATTTTCTCAGAATAAATAACATAAATAATTTTGACAAGTAGAAATGAATTGTAATTCATAACCTCATGCTTTTATATTTTATTAAAAAGATTTTTCTTCCAAATGTCATTACATTTAAATAAAATCCAACCCCTACATTAGTGGGTATTTAGCCTGGAAACACTCACAGAAGGATTGCATAATTAAGGCCTGCGTGAAATTCATTATAAGACTGTTTAAAGGCTTCAATGACTTCAAGTATATTTTCTGGTCTTTTTTGAAAACTTTATTAAATTTATCCAGATATTTCAAGAACAAGTCTATTTTCCTATACTTTAATTTATCGGATACAGCCAATTGACAGTCTCTTTACCCACAGTGGCTTTGTACATCATTTCAAGAGAAAAAGAAGACTTCCAGGAGACTCTATTTCAGAAAAATAGTTTGAGTGCTAAAATTGCATGTTTTATCAAATAAAATAATATATTTATTTGCAGGAAGGCCAGGGAAAACCTCCCCTCTGTTCTTACCTCTGAAAACTCTCAGATCAGAAAAGGGAAACTCTTAGCTCAGAAAAGTGGTTTGTCCCCTTCTCTGTGTGATCATTCTGTTTGTATTCTCAGTAGCTAAATGTCTTATGATTGGTGTTCCAATTTTAAATTCCCTTTGACTTTTTGTTCTTATTTGAATTTTACAACAGTGCATCATGATTGAAATATTTATTTATCTGCATTAGGGTTACAAATGAAAGCCACACAAGGTATAAAGTGAAAGTGATTTGCATACGCATCCTTTTTTTTTTTTAACCAAAGGAATTTGATACTGATTTAAAAAAATTTCCATTGTACAAAATTTCACTTGATGCAAACTCAATTTTTTCAAGAATCATAATATTTTCTATAACACTGCATGGAATACAAATAGTAGGTCAGTGGCATGCTGTCTACTGTTATGAAAATGTTTGAGGCAAAGAAAAAAGCAAAGGGGATATGCTACACCTCCTCAAATTTTATCTGTCCAGAATGTAGGCCCGTGTGTAGGCTTGTCATGTGTGTTACCCGTCTCCTGCCATTGGTTTTAGAAGTATTTCCAGGGATCATTTCTCACATTATCAAGTAGACAAGTCTCTCTTTTGATTATAAAGGCAGCACACAGGCTTCCAATGCCATATGAGACGCCCTGCCATACCCTGAATAGTCAGATGGGACTAGTAGATATGATGCAAGATCTATAAAAAAGATACCTGGTGTGAGAGTGGGTATCAGAGGACGGATCACGTGGCATTGGATCTTGCGGTTAGGTGATTGAATTGACCCTGGATTTTCATTAACTATGACTCAATTTAGACACTTAATTAAAATGCTTGTGTTTACCTTTAGACATCTCCATCCAGCCCAGGGTAATGACTCATTGCAAGACTGCAGAAACTGTTATTCAGGTTTTTAAAAGCAGGCTGCATTTTCATAGAGGTGCATACAAAGCTGCCTTTCACTACAGCACAAGAGGTCTATCAGTATGTTTTGCCTCTGAAAAGCAGTTTTCTTCCGTGCATTATGTATCAATATCACATGATACAACTCACAGAACACATAACAATGCTGACCAGACTTGTCCTGTATATCAAGACAGATTTTGAATGATCCTTGAATAAGAAAAAAAATAATCCCAAAATGTAGCTGTGTACAGCATGCTTTTACATACATTACAAGGTATATTACAAGTCTGACAGAAAGCACATATTTTGAATTTCTTTTTATGTTGTGTTTAAATAAAACTCAAGGCTTTAATTTGCAGGCATGGAACTTAATTTCCAAGGCACAGAATTTCTGCTGGGTTTATGAACAAGCTGGTATTGCGATATTAAACTTCTAGTATGTGGCTTCAGTCAGAATTGGTTATGCAGCATTTATGTTAAACAATATATTTCATATATGTTTAAGTTTAGTCTTGTGAAAGCAGGGTGGGCTATGATTCCATGTGAACAACAAATGATAGTATTCAAGAATAACGATGAAGTGGATATTCATGAAATGGGATTTGATCTGTATTAGCAAAGCATATAATGACAACATTTATAGTTCCTATAATTTTTCAATCTACAGCATGACTGGATATAACAGGAAAGGTCAAATATGTAGTCATTTACTGTCTGTAACAAGAATGATATAGTAGCTGCAAGATCTCATCAACCTAAATGTCCATGACATTTCCACTTAAGTCCTGGCAGTATAAAGGCAAATGCTGATTAAATTAAAAGCCCACTGTTATTTAGAGCACATGCTTTTAATCTGAATAAAGAGGTCACACAGAACTGTCCCAAAACATACTTAGTGATATATTAATCATATATACATCATCATCTCCTTATCATAGTCAACATCTGTCTCTTGTATTTCCCTCTTCGTAATCTGAAAATCACCACACCTGTTTCTCCCACCAAAAAAAAAGATACCTTCTCCCACAAACCACCTTCACAAAGAGCATGCTCCTTGTATATTATGTGCACTATTTCAAACAGGTTCAGAAAGTACACAGTTCTGAAGGGATGGTTTTATTAACCAGATTAGTGGACCTTATAGTGGACCTTTTAATAAAAATGAATCCTGTGGTGCCTATTTTAAATACTTATTTCCTGTTTTAGAGAATACACTATTAAGTCACAGATTATTGAAAATATATCAGAAAATGAAATCTGGTTTTCACTTTTTTAAGAAATTCAAATCTCAATTTAATCCTGATTTTCGTAAGGCAGCTACTTTTCCTGTAGCTGTAAAATACTGTATGTTCAAATTCATCTCTCTAATTTTACTATATACCCTTCTATAAAATGTTTCATGTTGATACTCTACAATATTCATGGGTTGCAGGGTCCCCATAAACCCTCATTCCTGGAACAATGGAAAAGTCTGTTATTAGAATAGATCTTGTCATTCCTTAAGATTCTGTATTATTTTTCATAGTTCGAGAAAAAGTCTGCTCTGCTGAATGACACCATCTCACATTTCAGCTGGCTTAATTAGCAAAAACTTCCCAAAAGAATGAAATTATACCCAACAGGGAATGTCTTATTTCAGTCAATTCAAGGGGCTGAAATATCCAAGTCCAAAATATTTTTCTTAATACTATTAAAAGTTCTTTCCATTTTAGAATCTTTTCACAAACAAATCTTTAAACTTAGACTGTGTGCTCACTTCCCACATTGGCTGAAAGCAAAACAGCAATAAATATTTTAATACTTTAATCATTTCCAGACCCCTTAAAGTACCAATTAGCATATTAATGTAATGGTTCATTGGTCTTATCCAAGAAGTTAAACTTCCAAATGACTAAATAAAAATCTTTTATTATATGACTATGTGAAGACTGGTATTACTTGCAAAGGAGCAGGGAGAGGAGAGGAAAAAATATAAATCCGACATTTGATAAATTGTTCAGTCAAATCATTTCAAAGGTCTCTTGTCTTTCTGTAATTAGTCTAGCAATTAAAATTTGATCTATATACTGAAAATTATATTTGACTTCATAATTACATTTTAATCTGCTAGTATCCTATTCAGAAAGATCATGTAATTAATTTATATGTATACTCGTTATTATGTGTGCCTAAAAACATTCAGTATATTTTCATTGAGTTCTCAGGGAAAAAAAAAAAAAAAAGGCAAGAAGCAAACAAATGTACTTGTTCAGATTTGGTGGGTGAGAGGTTTTACTGGTATGTGAGCTCAGTGCTGGAAAATAAAATGGGTGGAAATAAGAGAGAACTGTTGGAAGTTTCTTGATTTACTGGCCAACACAAATTGGCTACAGTAACCTTAAAATAAATATAGAGTGTTGCCTAAACCCTTAAGTTGCAGAAATCCTCATGAAACTGAAGAAGCTTTAGATGAAGACTCTGAAACTTGGCTGTCTCTGGTCATACATATTGCCCTACATGCCACCATCACCCCATAGGCAGGAAGATTGCTGGCCAGTTTTCTGAGTGCACAGCTGGGATTTCCCAGAAAAAGTCTACCTTGGCCAGATCTAGAGTCTTTTCGTGTCATTCATGGCTACAAAGCTGTGCATAAAAGAGACTCTAAATCCTGCAGATTAATCAACTGCACCGTGACTCTTCTGTCCGAGGTTACAAAGGAGAGATCAGGAACAGCAATACAACCTGCAAGAAAATTTTCTAGGGCACGTGCTGTTCCAAGCACAGTACATTCACTGCTATGATGAGTACCTGTTAGCAACCCAAAAGAGTAAAGGTGAGTGGCAACATTTAAAGCTTAAGAGTTCATCTCCTGTAGCAAAGGACGAGATGTAGTAGAGGGGGGAATTTTTCTTTGCGTGCATGTAGCTGCAGGTAATAAAATAAGGCTAGTGCTGCTACTGAAGTTGCAGAAGATACTTTTGCAGACAGATCCACATAGTGAGATTTCTCCCAGATGGAAACACTTGATTCTGCCCTGATGCTTTATTATAATGTTTTTGCCATTGATGACTGAGAAAATTTGTGAGGCAAAGCAGGGTGCTCATACAAGGCCCTCATTGTCAACAAAGGAGAACATAAACTTGTAGCTGCAGGAAATGAATTAGATGCTGTCTACAAGATTTATCTTGTAGTATACATATCAGACAGTCAGATATGGAAATAATGTAGGTCAAAAAATTATACCTATACAGAAAAATAACTATTACAGTGAATGAAAATATGCTCAGGTAAAGCATGATAGAACACTCAACTCGAAGGTTCTTGTCACTAACTTTCCACTAGTATGAAATAAGTAACATATGCAGTCTTGTGCAATTTACAATATTTTCAAAGAAAAGGATGGTACACTGTAAGCATACGTATACTCTCAATGTCAGACTTTGTTGCAGAAATTTCACTTCACTTTTTAATAACCAGATTTATTTTCTCTTTCCCTTAAATGAAACGGCTTCACAGGTTCATTTTAACATTGAGTGGTCTCCATAATTTTATCCCAAGATTTATGTCTTAGATAAGTACAGCTTTTCAAAATAAAGAGCTAATATTTTCAAATTGTGGAATAATAGCAGAATGGGCACTGTCCACTCTAAGGATTGTTTTAACACATATGAGTCAATTGGAAACAAACAACGATGGGACTTCTAACAACAAACTTAGAGATGGGAAAGGCTTAATAGGTTACCAAATCCAGCTAGTTTTTCTAATTTGATGAAGTCTTTAGGTTTTCTAAAGAGGTCTGTATTATTAGTCCGTAAGGCCTCATAGCCATAAAATGTGCACATAAGATGTAAATGTACACAAACATACATATGTGTAATAAGCACGCAAGGCAAAATACATGTATGTACTATGGCGCATCATAAACCTAAATTTCAGTTGCTGTGGAACCAGACTACTGTGGTAGGAACAAACAAACTTCATCCGTTGAAGGGCGCCCCAGTACTTGATGTAGGGATGTGCACTGTGGAGTGATGTGACCGTCAGAGCGACTAGCTGGGAGGAAGTTCCTGAGAGTCGTTTTTGATTTAGCAGTATTGGCCTGTCTGTAAGGCCTAATCTAGCTCTTCCCCAGGACAGGGTGAAACAGGATGACCCGAACCCTGTCATTTCCCGCTAGCACACTATTCATTATGCTCTGGCTCTGAGACGTGTTGTTATGGCCATAAGCCTGATGAAGAAGTCTGTGTGGCTTTGACTGAAAGCTGACCAACTTCTCATTTGGTTTTCATTTTACAACTTTAAGAAGACATCAGTGCAGGATTACTTATGTTTCCAAACAGCTTGTGAGGGAACGTATGATTCACTGTTGGAAACCAATGAATAAAGCTGCTAGAATTGCTCTTCCTCCTACTCTCCTCCACTACAAGCAGCATTGAAGCTCAGAGTTCTTCATACAATCATTCCCTGCAATAAGGAACCTGTCGTCTCTGTCTTCACATCTTTCCTAAGGATGAAGATAAATTTTGTCTAAATGATCACTTTCTTTCAAGTCAAAAAACCTCCCACAACTCTGTGGCCAGCACAGTCTGTTTTAAAGGTTTGTCTAGTTAAGTGGGGAGAATCCTTATGCTAGAAAGAGTTGCATTAGACCAGAAGAAAAAAAAAAAAAAAGACAAATATAAAAGTATATTGCCTCTGCGACAGCTTAGTTTACCATAGAAGTTCAGCTCCTCAGAAGTCCATGGCCATAATAAAAAGAACAGCTCGCAGATAAATAAACTAGAAATAGTTTAGAAATAAACTAGAAAAATAGTTATGTAAAGAGTAATAGTTATATGAAAAGCGGGTACAACTCAGAAAAGGAACATATCACAGGGCCTAATAAACATGAAAAATTCATAAAACTGCTAAAAAGTAGCAATTTCCAATATCTCTATGAAGCTAACAAATCTTTGAATTGTTAGGGATTTTTGCTTTAAGTTCTTTCTGTAGCAGAGTTCTAATAAGACACAAATTAAATTTCCTTTTTTCCTTCTTTTTTAATTCTCAAGCACTTTTTTTACCTCAGAACAATGAACATAGACCCAGGTTCATTTTTTCAGATGCTACTTATATAAATTGAGTCCTGGGGAAGCTAAGCAGTTTTCTGTTAGTACCTGATCCTTCAATGGGCATTGGATCAGATCCTTAAAGAATAAAGACTAATCCAATACAGTCACTGGAATAAACCATTTAAAAGTACCAGATCATAAAATAATAGAGAATTACATGTTTAAAGTAAACATATGCCAGATATATAGGTCATACCTGATTAGTCAGCACCAACTTATTCTCTGTTTCAAATAAATAGCTTTCAATGTTAACCTACATAAAATTTTAAATATATTTTTCAATCCCCTGTGTTTCCAAATGTTAAAGATAAGCAGAATATGGAGGATACTTTCAAAAAATCAGTATTACTATGTCAAGTTAATCTACCTCAGAAATTGCCCAGCACAATACTGTATCATAGTCAAATATGTTGGAACACGAGATGATTTTTCATGTATGCCAATATCCCCCAGACTCTTGTCACGTTACTTCCATCAGTATACAATTTGCTTGACATATAATTTCAACAGCAAGTGCTGTAAAGCTTTCAGGAAACATTTAGTAATCTAACATATTCCATAAGGAGATTATATTTAAACCTTCCCTGTGTCTTTTCTTGGTTTCAAAGGAGTTTGGCATTTGGTGTTTAAAGGTAGCTATAACACAGAAACATCTGTACCACTCTATTTCAAGAGGGACATTAATTTTTATCTTCTTTGCAACCTGCAGGAATACCCTACTAGAGCTCAACGTGCTTGCTAGGCAAATGTAACTCAGTTGGCCAAAAGTCTGAGCTCTCAACTATGCTTGTTTGCCACATATTTCAGGAATATAGTATAAAACAATAGTGAAGAGCAATGCAAAGATAGATGCAAAATATCTGTAAATGGTACTGGCTGTCACAAGTCTTGACAACATCCACCGACCTATAGCATTAACATATTAGTTTTTCACTTTTTAAGACCCGAAGTGTAAAGAGCTGTTTCCAAACTCCATATTGCAAAATGATAAGCTCTATTCAGCCCACAGGGGGGAAAATGACAGTTATCCAAAACGAAGGTCAGTGCTTAATTCTGTTGTTTTGCATGTACGCAATTCAGCTACTGAATAGTTGCCTATTCCGGTTTTCTTACCATTACAGTCAAAGCACATGAATTTAAAAACCTAGTGTAGACATTTGATTTTGTTATCTTCTATCAACTATGCTTTCGACTGACTGATCCATTGCACTAGTGTAATACACAATTGCACTATGTCAAAGCTAGCTTCATTTAACTGATTCACCTGCATCTAACCCTGTTCGTCCACCTGTGAGATTTTCCAATGCTTATCTTAAGGTTTTCTTCTTCTCTTCAAACGCCCAATGAACTATGGGGACCAGACCATGTGGGAAATCTCCATTGCCTGATAATTGCTACTAGTAATATTAATAGCAGCTAGAGTTCAGCCAGCTCAACCAACCTGGACCTTCAAAACACAAGTGGATTTCAGGGGTACTTTGGGGATACCAGCTGTAGCCACAAGAGACTTTTCTTGTTATGTCTCTACCAGCAGAAAGATTCCAGCTACTGACTACTGTATATAAGGCATATGCTGTAGTGGGGTTAATGCAGAAAATATTTCCCAACTTGTTTCACAAGGACTGTTATCACCCAACTGGTATGCACCAGCACACGTCATGCTGTCAGTCAGCTGATGGCATTCTTGGTCAGCAGAAATCTAATTAAAGAGAATAGTTGCACCTAATTAAAGAGAACATGAAAAATAAATATGAAAAAACATTTTGGAGCTGGTGTGTGCAGGTTAGACTAAGGGCAAAACAGCAGGAACTCAAGAAGGGACTGCTTTAAGTAGCTTGATTTTTAAATTCATGAGGCCAAATAGTACACAGAGGCACAATACCCCTGTGGCTCCTCCTTGTGTGAGAAAGTCTCACTCAGCACCACTTTTTCAATATACCAACCCATTGCCTTTAATTTCAGAGTTTCAGAGGGGAAAAAAAGTTGCACAAGTTTGTAATTTTTCATAAAGAGCAGTTTAATATGTCAAAGACCTGTGGTCAAAGCTATCCTTCATTTCATGTTGTCTAGGCATATACATGTCCCCATTTTCCACTAGGTGATATATTTTCAAGGAAAACTGCATGATACTATGTAAATTTACTACATCGGCGTCGATCTGTGCTGAAGGTTATGTTGGTTCTTTCTGACTCAAGGGACTATTGGTACAAAAGGGCTGAGTACAGGAAGAGAGAGATGCATTAAAAAGAGAAGGCTAGAAGAAAAAAATGGCACAAGTGATTTCAAATTATCAGGCCATATCTGCAATAAAAAATACAACTGAAAATGTTTCTAGCTGTCAGAATATGTCATTTTAAGATCTGTTACAACACAAACAACATGAATGTTTGGTTCGTCGATAATCTTCAGCACTAATTTAATTGAACAAGGCCTTTTAGTTCTGTGCTTTCTGTCTGACTGTACATGGCATATATGCACACGCTTATACAAACAAACAGCACAAAAGTGTGGGCACACTCAGGAGAAACTGTACATGAACTGAGAAAATAAGTATCTTTTTTTTTTTTTTTCAATAGTGTGAAAAAGGAATCCATTTGCCATCAGTATTTAGTATTACTAAATGTCCTCAGAACTAAGTAAAAAGTAAGGAGGCTAAAACTGAAGGCAATCATTTCCCAGTGATAGGATTTTGAAGAGACTGGATGAAGAAGCTAAGCACTGTGCCATTTCAGGGGCGGGAACAAGAAAAAGTGTCTTGACATTGCCAAGACATAAAAACTTCCTGTAAAGTAAGCATAGGGCATGTTATTAGGCATGTTATTACTTTTTCACAAAAGAAACTAAGACCAATGGAAGGGGAGTTGGGGAAAAAATTCTGAACAGTAAATCAGAATTTACTAGAGGTTGGTAGGAAGATGTGGTTTTGAGCATCACTAAAGGACACTGCTGCCTCTTGTTACTCTGCCATGGCTTCAGTGTACTTCTTGCACTTAACATCTAAATTTGATGATGCTGATAACAGCATGATCACACTTCGTCTCATGCATTACAGAGTATGAGACTACCAGAGTATGAAATTTGGTTAATTGCTGAAGATCAGCTCTGATCTGGATAGAGAGCGCATGTCATTAATAGGCAGAATAAGTCAGAAGGGCTTCAGAAACACAGTACTTAGCCCGGGCCTCCAGTCAGTCATCTCTACCTTCTTTCTCCCCTTTCTTATGTTTTAATTCTTTTCTACAAGACAAAAAATTTACAAAATAAAGAGGTAGGAACTAAAATGCAATGGTTTTTTTTTGATACAACTTTAGAGCATCTTACTTTTGCCCTTTTCCAGCTTGTTAAAAATAGGTCCTTTTTTTCTTACCACTTTTGACTTCCATATTTTGTTTGATTGGGTCTTCTTCATATTGTTGGGTGGGCTTTTTATTCTTATTTGGAATGAAGAAGGTAAGAGTAGCTCCTTTTAAAAAACTAGATCATCATAATATAAACAGAGATATTGATTTCAATGTAAACTTCTTATGTTTCCTCCATAGGCATGGAAGAAATCAAAGGATACCATCATCTTTCTGCTGATGATTTAAAAACTGCTGCTAATGGGTAGTGCAGTGAAATTACATTTTCCCTCCCTCTTCCCCTTTATCTAAGTACTGTTAACAGGTGCTGGATTTCTTCAGGAGGGAGAAAAAAAAGGCCGCTATAATGAACACATTAATTTTTTATCATCTGATTTGTTTTCTTCTTGTACAGCTATGGTTTTGGCAATGATAAAAACGTTCCTAACAGTAGGGCACAGTTAGTGAGCATTGGTATTCATTAGTAAATACAAAGTTGGTCATCACAAGAATTTTGATCTGTTTGCTATACGCAAATATAGATCTACATCACATATTTTCCTTACGTTTATATACACTAGTAATGTTTTTTAAAGACATTTTGTAGAAGCAAATTGTATTAATAAAAAACACATTAATCCAGTATAGGACTTGTCGAAAACACAGTCCTTTATATCCTTGCCTGTTCTGGAGATAAACATCCATTACAGTACGAGAATTACACTGATCTGAGATCAACAAAACAAAGGTCCTAAAATCTCCCCTATTCTTTTAAACTCCGATCTGACTATTGGCAAAATGCAAACTAAACCTTAATTTCACATTAGTCTGTAATCTGTCTATACCACTGCACAAATACAGCCTCTTGGTGTAAAAAGGGAACTCAAAAATCAAATAGAAAATAGGACAGTTATTTGCTACTTTTCACAGCTGAGAAAAATGTACATTGGGTAACATTACAGGGACTTTGCTATATCAGTTACTCTCTGTGATTTTTACCATATCTCCATTGATCTCCATAAAGTTGGTATTTCAAAAAGTCCTGAGAGGCAGTATTAGCAGACTGCTTAGAAATTATTCAAATGTAAAATTTCTGATTTTACTGTAATGAAAATTTTAGTTTTTAAAGTTGAGAGGTGAGAGAATCTATACACCTTCACACATCAAAACCCAACTCTTTCTACCTTTATTAATGACATATATTGCTACATGGCTTGTTGAAAACAGTACACTGCTGCATACACTGTTCCCTCCTGATTGACGAGAAAACATTTCAGAAGCCTTGTAAAAGCTATGAGTCCACAGATATTCGGTAGAAAACCTTGCATATTCTGAAACCAGCCAGAAAATGTTTCCAAGGGAGCCAGTTGCACCCGTGGGAAAAGAATTGGGGTTACACCACCACTGACCTCATTCATCACTTCCTGAAAGCGTCCTAGATAAAGTTTGCCATTTTTCCTGTACATGCTGCTTTGTGAAGTGTAAATTCACCAGGTGCAGTGACTCAGACTAATACATTCTTTCAAACCAACATGTAAACTATATGGCTTTCATGAATTACATGCAATCCATATGACCATACAAAAATCACATGAAGAACACTATGATTTTCATATGTGATGGTAATTACTTTGTTTTGGATTCATAGCATATGATTATATGCTTTCATTATACATTTTACCTGTATCAAGTCCTAGACCCATGCCCTATGAGCTTCTTCTACTTGTTTAACCAGTAAGCTCTTTGATGCTCTGATTTTCTCAGATACTTACACTATTTAATTATTTGGATATCACTAACAACTGCAATATAAAGAATGTGTAATTACATATTTACAAATGGCAATGAGAACAAAATGCGTGTCTTTGCCCAGTTCCCTAGAACAACTACAATCCTCACTGACAGAAACAGGATTTTCTCCTCTTTTCTCTTACCTCATCACCCCAGAAACTGCTCATAGGTTATTCCATAGTTCTTTATGTAAGTGAAATGGAGTCCTGCCCACACTCATGCATTTTAACAGCA
The DNA here is from genome assembly GCF_964106895.1 of Numenius arquata. Taxonomy (NCBI): domain Eukaryota; kingdom Metazoa; phylum Chordata; class Aves; order Charadriiformes; family Scolopacidae; genus Numenius; species Numenius arquata. The sequence continues at coordinate 85,430,129 of NC_133576.1, forward strand.
ATTATATTCATATTCTTACATTAATGCCCATCAAGATGGTATCTGAGTATTCTCCAAAGATTCAAAGTGATGTATGACAAGAAGTATAACTTCCACTTTGCTGACTGAATATCTTCTTTGCTGCTGGAATATTTTTAACTCGCTTTCTCTTTTCCTTGAGCCTTTTTACTTCTATTTTTTACATATTTATATTTAGAGTGTTTTAAAGGAACAAAAATAGAAGACAGCATTATCCATTTTACAAAGATATCTTTGTTCTCCATGCGCAACTAAAAACACTTAAAACAGAAAAAATGTGACTGGAAAGGATGTGAAGGCAGCTTGCTGAACAGAATGTACTCAGTCAGAGGTGAGCTCATGCATGTGTTATAATTTTAGCATGTTAAATCACTAATTGGTGCTAAAGGTAGAAAAGTAGATAAAAACTTTTTTATTCTGAAGAAGAAATGTGAAGACAGAGCTTTGTGTATGAAACGAGTTGAGACTTCCTCCTTGCATCCTTTTGTGTCTCCTTATAGACTGTCTTGAAATACAGAATCATACCCAGCACAAATCATGTACATCTCCTCCCATGCTACTAACTACATTCCAGCTAATAGTCTCAGAGTGAAAGACAAAGTAAAATACTAGCCACATTTTTTTCAGGATTTTACCATAGAAGAAAATGAAGATAGAAATTGTAGCTTGACTGTACACTTTCTCCTTCTGTGGAAAACACAAAAAGTGCATTCCTAATCACTGCATTTCTATGCAGCTTTGACCACATCCCTTCCACTACATAGTGCAAACATTTCAGAGAGTTGAATCACCACTGTGGCAGCCCTGCTGTTCCTGAAAAACCCTGTCCTGTAGTTCAGCATAAACCAAGCACACGAGCCATATTCTGAAAATGGTAAAAGAACACTTCTCTGAGGGTGAATGACTTTTTCTGATAATCTCCAGCATACATTTTACTGTGTTCTAGTCTGAACTGAGCATTCCCCTGAAAATTCAGTGTGATGCCACTGGCTTCATTCACCTTTGCTGCATTCTAGGATTACAGAACGGTATTGTGATTTTGTTTCCAAACTGTTTGATTCTGGGGTATGTTCTTTTTATCAGGGTTTTGTTGTTGGTTTTCAGTTGTTTTCAAGTTAATTTGTTTTCAGTTTCATTTGAATAAGTAGTAATAACAAGAAACAAAATCCCTAAAAACATTTTCTTTTTTTAATTTCATTTTGCAAAATATTTTTTCCAATAAGCACTTCTAGAAATGCCTCACTTTTGCCTACCAACTCATGATTCATGGGACATTTTTCATATGAAACTACTATTTTTATTTTGTTTACCCTTAGCCTTATTAATCAGCCTGATTTCATGGCTGTTTGTCATCTTCTATTTCTGAACTTATAACATAGCACACAACCTAGCTCTTTGTAGATTCATCTTGGTAGAGCAGGTTGGAACTTACATTTTTGTGTTCTTCAAACACTCAGGGAGTTGCATAGCTATTAAACTCATCATATAATAGTAAAATATTTTTCTTCCTCTCATCTTTTTCTTTTGCAAGATGTAAAAACTCAGAACGCTTAAACAGCAGTAGAAGGCTACTTCTTCAATATACAGCATGATACCAAACCACTATGTCCAAACTAAACATGTAGTTTACTTAACTAAATGTAGTTTACTACACTAAATCTGTAGCTCTGTGAAAGAAAAAAAAAAAAACAACAACAAAAAACAAAACAAAGAGAAAATACCTTGAAAGAATCTCAGTGAAACTCAAATATAAGAATTATCATAAATGGCAGAAGATAAATCTTTCCTATAATTAAATTACCCTTAAAAACAGAGCTGTAAAATATTCTAATAATATCTTAACTAAAGATCTCATATACGGATAACTCCTTTCAAAACTTCATCTCTATGTAGGATTAAAGTTTCAAAGGAAACACATTGTTGCACATTGATTAACACCACAGGTTTGGATTAATCTCTGCTAATTATACTTGTCCTATAACTGGCAGTAGTCACCCAAAACTGATCATGTAGCATCCATTTTCAGACAACATGGAAAGACTGACACCTCCAGAATGCTTTTGTTGTAAAACATATACATTACTATTTTTACACTAGATTACACCTCATAAGAAGACAAGTCAGTAAAAATACAATGTTTATGGATAAAAATTATGACAGAAAATAGTATAAAACTATGGTATGGATCCTATAAAATGACTATCGGCCAAGACATAAGTCTGGTGGAATAGATGAAAGATAAGGATAAGTTGGTTCATAGGAGAACAATGGTTTCCTGTAATGGCACCCCATCTGCACTACATTTGATACTAGCAGCATTAGAGAATCTGCTTTGGAGCAACAGAAAGACATTAACAACATTTAGTGTTTAAGTCAGTGGGATTGGAAGAATTCCCTGACATCTCAGATCAAAATCTTTTCTTGGTCTTTCCCCACGGACTTACTTGATTAAATATCTATGACAATCTGATGCTGAAATGTTCCCTGTATATAACATAATCGACAAAATTGCTGGTAAGTATCCCCATAGTCACTTTTCTCTACAAGAAAGGTTTACAAAAGCTAACAACTCTTAAAAGCATGCATTGCATCAGACTGTAATTATACTTAGCCACACTAAGCATGATACGCTGTTGTGCTAAACGTTCCTTATTAATGCTTTCTCTCGCTGCTCTTAGCAGGTACTGCAATGAAGAGAAAGTCCTGCTTACATTATTTAAAGACATTTTCAATCATTGTGTCACATGTTTTGTTGCTTCTGTGTTATACCTCTTTTTCACTTAAATAGAAGACTTCATCCTTTAAGACTATCACTTAAGGTCTCAGGAGCATCAGGTTCACCAAAAATCTGTAAATGGGGAAAATACTCACATAGTAATTTAATTCACTGTGAATTTCACTTCTGATGTAGCTACAAATGCATCCTGATCTCCAGTCCTTTGTTTTGATAATCACCGCTAAATTCAGTTGGAGAACAGATAGAATACATAGGACTCAGATAAAAAATAAGATAATGATTCCTACCTCTATTAGAGCTTAAAATGTGATCTACACATATTTTACGTACCAGTGGAGGACATACAGTTGCTAAAAACACATTCTATTCAGAAAGTCAAGATACAGAATACACAACTTGAACCCCTCTGTTCACTTCTCAACTGCTTTTTACCAGTTCAGGTTTGTCAGTGATAGACAAGTTGTGTCACCTAGCAACTTTACGTCAAAAAAGGTAAAATATCCCAAAAGAAAAAACATTGACATTGAACACTCTTGTTTGCAGATAGACCCTCGTCTCATTGCAACAGCTATGATTTTCAATCTTTTCAATAATTTCCAACCTGTCCGAATAGCCAGATCCTTCAAAAGCATTGATGGTAGCAGTACCAAATGATTATTATATTGCTGTTAGGTTATTTGAAATGTCAGGTAGCTAAGTATTATGCAACAACTTCAAAGACAAAGTGTGGATTAAAAAGCAAAAAAGCCAGTCTAAGTCCCAAACCTTCTCAGCTAAGCCAGAGACATATATTAAAAATCTTTTCTCTGCTTCCAGCTAGAGTTGCTCATAAAAATATCATATGCCAAACCAATGGAGGTCATCTTCAAATGCCAGAAACAGCAATAATAGAATCTGATGATATCCTCTATGCTTCTCCTGGTGTATGTAATATTACAATATAATTCATCCTTATTATTTCAGGGAGATGGATCTTGCTCTTCTTATTTGAATGGTATAAAAAGCAAAATAATAATTAATTGCATTTGAACAAGTTGTAGCTACTGACAGTGGGATTGCAAAAAAGCTTTGCAGAACTGGAGTAAAATGCCTTTTTAGCAACAGGTTTCCTCTGAGTTACATATACATTTGACTTTCATAGCCAGTAACTTTTATAATCTTCATCCTGTCAATAACACTTTTTCTTGTGGTGCTGGATATGAACCCTACAGTTTATTAACACTTTCTGTCTCAGGGACAGAAAGTGACTAGCACAAAATGACTGCAGAGAGAAAGAATGCAGAGTTATTTACTTTTTGGTTACTGAGAAAAATTCCCCCTCTTCTTCATCTTCTTTATTACCCTTCTTTTGAAAACCAAGGTCATATGATTATTTTCAGAACAGTAAGTAGGGTAGCTGCAAATATCATCTTCAAAATTGTCTGTCACAATCGTCAAAGAAGATTTTGTGATCTTTAAAATAAGTGTAGTAGCACTAATTTATAAAAATATTTTTTGGAAAAATTCTCTTGGAGAATGTCCTGGGGTTTTTAAAAAAATATAATGTATGATGTTCTGTTTACTAGTATTCCGTTAACTCAAAGGGAGATTGTCTCTTTAAAACTAGAAAGTGAATTCACAATACATTCAGTCTAATCAAGTTATCTTTGCACCTTCAACAGTCAATATCACCCCTTCAGCTCTCTGGGAAGAAATATTTCACTTTGCTATCAGCTCATCATCAACTGACAATTCATGGAAGGCAAGAGGTTCCTGGGGGTTGTTTCACTACTTTTAATCTCTAGATATTGTGGCAGCCTTATCTGTGAATTTTCCTACGTTGCCTCGTTCCTTAAAACCTTTAACATGATTTTAGCATAGATTTTGATTGATATTTTAATTTCCTTTATTAAAATATAATCTATAGAAGGAAAGGAATCTTTTAAGCTCCCAACTGACAACGAAATAGTAGTTACATAGTCACAGGGAGCTAACTTCCTATTAATACAATTGTATTTGACATTTCCATTAAAAAATCTTCCACTAGGATTATATTACTATGTCTTTGACAGCTCACTGTGGGTTCTATGGTTACATACTGATTTTAGATTATTGCTTTACTGCATTTTTTCAATGTACATAAGAGTTCCACTTTAGAAAAACATTAATTTGTTTTTTTTTTCTGAAAGGCTAGTAAGAAGATATTTACTGAGTTTCTCAGTTAAACTTTTGCATAATGTGTGTATGTGAATATCTTAATTTAAAGAAATTTGAAGAATGTCTTGCTTAAGGGTGAGTTGAAATTAAGCTCTGGAAGTATTATAAAACACTTTGCTAATTTTATGTCAGTTAAATGTAGGTTTTTGGACAATGTAAAGGAACATGTGTCAAGAGAAATGACGAAACACAGGAAGCCAGACATATGTGAAAAAGGAATATGCAAGGAAAGGTACTAGACTGACTGGCAAAACCCCAGAATCAGCTAAATTTAGCTTAAATTCTGAAGTATAGGATTTCTGTCATGTTCCCATCATAAGACACTTTTAAGTGTACACAACAGATTATGAAGCAGAGAAAACCCAACCTTCATGTTTTCATAATCTTTAGACCTTTAAACATATTTGTATAACAATATAAATGTGACTACAGTAGCAATGTAAGATTTCAAGTACTACCTCATAATGAAATTCTGGCAACAATTTAAAGAGTGTTAACAGTAACATCACAAGGTCAGGTAGCAAAAATTAGTTTTCATAGAGTATCATTTATACACAAATTATTTATTCAGGTACATGATATATTCTGTGTGGGAGCTTGACCTCTGCATTGCCATCTGCTGATTGTAAATTTAGTGAAAAACATTGCGCCAACCTCAGATTTTTGCTTGTTCAGAAGACTATCCTTTCTACATTATTTAACTACCTGTCATTTGACCTTGTCTTGAAAATCATTGTATGCTTCTCATGTCACTGGATTCACTGTTGACAGCTGCTGTTTATCACCAGAAGCTGTGGGGGGAAAATTACTAGCCCACTTACAAAAGCAGTTTGAATAAAAAATAAATAGAAATGAGGAAGCCCTAAATACCAGCAGCTAGCACTTCAACAAATACGAGGAATGCACAATGGTTATATCAGGTGTCATTGTACAGCTGCTGTCAGCGTTCCTACTGCTCAAGAAAACAGCTGAAGGGATACCTGTGGTTTCTAATATCAGAAGTGCTAGCTTTAAAATATGTGAAAATGCAGCTTGTTAGTCTGCAGTACCGCTATTTTCTATGGTAGGCTAAAACCTAAACAAGGTAGTGACTGATCACTATTTGCCCCACTCTTATAATCATCCATTACTGGCAACTGTCAGAGACAAATTCTGGGCTAGATGGACCTCTATGCTCAGCTGGTATGGGCTGCTCTTCTGTTTTGATAAAACACCTGTCAGATGCAGAAAGCGGCATCAGGACCGGTGATGTGGGGGCCATCATATTTCAGGTGTGAAATACAATCCCAGTCCTGGCCAAGCTGGGTTAGTAAAACTCCAACTATGTGCTTTCATTTAAAGGCATCAATTCTTTTATCTTAGACAAATACAGGAATTTACCCTTTGGTAATTGAAAATATACTCGGTTGCAGCTCGATGTGTTAATCCTTTTGTACTGATAACGTGAGCTGCTGGAATAGCCACATTTGAGCAAAGGTACTATAGATGGTTATATTTATATGTTTAGTTTATTTTGAGAGCTCATAAATATTGTGGAGATACAGAAGGGTTACACATACAAAGCACTGTTAATATATTTTTTCCTAAATTCTCCTTCCTGCACTTGGGAGTTCCCTCTCCTGCCTTTGCACTAATTGATGTTCACTACCTCTTTTAAAACCCATTTTCCTCTTTTTACCTTTCTATCATCTGAAAGCTGTGAACGACATGCATAGGGCCAAAAATGGCCCTATTAACGGAAATGAAAATCCATCAAGCGTCTTAATGTAAAGACAATACCACTGGCTCACAAAGTACCTGATTATGGATCATAAGATTATTGGAAACCAATATAAAGTATTGCAAAAGCTTGATCTAAAAGAGTATAAGACTACGTACGTCCCTGAACATCCATTTGACCACTGCTAGGTAGAACTTTGTTTTGGCACACTAAAGCTTTTTACAAATTAAAGAGAAAGTGAAATTATATTAAGTCCAACAAGCTTTAGTTCCACTTTCTTGACTCATTTGTTTATATTACACCTTTATGATTTAGATTTGCAGACTGTTTATGATAGTGAAGCCTGCCTTGTTTATAAAGTGATATGTGCACTTCATCTACAGAACAACAAAAGACTAATTCTATATCCAACCATAAAATGGTTTTATGAAAATTTCTTGGATTATTACACAAATGATTAAGGTGGACACAAATTGCTTTGAACATGTAAAACTGTAAAACTGCAAAACTGCAAAAGGGTTTGCATTGTGCAGCTTTCATATAGCAGTATTAACTGTAAGGGGTTCAGCCACTGAAACATGTAATCCTATATGTAACAATATGCATGCAGTACGCACCCCTAGTTGATGAGTCAAACTAGAACAAAGAAGGGATAGAGAAATGACTGATTACTATTCTTGCACATTAAAGGCTAGTGGGTTCACTCACATGTGACTCTTAATAGATTTTTCAATCTATTGATTGTGGATTGTGGGTTTGTGGAAAATGAAGAAGTGGCACAGAAGGTAATTCCTGTTGTAGGAAACAATAGTTTTAATTGTTCCTTTAAAGCGTGGTCATCCAAATAGGATGATCTTTAGGATGGTCCTGTGTATTTGGTTCTGTCCTTAAATATGTCCTTAAGTATTCATTAACAGAGAAAATAGCTATTAATTAACAAGGTTTTTTTAAAAAATCATTGACAAGAAATGTCCCACTGTTTCTTCATTTTCTCACAGCAAAGAAATTTTGTAAATCTGCGTCACTAGCAAAAAAATTGCATTCATACAATGCTTCAAACATACTTTTAAAACAGGAAATAACACTTGTATGTTTCCTTGAAACAAATTTAAGTCTTCTCAAATAACATTTTGATTAATTACATGAAAATGAATTCTAAGAAGCCTATAAAGGGATTTCTTCAGTTGTCAAGGTGATTTTGAATTATCATAAAATGGGAGTCTCTTTCCAGGTTTCCATCAGTACTTATGATGTGACTGGAGCAGATATAGCTCATTTTCATAAGGCTTACTTAATGCTTTAAGTATCTATGTAGCTTAGCCATACAAATAAATTAGCAAAATAAATACTATAGCACTTGTCTGTTTTTACGTAAGAACTAGTACTATAAATTCACAGCATCTAACTTCAGTTTGGATGAATCATAAGCAACATAACTCTAAACCATCTAATTATTTTTCCTAGACAAACCATGGCTAGACACAGTAGCAAAACTATCTGAAAAGTGCAAGTTTGACCACACAGCTATGGCTTCCTGACAAAACCTTCAAATATCTCAGGTCATCTTCCTTTGAAATTTTCAACACAAAATAATTTAATTCAACTTAACAAAACACATCTAAGGTCTGATAATTTTAGTTATGCTATTTTGTTACAAGTATGAATCCAATATTTTTTGTAATGAACACAAGTAATAAAGGCAGATCTAGAAACTGATTTGATTAGATGACAATATTACATACTGCAATGCTCTGACAATCAGCAAAAATCAGCCTTTGTATGTATTTGGACCATAATATAAAAGCTTAGGCATGTGGGATGAAATTAGCAAACTCAAGGGAATGTTTGTCTTCTCCAGTGAACCAATATTTCATTCACTTTATTTCACGGGGTTTAGATTCCAGTGTTAGCTCCAATTTCTTTGCAGAGGTTTCGATTTAAAGGCCAGAAGGAACTCTTACAGTCATCTGGTCTTTTCATAACACAGGCTATAAAAAAGTCATGCAATAATTCACAAATTAAGCCCTTCATTTCTTTTAGGGTTATCATATGTGTCTGAGAGAAATGCAGTGGCTTGAATTTAAAGTCTTGGAGCAACTACCATGTCACTGAACACATTTTTCCAATGACTACATATGAAAGTATAGTGCCTTCATCTAGACCGATCTTTTATCTAGTTTAAGTTTCCATGTACATGTTATCTTTACTTCTGCTATATTATAGAGCTGTTTGTTGCCAGAAATAATTTATTCATTTGGAGCCACCCTTTGCTTTCTACTTGTTAAACTAGAGAACTACTTTAAATTCATAATATGAGAGATAAATCTGAATTTAACCATTCTTTTATTCCTGTAGTAGTTCATCTCCATCAACAGGTTTAAAGCATCATCACCAGAACTGAATGTAGTACTTCAGTAAAAATATCACCGATTCTGCATACTAAGTAATACTTCTCCCATAGTCCCAATTATTGTCCTGGTTACTGGAAATCAATCCTAGTACAGTCTATATGTTATCTGTAGACCTGCACTCATAATTCATGTTCAACCTTGGCCTCAAGATCCTTTTCAATGTCTTAGCACTTGAGGATACATCTAGTACATACATTGTGTTAATTTCAAGAAATATTTTTTTTTATATTCAACTCTGTTACAGCAGATGCTCCTCAAATGAAACTGCAGTTTTAAGTGATCAAAGATAACTGACCATTCCATGGTTATTTTTTCTCTTTTTTTTTTTTTAATTTTCTCTCTTTTTTTTTTTTCTGTTTCATTTTTTTCATGTTAATAAAGGGTATTGAATAACATAGAGTCACACATCTTGTTTTATAATACACAACTATTGCAACTTCTCAGTTATCCAGCTTCTAATCAACAATTTATTAATACGAAAAATTGTTGTTGTTTTTTTAAAATAAACTGCCTTTTTAGGAGGAGTACTATAGCCTTTCTACTTGTCCACTTCTTAGCAGCAATTTGACAGGACTCTCCCTCCATACTTTTCCTTTGTCAAAGGAATCTTCACTGCAATACCTTCTCCTGCCATGGAGGAAGCCACAAGCCACAGCAACCTCAATCCGCAAAAAATGTGGGAATGGCACTTCAACAGCAAAAAGCGCTGGAAGCATTCTTCATCCTTACCGATTCCACATATGAAACCCGTCAGAGCGAGACAAGTTTAGAAGAACATCCCCCACCCCCAAATTCAGGGTAAGAAGATATTTTTCCTACTTGGTGGATTGAGACGTATTTGAGAGACCAGATATAGATGACAATCAGATTAAAATGAATGTAAATAGTTAAGTATATTTGTCTCCAATTAATCTGGTTGAAATACCACTAATTTCTTCTTATGGGAACTAAGCCCCATAGATAGTCTGTCTGACTTTTGTTTTTTAAAGAACTGGGCAACATTTCAGGCTCTTTATAACCATCTATGATCTTCATTTATTATTTTTGTTCAATTTTTCTATTGGTCATTTTCAATGGCACTAAAATCTGTTTTGTTACATTCAATCACTTTGTCTAATTAAGGAGAAACTTTGTTTCTTTAAAAAATATGTTGACACCTTTTACACACCAAATCACTGTTTGTACAGCAGCATCTGTGGAGGGAATCTATGTAACTATGAAAATCTGACTGCAAGATTATGATCCAATTCTACTATTTATTTCTTTTTTGTTGCATTTTCTAGATTTTTTTTTTTTTTTTTTTTTGTAAACCGATGATCTCTAGGTCTTTGGAGACCCTTCCACAAAGAGAAATTAAAAAAGTGATCCTTCTGCCTGGAGGCATAACTTATTTGGCAAGTGGCCTGCTCTAGCAATTGTTAGGTGTTAAACAATGATAACAGTCCAACTGAAGATTTTGGTACCTATACATTAGCTGCCATCACGTATTATTTCCAAAAGAGAATTTTAGAAGCTTTAATTCCTAATACTAGAGTATTAAGAACCAAAGAGATCCAAACCAACCAGCATGTTGAAACTCAACCTGAGCAGCCCGTAGGAAACCCTGTGCAGTAGGCATCTCTGCAATCCTTACTCATCCTCTCCTGTATGGGACTCAGATATCACGCTCTGCACTTTAGGCAAAATTTTTGTTCATTTGATACCACCAGTCTACAAACAGATCTTTGGCAAATTTTCAGAGAACTTATTTTTCTTTTAAATGAGTCAGAAAAGATTATTCCTTTTCATATTTTCTTCCCGTGACTGTTTTATGTAAAGTATAGAAGTTAATCCTTGCATCAGGCACCACTAAAGGTCACTTCTTATTGATGCATTCCTTAATTACCGGGTCACAGGTTCATATTTCCTTTTTCCTTCATATTTCCTTCCTCTTTAGCTTAACAACACTTGAAGAAATTTTTTAAACAATGGAAGTACTTTATGAGAAGGAGTGGAAAATTTCCACATCCTGCTTCCATCCCTGTTCCCTCCATCAGCTTTTGTTCCCTCCTGAGTACTGCACACCCTGTGACACCCTCATTTCTGGGTAAGCTTCACTATGTTATAGAAGAGGTGCTGCCACACATTATACATCACCAATCATACATATGTGTGTTTGAAACATGCTGAGAATTTCTAAGAGCAGAAGGAGTAAAGAGTCTCTGAAAACCGTTGTGCTCTTCTATCACACATAGAGGCGGACAGCATTTATGGAGCAGATCTAGGTATATATGGAGGAGATCTGTGCCTATATATTTCTAGCTCTACATAGGCTGTAAAAAATTTAAGGAGATTAAACAGTTTCAGACTAGGGAGGCAACTGAATGAAGGCTTTCTGGTCACTGACACTGAGTTTCCTTCAATTTGCTTTTTTTGGTTGGTAGCTCTCCCATGTGTCTATGACAGCAACAATATCAGAACCTCTCAGGAAAGTAGATCTCAGAAAAATACTCAATAAATCTTCCAACAACTCATCTTCCTTTGAAATTATGCTAAAGGAGCATAATTTTCTATATTTTTGGGGTGACTGGAGAAATATATATCTTTTCATTGATGTATTTATGTATTAAGAAATAAAAAAAACAAAACATGAACATAAATAAAAAATATTTTATTGAAATTTCTTTCAAATACTAGAATACCTGTATGTTACAGTCCATAAGAAGAGTAGTTAATTTCAGAATCTAATTTCAAATACAACATTTTATGATGCAGTTGGGAAAGTTGAGTAAAGGATTCTATACATAAAAGGAGAGAGAATAAAGTTGTCAATAAATGGAGTCCTATGCCTATTCTTTTAAATAGAAAAAAACTTATTCGAGATGGGGAGGATGCAGATACCGACCAACATACATTCCTCAAAATTATATTCAGAATCTTTATCTTTGAGTTAAGATGGCACTTAACTGTAAAATACAATACACAGAAATACATCTGATAAATAATACAGGGTTTGTTTGTTTGTTTGTTTGTTTCTGAAAGGAATGGTGAGACATTCTAAATATTATACAATATTTGGGAAAAGAAATGAGATGCTAAGCACAGAAAACTGTGGAACCTTTTTCTTTGAAAACATTTCCCTTCCCTTCCCTTCCCTTCCCTTCCCTTCCCTTCCCTTCCCTTCCCTTCCCTTCCCTTCCCTTCCCTTCCCTTCCCTTCCCTTCCCTTCCCTTCCCTTCCCTTCCCTTCCCTTCCCTTCCCTTCCCATGTTGTGTCTATAAGAAAACAGGTATTTCACTGCCATCACAAAGCCAAAAACTCATAGGGCTAAAAAAGCTATGAAAAGTCACACTACATATGATGCCTAGGAAAATACAACAGTTTAACAGACAATGATGTCTGCCGAGGTTTGGAAGTAAAAACTATGACTTCCAAAAATCAGTGATAAGATGAAACCATAGAAAAATTAAATAAAGAAACCCAAGTATTTTAAAAAAATTAAAAGCCCACAGGGCAGTCCACGTATAATCACATACATAATTTAAAGCAAAAAAATGGTAATCCAGTTCAGTCAAAACCCTGGAAATAAAAACGGCCTGGTGCTACTCCAGATCTCCCAATTAAGTCATGAAAGCTGTATATTCAATGTTATTAAACCAACCAAAGAAAAATTTATTATATATTACCGCCATTTTTATTCTGAGTTGTCATGAACAGAATCTCTCTGAGTGTAGCGGTGCACTATTTTTAATCCATTTTTAAACATAAAGATTTTTAAGGTCGTTGTTAATTAGAGAAAGGTCCAAACTCTTCCTAACTTAAGGTTTCAGATGCATCACTGCGGTTAAGCAAATTTACCTGTTTGGATTGATATAAACATTTGAGAATTAGACTAGCTTATCCCACTGGGTTTCCATCATCTAACTAACACTTATTTCTGGGCAGGAAACAAGATAAACTTCTTTCATCCAAATAATAAGCAGTATTGCCAATAAAAGCATAATACTGAATGAAACTAAGAGGGGGAATCTGTTAATCTGTTAATTTCTCAGAGAATTAAAAAACCACTGAAGGGAGTAAAATAAATGTCAAAGAAGGAATGTCAACAGTAGCATTATAAGGACAGAATCAAGGAGAAAGAAAATGTCAAGGGAATGTTGTACTTAATATACTTCCTTTTAAATTGCTTCATATCTAGAAATTGGGCAATTCAACAATAACCTTAAATTATTTGCAAGAAACCTGACTGTGGGGCATTTTGCTCTTCATAAGCTACACACTAGATATACATTCATCACAATTTGCAGAGTACCCTTCTGATTTAGCTTACTGAATAATATCTATAACGTTACAGACAAGTAACTGTCGCCTAGACATTGCCTTTCCACCCTGTAAAGTCAAAGAGTTCTGTGGAGTCTGTTCTACCTTTAATGAACTCCATTTGGTTTGTGATAACACGTTTTATATTTCCTTATTCCTCCGTGTCTTGATTGTCTTTGTAAATTGCAAATCCATTTAGATTGGTCAGTCCTACCCAGCCACGGAGAATAGGTTTTACCCTGATTTTGCTCCAAGTACTAGAGTGAAAACAGACATATATCTTAGCAAATATTTTCCTATGCAACCTCATTTTCAATGCTCAGTGGCAAGATTTACTTCCTAATATAAATAAAAATTCAAGTATAATAGGAAAGTACTGGTTTATCTGTGGTTCCAAAGACTTACTTGCAAATGTTCACCCAGCTTAGCACATATCTCTGAATGAATTTCCCATTAGTCCTTGTCATTGCTTCTTGTTGAAAAATAAAAATGATCAACTAAAAGATTGGGCTTATGCAATGGAAAAAATAGAGCAGAACTAACCATACACCTCTAGCTGTTGTGCCCAAAATGGAACATCCAATGACTCTCTCAACCTCAATTCTTAGAAGACTTGAGCAAGTATACATTTAACAGCAAGAATTTAAAATACAAGAAATACAAGGAAATGTCAGCTGGAAGTCTGTGGTGCAAAATTCTGAAGATCAAGGAAAACTAATATAATATTCTTACCCCAGATATTTCTCATGGATGATGGACCTATATATTCTTCCCCTCTGAATGATTGCACACTTTTGCTTTGACTTTTTTTACACTTTTGAAAATAGTTCCACAGTTCCTCTTGGTTTAATGAGGCGTATATGGAAACAGGATTTTATCTGACTACGCTAAAACTTGCACTAATTTGCAGAGAAAAATGTCAGGTAGATTTTCCTCTCCAAGCCATTCCACAAATCAAACAGTTTGGATCAACTTCAATAGAGGATTGATGAATGAATTTCCTTCCACAGTATTATGTGTAAATTAAGAGCAAATGCTTTGTGTTGAAGAAATAAACAAAGAATTATGAAAAAATGCAGTGCAGATTTTTTTTTCCTGAAACTTCAGAAAGATTCTTTAAATATTCATTGCTATGGATACTAAACCATGTAATTGAGTATCTTTCTTCAACGGAAAGAATATGTTTCTTTTTCTCTATGGTCTACTTTGTATCACAGTGGTCATACTACTGACCAAGTTGATTGCTACAGTCCATAACTTGAATTAGCAAGATGGAAATAACTAGCGTAGCCATGAAAATGTTTACATTAATGTTATATAATTCTGGCAAGGAGTAGGGAATCTGTAGGTAGAGTAACTTCTAAAATGTCCCTTACTGCTCCACAGTGTTTTAAGATGTATTGCTGGTTTCTTCACATACCAGTAAAAGCCAAGACAATACGTAAAATGATTATGCTTCAGTAACTAGATTTTTATAGTTTTTTCAAGTAGATGTTCAGCTTCTCAGTAGCGTTATTTGTCATACAGCATTAGAACCCTAGCTTTTTCTTAACTGCATGTACAATAAAATAAAATGGACAGTTCTCATTTAAATAGAAACTACCTTTCAAGGAGACATGCTAAGAATGAAATGCCTTGAAAATAAAGTGGTCTCTTAAAACACATTTTATGAACACCTAGAGACCAAGAAGCCATAAACCACGGTTCCCACAGTCAATCTGAATTTGTTTTCATGATGCATTGTTCAGTAAAAGTAGAAATCTGCAAGAACTTTCAAGTCCATTATGTTTATCCCCACTCTGCTTTATAGCTTGCTTTCATAAATTATTATTTTACCAAAAGAATCAAAATTATTCTTTGATGAGGAATCTTTCTGAATCAGATATATTGGCTTTTTGTCAATCAAAAATTTTATTTTGATCTGTCTGACCTGTTCAGACCTTTTCTTAGTTGTAAAATAATAAAAAATCAAAATACATTATTTTCTATTTTATTAGTATTATTTTATGTGAACAACAGCTGATTCAGTTCAGTTAGAAGAAGTACACAGACAGATGCCTATTTCACGATGAAAGGTGTTTAAACAAAATTAGAGTTTTAACTTTATTAGGAACAAGAATGAATATGCTAAAACTTTAAGGCATTTTTATCTTAAAACCCAGGAAACTTACTGATATTATTCTAAACTTGCTCAGACAGTCAAGGTCTAGCTTCAGCTTCCCTGACTCATCATATGTTTCATATCCAAAAGCAAAACTAAGAATTTGAGTTTTCATGTCCTGTAGAAATATAAGTATTTTACAACCGACATCTTTCCCTCACTTACTTGCAACATTTAAAGCTAAAAATAAAAAATGAAAAAATCACATACTTCCTTACAACAACAAAAAAAATCCCTATAGCGTTACCTCTAGGATTTCAAAGTAATGTCACCAGCAGCACCACTGGGACTACAGTAAGTTCTACATTATGAATGTGTTGTGGAATGTGCACTGAAGCAATGCTAGCCTTGCCAAAATTAATATAGAAGCATATGGCTGCCCAGCCCCCTGGCGTTGCCAGAATACACATAGGAGGAGGCACTGAATTAGTCCCAGACATTGCCAAAAGTCCAGATGAGCCAACATACCCTAGCACATTTACACCTGGATTCAGAGACCATAGCAGTAAATGTCAGGGTTTTGGAAACCTTCCTGAAACCTCATCAGTCTTACCCAACTTTACAGCTCTGAAATGAAATTAAAACATGAAAGGTTCATAAAGGTACTGAAGAGCTGTGTGAAATCACATTTGTAACCTTCTTTGTTTAATTCTCTACCACACACAAGTTCCCTGAAAAGCTATTTCCAAATCTGGAGCAGCAATCCCTTCATTTTTAAAATTCCCTCTCATGTTAACTATGGTCCCCAACACAACTAATTTCATCCAGTAGAACTTAACAGTACACAAAAATAAGTGCAGCATGGGAGGTCGGGAACAGGCGTGCAGATTTAATGCATGTCTGCAAATTACATTTCAGTACAGCATTCAGGAAAATCTTGCTACCACCTACTCATGCTAGATTCACAGAGGGAATCATGAGGCTGTCTCAGGTTCTTTTTGGAAATATTAGGGGGTTGTTACCAGCAATTGCCAAAGGAATAGTTTTTCAATACAGCATTTCTGGCTTATCATAAATAGGATGTTTGACACTTCATATAAACGCCCTAAAAAATCAAGATCATACACATTGCTAATTTTGGGTCTGGAAGGAATTTCTTCCCTCCTTAGGGAAAGAATTCAGATTTTTTTTTTTTTTCCCTTGCACCTTTCTTCCAAAAGGCAAGATTTGCCACACTCAAATCTTGCAGATCTCATCTAAATAATCTTCTTCCTTTGCTGCACTTCTGATTGCACAATGTTTTCTTACTCTGGCATGCTGCCTAGCCTCCTTAAGGTTTGAGTGGTTTTATCTAACTAATGTCTTGCATAGACATTATATTGTCACATACAGCTTTATAGATGAATATCTGCATTGCATTTGAGGTCTTGAGATCTACTCAAGGCTCAAATACTGCAAAGACAAACACCTAAAGGCTAGATTGAGTCTTTTGTTGTGTTGTCTGGGCTCAAGCTCCGTGATACTTTCGTAGATAAACTGTGCTGTAACTAGTAATAGTAACCACCTCTCTTTTTACTTAAATTTACACGCCTGCTGTTAGTAGCACATCTCTACTCCATACTAGAGACAACTCTATTGCCTCACAGTTGGAGTGACTTTGGAGATTTGTGGCACTTTGCTAAGCTGGCGGAAACAGACCTATCATAGGAGTCAGTTAAGCAGCCCTTAACTAATGTTCATATGTTGCCTTGTTAATGAAAGACATAACAGTTGATTTAAAAGTTACTCTATTTTTCAATTTTTTATTTAATTTTGATGTAATATTTCCTCCAGGTAACTTAGTCTTGTTGGTTACCTTCCCTCTTTATAATATTCCTTGAATCAAGAGTGTATCACTGTAGAAAACATAACTCAAATATGACAAAGATTTGAAAATTACTTTAGGCAACGTGATATATTTAATAATTCTCTGAATTAAATTCTGTCTCTGATTGCATTGTGACTTACATTTCAACATATGGGGTGTACAGCTCAGCACACAGAGAGAAAAAAAAAGGCATTAACAATTTCCCTACCTACATATAGTAAAACAAATACAAATTGGATTTAAAGGGAGTGGGAAGAGACTTAATGGAGTACAACTTCCTCCTCCCATAAAACAAGCCAAACAAAATGCTTATTAATCTATATTTATCTCCCGCATTAAAGGAAGAAAGATAGATAGTTTCTATGATTAAAATGTAAAAAAAAAAAAGAATTCCCAGAATGACTGGATAGTACCAAATATTATGTAAAATAAAATGTGCAGTGTTCCAAGACTTATAAATAGTAACAGAAACATTATAATATATCCCATAACCAGGGGTCAAAGATCAGGGCTTCAGAGCCAGAATTTAGTCTACCAGGCGTTTCAGCAGGATTAACACAATGAAGTGTCTGATTTTGGTTGACAAGAGGTACAAAATGCATGGGCACAACACAACCTGCAGGATCACCAGTAGTTTTAAAATCCTTAAGAATTTATAATATTGCTCTGAGCACTTACAAAATATTTCTTTAAAAGGGGAAGTATGAAAGAATGAAAAATAAAGCATGATTTCTGAACAATGCCTCATTTTTCAACTGTTTCTTTTAAGAGCATCACAACAAGGTAAAGGCATAATGTTTGGTTGTTTTTTTGTATAGAGTGTAATGGACCATATATTGTCAGTGGACCAGTCTTTATGTTGATATTCTGCTGCATTTGAGAACTGATGACAACCGGAATGATGATAAAACCATGATAAAAAAATATGGTGCTTCAGAGATCTAAATTGCATTCTAATTCAAGATATCTTCATTGGCTGTCCAAGATGAATGGACTTTAATTGTGATGGTGATAAAAGATACTGCCATATGTGATGACTGGGCAGCTGCATGCCATTACAGTCTTAGGAATACTTTTACACCCCATCCCAGATACACACTATTCTTGTTACCAAAACAGGACGACATTTTCACGAACACAGCTTTCACTTTGTCTTTATTTTCTCTTCTTGCACTTTCTTATATGCCTTAATCAACCACCATATTGCTAAGTCTAAGGTAACAGAATGATCATGAAAATGTTGACATTGTTATTATCTCTTTATCTCAGAATTTTTGATTACACAAAAATATTAAATTCCATTTTGTTTTTTTTTTACAACCCCTACTTCTTATGTCTACTAGGATTACATTCTTATTTTTCATAATGACAAATCTTTCATAAATAACAAAATATGCCAACTCTATCTATATGTTATATCCTTAGAATACACATAAATTATCGGATGAGACACATTTATCATTGGTTTTATCTCCTCTAATTTTCCTCAATCTACAGATTTGCATAGTATTATGTGATAATGTGAAATAATTCCTAAAATAAAATTATATTAAAAATACAGCATTGTTCACACATAAAGGAAAGGTATAAAGTCGAAACATTTCCAGGGTGGAACACAGCGGCGGCTGGTATGCAAGGAATCCGCTGCATCTACAATTCCCTGAACAATATTGCTTGCAAAGCAACACAGAGAATGGAGTGGAGTGAAGATTCCACGGCCAAGCTCTGTGATTATACAGCAGATATGGGAACGAGATGGTCCTATGGAACTGATAAGCTGCATATTCGCTACCCTGAGCCAACAGTCTGTCAAATTTTGATGAAATACTGTCCTTTGTGAGAACTTTGCTCATTATAATGTCATTATAATACCAAAACACACCTCCAGCCCAAAGGCTACCTGCCTCCAAGGTGTGACTACTCCTCCTTGAGTCTGCACCCTGAATTTTTCATAAACTATACCTTTAAATGCGAGGTGAGAGAGTTTTACACCAATCACAATAAAGGTATTTAAGGCTAGAGTGACTCAAACTCCACCTTGAAGGTAAAAAGTAGCATAAAAATAGCCCGAGAAAGGGGGGATGCTAGGGAAGACACCATCGTGAACATGTCAAGGAGGACCCCATCACTGACTGCCTTTGACTCCTGGGACCAGTTGTTGGGCTGAGCCTTTCTTCCCCCCCATAGGGACGCCCTTGGGTAAGACCTAGACTATACTGAGTGCTTCCTCGGGAAACTTAGAAATCTCTCTAGAGGGTTACCTTTTTACATTTATAGCCAGGCTGTATTGTTTGTAACTTTGTCGTGTGCTTTGTACCATTAACAATATTTTTATTTGCATGTGCTTTGCAGACAGTGTATTTATCACCAGCAAACCATAAGAACCTTTATATCTGTTGCTTAAAAAAACTGCACTTCTTAAGTAGCTAGTCATTTCGGTTTCTCATTGAACGCAACCAAACACTGGAGAGTGGTCATGCTAGTTTATGAGCACAATTAGACTGAAGGTTCAGCCCACTATTAGTGTATCCAGAATCGTGATAGTTTAATATATTAAATGCAACTGGAGTGACAGTAGTGAATTGGGCATCACTCAGAATTTAAACCTAGCCGCACCTAGCCTCCCACCTCAGTGAGGAGTGTTAGAATGCAAGGGGGTTTATTTTCTGCCAAAACTATTTTGCCTCTTAATGCAACAGGTAATACTAGGAAATTTTTAATAGCAGGCCTCGCATTATATATATTATCAGCCTTCACAACATGTTATAATATACTGTGTGATTTAACTGACAGATCCTCTATTTTGAAGTAAAATGAATGAATATATACATTCAAACTGCATACAAAGTAGCTACTACTCAACATATTTTATAATAGAAATAATCTGACAGTTTAAGTCATATCTGTTAATTTCCTTGTTGGGGGGTTTATGACACCTCAGAGGTCCAATATTTATAGCTAGTCTTCTGTCCCGTTAGTGATATGCTAATTTGTTAGAGTTTTTTTAATTAAATGTGAAGACTGAATTTTTATTTATTTAGAAAGAAGCTTTCAATTACCATTAAGCACATTCTCACTTTTAAGAAAGCTCACATCTTTAAGCCTATACTGTTGACCAATTGAAAAACTAAGAGGCTGACTGATGCCTGCATTTTTCCCTGGCTTTCCAAAAGTGCTGCCGACTCCTTAGAGTACTGTAACTTTTCATTACATTTCAGGAATGATCTGATGGCTACCCTAACAGCAACTGAGTTGCAAAAGTAATCTCAAAAGGCTGTGGTTTTTTATTGGAATTCCCACTGAAATGATCCCATGTGTGGCAAGGAGGTGTAGCAGGAGAGATAGCACCAGCTGATGGGAGCTGCAATGGGTGAACACAGGCTGTTCAGGAAAGACCAGCTAGGAAAGCGAGGAGAGGTGAGCTCTGTGCAAAGGAGGGCACTGAATGCCTAGAGCTTGGCCTTTGGACTGGTGATGGGCCAGTCCAGAGCTTACAGGTAAGGATCAGAGGACAGCTGACACCACGGTGTGCTTCTGCTACAGACCACCTGACTGAGCAGAGGAAACAGATGAAGCTTTCTTTAGAATGCTGGAGGAAGCTTCATGATAACAGGCCTCATTACATATGGTACATAACAGCTCTTATACCTGCTGGAAGGACAAATATCTGAGAATAGAATTTAGAATAGAATAGAATAGAATAGAATAGATCAGATTGAACAGTTGTGCACATTAAGTAAACCCTTGAGTCTCCTGAAATATGCTCATGGCAATTTCCTGACATAGGTGATGGACAACCTGACTAGGGAAGATGGTCTATTGGAACTGGTACTCAAAAGCAAGCAAGAAAAGCAAGCAAGAAATGTTTGGAGATGGGGTGGTCAAGGGTAGCCTTGATTGCAGTAACCATGAGATTGCAGAGCTTAAAATGCTCACAGGAGTGACCAAAACAAAAAATTACAATACTGAACTTCAAAATAATTTCTCTTCCTCAGGGATCTAAGCAAGAGCTCAGAATAGCTGGTTCATCTCCGAGGACGATCTCCTCAGAGCACAAGAACAGACCGTTCCAATGTGCAGAAAGTCAAGCAAGCAATAAAGAAGGCCAGCATGCATGGACAGGAAACACCTGAATAAGTTCAAAAGCAAAAACAAAATACAGAGAAGGTTGGAGTGGGCATGGGCTACCCAGGAAGAATACAAAGGCACTGCCCAAGCATGAAAGGATGGTGTTACAAAAGGCAGAGCTCAGTTGGAGATGAAGAGTTTCTGTACGTATATTGGCAGAAAAAGGAAGACTAAGGCAAGTGGAGGTCCACAGCTGAATGAAGCTGGAAAACTAGTGACAAAAGACATGGAACAGGTCAAGGTACTCAATGACTTGTTTTTCTCAGTTGCCTTTGGCCAGGTTTGCTCTCAGGTGTCAGAGTGGGAGTGAAGCGGTACCCACAGGGCAGAAAGTGCCACACTTAGTTTCCAGAACAGCAACAAGGACCTGGGAAACAACAGGCTGGTCAGCGTCATTTAGTATTTGGGAAGTTTATGGAGAAAATCCTCCTGGAAGCCACTTCCAAGTACATGAAGGGCAAGAAGAGGTCTGGGAACAGCCATCCCTGGATCACCAAGGGTGAGTTGTGTCTGACCAACCTGACGGTGCTCCATGATGAGAGGACTGGCTATGGCTGGGAGCTCAGCTATTAATCTAAAATTATTTATAATAACTCCTTGGCATAAATGTAAAATGAGAGTAGAGGCAATTGCCTGAATACTCTGCAGAAGCCTGAGAAATAGGAGTTGTGATAGAGAAAAAAAACATATGCTGGTATATAGCAATAGAGGACCAGATTAGCCAATGTTACATGGGCAGAAGTGCCTCTAATTAGTAAGGTACATTTCCTTAAACAAATTGTAATTGAACTTCAAAGTCCTTAATATTTTTATACTTTGGATTCCTTATCGCATTATCCATAGCAGCTGGTACACAGATGATGCATAATCTACTACTGGTACTTGTTACTACACTGCCTGAAGCTGAAGCAGTTTGTGGCACTGATTGGAAAAATGCTGATGATCCTAATTCATTATCAACACACTTATAGCTGATCAGATGGCAGATTGTTTTCAAAGAAGTTAAAAATATGCAGAATTCTATTAATCTGGAGTACGCACACCTTTTTATGAGCAGAATGTCATGGTTACATATTCTAGCACACAAAAGCTTGTCAGAAAAAATGCCTATGCATATGCAACTTTATAGCTCCTTTGAAACATCCGTCATAATATTTTAGTTACCTGACTCATTATATTTCTTCCTCAAAGCTTCTAGTTGTGTTTATTGTTATGCAAAGTGGTATTTTTTGTTGTTTTCCTTATTCAGTGTTCGGACCCATACCTTATTTAGCACACATTATTCAAATTTTGTATTGAAGGTACAATTATTTTCTTCATCACCGGTTCCATTCTGGCTTTGCTGTAGTGAATGAATGCTTCATAAATACAAATTCCTAAGATTCAATTTATTACAGTGATTTTTCAGTTTGAAAATTAATCACAGTTGTACTAAGATGCCCACTAGTTTTGGATATGCAGTTTTGATCACTTGAGACTTGATTTCTTCATACTCTAATTTATAACATTGTCCTCATTCGGAGCACTCTTAGTTGATTTTATTTACAGTTGGAAACACAAGAGTTCTGCAAATCTGACCCCACATTTTTCATGGTGCATTCAGAAAGTAAGAAACATAGTTAGAAAAGTATTTCATGCACTAGATGAAAGATATATTTTAGAAATTCAGGTGTAGGTTCCAGGAATTTCCTTTTCCTTCCCTCCAGACTCTACCATGCTTTACAGCTTTTTCTCTCTCTTTCTCCTACGAGATAACTAGTCTATCACCTCTCACTTTTTCCTCTTGTGGCTCTCAGCTCTGTAGGCAACGTCTTCCTACCAGATATGGTCTAACTGATAGATATCTGAGCAAATATTCTCAACAGGGGTTACTCACATTTAAAATATGCTGCTTCAATTTAAGAATAGAAAAAGGGCATAGGTTCCTGAAAGCTTGTCTCATTTTTCCACTTACAAAGTTACTACTTTTAACATGGGTGTATCAATGATGGTATCATCCTGTTTCACAGCTATCAGTTCCATCTCTGGTATTACACATCTTCAAACTAGAAACAAGTGAAACAGGCAACCTAAAGATGGAATTTTCTTTCAATGCAGCCTGAGAGAATGATGCATTAGGTTATGGCTTCTGTTAAAAATGTATGTGATCATAAAAGCAAAGACTATGTTATCTTTCATGTGTGCAGACCTTAATTTTAGGATTCCCTAATGCTACATGTTCTAATTCTATGTAAAAATGCAGTAATGTCTCCTATTATGGTGGTTTTTTAAAGTGTTTGAATATTTACGTGTAAAACATACGTATCACAAAGTATATATACACCTATACTTTCATTTATGCATTTATATTGGCTAGTTACGAATATCAGCAAATCTCACTGAATCATCTGGAAGTATATTTTAAAACATGTTTTAGTATTGTCATGCCCATTGGTTAGTATAAAACACATTGTCTTTTGAATGCATATTAGTACATAAATACCAAAGCTAGAGAGAAAGTCAAAATAGACTGGTAGAAAAAGGGAACTGCTCTGTCAAAGAAAATAACCAGACTTTCTACTTGTATCAGGTACTTGTATTTCTGTTAAATAAGAGCTGACTAGATCAGCTGACAGCCAACCTGCTCTCACCTGCATGTATATGTTACTTGCTCCCTGCATCCCCAGCTTCCCCCACGTACCTGTGATTCTGTTTATATGTAGCTGTTTGGACTTAGACTTCCAACAATACACAGGCTTGGTAGATTCAAACTTCTCGATTTATCATTTACTCACACGCAGATCCTTGTTTCTTCTCCATAACTACAGATTTACTTTTCCCACTGGTGCCCCAGCCACTGCCAGTGGGAAGGCCAAGCTGCTGCCCAAGCTGAGAGCCTTCTACTCCCAGGTGCCATAGGAAATTCCCTCTCGCACAGCAGCACAGGTTGCTAACGTGACTGCTGATGGACTGATGTAATTCTTATTTTATGTCAGAATAAATAGACCAGAGCTTGACTAAAAGGGAAAGAGGAAAAAACAATAACTAACATTAAGATATGGCAAAGGTTGAAAAGGATGGGATTTTCTTCATTAAATGTTTTCCTTGTGTCCTGCAATACTCAGATAAATATCGTCTGCAGTGCTCGTCTGGCAGAAATCTGAGCCTTGATGAACCCCATGACTCCAAGTGTGTTTAGTTGCTGATATTTATCAAGTGGGAAAGCATCCAGGGGTGAAAGGGCTGTAAACACCACTGTATTAATTTGCATACATGTGATAGTGATGGTTGATGAGGCTGTGAAAGATTAAGCTGCTCTGTGAAAGGTGAGCAAGCCAGAGGAGGAGGAAGCTAAATAAGAACATGTAAATCTCAGTTACACAAGGCAAGAGTATATTCTGTGCCAAAACATGGCATGTGATTTCCTCTGGTGAATGCAAACTATTACATCATAAATTAAATACTAGATGTTCTCAGTACTAAAATCAAAGACATCAAGGACTCTCTTTACAGTAGACACCCTGTGCTTGACAGGCTGAAAACTCGTTAAAAATCTCCAGCATACCTGTGTTCCTTAAATGTGGACTTGAAAGAAAGGATGGTGTTAGTTTGCTGAATTTGGATCATAGGGTAATTCTACAGCCAGAGCTATAGCTGCTAAAGCCTAAATCCAGCTGATAATGAGGACATTTCAAATAATAATCTGATGCATACACGCCTAGATGGAGAACCAGTGACGTGATAAAAGGTGGTCAGAGAGCCACAGCATACTGGACCACTATTGTGAAAGTATTTGTAAGGGAGAACAAAAAACCACTTTGAAGTCTAAAGAAATTTTATAGAAGGCTAGTAAAGAGATTTTTTTGAACAGGTGTAATGTAATGAGACAAACTGGAATCAGAGAGGAATTAAGCTGCTGTATTTGGTGTTAACTGAGTCTCAATATGGCAACATTTTGAAGGCGGAAAAATGAAACTTAAGACAGAGCAAGCACCAGATTCTATAAAATAGATTGGAAACCATAGCATTTACAGGGACTTTTTCACACCTAATGCATAGAAATGGTGTTTTAGAGGATATTGAAAGTTATTGCCTGGGAGGGAACAAAGTTACTGCATATGAAATGAACAAAAAGCTGCTGTTTGAAGCAGAGCAACAATATGCAACAATTTATTTCATGTCTGGAACCATGCCACAGGTAGGCAAGACAATGAAATAGAATGAAACAGGGTCTTAGTAGCTGGAATAGAATAATCCTCTCTATTCATCATTTACAATCAGAAAACCCAGCTCACTTGCACAGGAAACAGATTTTGTTGTAACTCAGCATCGGAGAGAGAAAAACAGGAGGCGGAGAGCTCACCCATCCGCTTTCTTGCAGAGGCATGTGTTCCAATATGGGTTTTAGAATTCTGATTGGTATATTGTGGAGG
Source organism: Numenius arquata (assembly GCF_964106895.1). Taxonomy (NCBI): domain Eukaryota; kingdom Metazoa; phylum Chordata; class Aves; order Charadriiformes; family Scolopacidae; genus Numenius; species Numenius arquata. Next base: position 85,456,018 of record NC_133576.1, read on the forward strand.
AATGGCTGAGTGAAAAAGGGCACGACTTGATTGCAATGAGCAACCCAGTCTTTGATAGGGATGAAAGCCCGGAGGAGGCTGTGAACTGTCCTTGAGAAACAGAAGTATGAAGAAGTAGCTACATGATAACTAAGTGATAAGCGGTACTGCCTCCGGGAGATAGAGAAACATCTGCTGCGCGTGGACAAGAGGTCTGCACTAATTGTGTGAGCGCTCTAGGCGCGTGAACAGAGACTGTAAGCCAATCGTATAATTGTTGCTAGCGCGTGCTCTGCTTGTCTGTCTTTATATACTCTGTGTGAACTTGAATAAAGGGAGAACGACCATACTCATATTGAGACTCATCGTTACTCCGGGTCCGTCTCCCACTCCGACAGTATATGATGACAAAAACCTCTGCGACAGATGAACTAAAGCTGACCTCACTATTGTCTCAACTTCATGTCAGCTTTAGCTGAAGGTGTTGGATTCAGCCACTGAGTGAAACGTTATAGAGAAATTCAGACTAAATGGTCTAATAGTCCTTTCTGCCTTAAATGATGGGACAGCTTAGTTAGCCCTAGTTTAGGCATCTCCAGATTTGGCGTTTAAGTCTCAACTAGTTATTCTAGGCTCCCTTTACAGTCCACAAAGGGAAATTAATCTCATGCTAAGAAAGGCATCTAAGGAGAGTAAGATGAATTAGTCTCTGGAATGCTTATCTCCGCTGACTTAAAAAGAAGCCTAGGGAACTGGCTGAGATTTACACATCTATACTTTGCATGTGTCAAGGCTGGGCAGATTAATCTCTCTTTTCAAGTTTGGTTTGTTGTTGTGCTTTTTTTCCCCCTGAATTTGTGTTAAAAAACATAAGGAAGTGTTCCCATGCTTGCTGCTGAATGCTCTATATCCTTAGAGAAGTTAAAAATAAGTGAATATCCCATTCACGTTTCCTGTTCTTTCTAAATACACTTTTTTGCTGTATTATCCTTTCCATCATTCCAATATCTATAAACTGTAAATATATATTATAATTCCAGTAGCTGAGAGACGAGAGTACTATTGTCACATACAAATATGCCAAATGGATGAACCACAACAATGAAAATTTAAGACCCCAATATAAGAAATGCAAAAAAAAAAGAAGAGGAGTATAGAGAGAAACCTTCTTTGATAGCCCTCTTTCGATGAGGCTGGCAATCTTCAGGAGAAGGTAGAATAATTTTTGGTCTACACGGTGTCAAAAATACATGAATTGGAAACTTCTTCTTGAGGGAAATCACCAGATACCTCCGTACAGCTTTAAATTATTGATTTTTCTTCTTCCCCTTTTCTTGTTTTTAATTTATTGATAATTGTTTTAATATATGCTTGATATTGTTATACCAACTCATACTGAGACGGGTTTAACTGTGATGTCTTTCATTCATCCAGAAGAACACCAAACAGCCTGTAAATGCATACATATTGCATATTAACAAGTAATATGCCTCTGCCTACAGTAGAAATTAAATAATTCCAAGGAAGATAGGTTTGTGATAGTATCTTGTTGGGTCCAGTTTTTTGCAAACCAAATAAGAAAACAGACTCACAGAGGAACATACTGCTGCAGCAATGGCTTGATTACACAAAACTTCTCTGCTCACTGTTGTTACTTGTCTGTCAGTCAACAGGCTGCATTTCTCAGTGGACGAGTTTGATGTGGGTTTCAGTGTGGCATGTCACGTTCTGTATTCTTGCACACTTTTGGTATGAGTCATGTTGTTGGAAGGGCTAACTACAGTTATGCTTTGCTTTTTTATACAAATATGGCACGTTTTAAAGCTCTCTTGCTGTTTCTGTGACCTTCAAAATGATGATAGTCATTGGACATTGATACACTTACCACTGATATAATTATCTAAAGATTACATTACAGTAAGAATAGTAATAATATAAGTATAGCATAACTGTACATGAACGTGTAACAGGGCACTACAGAATTACTGGATAAATAACCAAAATGAAGATTCAAGTACAAGATCTCAGCGTTCTTCCAAGTGCTATAGGTAATGAATACAAAAAAGGGATCTGTTCTGATAAAAAATGGGCACATACTACCCTTTAAGCCTAGCCAGACTGTAGACAATTTTTCCATGGTAACCAACTAATGTAACACTAATAGTTCTAACAGATGGAGGATTATTAACTTGTCAAAAATAGTGACCCTAAAATAAAGTTAGGCTCATAATCAAAACTGATAAAAAGGAAATTCTTTTTAAATAAGTAAACAAGTTGGCAAAGCATAAAGTAAGACAGTAGACACAAAAGGTGATACTTGCCCCTTCAGACACCATGCTTCTCATCTTCTAAGATCTCCCTGGAAACCAATTATGTAAGTAAAATAGATTGTTTTTCTACACTGCTATCTTATTATTTGGTAATTTATAATTATTAATTTAAAACTTAGACAGTTCTTGATAATTCTTGATGTTAAGTTGTGCAAACAGGATCTAGTTTGGAGACCAAAACCCTTCATTTGTTCCTTAAACAAAGTCTTATCCTGAACCTATCTGAACTTACTTTTTTTTCTGCATCTGCAGCCTTAATCAGGCAAGGCTGCATCTCCTTTATTTACTGATCCCTAAAAAAGAGGCAAAATAACTTATTACAGTGAGTTTCTTTAAAAAAAAATATTGAATTTTCAGCTTTTAACCAGATAAACTCCTTATTCATGCACTCAGATATTTTATCATTAACAGACTATGTGGAGATTCTAACAGACAAACAACTTTATAAATGCAAAAAAATTACTCAAGTATACAAGAAATTCTCTGATAGTTTTATACAATTTGAGATAATCTCTTTATCCAAAAAATATCAGTACATGCAAAAAAATCAGATTATTACTGAATATGTTCTGAACTGTTACATAATAAGCCAAATTCTGGACTCGTTTTTATTACAACAGGGGAAATACAAAATACTAACAGCACACATCGTAAGCTTCTCAGTTGTAGAAGTCTTTTTGTTCTGTGTATTAATGAGATAACTTGAGTAACATTTAACAACATTCCAGTTTAAATATCTTAAAGACTCAGAATTGTTTTCATTATTTCTATATTCCATATACTAAGTTAACTTTTTTACCATACAAATAAAATATTGTGGTTATGTGATTACTACACGTCACTTGCAGGAGCTAAAAGTCAGCACTTTAAAGTTTGTGGTTTCATTTCACAGCGACTTTAATATATTAGTATGTGTGGGTGACTGTCAGACTTCATGGTATTTTATTACATCCAAGCAAGAGGAGAGAAAGGGAGATTCTGAAATGTAAATTTGACAACTCATTTGAAATTACCACTACTGTTTTGATTTTTCAAAGTGTATGTCTCATTGCAAATGTAAAACCTTCAAGAAAATTTGAAAAACACTAGAGAGAATACTGTATGCTTTTGACATTTGAGTTCTCCACGGTCTAAGGATACCACCCTACACCTTATTGTTGTCTGTTTAAATCTTTCATAAAAGACTAACTTGTAGTGTCAAGGCCACTGGCTAACATCCATTTTGACACTGATGAAATTACCTGGAGTGATGCAGACACTCCTAAGGCACACTCTGTCACAAGTAATGAAGTATGAAGGGACCAAAAAAAAGTATTTCTGGCTCTGCATAACAGAGCAGAGGAAGAAAAAGGTAAAAAGGAAAAATAATAATAATAATAATTAAAAAAAAAAAAAAAAGAAGATAACACTTTGAAAAGGATGAGTGAAGACACATTTGCCTCCAAAGTAATCTTCAAATTCCACAGAAGCAAGACAGATTTGCCAGCAGTCATGGTCTGGAACAGTATGCAAACACCATTTTGGCATTATGGTCATGGTGTAATATTCTAGAAAGGCAGAGCAATAGATGATAAATGATTCTTGCTGAGTTAAAAAAGGAAAAGAATAACGTTCAAGACCACTTTTCCTTGCCAATACCTGAGTAAGTCCATCTGGTTTTCTCAAATCTCTCTACCAAAGCAGTCTTCCCTCATAATGAAGCTAAGCATGCCAACAGTCATTACACTTGCAAAAGTGATAGATAACTGATTGTTCTAATTTCATTACACAGGGGCTCATAATTGCATAAAAGTCAGATGGAAATTGCACTCAAGTCAACAGGCTTCCAGTAACTCCAGAGAACTTTGCATCAAACCGTATGATCCAGCATCCTTGGGAGTCCTGAAGCCACAGTCTCAGGAGTGCCTTAGTTATTAAGGAACTTAAGGGACTTTCCCAGCTAGGAAAGTTGCATGAGTATAAAACAAAACGAGGATATGAACTGTTACAATGATACTGGCATAATCTCGATGCTATGGACAACTCTATTCAAGTATAATTCACTCTGTTCAAGTGTCTTTATTTTTAAATGTGATCCATGAGGCAATAATGCAATGATAAACTCACCCTTGTACAAGAATATATGATGAAGGGAAAGTGTGGTACCTGTTCAATTAGCTAAGCTTTCCTGGGACAAGAATGACTAAATTGGTGCTGTTGACCTTCAGTTCAACTGCTGAAAGTTTTACCCAGCCATCACAGTTTTACATAAGAATGGGGTGAAAAAACTCAAAAATGCAAGATACTTTTTTATGCAGTCCTGCCTTTTCCCTAGCCGTTTATCTATTGCATTTAAAGGATTATTATCATTATAATTTCAAAGGCCTATATCAGGCCTTTATCACCACTTTAATAGTTTACAGAGATCCAGTGTCTGAAATATCCTGGATGTTAGTTACTGAGTGCATATCTCACCGTAACCTCTTACAACACATCTTACAGCTTCTCATTCATTCATTTACTTTTGAATATTACAAATGTTCTCCCCATTTCCAGCACCTTTATCACAGTAGATTTGTCATATTGAAATATTAATTTTGTTCATTTTAGGGTTCAAATGTGTGTTGGCTTTTTTTATTATTTTCTTAAGAATTAAACTACTTTTCATTCTTTTGGTAATAATATGCTCATTCAATCCCTTAAATTCTTTAAAGCAATTGTAGTCAATGGGAAACATGACAGCAAGTGTGAAGCAGAGCAAGTCTTCAGCTGCCGATACAGTGTAATTCAGACACATACTAAGTACAGTGTACGACTACTGAAAAATCAGTTTCATTCTTTTTATTTATAATCCTTATAGGAAAAAGATTTTATGCTATCACTTCAAAAAGCAGAACTAATCAACAGTATTCAGGGGGAATAATGTAACAAGCTTAAAAGCAAACTTTTGTAGATACTTCTAGTTGGAAATATTATTCCTAGCATAAAAATATGAATCAGGATGGAAAAATGCAGTTAAATTAAATAATAAGTCACAGGCCATGTATTTATGCCTAACAATTACAGATTTTGGATATTACCAATGCATCACTGTGAATTTTAAAAAAAATAACCATCTGACAAGCACCCTCCCATCCTAGTATTTCTTTCTCTGTACAACTTACACAAAATCTAGGTAGAAAATTGAAGACAATTTCTGGGGCCTTTATATCTATTAGGCTATATGAATATAGGCATTGGATTACCGGCACTTCAAAGAGCTCTGCTTCTTCCAGTGGTTAATCAAAATACCCAGTAATTCACAGTACTATCCACAAAGTATGATTTTACACTGAGCTGCTAGAATCATTATCAGAGATATACCAGTACACCAGAATATATTTTGTTTACTTATTTTTAAAAAAATAGTGTTTCACACAAAGGGTATTTAATCTTTTAATGTAAGTGGTGTTGATTTCTGCCAAAGGATAAAATATAAGCAAATTTAGAATGTGAAAGAAGAATTTCACGCTGCATTGCTATATATTCATTTCCAAAGAAACTTGGGTAAATTAACGATGACCAAGCTGTTATGTTTCAAAGAGGACTGATGATTTCCAATGCCTTCATTTTAAGGGGCTCCAAGTTAAGTATGTGTCATGAGGTCTTTCTTCAGCATTAGTAGGATGTTTGAAAGATTCTTAAATTCAACATCCAGCTGAATGCCTGTAAGCCTCTCTTGGAGTATGTACATATAGCACCAGCAACCACACAGAAAAATCAAAGAAAAAGTGGCATACAATTAGGTTCTCAAACACAAGAGCATTTGGTCTGAGGAGAACGTTACCTTAATAACTGAAAGATGACCTCCACTCAGAAGTCCTCTGGCTAAACAGGATCCTATCTTAGAACAGACATGAATTATACATGAATTCTATGTATCCTCATTACGCTACCGACCCCTGCCACAAAAAAGACCTTCCAAGCTTGTTTAACTGAGCATTTTTAGTGTTATATATCATTCTACTCTGAAATCTATTTTGCAAAAAAGCAATTAACCTGTTGCAATCTATGTAGAAAAGATCAGATATCAGAAGAAAATTTCCTGGCACTCTGCTTTTTCCTGACCTAGAAAGCATCTTCTAACTTCACCTAACACTATTAGAGGGAGAATTGCCCCAAATTAACAAGCATCAATGACATGAGACCAACAAGTGTAAAACTTTTCAATTTATCTCCTAAACTATCATGGTTAATTAGTTGGACAATTAGATCATCAAAAGCTACGTGCCCTATAGCCATTCATCCCGGGCTGTAATACATTTCAGTCACTGCACAAAATGTCCTTGTAGAAGCCACATAGCTGAAACCAAATGAACACTGCATCTCAAAAAGAAAAGCCAATTGGCAGAGGACAGAAACATCCAGTCATCGGAGGAAAACATTTTTCACTGAACAGTCTCTCCATCACTGCTCTCTCTGTCCCAAGCTTCAAGTGAGACCTATAAAATACCTTCAACAGATGAGCCTGGAAACTAAAACACATTATTATACTGGACAGTAAAAGTTATGGACTGAATAAAGATACTGCACATTCCATTTTTCCCTGTGACACCCTGCCAACTACCCCTGAACATTTCATAGGCATTCACCACCCGCTTCTGTCAGCTCCATGCAGAATAACGATCTTCACACCTCTGCTTTATTAACATCCCCTTCTTTCACCAACTGCCAACCACGCTTTTCTCTCAACTTGCTCTACTGATTAGCAGAATGAAACACAACTGTTTTTAACCAGTAGCTAATTTTTCACTTTTCTCTTTCTGGTCCACATATAAACAATGTGCTTTAGTGCCCTGTTTCTCTTCAGCTCAGTCAGTCAATGAAACAAAAGACACTTATTTTCTTTTTTTTTCCTTTCTGATTTGTAAATTGTGATGATATATGGACACACAGTTCCACAGAATCTTCCTGATTTAATAATATAAGGTATAACTCTGCAGTTAACTCTGTTCAGAGTAAAGAGTAAATGGGAGTTGAAGATACGACATGAAGTACCATGCAAGAAGTACAGAACTATCTAATTTTCAGTATTTTGATGTATAAAAAGTCAACTGCTTTGCAAAACATGTAGGTGCTATGCCTAACTATGTTTATACTGATTAGCCTGGACTCAGGTGCAAATGCAGAAATACATTTGAAACAAAATGCTTCCACTTATTTTTTTTGATTCAATTTGAAAAAAACAGACTGAAATCTGTGGGAGTTGTGGATAGTTGGCAACTCTGAAAATCAAGTCCTTCTTTATTTATTACAGTTGGTAGTCATCTTTAGAACCATTTAACTATGTTTTGAAAGTGACATATCAGATGAGAAAAATAAAATGTCTGCATCCCCATTATCAAAAAAAAAAAAAGCAACTAAAAAAGATGCAGCACCAGCTGTCTCCAGAAAAAGGCAGATACAAAGTAATAACTTTCTCTCTGCAGCACCTGTATTCAATTTCTAAGGTACATCTGTCATTTTATTTTAACAAACTCTAACAAGATCAGTTTACAGCCATCTGTGTCTCTACCTTGCTAGCAATTCAGGTTGCATCACTTCAAAAAATACCATTCAAAGCAAAGCAAAGCAAAGCAATCACAAAAGATTAGAGATGACATTTTGAAGTTCAGTACAGCTTACAGTAGGTATTTCCAGGTACTTATAGAATCACAGAATCATAGAATAGTTAGAGTTGGAAGGGACCTTAAAAGATCATCCAGTTCCAACCCCCCAGCCATGGACAAGGACACCTCCTACTAGACCAGATTGCTCAAAGCCCCATCCATTCTGGTCCTGAACAGTTCCAGGGATGGGGTATTCACAACTTCTCCGGGAAACCTGTTCCAGTGTCTCACCACCCTCACAGTAAAGAATTTCTTCCTAATATCTAACCTAACTCTCCCCTCTTTCAGTTTAAAACTGTTACTCCTCAACCTATCGCTACACTCCCTGATAGATCCCCTGCTTATCTCTCCTGTAGTCCCCCTTCAGGTACTGGAAGGCTGCTATAAGGTCTCCCCAGAGCCTTCTCTTCTCCAGGCTGAACAATCCTAACTCTCTCAGCCTGTCCTCATAGGAGAGGTGCTCCAGCCCTCTGACCATCTTCATGGCCCTCCTCTGGACTCGTTCCAACAAGTCCATGTCCTGCCTGTGCTGAGGACTCCAGGCATCCACTAGCTAGGATTTTTCTGTTTTACAAAGCTTGACAGGAATTGTAGAAAACGAAAGCCTACGTAGCATGATTTCTAAAATGGAAAACAACCTGAAAAATCAAAATTGTTCGTAGTTTGGGATCCCCGGAGCCTTCTCTTCTCCAGGCTGAACAACCCCAACTCTCTCAGCCTGTCCTCATAGGAGAGGTGCTCCAGCCCTCTGACCATCTTCATGGCCCTCCGCTTATAGCTGTAAGACCTGTGCATTCAAGTGCAGGTGAGTTATGAAATGACGCAGAGCTAGCAGAGGACCAGCAGTCCCTCTTCAGCTTCAGGTCTATTGTGTTACCACAGAGTTAAACCTACTGGAAGGGGTTACAAGTTTTTGACATCTCATGGTGCTCACATAATCTTTTCTTTAGTCATCCCCTGCTATGAAAGAGATCGAGAAGATTAAATATAATCACAGATTATAATTCCTGAGAAAACATGTAATGGAAAGCTAGTGGACAGAGGAATCAGTCTTCCCATAGCAACGTAGCGGAATTCACCAAACGATGAGACAACAGCCGTAGGTAACTGGACTATAGGTTGTTCCTGAGCAGTAAAGAAAAAGCAGAAAATGTACATAATACAAAGTTGCCTAGGCATGTTTTTCTAAATTCCCACTTAAAAATAAAGGGTTTCAAGAATGTGTATCAAAGCATAATTACTTAACTAAAAATAAATGAATAAGGATAAGTCTCTGAGTCTCACTGGTTATAATCTCCTCGCCTTGTATAAATAAAAGTCTACTTTGGTCCAAGTCCTTCACACATGGTATCAAATCACATCACCCAGAACAGCAGCAGTTTGGAAATACAAACTGCTGTGGTATTAGAAGCAGAATTTCTGATGCAGAAATTAGGACCGAGGGAGAGACAGCACATTAATTCAGCATTAAACAGAGCCAATTTAGGGGAATAAAAACAAAACAAAACATAAACCCCAGAAAATTATCAGATCAGAGCCAAACACTGTGGATTTATTTTTGTCCCTCAGTAGTCAAATAAAGTATTTATTTTTCCTCATTTGTAGAACCAAAACTTTGCTATTAGCAAAGAATGTGAGTTGTGGTCTAATTATAAAAATGATATTTCTGTCTGAAGACAGAAGTACAGTTTGTAAACCAGGCAATTTTCTGTTCCAGTTTATGATCGATTATGAATCAACCGGTCAGTTGATTCCCTGGTCGGTCAGTCAGAGCCTAAAGTCCCCTACAGATAAGCAGTTATGTATAACTGCATCCTATCTGTATAATGGAGGAAGCTGCAGTTAGGAACCAAGGTAAATGCTGAGCGCCAGAAACATAAGGACAGACCGTAAAGATAAAAAGTCCAAATCGTTACTACAGAGTCAGTCCATAAGAACACAGCAGACCCAAAGAAACAAAACCTACAGGGACAAGGGATTATGAAAAACATTTAGCCAATCAATCAAAGCCAAGAAGTATGGCAAAGGCAAGAGACTGTCGAGAACTTATGGCACTTAGTGCCAGGTTAATTGCAGTGAAATAGGCAGCAATTTGAAATGATGAGTCATATACAGGTTATAAAAGCATTCCAGAATGTAATGAAACAGTGGACTCCTCTAAGCAGCAGCTAGGACTAGAGATAGGACAGGACTTGTCTGGTTTACTGAGGGTAATAGGTGGTACTCAAGAATTACTCAAAGGAAAAAAGCAAAAGAGCACCTGAGGTTAGAATTGATGCTGTCAGAGATGTGCCAGTTTAGCAGTTCTTTACGGCAGCAAGTATTTGAGAAGTAAAAGACATAGACCTCTGAACCACAACAGGCCAATGTCCTTATAATCTAATCTTCTTCTATGCATATCATCATCTGATGTGTTTTTTCTCCTTTCACAAAGGGTCTATCAATACTTCTACTTTTAAATCCAAACCCACCTCTTTGCCAGTTTGTTTGCCCTCTGTAACTATTCTCTGTTAGTTGACATCATACCACTGATAACGTTACTACAAAGGCCACACTATATCACAGGAAACATACGAAAAAACAGCATCTGCAGTAAAAGTATGCATGGGTGTCAATGTTTAGTACAAACACAAATTCTTTTCTTTATAAAATTTACTAGTGTCTATGCTTTTGAGTTTCAGTACTCACCAAGACAGTCACAGTTCATTTCTTACATGTTCCTGGAGGAGATTCAAGTATTTGCTTAAGTAATTTGATGGAGAATGCTACAGCGAGTACAGCCGAGAATGAAGCTGGCAGCATTCGACACCTCAGTTGGTGGTAAAACAATTACCTGTCCTTCCACTCCTCACCCTGAGGTGAGAAGTATCCCCTTTAAGTATTCTAGATTATCACTCAACTCTTAAAATAGTAGCATTTCTGTGATGAATAGCAGTTTCTTTCCTTTTGGGTCCTTAGTGTTTTGATTTGATTGTTTCCCAGATCACGTAAAATCTTGTGCTTATAATAAACAACTATGTATATTGCACATATATTACATGCTATGCCTATTTTCATTGTGAAAATAATAATAAATCTTACTTAGGGGATATCTGACTGAACTAATTCATTGAAAGAAAAACAATTAAAAAAATTGTAATTATTATTTTTATGTACAGATATATAAGGCTGATTTTACATTCTTCCTTTCCTGTTTCCAGATGCTCTGAGGTCTTAACAATCTTTCTTGTATTTATAAACTACTGCCATTATACTTCAATTCAGGGTCACTTTTCTGACCTTCATTCTGAAGCTCTTGAAGTATTATCACTTCATTGACATATATATTAAGGATTTCCCGCCATTGCCTAACCTAAAGTCTCTAGGGCCCTTCAACATGCCCTATTTTATCTGAGATATTGGCATGATCCTAGTCGATGTGATGCAAGATCTATGAGAGATTCGTGCCCTTCTGGGCTTGCAGCTGGAGGACAGAATACCACAGGCACCTCAAATGGCACAGAAAACTATGTTAGGGAAAAAAAACCAGACGTAAAGGACAAGATTCAACTCTCAGGTAAAGATATCTACATTTATTTATATGCCCCACCTCCCATTATCATCATCAGGGATGTAAATTTTAATTCATTTGCCTAAAAGTAAGTATCTAGCACAAGTTGACATTCTTTAGTGCATCCTGCCTGCCCTTCAGCTGCTAGTGCAGAAGTGAAATAACTGCTGTCCCCGGTCTGCCAGCCCTGGAAAAATGTCCCAAAGTGCCCGCTGTGGCTCAGGTAACACTAAGCACCTATATGCAGGAACCAGCTGGTGTCCTTGGCCAATCCAGTCAGGGCCTTGAGAGCTAATTCCTAATCTTTGTTCAATTACTTAAGCAGAGTCTATTTCCTTCTGAGATGCCAAGCACGGACATTGAACTGAGACCAATAAATAGGTTGTTAGACTCCATTGTCTGTATTTACTAACCTCCAGTGACTATGCTAGGAATTTAGACACTTGACTCACTTGTAAGCACCTGTAGAGTATACAACTAAATATAAGCATACTAGTCTGAAACCGAGTCCCATCCAAAGAGTACTCTTCCCTAAACATAAGTTTCTAGTGACCTTGTATGTGCAGTACCATGCACCTTGATTGACATTGAGCACCTATGTGCAACTGTATCCTTCTCCAAGAGCGTAATCTAACTTTGGTGTCGAAAATTCAAGTGCCTAAACAAAGATATCTAGTGTTGTTTGGAATGTTCTAGGATTCTCAAGACATGAGGCATTATCCCATGGGATGTATCAAGGCCTTTGCTTTTCTGAAGTGACAGCTGGAGGTCAAAAACAGTATCCCATGGCATTTGAAATGGCGCTATATATAGGTACTTTAATTAAGCCATCTACAATTTCTTCTTCAGTGAGATCACAGAAACCCCTCAAAATCATACAAGGCTAAATGTTGAAAAGCCAAATATTCCAAATGAAAGAGAGAAAGTCCATAGAGAAGACAATCAAAGAAACTTATATTTTCTCTATCTTGTACTTTCAAACAAAATTACTTTAAGAATATGAGCTCAGTTTATTAAAATACAAGAAACAGAACCTCAAAAATCCCCATTTATCATAAATTAATTGATCTGCAATCATTGGTTACCTATTCTGAATGAAATATTAGGACGTCAATGTAAACATCTGTTGGATGAGTTGGATGAGCTCTCTCCAAGTATCACCCTGCCCATTTCCTGCCTTGTATCACTTCACACAGATGCATTTTGTTCAGACACTCTAAAAATGCTTCTCTCAGAAAACACGGGTTAATTAATTTTCTTGCATGCTCTAGCTGAGCTGCAGTGATATGCCTAGTAGGCAAGAAACCCATTCAAAGTTCTGCAAAACAATTTATAAGTACTACTTTTGAACTGCTTTAAAGAATTAAAGCAAGACAGCACTAACAATAGTGAAGAATTTTGCTAGTATTAATCTATGTTAAAAAAAAATCAAAAAACCACCAGTTAAAACTAAAGTTTTCAATACACTCACTTCACATCACCTTAACCTTTTACTGATAGAATAGTTTCTCCCTTGGTCATGCATTTTACTGGCTCCCAACATTAAAACCTTTCAAGAAGTTAAAGGGTCTGCATAATGGCCACTTCTTGATTTCTTATCCCATTTCACCCCATTTTGAAGACAAATCACCCAACCAAGAGTGTCAAATGTAGCAGAAGCAGTAGCTCCCTCCATTCCCAGAGGCTTCAAGGACTCTCTCAATTTCATGCTTCCTTGCACAACTTTATTTACACTAAAACCATTCTGCTATGTGCTTTAGAGCAAATACTTGGTCTTGATCTCCCAGCAAATCTTGGCTATATTATCTGAACGCTCTGTGAAGTCTTGAGTCTTTACTATAGACTATGGCTGACATCAGGTGAAATACAAGTGAACTGCATAATGGAAGTTAATGTCCCATCAAAATGGGGTCAACAGGATACAATCAAACATATGTATATCATCTACTCATAGTGTGCATGTTTTTCTTCAAAATAGTATTTAGATTTGAAGTGGATGCTGTAACGTAGATATTTGATATACACTGGTGGGGTGCTGCTAATTATCTTTTTGAAATTCAAGATGGTGTCTCAGAGAGATTCTTTCAACAACTGTTCAGATTAATAATAATTTAATTTAAAAATCTATAATACTTGCAGTTTCTCAGAAACATTTCCATGAATAAAACCAGCTACAAATATAACCCCAAATACTACTGAGGTTGCATTTGACAAGCTTAATTACACAGGGTCTTAAAAAAATTACTTTTATACCATTTGATTGTCTCTGTAAATTATCAACTCAACTTAGCATAGTGCCTCCATAAAAAACCTTCATGCATGTATGTGAAGAAATAGATTTTCTTCTTGAAAGATACTTTCTTTAACACTCAAAGCTTTAAAAAATTCAGTAAACACTGCTGAATACCTATCTTTTATGCAGAATATAAAGCCTCTCTTCAAAGCTCTTATTTAAATATGTTAACTACTTAGACACTTTTCTAATGCAAATTGGCACGAATTGAAAGGCACACTGAAAAGCATTTTTGCTGCATGCCATTCAAAGTTAAATGTACCTGTTTTGTACTTCTGTAGAAGTACATCTATTTCTTACTCGCCTGGAACTTTTCTCACAAGAATTTAAATCATGAGATGAAAGAGAATACATGTATTTCACAGTGTGATGGAAGGCACCTGGTTCAGTTTCTGACTTTGCTTGTTCTGACCCAGTAACAGCTATTTCATTCAAATTAAATGGACAAAAATCTCAGCTGTATAGAAAACAAAAGTACAAAATGACAATTGTATTACAAAATAGTGCTAAGCAATTTTTATTGCTGTCCATACAACTGCATTTTCATAAGTTGCTTGTCTAAATTGAAAATGCTGATGAAACTCACTTGGTCTTCTAAGTACTGGAAGATCATTAGATGATTACATGTTTCCATCTATGTAGAGCTATACTTGGAATTTCCTATCTCTTACAGTAAATTTTTTTTCTTATTTTCATAATCACAGAACATTTTTGTAAACAAGTGGCAAAAAATTTTACTTGTGGAGGTACTTTACATTTAAAGTAAACTCACAGTTAACCTTCCAGTTCCTTGCCTGGATGTGGGAATTTTATTCTAAATCAGGTGCCTATAGTTGGCAAAGTCTTCTTACAAAGCCTTTTGAAAAGTCTTCAGAAATGTTACTGCTTTTTCTCAAATGAAACAAGAGGTTGCTTGAGCAGCATCAGAGAGTTTTTCACATAGATTTATCGCTGTAGTAGAAAATAAATCATACATTTACTTATTTTACATTATTTACAATAATATTCTCACAACAAGTTCACAAAGTATTTTAAGTGAACTTACTTTTATACTTACTGTTCCGTGATTACAAGAGTGCTTTATTTGTGGGAGAGAGAGGTTCCCCTTTATACAGCTATCTTTTGGTTCATTAATATTTTCATATACAATTTATGAATTTTACTCTCCCCAAATTAAGAAACAATAGCAGAGACGAGACTAGTTAAAATCAACAGATGCTCTCCAGATTGTCATAAAGCCCTAGGTGATAGTAAAAACTGAGTTACATGAGTATTTCCAAATATTGTTCAATTCTTAGGCAGTTGCACAAATCACTGACGTTAAAACACCATGAGCTTTATTGAATTTTATGGGTTTTTTTTCACAAGACCAGAGAATGGCTGAGATTGGAAGGGACCTCTGGAGGTCAATTCGTACAAACTCCCCTGCTCAAGAATGTCCATCTAGAGCGGGTTGTCCAGGACTGCGTCCAGATAGCTGTTGAATATCTCCAAGGATGGAGACTCCACAACCTCTCTGGGGAACCTGTGGCAGTGCTTAGTCACCCCCACAATAAAAAAGTGTTTCCTGATGTTCAGGGGGAATCTCCTGTGTTTCAGTTTATGCCCATGCACTCTTGTTCAGTCCCTGAGAAGAGCCTGGATCAGTCCTCTTTGCTGCATCCCTTCAGATATTTGTACACATGTGTAAGATCATCCCACCCTGCCTCCCCGCTGACCTTTCTCTGCTCCAGACCAAACAGTCCCAGCTCTCTCAGCTTCTCCTCGCATGTCCAATGCTCCAGTCCTTTAGTCGTCTTGGTGACTTTTCACTGGACTTGGTCTGGTATGCCCATGTCTTATACTTCCAAGTGCTTTTCTGCAAAGCTGTTTTGCAGCCAGTTGGTGCCTGGGGTTGCTCCTCCTCAGGTGCAGGACTTTGCACTCCCATTTGTTGAACTACATCAGGTTCCTGTTTTCCTTTATTCTTCTTAAAACAAACTACATTGGGATAACACTCTGGAGAAATACAACCAAAAGGTCAAAACTATCCTAAAGCTTAAACTTCTTGGAGTTTGAAGTACTGTGGCCCTTTGAAAGAGATTAAGGGACTTTAC
This sequence comes from Numenius arquata, assembly GCF_964106895.1. Classification (NCBI taxonomy): domain Eukaryota; kingdom Metazoa; phylum Chordata; class Aves; order Charadriiformes; family Scolopacidae; genus Numenius; species Numenius arquata. Next base: position 85,471,893 of record NC_133576.1, read on the forward strand.
TTTGTAAACTTTGTATGTTTGTGAAATTTTTCTTCAATATTAAATCCATGTTTTCCTCCTACTCTCATCCAAAAGTGAGACTGTTCAAACATGAGCCTAAATAATGAAAAAAATTAAGTAATGGGAAAAGAACCAAAATCCAGTATCTGAAATAGAGCAAATCTTTGCCTATTTCATTTTGTCTTAAACCGATTTTTTTTAAAGAAAAACCTTTACTTTACAAACCTCTGTAGTATTTTTAAAAGTTACTCCATACAGTTTCATTTTGTTTTCCTTACCTCAAAATTTTCAATTTTCTTTTTTACTTTTTGTATGAAGTCATGTGATCATGTTATTGTATCATATAGTGCCACATGACAGCAAGAAAAAAAGACATATTCATCATGTAACAGACTTGCGTCCAATCTTATGAAGGAGAGAGAAGCCATACTACAGATCTTCAGTATTTATGTAAGGAAAGTGGTGGGCAAAATTGTCATATTCTTTCAAATATTCCTTAAAACAACCTAACTCCATGTTCTGACTTCACTGCCTTGATCTAGTAAAGACCAACTCCAAAAATGGACCTCTGTATCTCTGAAAGCATTTTTTCCAACATCTACTCTTACTTGTCTTAGCAAGCAGACTCAATGGAAGATTCAGGAAAATTTGCAAGCAAATCCTTCCAAGTAAACCAAGGAGCAGAGAGGAAGAATTGCCCAGCATCAGCTGTGGCCTTCTGCTAGTACAGAGCTGAGATGCTAAGATCTCATCACAACATTCCTTCCACCACCTCCTTCTTGAGGAAGATGAGTGGTGATGGCCATAAGAACCAGAGGAGCAGAGGAGGGGGGAACATAATCCCAAGGAAAAGAGGCACAGTTACACATGCACACATACTGGGAGTGGGAGTGTAACACTTTAAATTCTATTACTATTGAGAAATTTTTCTCTGATTGTGTTCTTTTCTGTAAATAGACCTTGACTAGCAATAGTTATTTGATTAGACTGGTAAGATTTGTACTAGACTCAATATACTGTTGCCTCTGTGTAAAAGGTGTGTTCCTTCTTTGACCATAACAAAATTTTGCATGCAACACTGCATGTGTTTAAAAGTAATAACAGCCATGAGCTGCCATTCTGCGAAAGGCTGTTAAGTTCACTTTTAAAGAATAATGTTCACATAGGGTTTGAGGTAGACAGGTATTTTTCTATAACTTTTTTTTCAAACACCCACTAAGATGTCGCCCTGCCAAAGCAAACTGAAAACAGATCCTTAACGATGATCTTTATTGGAAGAGGTGATTACCTTTAATTATTTTTATAATTGCAAAGTATTCTAATGTTATTCATCCAAATTCATCCAAAGATGAATTTATATTACATTATTTCAACACCCATATTAATTTCCATATAAATAGCTAGATATCCTTATATTTGGTACTTCTATTTTTGCTAATAAAATTTCACATCATTGTTTTATATCTTTCTTTCCAGCCAGTGTTTCTTATGACTTATTTATCTGCAAATGAGAAATCACATCAAATAAACCATATATGACTAGACAATTTGACTGCACAATTACTGTTATTCTCTCGCTTTAGAGCTCTTACTCCTATAATTTTCTGCACCAACTTGTTCTGGTGCTCATTTATGTTCCATTTCAACTTTTGGAAATATTTTACATGCAACAACGACACTGATTTTAACTTTTTTTTTCTTGCCCAGAAACTCTGAATTTCCCTCACAATGTCTTATTGCCCAAGTATCTGGAAAATTGGCTTTGGGATTCAATACTTGAGATATTTGAAACATTGACCCATCAAGTCAACAAACTAGTTCAGCGTGCGCTTACTTGATATCCCCGTCTAAAAGTAGCAAAATGCAAGCACTAGATTCATCTTTCTTTTGTTAAAATTATACCGTTCACCTAAACCAAAACATTTTGTGAATTTCAGGCAATGTAACTGAGTTAACTCAGAAAGAAAAATATTGAGTGAAGTAAGATTTTTTTTTTAAAGTTGAGATTACTTTGTACTTTGTCATTTCTTTAAAATGCTATTTTAAACATTTTAAAATGCCCCAATTCTTCACAAAATATTTAATTTTAATTGAAATTTTCATTCTGAATCTATCGATTCTAAGATTCATTAAAAATGGGCAGAAAACATACTGTGTGTTCAACTGATACATCCTCCCCTCACCTATTCTGATTTGTCTAATCAACTTTCAAATAAAAGGAAAAGTATAAACTTCACTACGTTAGGGCAGAACAGGACCAGAATTATGTCTTTTGTCTTTAAGGAATGCATGCAAGCAATACTTTAACTTTAATCACCTTTCTATATCTCACTGCTTCCAGTGAGATAAAAATGCATACTTAAGTAATAAACACAGGTACATTCATACCTAGATCTTTTTGTCCCTGTGCAAACCAAAACATCTTTAAGCATCCTCCTTTTCACAACTCCAAAAGCTATCTAGATGTCTATATAAAATAGTCTATATTTATGGGTTAAAAAAAAAAAAAAAAAAAAGAAAAAGAATGCTCATAATATCATCACTATTATTATGATAATATTAAAAATTATTTCCACCCTAGTAAAATATGAAATCTCTATTAATTTCCATTCCATTTTTCATGGAGTGGAAGAATGTCCTCTCCCAGCGATGAAAGAAAAAAAAAAGGCCATCAAAACATTAAAGAAGTAGGCCAGAAAAATATTTTAAATATTTTAATAAATGCTTCCATCAGAAGAAGAAAGTTATTTAATTTGAGAATGCAGTTATTTACATTCATAAGCTGTGATTCTTTGCTGAGTCTCTCTGTGCAAAACAGAGTATTCCCACACAAGAAGTAATGATGCCTGGACATAGTGTCTGGAGCACCTTGAGATGCCTCAAGATATTATGCCTGGCTTCCAGCTGCCTTGCCAGAATGCTGTGTATCTCCAATGTATCTGGGGTTTATCTGTCCATCCCATGATGATGTGGCAGATAATCTAGGGAATTTCAAATGGCCCAAATGGACAACTGATTCTGCCCACTCTTGCTGTATTTTACCTGCATAACACAGAGGTGAAAACATTTATTTGATGTTCTTATACTGAAATCTCCTTTGGAAGATCCTACTTCTCTTGCTGGCTATGTTGAATTTTAGGGAACATCAAGTCCTGCATTAAGTTCCTGGATTAGTCACCAAATGCATCTCTTGGTGCCCACACCAAGCATTAGCTTCAGACAGCAAAAATCTAAATGTAGGTGCCTCCACAGCAAGTGTTTAATATAGTGTCTAATTCAAAACATCCCAACATACCTGAGACATCTTCTGGGAATGGGAAAAACTCCTATTGTATTGACTGAAGATCTGATGGGTCTCACTTTAATTGCTGAAAAACAGTTGCTAAAAAGTAATGCCATTGAGATAACCGAGGATGCATCTTGGATCATACAGGTAATCTCATAGAATTTGGCACAAGCAACTAGATAATTGTCTAATGTTTGTATGTGGGCTTAGATAACTATGATAGGGCAAATGAATCAGTGGATCTGGAGAGCTACTCAGTTTATCCTACTGGATAGCTGAAGAAATGCCAACATCCACAATGATTTTGGCTGGACTGCAAGCACTCTGTTCAACTTCTTTATCACAAGCATCTAGTGTCATTTGAAATGCATTACTGTAATCTCCCTGGCCTCAAACTGTCACATCATAAGAATGTGGGTCTCCAAAATGTCCTGTGTCTTATCTTTCTATTGCAATTAATGGACAAATTCCCTGTCAATTGCAACAACCCTGGATTAAAGTTCTTATGAAAAAGACCAACATAAAACAAAGCAGACTCGTCAATGTCTCTAATAAGTCTTGTGTTATACCTACTACTCTGGTAGATACATTTTGGGTATTCTGGATTTTCTCCAGTGAAACCAGACACTGATGCTTGCATAACTGATTTGTTCCTCCTTTGCTGTTAACAGAAGCTAGCTAGCTAGCTAAAGCACTACTGGCTGTGTTGTTGAAGGAGATGTGTTTTAACAACTAGCATAGTTTCCTCAAACTGCATGATAAAATGTGTTTTCTAGGGAGGAAAAAAAGAATACCAAAAAGCCCCCCCCAAAACACAATCTACCATATTTCTTTGTTGGCCCAGTTGAACAGCTAACTAACATTGCACATTCCTAGATATATTGTCTTTTGCATGCTTTCCAGAAGAATGTTGGCACCACTTCTTTGCAAATTAGTCTTTAAAAAAAGTACAGCCTACACTTGACTCATGGAAAAGAAAACTTCTGAGAGAAGGGAGAAGTTTAGTACATTCTATCTTTTAGCTTGCAATCACAACATCAGCAACTGGAAAAAGGAGATTCTCTCACACTAAAGGGAACCAAGACTTATACTTGCTTATGAAACTGGATAATTTTGTTTTACATGAATTATTCTGCTCTGTCTCCCCTAATTCCCATAGCCTTGTACACATTTCTACTGTATTTCTGCAGTAGAAACTACCTACATAAAATTAATCTTGATGACATCATGTGGAGCTAGTTAGTCAGAACATTTAAGGAGGATAAAGCACTTTAGCCTTAAGGACTCTTAAAATGAGAATCATTTATTCTCTGTTGCCTTCCGCGAAATGGATTCTTGCTGTTAGTAATGTAAAAACCTGCTGCTAAATGTTTTGACTGTACATATTAGCCAGCTGGTGGTTCAGTTCTTACTATTGAGTTGCCCAGAACTGAAATAATTAATTTAGCTAAGAAAAGTATATTGTGTTGTGCCTTTTGGATTTGTGACTGTAATCTGTAACCACCAGGGAGTTTATTTGGAAGTGCAATAATATCGGAGTTGGTAATTTATAATGGGAGAATGGGAGCTCACTGAGAAGAGCTTATGAAGCTTGGAGTTTTTCAAGAATAAGTTGCAGAACTTTTTATAATATGGATGTTGTTAGCAGCTTACAATTGGCTAAAATATTAATCTGTGTTATCCTAATAACCTGGAAGCAAAACCTGTGGATTTGAAAGGTTCCTTTCTAAGCATGGGTATCCTTATTATTGTCTATTCATACCTGTATAACAAGAAATAAATCAAGGCTTACTGCAGTCTGTGGAAAGGCACCTGTTGAGTATTGGACTTGAGTTCTCAACAAAAAGACAACTTAAACCCAAAGACATCCATTGATGCAAATTTGTTTGACTTTTCAGAACATATTTGCTATTTCTGTTAACTTCTGTTCACTCCTTGTGTTACAATAGGCTTCTAAGAAATGTAATACGTCAAGACTACATGATACTCGAAAACTGTTGTCAGGCTAATAGTACTATTCAAATATATTCATTAGTTATTTGATCCAAACAGTGGTTTATATTTTTAGAAGGAATAATAGAAAAGGAGGGGGGAGAGAAAAAGGAGAGAACCATATGATACTGCAGTTCTCCAAAAGATTGCTAGTAAGGAGATGAATATTTGTCATACAATGTTCATTAAGTTAGGCATTGTGTTTGTCTAACTTTATTTTTTTCATTTTGTAAAACTTCCCTTATGGTCCAATGAGACATTTATTCACCTTTCTTCCATAAGGACTTCCTAGAGAATGGATCTTCTCAGATACCTAACGGAGCCAAATGCTGATCCTCCTAGCCTTGAAGAATATGGAAGAACGGGAGGATACTCTCAGACTCTAAGGCTTTTAAAGCCATCTATTGAAGGCTCTGTCTCCTAAATAAAATGTGTCTCTACTTGCAGGAATGGGTGTTTGTCCTGGTGATATATTGATTTTACATTAAAAGGATTTGCATTAGTCAAGTTTGGTGTATGATAGATTCCAGTATTGCAGATAGATGAAGAGTTAAAGAGAGTGGAACATCATATGTCACTGCAAATAGAGAAAGTGAGAAAGCTGTAATGGCATCAAGACTAATCCCTCTGAAACACAGCTGGTTTTGCTGTTGTTATTTTACAACAGTGATGAATTTTATAATTCTGTATTGCTAGAGTTCATGTTTTAATGGCATTTTTCTATTTTTTAAATTCAATGCTAGTCTGTTAACGTACAATTATTCACAGATGTTTAATTACTGTTTACAGATGTAAAACATCACATTTTAGCAACTTGGTTCTCAGTAGTGATCAAAAAGTGTTGTTTTTGAATTACTAAAGCCAGGAAAAAGGTATCGGTAACACTTAGCAGTCTCTTTCAGCCCAGCTGTGTCATGAGCTTAATGAAGTTACTAAATACTACCCTGATTTAAAAATGGCAAATAGAAACTGCCAGGTATGACTGTGAACATCACACTTAATGTGTATCACAACTAATAACAGAATTATAAAATCATTTGTGTTGGAAAAGACCCTTAAGATCATCAAGTCCAACTGTTAACACTGCCAAGTCCAGCACTAAACCATGTCCCTAGGTACCACATCTACATGTCTTTTAAATACCTTCAGAGGTGGTGACTCCACCGCATCCCTGAGCAGCCTGTTTCAATGCTTAATAACCCTGTCAGTGAAGAAATTTTCCCTAATATCCAATCTAAACCTCCCCTGGTGCTACTTGAGGCAGTTTCCTCTTGTTTTATTACTTGTTACTTGGGAGAAGAGACCAACCCTCGCCTCTCTACAACCTCCTTTCTGGTAGGTGTGGAAAGCGACAAGGTCTTCCCTCAGCCTCCTTTTCTCCATGCTAAACAATCCCAGTTTCCTCAGTCACTCCTCTTAAGACTTGTGCTCCAGATCCTTCACCAGCTTTGATGCTCTTATTTGGACGCAGGGAGAATCCTGAAAATAGTACGTTACTTTAATTTTAATATTCCAGAAACAATTATAGAATCAGATTTTTTATGGAACAAGCAAATAAGAAAGAGAGTGGGGCACTACTATTTTATTTCTCTTAGGCAAATCCTCTTGTGGATTCAACAAGCCAGAGCAGTTCTTTCTTTAAATGAAAATGTAAGAAAAAAACCCACAAGCTAAACCAATAAACAAAAGAGGTTTGTCTAGTTCAATGTATTGTCTCCAACAGCAAGTATACAATAGCAGATGTCTAGAATAGGGAAAGTATGTAGTAATACTTAATTGGAGGGAAATTTGGATTAAGACAAGCAGAGGCCTTGAACCATACTGGCAGCCACACCAATAGTAATTTCCTTGATAAATGTCTTATGTGACGACACTGAAAGTTCTTGCTTTTTTTTCTCAAACACAAACCAGAAGCAAACTAAAGAGTTACAGACTTATGTCCTATCTTTCACAATTCACTTTTCATAAATAAAAATGTCTTGAGTAGCATTGCTTTTAGACACATTCAAAATTTTATATTAAAAGATAGATATAGAAGCTGAAGTATAGTTTAAGCGATTATTTATTTTACCTAATAACTGCACTTTGATGCTGAATGAAGTTAGAGATACTCTTGCATTCAGTTTCCAAAATTTACATTTAAATAAAATATACTGTTTTACACTTCATTCAGTATTAAGAAGTGTGTATAATAATATTACCCTTGCAAAAGAAAATTAAATTTTCCTGTGATGGTGTTGAAGGATTTCCATTTATATGTAGATTCTGACTTTTAGCTCAGTGAAAATGCATTCTTTGAAATAAGAGCAGGAAAATAAATATTGCTTTAAAAAAAAAAAAAAAAAGTCTCAGGAAGAAAAGACTTTAGCTCTAATCAAGCATGAATTACTTTCCTACTGATTAGCAACCCCACCTTCTCAAGAGGATTTCTTTTATTGCTGTTTCTTTTACTGACATGCAAAAATGCCTCAGTACATCCAAATTGTCTTCTCCTCATTACTTTCCTTCTGCCTTATCACTATTGCTTATTCCTCTAAGCTATATATCCTCCTGACCTCTAATGTACTTTGAGAATGTACTTTACTCTCTCCATATTTAAAAATGTTATCTAATTTTTCCCTCATCCTCCACAATATAGCAGTAGGTAAAATGTCCCTGGCCGTTCCAGCTCTTGACTGTAGCCTAGACAACTCCGGCTTTGATTCACTGAAACATCCTCATCATCTGACTTCTTGGTACTCATGTAAGCAGACATCAGTGGAAAATATCACACCTTTTGTGCTCACCAATTCAAAATATAAATGTCAATCAACTTCTACAGTACCCTGTCTGCCACGCACTGGTAAAGAGACCTGCTGCGTTTGGAGCTGCTGTGTCTTTTCTTTTGTCATTTGATCACAGAAACACTGCCTTTTCCATTTCTCTTAAAGAAAACCCTCATTCCTAGGTTTCCAGTCTTTATCTCCTTGCCTTAGCTTTATTCTGCACTTGAAAAAGCTGATGGCTCAGTTCAGTTATCCGTGTAGAAGGGTCTGGTACCATTTGAGGTGTTTTACGGTATGCAAGATGTCCTCACAGAGCTAACAAACCTGGCATACCACCCCTTGGTCAACCGTCCCCTTTTGAAAGGGCAGCTGAAGGCCAGGCAGGATAACTGGGGGAATTCCATAGGGCACTAGGGGTATTTAGGAGGAAATTTTGCTCACAAGCAGGCATTCAGCATGTGTATCAGTTGTTAAAATATAAGGGTATGGTATTATTTTGAACACTGAGAGATGGGTCCTCTTGGCGTCCAGCTGCCCCTCCACGTCTCCCACACATACTTTATCATATTTGCCAAACCTGTGCATGAGTCTTGGGAACCCTGAAACATCTCAAATGGCAAACATGTCTATTTTTAGGTGAGTGAATATCCCCCTTGTAATTTGGTATGCGCAATCTGGAGGTGGAATACCACACAGAGATTCTGAAAGAACAAAAGCTAACCACAGGCACATTTTTGCCAACAAAATATTTTAAACATATTTGATTAACTTTGATAATAATTTAGAATAACATAAAACAGTAGATAACAAGAAAATGTAATTAGAATGTATAGTTAATAAATCCACATTTTCATAAAAAACCCCATCTTTTGGTTTAAGGCCAAGCAACTTAAATTTCCAATATATTAATAACAATTTTTAGAAACAAAAGCAGTACTTTTGAGGGTCAAATGAGTTAAAATATCTTATGCTTGTTTTCAATTTTATTATGACAAAAACCTGTTATGTTAATTTTGGAGAAGACAGGTAATCAATAAACTCCTCTAACCCTGTAATCACAAAGGGATAAGTGGTGAATATAATCATAGGTAAACATATTATCCCTGCCCTTGAGCAAATTTTGCTTCCTTATAAATTTAATTCATTCTTCATCAGTATATCATTCTTTCTGAAGGCAAACAATCACATGTGATGCCATAGTGAGCCACATAAAGCAGCCTAAGACTGACCATTATGAGATATTACTGGGATATGTTCACAAGAAAGTCTAATAGCAGAAGTTTGACGTGCAAGTACAAATTTTTGAAAAGTCCAAACTCTTCTTTACCCATGGTGAATACGCTGGGAAGACATTTTGGCTGAAGGAAGAAACAATGTAGTGATTTGTTGTTAATTACATTTTGATATATTGAAAAGAAAAAAGTGAGGCCTGAGAGACCAGGGTCAAGAGTTTTCATTCTGCTTTTCAAGGGGAAAGAAACAAAAGTACCACTTTCAAAAATATGCTAAAACCCCCATTTGCGTGTCCTGCAAAGGAACACCTGACTGTGGTTAAACAACAGCTTCTAGTAAAATTACTTACAACAGTATGTAATAGCCAGAAAGGGAAGGGAAAATGGGCTTCAGACTGGGGTGTTAGTTAAAGCTCCTCAGCTATTTAAGAAGTGGTAAGGAAACAACATCTCGGTTAACTGAAGTTGCAACATCTTTGTTATAAAGACTGACTTATCACTTTGCCTATTATAAAATACTCACTCATCACTTTGTCTATTACAGTGTGAACTTTGAAATATTCAGTGTCTGTTCTGGAGCACAAAGATTGTGTGGCATTGTCCTGCCATTTCCACAATGCAGACCACCCTTACAATGAACGAGGAAGCCCTCCTAGACAAATGGGCTGGAGAAACCACGATAATAATGTTTAAACCCTGCAACACTTGCCACAACCACTGCTTGGGGGCATCACATTTGACTGAAGCAGAAAAGTTAAAATACCATAGAACAGGCTTACTCTGTGGATTTTACAGGCTCAGTTGTACATGAAAAAAAACCCACAAATCAGAAATTATTAATCTAGGCAACACTACCATGCGGAAGAGAGAGATGGACATGGATTCATGCATGCACGTTGCGGTTAGGGACTCAGTGAAGAGGGAATTTTTTTCTGCATTGAAAATCAAAGACAATATGGATGTAGACACTTCCTGAGTATCCAAAAACAAAATATGGGGCTAACCCAAATATACAATGGTATCTTTGTTCCTGAGAAAGATACAGTTCAAATATGGCTCATCCAGCATTACTCTAGAGCAGCATTACAGTATTACTTTCTTTCTGCTGGCACACCCAAACTTTTTGATCAAGTAACCAAGTGTAAAATAAAGAGTCTTGTGGCAGGATGAGTAACATCAGACCTTTAATCCTGATATCTCAGTGAGACAAACAGGAATGGGACATTGAGAAAGTTGTCTTCTCAGAGGTAAATTATTACCATTTCCTAAAAATGTTGAGAATTTTTCTATTATGCGAGATTGTCTTTTATTTTCTGTGACTTGCAGTTGTCTCTGACTGTGCTGCTCACATGAAATTCATAAAAGATAGAAAAAAATTGCTTTTATCAGGCTGTTTTGTAAAATGCAATGTGAAGAGAGATAGAAGTTTCTCCTTCACATTTAGCTTTGTTTACACTGTCACTGAAAGTGACTTTAATTTCAGTGACCTAAAACATACAATAACTTGCAGACTAAGAATTGCTCCAAGTGTACCTTTTCAATTCTATACTTTTCAATATAAGTGAAAGACAAATGTGTCTGCATTTGTGAAATATTACTTAATAATATACATGTTTATCCTCACATATGCATGCAAATTGCTTAGTCTGCATTTTTTGGTACAAGAAAGATTATCAAAGGATGAAAACATGCCTGTGATATGAAAGGAGAAAAAAATTTGGTCACCAAATTAATAAACAAATTTTAGGTCAATGTTTCCTCTTTTAAATCATAGTTTTAATGAAATCTGGAAGAGTAGGAAACCTGATACCTGATGATTTTACATCTCTAAAGCAGATGGCTTCATTATCGCTTGCAATTGGAAAAGCTCATCTTGTAAGAGTCATCAGAGATTTCATGAATATCTGGAAATAAAAAAATTGGCGGTTTGCTGCTATGTCTATAAAATTAGCCTAATATTGATTTTCTGGTGCATTAAAATCCAAAGTGAGTCAAGTTTCAATCTGAGAAGTCCAAAAATAGTGCTACAGCATTGGCTACTTTATTGCAAATCAAAATATTCTAATTATATTTCCCATGTATTTGGATTCCTCAATGTCCTCAGTCACATATAAGGAGAATGTAAGTGTCTGAAGTCAATGCATTTATTACTATAGTCCAGCTGTGATAAAGAGCCATAAAAATCTCATTGGCTGTATATTGCTATACTTAAAACATAGCAGAAGCATTTTGTGCCAGCCAGTAACATTATAATATTTCTCAGATTGGGGAACATTGATGGTGTTCAACATAACAGAAGCCAATAAGTTAACTGGAATGTAAAAGAAGGAAAAGAAATAACCAGAAAAAAAAAAAAAAATCTATTCTGTTTCTGTTGGGTAATATCTGCATCTGCAAATCGAACACTGAGGTACCCAGTACTGCAATCCTTGGATCATTTTTGTGAGTGTGAAAAGTGATTTCAGTGCCTGAAATCTTCTGATACATGCACACACAAGCTGCTGCACGAACAGGAGGGGAGTAATGTCACCATACATTGTGTCTGTAAATTAAAAGCTTAAAAATATGGGGAAACACAGAAGCCCACACAGAAATTTAGGTAGAGGAATGTGAATATGGAAGGATTGACAAGTCCTTAAAACATAAGAAGGAATAACTCCTATTACCATGGGATAATGGCAGCATTGTTCTTTCTGGCTGTGATCACTGATTTATTGTGATATCATCTTACCTAACTTTAGATACCTGTGACATGCATCTGAGAGGCTTAATCTTCATTTCTTCTGTAGACAACAGAGAAAAGGAGCAACATATAAGATGTATTCATCTAACCTATTCCAAAGTAGGAAATATGTTGTGCCCTGAGAGTTCCTATTTCTTTCCACTGACTATCAAGGGAGTTGACACAATTTGCTCAGGTGAAGTCATCCATGCGCTGGCTGACATCCCCATTCAAAAAAGAGAGAGGGAGAGAGAAAGAGACAGAGAGGTACCAAAGATGCAGAGCACAAGGAACCAAGCTAAAAGGTAAAGGCCTAGTATCGAGAGGGTGACCTTTAATATTTAAGTCCTATGTAAAGAAGGAGAACCATCAGGAACTGGGAACAACAGTAACCAACCAACATAAATATCTCAATTAACAGAAAGTGAGAGGGCAGTGTTTGAAATGCTAGTGGAAAAAGTACTGCCACATTGACATCAGGACATAATTCAGAACACAACAAGGTGATGAATAGATTTAATTACCGAAGGCAGAGAGGAAAATACTCTGAATAACTATATTACCAAGCCTGAGGAAAGCAAGAAAAGAGAGGTATAAATGTGCACAGAGCACTGAAGCTAGTATACAACAGGAAGGGAAACTTCCCCATCTTTCTGCATAAGGCTAACTCTTCTGGGCCCATACAGCTCTGCTACATATTTGGTTGAGAATATCCTGCTTTCTTTTTAAAATATACAACATTTGCTTGTTGCTCCTATTTAAGATTTTAAAATCTTTAAAGTATCTGAAGTTTTTGTTGTTCTGGCTACTCCAGATATTGCCACCAGCCAAACCAGAGAATCTCGGAAATGCTGTTTGGAAGGGACCTCTGGAGGTCATTTAATCCAACTTCCCACTCAAAGTATGGCCAACTGGGGCATTGTCTAGCCAGACCAGGAAAACCACCATGGATGGAGGTCTCACAGCCTCTCTGGAGAACCTACACTAGGGCTGTGCTGCCTCCTAGAGATTGTTTTTTTTACCTGAAGCTTTCAAGCTACAATTTGTGGCCATTGTCCTTTGTTATATCATCTCAGACTTCTGAAGAGAGTTTGGTTCTAGTATGTTTGGCACTAGATATCCTTTAAGGAATTATAAGCAGCTATTCTAACTCCCTTTTCCTCCTATTTGTCAGACTAAACAAACCAAATTCTCTCTGATTTTCTTTATATAACATGTACTATAGATCCCTGACCACTCTGCAACTCTCTACTGGACCGTCTCCTGTTTCTCCACACCTCTTTTGAAGTGGGAACCTAAAATGGACGCAATATTCTAGATGTGGCCTCAGCAGCACCAAGTAAAGCAGGGTTATAGTTTCTCTCCACTGGCTATGCTCCTCATATATCCCAGTACGCGTGTTTGTTGCAATAAGGGAAAAAGCAAACTGTTCATATTCAGCCTGGCATCTACATTGACCCCTAGGTCCCTTCAGTAGGGCTAATTCTCAGGCAATTGCTTCCCAGCCTGCAGGTGGCTTGTAATTGCCAGGTGCAGAGCTTTTGCCATCTCCTCATTCGACTTCATAAGGCTCCTGTTGACTCAATCCTCAAGTTAATCCAGGTTTGCCTTGATAAACCTTTGGACCGAAACTCACATTCCTCACGTCAGCCATTTCCCCTAACGTTGTGCCATGTAAAAAGTTTGTTCTGTGTCACCACTGAGGTCACAGATGATGCCGCTGAACACTATGGGCCCCAGCACTCATCCCCTAGTGTGCTGGGTACACTCTCTTCAGCAGCTGCCTACTGGACATCTAGTCACTGATCACTGCCCTTTGAGCCTAACAGCCCAGACAATTTTCTACCCACATAGCAGTCAGATTAAGCAGCCGGGGTCTCCTCAGCTACCAAATGAGAACACTGTGGGAGATGGTGTCAAAAGCCTTACCAAAGTCAAGGTATATTACCTCCACCGCTCTTCTCTGATCTGCAGAGCCAGTCATTTTGTTGGAGAGGCAATCATGTTGTTCAAGCATGATTTGCCCTTGAATGCCTGCCGTGAACGCTCGCAGTGCCTGAATGCAGCTGGCCTCACAGTCTTTTAATTTTAACACCTGCAAACTGACAGTGTCAGTCCTGCAAGGCTGTTGAACCCCAAGCTGATGTTGAAACGACACAGCCAGCACCTGCTGCACTTCAGGACATCACAGATTTGTATTCATTTTTTCAGAGCGCTGTTTCTAGGGATGGCAATAGACGATCATACTTGCAAATTAACAAGCAATAATAGAAATATTCAATTCCTAAATACCTCTACATCTCATTCTTTGGGGGTATCTCTTATTTCCCAAATCAAACCTTAAACTAAATCAAATTAACTTGAAACTACTGAGCAATAAACAGAGAAAGTGTTTTCAGAGTCATTCAGATGGTCTAAGCATTAGTTACGAGACATCAGATTAAAAGCATTCCTTACTGCAATCTTATGTGAATAAATGATAACATCTATTCATGTTTACAAGGGTGTACAGCTATACACAATACATGTACATCTTAGACAGGTTTCCAGGTCATGTAAAGAAATATTCACAGTAGCTACTATTTTTGTCAATACCATAGTCTCTATTAAGATATCCCACATGCAGCATTTTCAAATACAGGTTTCATTGTTTCCATTTGAAATAGCATGTTTTGAAATCATGGCAGGGCTGCCTTATCAGACACGCGTTTCTGTCTTTCAGAGGCAAAGACAAACAGATCAGTTACTGAGCAGTAAAGGTCAAAGCATAAATCAATCATTTCACTAATAAGCTATCTTCAAGCAATAGCTGTATAAGGAATAGAGGAACATTTAGCTTGGCATTCTCTGCACAGATATTTCAAGAGAAAAGGCTCAAGATGACATCCTGATTCCCATCAGTCCTCTGAGAACAGAGCTTTAAGATGTTGGACAGCTGAGAGTGAAGTGCTGTAGCAGGCAGGTGCTGGGCCAGCCAGCAAACTAATTACATGCATCGTATGCCGTCAGTTGAAGGAATGGACATCTAAGTGTATTTGTAGCGTTTGCAAACAAATCTCCCATCATCTTGTCATCTGTTGAAGACATAGAATGCGTCTCTTTTTCCAGCTTTCTGGTTGTTTGTTTTTTTTCTTCCTAAATACTTCTGACCATAAGACTATGCTAAATACACCTGTGCTTTTGCCTCTGGACTCACTTCCGGTCCTGAGGCAACGCAATGGTTAGTTTCTCCTTTTCTATTCTGTTTCACTTGTACATATTTTTGTTTGCTTGTTTGTCTGTTTGTTTTTTTACTGGTATGCTGACATTCTAGGTAGGCAGTCACAACTATATATATCACATGAAGTAAACAGTGATTGTAACAGTTAATTTTATCAGAGAGCATCCTTATAATTCAAACACCATTATTTAGCAACAGCTGCCACTTTCCAATACCTGTGATATCATAACACGTTCCTGGAGGACAAGTAATGTGGCATAGCCAGAGAGGAGGAAAAAAGAGTAAAAGCCAAAAGGTGCCACAAAATGAATTTGCACTTTACTTAGGGCACGTGTTTTTAAGCAATACCCTTCTTCCTCTTCTCAAAGTTATGAGCAGAGCTGGCTCTCGGAAATCATCACATGCCAGAAGAAAGCAGCATAAAATCTCTCTCCAGCCTTAAAGGCAGCATTGTCCTGCCTTTATGAAGAAGACATCATCTGAAGAGGAGGAATAAGTAGCTATCACTGAGCTGTACAGTTGTTCACTGTAACATATGACATGCTCTAGGTGGACCTGCTTTGGCAGGGCGGGTTGGACTAGATGATCTCCAGAGGTCCCTTCCAACTCCATATCATTCTGTGATTCTATGAGGATAACTTTAGTTTTCCAGTTCTGTATAGAAATATGGTAAATATAAAGTATTTGGCACCTGAAAAAAAATTTCTAATAGAGAAACTCTATTCCAAGTCTTTAACTACAGAGCCTATAGTCAGGAGGTTCTGCTTAACAGCTAAGAAGTGCTGCAAAATATGTTGAAGTTTAATATTCATGATGTATAGTTAGCTCACTACAGAATGATGCCTTGGCACCTTGGACAAAATTTACTGGCTGAAATCAAAACCCAGCCAGGCCTAGTGAAATAACGTATTTATTTGTTGTTCATTTTGGAGAAAATTTGAGGAAGTCACGGAGGAGTAGTTATTTAATGTTTTAGAGATATACTAGGAACCTTAATACCCACTGAGAGACAGAAAATGCAGTGGTCAATGCTGTAGTTGTACTCACAGAAACAATTTTAGTGCCAACCAAACT
Organism: Numenius arquata; assembly: GCF_964106895.1. Classification (NCBI taxonomy): domain Eukaryota; kingdom Metazoa; phylum Chordata; class Aves; order Charadriiformes; family Scolopacidae; genus Numenius; species Numenius arquata. Next base: position 85,488,184 of record NC_133576.1, read on the forward strand.
TAAATATTTTTATGAACACTGAATCTAAGAAGGTCACAAGATCTGGTAACAGATCTGAAGAAAAAAGCTTGCTTTGTTTGAAAAATAGTTGGGGTTCAGGGATCCACACTGTGGGAAACTGGCATGGAGTTGCACAGCAGAAATTTGATACAATGTGAGCACTGTTGTTTTGAAAGATCAATGATGAGAGGAGGTTATAGCAGAATTTCAGCACTTTAATTAGTTACATTAGTAGTATATCCCAAAGAGCTTGTGTCAGATAAAAATGGGTGTTCTTTTCAAATGAATCATCTATTAATCATGTGGAAGAAGGAGTAAACAGCACAGTAGTTAAATGTGCAGATGATTCCAAAATGGGAGGTGTTGCAACGACTAATATAGAGGTAAGACAAAAAGCCTGTAGTGACTGAAAATAAAAATTGGCAATCAGTAGTGAAGTAGGTTCTATCTAGAAAAATACAAGTGAATGCATTTAAGACAAATAAGAAAAAAATTAAACAGGAATACCTGTAGAAAAGCTATTTGAGGGTAATAAATGTGAATGTGAATGTATAACACAGTCTTGCAGCAAGGAAAAAAAAGAGTTTCATTTCATAGGGCAAAGGATAATTTAAATGAGAAAACCCTTCTATGGCAACATGGTACACTCATAGAATATTGTGTATTGGTCTAAACACTTCTCTATCAAAAACCCGAACTGAAAGGAATTTACAAAAAATTAATAAAACTGACTATGAGATAAAAATAAACTTAGGAGAGAAAAGCAAAAGAATTCTTGTTTGGATTAATGAAAGTCAAGAAAAACTGTAACTTTCCCTAAAAAAATTATGGCAATAACATCAAGAAAGGTGGGCTATGTCTAAGAGTCCGAGACAGTGTAGATGAAAAGCAGCCTCTGTTCCATTTGCGATTATATCACTATCAAATTGTGTGACCTCAGGAAAGTCAGATTGCCTTTATGTGCCTCAAAATTTCTTCACCATATTTATAGGTATATGAATATTATAAGAATATTTTCTTAGTTCACAGATAAGTTGCAAAACTAATTAATGAATCTTGATTTAAATTGTTTTTAAAAATTAAGAGAAAATATAAATAGTAGAAAATACATGGTGTGAAAAACAAACTATGTCTGTGATACTTTCACATACAGAAGAACGATCAAGATCTGGACAAGTTAAACTGCTTGAAAGAATGAGTTAGCATCATTGTGATTCAAAGGGTTAGGAATATGTGATTTACATTCTCATTTAACACCTATGATTTCCATCTCTGTGATTCTGGGACAATGATCCTTTGTATATTCATCCCCCTATGAATAATATGTGTGAACTCTTTCTATGTGGCTAGAATTCTGTATTTGGTTAAAATATGACAATGTAGGACAACTCTGCAAAATCTGACTACAAATTTTCTTTTCTGCAAAGTGTCTTGAGTCTAATTTCAGAAATGTTTGAAGCAGATGCAGATTTGAAAACAATCCCTGTCATCTGGAGAACGAATATGCAATTCATAATTGTATTTTTCGGTCATGGGTGGGGAGTGGATAATATTTTTCAGACCATGTTGATTTATCTACTAAATTCTAATTGCTAAATCTGTTTTCAGCCTTTCTTCATATCTTACCTAAGAAGACATGTCAACTTTAACAGGAAAGCCTGACAATCCATAAGCATGTTCTCTGTTCAACAGTTAAAATACGACAGAGAGATTGACATCAGCATCAGAAAAAGTTCCACTTATTATCTGTGTGACTAATCTAGAATCATGCTTTCACAAGGAATACGGTCTTAGAAGTGCTCTACTCCCTAGACATTTCTAAATCATCCCCCAAATTCCTTCCCATGGTACTGAACTCAGAAACGAAACCAGATTATTTTCTTTCCCCTAGTCATACAAACTGGGATCATTACTGCAAACTTTAAGCTGCCCTGGCTTACTTAATAATTAAGTTGACAAACTCAGGAAAATGAAACTTATTTGGAAGATAACCTTCCTCCAAGAAGAAACAGTATAGTAATGTATAAATGGTAATGTTTCCGGGATAGAAAAGTTGTCATCCACCTTTATTATTTAATGTACAAATAACACTATCATCTTATGTGGGCTGTTTCCATTGTAAAGCACAGTACATCTAGGTAAATCCTAGATCTATTTCCTGAAAGGACTTGAGGTCAATGCCCCAGCACTATATAAATGTGATACTCCATTAACTCACACATGTTTTGCAAACAGAAGCTGAGAAGAAACCTTTTAGCTGTTGCAGAATTTGCTGAACTTGTTTGTAGATGGTCTATTAGCGAATTTGATAGTGTGCTGTTTCACTAGGTAGTCTAATAAAGTCTTTTAAATAGACTAAGTGGTAAGGCATTGGTGGGAGCAGGGTCTAGTCCTATTCTGTGAGTTTGAAATCTGCATTGGTACTTTGATGCTTTTATGTCACAGCTGAAAATAAGCAGACAGCCAAGCACTAAGTTACTGAGCTCCTCCTCAAAATATCCACCTCTTGTTACTCTCTCGACAGTATTTTGTTCTTATCTCCAAGAGTTACTTGCCGTACTACATGGCCAGACCATTGAATTTTCACCTCTCTCTCTCTTTCTATCCGTTCATTCCCTTTTTTTATCTGAAGAAACCACAGCACATTTTTGCTGATTTAACAAGCTAAACCAGTTCAGTTGATTTAAAGTTGGGTGATGCTATGCATGACTATCACAGTAAGGTGACCTTGTCGTTGATCCTAAACTTTGACATCTAAAATTTTTGAATGAGTTTAGCTATAACCAGCTAAACATGTTCATCATAGTAATGAAAACAATTTCAAGTGAGAAGGATACGTAAAGTCTGAGCAGCAACAGGAGATTTTAAAAAAGACAGAAGGAAAGAACCCACACCTGAGAACACTGAGGTCTTGAGATCCTGTATTCAAGTTGCATGTAAGAAAAACAAAGGTCATTCATTCAAATATGAGTAACTTCAAGCAGTATCTTTTAAATCTTTGCAAGCAGAAGAAATTTAAGTAATTTAATTTTTTCCCTTTTTCTTTTTTTAATAAAAAAAAATTCTTTTAAATTATTTTTAATATTTTTATCTAAAAATATACTTGTTACAAAGATGCTTTGTTTAGACTTTTATCTGTGCACTCTATAGCCATCAGAAAATTATCTTGCTACCAGTATGTCTAGTAATGGTACAACACTTAGAATGCAAGATTGATATTCATCTCCTTACATAAAAAAACCAACCAAACAAAAAAAATTCTGTAAGCCACAAGGAACAATACTGAGCAAGCAACAAACAAGAAATAACACATGTCCACAATATTAACTTTTTAAATTCACATGGGCATGAACAGTACTGCACAAACTCACAAACAATATTATCACCTGGGTCTCAGTTTGAGACCTGCCAAAAGAATGTCCAGGGATACCTTCTTTTGCACAACTATAGCACTTCGTTAAGGATGCATAAAAGTAAATGGTCACTGTGTCTGTGATTTTTCTTCCTAATGCTGTATTGGTATTCCAGAGATTACATAAAAAGCCTCTCACACCATTGCTAGTCCTAACTTAAATATGGATTATAGCTTTCCTGGGTATGCTTAAAGTAGCAGAAATCATAGAATCATAGAATCATAGAATTGTCCAGGTTGGAAGGGACCTTTAAGATCATCTAGTCTAACCAATAAATAAATACAACATAGATTATTGATAAGGGCATTGCCAGTCTGCATAGTAACACATTTTCTATTTAGGAAATTTGTAAAAATTAGCATTAGAGAAGCTAATTAAAGAGATTAAGACATTTAGAAATTTTAGTCAAATCAGGAAACTGCTATTGTTTTTATGCTGTGTTAAGATTGTTTCCTTTCAAGCTGTGCATTTGAAGGCCTAATTACAGATACTCCTTGCATTCTGAAGTCTCTTTCAAGTTGAAGAGGAAAAGTCAGTGCTGGGAGGAGGGCAGATTTACATTCTACAAAATATTCAACAACAACAAAAACTTCCTGCTGGTAAACAGTCCTCAAGTAACAGCTGCTTTCTCCTGCTCATACCTTTAGATGATTTGCCAGATCCTGCAACCTTTGACAAGCAAATCCATTGACTGCAATGGCAATAAAGCCCTGTGGATTGCCCAGTGAGAGACCTTTGCTGAGGTGTCTTTCCTTGGGCCACCAGGTTTCAATGCTTATCCATCCTTTCTTGGGACTAAGCCCACCACAAGAGCATAGTCAGTTCTGATCTGCCCTTCTCTCACCTCTAATCTTCCTTTCCTCTTCCATATCACTCTTCTTCCATGTGCCTCTTCAGAAACAGATGAACAAAACCATTTCCTCCTAGGCAAACCACTACAACAGGGATAACGTTCCAGCGAGCAACCTACTGATGCGTAAGTAGAAAACCAGATCACGCTAGAGAAACACACCTCTCAGCAATGTAACTACATAAATCACGAGCATAGCCCAGGTGAAGGTGAGGATAAGGAGTTTTATTTCAAAGCGCTTTTTTAAAAATGCTTTGGCTTGCTGCATTTTATCTTATGCATTAGCTGGAAATGCAATTGATCCCCATGCAAAGGGCTGGCATTAAGCCTGCGTATATTTAGGTCCAGCACATACTTGTCCTTGGGCTAAGAACTGAACAGGGATTTTCCTAGTCATGGATTTCAGTGCATATGAAAGAAAGCGGTTCAAAAAACCAGTCACTTTAAGGAAGAGAATATAGGAATGTAAGATGCCAGAAAATCCAAATAAATCCCTATGCTTTTAGGCTTTCCTGTGAACAGTTAAGCATGATATTATCCTGGCAAGAACAGTATTGTCTCTCTGGCTCTGCTGGTCAATTATTACTTTGAACTAACACTGGTCTCTTTTTTCCTTTTCAAGAACTATGTAAAATCAGAGAAAAGTAGAATTCGGGTATACTCAGAGTCCTCAGACCAGCCATACTTTCCTTCCATACAGAACCATTATTAAAAGGCCATTTGAAAATGTTTTTCTGTTTCTCTTCCACTTTCCAAAGCTTCTCATATTTTCATGACATTTTGCTTTGGCATAAAACGAAATACCTATAAAAGAGTGCACAGATCTAATAAGGCAGGTCCTGATCCAATGATCACATGTATACAGAGATTACATAACACTGAAACTGTTAAAAAAATTAAAGATATGCCCATAGTTATTCAAGGAGTGCAATACTGTGACTAGAAACTGAGGGGAAGAAAAGACTGTTGTAGGGCAATTTCCAGTATGAGCTGTATAAATTCTTAATTTAAATTTCCTTAATGATCACTTGATATTTAACATCTCATTTTTATTTAACAGAGAAGCTGTCACGTAGGGATTCCTGTCCTGCAAGGCATTTTATTTTATCCCTATCTTTAATTATGCCACCATACAACTTGCTTGAGAAGATAGTGTCTGGCAGTGGACTGCTGAAAAAAATATAATACACTAAAATAACTTCAGCTTGGATACAAGCTTCCACAGAATACTAATTTATTTGTTTCAGTCCACTTATTGGCATTTGGAGATATATTTATGTCCAGGGTAAACAGTGTGATGTAGACATGGATTGATTGATATTTAAATAGTACAACTGTGTATCTGCTAAATAATATCTTTAAGTCAATAGAATGAACAGAATGAAACTGAATCTTTACAATGTCTTAATAATTGGTATTGATAAAATTATGGCTATGCCAAAACATTAGAAGAGTAGTTAAGCCAAAACATTAGAAGAGTGGTTAAGGAGGAATGTGTTGGAGGACTCCATTTATTAATGATGTTTTGAGAACAAATCCCAGGAAGCATGCTAGAGCCAGAGATGTGTGATTTTGGGCACACCTCAATAACCTATTTGGAAAACTGTTACTAGCATCACTAAACTCTCCATTTCATCTTTCCTGTCTCCAAACAGTTCTCATGCTGCTGTGATTTTTCAGGCATGGCACTTCAGGCTCCACACTGGCCCAGAAAAATGCCACATGTGGTATAGCCTGCACTATAGAAATGGGGAGTAGTTAAGAAGGTTGGTTGATTTAGCAGCATCTTGCCTCTGTCTGAAATGTCGCCATTCCCATTGATTGCATTGCTAGAAGAAGAGTCTAAAAAGTAAACTCCAAGAATTATCAGAAATAAACTCCAAGAATGTGGCAAAACTGGACCATGTGGTAATGTAATGAACCTCACTACAGGTGGGATTTTCACTGGTTCAAGTTTACAGCTAACAGTAACATACAACAAGAATCTCTTCTCCTACTGTTATAAATTAGATGAGAATGATCAAGCCTGTATACCTTTACTTAGACTTAAAATCCAATGCGTGAATAAATATATCAGATCTTTTAGGGCTGAATACAAACATGATTGCAAGTCCACAGTGGCCTTTTAAAATATCAGATCATGTATGTTTTGGTACCGAAATAGGAAGCCGAATCTGAAAGATAGACTACATATAGGAAAAAGATGGCATCTGGGCATCATACTAAAAACAAGACTAATTTCACATCTGTATCTCTCCACTAGCTGTAGCTGTGTTCACTAGGCAGCAGATCCCAGCAAGCTGGGTTTGGGTACAGCCCAAAACCAACCCTGAGATATCTGAGACTCTGGGATCTACTCCTCATAGCCTACAAGTATATTCCGCTCATGACCAGTATTGAAACTTCATTAGGCACCAGAGAAGGTGAGACAGGCTTCCCCTGCAAGTTATTTAATAAGCTTAAATGAATATGTTATTTACTTGTAAGAGTGTCAGGAAAGTTATGAAGATATATACAACACCAGACACTGAAAAACTGCTACTTTCCAGGGAGTGTTTGAGATTTGCTTGTAAAGCTGATCAAAGTGTTAACATCAGAAACTTGTAAAAATTAAAAATATAGTGCTGATGCTTCATAGAATTTCACTGTGCCATAAAATACAAATATGCCATAAAATATATATATATAAAATACATAATATATATAAAAATAATTTGTTTCCTCATTTTTAAATCCAAATGTTGGATTTTTCAGTTGAAAAGAACCTTTAGCATTCATTTGAAATCCTTAAAAATATTTGAATTTACTGAAAGTCAGAAGTAAATCTGGATAGCATTTTGTTGACATGAAAAGACATATTTCAACTTCAAATCTTGCTTCTTGTTTTGTGTGGCAATTGAAACAAAGTGTTTTCTTCAAGCCACAGCTTCCAGCTTTTGAAAATTAAACAGTCATTATTTGCTTAGTCTGAATAGTTAATTGCCCTTAGAAAATAGTAAATTTCCTAGTCTGTATTCCTTCACAGACAAGCTTGTATTTTTCCTCTCTGGAGATTTTACATGCTCCAAAAACTAGTTCACATCAAGCAGAGATCATCTCATCTTCCAGTAGTTACTCCATGGTGCTACCAAATTGATTCAAATTTATACAACTATGTATAAATTGATGCCTTCCTTAAGCTGCATACCCCTATGAAAATGCTTCAATGTGAGAAGAAGGAAAAAGCAGGTAGCAACAGAATTCATTTCCTCAGAGCAGTTTTAGTACGAGCTTAGTCAAGCTGCTCTTATCAGAGTAAAAAAAAAATCGCATACATTGTACCCACTCACTGAAGTTAGTACTCAACAACTAACTCCTGTTTCCTTTTTTTGGCCATAATCTTGCTGAGATTTCATTGACTGAAAATGTCCTACATTACTGAAATGAGCTGTTTTCACCTCCTTCCTGCTTCACATATGTCTGATGTTTTCACTACGAATGTGGCCCTTCAAGAGCAAGGACAGCCTTTTAGCTGTGTGTTAATTCTCCAACTCAGAAATAGCAAATGACTTCTAGATGCTCCCATGACACCACATTAAGTATCAATTCACAGTAAATAATTTCAGTAAATAATGTTAAATTTATAACCTGACATATATTAAAGAAGATATATTTCAGGCCTTAAGGCTTGTTGTTCATTTTATTAAAATTCTCAGTGTATCTTCAAAGCACACTTGAAGTAGCAATGGTGTCCACCATCTGTCTCTCCACTAATATGAAGACTATCTTCCACAAAAGCTGCATCAAGTTACCCACCTAAGATTGCTCTTGTAAGATATATACTGTTCTTTACATTGTTGTAGTCATAATAGATAGTTCATGGCACAGTATTTTTGGTCCTACCTCTCTCTCCTTTTCCCAGCTAATCTCCTGTTTTATGCATTGCCCTTACAATATCACTGCTGTTAATGATGGGCAACTGACCTGGACATTGCTGAAACATTAGTCTGACATTTCACTGATGTATCATCCTGAATGCATGAAGCACACAGGTTACAACTAGAAGAAGATGAGAGGTTTTTTCTGATAAAGCTTGTAAATGAATCTATACATACTCCAGAGTAAACCGAGCATGTGATGTATATACAATAAACACATTAAGTAAAACCATTTCAGTATAATTTCAAAAAGATGGGAAATTTGAAAATAAAGATCCCAGTTTATGTAAAATTCCCAAGAAGTGAAAGAGTGGGTACTGTATCAGTAATAGGCAAAAAAAGAATCCATCAAAAAATTTATGGAGAATCAGTGAAATTTAGTGTTCCAATATATTTAGGAAAATCGAAATATTTCAACTATATAAGTGCCTCTATCTATTGAGTTATATATTTTTTTTAAGTCCCAAGATTTGAGAAAGAATATCTCAATGCTCATGCACAGTACCAACAAGCAAGAAATCCTGCAATATGGATAATCGAGTAGGACTTGCATCTTGATGATCTCCTTTTTCTTTTGTCTGTAGCAGTTTGGCCAGTGGCAACTGCACTAGTTACGGTGGTGTCACATCTGACAACAGTTGGGTTGCAAGCATGGTGTTATTCTAACCAGCTTGCCCACACAGCATTTGTCATCCCTCACCAGCACCGAGTGGGGCTGCCCACACAGACACCGGTGGCTAGTCCTTTCTACCAGCACCTACACAGACAGGCATCTAGATTGCACAATGGGAGCCTAGGCAGCATGTCTTTATTTTTACCTCTCAGCTACGGGTACAGAATGAGAGCTGATGTATAGCAAGTGGGGAAGACTTCAGAAGCAATACGCATGTGCCACATCTTTCCTATCTTCTTCCTGAAGATCTGGTAGCTCTGATTTATAAATGCAATGTTCATAGTTACCATTAAGTATAGCACAAGTAGACCTTAATATGCCTGCTTTTAAACTGTCTCTAAAAGTATTCTTATGGCACATAGGCATATAGTTCCCTTCTCTCTCTAAAAGATCTTATTGCTAAAAGTGACATTCCTATGACCTTCCTCCAAGAAAAAGAGCCATTTTCATATTTTTATTATGAACCACAGAGCAGAGGTAAAAGGAAAAAAAGAAAACTTTAATTTAAAATAAACTCTAAAAAAGTCTTTTAGACAGGCAGAGATGCACAAAATCTTTTTTCAAATATTCCAGGATCCTTTTTCATGAAATACTAGTTTGTTTTTAATTTCCCAGTTGTTTGGACACAGAGGCAAAATAATTAAGAGAACAAGGGCAGCAAAAAGACAACAATGCCTGTGTATTACAGTCAAGAGATTAATCTAAAACACAGTATTTCTGCATTTAATGAGGGTTGAGGACAACAAATGAGAAATTATAAGGCTACAGTTGCTGTTGCCCAGGGTGCTGACACTATGTATGAATACCCTTGTTTTGTAGCTTCTTTTTTTTTTTTATACAGTCCCTATTTTTGAATCTTACAGTGTGGTTTTCTCGTTGTTGTGTGTCAGGTGAGTACCAACCTTCAGAGTAAGAATCACGTATGGGCAACAGAGCCTCTGACAGCTGATCATCGGAAGACTGATGTCTTTCATCAGTGCTATGGACTTGAGGCTGAGTCCTTATTAATCCTATTCTTGTCCATATGCATGTGAAACATCTTTAATCACAGGATTTTTAGTATTTGTAAATCAGTAATTTTACTTATGGGTTAGTATTTTTAAGGCTTGGACACTTAAGTTTAGAAAATTATTTCCATCATAAAATATTAAAAACACACTATTCAGAGCTTCAGCGAAGATTAAATGTCATTTGAATTCAACAGGACAGTGTTTCTTTCAACCAGCATAGGATAATAATTGACTGCCATGGCGCTTACTTCCCTCAATATTTTTAATGTCTTTTCCCCCACAAAATACTGCAAAAAAGAAGAGAAAGGATTATTTTTGCAAAAGAGGCAAATAAAGCACATAGAAAGCGCCAAGGGTTTTAGATGTTTCACTCCTTTATTCCCTTCCTTGGGGTGGAATTTATCTGAACAAATGTTTAAGTAAGTCCACAGTATAGGCATCTATGTCTGAACTAAGCACCCTCTCTAATCAATATAGAGAAATAAACACTTCAGGGAGAGATTTTTCCAGACCTATTTGAGGTGTAAACTTTAGACTAGCATGACTTTCACCTATCATTCCCTATCAACTACCGAGGGAACCTACAGGAGTATCCTACACTGTGGACATCTAATGTTCAGCAAGGCAAATTGTGCTTTCTGTTTACCAGGAAAAGCACTGGATCCCTGCCCTCTCAAAGCCTGTTTGGATTTGGCTGTACCTGGACAACATGTTTTCTAATGCGATTCATTTGGGAGTGGGTCGTCTCCACCTGTTCCATGACGGGGCAGCAGCTTGTCCTTTGCTTTGCAGCGTCATAAACATGATGCAGCTGGTTAGAAGATTACATGCTCCACTGACCAGCTATACCTAGCAAAATGAAGCCGTGGAAGAGCAGAGAGAATAAGTCAACCAAATGTACAAAGTGCATTTCCAGCTGCAGGGAGCATGCAGAAGACACCAGATCCCCCAGCAGAGCCCTTCAGTACAGGATTTGACGAGATTACAGGAATTTGCACCCCTGGCTGGAAAATGTCCAATCCTTCCTTTCCAAGTTTTTCTTTCCCTTCCAAATTTCTAGGTTTGCTGCCTCTCCTCTTTTGGTTATTTTTTTTTAATAATTTATTTTGATCGAATGTATTTTACAAACAAATTTGGACATAATATGTGAAATAATGCTAACCAGTAATCTCAGCGCAAATTTTACAGGATTCGACCCTGAAATTGTTAGTAGGCAACAGATTCCACTTAGGCTATTATCAATTCTGATAGGATTTAAACCAGGTATAGAAAATTTTATTTTCAAATTAATGCTTCCTCTCAAATATAAGGTAAGGGATCTTTTATCAAGAAACTCTGTAAAGTTTAGAAACTTGCACCAGCTGTCCAATGAAGGCTTGCAAGCAGTTACATACTGCAAGCCAGCAGATGTTATCTTTTTTTAAGGCTGCTAACTGCTTTAAGACCTGTATTTTGGCAAGTGCAGAAGTTATGTAGTGTGTTAAAACAGTAGATGAATTATATGGAATCTGTGGTCCTGCTAGCACTGTAAACAGCCAAACTGTTGCAGAGTTTTAAAAAGCCACCTGTCCTGCAGTGGATTTTGCATTTGATGGGAAACACATTGCAAAGCGACACTGAAATCTTGTAACACAAACAAAGAAAACAAAACCAACTTGCCCAGAACTAAAAAACAAAATACCTGGTATCACAGCTTTACTCTGGTGGAGCCTATGCTCAGACATGGCAGCACTAGAAAAATATGAGTAGTTGCATAAGGTACACATTTTATGATATATCTGTTTGACTTTCCCACACTCCTTAGAAGCCTCCTGCCTCCCAAACAGCTCTGTGGAAAAGGCAGACCTTTCTGATTCCCTGCTTCCGAAAAAACAAAGAAACAGAACAAAAATCTTCCTGTGAAAACGGTGCCCTTTCACATTCCAAGTAAGCAAAGCATGAAAAAAATATCCTGTTGAAAGTTCATCCTTCACCCTCCGACCAGGACTCCACCAGTGTGCAAATGGACTCCTGTGCTGTTGCACTCCCCCTCCTCTGCAGAAGTCCATGGAGGTCAGTGCAGCTCCAGGCGCGAGCAGTGTGCTCAAGCTGGCGTGGCAGGCTGGGCAGCAAGGGTGTGAGGACTGGGAAACAGAGGGCAGAAGACTTGCACTGGCCATGCAACTGGACCTCAGTGTATTCTGACTCCCAGGAACTCCCTTATTTTACTTTCCATGCTTTTTTTTGCCAAGTTTAATGAGACAGTTATACCCGGCTACAAGAGTGCATCCCATTGAAGAGTTCTTACTTTGTTGGAAAGCAGCTTCACAAAACACAAGGAAATATCAATCAAAGAAATATCAAGGAAAGATTCAAAACCACTATTTTTCTCCAAGTTCTTTCATAAATTGTGCAAGAGAAGAAAAAGGGAATACAGGGTGTCTGGGATAGTAGCTATTCTGCAGGTATTGTTTTGGGGGATTATCTTTGAAACCTTCTTTCCTGCCCTGTAATTTACACTGCTACTGCTGGTAACGACTGTAACAAATATAAGCAGCACTAATGGGTATGGATCACTGTTCTCTTAGACTGTAAAAAGATGGAGCATGGGGAATGATGACCCTGTAAGATAGATCAATGCGGCTGCAGATTGGTTCTTAACGTTATTCAGGTTATTTTTCTTAAATGGCATCATGCCTCACACGTTTTGCTGAAGGCTATCCATATCCATTCAAGTTCATGACAGCTATTCTTAGACATTCTTTCATTTTTAACACCATTACCAAGACTACTACTGTAATCTTTTAATGAGAATGAGGAGACAGTGTCCCTTTTATTAGGTTCAGATCTATTTAGCTTAAATTAAAATTATTTGCTATAATTTTCCTATAGTTATTCAAAGAAATAGTGAGAAAACGTCACTGAACAACTACTTGTCTCCTCATTAACATTCATGACAAAACTTTCCGGTAGGGCTGGTTTCGGCTGCTGATGGAGCAATACTTAAAAGAAATTGGCTTGTCTGTGAAACAGCTGCTCAGCAATGCCACTATGCAAGAGAATCAGTGATAATAAGATGATACTATTACAGCTACACCAGGATCATAGTATATTTTAAGCTGCTTTGAGGTGTACAGTGGGGGTCCAAGAATTAGAGCATGATTGCTTGGCTATTGCTAGAAACAGGAAACAGCTGATCATTACATGTCTGCTTATTTGGATTAGTCCTACCCAAAGGCTTGAGGTAAAAGAAAAATCTGTATCTGGTGGAACTCTTCACTTCCTATGTGTTTCCTGTCTGCTGGAAGGGTCTTTTGTTCCGTTTCCTAGGTTTTGGAAAGCTTTGTGAGTCCCATAGCTGAAAAAGGTATTGCATTATTTCCTAGGAACATTGAGCACCTACTGCTTCAAAGGAATTTTTCTCATTTCACAGCTTTCTTTCTTAGGTAAGATTCTCAAGAGAAGACTTTCTGGATCCTTATGCACCCATTAGTGAAATTCCAGATACTGATTTTTCTAAATGACCATCCAGTATGGAAATGCAATGGCAAATATACAGATGTGGGCAACACAGATGTAAACATCTGCACATAAGGCTCAGCCAAGAAAAAACTGGCAGCTGGTTTTATGTTGCCTAGTGACTTGTGCTAATTCACATTGATTGTCTAGAATATGGAAACTAAATGAAAAATACTATTGTCAGACCTTTGACTGAGACAACTTTGAAGCTCACATACTATGAGGAATAAAACACTTTGGAAAAATTGAATCTAGAAGAATGGAGTAGTTAAAAGTCCCAACACAGTGACAGCCCCTTAGAAATGTGGAGGACAAATGAATAAGAAATTAGTAAGATTGTACAGAGCTTTAGGATGCAAAAACTGATTGCCAGTTAAAAGGCACCATTTCTTGTGATCACAGCTGGTTCCAAAAAGTTTAATAGTTTTTGAAGTTCTCTGTTTTGAATTTCATATTTAGCTTCTCCTGCTTACAGTTATTACAGAAATTAGTTCTTGTAGAGATTTGAAAAGTACTGCACTTCAGGTAAAATGAAATGTAAAACTGACAGAAATGATGTAGGAACATTGCCAGCAGCCTGAGGGAGGTGAACCTTTCTCTCGGCTCAGCACTGGTAAGCACTCCTTTGGAGTGCTGGGTCTAGGTCTGCGCTCCCCAGTACAGGAGAGATATGGATATACCGATGCAAGTCTGGTAAAGGGCAGTGAGATGATGAAAGGACTGCACCATCTCTCCTATGAGGAGAGGCTGAGAGAGCTGGAACTGTTCAGCCTGGAGAAAAGAAGGCTCAGGGGGATCTCATCAATGTGTATAAATGTCTGATGGGGAAACTAAAGATGGAGCCAGGCTCTTCACAACAGAGCCCAGTGAAAGGAAAAGAAGCAATGGGCACAAATTAAAAAGCCAGGAAATTCCACATAAACACAACACACTTTTTTACTATGAGGATGGTCAAACACTGGCACAAGTTCCCCAAAGAGGCTGTGGAGTCTCCATTCGTGGAGATATTCAAAATGTGGCTGCACATGGTTCTGGGATACCTGTGGTAGCTGACCCTGCTTTGAGCAGGACAGACTGACTAGGCCATCTCCAGAGGTGCTTTTACATCTCAGCCATGTTCTGATTCTGTGTAAGAATGTGTGTCTTACCCAAGGCTAAAGAGACAATGTTTAAATTACAGCAGATTGAGTTTTCTTGTAGATTAGATCATGAATAGAAATCTGGGGCAAAATCCTGAAAAGGAAAACAGACCTCAAATTACTTCTCAAAATGGAAATAATAAAATCATTCCATCTATGCTTAAGTGTGTGGTTGTGGGACACAAAGTGGGCAAGAAGACATATGAAGGTCAGATCATAATTCAACAAAGAGTTCACACAACCCTAGAAAGTCTTGTGTTGCAAAGATTAACGTTACCCTAAAAGATGCCTGATACAGCATAAAAAAAAAATTGGAAAATCTACAAGACCTTCCATGTCCCGTTCAAGAGTCCACAAAATTACAGAAATGTCTGCACAAAGAAAGAGGTTGGCATCAACACTAGTTTAAGTTAACTCCTCACTGGAGCAATGGTACTATACTCTCTCTGTTAACATTACTTAAATTTTCATATATTCTGCTGCTTAGATGTGCTGCTTCTGATAAACACAGGTCCTGTACACAATGTCCATAAAATCATCACAATTGGCTGTATTTGTTTTGTTATTTGTGGGGTACTAGCATCAAATGGCAGAATCGTGTATCAGAGCTCCCTTGTAGAACCAAAGGACCAAATTAAACAACAACAAAAAAAAGATTATTCTTGAAGAGTTAAAATTTGACATTATCTAATCTAGTAATCCAATACTTGCTTTATACCAGCAAGCATCATTCTATTTTAAACTGCAACAAATCTAGCTGTTTTTATACTGAAAGACAGCCTGTTAAGTGAATATATTTTTCCATTACTTTATTTGCCCTTCTAGAAAGACAAAGCAGTTTTTCCATATAAGTGAACAACTTTTGAATAGTTTTAGAATAGCATTAAAATACTGAAAGTATACCCAAAGTTCAAGTTCTCTTTGATAGGACTTCACATTGCAAATTCCCTTTAAAACACCAATGATAAGCCAGAAGAAACCACTTAGTCATTTAAACCAACTTTCTGCAAAGCAGATCCATAAGAATCCCAGAATGCAGTATTTGCAACAGGTCAGTGGACTTTCCGCTCTATACCTTATTGTCAGTATTAAGATACAGAATTTCAGGCTACTGAAAAAGCCATAATGTGCTTAAGTTCTTTGCAATATAGAAAAGCTTCAAGTTGCCAAAGAGTTAAGAAGGTGTCATCTGAGCTCTGTGGTCAATGAGTCCAGCATTTTCAGTAAACTGCATTGCTCACTGAACACCAGTGATGATCCTGGTTTTCTTCTAGAAAAAGAGAAAAGCCCTGTATGTGCCCTAGATGGTTTGAAATGTCTGTTGTGCTTGTGTACTCATCTTGTAATACTGCACACAACTTCTGGATTTTTTTTTTTTAGGTCCTTTGAAGCCAAGTAAAATTTCAAACATCCACTACACAAAAGGTTCCAACTTCACCTTGAAAAGGAAGCCATCACAATGCAGAGCGCTGCACAGTCAGCCACACTGCAGTTCTTCCAAGGACTAAGGACACTTTCAACATAGTATTAGCATCTGATCTGCTGCTGGTGACCTCCCTCCAGCTCATCCTCATATTATACATTTCCCATTCCCTCCTTATAATTCATCTTCGCTTCTGTGTCATATTGAAAGAATCAATATTAGATAAAAAAATATCTTTAATTGGATAAAGTGAATGATACAGAATTACCCTAAGGAATTACACACATCTTCACTTTTTTTCTGAATGTGACCTCAGAGTTTCAAAGTAAATTCCCAACTTCAGGGATAACCTTTTTACCATTCTCCTACATGTGTGCATATGCCCTGTTACCTGGGGTTAGCCACCTTTACTGCACCTGTTTGCAGGCTTTCTAGTTACATGCAAAGATGCAGCTCTGAAATCCTCTCTGCAATGCCGATTTACACCTCTTAGTGCCAGACCCTTTCCATCTTACACACTCACAGAAATGCTCAGGGGGACACTTTCAAAACAAATAAAGATTTCATATTTAGATCAAGTCATGACCGAATAATCTGAAGCTCTTTTACTCTTTGCTAATCTGCAGTTTATGAGAAAAACTCAATACAGTGTGACTTGTAAATCATAAAAACTGCTTAATGTTCATTATTACAGACAAGCATTTAGTAAATTGTGACAACAAACCCTTGATCTTACAAAGATTTTACCAAGGCTGAGGACCAGAAGAGACTGGAGTACTGATTACAAAGAAATAAAAACCCCAAACTATCCTCGCCATTTCTTTCTCGGTATAAAAGATGTGTTCAATACTGCTTAAGTGGTTTGCATGACAATCTCTCTCAAATGCAACTGAAGCCTTAGCATTTGGAAGCCAGAAGCCCTCTAAGGGACTCTGTACATCACAAGAAAATCATGCAGGAAAAAACTAAAGCTTTACAAAAAGGCAGACTACAAACAACCTGTTTTGCAATAACAAAAATCATGGGAGACCCACAGTTCATCTTGCAACAGTGAACATAATTGCAAACCTAAATTTTGCATTTGAAACTAGGAGACAAAAATTATAAACCTCTCTATGCATATCTAATGTCTATTTTCAACATTAGCCAAGCCTGCAGGCGCTTAACAGTCCGATTCTTGATGTCATTGTAATTAAAGGCAATACTCACAAGGCTGATAAGCATACCAGCTGTGAGTTAACCCTTATCTTAGCCAAACTGGTGACTTTAAATGTGACATCTAATTGTAAAGAAAAGAACATTGGAATTTATTATGGATAACTGACTTTTATATCCCATAACCTTGGAAATAAGTAAATTATATCCAGCCTACCATCAAACTTCTTGTGCCGGGATACAAAAGTTGTGCGTACAAAGTGACTTGTCTCCTCCACTAAGTTTTCAAACTCCAGTTTGCTCTGTTGGCTTAACTTGTCCTCCATTTCTGAGGTGCAACACGTATATTCCTGAGGGCAGATTCTCAAATGTTCCCCTGGAAACACAAGAAAAAAGGGAATTAGAAATATCTGAATACAGATAGAAACCTGTCAGAACCAAATATACATCATGTCTCTTCGGTTAAGGAAGGTGGGCTACCCAAAGAGCTCTTTAAGGCTTGACTACTTGATTGGAAACACTTTGTATCAACGAGTTTGCCATAGTTGGGCATTCCTCACACAGGAGGGGAGACACACTTTGCAGAGTTGTTTTGATACTTCAAAAAGTAGAACTGTCTCATGCCAAAAAGCGATTCCTCATGTTGAAGGAGCCTTCCTTATAAACAGACATACACTTAAACATTCAAAGACAATTGCTTGCTTTCTGTTTGTATTCAAAATGCCTGCAGAAATACCTAGTGAGATGATCTGCTACAAGTTATTGGAGCTGTCTTGCTGTCAAAAACCAAAATAGACAAATTATGTATTTCTGTAGATAGGTCCCACTTGCCCAAATACACCAAAACATTCTCCCCTTCTACTCTTCCTTCCCTTCTGCTTGAGTAAGTGTATTTTAATGACTCTGTTTGGGTGCCCAATGTTTTCTTGGGCAGCATTTCTTGTCAGACTGAGCAAGTGCTCTGCTGAATAGGAGAAAGCAATGACGAGTTTAATTAATGCTTATGTTATACGGAAATGCAATGTAAAAGGTAATGAAAGCCTCTTATTTAATTCAATAGATTTATCTCTCGAAGCACTGTGCTAGTTCTGACAATATTGCTTTCTTCGGTACAATTTGCAAGTGGAAACCAATTCTTTAGCTCATGAAATTAAAATGGTCTGTTATTACATGAAATGTGAATTTCCAATTGACACTGTACTATGAGTGTCAGAAACATTTAGCTCAGTTTGTACAAAGGCAGGAAATTCTACCATTCCCTCTTGAGAAATAAAAAGAATGATGTGCCTCTATGATTAAAGTTACTTGTAAGGCAATGAAAACATTTCGCTTTCTGTACACCAAATCTTGATTAAAAATCCCTCTGCAAATCTCTTAAAGGTGCAAATAAAATGATATACAAAGCCCAAGGGTTAAATAAATACTGGGGACCTGATTCTCATTTATATTGAAGCTCCTTTCTACCACTGCTGAGCCGTAAAGAAGATTTAAATGCAATTTATACCTACTTTAAGGCTACTTTTCACCATTCTTACTATGTAGTGAGGAGAATCAGGCCCTAAGATTTATGCTTCCCAGGGGTATAATGCATTTAGCTGCTGCATCATTTTGAAAACAACATCAAAAAGAGGTTTGCACATGCTTAGAATAAACATTGTCTTCAGTTTGCCCTCACCTTATTCTAATTTTTCTTTCAATTTTTGAATGAAGTCTTTTAATTTGAAATTTAGTCATTCCTCAACCCTGACCCATCACCTTAATTTGTTTTTTCTGCAGGAGTTCATAATATATGAACTATAATACCATGAGATTTCTTTTAGCAGTCTCAAGACTTTCTAAACACTCACAGCTATACATCTTCAGGAAGGGTCATTTCATTACTGTTAGGTAGTACTACCTACAAGTCCCAGTCATGTCCAAAAGCACCATGATATAAAACACTATACAAACCACGAAAAAGAGATACCTCATGACCATCAAAAATATTGTAAGGGTTGTTTCCCATGTCTACTACGCCCTCCCAACACAATAAATTAATTCCTCTCCATTCTTAATATCACGCATCTAAGCCATAAACAACACATACAGGGACATACACTGCTGTCAAATATAAATGATAGTGGCAAAATAATGGTTGCCTTACCCTCTACATTGCTGTCACATTAAACTGAAACTATTCAACAGGTAACGTGATGGTGGAGGTACCGTAATAAAACAGAGTAAGAATTATTTTAGTAACAGTAATGTTCTGAGGTTTTCTTAGATGTTAGAAAGACAAGGCAAGCTGAAATATTGTGCCTGTAGAAGCAGTGCCATATACTTGATTAAATAAAAAAAAAATACCCCATCCATTATGTCTGTAACCCCCTTCCTCGATAGACCTAGGGGGTTTTGCTCATTGGAAAGCACTGGGCAGACCTACCGTCCCAGTTCCAGCCACAGTGGTAGTTTATGTTTCTATAATGATAATGTTCTCTAGTGCTGTTGCACTCAAGAATTTTTATAAAATTCAGTTTTCTTTCCTCTCTTCATTTTAATTTTATTTCTCTTCTATCTGGTTCTGTTTTTCATAATTGCCAGACTATCAACTGAACTAACGCTAATCATCAAGGCACTGTACTTTGCGACTAACAGCCATGGGTCTAGATTTTTAAGACATTATGTTATGATGAGAATAATGACAAATTAAAGCATATTGAACTCAGTATAGTAGTCATTTTTGTAGCAATATTAATTTTTCGCTCACTTATTCATGGTCTTACTTTGCTACAGAAACGACTTCCCACCTTGTCTGCTACAAACTCATTCATATTCCTACTGCATTTATTTCTTATATGTGTATTTTCATTAAATTTCTTCTTTTTAATTCACTGGATTTTCATTCATTCATGAGGCTCTTGACTGCTGAAATACGAAACTTACATTTATCAGAAAAGCTCACAACTTCTACACTACCTCATGACTTTCCTGTCCTAACAATCTATCTTCCTAAACTATCTATACTAACCATCCACCTTCATCACAAAAACTTTGCTAAACTATAATCACCTTTTTAAAAACAACATTTCTAGTTCTTCTCTTGTCCCCTGCCTTTTGCTAGAAAGAAATAATACTGTAAATATTGTGCTATTCTTCATATTCTGCTTCAAGACTTTTTTCCTCCTTCTGTTTCCTGCACTGGAGGCTCAGGTCAGACAAAGCAAAAGCATTTTCCGTTGCTCCATCCTAATGGAGTGTTTGTAGGTCTAAGAGGTTCACATATAGTTTGCAGAGATGAAGTCTTTAGAAATTGTGGGTCATAAGCCCTAGCATGTTTGGAATGACCACAAGTGGCTGCAGTCTCCAAAGGCTCACAACTTGGACAAAAACTAGGGCCCTTTCCTGGGAATGGTGAATGGAATCTCTCTGACAAACAGTTATTTCTATATGCTTAATGTGCATTTCCATTAAAAGCAGAAATTGCCATATTGTGTTTGTTCCTATTAAACCTCCAACTCATGTTAGAATTGCCAGGTCATTGGTTCACTCTTTGGACAAATAAAGCAGACATGATTTTCTCAAAACAAAAGTGTGTGTGTGGGGGGGTGTGTTTTGGGGTTTTTGGTTTGTTTTGTTTTGTTTTGTTTTTTGTTTTTTTGTTTTAATTAAGGGGTGTGTCCTTTATTTTGGATTTTTTTGCTTCTTTTTTTGCAAATCTGTGGACTGCTTGGATTGGAAATAACTCTGCAGGCTATATTTAATTGTGTTTCCTTTATTTCCCTGAACAGGATCATTTAGCATTTGCATTTTGTAATATATTGTTCTGTTACTCTAAAAGGAGTTTAATCACTGATTTGTGTATTTACACACCTTAAGTATTTTGCAGGCTGAAAGTATGCTCGCAGCTAATGTACCAATTCTTGCCCCGGGAAACTCCATATGGTCTACGTTCTTATGCTAATTTTAGCAAAGATTTTTATGGCACAAGTAGCATTGGATATAACTGACTAGTTTTTCCTTGTTGTAAATGGTGTCTCCCCAGATAAGTCTGACAGAATGTAGTTATGCTGCACCAGCATTTTGCCAGACTAAATAAGTATTAATTCAGCAGTTCCCAGCGACCTACCACAACTCTTCTAACCACCATTTCCAGCTGAAGATGCTGACCTACATATCTCTCCTCATGTGGCTTATGTTATATAAATCAAATCAATTGCCTACTACAAATTCAGCTACCAGTATTCAATTTCAGTTTTATTACAGTTGTAATCTCACACCTGCCTTCACATGATCCAAACTGGCAAGTTTTGCAGTAAAATTTGGCAATCCTGCTAGCATGTTGCTTTGAAGTGTGATAAAACAATTTATAAAGCACTTGTTTTATATTCAGATATATTGCAGTTTGGTGTCCTATAATATGCTACAAACCTTACAAGATTCTTTAAAAATTGCAACTCAACTCTCAAGCTGAATAAATGCTTCTAATGTGTATCAAAATGCCAGAACTGATTTGAGCATTGTAACTACTTGCAGAAGATACAATCTGAAGGAGCAATAAACCTTATGGAATATAACATTACCCTTAACAATTTCACTGCCAGATTTCCTGAACACCTGATGCAAGCATTGGTTACATTATTAGAACTGGAAGCATGGTCACATAAAATATTTTAAATCAGCCAGAATTTTTTATGAGTCATGTTGCAAGTTTAACAATTCTTTCTGACACAGTCAGTATTTTATAGATTCTATGCTAATCATAAACTAAAAAACCTGATATTGTTCTACTGACAGAACGGTAGGACTAACTGCATGAATGGTGAGAATAGAAACATACAGTCACCACACTGCTTCATAAATCCAGCAATGAATAAATATTAATAAATAAAAGGGGCAAAATCAGGGTGTGCTTTCAAACTTGATCACCCTGTATGCATCAACAGAGACTAAAGGCTAGATTAGATTAATGTGATTGGGCTTTGTCATTAACCATGTTCTTTAAAATTAGAAATATCTGCTTCAGACTTGCTCATATTGAGCCATTTGTGGAGAAAGCAGTGTAATTTAATAACAGCATAAGGTTTAACAGAGACAAGGGCAAAGTCCTGCACTTGGGATGGAATAACCAAAGAGCCCACAACAGACTAGGATCTGAATGGCTGAGGAGCAACCTTGCTGAAAAGGACCTAGGCTTCTGGTGGACAATAAGCTGAACATGAGTCAGTAGTGCACTGCAGCAGCAGCAAAAGCAAATCAGATACTGGGCTGCATCCACAGGGGTGTTGCTAGCAGCCATAGAGACATGATGATTCCAGTTTACTCAATGCTTATCAGGCTGCACCTGGAGCACTGTGTCCTGTTCTGGTTCCCACAATTCAAGAAAGATGCAGACAAACTGGAGAGGATCCAAAGGAAAGCTATGAAGATGATCCAAGGGCTGGAGAACCTGCCCTTTGAGGAAAGACTGCAGGAGTTAGGTCTTTTCTCCCTGGAAAAAAGAAGGCTCAGGGGAGACCACATCACAGTACACTAGTACTTAAAAGGCAGCTACAAAGAGGACAGAAGCTCTCTCTCCCCAAGGAGCATATGGAGAAGACAAAGGGCAACCGGTAGAAGTTGCACCAGGAGAGGTTTCATCTTGCCTAAGAAATAAATTTTTTTCAATGAGAACAATCAATCACTGGAACAACCTCACCAGGGACGTGGTGGAGTCCCCGTTGCTGGAGGTTTTCAAGATGCTATTGGACAGGGTGCTAGTTAATTCCATCTAGGCTCCCTTTCCCACAATGCCTCTGACCAGATGATCTGTTGGAGTCCTTTTCAACATGGGCTGTTCTATGGTTCTGAGATTAGGCACTTCAGACCTTCCTACCTCTCAGAATTTTAAAGGACTGGAACAGCTGGAGTTTCATTTGTAAATTAATGTTTTCCACCTAATTTTCTGTATTTTTTTAACTATTTAAAAATATTAGTTACAATTATTTTAAAAATATGGTGAATAGATTTAAAACAAAATCCTCATTCAGCTTTAACCCCTGTCCGCTGTTTTGAGATTTGGATCTTTTTCTGTATTGGTGGTGATGATTCCGAACACCTGCTTTTTGAATTTTTCAATTAAAGTGCTCTACTGGTGAAATCAGGAGCATGGGAGAACTCTTCATGACCACATTAGGAATTTTCTATTATAGAAAACTATTTTCCTCCAATACACTTATACCCTTCTGTCATATATGCAAAGAGAAAACAGTTCTGTAGAAACACTTGACTCACAATGATCTCTTCACATAAAAAAACACTCTGTCATGGTTTAGCCCCAGCCAGCAGCTAAGACCATGCAGCTGCTCGCTCACCCTGCCCCTTTCCCCCCAAGCAGGGTAGGGAGGAGGGTGAAGCTCAAAAAAAACCCTCATGGTCTGAGATAAATACAGTTTAATAGAACAATATCAGGTTAATAATAATGACACAAGTAACTTTCACCACCTGGTGAATCGGCACTATCCTGTGCATTGTCGCGAGTATCCATTGTCTGGTCAATCCCCATTTATATACTGAGCATGATGTCTATAGTACAGAATACTCCATTGGCCACTCCATCATTCTCTCTAGGCTTCTTCTCAGCTTCTATGGGAAGCTGCAAAAAAGCCCTGGAAAAGTATAAACATTGCCTGGGAACAACTAAAACGATATGTATTATTGATACTCTTTCATACCAAATCTGAAACACGACAACCACTAGAAAGAAAATTAACTCTGTCCCAGCTGAAACCAGGACAAACCCCAAACAGCAGTATCATTTTCTGCATTAACTTATTTAGCAGTTAAAACTAAATTAGAAATATGAGTTTCATCATTTCAGCCAATACTCAAACAGTGAAAATTAAAATATCATTTTGTTGGACAAAACCTGTTCGCTAACCAAAAAGTCCTAAGGCTCCTTCTGACTTTGTAATTATCTTCTCTGTGGGGTTTAACAACCCTGCAAGCAGCCTCTGTAAAATTGCACCTGACATTCAAGCCTCAGAATTGAACTTTCCTAGTCAAACTAAAAGGAAACAGATTATGATTTAAATTAATTCCATTGTAATAATGGCCTGACAAGTGATGACGGGAGCAATATTTGCACAGAAAACGACAGCTGAAGGAAGGGAGGGAAAGCTGTCTGTAACATACAGATCATGCCATCGGACACAACTCTCCTAATTTTAATCAACAGAATATTGAACTTGAAGAGCTTGTGTGTCCAATGGACTCCAATAAACCTGTGCAACCACCCCATGAAAGAAAATGACTCATTTGTTTGCCTTGGACCCAAATCATCTTTTCTCAGATTCCTTTTGTTCCTTGAGTGCTTTGAGGTCAATTAAAAAATGAATGCCTTCCAAACAGACTGATAATTAGTTAACAGTCTCTTCATTACGGGTCCCACAGGGAACATTCATTTACAAGAAGCCCTGACCCTGTTGTCCTTGGGAAGCCCTCGGTAATAAGTTACACAAGTGGAGGCCAAGGCAAACCTGTTCAGACTAGGACTATACAGATGCTAAAGAAAGAGCTGGAGTCCCTAGAGTCTTCCTGACTAAACTACTAGAAACAGTACCACTACTCCAACACTCAGGTTCATTTTATTTTCCAAGCATACACAGTCAGACAATTGGTTTTTGATAGCACAGTTTGTGAGAAGAATCTTTAGTTACCTCTTGGGGAGTGTACTACTGGCGTAGTGCTCAGTGCCTTGTGGAAAGCAAATGGTAAGGCTGTGATTCAGCACTGCATAGTTTCATCATCTCGCTGGCTACATGGCTGCAATTTTCTGGTTTCAAAGCATGTTCCCACCTGGGAATGGCAGCCAACTTCTCCTCCCCCACAATTGATTTTTGATGTTTATTATGTCCCCTACTATAATAGCAGAAATATCTTATATAGCATTATAGTGAGAAGTAGAATGCAAACAGCACATCCCTTTACCACAACCATAAGGCACAGTGCAAGAAGGTTTTGTATTTCAGCTGCTCTCAGAACAATCTTATTATTAAAATAACAGGATGAGATTGTACACATTCATGCATTTGTAAAGATGTTAGTCAACATTTGTCACATAACACCGAAATCCAAAGATGTGATTGCAACATGATATATCAGCGACAGATTTACACCACTTAGTTCATGTACCCACATAAATACAATCACAACAGGGCAGAGTGGAGTTAGTTGCCTGAGGCTAACTCAATATGACGTACTGACAAAACAAGTCCTTAAGATAGTTACACCATTACCAATATAGATGCAGCAAAAGTTAACGCTGCATGAACTATAATTGTGCCATTTGATTACACTGTCAAATATACTTTACAGCCCTGCAGATCCCTTACTGATCACTGTATTGTCATGTATAAAACCCATGCTTCTAAAATACTAAACTTAGCTGTTTAAAAGTCCTTAATCACAATGCTTTTCTCTTATTCATATGGCTTCAGTCAGTCCAAGGAAACCGTTTCATGCTACCATTAAACAGATGAATCTACCTTCCCATCTTCTGATTGATAACGGCATGCTTTCTTCCAATGCCAGTCGTAGGGACAGTTCACTAAGACAATCACGATATGGATTGTGTTGGTCTTACACCAAGGTAAATCAAGGTACAAGGTACATAAAGGGTACATTAGTGGTAAGATTTTGGTGCTTCTGCCATAAGCTCTTTATTGAGATACTCTTCAGCCTAATCTCTTTCCTAGTTGCTTTCGGAAAAGAGGGTACAAAAAGGGAGGCTATAATTTATAAAGACCTCATAGTCCAGTTATCATACTGGCACAAAATACTCACAAAATTTCATGGCCAGAAACACTGGTATCTTTCATTTCTTTTTGAAACCAACCACTGTAAAGAGCAAACTGCCCCTACTAGCTCCTAAGTATCAACCTTCCCATGACACAAGTTATAATGCAAAAAGCAAAGCACTTTCTACAAGTTCGTGTGTCTTTGACTTTATGGAGTGAAAAAACCCCCTTCCTTCTTTTCCCCAGAGAAGCATACTAAGAATATGGTCACAAGTAAAACACACAGATAAAACACTCAGTGCAAGACAGTTCAAAGACATGTAAAAAATAATGTCCTGTTACCCTCACGAAGGAGTTCCACAGTCTGTAAACCAAGTTTGGTGCAAGATCGTGCATCCTTGGCTCAGTTTTACAGATCTGTCCTGGTTTGAGGTAAAACAGAACCAATTTTCCGTTCAGTAATTTTACCACGACAAGATCCAATTACTGTTACAGTGTGAGAGAGTCCATGCTAAAGCCAAGCAAGGTACTGGAAGCAAAATCACTGACAGGATTGTCAGAGTTAAAGGATTCAAGAGGAAAACTACCGACACAGGAAAATATAAAAGCCTATAAAAAATAAAAAGTGAAAAACTGGATGTTGGCAACCCGGCAATAAGGAAAATCAGCCCATTCCCAACCTGACTGATGACTGCGTGGGCACCAGAGAATTATCGGGTGTCTTATCATTGATGGCAATCATACTATTGCTTAGCCTCATAGCTCATTAGTCCTACTTATCTATCATGTATAGTAACCAGGAAAAGATTGCTTTGTACTCTTGTACATATTCTGCAGTTGTGCATATTCTGCAGTGACTCAGAGAGAGTGGAATCCCAGGGGTTAGGGGAAAAACATCCCCAGCTGCTTCTGATGGGCCAGGTGGGAGAAGACAGCATAGAAGGGTATCTTCGTGCCCTTTTTCTGCAAGTTGCTCATTGCCAATGGTGTCTTCTTCAGGTGGGAGGGGACGACATAGAGCCACAGAAAAGAGCATGTAGTTCTTTCCTAAAGGTATAAAAGGGAATGTTCTGTGACTTCCCACAGTAAATCTTACACAGTTAAGAAACTCAGACCTTTTTCTACCCACTCCTACCAAAATTCATGCTTCTGAAATGACTCATTCAGTTATAGGGGATACCAGGTAATACAGGAGGAAGAAATACAGGTACAGATTTCCACTGAGAATGTGCCAATGGAAAGTTTTCTTATACAATATTTTTTCCATTTACTTTCTTTGACTATTTTTAGACTGGTTTGATTCACTTACATGAAAAATATAGCTTCAATGTACTGAAAAAAATCACCCATGCATTAAAGTATAAATGAAAATATTCTGAATCACAAGGCTTCTAATTAACAATATGAATCTAAAGTTTCTCTGTGGATATTGTCAGCTACAGCATGAGACTAGACATTCTATTATTAACATCATTGATAGGCAAATTTTTGATGAACAAGCAGGAAATTCTGAAATTTTTTCAATAAATGATATTTCCCTAGGAATCTCAGGATTCAGCAATGTAGACTGACATTCTTCAAATCCTTTGTTCATTGCTGCTATCAGATTCTCAGTTTTAATGACCAGCTGTCAGATCTCCTAAAGCCTGGGATAGGGTGTCCAGTTGCTCTTGTCTTTCAGGCAAACTGGACTAACAGGCATTCTTCAGAAGAGGGAGGCAGCTGGTATGCGTGCCTTGAAGCCTGGAGGTGTTTGGAATGAAGGTAGTTCATACAACAGTGCTGTCACACTTCAGCAGAAGTTGGGACATCTTGAAGGCTTCCTGAGTCTAGACTATGTGGTTTCTTTCCTGTTACAGTTCCAAGGCTTTCTCAGAGCTTGCCAGTTTTGAAAACCTCTGAGGTTTCCATGTTTTCCATGACAGGAGACAGAAACCCTTTTAGCTTCTGGTACAGGTCAAGTTGTCAGGTTTCTGTTCCCTTCCATGTTCCCTTCCTCCCAAAGGCTATAGCTATACCCCTAGACAAAAAGGGGCCAGTAATTGATCCATGTGGTCAGAGGAGATCACACCCATGTTTCTTAGGGCAAATCCCCTCTTTACATAATGAATCTGGGAGCAAAGTAGTTGAACCACTCAAAAAGATTTTGGGTCCAGTGCTTGAGCTCATTCTTTATCTCTATTTCATACAAAGATCCTGACAGGTGGGATTGTTGATCTGCTTGGAGGTAGGAAGGCTCTACTGAGGGATCTGGACACGTTGGATCAATGGGCTGAGGTCAATTGTATAAGATTCAACAAGGCCAGGTGTTGGGTCGTGCACTTGGGTCGCAACAACCCCATGCAGCGTTACAGACTTGGGGAAGAGTGGTTGGAAAGCTGCCCAGAGGAAAAGGACCTGGGGGTGTTGGTCAACAGCCTGCTGAATATGAGCCAGCAGTGTGCCCAGGTGGTCAAGAAAGCCCACAGCATCCTGGCCTGTATCAGAAATAGTGTGGCCAGCAGGACTAGGGAAATGATCGTCCCTCTGTACTTGGCACTGGTGAGGCTGCACGTCAAATACTGTATTCATTTTTGGGCTCATCACTACAAAAAAAACATTGAGATGCTGGAGCATGTCCAAAGAAGTGCAATGAAGCTGGTGAAGGTTCTCGACCACAAGTGAGGAGCTCATAAGTGAGCAGAGGCTGAGGGAACTGGGCTTGTTTAGCCTGAAGAAAAGGAGGCTGAGGGGAGACTTTATCACTCTTTACAACTACCTGAAAGGAGATTGTAGCAAGGGGAGGGTCAGTCTCTTCTCCAAGTACCAGGCGATAGGACAAGAGGAAGCAGTCTCAAGTTGCACCAGGGGAGGTTTGCATTGGATATTAGGAAAAATTTATTCACAGAAAGGGTTGTCAAGCACTTGAACAGATTCCTCAGGGAAGTGCTTGAGTCACCATCCCTGGAGGTATGTAAAAGACATGTAGTGTGGTGCTTAGGGACATGGTCTAATGGTGGACTTGACAGTGTTAGGTTAACAGCTGGACAAGGGTCTTTTCCAAAATAAATGATTCTATGGTTCTAAGATTTTAACAATCAATTACAGTAAGGTTTTTCAGAGACTAAAGGACTTTGGATTCGAGGAGCCTGGCAGAGCAGGCATGACATTGTCCTTGACTTGAAGAGGTCTCCTGGCCTGAAGGAGGACACAGGGCACGTGTGCCTTACACTGCTGATGCTGCAAGCTTGGGATCTCAGGCCGTCCTGCAGTCTAACAAACCCCTGTTTACAATCTCGTAATATTTCAAGTCAATATTTTCTAATAGAACAGCATATGCTCTGAAAACATTTAACTCTCTCTAATTAACAGAAGCTATGTTTCCATAATATCAAGCAGCCACAATAATCACTGCCAAAAGGAAAATGAGAGCTTTTTAGAGAAGAGGATAGTAGCTTAGCTGCAAAAATTGCAGATTTCCACTACTCCTAAAAGTGCTTCAGATCTGAATCTGCTGTTAGTCCTACACAGTAGTTTTTTTTGTTTGTGTGGGGGTTTTTTTTGCATTTTGTTTTTTTTTTTTGTTGTTTGTTTGTTTGGTGGTTTGTTGTTGGTTTGGGGTTTTGTTTTGTTTTTGTTTTTGTTTTTGTTTTTATATTGGATTTAGACAGAAGAGAGACTGATTCAGTTTTTTAGCTCTTTAGCTCTTTTTATTAATGTACTTTTGTCAATGCCCTCTATGGCCTGTGATACTTGGCAAGGGTCAGGGTCTTCAAAATCAATAACTGAATGTAACAGAGTTTCTTGCCCTTCAAGTGTTTTAATGTTAAAGGTTTGACCTTTATGATTAAAGAGCAGCTTGAAAGGAAGCGATCTGTGTCTGAAGTCCTCTCTTATGTAACCATATTTTTGAATGCACATTTTTGACTGCAAAGATAAAAGGCTTCTGTGCACTTTTACAGAATTAATCAAAGCATTTAAATATACAAGGATACAGTAATAGGCTAGAAAGGTTCTATCAGTTCTTTAGAGAATCAGTTCCCTTATTAATATGCCTTTTTAGCACATTTGTCCAGTACAATCACAGCTTTTAACTGGCTGCTTACAGCAGTGTCCTCTGGTTAACTTGTATTGATTACTTTGCAGCCCAGAATTTTTTAAAAAAAACAACCAACCAAAAAAAAAAAAACCCAAACCCAAACCAACAACGAACAATTTTATTTAGTTATTTATTGAAAGAAAATTACATTCTGAATCTGATAGACACTGTATTTTCCTTGAAGATGCTTCTTCATTGTGGCTAAGCGGGCTATTTCCTAGAAAGACAACAAGGCACTTTCTAGTCCTATTTACTCCATGCACTTCAGCCGACATAATATGGACAGATATCATACAAAGAGAATACTTGTCTCATGGAGGAAACTCTCTGCAGATGTATAGCAGATGGAGCCGGGAAAAAAGTAGGCAAAGACTATGTCATTGTTGTTTGTTCTTATTCTCTTTAGTACAAGAAAGACTCGAAAGCACCTGTCTAAATTCAGAGCCCCTTGAATACATTTCTCTCTTGGTTCCTTCTCGCAGAAACTACTCAGAAAAAGGCATTCCCTGGCCTCTGCTGCATGGACGGAGCCACAGTATCACATTAATGACGGGTAGAAGTTTAAAGAAATCTCCAGGTATGTCTGTACAAACCTCAAATGATTTTCCCCATCTTATCCCTAAAACTGTAAAAAATCAATGACTGTAAAACTCCTAAAAATGTGCAAGACTGCAATGCAGATACAGCTACAATGTTTCCAGGTCTTATTATTATCTCTGAAGGTCTAAACCTAAGGATTTCTCATCCGTATGGAACTGTCTATTGCCTTTCCTGGGTGCCTCGGGTGAAACAGTGTGAATTTGCCTGCTTTCCTGCTTTCCCTCCCCTCTCCTCCTGCGAGGCTGTCCTCAGAGGGAGCCTTGAGGTCCTCACTACCAAAGGGGGCTCTGCAGCACTGTGCTGCTGTCCCTTTCCCAAAGTAGAAGTGCTTTCCAAGCTGAAGCAGTGATCATTTACAGCCATCACTGGGAATGACTATGATTACCTATAGAAATCTCTGCAAAAAAGCAAGAATAAAGCTGTAAAATAAGAGCTAGGTTGACATGCACATAATTCCAATATGAATTGTGCATATTTAGGAAAGAGTAATATTTTGGGAATTTTTATTATTTTTTTTTTTTTCTGGGTGAATTATATAGTTCTACTCTGCGCCCAACAGCAGCAGTGGTAAATACATTACAGTACTTTCTGGTGCTGTGTTGGACTAACACAAGACTAAAATCTTTTGCTTGGAATATTTTTGTTTTGTCACCTTGGCAAAACACTTGAAAAGAGGAAAAAATAGTACTAGGCAATACCTCTAAAATTTTTCTTCAAATATGAGATACTAGTAGTAACTAAATTCTAATAATGTTGATAATTTCAGCAAACCATATTGACTTTTACTGTCATTAAAATTATTTTTAATATAAAATGTCTTAATAAAACTCACATTATGCTTTTCCTTATCACTGTTTTTATTGACTATCAAAAGGAGGTCATAAAAATTTTATTTTCCTTGTATATCACAAATACAGTTATAAAAGATGACTGACAAGTTTCACTTAAGCAATACATCTAGTAAACTGTGTGTGTGTACATCATTAAATTGTCTTTTCCAGTCTTTCCAGAGTTGCGTCTCCTTGGCAAGTAAAGGTAATGTCTGTAATTGCAGAGAAAAAAAAATAATAAAGAAAAAAAGCATAAGTTATCTGGTAAACTGTGTAAAGCATCTAAAGAAAGGTCTTCACTGACTGGCACAGGAACAGTCCTTCTATTTCTATATGACTTTAAGTTACTGCACAACTCTGTCACATTTCTTGAATGTCAGCCTGTGTAGTCTCTCTTTCCTGGTTTGATTTATGGGCAAAAAGGCGATACCAGGAGATGGAACTTCACTCTGGGGTGGCGATTTAAACTGTCTGGAAAAAATATGTACAAATGATGAACATTTGTACAAAACTACATGCGTAATTAAAACAACGAAAAACAACGAAATTAAAACAACGAAAAAATATACTTACTTCTTGTGAAACTGTTGAAAACCATTCTCAGAAAAACTGGAGTGAAGTTTGGCTATTTCTATGATGAAAAATATCAAGATTGGTATAATTTCCTCAGCGAAACAAGTTAGAATGTTTTAAGAGGAAGACTTATGCAAAATATATACACCTGCCAGTAAATAACCTCTTCACTGAGTTGGCGCTTTTCTAAATTACAAATTAGGGATTCATGATCCCAATAAATACAATCTACTACTGGTTAATAGCTCTCACAGCATTTTATGGTTTTGAAAGAGATTTATAGGTTTATAATGAGGAACATTATAGTGCAGGTGCTATTAACTTCACTAAAAGCTATGCATAAAAAAGGAAAAGCAAATCCTGTACATCTTCCATTAAATAGAAAATACGAAAGCATTTTGTTAAAGGTTTTCCTTGTATACTGTTCTCTAAGAAAAAAAGTCTGTATTTCGAGGTTACTTCTTAGTAGTGTAATTAATTTGGTGGAGTTCACAAATTGCTTAATAAGTACTGTGTTTAATGAATATTCTCTGAAATTTTATGGCTATTTTCTACATCCATTCAGCAGAACAGCAGTTTTGAGCACTTGTTGCAGATGTTTCCAACCATTTTCTGCCAAATGCAAATTCACTTCTTGAGTGAATTATCAATGCCAATTTTAGCTGATACTACTGTTAAAAGATTAATGTCCTAAAGGGAGAATCAGATTACTACTTGCATTCTTTTAACATCACTTTAGGAATACTCTCAATCCCCTTCTACTTGGACGGCATGCTTTTTAAAAACAACATGGCATGGTTGAGTAGGTTTAGCCTTTTCACAATATGGCTATAAACAAAGTGCCTAAAGCTAAAATTGTATCTTAATGGAGTTATCATCCAAAATTAATACAGCATAGTCTCATGACAAAATTCTAAAACTTTATGTAAAACCTATTAAAACAAGGTCATAAAACAGCCATCTAGGCCACTCCTTGCTGTCATTTAACAATTCGCTATTATCCGACAACTCCTAAATTAACTATCTACCTCAGGTTAACATCACTTCCTAAAATACGAAAAGCTACCTACAACGTTCAAAACAAACTTCTGAAATGATGATGATGGTTCTACAATAATTTCTGCATCTGAAAGCTCCACTAAGCTCTATGGGATAACTTATACACTTGAAGTTACTCATGCATAAATACTGCTAGAAGTGAAATTCAGCAGTACAAGCTGCTGGAGTACATAACTTTTATTGATCTCTGGGTTTTAAATTTATAATTGAATTATTATTGATCATTTATTGATTAGTGAATTATTGATTTCCCTTTTATAGCTCTCTAAAATATAGGAAGTTGATGATCCATGCTAGAATCTGAGACTCTCCTTAGGCATGGCCAAACAGGATCTAAAATAAATCAAACCTACTGTTTTTTAGGCAAAGTTTTATTTGGGATACAATTAACTAGAATGATTCATGTATCAACATTATCAAAGTCCTTGCTTCAACCTTTCCTTATTATAACCTATAAATGTGTGGTCACACTTAAATGACTACTTATACATAATCTGGTGACAAATTCAGCCAAGAAAACCTTAATGTACTGATTTCTAAGGTATCTAAGAGAACATCCGATCAAGCACCTGCACTGTCCTCTTCTTTCCAGTGATACTTAAAGCAAACTTCTGGTGCAAGAATCTGGAAATACTGTGCAATAAAAAGTTTAAGTTCCTATAATAACCAGAAACTATTATTACTATTACTATTAAGATAAAATTCTGCAAAAATGTTTAAAAAATTGAGAATCATATAATAGTAAGACTTATGCACGTGTGCTAGTGACAGAATCTTGTACGGTCCCCCAAGAATAAGTCTAAGAATAAGTCTAAGTTGATCTGCAGTTTACTATAGCTATGAAGATTAAATAAGCAATACAAAAAGAGATTCAAAGCTTTAGCCAAACTGTCTCTGTCAGGAATGAATTCTAGAGTAAAGATATGAACTGAGCTCACTGCATTTTTAAAGGCAGATACTGCATACTTCATGCCAAGCTGCAGATCTGTGAGTACAGACTTTGAAAAGAGGATCAGCAAGCAGTGATTTAATGCTAATTTGATGCATCATTCAGAGTCAAGACACGATCTAAGACTTATTTGACAAGACACATTCAAAGTACAAAATGATCAAACTGAAATTGTGTCAGTTATTTTATGAGCAAATCAGATTTCTGAATGTTACAGGATTTCCTTTACAAGGGGCTGTATCACCAGAACAGATTAATTAGATGAAAGGTGGAAGTAATACAGTGAGCGACATCACACAGGTGAAAGTGCGATTGATCAAAGAAATACAATGGAATCACACTGTCACATGAGTGACTACATCTTACGTTATTACATGCTCCCATAGCATTGCATGATCATTTCTGCACTTTAATTGTGCTGCTCAGACCTGAACAAAGTTCACCCATTTCCTTTCACAGAGTCAAATTAATATAATCTTCAGTTTTGATCTGCCTAGGTTGCCCTTTTCCAAATTTGAATGAACCCACAAACCTCAAAAAGAAAATTAAGTCAAACTTGTCATATTTTCCTTACTTACCTGCTTACTCAATGCATAAGTTTGCATAACTATGAGGTTCAGCTGTGACCCAGGATCAGACCACAACCCTTAGATAGTCTCAGTTTGGTTTTAGATAGTGTAATTAAATTGCCAAACAAAGGCCTAATGCTTATGAAATATGAGAAGGAAAGGGGGACTGAAAGAAAGGGAAAAGAAGAGAAAGATGGACAAAGAATATCAATAATTGAGAGTATAAATAATGTAACATTTTTCCAGAAAAAAAGGTCATTGCTATTTTAATTTTCATAACCTCTCTAACATAACTAAAGTAGAAGAGCAAATCATGCTAATTCTTTGTACAGAAGAAAATCTAACATAATTTCAGATGCTTTGAGCTGAACAAATGCACTAATAATGTCACCTGAATAAATGCACCAATAATGGCCCAGCATTACCCTATTATGGGATCACAGGAGACTCAAGGTTGAGGAATATGAAGTGTAGGATCAGGTACGTAGTTTCTGCTCCAGAAGAGGTAGAGCAATGTGGGTATGAGCTTGACTATGCCACATAATTTGGGCATAGTCACAATAATTCAGTGTGACTGAATGGTTTGGATCTAGAGGAAACTTTACAGTTGCTGGTCTCCAGGAAGCAGCAGTCGTCCTTCCTGAAGGTTCATTCTGCAACACACACATTGCAGCTGGTAATTCTGTTCTGCTTCCAGTATTTTGCCCAATGTTGTACTGCTTTGCTGTGAATGCAATACATTAATATTTTTTTTCAAAGAACCCTTGTTTCCACAGTAACTTTGAGGAGGTTATGTTGATTAGCATATTTTTTCATATGTGACAAATCAAACATATGGAGTGTGAAAAAGAAGAGTGAAATCATTGAAGAAGAGCTAGCAGATAATTCTTCATATGAAGTTTAGCCTTTTTTTGAAACACTGAAAAGTAAAAAATGTGGTGCTATTTTTGCAGATGAATTCTGTAGCATTCCAGACTTCTGGAATTGGTTTAAACAATCTCATTCAGATCTTTTTACTTTACTGACTGTTGTTTCTGCCTTAAAGTTGCACTTATAACTACACTGCTATTTGTCAGTGTACCACAATAACAAAACCAAACACATACAACTTTAGATATACGATACGTGTAAGGTCTTCATATATACAGTCCTTCTTATTCATACGGTCCTACATATATATGTCTTCAGTCTTCAGAACTGACCATTCGATCTCACTGAAATCTACTACATGGGCTAGAATCAAGGACAATCAGTCTTTTAAAATTACAGATTATCTAAGGGCATCAGGTGGAAACTTTAGACATATGAATTAAAGCTCATTTTTAGAGAGAAACTTGATAAAAGGCACCAAGAATCTCAGCTGTTAAACTAAAACTATGACAACTAGGGAAGAATAGTGTCTTATCAAGATGCAAAGATTTACATGCTGAGTGTATTATGTTGTTGTAGATGCCTTCAAGGGACATATTTATTTAGGATGCTTCACCTTCAAAATAAATTAAGATGCTTTTCAGTTTCTTCATGGATTGATGAGGGAAAATAAAAATATATTTTCTTCTCAGTACACTGACTTTTTTACTAAGTAATATTTAATGCAAACAGAAAGAAAAGAGTTTTATGGTCTCTATCTTCTGTGCAGTTCAATTCTGTAGAACAGGCTGCAGATATGAAGATTGACATGATTCATCAGACTGAAAATCTTTTTCTTTTACAAGTTTTCAAGATCTATAACTTTATGAAAACTTTTCTGCACAAGTATTTTCCGTATGTATTTAGGTTCTTATGACATTTTAGAAAACTGCCTTTCTGACTCCTAGTCTGCTGTTTCCCTTTTTGTTTCAGAAAATAGCCAACAGTCCGTATATTCACTTGGGATCAGTCTTTAATTCAGTCGAAGTAATACATTTAAATAATAATCTGATAATTTTCAATTCTTTTTCAACTTTTTTACATCTGAATTCAATAAGCTGTCTATTAAAGTCTACTGGGTTCATCTCTCCCCATGTTACATCTCTTATAAATATTCAGAAACTTGGTTTGATGTTGCAAATTATTTTATTGTTTTTGCGTTATCTCACTGTCCTTGAAAACAAAAAAAGAGAGCATAGTACTTGGAAAGAAGTTTTCACATATCATCTACATAAAGTATCATATTTACTACACAGTACCACTGTATGGTTTCAACTTATTGACAGATAATCCTCACAAGTGAAAACAAAAGATTACTCATTTTGCTGGAATCAGAGTCTTAAATTATAAACTTACATCTGTGAGGACTTATATCTCTGCAGAGCAAAGTGCAAAGATTCACATCCAAGCATTTATGTCAAGGAGAGAAATGCAAGAAAGTACAGGCTAATACTGGTCCAAACTTAATTAAAAAAAAATAATTAGAAAGTCTAAGGTATTACCAATTCACAGTGTACAAAATCAGTATTTAAATGATTTTTTTTTTTGTAAAATAAAAAAAAAACCCAAACGTTTTTTCAATATAATTTCCTTCAGGCACTAAATGCATTATAATAAAGTTTATTTACTGCATTTTTAATGCAAATTCCTTTATTGGCAGGATAAAAAAGCAGGAAGAAAGGAATGGTAGGAAAAAATGACCCTAAATATACTCCAATTTCAATTTTAAAAATGCAAAACATGCTATCAACAAGGAAGCTTGCTGGGGGACTATTCCTTTTTCTTCATTTAAAATATATTTCAAAAGAAACATATATTGCCTAGCTTTAATATATGACACTTCAGAAGTCTATGAATTCGTTTCACTATGGTTTGGGAGCCTATGCAATCTGGGACATGTCTAATTACAATTTTCGTCTATGAACACTCTCTGAACGTACATGCAAACAGATGCAACTTCTACTAGTTACAAGACGAGCAAGAACATCTCCCAAAATACAATAGCAAGAATACTTTTGGAAACCCCCTACAGTTTAGGCAGTTCCCAAAGTGTCCTTGACGTTCCCAAACCTTCTTGCTTTGGGAATCCTGCTAGATCACCAGGTACTGCTTAATTACTAAATTTTGTCTAAGTGACTATAGAGAAAAGATACATTTGTGCTGTCATTTTGACAACGAATTTTGTAACAAATCTCAAAGTAGGGCAACATTTTTCTTTCATTTGTTTCTTCCTGTGAATTAAATGTGTTAATCTTGATCTAAAGCTTAGTAGGAAAGTATACACTCGCAGTTAAGACTTACACAGAAATGATAAAAATTATTTTCTGAGATGCTGTGCTTTTTCAGAAATTAAGTGATTGTTCATGTATTTATTTATATTGGCATTGTTAGACTATAGCATTACAAAGGTCAAAATTTGATATGAGTAAATTTGCACTACAAATGAAAAGAACTGGCAGCTAGGAGAAACCTACATATGCTCTTCTTTCAGTTCCTAAGTGTTTACATGCAAACCTGGATATTCTTAGAAGAACAGAAAGTTCTATCAGTGGTAAACTTGACATTTCCTAGGCACAGTGCTGCATAGCTGGTTCATCATCTAAGAGCACAGAAACAATGAAGGCCAAAGATCTATTTATTCATTTATTCAGTAGATGATAAAAAAAGAAAAGAAACAACACCATAAGGCAAATATATTTGTGGCAATAAATACCACTGTATTGACATGTTTATATTTTGGTCCTGAAGGATGCACTCATTGTTTTGACAATAATGAATAAATTGCATAAATGAAAATGCTGAAAGGAAATTAAGACACATGGGAAAAATGCAAAAAGATAATTCCTCCAAAGAAATTTTAAGGCAGATGTCTATTACTGTGTGCTGAATCAATGGAAATGTAAACAAATCCTCTTGAGACTTATGTGAAACTGTATTTAGCTGGAGATAAAAAATGAGAGAAGAATTTTTTGCCTTCACTCATCTGCTATAAGCTTCATTATAAATAATTGTAAGTGGTTTTATTTATTTTGTTAAATTAGTTAAGCTAGTTAAATAAGTTAATTAAGATAGTTAAAATCACTATAAAACAGTACTTCTGACTTTTATTCTATAGTACATCTGCATCCGTATCTGCATCTGTTTTACCCCTTATTAGAAAGGAGAAGGAAAAGCCGTAGCTGTGATAGTGTACTGGACCCTCATACACTCTTCTAACATATATGTTTAATTACCGACTACAGTACCTGTTTGCCAGATGTATAACAATACTGTCTTCCAAGCCAGTAACTGCAGTCTACCACGCTATATATTTGCAATAGTAACTACAAGTTACAGATAATGCCAGCTTGTGAAATGGTTACTGCCAGTTGCCACCATCCTTAAATATTCATGTTGTGTGATCTCTAATAAAGAATGGATGGTCCCAAACACTTCTTGCAGTTTTCAATATTAATCAAAACATTCACAATTCCGATTGCTTGAAGGGAAAAAAAAAATAAGACAAGTTTGTTACCGTGCATCTGTAAGAGAGCAGTATTATGATCTGCCTCAGATATTTTTAAAGGAATCTATTAAAACTAGGCCTGTGAATTCCACCTTTCTCTTTGTTTCAAAAGTGCTCTAACTTTCTCTTTGGGTTTCCTGTATCTTCTGTGTATATTCTATCCTCTGGTTTCAAAAATTAACTGAATATACATCAAAAAAAAACCCAAAAAAACAAACCCCAAACATCTCTATGTTTGCATTGGGTTTTTTACAGGAAAAGGTCTTCTGTTTGGTACAGCACGACTCAAAAGGCAGATCTCTTATTGATATTGTTTAATTTATTCTAATTAACTTGCATTTCCTTTACAGATGTGAAAGCAACTGGTACAAGCTCATATTTTCCCCCTTAAAATATCTTATTTTTTCTTTAAAGCTTAACAAAGCTTATTTTATGTAAAAAATGTCACCTATGAAAGCGTACTCACAGTATGACCTAGAGAAAAGGCAACCCTGTGTAAAATTTTTTATTTTTTTTTTTTTTAAGCTCTGGCTTAAAGTAGTATGCACAATGATATGTTAAAATTCTAACTCTTAGCTTGTTAGTGAATCTCACTGTCAATACTACGTAAATATTTAAATAAAACTGTATTTCTTATATATATATATATATGTAAGGAAATCTTATAAGACTTTCTTATTCTAGATCAATGTCCTATCCTAACATAAGCTAGAGGATCTCTGGTGTAATAGATTTAGACTTTGATTCGAGTGTAGATGATGGCCCTTCATAGCTACACTTTCTGCAGAACACTAGAGGAACTTTTTCATAGAATGCTTTGAGAATTTATGAGTAACTGTATAATTGACTTCTGAATATTTAGAGGACTTGTCATCAAAAAGTTTGTGAAATATCAAGGTTACCGCAACAATATTTTAAAATTAAAAACCATACACACATTCGGAAACTATTTTTATTTAGCTAATACCTTCTAAAATCGCCTTCTCCTCAGCCTGTTAAGAACTAAAATACCATCCATGTTAGCCAAAGGTATCATGTAACAGTGTTCATCCTAATAATTGATTATTAGTTACATATAAATCATGAAATGCAATAGATGATAAAAGAGTTTTAAAAAAAAAGATTGTGAGATTTGAGCAGAAAAAGAAAAAAAGCAAACTCCCAAATGTGTCTGTGTTGAATAAAAGATAAAACTAATTCTCTGATGGGTGAGGAAAAAAAGTACTTTGGACAATATAACAAACTGGGATTTTACACCTTTTACTACATATGTCATCAAGTGGCTCTGGTTATTACTTTGGAAAATAAAATATTTCTCTTATCCCAGAAGCAGCCTCTAGGAACCTGCATATTTAATACTGTCTTTGAAATATTCTATTTTCTCTTTATGAAGCATACATCTACGCTGTCTTTAAAAAGTTAACTAAGAAAAAAAGTGTCTTTTTATGCGGCATAAATATAGAAAGCATATTTTTACATCTATCAGGTTTGTGCTTTGATTTTTCAGGTAAAAGAGAATGTTCTACTTGTTTAGGAATTTAACTCTTTATTTCACATTTGCCCGATTCTGTAGTGTAGATAGAAGACACCAGTAAGTAGTGCCAGTAGTTTCACATGGGGGCATTAAGGCAAACAAACAAAAGAATTGCAAGATATTTTTTTCTTTTCCTGACCCAGTTCTAAGTGCATGGAAAAAAGGGACAAATTTAAAATTCCCTTCTCAGGACTACACCTGAACAACGCTTTTTTCCATGGTCTGTGATAAGGGTGCAGAATACTTGTGTATGATTATCATATTAAGCCTCATGTACGCTTTAACAGATTCTTCAGATTATTTTCTATATCATTGTGACCCATTAGATACATATTTCTGAGAACAATGAGATATAGATAGATTCTTCCTCAGAACATCAAAATTGCCATTCCAGCTGAGACTAGTGCATGGATGTGCTCAGTTTTTATGAAGAGCCATACTTTAAAAACCTCCCTAACCCCAAGAGCCTTCCAAGCTAAGCCTGGAAGTAGCAGTTATGTGCAACTTTCCCTTTCTTATTTTCATTATATTGAAGGATTTAAGTTATCAACTCAGAGATTTTTTTTTTAATTGCACGGGGCACAGGAATAGTTATAAATGAAGAAAATGAACATAGTCCTGTATGAATGGCAAGGAAGTAGCCAGTAGCAGTTAAAACAGAGAATCAGTAGCACTGTCCAAAATCTCACTATCTGTGCTGATGTCCTTATAATGGTATTGCAGAATCAGTGTCCATCTTTAAAATAGACCATTCCCTATTTATTAATTGGAACTGTGAACAGCTAATACTTCTCCAATACGCTTTGTTCAGCATTTCTCCAGGAACAGGACAACTAAAGTTTAGTTGCAAGCCTGATCTCTGCTCTTCACAAATCTATGAAGTTGCAAGTGTTTGCGTTTGCTGTTGCTAATGTTGTTTTTAAAACACACATCACTTGTGGGCTGGAGAGGTCAAGGAGGAGCCACAAAAAATGTGTAGGCAAACTCAAATGCACTTTCACATGGATTGCTCACTACCTCTGATGTGTATATTCTCCACTGATGCAAATTCAGTGGACTTCAACTTGATTTATTGTGCTGATTCATAGCCAGGAAATTCTTATTAGCTTTCAACCTGAGCTCCACACGTACTGTGGCCTGG
The DNA here is from genome assembly GCF_964106895.1 of Numenius arquata. NCBI lineage: Eukaryota > Metazoa > Chordata > Aves > Charadriiformes > Scolopacidae > Numenius > Numenius arquata. The sequence continues at coordinate 85,529,762 of NC_133576.1, forward strand.
TCTACAAACATAGCTCACACAGTGTTTTAAGCTGTTAAAAATGTAGTTAGTAACAATACTTTTCTGTGTAATTTATTCCCCCTTGCAAAGGACTGGTCTTTATTTATGGAATATCATTATTTGCCACAATGATATTTACAAGCAGAAGAGGAACCTTGAGGTTTGGGGGAGTTTAGCAGAGGTTGAGCTAATGGTGTTCAAACTTTATGGCATCTCTGAACTATACAGTAAATCTCAAGTCTGAGTGCCTCATATGGATTTTAGGGATTTAATAGATTGTGAGCTAATCGTTTTGCCTTTATTTATAAATTTTCCATTAGATTTTCCTACATGCATCTTGCTGCTTTGAGGATTCTGACCTAAAAACAATACATTGGCACAGTCATTTAACTCTTCCCATCAATAAGAAGTGCTCTTCCAAACAATGGGAATTTTGCTTTCAGCAATATCCCAACCAGTTTGTATACTACAAGCACTATTTCCTTTGCATTATTATAATATTCAACTTCAGCTGATGACGATATCATAGATGTAATCTAAATTCTTCATGTTTTTCCTCTTTCATCACAGATATATGTGTGTGTTGAGGGTTGTGTGGGTGTATACATATATACGTGTGTGAGCAGTCATGTCTATATGTCTGTGTGTACATACGTATGTGGGTATATTCTCTAATTAAAGCAGATGTTGATACAGAAGTTTATGGGGATTCTGCCATCATGGGTTTTAAGGGAGCCTGAAATGAGTAAGTTTTCTAGTAGAAGGAGGCAGAAAACAGAAGCAAAACTGGTCCATTAAACTCTGCTTCCAGAGGATAATCAGTTCACTGTATCATCAATTTCTCATATCCACCATTAGAAGTTTGTAACTATAATTAGGGCAATAATAAGCACACTGAAAAATACTTGCTTACTATATGTTTCTTATGTGCTACTAAAAGAATAAAATACAATTCCATGAAGGATTCAAGCACATTACCAATTATTTTTCTGTGTTTATAATGTCAAAAGTCAATTTGAGTTACAGCACTTTGACTATCAAAAAGATTTAGTAATAGTAATGAAGACTCAAAAGTACCCACAACACAAACAGAATGAAATGAACTATGTTTATATGTAAAAGAACTTGATTGTTCATTACTCAAAATGTATATGTCTACCCAAAAGAAAACTCTACTTGTAGTATTTTAGTCCTTGCCTTAAAATGCAAAATTTAAACGATATCTGCTGTTTAACTTATCAGCTGTAAGAGTCAGTGGGCTTTGTCAGACTAAATGAAACCCAAGTTTCATACTACTGAAATGCGGCTTACCTTTCAAAAGACTGATTAAAGCTTTTGGGTTGTCCCTTCAGTAAGATTCAATGACTTTAAATTTAAGAAGAGTTCAGCTAAAATAGAACAAAAGAGGTGTTTGCTAATTAAAAAAATAGGTCTTTCATTTTCAAGTTTTTCACAGAAGAAACGATTTCCAAAGGTACTGGAGGTATCTTTCACTATTGTGATTTTGTGGCTTTTTCCACATAATGTATTTTTCAAGCAGTGGAAAACAATTAGTGCAGATTGGTTTGGTTTATAGTTCTTGACTGACGTCTCCAGAAAATTGCTCAGAACATTTTTGTTAAGGGTTTTTTTTTTTTTTTTTCACTTATGGCATTTGCTTTCACATTTTCTCTCCTTCCTGGTTCTTTGAACTTCCATTGTGAGACTGAGAAGAAAGAAAACAGTTTTCTCCTCACGAAAAATCACATTATGCAAAATTATAAAGGCCAACCTATCTACTCTCCCTTCTCATTAGCAGTATGTTAACTAGAAAACTCTGAAGGGCAGGTTCCCAATAAGTCTTTATTCCATTTAAATGGAAAAACAAGCTGCTGGGAGTTTACCATTAGTACTTTATCCGTAGAGTATCTAAAGAATATTGGCTATTGATCATGGTCTAATCTGGGAACACTTGATTTTTTTATTTTGTAGCCAAATCAGAAAAATAATAATTTCCCTTCCTTCCTTCATTTTATCGCTGATTTTTTTTTCACAGCAGAAATGATTCCCAGTTTAGATCAAATCTGTCATACAGTTTTCAGTGACCTACAAATCTACTTAACTGAAGTAAATGTTTGACAACAACAATCACAATCATAATCACCATTTAGATGTTGGACAAATTGTTACTCAGCCTAAGCTTCAGTGGACTCCCTTTGGCACTTGTGAACCTTTCATTTGTCATTCTTTGCCACAGGAAATATAGATGTCCTGTCACATTAATATTGTGATGTTTGTATGGCTCAGCTCATTTTTACGTATCTCATTCATAGGAGCATGCATTAAAAAAAAAGATAATTTCTTCATTTCCAGTGATCAGGAACTCATCAGTAACTCTTCTCCAGATATCTGAAAATTATACTCCCTCTGAAAGTCTCAAGGAATGAGACTGTTCCCTGAGGTTTGTACTGAAATTCTCTTTTTAAATGATACCTGAAGGCTGCCCTTGTGAAAATTGCCATCAATAAAGAAAGTAGAAAAATGAAACTGAGATTTTCATTACAGGTGAATTATAGTGACAATTAAAAATATTATTAATTACAGCTATTCGGAGTAGAGTTTGATCTTAGATTTTTGAGACACTGATTATCATCAAATTTCCAGCTTCCTGCTGCTCCCACATTTAGAACAAAGCTATAACCCGGTGTGTTTCAAATCTCGTATGTATTTTAAAATGGAGATTTCAATCCAAATCATAATTTCCTTTCCAATCTTTAATTAAAAAGTGTGCTTGAATCACCACAATGGAGATGTAATAAGGCTGTGCAGCAAAGTACTAGGAATAAGAAACATTCATCAGCTCTAATCACTTGCTGTAAATTTTTGTCAACTGTGAGCACGGTATGAAATATAGTAGTCTGTAGGAACAAAACAAGATGTGACTGCGGGGATTTGACGCTTCTCTACCGATCAAGTCAGCAAGCCCGTCTGCTAATGGGCTGGTCTGGAACTGCTCTTTGAAGCTGCTGGTTACAACTACTCTGAGAATTGCATTGCATTGCTACGCTTCCAACGCAGGGGTGAACGACACCAGATACGTATCACTTTGCTTTGTCCTGCAGCTAGGTGCAGCTTGTTTTCTAAACAAAAGGCTATAATAAGAGGAAACTATGTCATGATTTTTGAGTGCTGGCGATGCTTCACATTGTGCTGCAAACTTGACCCTCCTGAAAGAGATTTTTCAAATAACTGTATAAACCCAAAAGTTTAAAAAAAGACAAAAAACCTGAAGCTGTATTAAGGGTCTTTTTTGCTTGCAGAATCGGTGGAGTCCCCTACTCTGGAGATTTTCAAGACCTGCCTTGATGCAGTCCTGAGTAATGTGCTCTAGGCAATCCTGCTTTAGCAGGGGACTTGGACTAGATGATCTCTAGAGGTCCCTTCCAACTCTGACAATTCTGTACTTCTGTGACTCCGTGATTCCATAACCAAAATGAAACTCATCTATACAGTTTCACATCCAGATTTTGTAAGCGTTTTGTATTTCTAAGGCAATGAAAACTATAATTTAGACTAATTATTCTTGACATTTTGAAATGATGAAAATACTGAACTTCAAAAGAAATTTTGCTTATGCATACACCTTGTGGTAGTTTTAATGAGGATGATTATGTAATTGTACAACACAATAACTTTGTAATTACTTTTTAATTAAAAGGTCTACTACTCTGATTACTTGCACTTAAACTTAAGACCTAATTAGATGTAATATAATTGATTATATACAATATCAGAAACCAAAAAAAATAGATTAATGTTGAAAAGTGGATAAAATAAAAAAATAATTAAAAATACTTATTTGAAACTATACTGCTTTTTGAAAAAGAATAGTTCCAGTGGTTACTTTAACCACTTACATCTTACACATTACTTACACTCTAACATCCTTACATAGGATGTATGCTGAAGCATGTATTTAATGGGCTTTTTGTACAGTGTGATAATTCCTTCATCATAGCATGAATTTTTCTTCTTTGGATCAGATGAAGTCAAGCTATCCCTTCATTGACCCCCTTCTCTTTGCCATACCCTATCTCTCAAAATACTCCAGTTGTCCATCTAAGATGAGAGCCCAACTATTACAAGTAGGTTTTTTGGGTTACAAAAGTAGAGATCAAAGGCAGCTGTTGCAAACAGGCCCCTTTGAGACATGGATTTCAAAGGCAGACAACAACCTAGTCTCCACGTCACTCTGTTATGTGGACAGTTATGCTCTGCAACAGCAAATACTGATCTTCTCTATGTGCCACTTTTGGACAGTGAATATATGTCCATTATTGAATGGGTCTGTCCCTAATGGTGGGTTATTCTACAGCCTAAAGTAGTGATAGTTGTGGATGTCTCTGTGACAGCTGGATAGCTAGTGCCTCTGTAGATATTCTTCAAGACATCTATCTGCTCCTACTGCTCCCTCACATCTAGATTTTCTCCCTCCCTAACACATTCATTTTTTTCAGATGCTCCATAGCCATTTCTCTGAAAATAAATGAGGTCTACCTCCTGAACTCTGGGGTACCACTGTCTTCCTGAATAGCTACCTATTTGGGTCTAACTTGACATCCTGCTTTTCTGTTCTGGGGAGATTTCCCAGTCTCAGATAATCATAGTCTTTCACATAAATCTACCAGAGAACTACTGAGTCTTTATAACATAAATACAGGTTATTCTGTCCACAGTATAACAGTACATGGCTTGTTTTATTGGTATTGGTTGTTTGCTGTGGAGGAATGGCTGAGTGAAAAAGGGCATGACTTGATTGCAATGAGCAACCCAGTCTTCGATAGGGATGAAAGCCCGGAGGAGGCTGTGAACTGTCCTTGAGAAACAGAAGTATGAAGAAGTAGCTACATGATAACTAAGTGATAAGCGGTACTGCCTCCGGGAGATAGAGAAACATCTGCTGCGCGTGGACAAGAGGTCTGCACTAATTGTGTGAGCGCTCTAGGCACGTGAACAGAGACTGTAAGCCAATCGTATAATTGTTGCTAGCGCGCACTCTGCTTGTCTGTCTTTATATACTCTGTGTGAACTTGAATAAAGTGAGAACGACCATACTCATATTGAGCCTCATCGTTACTCCGGGTCCGTCTCCCACTCCGACAGTTTGCTACTGATTTTGTGAGTATGAGAAATAACAATGCACACCAAAATATGACATGACTTGGATAGTACACATCACCTATATCAGGGCCTGTTGGTAAACTTTTTCATATACAGCTGTTGTGAAGATTAAGAGGTTGATTTAGAATTACACGTAGTATGCAACCAGTCAAGGTCAAGGTAATAGTAATTTGCTATTCAAGTGGCAGTGTAGTCCCTGGTGGCAGGAGGACATCCACACTGGGAACATGAAATCTTTGGATCAAGAATGCACAGGTTTGAAAAACACAAGGAGGAAATAACTTGGGGATATTTTGTTCCTTTTCAACTCACTTTTTGCACGAACAAGGAAGCAGTGATCTGGTAGGAGATTTGCTTCAAGTGACAAGAAGACAAGAGAGGTTTTCCTGTTGTGTTAGTGCAGGCAGATGGCTGTACTTGATGTGTTTCATTGGGAACATATTCAGTGTCTTGCAGAGGCATGCAAAAAGACAACAAAAGTGACAGAAGAGCAGCTGGGCTTTAGGACTGGCATCACTGATGAAACTGCGGTGGCATGGCTTGAGATTTATGCGAAAGCCAAACTGGCAGGAGAATGGGAAGAACAGAGGCTTATAATAAAAAAAGCATATGCTTTAACAAAGCAGAACCTAAGTAGCAATTTCATGTTATAGAAGATTTTTAATCAGTTGGGGTTTTTTTTGCAATAAATAAAGAAATGTTTCAAAACACACAAAAAAGATAGAAAACAGTTCAAGAAAATTTGTGTAATTCTTGACATACTAAGTATTTCTTTTTAGAGATAACTTCTTGTAGCATCTTGTTACAATACAATCTGACACTTTTATTATGTATTGTTATACCAAGAGATGTAACATATATTTTTCTATGAATGTGATTTACTTCAATATGCATTGCTGAACTTATTCATGTAGTGGATTAAAATGGGAAGAAATCCCCAAAATCAAAATATGCTTTTTTAAGATTATAGCTGAACATTCACAATGACAAGGCAATTAGGATTGTCATATATTCCAAAGAAACCTGATATTTTACCATGAGTGTGTTTACCCCAATGTTATCTTTAGGTTCCCTTTTTCTGAAAGGAATTCAGTTAATATCATCAAAAAATCAATATGCTTATACCAGCTGCAAGCCCTCCTTAGAAGAGGAGAACAGTCTGAGCAGAAATAACTATTATGCAAACCAGAAACAAATAACGAAGGATTCAATTTACTAAGGCAAATTAAAATGGGTAGCAGATATTTCTTGTATATTTGAAAGCACCTCCTCCACACAAAAAGTATTTAGACGTCTTTTACTTGACTTACAGAGGTATTCAGAATAATTTGGTTTATATTTCTGTTCCAAAACTACATAAACAGATAAAACCTGCACAAAAGCAGTTTTATATAAAAATCTCTTTAGATGTGTCTCTGGAAAAGCACATTATCTTTCTGTACTGTTTTAAAATTCTCATTAAAAGACCTTTCATAACCTGACTTACGTTGTATTTTGCTACCCAAAAAAACCCCATTAGAGCCAAATAAGTACTTAGTTAAATTTGGGAGTGTATATTTTCAATGTATCCACTATAGTACAGTCAGTCACAGGAATATTAGAGCAAATGGGAAATTACAGACAACAGGAGAATTGTAAGCCAATACCTTTTGACTTACTTAGCCATATTTAATCTCACTGCTAGACAACATTAAGAAGAATTCCATGTTATGTCTGTAAACACGGATTGAAAACTTGACATGACGATACAGTCAGTTTAGCTAATATTAGTGCTGGAAAAAAATATCAGGACATAAAAGAGAATCTGAGAATATCAGATCCATATCCATGTCTCTCTTCTCTCTCCCTTGTACCAGCAACAATATGAAGTTAGACAAATTCATCTGAAAAGAAGATCCCATTTTTAAGCATGGACATAACAAAGTTGGGGAGTCCCTCTAAAAGGTATGTTTTTACTGAAACAGAAATGACAGCCTCGGCATGGGAAGTGCCTGTGGAGTCTGTGTCCGGTGCTGCAGAAGAACAGCAAAACTGTGACCCAGCAGCAACACGCATCCAGTGTTAGTGCACCGCTCCGTTCGGAGGGCAGACACGATCACAGAAGGACAGCCAGTACAGCTTGATTTCTACTTAGGACTATTCTCAGTCCTGCAATAGTTTGGCTGCAATTCAAAAATGCTCTGATTGCAATTTGGTATAGATTACCAGTGACTAAGGTGGTAAAACTCACAGAGGTATACGTATATGTCTATGCCACAATATATGCACACATCCCTGACAGCAGAGTTGGTCCCGAAGTGCTAGAGAACTACCAGTAATAAGCACTTTCTTAAAGAGAAAGGAAAGCCATCCAAATTATACATTATGTTTTTCTTATAGCTACATAGAACCTGAGTTTTAATAGCATTAACACTTAAAATATGTCATACTGCTCTAATTGACTTGACTTGCAATTGTGACTGCTGGGCACCTCTGCAACCATAATGCTGACATTTCCTCACATTGGAGCATGTGGCTTTCCAGCCTTTCCAGACCCTGTTTACAGGGGTCTATTGCTCTTTCAGTCACTTTTTTTGCTGTATATAAACAAAGGAAAGTAAATGTCACAAACGCTTTTTGAAACCATAATGAGCTCTGCATTAAATGTTAGATGCCCTGGATGCTCAAGCTAATTATCAGTTAGCTTTGCAGGCTATGTATATGTTATCTGGTACAGGAGTTTTACCTCAGATGAGATTTAATCTGAGTGTTCCCACCAGGCCTGTGGGAACTGATTAATCCAAAGGAACAGTGTTTGGTAAGAGCCCTTAAGTCTCCATGAAGGGTCAGAGTGTATTTGGAGCTTTTTTGGATGGTGGTAGGTTTTGAAGATTTTATTGGTTTCCTCTGAAAATGCAAACAGGTCTGTGACCCATCTCTCTGATGTGCAGCAAGTGAGGATGACCTGAGGGCTCTGCACAGAACTTCAGCTCTGCCTCAAAGCAAACAATGAATGTAGACACAACCTAACGGAGCCAGTTGCGCAAGCAGGATGCTATTTTGCCAGTCTATTTGACAGATATTTGCAGAGGAATACTGAGTTTTCTTCCAAATTCTGAAGGGAAGGTGTGACTTAAACCTCCCTGCTCTGTCTTTTCCATTTCCCTTATTTTTAATTTACTCAAATTGCCCCTTGTCAGTTTTTTTATTTCCTTAGCCCTGCAAATTGCCAGTTCCCTGACTGCCTCTCTCTACTTCTCAACTTTGTCCCTGTATTTGTATGAGGCTTCTCCTTCACAGTGACCGTTCCAACCTAAGGAACAAGAACACGATGAGCCTTCAGTTCCAGGGACTGATGCCCGGGTCCCAGGAGTGGGGCAGAGCAATTTCCTCATTTAGCCCTGCTATAGCACAGTCAGAGAGCTCTCTTAGCAGTGAAGGATTTGAATTTTGCAGTTCAGTTCCCAAGGAGATAATAAACATAAGAAGGCAACACGGATGATAAAAAGTGCGGCATACTGTCATGCAAGGAGGACATAGATAAACTAGGACTCTTCAGCTAGGAAAAGAGATTATACTGAAGAAAAGTGAAGGAGATCTGTAAAATGATGAATAGCAGAGAGAACAGTAGGGAACCCTTACTAGCAATGTGAATCCACATTAGCATTTTGTTTCGATCTAGAGAACACTTTCAACAAATATCCACTTTGGTCCACACTATAGAGCAGCTTCAGTACATATTAAATTGATTTCTTTGAAAAGAAAACAAACTGAAAAATGCACTCCAGATACCCACCTAAAAGGATCCAGCCACTAACCGGTGTTCATGGAACCAGACTGCAGTTAGTTTGAAGTAAAACCCTTTCAAATGGATATTGTAAGGCATCAGGTCATCAGCACAAACCCTTTCATTCTACATATTCAATTCCATAGCGCTATATTACTTGCTAAAGTAGGCATATCCTATGGTGCAAAACCCTGAAAGAATCAAATCAAATAGTGACTTTAAAAAGTAGATATTCAACATTTGACTCATTGCCACATATTCTATTTGGGTGATAAAATTCTAAATGAGTTCAGAAGTTACTGGACAAATAAGATGTCTACAGAATACATTGACACAGATGCAATTTCCTGCTCAGAAAGTACCCAGACCACAGATTATCAGAAAATCAAACCAGTAGACAGGTCATTCCGTGCTTGTCACATTATCGTACCTTTTTTGTCAAGCACAACACAAAGTCATTTTATATTTCAAGCTGAATATACCCTGAATTCAGTTTCAATAGATCTTGGGACATTCAGAGTTCCCTAGCTGCTCGGTTTGCTTAAAAACTGTATCATGCAGGATGGCTTTCTGCTGGTGCCTAGCAAACACCCACTAATATCCTCAAGGCAGAGCAAAAACACCTTCCACCAAATAGTGAGTTAAGCAAGTTTCTCAATACTGTTGTGTGCTTTCACACACAGCTGAATAGTGCCTTGAACACAGGCTGGACATCTTGGAGTTGCTGCTGTTTGATCAAGAATCATAAGACATTCTGTCTCCTGGAAAAAAAAAACGAACCAAACAAACATTTTTCCCCAGGTATTTTTGCCTCACAGTGGTCCTATATGCATTTAATCCTTGGATGTGCTACTTTAGCATTTTAGTTTGGATGAGGAGTGAGATTTTTGAAGTGAATCTTGCAGTGCCTGCACCTGCGGTGCTTTGGTTGAAGCCATGTCTCAGAGAGCAGGCACAAACTGCACTGCTTTCCAATTAAACTGCAGCAAGTGCAAAGATGCACCCCAGGACTTTACCTCAGGTATTCCAGCATCTAACAGAAATACAGTCCACAGAGCCATTACAGCTAGAACAAAATAAACACCCTGAAATACATATAATACAGACATCACATCCTCAGCAGCAGCTCTTTCACTCTACCGAGCTACTTTTACTGGACCACACTATTTGCTAACATAGCTATAACCCTTATTTCACAACCGCTGATGAGCTGTTTTGTTTTGGTTTGACTTTGATAAAATTAAACAAAAAAAAAGAGAAACCAACAGAAGGCTCAAAATGAAAGCCGTGATAGGAAAGTTAATGATAAATGTTCTCTTGGCAGTGCTAGAAGTCACAAATTTAAAAGGCACCGGAGACTGTCAGGGCCAGCAATTGCAAATTAAAGACACCCTACAAGATCCCCAGGGAGCAATTAAAGTATATGTGAACACGTTGGCTGCAATGACCAAACATTTCTTGAGCTCGAAACAAAGTTTAGAGTAGAACTTAAACAAGAAAATATTTTATTTCATCTGTACAAATTCAATTTAATTTATTTTAACATGTGTTAAGGTTTGACCTAATGTCATGGTTTGGCCTCAGACAGCAACATAGAATACCACCGCTCACCAACTGCACCCGGGAAGCCCCAGCCACCTCCCCAGCATCGCTTGCTAGATCCTGGAGGGAATTAACCCTGTCCCTGCCAGAACCAGGACACCTAATAATTTCATGTTGTACCAGGAAGTGAGAATTTAAGATCTACTACGGACTCAGGCTTTTACACTTTTCAGATCAAAATTAGTTAAGATTATTACTTCTCTGTAGGTATTCCACAGCCAAAACATGCTCCTAATAAAGGTGTGGCAATATTAATTGGCTGAGAACGCAGTCAATAGGCTGAAATTTGTTCCACATTTTAATTTCCTTACTCAGTTGCACACAGACATCTGTTAAAACTTGAGTTTTGCCATGCCACCATTAGAGACTTTTTTTTATGGCACCGCTACAAAGTTTGAGGAAGGGAGATTGGTCACAGTTGCTTCATGAGTTTTAGAAATGTTGCATTGCCTGTATGAACTGGTAGGAATGCTGAGATTTGTTCCTCTTAAATAACTCTACAAAATTTATGATTTATACTGGAATTTGGAGAGATATTTAAAGATAATTCAGGCTTAAGGGTGCAGATTTACAGTGATTAGGTGCGGCTACACAAGCTCTGTTGCAGGTGGATTCTAGAAACACAGCCTGGTGCTTGCGGTGTGGCCAACAACAGGGGAGGGAGTCTGGCGTGGCTCAAGAGTCGCTATGATTTTGGGAAGTTTGTCTTTAACGCCTTGTCCAGAATATGAATTTGCACAGATGAAATACAGATGGTTCAAAACAGCCCTTTTTCTTCCACGCTTTTTAGATTCTGTCTCTTTTCCCTGCTTTCACACTTTGCTTTTTCTTTGTATTCTTGGATCCCTGGGACTCGTTCTTTGTGCATGTCTGCAAAACATCTCCTGCAGCTGGAGCAGTACTGACATAGAAGCGGGAGACAGTGACAGCGGTACAGAGGAGCAAAGATACTGACAATCGAAAGGAACAAAGAAACAGGAACAAGTTAACCTGACTGCAATGTAAATTCCTCCGTGTTGGGAACAGACTCCTTTTGCTGTTCAGTGGAGAGTTGAATATAGTTATCTCTCAAATAACAAATGTAATATTGCTTTACAGCTAGAGGATGCAGTGTATTTAAAGCTGTATTCCACCTATGACACAAGATACGTTAATTACACTTGATCAGGCAGTTCAGCTAAGTGTTGAAGACTGCTACTGCCAGCTTTAATTCTCTAACATTTGTTTGCTAAGCACATCTAATCAAACAAAACCTCAGACTTTATCTCCTCTTGACTTGCCCATTTAGCCAAAGTAATGCACAAAACATCAACATGATTTGCTTTTTAAGTAAAAATAAATCATATGCACTTAGGAGTCTGGATCTTGGGCTTCACAATTAGGGTGTCCACCTACTACAGAAACTATCAGCAATGCTTTCAAGTATCTGATAGTTACATTTAATTTAGTAGCTTTATCTCTTTCTCTTACTGTTTCAGCTCACTTGCTGCTTTTCATGCATCAGAATCATTAGTGGTCACACAGAGATACTTGTCTCCGGGTTAAAATGTCTGCAAGCTGTCAAAGTGTTTTAGTGTAAACCTCTGTGACTGAACGTTTAGTGGTGCTCTCAGCATACAAGAGATAGGCTTGCCAATATTATTTACATATGATGATAAATGGGCAAAGTTACTCACTTTACCCTAAAGTAAGTAGTGCTTTTGGGATGCTATTTAAGAAATCCTTTTTTCTATTGCACTTTTCTATTAAAGTGATCTAGTTTTACTTTGTTTCCCTTTTTTTTTTTTGTTTTCAGATTAATTTTAGGCTTGACATACAGGCATGAAAACCATATGCTTTCTCAAAAAAAAAAAAAAGTCACTAACCTGAAAAAAGGGATTAAGAGAAAAATACTTTTGGATGTTTTAATCTGCAGCAAGAGAAGCAGCAATAATGCATGCCAGCAGCAACTGTAGCTCAGGGATTTTTTTCTGTCACTTCAGAATATGCATTAGAAACACTTTTGGTCACTGTATTATATATATTCTGTTTTGTTTCTTTTCCTCTTATTAAAGATATGTACATAGAAATATGGGGGGAAGAAAGAATTTATATGATGGCTGAAAAAATAGTCATACGTCTTGGAGACTTTGGAAAAAAAATCTGTTTAGAGATAATTTTGCTTTAATACTGTATTCATTACCAAAAATATTAATGTTAAAGTAGAAAAATTATTTCTAAAAATTTGTTTGTTTTCCAGATGCTTCTCTACCTGAACTCTTAATCAGATTTGGTAACAGTGCAAATAATTCCACAGCAACCAGTTTTGGTGTCACAATTAGAGGATTATGACTTCAGTATACAAAAGAGCAGAAAGAAGATTAATTCTGAGCCTGAGGGAGGGGTGTTCTTATTTAATTTCCCTGGTACTAAAGAATACAGGAAAAGCATCAAATATATATGAGCATGGAACTGTTTCTGAAGAAAAGGGCATGCAAGCACTTTTCATGAGAAGCAGGATTATTTCCAACCAGTAATAATTGTATTATTCTGAAATCTGGGGTGGGATTTAACTTGTACATGAGACATCTAATTCATAGGATATAGGTGTCTATATATATATATATATCATGGTCAGGGGGAATCAGTTGCCTAAACACAGTTGCCAAGCTCCATCTAAGACATTCTGGTGCACTTGGGATATCTGCATGAGCTATCAGATAAGACAGAAGACACATGGGAGACCTGTGACCTTCTGAATTTGCAGCTGAAGGTCAAGCAGAAGGTTGTCGGACATTTCAGACGGTACCAGACACATGAACTGAACTGACCTATGAAGACTGTATTGTGCCAGTCCTGTGTTATAAGGATGTTCTGGGTATTGTAGCATGTTATCAGAAAGACCTGAGCATTTCTGTTTAGGCAGGTGTATTGAGTACCTACAATGAGGTGTCTGAATACCAGTCCAAATCCTATCACTGACAATTTACAGACATGGGTTTTATTTCTGTGACAGAATTTCAGTAAAAAAGGAAGAGAAAAAAAACCCCAACAAAACCAACAACACTTTATATCAGGGACCATATGGAAGTTTCTGCCTGCCTGTAGAAAACTTGGTAATAGCTACCTAGACAGAGATTAGTTCTCAAATACAAAAAGTATCTGCAAGCAGAGGTTCAAATTTGGTTTAAGAAGATAAAAGAACATTGAAGACCAGTCTGCACTGATTTCCTAAGTGCAGTCCTATCTCACTAGTACTGGGGAATCAGGGGGTGGTTACTGCATTTACTAGGTAGGTATCAAGCAGCTAGCATTTTTAAAAGAGAGGGAAGAAATAAGGTGAGAACAGAGAAAGAACTGAGGAGGGAATATCTGGCTTAATTAGATGTTGTCGAATCAACTGAATCTCAGGAAATGTGCCTTAGAGTACATGAAACACTGACTACAACAATGTCAGAAGCATTTGTGGTTATCTTTCAGAATTTGGAGAGGACGATGACATATCAGAAGACTTAAAAAGGTCAAACATAACCTTTATCTCTAAAAAGTGGGAAAAAGAAGAGACAAGGAGTTATAAACTGCTCATCTTACATCCAGTTCCTGAAACAATACTGGAAGAAATTAAGAATTTTAGCGTCTTGAAAGATAACATGAAAATGAATGTCAGCCAACATATATTTGTCAAGAAGAAATCCAATTCTATTTCCTTCTAAGAATAAGGGTTTCTGCAAAACAGAGTAGCAGAAGATATACTAACTTAAAAACTACTTCTGACATTGCCTCACAAGACATTTTTATAAGCAAGTAATATTACAGACAAAACTATTCTAAGAAATAGGCAATACTAGTTTAAGAACTGCATTCAGAGAGTAGTTATCAATAGCTCAGTGTAAGACTGGAAGGATATATGACAATCAACAGATGTAGATCCAGTAATACATCAATAGTCTTCATACTTCATTGACAACCTAGGTGACAGAATAGAGAATATATCTACTGAATTCACAGACAACAAGCTAAAAAAATGGTTTAGAAAACAGGACCAACAAATTGACAAAGTGGTCTGAAAGAAGCAGGATGGGATTCATTATGGAAAACAAACAACCCACAATGTTCTTCAGTGAGGCAGCTGCAAAAATACTAAATGGGAAACAAGTGGCAGGGTGGCAGCCATAAAGGGAAAAGTCTAAGGCATATATTGAATTCTCAGCCGATAATAAGCTGTCAGTGCCAGGTGACTGAAAAAAGGCTATCATACTGAGATGCATAAAGAGAAATATTTTTTGCAAGCCACATTAAATAATTCTTTGGGATTGGCAAAGCCTTCACTGTCTACTGAGTGTAGTTTTGGGCCTTGCATTTCAAAGAAAAATTGGTCAATTAGAGAGAACCTACAAGGGAGCAACCAGATGTCTAATAATCATAACCTACAGAAAGAGCCATATTTACTGTTCATAGGAGGAAAATGACTGAAGCTGGAATATAGGAATGGTCTGCAATATTAAGAAGCAGTGGTAAATAGAAAGAAAATCAGCCACTTTCCATGCCCTCAGTATATAAGAAAAAAAAAAAGGTATTACATTCCAACAAGGAAAATTTAGTTAAGAAATATTCATATTCTCTAACAGTAAAGCTAATTGAATACAGAAATAGTTTGTCAGTGGAAATTGTGAAATAGCCATCCTCAGTAAAAGGTTAAATCTGCAATGCTGTAGGTATAGGATTCTGTCTTGGATCAAAATGGGGAACGTGAACCTTTGAAGTTCCTTCTAGGACTTTTTCTTTTCCTGTTTCATTTGATCTTTATCTCTTCAGCCCCACAGCTGTAAAGTAAGGACTTGCACTTTTATAATGTTAGTTCCTTATTTTGAATTTTGAAAGGATTTTTTTTTCCTACTACAAATTTTATCTGTTCGTTTAGTTTATTATTATTTTCTTTCTTGCTTATAGCATCAGTTTGGTACAGTCTCAAGGCTCTAAGTATGGACTTAGAAGAATATTTAGTGCATCACCTGTGGCTTGCATTGGGATAAAAGGCCTCTAAGAAACAAAGCAGCTGATATTTTCTGAAGCAAGATGCTTCAGAAAATGATGGGACAGAGAAAGAGATGAGCAGAATTTAGTGGAATTGATCTCATTCACTGAAATGGGAAGGACATACAAGAATATAAAAGCATTGCAATCCCACTGATGGTTTGAGAAATTTATATGTCAACATCATGTTTATATGGCAGGAATCCTATCATACTTTCACCTCACATACTTATATTCTAAGGCTTTGCTGCACACTTGAAATGTGTCCCTGCACTGGTTTTAAATCCAATCCCAAAATGCACTGGCCTTTTATTTAAATTCCTGCCGTAATTCTGCTTTTCAGACACTTCATCCTTCTGGAACATACAGGTGGCTAAATATTTTTATATCGTATATCTCAGATCTCTTTTGAAAGCCCATTTTAAAATATTTTCACCTCTATTTATTAGAACACAGTTTTATAAATTGAGTTTCTATTAGTTATTGTACTGTTACAGTCATCAGGCATAGTGTTACCTTTCTTGTTACTTTCATACCATTTTGCTTTAGTGTTTTCACATTTCCCAGTTAAATGTTATAACACACATGCTTGATCGAGTATTTATTTGTTGCTTCCCATTTACTCTCTCCTCCAGAATAAAATATGGAAAGAACAGGGGACTAGCTGTATTTTATTCAAATGTCTGTACATTTGTAAAGCTTTGAGAAGAATGACTCAGCCCATAAATATCCAGAAAGTTTGAAAATTATCGGGCATTTAATTCAGCAGCTATTTATGAAATCATGAAGGAAGTTTTCCTTGGAGCAAGTAAGAACTCCACCCAATGCTTCTGCAAATAGTTATTCTAGGAAGAGAAGCATAATGTTACACACAAAATACTGCCAAAGCAGTTCTCTGCTCCATTTCAGTATCATCAGCTGTTTAATGATCTGAGAGAGAAGATAATGGCATCAAATATTGACATCTGAACTGCTCCACTAGATATTAGTTTTCTGTATGCTATTTTGTTCTTTATCATTCACCCTCCCATACATACTTTTTTATTATTATTGGCTACTAGGATCTAGGACTAAAGAAAATGTAGCCAAGGAAAATAGTCCTTGGCTTGGCAATACAGACCAAAATTAATGTCAGAGATCAGAATCAGCTGGGGAATTTCTATCTTTCTGAATACTCGGTATTAAACAATTTGAGGGGAGAAGAAAAGGTATGGATCATTAATGAGGCTGTTATGACATTCTGTAAATTTGATGATAGAGAATCTATGTTAAATGACTGTTCCCAGCCTCTCCTCTCCAAAACCATCACTGAGAACTAAAGAATAAGAGATGCAATAGTAAGTGTTAGGCTGATGTGTTCCAATTACCTCAGAGCATAAAGGTGGCTGCATAAAGTACACAGAAGTATACAGTATATGAAGTGTATTAACACAAGTTCAATGACTAAAACACAATTGTTGCGTTTAGTGGCCAAAACAAAGAGCTGTCTCAGTCTCTGGATATACTTCCTAAAAAAAAAAAAAAAGCTTTTTTCCTATGGACTAAAGCACATTTTCCCCCAGGGAAAATAAGAAATAATATGCAAACCAGTGACTTTGTATTCCCATTTGACTTAGGAAAGAGTTAGAACAGATTTATTTCATTTACACTCAATTCCCAAATGGGACTTAAGTGTTCAGTTGCCATTTTCAGATGCCTACATCAAAAAATAAGCTCCTCAAAACCCACACAGCACTGTTGCCTAACACTGAAAGTACGTGACTTCCTCAGGTACCTAAACTACTGCAGGTGTGTTTCCAGCACCAAAGTCTCCCTTTTTGAGCACACCCAGCCTGCATGCATACTGACCAAAGTAAGCAGGCAGGTTTCTGGCACACATCTACCTACTGTTGGGCTCACAAACTGAGCATTCCTCCCTCCACTTATCTTCCTCAAATGACTGAAGCAAGTAGGTGCTTTAAGAGATGTCAGGGTTTGCGTGGTTTAGAGAAAATTTGGGAGAGCAAGAGCTCTTCCAGACTGTCACCAGAGCAGGCTGTGGTGTCTGGCATGCTTCTCTACCGGTATTTCACTGGATAGAGACTTTAATCCAGACAAAAGAGTCCCAAGTTCAGTTCTCTACCTCCGCCTGAGGGAACCTGGTCTAAATTCTTCTGGTAGTCAAAGCATCCATTCTGGATACATCTCACCTATATTTAGCTGTATAAATTAGTTGTCAGTGTCAGTACCTACAACGGCAATCTGTTCTTGAGGACCATTTTAGGATGGGGTCATTTAACTTATGGCTATTTCTTTTTTTTTTCTTTTTTCCCCATCACCTAACTCTTTCTTTTAACTAAATTCCTGCTTCAGACTAAAATCTTTAGTAGCTCTTTAGCACCTAAAGTTTTGTGACATGAGTTCCAGCCAGGATATTTAATGCCAAAGGTTGATTCCCTCTCAGTCCCTCCTCCTGAAACTATTCCATTTTCTGTGGAATAGATTAACAAACGTCAGACATGTAAGATATGTTAAATATCTTATGTAAGATGGTTACCAACAGCATGAATCTACAGTTTAGGACACCAGCATGCAGGCATTTGTTCTGCATCAGCAATTATGCATTTATAATACACAGGCAATCCTATGGGGAAAAGGCTACTGACTTGAAAATATTTAGAGAATTTTAGAAAATTAGAGCTTTTTTTTTTAAATAAGCGTATATGGGCAATACTTATCATTACTGTCATGCACAGTGTTGTTTTATTTCTTCTATAGGTGCATACAAAAAACTGCTGTGAAATCTGTTTCTACCTTTTACACACAACTGCATTTTTGCATGCTATTGCTGTGTCTACTGGATAACCTTTAAAATAATTTAAAAGCAAAAGAAACATTGGCAATTAAGCCACATAACTCATTTTGACACTGCTTTTAGATAAAACGGGGAAAAAGGTTTGTTAAACTCTGTTGTTTTCCAGTATTGTTCTAGTAGCATCATATAGACAGCTCATCTGAAGTTGTGGTAAAAAAGTTCAGCAGTTAGCTATGTTTATACACTCTCTCCTAATCAATTACTTCATTACTGTTTTACTTAGGAAAAAAATGAAAGATGAACCTGTAGAAGAGCTGATCTCAGCAGAAAGGTTATAGTGTACCTATGATATAAATCAGGAGAGCTAAGTGCATTTATCCCTTAAAACCTTTACTTAAGATTGGGATTAGCAGCTTTTTTGATACTTTTCCCAAAACGAAGCACAGTTCAAGTCTTGTTAGTCTTTATAAGCCATGAGACAAATAAAAGTAAATATGAGGAAAATGTGCTTAAATTTTTTTTTCCAATCCCTCAGAATATTTCTTAGGAAATAGGCAATATTCTTCTAGTGAAGGCAGAGGGGTAAAGATCTTGTCATAATTCCCTACTTTCACATTAGATCTTCACAGAGGAGTCAGTGCCTGACTTGAAAATTCCCAGGTATTTTCTCAGTCTTTTTGTTTGGTTACTTATGGGAAAACCAAAGAGTGAAATTTAAGTTTCTCCGTTATGTACCACATGTATCTGATACAGCTGTGTGTTCGCTTCCCCCTGTGCCTGTGCAGATTTACAAACAAGAGTGAGATCAAGGGAACGGTGTTGAGACTTGGGTAAGATGGATATTAAGTTGCAGAAAGATTAAAAATGATGATATAACTTACTATGAAAATTACTATCATAGAAGAACAAAATGAACCCACAAGAACTTATTCAAAAAAGAAAGCCTGCTCACATATATTTTTGCTATATCTATTGCTGTCAATTTAAATGAACAAAGGACAAGTTCTAAAATCAAAACTCAATGATTATTATATTTAAAAACATCACTAGTAATTCACAGTATTGTGAATGTTTCAACTCTAAAGACCAACTGATGACAGATATGCCTATTTCTTTCTATTTATTTGTGACATCCATGGTTACAAGATCACTTTCAATGACAAGGAAAATTGCACCTTCATGCTGAAGAAAAATTACAGATGCTGTGAAGTTTTCAATGCTGGCTGGTGGTTTGGTTTTTTTTCTCTCTTCAAAATGAGAAATTCCATCACAGTCTGGTAACACATTAGGTCATAAGGTACAATGCAGTTTTGAGTTTTAAGAAGGTATCAGGGCACAGGGAAAGATATGCAGCATTCAAGATTTTTCTGAGTCTCTGACAAGAGAACTATTGGTTGTAGACTGAAGGACTGTTGTGACTCTGCTACAGAATAAAATTATAATTATATATTTTTAGGAAAATGAGTGTAAACTGAATGTCTAAAAAATCTTATCTTAAAAATGCATAGTTTTTCAATAGTGGGAGAAATCTTTTGGATCAAAACAGCAAAATCATATATTTCTAAAATCTCATTAAACTCTGTTTTTGAAGAGAAATGGGCAAAAGATTAGGGAGAGCTTGTTAGTTGACAGAAAGGTATGAAAGTTAACAAGTTTGACAGGTTGTTAACCTTTATAATATAAGGAAAGATTTAGACTTGAGACCCTTAGTTTTCTTCTTTGTATGCTGCTAATATTCATATGAGTAATCATTACAAGACATAGTCTATTTAAAAAAAACTAATGTGAGAACCAAAATTAGTCTTGATTCCAAAGTTAATTAATGCCTAACACTATTTAGGAGTCAAATTAAAAGCAGTATCAAATATTTCTTAAAAGGAAATAAATATTCAAATATTATCTGTATCTTAACTATCACTCTTTCTAATAGCAGCAGTTTTCAGGTCTTACCTGTGCTATTTACATATCATAAGAGCACTTACTGCTACTACAGTAAGATTTTCATCAGCACAAAAAGAGATTTCTGTTCCAGCAGCTCTTCATATGTATTTGAACTTGAGAATGTGGTTACTTACTTTTGAGAAAAACAACAACCTGGTATATATCTAAAGAGTTATGTTTCCTATTACGAGTGCTTATAACCTTGGATTAAAGTTGAAAACAACTTGAGGAAGAAAAGGATGAAGGGGCAGTAATCTGCATATACACTTAGATTATTTGAATCGGTTACCTTTTATAATAAATTTTGAATAAACAAAGAGCACAATAAAATGAAGCAGTTACAAACTGAAAAACTAGATTTTGGGAACTCTGCACGGACTATTAAAAGATGGACACAAGGTAATATATCTCCCAGTTACATCTTGCAAAACCCATGTAGATCTAACTGAATACCAAACTCGGTATCTTTATAAAAACATTTCTATGTAACTAGTTAGGTTACTTACATAAATTCAGTTCTGGATTGGACAATAAGCAAATGTCTAAACTTCAAGCTTCTGTTTCACTAGTAATCTGATAAATACATTGCTGATTTCTAGTTTCACCCACAAGGACTTGAAAGTCTGATTCATGCTCAATTTAAAATCCTGGATTTAGCTGCTTTAGGGTGGCTTGTCGTGATTACCTATCCTACCAGCCTGTCTTTCTCTTTCTGAAATGCATTTTCCTTTTGGCTCTCTGCCCAAATACTGCTAAGAAGCATTAGTCCCCAAGGCAGGCCTTATCCTTTCCCAGTTAAATAGGGTAAGAAGTGCTGATTCTACTATTTTAATGATATCCTCACTGTATTATTCTTTATTTTATGGCTTGTCTCTGAATCCTCCCTGACCTAAGAACTTGCTGTTCATAAAGTAACGTGATTGCTCCTTTCTCATAATTATAAAAGAACCCAACAACCCTGTTACTTTTACTTCCACTTCACTGAACCGAACACTGTTTGAATATAAATGTTATAAGCTAGTATTTTGTCTGAAAGGAAAGCATGATAACACTCTTTCAGCCACAAGAAAATGTTTTGATATTTTTTCTGGCTTTCTTTATAAGTGCAAATGAATAAAGACATCTGGGAAGGGTAGAGTCAAGGCAATTCTCTCATACATTTTCTATTTATTATTATGTTTTAATGATTCCTGATCAATAATTTCAGAGAACGAAAGTGTTAATATTTGAATTTTTTCAAAATTGTGCCGTGTTTTAGCTGCTGAATTCAACAGTGAAACTCACACTGGTTTAATGAAGGACAAAATGCTATTGCTGATATACCTGCACTTGCACAATGTTTTTTGCTACTATAGCCACGTTACGTATAGAATGCCGAATAATGTATTTAGTTTGGCTAAGTCGGGATCAAGATCCTGTTAAGTTGCAGATGTTGAGCCTGAGCAAGATACCCCAGGCAGCCCTACAGACCACAAATTTGCAACACAGCGCCTCTCTTCTCCCTGTGATTCTCCCTGCCCTATGAGGGCAGTTGTACCTGTAATCTCTGTGCTGGGTACAGTCACAGTTTGTACCCTGCGGCTGTGTAGCTGCAACCACAACATATTACCATGCTATATTTGGAGGCACCTGTGGGAAAAGCTAGACCTTCCTTCATACTCTCTCTTTCTCCTAAATCTGTTATGGGGTCTGGCAAATAGATGCATCCATCACACAGGTTCAAAGAAGGCAGGGTAGTTCTCAGCCTTTCAAGGCAAGTGAAAGCAAGCCAGGTATCCTCAAAAGACCTGACATGTCTGTTGACTGGGAGCACACTCGTCTCCTTTTGTCAATGCTATCTGGGACAAGCTGCCCCACTGATTTCTTCCTGTCCAATCTCATTTTTTGTAGAAAAGTACTTTGTGATTCTCTGTCTAGGTTTTTGTGATGCTCTCACTTCTCTAGCAAGAAAAATCAGCGTCATGCACTGGGTTTCATATGACTAGACACTAGCAAATGGAAAACCTATGAGAAAGAGAAAACAAGACTTACAAAAATGTACATTCCGTTAGGATGAATGTTAAATAATTATATGGTTTAGAGTAATTTTTAAAAGAAATAATATTGTCAAATAACGTTGATAAGGTAAAAATGATACAAAAAATATACTAAGCATAGCTGCAGATTGGCTTTATGTCAAGAAAATAAATTATTTAGAAATTATGAATTATCATGGATTTTTTTTTCAGACTGCCCCAAATATTAGATATGATAACACTTGAAAAATTGTTAGTTTAAATAAAAATGTTTAACATTTGTTACTACAATAATTAAGGTGGAGACAAAACTAGTTAAAAGGAAGAAAGCAACATATTTTGGTGGAAGGAAGTTACTCATGGAGTTCCTTAAGAATCTTTTAATTTGTGATTTTGGCACAAAGCATGAGTAAACTAACGAACTTTTTCATGACACAAGACAGGAGGATAAGAATACCACATAGGAATACTTGGATCTTCAGGAATAATAGAATTAGAAAAAAAGTAATACAGTTAGGGAATAATCACAGAATCTTCTTGGTTGGAAGGGACCTTTGAGATCATCAAGTTCAACCACAAAAAAAACCAAACCAAACCAAACCAAAACAACAAAAAAAACCCCACAACAACAAAAAAACCCAAAAAAACCTCAAACACCAAAACCAAAACAAAACCCACACAAAACAAACACCCACAACCACACACCACACCCACAAACAGACACAAACCAACAATCTCGGGCACTAGAGCATGCCCTGAAGTGCCATGTCTACATGTTTCTTAAATGCCTCCAGGGATGGCAACTCCACCACCTCCCTGGGCAGGCTGTTCCAGTGCCTGACCACTCTCTCAGTAAAGTAATTCTTCCTAATATCTAATCTAAAGCTCCCTGGCCGCAACTATGGACCATTTCGTCTGGTCCTGTCATTATTCCCTTGGGAGAAGAGGCCAACACCCACCTCTCTACACCCTCCTTTCAGGTAGTTGTAGAGGGCAATGAGGTCCCCCCTCAGCCTCCTCTTCTCCAAACTAAACATGCCCAGTTCCCTCAGCCTCTCCTCATATGACTTGTTCTCTAGACCCCTCACCAGCTTGGTGGCTCTCCTCTGGACACGCTCCAGCACTTCAGTGTCCTTCCTGTAGTGAGGGGCCCAGAACTGAACACAGTACTCTAGGTGAGGCCTCACGAGGGCCGAGTACAGAGGCACGATCACTTCCCTACTCCTGCTGGCCACGCTATTCCTGATACAGGCCAGGATGCCGTTGGCCTTCTTGGCCACCTGGGCACACTGCTGGCTCATGTTAAGCTGGCTGTCCACCAACACCCCCAGGTCCTTTTCTGCTGGGCAGCTTTCCAGCCAGTCTCCCCCAAGCCTGTAGCGTTGCCTGGGGTTGTTGTGACCGAAATGCAGGACCTGGCACTTGGCCTTATTAAACCTCATCCCATTGGCCTTGGCCCATTGATCCAACCTGTCCAGATCCCACTGTAGAGCCTTCCGACCCTCAAGCAGATCAACACTCGCACCTAATGTTACTGCTAATGTTACTGGGCAGAGAGGGAATAGCAAAATATATGACAGAACTAGGTTTACTTGTTGAAAACTGAAAGATGCCAGCATAATGAAGGCTACAACATGCAAATATTATGTGTCATACTATGTATTTGCAGGATTGAAGGATTACTGCAACTCTGTAAGGAAGAATATTAAACCTTATGTAGAATATTCCATGCAAAATCCATCATTCACCCAAATAGATGAATGCAAACTGGAATAAATCTGAAGCAGTGCTACCAGGATGAAAGATGAATTTTTAGAAGAAAACTTTTACTTTCGTTTATATTTCAGTTTGTTTTGCCTGAAAATATGAAAGCCTTGTGAAGCTTATGGAGCAAGTCCCCATGGATCAGTTTCCAGACACATTAAGGACAAGAGGTGACTGTAAACAGTCATTGTAGATTTACCAAGGGCAAATTGCACTTGACCAACCTGATTGCATTCTATAAGGAGTTAAAAGCCTCTGTGGGTGGTGGAGGTGGTAGGAAGAAAGCACTGGGAGACATTAATTTTGATTCTAGCAGAGCTTTTGACAAAGTCTCCTATAGCATCCTTGTCGATGCTGAGGAAAGATGGACTGGATGTGTGAATTACAGGGTGGATGAAAAACTGGCTGTGCAAATGGGAATGAAGAATCAAGACTGATGGTTCAAAGTCTAACAGGCAACTGATTTGGGCTTCTATTTCTGAAGAGTTGAATCTGAGGCTAGTGATATCTAACATCTGTCAGTGGTGTGAATGATAGTTCAGACTGGACCTCCAGTAAGTTAACAAATCACACCAGATTTTTCTGGGGGAACAGCTGATAGCTTGAGGTCAGAGAAACTATTCAGAAAGACTTTGACAGGTTGAGAAATGAGCCATCACAAACCTCATGAAACTCGGCAAAGACAAATATCAAGTCTTGCATCTGGGATGGATCAACATACAATTGTGGCAGGTCTGAAGATGGCTTCAGGGTCTTGGAAGATGACATGTCAACATATGACAGTGTCTGCTCCACACTGGGCATCCTAAAAGTGGATGCAATATTCCAGATGTGGCCTCATGGTTGCCGTGTAGAGGGAATAATCACTTCTCCATACGTGCTGGCATGCAAACCATACCCTTCATAGCATGCCAAGAAAGCCTGTTCTGGTAGGCTGCAACGCAGTCTTCACGTTATTTCAGGCACACTTAGCACAAAACCACACACACAATAAGAATTGTGTGCTAGGGCCCTTGGAGCACTACACGGGGATGAGAGGAGACTCAGCATTATGTAGCCAGATTTAGCCAGTCTGCTCTAGAAGGGCTAATGCAAATATGGAAAGGAGACAGTCCATGAGCTACTTAAACTCCAGACCTTAAGGGCCCCAGACCTTTTCCGTTCAGCGTTGCAGATATAGCGATTAGAATAAACAGCAGATACCTAGAGAGGAAGTATAAGAAAAGGGGAATAGTACAGTGATACTTTTCCTCAACATGTTTCCAACTGCCAGCAGTCTGTGGTTTAAGGATAATCTGATCCTCTCTATATAACTGCATTTAACAGCCTCACTACAGCTTTAACAGACTTTGTGCTGATAACTTATGCAATTGCTCTTTGAATGCTTTTATACATCTGGCCACAGCAACATCCTACAAGTTCCACCCTTGTTCCACAATTGTGGGTCATGTGAGAAAAGTGCTTACTTACGTTTCTATTAAGTTACTGCCTGATAATTTAATTGAATGCCAATAAGTTTTCCTTGTACAATAAAACACAGTGCCCCATCATGACCTGGCCATTTTCTCCATATGTTATGGAGATCTCCAGCATCTCCTTTGACCTCAATCAATCATCTCCTTTCACTGTTGAAGACCCTTAGTCTATTTAATAATCCTTCCTATATTTCCATAGAACTCTGTATTTCTGATGATTTTTTACATATTTTCAAGTTCTTCTAATGTTTTTTATTAGAGGTTGACAGAGCTAAATGCAATGTTCAAGACGAGGGCAAAACATTTATTTGGCCATTAGTATAACGAGGCTTCTTTTTCACTGGCCATTCCTAAAAATTCCCAAAGTTTTATTTGTCTTTTTTACAGCTGTTGAGAAGTGAGATTTAATAACTGTCCTCTAAGAACTCTTTCCTGAAAAGTAATATCTAATCTATAGATCATCATTTTGCACCCACATACTTATTATTACCTACAGCTATAAATATAGTACAGATTAGTTAGGTTTATTTTAATTTCATCACCCTTGATAATTTGATAGGATCAACAACTTAATCACTTCAGTTTTATCTTCCCTCTGCTACCTTTTTTTTCCCTTTAGGTCATTCATAAAGAGGTTAAAGAGCACAAGTTTCATCTCACGCTTGAGCGGAACCTTTCTTCTTTGGAGAAATTGACCATTTATTCCTAACTTTAGTCTCCTATCCTTTAAACAGTTATTACTCCCCTACAAAACCTGAGGAGGACTGAGTAAAGTTTCTTCTTGAAAATCAAGTGTATTTAACACCTTTATAAACCCTTTTTTTCTGTGATATTCTGTAAACAAAAGATGAATAATTCTCTTCTCTGTCATAATTATACAAATGTTTACAACTTCTTTTCCAGTGGAGAGGTCAAACAAACAGGTTTATATTCCCCTCAGTATTTTAAGGTCACCTTTAAACAGTCATGTTGTCATCACCTATTACTCTGAAACTGAGGAAATTTAAGCAACAGGGTATACAATTACTATTAGTTTTTGCCGGTATGTAAATTTAAAGGAAGTTCCTTCCAACTCCATCCCCAGAAAGAAAGCAGTAAAATTAAATAAAATGGAGAGTCATTTAGCCCTGTGCTGGTTTTGCCTGTGCTCTTACCTGCATTCTGTTGTTTTTTTTTTTTTGTTTTTTTTTTTTCAAATAAGTCACCACTCAATTTCAATTTATGTTCTCACACTTTGGGTTGTATTTCCCTCTGGAGGGTTTTTCAGAATTGTGTAGAGGAATACTCCAAAGCAGAGCCTAAACAGAAAACAGCAAACCCGTAACATATCCAATTCTAAACATAAAGCTTATTCACCTTTTACTTATTGTCTCCTTGCTCTTTTTTATCTACTGGACCTCTATCTGAAGTTGTTACCACCTGGTTATCAGTCAGCAGAGCTAAAAGAACTGCCCATCAAAGAGTTTGACCATACCCACAGATGAGACAGGAACATTGTGTTCTTGCAGTACTATACTATTAGCAAAATTATTTTCGTATTCTTAGCCTGGAAGTCTGATTTATTTGCAAAGGGAATTTCTTGAGTCAGCTGCATCTCATCTTACTGATGATGGCCATGCCATCTCTCCTTGATCCCAGCAGAGTACTCTGTTCCACTACATCAACTCCCAGGCACACAGGAGGATAAAGCTGAATATCTGTTTTCCTACCATAGTCCTCATTCTTTCTAAACAACTGCTTATAGTCATAGCTCAGGTTTCCTAATATCCTGCTGTCCCCTGAACACAGCTTCCCAGTCTCAAGGTGATATTGCTGCATTAACTATACTGCAACTATTTTCTTGTGATGTTGATGTCATGACTTGATATCATCACTGTCTTCAGCTCTTTTTGTGGAAATATTTTCTCTGAAATACTTCCTCTTATTTAAAAAAGCTTAAAACAAAAATGAAAAATACTCTAGTTACAGAGAAAAAAAAATAATTTCAAAGCATATTCTTTCTGGTAACCCATTTTTAGTGCAGAAAACCTGAATACTGTTAGTAGATGTAGCATTTAAATCAAATTTCCACTTCAACACATAGTGCCATTTGAACGGACTTCCTTTAAAGAAATGACTTAGAAACATAAAAGGTAAGTTAATCAGCTCTCTGTAGAGAGAGCTCTACATGTAGAAACATGTAGAAATTATGCTTTTCAAATTGATAAACATAGGAATTATTAGCACTGACATAACTCCAAAATCAGGTTACAGGTTACAGAGAAAAAATATTAAATTATGGAATATTAATAACACTCCCCCTCACATATATAGATATTCAATTCTGTCTCCATCCCTTTACACCTTGGAAAGGGAGGCACTGCAGTTACTACTTTATCCAAGTAACTTATTTTCTGGATTAAAAGTGCAGCTGAATTTCTTGACATAAAACTGTATTTGTTAGAGAAAGATTTTTCAAACAGCTCTTAGTCTAAAGGGAATTCCTTGTGAAGCATCTTTTGAATACTGAGATTGAGCTTGAGCTCGACAAGTTTGTTTTATTTTTGCTTCCAATTATAAGTTCTGATGCATAATTATATCCCTAAAATTGCACTAGGCCTACAGCCCTTTAATTTCAACGCATCTCATATTGGAGGCAGTACAGTTATAGTTAGTATATATAATTTGTATATAGGATTTGGCTCTGGATATGTGATTTTCAGATCAAGATTTGGATAGAAATATATATGCAAATTCATGTATAAGCTTATAGTTCTTTTTTCATTCCACAAAGCTGCAGTGCTTCAGCAGATAGTGAGTAAATTCATTTCTTACACTATTCAGAACTGAAAGACCTGCAAAAGGATCAAAAATTAAGCTAAAATTTATTCAATGTTTGGCTTTTTTTTCCCAAAGTAACAAGTATTTCTCTAGAATATAGTCACAGATATCTTTTTCAACGCAAAGTCACAGTAAAAAGTCGTTTAAAGAGACTGAAAAGCCAGCTGCTTACAGTCCCAGAGATTTTGCATGAAGTGCTTTCTAACAGGCAGTCAAGCAGCTCGGTACCAAACTTCTCACCCATGATACCACAAGATAATCAGTGGCCCTTCTTGTAAATATACTTAAACTTCAGGGACAAGGAAGGTGGGATTTATTTACTCCAACTATATATCTCTACATTATAGGTGTCTACATTTTGGCTAGCCACATCTACACCTAAGCTACGGTACTTTTAAAGTCAGAGGGGATAAAAATGACATTGCTGTGGGATTCATCTGATGTAGAGAAGTCTACACCTGGTAAAATTAGTATGGTCGTGCCATTACTGAAAGAAATGTTTCCAGTCTTCCGAGTCACACATGATCACCTCTCTGGTTTCTCTTCTACCACATGTACATGTATGCACATTCACCACTGTCATTTCTCTGTAGTTAATGAAGATAATTTTACTGCCTTCTAGAAATTCTTGGCTCTCTCTCCTACCTACAAATGCATCCTAGATGACAACTTAGACAAAATGACTAATTTAAGTGGCTTAGGAATTAGATAAGATGAATTTTAGTGCTCACTTCTAGCTGAGCTAAGAAAAAAATGTGTTTTGAACATACACTAATGTGTGTTTGAATCATTCTCAACAGCTCCCGGCACAAATTCAATACTGCAACAAATAGTAAAGACCTCTGCCGATCATGGATTTTTACTGTGTAAAATGAAATAATAATTTTGGATTCAATTGCTGTGTGGAAGTTGTTCCCATGTTTATCACAGCTTCAACATCACTCTGAATTTTCACCAATCTTTCCTGTAGTGATTTAGACCGGGAAGAATCTGGTATGAGGAATGCAAAAGCCTATTTTTAAGAACAAGATAGCAAGATCAAGGTCTTAAATTGTTGTTTCCATTAAAGTTCCTAATGCTGACTCAATTAGTTCAGAATATCAAATTCAAATATTAATGCACTTGTGGATTAAGTTTGGCCTCAACAATATAATGTGAAAAGAGACCATTACTCTCCATGATGTCACTATAGATGGGCAATCATTTTTAATGAATAATTTATCTGATTAATTTTGTCCTTTTCTCTGGTCATGAAGACTTCATACTCTTCTCAAAGGTAACAGTCAAGACTGAGCAACAGAAAATTCATAATACATTTTTCTTTGTGCTCTGAAAAATATGTGACATTTGATATTTTAGTATTCCTGGCTTGAATAAATTTTAACTGGAATTTTACATTATATTTTATGAGTGAAGGGAATAGTTTGTGAAAAAACTTGAAATTGCATTGTTTCATTTTCTGCAAATACCATGTAACATATGTACACAATTCACAATTTACATTAAGCTTCTTTTCAGTTCAGCTGTCGCAATAGTCCAATATGAGAAATATCCAGTTCGAGAAAGTGTTTTTGTTTTTTTATAAAAACAACCTGAATAAATATTATAAATACAATTTTAATATATTCCCAGTTATTAACAATATGAAATAAAACTGATAATGGCAAGCAATCATCTCATTCCTACTTTATAACACAAAATGAGCTGTTTCCTTCCATTCCTTACAAAGAATATGGAGAGTTTTGTTTGCAGATCTAATCAGAAAAAGTAGTACAAAGTCTCAGAAATTCAGAGTCAGGCTTCTGAAAACTATTTCATCATGGAAGTAAAACAATAAACCATACTTAACAATGAATACTACTCAATAGCAATTTCTGTAACAAATCCTACTTTATGCCATTGTCTTACAGAGAACTTCACAGAGGACTAAAGTTCACATAGAATATTCACAGGAGTCCCCCAAGTTGTTTTATAAACTTTTGCAATCATTGAGAACTAGATTGCATACCAAACAATGACAGAGTAATCAGTATCAATATTCAGCAAGTGCTGACTCTCAGTAGGAACTTACTGACACATTTTGGGACACTTAAAATCACAGAGTGTTAATAAAAATAGGAGGGATGATCAGAAAATGCCATGATCACAACGTGCAGGACTTTCTAGCATCTATATCGATCTACAGAAAAAAAAGAAAAACAAATGTGAATGACTGCTAACATAAAGCTTATTGTGACATCATAAAATGGTAAATATTTTGACAATGTTTTAATAGAGTGCTTTATTTTGTGAATGAACATATTCGGAATTTCCCACTTTTCACAAAACAGAAAATCTCACAAGCTGAAAATATTTAATATATCTGTCTGAATTGCAACAGAAAAAAATATTCTCTAATTTCTCTGCCTTCAATTATAGCTATTGAAAAAGTATTCCTCTCATTTCTTTGTAAATTGCTATTTACTGGTGCTATTAGATTGTAATCAATGGGATTGATACTGCCAACACTCTAATACACTTCATTCCAGACTGCAAACTCACATTCATATACAGACACAAATTTTCCATATGGTGTGTTTCAAGAGTGTAGTATGTAATGTTGTATAAGGTGTTGACAAATCAGTTGTTGAGTTGCTGTTTCCACATACCAAATTGAATTACACCTATTTAAATGTAAAATTAAATCCATGAGTAACTCCCTCCATGATGCCTATTTTTCAGGAGCAGGGAGGTCACATTTCAAGGACAAGGAGTGGATACTTCTTGCTATACCAGGAATCTGGCAGGCAGTCAAATGCTCAGTTCTGCTATCTGCACTGTTTTTTAGGGTTTCTTTTCCTTCAGGGCCCTGAAATCCATTACATATACGGAACAGGATCACATTTCTTTTCAGTCTGTTTGAATGGTCAATAAAATTTACCAGCATATAGAGGCACATATGTATATACACGCTAATACACAAATAAATGCACACCCACGCGTATGCTAACTTATTTTGCATACATTCTTTCCCCTAAAAATCTTGGCCGGTCTAAAATTAAGGTATGTTTGGCTAGGAAAGCCAAAGCCCACCCGAAGCTGAATCTGACAACAGGCAGGAAAGGCAGTAAGAAGGACTCCTACAGGTGTATTGACAGCAAATGGAAAACTAGGGAAAGTGTGGGTCTGCTGCTGAATGGGAATGGGGACCTGATGACACAGGACATGGAAAAGGCTGAGGTGCTAAACACCTTCTTCATTTTGATCTTTACTGTCAAAACCAGGCTTCAGTAGTCACTACCCTGAGACCTGTGAGACAGCCTGGAACAAGGAAGACAACCTTGGTGGAGGAGGATCAGGTTAGGGAATATTTAAACTAAATGGACATACACAATCTGGATCTGCATGAGATGCACCCATGGGTACTGAGGGAGTTGCGATCATTGCAACATCACAATCAAATATCTTGGCAAGCCAGGGAGGTTTCTGAGGCCTGGAAGAAAGCAAATGTCAGTTCTATCTTCAAGAAGTGCAACAAGGAGGACCCAGTGAACTACAGGCCTAGCAGGTTCACCTCAGTCACTGGGAACGTGATAAAACAAATAATCCTGAAAGTAATTTCTAAACATACGAAGGACAAGAAGGTAATTTGGTGTAGTCAGCATGGATTTATGGGGGCGGGAAAGTATGCTTGACCAAAGCAATAGCTTTCTATAGTGAATGACTAGCTTGGTAGATGAGGGAAGAACAGTGGATGTATTTTATCTGAACTTCAATAAGTACATGACCTAGATGGTGGGACAGAATGCACCCTCAGCAAATTTGCAAATTATATAAAGCAGAAAGGAGTGGCTGATACACCAGAGGGTTGTTCTGCCATCCTGAGGGGCCTCAACAGGATGGACTAACAGGAACCTCATGAAGTTCAGCAAAGGGAAACCGGAAGGAATCCCATGCGCCAGTCCAGGCTGAGGGCTGACTGGACAGAAAGCAGCTTTGCAGACAAGGACCTAGTGGACAAGAAGTTGAATATGAACCAGCAATGTGCCGTTGCAGCATGAAAATGCCGCAAATTCCTTGGCTGCTTTAGGAGTGTTGCCAGCAGGCTGAGGGAGGTGATCCTTTCCCTCTGCTCAGCACTGGTGAGGCCACACCTAGAGTGCTGTGTCCAGTTCTGGGCTACCCAGTAAAAGAGACGCATGAAAATACCAGAGAAAGTCCAGCAAATGGGCACAAAGATGATTAAGGCACTGGAGCATCTTTCATATGAAGAGAGGCTGAGAGCCAGGGCTGTTCAACAGAAAAGAAGGCTCAGGGTCATCTTCTCAGTGTGTACTTGATGGGATTAAAGAAGTCTGAGCCAGACATTTTCAATGATGTACAATGGCAGGACAAGAGGTAATGGGCACAAACCGATACACAGGAAATTCTATTTAAACACAAAAAAATCATTTTTACTGCAAAGGTGATTGGACACTGGCAGAGATTGCCCACAGAGGTTGTGGAGACTCCAACCTTGGAGTTATTCAAAACCCAGCTAGATCCCATCCTTGGCATCTTGCTCTTGTTGACTCTACTTGGGCAGATGAGTTGAACTAGATGGTCTTCAGAGACTCCTTGCAACCTCAGCCATTCTGCAATTGTGTAATACATTGAGGTAATCAGTAATTTACTTCAGGGAATTGCTGCTGCCACCAGCAGTATAGTTTCCGTGCCTTAACTTCTTTGACTAACTTCAAGTGCATCAGCAAGAAAAGAATCTTATATCCTGAAAACCAGAGTTGTTAGCACAAGCATACATGCACACATATGAACATGTATTTTTTTTCTGTATGTTAAGATGAGAAAACATCTGAATAAAACCTAACAACATTCCTTGTACAAAAGTTTTTAAAAGAGTGTTTTCCAGACTTTGAACTATCAGGACTTTAAGACATGGTTAAACAAATCATGGTAATTCACAACAGAAATCATTCACAATTATATTCTGAAAGGGTTTTTAACTATTTTCTGTATCTCTGAATTGTTGCAATTTTCTCAAAGCTCTCACAATAATCATTTTCTATTTTATTATAACTCAAGGCCATTTTTTCCCCTAATCAAATATCCCCTGATATAAAGCAGCAATTCTAACTGGCATTTTTAAACCTAATTGTATTATTTTAGTGAGCTTGGATATACAGACGCTTCAGTAATTTAGCGTAATTCTCTCAAGCTTGGTTAGGAATAAAGAAAAGAAAAGGAAACAAAGCTTACTTTTATATTTTGTTATGCTGTCTCGAGAAGAAACAATAAAGAGTGATCAAATTTATGTATAGTCTTGTTACAACTGAATATGTTAATTACTTTTTATCAAAACAATTTGATGTTACTAGGAAACAGAGCGACAAAGGCCACAGGTGGTAAAGAAAGAAGGATGCCTTATCAGGAGTGACTAATAATGCTTGAGTTGCCAAAGTAACCAGATTGTCTCCTAAAAATGGATGCTTTGACATTCACTTATCAATGCTACTGAAATGCAACTCTTATCATGTCCGCATAGCAAATTTCATTTCCGTGTAAGTGATGAATATGCAGATTCTTCCATTATTTGAATGTCTCATATATTTCTTTTTCATCCATACAGCAAAAGAAATGCTTCTTGTGGGTAGATTTCACTCCCTGAAAGGGATAGGCACTGGTTTCACTGATTTGTCTTTCTTACAGTTTTGCTTTCAGGTCGTGGGTGATTACGCAGCAGTTTTGCTTTAGATTACAGGGTAGTAATTTCTCTTTCCTTTACCAAATTCCTTTTGTTATATTTTCATAGATCACATTGCCTCTTTCAGCCACATACCGCTACTTACATATGACAAAATGTATTTCCTAGACAATTAAAGAATTCTGTTTCAGATTTGCTTTATCTCTGTATTGCCATAAAACCTCAGAAAATTGATTGGGTCTGAGTCACAAGAGTCTTATACCTTTAGCTGCCGTTTTCATCTCTGCACTAAAGACAAATGTACACATTTCTTAGCTTTCTCCTATACTGTCATAGAAAACTGCTGATTACATGTTCTATCAGTTAGGATGACAGCTACACGACGGCACACAGAGATGCAAAAAGGGAAAATGCCTTCTTATGGGTCCTTTGAAACAAGACCAGGCTAGAAGAAATTCCCTGGCAGCTGTACAGCACTGTTGATATTTTATTTATTTCTTGACTTCATATTGCATACACAGCTGATCAGCAGGTCCCAGACCAAGCGGTGCAGCAGTTCTTGCTCACGGATTCGTGGAGTCCCCTTCTCTGGAGATTTTCAAGACCTGCCTTGATGCAGTCCTGAGTAATGTGCTCTAGGCAATCCTGCTTCAGCAGGGGAGTTGGACTAGATGATCTCTAGAGGTCCCTTCCAACTCTGACAATTCCGTGATTCCGAATAGGAGAGAAACGCACTGTACAGCAAATATACAAGTGCAACAGTAAAGAAGTGTGAGACAGAAATCAAAAGAAAAGAAGGACAGGAATCTCACGTTCAGCGTGTGAGATTTGACAGGTCTCAATTACATAAAGCCAACTATTTTGACTTGCTAAAGTTTTGTTCTTGGCATATATGTAAATGATTACCAATTGAAAGACAGGAAAAACTCAAATCCTACTTCCTTTGTTGACACAAAACAAAAGTATGATTTTCTCACCTTCAGAAATTGGCCGTGAGAAATGTCTGTATAATTTTCACCAACACAGGCATACAATATCATCTTGGGAACAAGTGACTTCAGATACTTCAAAGCAGGAAATCAAAATGTTTCTCAGCTGTTGAAAACTGGAAGCTGCTCTCAGTACAAGGTATGTGACAAATACAAACAGATCTCATTGGAAATTCAACAAATGAGTTATCAAATTTATCAAGAACAACATCTGAAATTCCAGGTAACACTTTTCTGTTAAAGAAATATTTTTCTATGTGCAGTACAGATTGTCTAATGGGATAAGATTTATCTCCTCTGATTTCAGCCATCAAAAAATTAAATGTCTAAATCGAAGTGTTAGGATACATACTATGGTGGAGAAAAACAGACTTCACTAGAAGGAAATTTGATTGACCCATGTAGATACCAATTTCAGGATGAGATTATTTGCTCTCTGGAAATACCTGTATCTCTTCCTTGACTCTAAGGGGAAGCTGGGAGTTCAAGCTTGTGCACTGAAGTTTCGGTTACTTAAATTATGGTCTAAAATTACCCATGGTGACTGCAAGATACAAAACACTGTTCAAACAACTGACACGATGTGAATGTAAAAGCACCAAGTTGAAACAAGTCTATAGTCCATGGCTATCACAGAAAGTAAACATTAATCTTTAGAATTGTAACTGAGAAATCTTTTTGAAAAAGAAAAAGATATAAAAATGTTTGCGAATAATTTAAATTATCAATGGCTAAAACATCTTGCGAGCCTGTTCTACCACATCATATCAGTAATGTCTAAATCTTAAAATCAGATCAAAATGTTATAAAAATATATTTCCCCCTAAGAAATCTGCCAATTTTTGAAGTCTTTAGTCTGACGTTGGTTTGTTATCACATTGATATAGTCTGACTGAATGCAGTGTCAATGGGCCTGTTTAGAGAACAGAACTACTACAATACTACTACTCAGTATCTCAAGGGTGGCCAAATCTGGCTTTCCTCAATCATTGTTTTTTTAATTGATATCAAAAAAGTTAGTCTAAGGCTGAAATCAAACTTGCAGATCAGCCCCTATCTCCTTCATGAGAAATCATGAGCAGGCTGAAGGTTGCAACAGAAACTAGGCCTAGATAGGATTTTAGATCTCCAGGTGCAGATTTGTTAGCACTAGTAAATATTCAATCAATTGTTAGTAAAGATCTCAGGCCCTCCATTCATCATCATCCCATGAATCAATATTATTAATTTTTGGACCGAAACAAATGAAAACAGATTGAACAATTTACAAGGAAGTACTGAAAGTTACAATTTATTCTTCTGGAGTCCTCCTCCCTCTAGCCGCACCGCCTTCTCCCCCTTCCCTCCCCCTCCCCCCCCATGCTACATGCTATAAAAGCTAAGAGATGTACGCTTATTTATTTTCTTTTTTTCCTATAGTTCAGTTCCAGCTACAACTGTTATATTAAAAGGTAAGTACTGCCTCATAAGCTTTAATTTTCTTCTTAAATACTTCATTCTAATGTTTTCCAGTTAAGTTACTGGTGAAGAATGCATCAGAATCCAGAATTCCCATAAACTTCTAAGTGGTATTGAATCTGAAAATCCTAGCTGTGACTCATAATAGGTTCCAGAGTGGACCACTTAAATCAGCAAAACTGATTAGGTTGGAGGCATTAGTCTACTGAAATAATTCAGAAAAGCTATTCTACCTGACACTGAGGGAACTTTGTTACCAAAAAATTGCCTCAAGGGATGTAATTCCTTTTTCAGGCAGCCAAAAATTTCACTTACAGTGCTTGCAAATAATGGATTACTGGGAACTTTACATTTATTATGAATTGTAGGCTTTAAAATCAATGGGTTATAAAATAACCACATCAACAACAGAACAAAAATGCATGCTGCATGCAAGAGGTAAATATAAACCTATATGCATGAAATGGTCCGGGCATAACATGTCTACCTTCTCTGAGCTATCACGCACGTTGTCCAGTGCTAATATTTATAGCATTAAGCATATCTCTTAATTAAAGTACTAATTGAAAAAGAGTTTTGTAATACTAGAAGAGATGAAAGACAGCAGGATTGGGATTACACAAGGAATATATGCAGGCTACTAGAGTGATTTATGAAAATTTTTTACTCAGTTC
This sequence comes from Numenius arquata, assembly GCF_964106895.1. NCBI lineage: Eukaryota > Metazoa > Chordata > Aves > Charadriiformes > Scolopacidae > Numenius > Numenius arquata. The sequence goes on from NC_133576.1 coordinate 85,566,913, forward strand.
CTTTTATTGTTGCTGCTGTGAATAATACAGTAAGTGATGAATATTAATATTTTAAAGGGAATAAGCAGCAAAGCAGATTCTGGCTGAATAGTACTAATCTCTCACTGCAATGCCTCATGTCTAATCAGACTAGAAGTGTGCTGTGCATATGAACCTTACTTAGAACCTTTCCTTCTCTTACATTGTTGTTGTTATTAAATAATAATAGTTCCTTAAAGTACCCAATGGAACAAGGGTGGCCATGTTGTTACACAGTGAGAGGCATGCATTGCGCTCTCTTCCAAAGAATTAGTTTACATAAGGCAAGCGGGGCCAATGGGAAAGGAAGGAAGAGACAAAGTGATTTATTTAATTAGTAGAAAGCCAAGGACAAAAGCTGAATCCAGGTCCTTCCACGTCCCTTGCTCTCGTCTTTTAGCTCCATGTTATCCTATGGTCTTATCTGGTGTCTCTCACTTCCCATAGTAGTGATCATTTATTATTTAACATTGAGTGAAAAGGTTATTGTACTTGATCATTACATGCCATCACCAAGACAAACCAAACCAACCAAACAAAAAACAGACTTTCACATATAGTCTTGAACACACAATAACAAATGTGTTATTCCCATCTGCTTCACATCCCTAATTATTTGGTGTGAAATTTTTCCAGTGCCTTGGGAATTTGTAAAGAAGAAATACTTGCATTAATAAGAAGAGTGTTAGTCTGTCCATTTGAATACAAATTCAAAGTCACAGTCCAAAAGGCCTCCCAGCTACACTGCTTACTTCTTACCAACACATAATTTCTACCATGAAATAATCATAGCAAAGTTTAAATATAATTGATTTTTAAGGTCAAAGGCTTGGTCCTTCTGATCAATCCCTGGTTCATCCTGAATTGAGACCATGGTTTACTGTTTTATGCAAGATGAAAAATGATGTCTGGGATGGACAAGAACTGCTCTATGTGGTAGAGACAACTCTCAGAAACGAATACATGGCTGTTGTCCACCTCCCACTTCTCAGTGTCTCTGCCATCATTGAAAAACTTTTGTCTAATCTGCTCTTGATTTCTCATTCAGTGAGAAATGTTCTCATTCAGTGGTTCAATGGCTTTAGTGTTAGAAAGTTCATGATGCCAAATATCTATTTCTTTTTTTTTTAATAAATCTGGAGAACTTATAATTTAATTTTTATTTTTAAACAGCTACTTTTTTAGATTTTCAAGGCTTTTTCTTAACTGAAAAACTTCAGTTTTCTCCACCTTTTCTCAGAGGTTATATTGTCTTGTAATTCTTATTGCTGTGGCTGGATTATCTGCAAATGCTCTAAGTTGTGTCCAAACCTGGACAACATGCCCCTGCATCAGAGCACAGAGTATATTCATATATACTCAGAGAGTATTTATATATTTATATATATTATCTTTCAAAAATGCTCATGCCCATCTGACTATATACTTTGGGGGTTTTTTTGGCAATGTCATGTCATTTTTTACATTCTGCTCAGTTTGTAATGTCTTGTGGCCATAAAAATGTTTTTCTTTGAAATGTTACATAATCAGTCATTCCCTAGGCTGTATTTAAAATGCTATTTCTCTGAGATTCTTTTTTTTTTTTTTTCATTTAAATTCACCCTATTTTCTTCCCAATGGTTTCTCTAACGTATCATAATCTTTTCCTTTAACGTTGCAGGTTCAATCTTGAACAGGTTAGTGTCATTGGAAAATTGAATAAGCATTGTTCCTATTGTCTCATCCAAATCAATACCATGAATATTAAATAACGCTAGCCACAGAACAGACCCCGCAGAACCATTCCAACACATTTATCTAAACCAACGCTGAAGGACTGATAACTATTCTTTGAGACTGACTTTCCAATCAAGGTTATGTATAGCATGCTAACAGAGTTGATAACCAGTAAATACACAAAAATAGGATAAAAGCCCAAAATGGACATCATGTGACTCAGAATGTATTGCAAATTTATAGTCACATACAGCTCAACAGCACTGTTATATGTGTGTTAAGAGAACATGAACAGAGAAAGAATCTTTCTTTTTCAAAACACTAGTCACTCTTATAGCGTGAAAAAAGATTTTTCAAGACTCTCTTATTAGCAACATCATGCATTATACAACAGCACTGCTTGTTCAAACTGTTTTTCTGATAAGAAACACTGCATTTTAAAAAGCAACCTCTATTTTAATATTTCATACCTCAGCATATCTAGATCTCCAAAAGTAGCAAGCTATTTAGGCAAGTAGTGCACTTCGTGTAATGTTAAAAGCATTTCTGGCATTTTATGTTATCTGCTTTTTAATGACTGTATTTTCCTAACATTAAAAATGAATTAATATCTCTTTCCTTAAGTAGTCTGCTGAATGCTGAAGAGTAAATCTGACAGGGTTACTCATACTTTGCATCTACTGTAGAGACCTGCACATCAGTTTGTTTTTCATATTTTTGAAAGGAAATGGGTTTGCTTCAAAACTTAGTATCTCCGAAGCTCATCACAGGGCTCCCCTCCAAGGGGAAAAACATACACTTCTTACCTTCAAATTTCTTTAAACTAGGCTGTCAAATGCTAAATCACCACTGGCCTTACTGGCCTTTAAATCCATATCAGTTCTTTAAAATTGCATATGGTCTAAAATTTGCAGTAAAAAGAAACCCTCAGAGCTGTGTTGTGAAGTCTTAGGAAGATTTTCAACAACACTAAAACAAAGAAAAACCCTCTCTTTATTTTATCCTCACCTCTATCATAAATTACTTCATTGTCCATGTTTCTTCATAGTAGAAAATACACACTTATGTATGCATACTTAGAAAAATTTTTTCTGAGTTTTTTGTCTGTCCCTACTAAGGATTGCAAATGTTTTATTGATTGTAAAACAGAACCAAAAAAATGACTATTCATAACATTCTCAAGGTAAAACAGGAATTCTGAGATTATAAGCAAATGTTGTACACTATATTTTTGTGGTTTCCCATTTTTGGTGCATTTTTTTCTCCTCATATTCACTTCAGGTTATATATTGCATTCTGAAAACCATTCATTCCAACCTGTATATTTTATCAACTTTATATGTCATCAGCCTTTTTCTCTTTAAACCCTTCCATAAGAAGTAAAAGAGAGAGAATCACATATATCCCAATGGCCCAATTTTTCAACAATTCGTTCGACAAAGGAAAGTCAAAACTTCTTGAGCCATCCATTACTATTAGAAAGGTTAAGTTAGAGAACTTGGTCTAAGAAATTGTTATTAATGACAAAAGGTGTAATAAAAAATAAATATGAGTGATACTATCAGAACCAAACCAATAGAGAGAAAGAATATTCCAATACTTTTTGCATATTGGGATGATAATGCTGTTTTCCCACAGTGTTTAACGCTGTTTTCCCACAGTTTTTTACTGAATTCTTAAATTTCTTAGAGATAAGGGTAGAGCTTTGACATAAAAGATGCTAAAACCATCCATATGACCTAATCCCATTATAAACCATGCACATTCTTTCGTCCACCATGTAGACACCATAGTTGTAGAACTACAATGAACTGCTAGAAATGATGCTAGAAAACCACATACCAGTAATTTTTCATTATCTTTACATTCTGTATTGAAAATTCTGGCAATATTTAATGGGAAACAAATACTTCACTGAGAGCACTATATTAGGCTATTCCCTAAACTAAAACTAAAACAGACTAGATGCAGTGGCGGCAAAAACCATGCAAATAACTTCAGAACCCAGCCTCAGAAACTTTAATTAATACCTAGAAGTCCAAACACAGATCTGGTTGCCTCTTTCCCTTCTAAGACCACATAAAGATATGTTTTCCTTCCAGAAAAAGAAGAGAAAATCATCCCCGACCTCAGTATGCAACATACTAATAGCTGTGTAGCAGTTAAGGCCTAAACCAAAAGCCTGATTGTCCTAATATTCTGTAATCTGTATAATTCATCCAACATGCTTATTACCCTAGATCCAGAGATTCTAACTCTGTTATTCTGCTCCTTTTTTACAATGTATGCACAACAGTAAAATTAATGCCTATTTTTGTGCAGCTACAAAAAAAGTTCCACTTTCCTCTGTATCTACAGTTACAGCTCACTGTGTAAACCAAAAAATGTGAGGGACAAATGAGTATTATGATGCATAAATGGCAAGATCAGTTATAGCACCTATTCCTGGAGTGCTAAGTGAATGTTCCTTGCAGGCATATTGCAGGCTTATTGAAAATGTTGTCCCCTATTATACTGAATAGAGGCTTGATATTAGTGGTTATTATATATCGATTTCCTTTTAGAAGCACTGGTTCCTTCACCCACATGATATGTTATTCTCATGCATGCTGACATTTGTAATGTAGTATCTTAAATAAAGTACAGTCGCCTATTTGTCCTACTCACTTTAATTACTCTCTGAAAACAATGGCAAGTATTTCACAGAATTTCACAAATTTCATCAAAATCATCTAGATCCACTTCGAAGAAAAGCAACTGTTATTTGCAGTTTTCCAAACTGCTAAACATTGCTTCATTATCTTGACCTAGTAGTCTACAGAAACTTTCCCACAAGGGAAAGCAACTGTAGTAGCACCACTATAATTAGCCCCCCCAGTGAGCTGTCCTTAGCCCAGGGCTCAGTCAAGAAATTATATCTGGAAAACAGCATTTGATTAGAATAAACTTGTAAATTCATTATGCAGGCCTCCTTGCTATTATTTAATGTGGGTAATTCAAACTCCTTTTCATGAGTTATTTAATGAGACAATAAGAATCCATGGGACAGGATATTTGAATTTCCTAGTAATATATTTGTGCCCTTTTATGTCATATATATGCCTTGGCTCTGTCTTCAAAAACAGGTATTTGAAGAAAGACTAGGAATTAAAGGCCAGTGGAGAGTGTGAGTTTCTATATAACTGTATCAACAAGGTTAATTTAAGTCATGGAGCGGTACCTTAGTGATTCACATAAAAATCAAATGAAAATGACTAAGATTTGCTCCCAAGTATAATCTTTCCTTCTTTAAAAAATAAAAATAAAATTAAAAAGAAAGAATTTCTGCCTGGGACACATTTGCTACTGACTCCCTCCAGAAGATTTAAATTAGCATTAATAAGGAGCAAATCTCAAGTGATTCGGAAAACTGTTAGGGCTCAGATCTGCATCTCAGAAACTCTGACTAATACTGTGAAGCGTATCCTGTTGGAGCAATTTTTGAGGCACCATACATGGGCCTGCATTGATTCATCTCTCACAAAAGGCCAAGACTGCTTCAGTAGCATCTTGGATAGCTCATCTTGGTTATTCAAGATGTAGGTATGGAGAGAAAAGGAATTCTTTTTCTCCTCCTTATCAAGGCTGGTCCACTCTGCAGCAGACATCTCTGTTTTCATGCACTCCTTCCTTATTTCCATTCTGTAGTCCTGACCTGGAGATGGGCACTAAGAAGACAGCCCTCTTCAGGGGTGCAGAAGTAATGGTTGCCTTGCTGATCAAGTATTTGGCACAGGCATGCCTCTCCAACAGCAGGGGATTCCTTGCTGGCAAAACTAGGATTATCAGGGGAGTCCACGAAGACCTATACTGCTTGGTTTCTCCTCACTGGCGATATTCCCACCACCTCTGTGCTCCTCTAGGAATGGCATTTGCCAGTCTGAACCCTCGGATAGACTGGAAGTGGGTGTTTTTCATTGATTTGGGTGCTGTTTGTGCCTGGAAGTTTGGTTTCAAGTTGCTGCACCACAGCGGCCCCTCTGTGAGAGAGAAGAGCATCTCAGGCTGGTTTGGCAGCTCTGTTTTGAACATTTGTGTTGCTCCTACCACTCAGGGATAATAGTGCAAGCAGACGGGAGGCCCGGTATTGGTAGGTTTATGCAAATTTTGTGCAAATCAAATCAAAATGCAGCCTAGGGTTAGGAAGGTCTTGCTGCCAGGAAAACAAAGCTCCCACCAGGAGGAATGAAGCTCTTTAGAAAGTTTGGGGCATTTGAAGAAAGAATAAAACAGGTAAAAACGTTGTAAGAAAAAGAACATTGAAGTAGGGGAAGTTATGGCCCATTTCCTTCATGCAGTGGCAGGTGTAGAAAAAATGAGTTAATAGCATCCACTGTGCATGTTGCATGGAGAAACACCTGGAGGAAAAGACAGATGAACAGACAGGTCTGTCAGCCCCACTGCCAAAGCACGGCTCTGGACATGTCTAAGTTTGCTACCCCATGTGTACCCAGTACCTTCCTGCAGATTGGATGAAGTAGTTTCTGTTTTGTCTTGGATGCTAAAAAGATGCTGGAACAAGTGGTTTTATTTTTATGTAGCCCTGGATGAGCTTTCATCCAGCCTGGAAGCAGAGAGTTGGATACTCTTTTTATTTGGATACTCTTCCTCTTTCCAAAGGAGCAGAAACTTTCAGTGACAACAGCAACAAAGTCAAGGGAGTGATAAAACTCCCTGGCCAAGTCTGTCTTCCACTTGATGTCTTGTGCTCCAAGAAGCCCTAGTGAAAGTACATTTACATGGCTTCCCTGCCTATCACTACTGCTGGATCACCTTCCTCACGTGCAACACTTGCACAGCACCTTTTGTCTCCTCCCACCATAAGCCAGTGGAGCATTAATGCAGCATCCATCTCCCATACCCATCCTGCTTGCGATGCCTCTGCTCTAACCCCAGCTAGGAGATGGTGAGAAGTTTTACATATGTAGATGATTCATTTCCCGCTTATGTGATATATTATTGTTATTCAGGAAACAACCAAGGACACTGAATCTGAAAGTAACTATAATTCTACTGTGCAAGCGTCATAACTTTATACTGTGAAGCTGCCTTTAAAAATATGATTGGAGTATTATGTTTCTGTGTTATTTTCTTACTGGAACACAATAAATTCTTGTCAAGCCTGCTAAAATTGGAGGATTTTATTCAGCTAAAGCTTAAATCAGTCTGACTTATGCAAAATTTAAGAGGGATAAGAAAGGTGCCCTTTGCCATATCTCACTGGTACCTCGTATACCTTGGGATCAATGTGCATTTCAATATTCATCGCGATGGGCTTTATTCTAAATTCCCACAGGTGCAGCAGTCAGTGGGAGTGAGAGCAGGCACAGTATTGCTCCATGTAGTTTCAGCTTGGAAAATGAAGCCAGAGAAGATTTGCCCGTCACCATTTTAAGATGCACAGTTGGGGTTAGTTTTGGTTCTAAGCATTTCAATGCTCAGGCAAATGTTTTCCCTTTGCCATTAGCCTTTATTTTGCCTGACCAGGCAGCCTGTCATTTGGTACCTTCCTGTCGCTTCCTTGGCCTCACAGGTTTTGATGGGCTTTTATGAGTGGAAAGGTCTTATCGTGCCCTCAAAATGTGAAATCCACACCTGCTAACTATAGGGGGAGGGAGGTCCAGATAAAATGGATAGCTCTAATTGCATAGAGAAGCTTTACGACTCCAAATCATGACTGAATGACCCTGTGATGTGTAGCGTGCACAGTTTGCACCTGAAATTTGAATTAACTGGGTAAGGAACAATCTGTCATTGATGCTTACAATGAAATGGTGTCATGCAAAAAAATGGATTGTAAGTTAAAAATAAGGTTCACTTTTACGATGAATATTTGTTTTACTTCATCTGGCAACCCTGCTTACTGCCTTCCTTAAAAAAAAAAAAAATAAAAAAAATCTGAGGCTTGTTATTCTCTGCTTTCTGTATGCTTTACAATTTCTGAAGGATTTTTCCAAGGATGATGAGGGACAAGATCCTTGTTAAAGAACACTTTGAATCTCATCCAACAAAGATGACAATAAATTTTCAAACCATTTCTGACCATATGTCAGAACTCCTGAAGGCAAATGAAGGCTTTTACAGCTTTTAAATAATCTTTGGCAATGACAGCTGTTACAACACTTCTCCTCCTTCCCACTCTTTCTTTTCTCGCGAACGGGAGGGAAAGGTTGTGCTTTCATTCACTCTGCTTCCAGCACCACACATCGTGACCCGGGTTACTGTAAACTAAACACTAAAAACATGAAAGGTCTACTTAATGTGTGCAAATTAAGAAACCTGTTATCCACACAACTCACGCAGTTTTCAAAATAAAGAAATTGCCTTACATTCCTAAACTATACTACTGTTCAAGGGCAAACTGTATTTACTTTGAGATTTCTAGTGCTAAATCAGTTCCAGACACAGAGAAATAAATAATTCTGTTAACCTCTGTATAAAAAGCTTGCAAGGGCTGAATTCTATAAATCACTATATTTACCACACTTAATAGTATGATTTTTGAATCTGTTTTCTCCTTTTGAAAGGCTCAGATTAGTACATCAGAGTGTAAAACAGGATCTGAATTTTAAGAAAACAGTGGTGCTTGTGAGTCCAATAGAGCATTTATCTCCTTACAGAGAATCTTGTGAGTTATACAGATCACTCTAACAAACCTGGGAGATGGCTGGACTGAAAGAGAATGCATTTATCCATTGGCACATTCTTTTATATCATAGGCTTCGAGATAGAAGCAAAAAGCATGCATGACATTTTTAAATATTTGTTGTGGAAAACAATATATGCAAGTGTCCCCAATTAGCCTGAGCAGTCTTCAGTTACTGGAAACGGGTGACTTCTAGAAGCTGAAGACTTCATCAGTAATGAAATGCTATGCTTACTGGATTTCATTTGTCTAGAAACTACACAGGGAATCCAAATACAAAACATACTCTGTGTTCGACTATATAACCTAGTTTTTATATTTCTTGCAGAATTCTTAATCTACAAATCAGTTATACATTTCATGCACATGCACTTTCCTCAATATGGCTAATAATATATGTGACAGCCAGGAGTAAGGAATCTAATTATAATGTTCTAAGTATTCTTTATCACATTTATCTGTCTCAAAAATTAGCTTTAAAAAAAACAAACCAGCATTTGTTATATTTCAAAAATCTTGCTCGACACCCAGGCTTATTTTATTATAATCTAACAGCTATCTACAATTTAATGCAATTAATGTATGCACAAGTCAAAGGGTTTCAATATCCCCTGTATATTTAGGAGCCAAAGTTCCACAGGCATGAAACAGTGGAGTTTCAGATCCTCAGCTGTGGAAAGACGGATATTTAAAATACTCTTTGGCACATACATACCTTTAAAAGTCTAGCCCCTGATTTTGGAAAGTTTTACTTCCACGAGTTTGATGCCAAGTTGGTTCAGAGCTTGGGCAGTATGAGCTTGTAGCTATCTATTCCCATCTGGGCATTTCTCTTGGTGGGGAAAAGAAAGTGTCTAGGAATAGGGCATCTGTTGACTGGTTGATTATGCCAAGCTAACAAAAACCAAAAGCAAAAGAGGATCTGGAATCTATTTGGGGATTTATGAAGGACTGGGATGAACAACTTAGAATCTCCTCAATGACAGCAATGATTTTACATGTCATATTTGAGGCAATCAGTTGCTTTTTTAATTTTTTTTTTTCAAGAAATAGAAGTAAAGAAGCAGCAGTGGTGGTTCTCATCTTAGAGCCTACCCTTTAAATGGAAGATCCGGGTTCAATATTCTCTGCCAGGGTAATATACCTAAACCTTTTAGCTTCCAAGAACATGTCCTTATCCCTTCTGTAATTTAGAGTGAAGATGTCTGTTTCTGTTCTAAAACTTTGTCCATGGTGGGTATATGAATAGGAATATGTAGCTTTCTGAGGTCTACGTATCTCAGTACTACTAATTGACAATAATGGTTTAGGTCTAAAAAAATTTAAATACATCCACTTACAAATTTATAAATCTATTTTATACATCTATGCAGATATCTTCCTGCAAATTATAATTACAGCTAACCTGTCTGGGAAAACAGGTGTCTTCACTTTCAGCACATTGTGAAACACGACGCATTCGCTGAACAAATAAGCAGAAACTGTATGCATATGCCTATGTACTCTCTATGATCAATGAAGGAAATGACAGGCATAAATGCTTTCAAATCCAGCCAAGTTTCTCTGAGCTGTGTTTTATACTTCCCATTAATTATATAGGAGAAATGGGAAGATCTGGAACTGAAGCAGTCTTTAAGGAGAGAAGCAAATAAATAATTGAATACTGCATTGCTTCAGATAACTTCCATATTCTTTTGCCCTACGATGTCTCCTTCAAGCTTCAGGGAATTAATAAATTAGACTACTGATCTGACTATTACACGTGCTTTGGGGGACCACAAAACAAACCAAAACAAACCAAAAAAAAACAGGGTGAAAACATTTCATCTTGCAATTGATTCTCATTTACTAAAGCGTATTATTATATAACGTCTTCCCAGCTGGAAAAAAAGTGATAAATCCAGTTTAAAAAAATGGATTTTAAAGTGGGTTTATTTATTTATTTACTGGATTACATGAAAATAGAAAAATCTGCTTCCAAAGAGTTACAGAAAGCACCTTATATCCATAGGTAATTTGTCTTAAATATACACGTGTTTTATATAATACTTTTTTTAAAATCTAAGACATTTTTAATTTGATGAGTTATGATGAATCATAAAAGTTATAGGAAGAGGCAATATGAGAAATTATGAGGCTGTATTCTTGAATTTACTCTATGAGAAATGACAGTTCAATCTAAATCTAGTCAAAATTCATAAACTCTGTTATTTCTAAAGTGAGCTCACATTCAGCTGAGATGATGCATACTCCTCTGGCTGCGCAGTCCCTGTTTGCCATTAAAAGCAGAACCTGACAAGGAGGTGCAAATGCCTCAACTTTTACCCAGTCCTTCAGAGGTTGAAGCCCCCTCTCACAGGCTGGGAGATTAAAGTTTCTTCTCTTCTGAGGAAAGGCAGATGAGACTGTCTTGTAATTTTTGCATTAATTTATTTCTGATGAACATCCTTATTTAGTAAAAGAAAGTCCCTGGATGAGAAAGTAGAATCTGAAGACTGTCCCTCCCACCCTCTTGACAATCTTCACAGCCAACAGTTGTCTTCTTGAGCATTTTCTTCAAACTTACATGTTGAAAATTCATGTCCATGGCCTCAAACATACTTTGTAATATATATATTTCTGTAAAAACGTTTAGGCTGCTCTTGCATTGCCTCAATTTTTTTTCTCCCTAGCCAAGGAAACAGTGCACCCAAGAAACACACTGTGAAGAACCTGATATTATCTCTTCCCTCCCTCATGATAAAAAAACACCAAGAATCCCCCTTAAATGCCACAGTGCAATATAGGAAAAGATTTAAACATTATCATTAAGCTTTCAAACTGCCTAGTTCCAGATTTAGCTGGTTTCTTTCTGCTGATGTCATTTAATTATAAATGCTGAAGCTTTTAGCAGCACACAATCAGATATGTTTGGTTATGAATGATTAAGTGTGCATAAAGTTTTTACCAGCATATTAATCATCAGGTATAGAAAGAAGCATGACACTGGTTAAAAATTCACTGCTTCACTGCCCATGGGAAGTGTAAAGTTTTAGCAGAGAGTCAGAGATTGCTTACCTTTATGACAGGCCAAGTGCTGAGCAATATTTGTTGAATTTGCATTCCCCTAAATGGTACTTTTGTTTGGTTAATGAGAGTAATTGTCCTTTGACGATATGAATGGCAGCAGCAGGAACAACAGCAGTGGCAAAATCAGATTAGGAGTTTTAATTATGCTTTATTGTATGCCTGCTCCTGGAACCTAAACCAAACAATAAAGAACAAGCTAGTTTAGGGGAACACAGGTGTCCCAGTACATCCATGTATTTACCTGCCTAGCTCTGTCCAAATCACCCACTCTCACTCTTGTGTCATCCAGCAGAAATGGTTTTATGCAGCAGAATAGCAGCACAGAGTCTGGACAAAGCGCAGCCCCTCCGTGGTAAGTTTTGAAAATACACTTAGTAAAGGGCTGTGTTTCTATTTTCAAGTATGTAGAACTGTAAGCATCTTTGGGACTCAGGATGTTCATGTGAAGTTTCTATTACTTTCACCCTAAAAAGCCTTCATAAATGTCACTCATCTCTGAGTGGGAAAGTCCCTTACCTGGCTTCTGTGGGCTAACTTGCAGACTGGGCCAAGTTATTTCTATGCATCAAGCCTGAAAATAACTTGTTGCAAAGCTTAGGCATCTGTAAAAGTGTCTCCAGCTGTCTAAGTTTTGTATTCAAGCCTTCTTTCTCCCCTAAATGGGGAGGAGTGTTTTGATGTACCTCAACAATTCCTTTAATTCAGCTAGGGTAGAATAAAAAACCCTTTAAAGGAAATGTAAAATAGAAAACATTTCCAAATGTTTATAGTAATCTATACTTAAACTAGATGTGCAAACATCAAACCTACAGGATTTTTTTATATATCCAGCTCCCAGAGACATCCTCAGGAATCCTGCTGTCCTGCATTCCTGTTGCACATCCTCAGTGAGCATCTGTTCCTACTGAAACATACTGGGCTTTATAGACTACTTCTCCAGATGCTCTCTGGGAGTTATACACACGTTCAATTCTTCCCAGTTCTCAAATTTATTTACCTCTTTGGCTTATTGGGGAGATGATTTAGACAACCCTCCCATCCAAAGGAAGCTTGTCCTGCTGCTGCTATAGAGATGGAAGCACTGATGTGACAGAACAATATTGATTCCTGCACTTGACTTGACCAACTACAATCTCTTTGATTTATGAATTTTCAGCCTTTTCCAGCCTGTGTAAATCAGAGCAGAAATCTCAGTGACTCCATTTACATTTATAAAATCAGATGCATTTTTTATGGTAACTTGGACATTATCAAATATACTTGATACTAATATGAAAATGACATAAATGTGTTTAGCTCATTACATGACTTCATAGATAAATATCAAATTCTTGCATTAACGCTGCTGAGATGACAGCTGTTTTGGAGTGACTGTCCCCTAAACCTATCTTTGGTAGGTACCATACTAACTTGTAAACTGGAAAATCCAGTAGTGCCAACATGTAGTTAAGTAAGAAACACTGGAATAACCCCAAAATAGCAGCAGGAATTTGAAAGAAATTCGGAACTGTAGAAATCCAGACTAGGGTTTTGCAAGGTGTAAGCCTCAAATGCAGTGGGAAGCATATCTTAGCACTCTGACAACTCTGAAAAAAATAACGTGTTTATGAGAAGCCATGTGGATTTTAAGTCTGTTTCTTGGCACCTGTGTTTGTAACTTGAATACTGCAGATACAAAAACTACATCCCAAGAGATTGCTATTTCTTTTTGATGTGGAAAGACTAAATGAGGGAGTATAAAAATCACCAGACATGGCTATGACCTGCACCAGGTCTTTTTTTGATACACTTAATATCAAAAATCACATTTTGAGTTTCTTCATAAAACAGCAGGCGAAGTCTGCACTGTAGAGCTCAAGAAAAATATTAACAGAAAACATGAAACTCATGTAAACAACAATTATCTTATGTATCTTTACACAAATTGACTGAAGACTTATAAGGAATCTTTCATATACTGTATTAAAAGATCCCTAATACTACTACCGATTATTAATCTCCAATGGACTTGTGATGCTATTTGAGGGATTGTTAATGCTTTGCTTATTTGGATAAAGATGCTTTTTTTTTTCTGCAAGAAAATATGCTAAAGCATGGCTATTAAGCAATTTCAGTACAAATAACTTACATGTTCTACCCAAGTAATCATCTGATGAATACTATAATCTAAGAAAGTTTAAAATAACACAAAATAAATATGGTATGTGTAATGATGTTGCAAATCAAGGCTACCCAGCAGAAACCATTTAATTTTTTCTAACATTAGAATAAAAATAAAACCCAACTGAGATTTCTTTTAGCCTCTCCCTGCAGGACCAGCTATACCTCCTTTAAAATGAACTTTCAGGATAATAAAGCAATGGCATGATGAATATTCTAAAAGGTCAATACTAATTAACTGCATTAATGTATTTTACATAGAAACAGCTGTTTGAGGACACTTTTTTTTTCACCTGTACCAGCAAAAGTTCCTTCAGCAAGCTTTCTGTGACAAAAAACTTGAAGGAAGGCAGTTAGAGTACAGGGCTTTATAAACACTACACTGCCTTTGGTGTGTGTGTGTCTATGTTAATATGTGCATGTGTGTGTATACACATACACATAAATATGTTATGATAAGTTTGCTCAGATCATTAGTTTCACAGTGTCAACATTTGCAAAGAAAACAAATCATATCCCCATACATACAAAACCAGCATTGAAGGAAATCAAACATCTGCCCAGATGCTGTGAAGTTAGCTCGTGTGCTGGCTGAACTCCAACTTACAAACTTCATCTGAATACTTTGAGTGGGTTCAGCTACAAAGGAGCTATTGCTACAAATGATCCATCATGTTGTCAACTTTTCTCTTAAAAAGATGGGACTTTCTGAAAAGAAAATCAGTTCCTGGGCTTGTATCTGTGCTTGCGTTGTGAGTTTTCTTCACATTAGGAAGCAGTGCAGGGTAACAGGGGATTCTGTAGAACAAAACACTTTCTGCTGAGTTTTGGAGATTTTTTTACTACAGACTCATCCTATTTCATTCTTGTGGTGCACATGAGATTTGCAGAAACACATAGGGTTCAGTTTCATCCAAAAAGTTTTCACTTTCTAGACTCCAGCTGTTTCCATCATAGTAATGAAAACAGTGATAGGTGGGATGGTCAGAACATCTCCTTCCAACTAGAACTTTTCATCCTAAATAAAATGTTAATATAGATGTGCCTGTAGTTGTGACATTACATGAAGTCATTCTTCAACTTGACCTGTCTCAAAGCCCTTAAAAGATGCAAGAAGACTCAGTACTACTCAAAAAGGAAGGGAAAAAAGGTTTGAAATTGCTTCAGAGGTGCTAAATCTGGGCCCCAACTTCTTTTGTTGCTAATCAGATGAGTTAATGATTTTTGCTTTGTCTCATCCCAGCCACAAAAGATTTTCAGACAAATTGCCCCCAGTCATTCTTTTGGCCTTCCAAGTGACAAGAGACTGGTTCCTAGCTCCCAAAATCTATTCATACATTAAAACTTAATGAAGATGTCATTTGCTTCCTGAAGAAGTAAGTGTTTGTAATTTGCCTTATTCCTCTTATGGAAAGGTGTATAGAGTAACTTTGATTATTATTTGTACATATGACCTTGAAAAACAAAGCAGTTTGAAAGATATGAAGCCAGAAAAGGACCACAAAAGTGATGATGGGACATGGATATGAACAACCTGCTGTAGCTGATTCTGGTTTGAAATGTGGGGTTGGACTAGACAATCTCCAGAGACACTTTCCAACCTCAAATATTCTGTGATTTCCTAAAGAAGCTACTGTGATTCATGTGAACTTTGGCCATTTCTCTCTCCCTCCATTCCTTTTATCTTGCAAATGTGTGTGAATTTTCCGTCTTCAGCAGAATAAGGTGTGTTCTGGCTCAGGAAATCATTTTGATTGATAATCTTTATTTGCAGCAATGTAGTTTGGGCTTCACAGTCTCAGCTGTAGGGCAGTTGCTGCTGTGTGTTTATCAGGAGTCTTATAGTATTTAATATTTTCCTTAGACCCACTGATACCTGCAGTCAGATGATTCCATAATAACTGCAGCTTTCCTTGAAAAAAAAATCAGACAACCCAACTGTATACAAAATTTGATAACATGAACTTTAAATGCCTGATAAGGAAAAGTTTCTTTTAATGGTCCAAGTTTTTAAATATCTTACTAGTTTCCTGGTGTTCTGATTCTGGAGACAGAAGCCAAGTGTCCAGTTTCACCAACACTGGAACACTGCAGCTCTAAACTCTTCTAGTGAGACCTTCAAAGACTTCAAAATATATTCTTCTGCACATAAGGAGCACTTAACTTCCATCTGCAAGTAAAATTATTTATAGTAGCCTTTAGTCTTTTAGCATGAGTTCCCTCTCCTTAGTTTGAAAGTCTTTTCCTCACTGTGCTGTCCTAAGGGCAATTACAGTTGTTACAACTCTAGAAATAGGGTTGTTCAAGGGTTAGAACCCTTGCATGTTGGGCAGCTGGAAGCTGCTTTTCTTTCCTTAGCAGTTGCAAGTAACAAGCCAGCTTAAAGGGTGTTTTTGGAGAAGGAAAACAACATGCAAAGAGTCAATATTAATTCTTGCTATACCACGATGATATATACTAAGGAAGAATGGATTTTCCTTCTGCAGCCCAATGCCTATTTCAGATTCCTGATGGAAGGGTCATCTAAAAAACTTCTTACAAAATGGAAGGAATGAACTATTATTTCAATCAAAGTAAAAAATATTTTTCCTAAAATATTGTTTTTTCTCCCCAGATGTGATTTTTTTATACTTCTTCAGTTTGCTTCTGGCAATAAATGCAAACAAACCCAAGAAGTTACATTGTTATAGTTTCTTCAGAGACTAAATGAACTTTCTCTTTAGATGATCACAATGGGAAGTTTAATATTTTTCAGTCATCTAGTTGGCAAAATAACAACCAACTTCTTTAGCTCATATATAATATTTACCACTGTATTTTAGGCTGACTAGTCAATAAAGCCTCCATTCCATAAAAACTGAAGGAAACATTAAAATGATATAAAGATGATAGACATGACATAAAAAAAGGCCTAAAAATCTTTTTTTTTCTTTGAATGCCTCTGCATTCTTTAAACAGACAGAACATGAATCACTTTCTAGAAAGCTTCTAGATAAAAGTATAAATAATGCCAGTGCCAAATCTTAAGGCAAAAGGAAAGTAAGAGTCACATTCTTCTTCAGAAATAGTACCTTTGTCCTAATGATAGCTATTGAATGGAACAGCTAAATGTCAAAGAACAGAAAAAGAAGAAGAGAAAGAAGATTTAGCATTAAATTCTACAGACAAAAAGGACATTTTCATCATTCATTTAAGCGAAGTTCCTTTACCATTTTCTTAAATTCTGGCTTTGCTAGAAGAAATTATTTTTATTTATATATCACTATAGTGGTCAGTATGGTAGAAAAAGGAAAATATAGTAGAAAATGGAGCAAAAAAATCAACTGTTCGGTATTATGAAAAGTAACTGTTCCATAGTTCTTCTTTTCTGTTCTCAGTACAGAATAATGTAAGAAAAGCAGGGAAGACAGAATAAATGTCAACCCAAAATACTGCTAAGTGATTTGGTTCAAAAGATGGGTCAGAGGCTTCTGGCTAGAAAACTTACACTTCGGAGTATAAATAGACAAGTCTAGCTCATTTTAGTGAGCAGATAGTGTCCTGAATAATTTTCCTTATGTATGTATTTATCAGCTTTTCTCATTTGACATCTCTTCATCTGTATGCAATTCTATGGGATTTACAGTGATTTTTTTTTTTCCAACTACAATTATAACTCTAAGAACTTTTTGAGATCTGTACCTGTCATGTTGACAATTGTATGCACAGTATGTATGCACAGCTGTATGCACAGTTCTTCTTAGATGTCCTTCTGCCCATCTTTCAGTACAGAAAACCAGTTTGGTTATCTACTTCTGGGACTGAGTAAAAACAGTATAAAGCCTCAACTTCCATAGGAGAATCCAGACATTAGGAAGCAGAGTCAATATCAGGAAGCAATAGTACAATACCAATATTAGGAAGCAATAGTACAATATCAACTGTATAAGTAACTTTTTTATAGAATTGAATTAGCATTGTTTAAGGCTGGGTTGATTCTTACTCATATTTCATCAGAAGACGTTTTCTTAAAACTATCTGTTAAACAATCTTTCCTGATGATTTTCAGAATCTGTCTGCTACAGTGAGTCTAATGTCAGTATTTCTAATAGGTTACAGATTTTCTAGGAATATTATTACAGAATAATTAATTTGCTTTGGTTCCCATTCTATCTGAATGACATCAAAACCACTTGCTTTTAAGTGCTGAATGCAACAGACATACTGATCTTTGGCCTGATTGTGAACTCCAAAATCTGAAAATGTGCTGAATACCTTCAGATAAAAGACTAAAAAGTAAACAAAAAAACCCCTCTAAGATAAAAAGAAATCCATACTTCAAGTTACTTAGGGTGATAAAGCTAAGGAAATGTAATGTTTGGATGTTTTTTCTCTCTGGTGCATTCAACAGAGTTCAAGTTTTGCTACCAACAACAAATAATATTTTATAATGTCTAGTAGTGCTCTATGAATTGCTTCAGAATCTGCCCTTATGTCCCAACGGAAAGAAATACTCAGTGACTTGATGTAAATCCTAGGTGCACTGAAGTCACTTACAATTTTGTACTGGTCCGGACCTTATCCTTAATCTCTAGCAATTACATTGATTTTGGAAAAGAAAAGGTCCAACGACACTTAAGTGACAATTTTGAGAAATGAAGAAAGAAAGAAAAATATTTAATGAATGGTGTATGGGAACACCCAGCCAAACCAGTTTCAGAGCACAATAGGTGAGATGCAGGGAGTTGTCATCCGACTCAGCTTTGTCTCTGCCTTGCCTTGTCTATGCAGAGATAACTTGGGGGGAGCTGCAAAAACAGCTCAGCCCGGGGTTGTCTCAAGATTGCATCGCAATAAGAACCGAAACCAAATGGAGCCTTAACTCCTTTAACAAACAAAATGCCCTGAGTCCCATCCCACCACTAGTCCCATGACTTTGAGTGCTAGACATCACAAAACTGGCAACACAGACTTAGCCATCACACCACCAGAGGTAAATATTCCAGATAGTGTAATCCACTCAGGCATAATCCTGCACCCCCCCAGAATCAGGAAATATAAACCACAAGGTTTGAGGAGAAAAATGGGGGAATCTTCCAACGATACAGCTGGCCTGTAGGAGATTCATCCCCCCCTTGTCCAGGACGCTGTACAGGGTAACTTCCCAGGGATTGAGCGACCTTACCTGAGAGAGAGGGTGAGTGATTAAGAAACATACGTATGGTATAAGGCATGCTATTAAGATCATGATTTGTGCACTCTTTTAAGGTATTAATATCTAGAACGCTTGTGGCTTGTGTTGTTACTTTTTGGGATCACTTGCAGGTTGCAATAGTGTATTCCGCGAATTTCTTTTAAATTGCAATAGTGTAATCGCCATTGTACACAGAACTCGCAATAGTGACGTATTGGACCTGTGAGTGAAGTCCAAATAAATTGTTAATTTGAACCTCTCGGTGAAGTCCTTTTTCCCGTTTCGTCACAAATGGTTATCAGAATTCACAGGCCATATAATCTTACAATTTTGACCAAGGACACAGCAAATCTCTAAATTTAGAAGTCTGTGTTAGCACATGCAGCAAATGGAAACACAGAAAATACTGTACTATCTTTAAGCATGCTACAGGCGTTTTAACGCTTGTTATCTCACCATGAATTTTTATAAAGAAAAACTGTATTTCTGAGGTATAGTGAATGAGATTTTCTGCTTATTATTACTAGGTCATATTTATGTGCCCTCCAGACACAGCATGTTTACCTATTCCCTATATTTGTAATTCGTCCCAATTGAAATCAAGAATGCATTTGTCCAGTTGCAATATTCTACTCCTGTGGCAAAATGAGGATGTCTTGGGAGACAGTAGTCATTTATGACACTGCTTACATCTTTCATTTCTAAGAGCTATCTAATCATGCCTTCAGAGTAGAGTCTTATGAGTGGCGGGTTTGAGAACTTCTCCATGCTCAGGTGAGCAGACAAACAGCCTCAATAAAATGCTAACATAAGACTTTAAAAATACCTCTCCCAGTGAAAGTGTGAAATCCAAATGTCTTCTCTGTTCTTCTGGAGTATTCAGGATATCACAAAAGATGTTTCTACTGCTGACATCCAGGAGACTGTGAGGTCTGTGTATCCAACAGCTCCCTTTGCCCTTACACTTTCCTTTGGCAGCAAAGCATCATTATGACTACATGTGGTCTACTTTTCTCTTTCACAAACTTTCATGAAGGGTAGAAGTGGGGAGGACATTTGGAGAAGATCAAAGACGTGGATATTCTTGTTTGAGAGAAAACTCTAAAATGATGCTATTGTATTTCATGGGTTTTTTTAGCTGCTGTTCCTGGGATATGATTTCAATTGCTGTTTTGAAGAAAAACTAACTTTATGGTAGAAAGGGTATGAACAAATATTGGTGTCCATGAAGCACTCATTCATGAATTTGGAGGTTTCAATTATTCCAGATTTGATTGATAGGAAAAGCTAACTGTGCATCTCTTGTTGACCCATGCAGTTTTTTTGTAGACCTTACTGAAGGCTGGCATTTACATACGCAAACCCCTGACAATTTAGTGGAAAAAACTGGTGTGCAGAAGGCTAATTTATGAACAGCTCGCAGTAGACAAAACTTTTCTCATAACAGAGTTAATGTTTTCTGTCAAATTTTAACTCATAATGGATATGAATTTGCACACAGTTCCAGATGGTTGAAAATGGAATTGAATGGAGCGGTAAAGAAATATAACTGTATGGTTTGCAGTCCAAGATGTAGCTCACATTTGTATTCAAATCTAGCCATGATGACACAAGATTATGCACAGTGCATTATGAAGAGTCTACCTCCTTCTCAGCTGAGTTTTGCAACCTGCGTTAAGCCTGTCATTTCCAAGGACAAGACTAAGATGACCCAACAGTTTTAGAATAGTTCATGATGCAATAGTTCATGATGCATACTCTTCTTTAATGTTAACATAAAACACTGCTTCTAATAAAAAAAACCACCCCACATGGGAAAGACAGAGGACTAAAAA
This sequence comes from Numenius arquata, assembly GCF_964106895.1. Taxonomy (NCBI): domain Eukaryota; kingdom Metazoa; phylum Chordata; class Aves; order Charadriiformes; family Scolopacidae; genus Numenius; species Numenius arquata. Next base: position 85,587,569 of record NC_133576.1, read on the forward strand.
TAATTTTTTTTATCTAAGATGAGAGGCATAGAATTACCATCTAGCAAGACAGATTTTAAAAAAACAACACCATCTTATATTTTATTATAGTCTAGAATAAAGCAAAATAAGGAAAAATAAAAGGACAGACGTTTTGGGGAGCTGAGATAAAAATCTCTCTCTTTATGTAACTTTCAAGAAAAGATAATGAAATAAACAACGTCTGGCTGATTTAAAAAAAAAAAAAAAAAAAGTATTAAATCAATTTGTCTAATACTGTGCAGAGTACCCAGCTGCTGTGGACCCATATGTTTTATTACACTGCTGTAGTAATTCTAAGATGTCACTAGCCTAGAGGCGCTACACTGTGTAAGTGGGCAGTAGACACCTCCTTATATAAATGAGATGAGAAAAGACTAAAGCAGCAATAAACATCAGTTCATTTGATTAACACTGTGGCTAGAAGGTGTTAGGGACAAATACACACACAATGAAGTTCCGAAGCAGCACTCTACATTTAGGAGTTCTTATAATATTTATGACATTTATTATAAGGAAGAAAAAAATTCTTAGAAAATTTAATAATTTACATTCACATAATAATTCACATAATTTAAATAGTACTTCTATCTCTTTTCCTTACCAGTGTATGTTTGAACTTTTTTCTGTATGACGTTAGCTGGCCCATTTTTTGGGAGAGGAGAAATGAATCACTATGTAAAGGTGCCTCATTTCCCTAAATAGTCAAAAAAAGAGACAGGAACTGGACATTCTGGATCCATTTTCAGTGGCCTTTGGGGTTCCTTGATATTTCGATTAATGACTGAAGGAATAAAAATTCCTCCAAAATCACAATGTTGAAGCTAAACATCCCTGTCTCTCAGATGCTGCAGTTAGTAGTGTCTAAACAGAAACAATATTCCTGCTCATGTTCAAAACTGAAGTGCATCGGGATGAAGTAAACTAAAACTGTTAGAATCATTATAGGCCTAAAATATGCAACTTGAACAAACCCAACTGTTTTCTGTGTTCAATAACAAGAAACCCCAGCCCTTTTCAAAGCAGTTGCATCTATTCAATGTTTCTGTCGATTAGCTGCCTTACAATTTTTCATTAGTTTTCCCAAGCATGATGTGACTCTATTCCCTTTCCTTACCTGCTTAAGTTCTTACACCATGCATACTACTGTGGGAAAAGTCATGTTATATAAAAAACAATACAAAGAATACAGAAAAAATAATATAAAACTGTATCTCTGGCTGAGGCAGAAAGCCTGACCACAGATCTGCTCCTGGTAAAGACTAATGCGATATGTGTCTAATGCCATCGTGGGTGCAATTCAGCTCCAGCTTACCAAGCCTAGTGCTTGACTCATCTACCTAAATACAGGAGTACCCAAGCCAGCTGCAAATATGACAGAGATGCAATGTGAGCACCAAGACTTTCTGGACTGGCAGCTGGAGGCCAGCTGTGATGCCCCAGGAAATCAAAATGGCATTAGCCTGCTGTCTGCTTAGTTGAGTGACTGATCAACATACTCAGAGGAGACTGGATAACTATTCTGCTTACCCCAAAGAAGACAACTCTACACAGGTAGCTGTGATCTAAAACCCATTTCTAATACAGGAAAATAACACGCTTGAAAAGAAAACCAGAATTCTTTGTGGGCGTTATATTTTTTATGTTTGCAGAGATGCTGTGATTTCTGTGAAAACAGACTGTATAGGTTAGAATGCTTCCTAATGTCTGTAAGCATACACCTAGGTCATGCTTACATTTTACCTGATCAGTTATCACAAAACATGTCACCTCCCTATTTAATGAGTCCTACTTCTTAATCTAGGTAAGTGTGTGTGTGTATTTCTCATATATTTTATAAGTAGGAAAAATTCTGTGTAAAGATTGAATTCTGATATCACATTGCTCTTTTTTTTTTTCCCCTGATGAACAATGCGTATGTTCAGAAGGTCATCCAGCAATCTATCATAATGTAAAAGGAAAGCTAGGCCTTTCAAGGTATATTTTTTCTTTTCAAGGATTTTCTTGCTGTTTATCTAGTTACACTATCACTATATGACTTACAAAAGGAATCTGATAATCAGTATTACATATTTAGTGATCTCAAATGTATTACACATTTCTTTATCATGTAGCTGGATTCCAGCTGGTAATACAGCTACAGTCAGAATTTGTCAGGAACCTGGTCAAAACCTATCGAGAGTCTTTGCATTTTGCTAAGCTTTTTGTTAAACTGCCCAATTTAGGCAATGCTGGTAATGGTTAGTCCAGAATGACAGATACTGTATTCTACTTTCATCCTTCAAAGTAAAATACGAGCCTGTTTATGTTAGCAGTAGGGATGTAAAGGTGTTGACCATCTGGATTTGAGCACTGACCATTTGGCTAGTGCAAAAAGGAAATGATGGTTCAGAGTCTGGGTTTCAGAATTACTGAAAGTCCATAGCCGGATGACCCAAAACCTTGTATGAGGTCATTAGCTGAATCATTTGTCTTACCTAGGATATTGTAGGCAAAAGTGATAAAATGTGTTATTACATTTTAAAGATCTATGCTAGAGGGAAAAATACACAAAATTTTCCAAAACGAATACAAGTTGTATGAAAACTACAAAACAAAGTTAATGAACAGATAAGCCCTGATAATATGAAGTTAAAAATCATCTCAGGTCTTTTGAATTCTCTTGGTTATACATAATGGTAACTATTTTGTGATCTACTTGGATATTCACAGACATGGTTTTCATTAAATAAGTAAACAATACTGAGTTTATAGAACAGACAGTCTTATCATGTTGCTATGATTACATTTAGCCTTTCTCTTTTTAAAATCAGTTACTTATAGGGCTACTTTTGTCACTAAGTCACTCCTTCCATCAGGGATGCTCTTGCCCTTCTATTGTACATTTTATGACTGATAGAATTTAGAAAAGTGCACAAAAAATTTTGCAGAATATGAAGTTTGAGACTTCTTTTAATATCTCTTTGCCTCAGAATTACCAAAACTTCTTAAATATATCAAATTGAGCACAATAGTATATTATAATATTGTTATGATTTAATGCCCATCTTCCTAGAAATATTCTTCAAGATCATGTTTGTCTTTTTCATCTTACAATCATCAGCAGAGACTGTCTGGAAAGCTTTTATCGTAACCCCTTTTCCACTCCATTATGTGCGGTAGTGTGTTTTTTTCCAAAAACAATCACTATGATTCAAGTAGATGACCCCTAATTTCATTATCTTGCAATTTATGTATTAAACAGACTATGTCATTTTCTATAATTATAGCAAATTTGTTTTTAGTTGATGAGGTGTGTTCTTCTGGTTTTGCTATAATTCCATTTTCAGATTAATGGTTTGGTACTATACAAATCTCTGATGCTTTCCTAATTAAAACCTTTTCAGGTAAAATATACTTCATTACACTTATAGCAAACATGCTAATCCATCAGGATTACCTGATAGTCCAATGTTCCTGGACTACCGACAATTTGTTTAGAATATTTTTAAAGTAGTAATATGGAGCATTACCAAGGAGGTTAGAAAAGAGTGTTTAAGAATACAATATGCAGTAATCTAATGGGAACAATATGAGCTGAAACAATTTTTAGGACTTACTCCTATAGTTGTTTTGATGAAAAAAGATTGTTTGCAGCTGGGCAGTTGATGTACAGTAATCACTGAAAAAAGCACGCCATCTGAGCCGGCTGAACTGGCAACAAACAGGTTTATTTTAAGCACAGCTACTACTAATTCTCTTTTTCAGAGAAAGGAGTAGTATTGCTGCTGGTAAAACACAGCAGTACTTTCCAGTTATTTATGTTAGTCGTCCAAGTTTTCCTATTTGAGTAGCGTGCAGCCTAGGGAGACGGAAAAGAGCTGAGCAGCTACCTGGCCCCAGGGAGCTCAAAGCCCTTCTAATCCGTGTGACTACCATCCTTCAGGGAAAACATTTTTGCTGGGGATTACTGGAGAACCAAATAGTTGCCCACATATTGCACCCTGATGCAGCTAATAATGGGAATCAGCAAGTAAAAGAAAGGAGATTGGGGGTCTGGTTTCATGCCCTGGAGACTCCTTCATAACGTCCAACTCCCTCTGACTTCCCCGTGGGACTAAAGGCATTGCCAGGGCTCTGGTGGTCCTGCCAGGACAGCACAGGCATCAGCATAAGAAGACAGTCTGGTATGCTGGCTGCTGCACCATGTGTTTATAAACTTATCCAGCAAACGCAACTTAAAGACACAAATTTCAGACAAACGGTCTATAACTTTTCTTCTGAGGCAGAGAAAAAGCTGGCAACCAAATGACGAAAAGCTCTTCACCGAGTGAAGCTTATGAGGCAAGCAGCACCGAATGCAAGCTAAAAGCACATCATCCAGCACTTCACATATTCAGGAATGTAATTTTTAAGGTATCTCTGACTTTTTCCTTTAAAATTTATCTAACATTTACCAATATTTAAAAATTTATGGATTAATTTAATGCCATTAATACTTTGATCTTGAAAGGCAATTTATGTTTTCTTGTCACTGGTTAACTTGCTTTGGTTATTACTGACCTCTCTGCTGGTACCAACTGGTACAGTGTACCACAAAAACACATCACATAATATAACAACTGCTCAGAATAAGCAGGGATGTCAACAGAACAGTTGCAACCTCATTTATTCCAGAAAAGAAAGAAAGGAGCACAATATGCAAGCAGCAGGCTATTTTTTCCTCCCATTAAAAGATATATTGCTCTCAGAGTCTGAATAATAATTTATCATTTTCTTTGTATTTTGGATTTGTTAATAACAAGTTTAAAAGAGAATAATGGAGATAAATATCTTTAATTTTCTACTTCATTTTGCCTTCAGAATACTCAGGCAACCTGCACCTTTCTTCTATTTACTACTAATTCCTGCCACGTGGTAAATTGAATACAAAACTTGAGCAAGGGAGCCGTTTAAACAATTAGAAGGACAACAGGAACTTAGAAAGAAGAAATTTTAAAACAGCGCATATGCACAATCTTTGAACAGTAAAATTGCATCCAGATTCACTGGCCTAATGTTCAGACTCACCAAACCCCAATCAACTGCACTTCCAGATTAGAAACAAACTTTCATCTGAATTAACTGTCTAATCCAAGAGTGCACTGAGACCACTGCCAGCAATATGCACTTGCATCAGCTAATTCAGTCCTTGTATTCCTCGACTGAAATTTGTCCATCTGGTAGTTCTTATCTTCTGCATATTTTGGGGACCTTCTTTCTCCATCTGTGTTTTTACAGCACCAATTAAAATTGGATCATGATGTTCAGTTCATGCTATTAAACACTATGAAAATAAAGATAAGCAATTTACTATATTAAATAGTCTTAGAGAACAAGGTGAAGTTTTCCCATTGGTTTTCAGGAAGGAAAAAAGGTTTCTTGGGCTTCTGTGGATAACAATTTCCAGGAAACAACAATGTTGAACAAACACTTGCTGAATGAGCAAAGAAACATCAATAGCTAACTTAAAACACTAAATGAGTAGCAATTTCACCCAAAATATTCAAACTGCCAGTATTTAAGAGATGACTGCTCCAAAGCAAAGGTGGAAGAGAAAAGGTGAAGCTTACACCTTAATGTATTGGCACCATGAGATCTTTTGTATCCCAACAGACCTTCCGCCTTTGGAGCCTTCGCAAGGCAGGGTGGGAACATCCTGCTTTGAGGAGAGTGTTTAACATGATGTTAGAACAAGTGGACGTTTCATACACACTAACTTCTATGTCTTTTTCAGACAGGCATGTTCCAAATTCATCTGCATTGCAGTGCTGGAAGGAAGATACAAAACCTGAGTCTAAATATGAGGGGTTTTATTTGAGCTTAGTAAAGCTGGTAATTTATGATATCAGCCTCTGGTATATGAAATGATTGCCTAGCCTTTCCTCTTCTGATGTCAGAGAAAAACTATCTGGATGGATTTTAAATTATATTACTCAAAGTAAAATGGAAACACGAAAACAACCTTAGATAAATTGCTTCAATGCCCAGCTAAACTTGACAGCATAGGAAATAGTGTACAGCCAGTTTTGGTTCTCTGTCCCACTGCCTCAGAGCATCTTTCTTGCACATTCCATCTTCTAATTTTCAAATGCACATTTTCAATATTTACAGAAAAACAACATTAAAAATAAAAAAATACAGCTTCTGCTAGAAAAGAGTTGAGGATTGGAACTGGATTAAAAGGATTGGCAGGGTTGCTTGCAAAGAGATTTCCTGACCTATACTTACAACTATATTGTCAGAAGCCAATTTTCTTTTCTTTTTTTAAATTCTCCTAAATAAATACCTGTTATTATATTTAAATTACACAATAATCTGTTGCCCTCTATAGATCTATGTTTTGCTTTTAAATACACAAATAAATGACTACTTCAAAAGCACTACAATTTATTATTTTGGTAAGGCTTCAATAAAATTATATTAACTTATCTGAACATCTACATTACCTAAAGTAAGTTATAACTATATCCTCTTAATATTAAAAGCAAAGCAGTAGCCCATTTTGTGAGGCAGTAAATTAAAGTTAATTCCAGCCCTTCTTAGCTCACGTTTTTCAGAGCACGAACTCCCCCTGACAGCCTGCTCGGTGTTTACTGTTATGCTGCAGAAACTGCACATACACCTTCACTTTACTGTCTCCCAGGTCTGTGGCTAATTGTATCTATTCATCTTGTTGTCTGTTGCCATCATCTTCTACCTTCTGGTTTCTAGTGAAGCAACTTTCTTAGAAATCTTCATTGCGTGAAACATGTTCTTAGAATTATAATCTGAAAGTTTCTTTTTCTTTTTTCTCCTTTTTTTTCACAGCTCCCATGACTACCATGTTTGAACAAGCCTTCCAAAAGCAAGACCATACATTTTCGTTGTGGACACATGAAATGTCAACTGTTATCACAATTTGTTGAAAATGTTTGTACTGTGACCATCTGGAATCCTTTACACTTATGTTGTGATTTCTTTAACTCTCAAGAGTACTTCAAAGAACTTTACATAGGAAGACTGTTATGATTATTTTATTGGTGCTGTAGTGGCTAATTGCAGCTATAAAAACATATCTAGATGCCTAACCAGTACAGAAAACTTTTAATAAAATTATTTCATTAATCTTGCTGGTGAGCTCTGTCACATTAAAAAAAAAATAAAATTAAAAAATTAGCTGTACATGTTTCCACCTGAAAAAATTCAAAATAATGTTGTCTTCAACTGATTTTCAGGTGTGCTGTGCACTCATTCCCTCAGTGTTACGGAAAATATTAATTAATCAGGATATTTGAGAATTCATGGGTATAAGGTACTTTGCCTTTTTTTTTTTTTTAATCTTAACTTTCTTTTTGGATGGCTTCAAAAACCTTCCAAAATTCCTTCCACATGTCTATTGTTACAAACGTGCCTTTGTTGTAAACTTATTTCATTTTTACACTTTAATCAATATTGATCATTATGTAAAACTACAAGTACCATTTAAATCTGCAACTACTACCACAATGAATGCATATAAAATATGAGTTTGTTAGCAAATACTTTGAGTTACAGGATGTCCTGTACTTCTCACCTTGTAATTGAAACACTTAATTTAAAACAAAAGACATACAGAGAGAACTTTAATTGAAATTCAATAGCAAGAATAAGATTGCTACTTGTTCCATGTTCTGTGCAATTCCTGTCCCTTTAACTCCCTTCTCCTCAGCACTTGCTTTCTATCTCACATGAAAACATGGGGCAACAACTGGTGTTGCCCCAAAGGGTTATGAGAGTTGGTACTGAACAACTGTTGCTTTCACAGCTTCTGCTCCTCACTTAAGTCCCTGCAGAGGCATGTTTTGACTTAACACCCCTCCCTTCCCAGTGAAAACTGAGTAATACAGTTTCAGGATTCTGTGGCCTTTTTAGTACAGCCATCAGGCTTGACTTTGTTCCTAGATAATAATTGTGGTATCGTCCTCTTGATGATGTAGATAAGTAACTTCCCCTTACAGCTGGAAAATAATGAACATAGGTAACACAGGGTACTTCCGGCTAGAGAACAAAAAGACACAGGCGGAAACCTTGGTTCTGTTGAGCACAAAAACTTAAACCACTAGTTAGTCCTACAACCCATTTCCAGTAATGGCCAAAATCAAAGTATATGAATAAGGTAAGTATATAGGGACACATTTGTTACACATACCTGGAAGTGTTCAAGGCCAGGCTGGATGGGGCTTTGAGCAACCTGCTCTAGTGGAGGTGTCGCTGCCCATGGCAGGGGGGTTGGAACTCGATGATCTTTAAGGTCCCTTCCAACTCAAACCATTCTATGATTCTATAATTGATCCATGCATTTCTGCAGCATACAGATTTAGAGATGACACCTCTGCATTTAGGAACTCTTGATGCCATTTATTTTATTAACTTTTGGGATTGCCCCTTGTACTCCTGTACAGTTTTGGTATCCACAATGGCCTATGGCAAACAGTTTTACAGATTACAACATAATCCACAAAGAACAACCTCTTTCTTTTTTATATTGGTGTTTTATTTTAATTTTCTTATATTGCTCTTTTATTTTATTTTTTATTTTAAAAAAAATAATCTTTGAGTTCCACCGAGGCTCCTATTGCCAGTCAAGTCAGTGGGATCTCCCTTCCCCAGTCCTGGAGAAAGGATGATTAGGATCCTCCCAAGAACTAGACGTAAGCTCCATAGCTGCCAAGGGACAGTAACATTTAAGAAGTGCATGTTCAGCTCTGCCAGAAATTTCTGATATGGGAAAGGAGCAACAGAAATCAACAGCTTAACTACATTAACCAGCTGACAGAAAAATTACAGGCCTATTTCGTCTTCACAAAGAATTTACATCAGATGAAGGTGGCTGAGTACGCTGTCTGCAGCTGGACAGGCTGGCAGGTGCACGCTGCCCTGTGCCACAAACCCCTGCACTTCATGCTCACTGGCTCACTGTGTCCTACAAAGAGCACAGGCACTCTGATAGACACACGTCCCCACTTAATGGGTCACATCCCACTGCCTCCCTCATTGCCCACACCCCCCAAACCTCTGAAGAGTCAGCAGTGTGCCCAGGTGGCCAATAAGGCCAACAGCATCCTGGCTTGTACCAGAAATAGTGTGGCCAGCAGGACTAGGGAAATGATCGTCCCCCTGTGCTCAGCACTGGTGAGGTTGCACCTCAAGTACTGTGTCCAGTTTCGGACCCCCCACTACAAGAAGACATTGAGGTGCTGGAGCATGTCCAAAGAAGGGCAACGAAGCTGGTGAGGAGTCTGGAGGACAAGTCTTATGAGAAGCGGCGGAGGGAACTGGGGTTGAGAGAAAAGCCTGGAGAAAAGGAGGCTGAGCCTGGAGAAAAGGAGGCTGAGGGGAGACTGAAAAGAGGTTGTAGCGAGGTGGGGGTCAGTCTCTTCTCCCAAGTAACAAGCAATAGGAGGAAATGACCTCAAGTTGCTCCAGGGGAGATTTAGATTGGATATTAGGAAAAATTTCTTCATCAAAGGGGTTGTCCAGCATTGGAACGGGCTGCCCAGGGAAATGGTTGAGTCACCATCCCTGGAGTTCTTTAAACGGCATGTAGATGTGGTACTTAGGGACACGATTTAGTGGTAGACTTGACAGTGTTAGGTTAACTGTTGGACTCGATGATCTTAAAGGTCCCTTCCAACCTACATAATTCTATGATTCTAAGAAAATCAGGGTACAGTCGGAGACAGTAAATACTTAGCTCTTACACAGCCAGGATGCAAGGATCTTGCATATTAAGGAACCAAGGCTTTGGGCTCACTGATGAAGCACATTTTTTTTTCCCTTCTTTCTTCTTATTTTTTGAAGGTATATCCATTGAACACCACATACTCAGAGGTACCCAACTTGCAGGCAAAATCATTTATACCAGTTTAGTTGTAATCAGCTTTTAAAGGTCCCAGAATGCTCAAAAATACCCATAGGGCATTCAGATTATATTGAAGAAGATTCTCAGAGAAACTGAGCATACTACTGCCATGTAAGAAACTGTTCAAAACACGGCTTACATATTCTAATGCATTTTATTTTTACTGGGCTTAAAAAGGTAAATTTATTTCTATTATCCTTGTTTAGTAAATCGCAATTCCATCTTACAGACTAAAAGACTGGGTCATGGAAATGTTCAGTGTTGGAAATAAAATTCGACCTCAAAAGTTCTGATGTTAATTCTCATAGTTATGAAACTGCTAAAAACTTAAAAGAGAAAAAGTACTGACAAGTGAAAAATGATGAATAGTTCTTCATTCTAGTTAAGGGGAGATAACTCGTATGTCAAGGTCTTCAACTCCCACTGAGCTCCCTTTAAGAAAAACTCTTAACAGTGGGTGTTTTGGATCATTTTTAATTAAAATGTGAATTTTCTTTGTAGTCCTGGTCTGACTTCATGATTGGTTTTGCTTCTTACAATCACTTCCATTCAGCACACAGGCAAAGTCCTTCTACAGAATGTGATGTGCGCCCATTTATTTTTAAAAGGTTTCTTAAAGAATAGACTAGAATTTCACACTGAGTTGTTTATGACATCCATTCTTAGTCAGGAAGTCAGGCAGATGTTATTTCATGTAGTTGAAAGACTCTACACACAATGTCTGATTGGTTTACTAACTGAATTTTCAAAAATCCTCTCCATTGTTTAAATTTTGGTTTACTGTTGTATTGAATATTTATCCTAAAAGGGAGAGAATGATATTCTAGCAATGCATAGGAATAAGAATAATAGTGTCTGACAGCAAATCAATGAGTTATCTGTCTTACTGTCTTATGCTACGATAAGCAACACCCAATTGCTTGAAAACTCTTACAACTCTTGCAGTGTTATTTTTTCCTTGCATATAAAAATACTCTCTCATTTTAGAATATTTAGATGTTACAACCAAAAATGTCCATACTCAGCACATCAAGAAGACTGTTAAGAAAAGCATAAGAGAAAACTCAGAAGACTGCCTACGATGTACTTGCCCAAATTTAAAATTAATGCAATTGCATAAACTGGTGAAGTTACTCCTGTCTTTCATCAGCATCAGAGCAGAACTGGACCCCACGACTGGTCCGGTGTGCTCAGAAACACCAACAGTGCCATAGCACAGCAACATTTCTCATCAGTGCAAAGCAGCTCATCACCCATCACCTATCAACTGTTCTCAGAAGTAACAGTGACATTGAGCCTCATAAAAATATCTTAACAGGCATCACGCCTGAAGAGACATACAGCTGAGAAGAGAGGGAAGCAGGCAGCTCCTCTTTATTCCACAGGCTATTGACTGGGATCAGCATGTCAAGCTCATGTCTCCTGTTTCTGCTGCAAACCAGCAGACATTCATGATAACAGGATTTTCCTCAAGTGAATCTAACCTGTACATTGTCAACTGACAGCATCCTAGCATCACTGGGTCTAACAATTCAATATAATTACAAAACCAGGGACGCATATTGGCTATGTTCTATAATAGTTTTATGTGGAGCTTCCCTCCTATGCATCAAATTAAACTTTTATTAATCTTTCAAGAATTGGAATAATTTCAGTTGTCATTGCCGAATATAAATTAATCAAAGCCCTTAAAAACAATTCAGACTAGCTTCTGATTTCGCATGGTCCTGAAATATAAAAACCTGAGTTTGCACTACAAAACACAATTCCATTTTGTCGTTCAAAGTTTATTGGTTATAAATGTCAGATACACACATTCCCATCTCAATCAGATCCCTAAAATTTATTTTTATATAATTGGTTTATAATAATCACTGAGTCTGACAATATCTTGCACTAGTGGTCTATAGTTGAATATGAATATATTTTAGGATTAGCATAGTCTGTAGTGACATGTCATGCATTTAATGTTAAAAATATTCTTTGAACTTTTGCTGGATCCCCCAAAGTACATATCAGTTTGCAAAACCAAGCCCTCATAAGGAAAAATCTTTTTAGATTTACCTCTTCTGTGGTGCAGGGAAATTTTCCAGATCAGATAAGAGAGACAGAAAGAGAGGGAAGGAGATAGAGATTGAGGTGCTAGTGCCCTTCACAGCAGATCACCCGTGAAATTATGACTCAGAATTAATGGTGATCTCACTGTCATAAACATTGTAAGGATCCACTGAGTCAAATAACTTCACACCTCAATTCACTTTTGGATTCTTCTAATTTGATAATTAGCAGCCTAAATATAGTGATATAGTGAACCAACTGACTGCCTCCAAGACCAAAGCTCAGACACCATCCTTGGTATTCTTCACTTAGGCGGAGAGCTTCCTATTGGAAGTAGAGATGGGACTCCCTTGCTCTATACACTGCACTTTGACATTATATCATCAGATACCAAACCACTGCCCTTCTCAGGCCACATCCCAAGACAGGCAAGGCAACACCGACCATCCTGCTAAGAAACTATCACTTTGCTGGGCTGCAATTTGGCCCTCGCTTTATTTCAGGGACTTTGTGAAACACCCATGTGACAATCATTGCATCTAAGGACACAGGTCCCAGCGCACAGTTCCTCCTTCTGCAGCAGTAACACAATCCTCCTGGTCACGCTCAGTCCACACACAAAGGCTCTCTGCATCCTTTGTCTAGAAAGCAGAGAGCTCTTCCTGGGGCAGATACCTAAAGAAATGGAGAGATGGCTCTAGGGGAACTCACAGAAAATACAAACAGGTTAATAGGCGCTCTCCCTTTCACCTATCATGTTGAACTCCTGTGCCCTCTCTCATACATTTACAGATGTTTTTGGACAAGGAACCCCAATCATTTCTAGGTTTGATTGACACGCAATCACTGAAAACATGCATTGACTTTTTTGCTTTTGATATTTTTATTCATATTAAGCCTTCTGAAATTCCATAATGCAGATGCAACTTTTTGCATTCAAAGATTAAATTCCTTTGCCTTAATTATTTCTCAAACTAATGACCTTCTTGTAATTTTAAACACCTTCAAATACAATGTGTAAACACACACAAAGATGGTCTTGTGAGATTTAGCAGCTGGGGAGCAGACCCAAATACTTTTTGAAAAGGTCATGCTGCTTCTTTTGGCAAATGTACAGCTGGATATTAGTCTTTTGCACCAGGCACATAACTTACATGATACCAATTATCCCCTAGTGTATTTACATGACTGCTTCTTACAATCATCCTGGGATCCATTTCTGTCCACCCACCTGAAAAGCAAATAGGAGCTACATCCAGCTATTTTAAAAATTACCATGTAAAACACGTTCTTCTTGTTTTGTTTTTACCCTCTTATTTGTGTCAGGGTCAAAATAATGTGAAGTACAAAAGACTTTTGCTTTACTATATGAAAATCTTTTCTTTGGTGATCATTTGTACTTCTTGCACAAATGAGTCCATAATCTGTATTCCCTTTGAAGAGTTTATTTTCAATGCATACTGACATTGCCCTCTCATTCAGCATTTTCTTGGCTCTCACGGATTTTAAACCACAGAGATCAAGAGACTCCAAAGGAGACACTCTGTTCTTTCACCACGCAGGGTGTACCAATTGTACTTTGGATCGTGCGTGATGACATTACAGATAGTGCCTCTAGATCTGGCTTTGCTTTGTGATTCCTATGCATTGACCCACATGCCTTCAACTTCATTTAGAAGTGGTCTTCAAGTAGAAGCAGAAAAAGAAAATCAAAGTGCTGTTTCAATATTATTTTAGTGAATGAATTACTATACATCACTTTGAGAACTCTTTTAATACAAAGTATTGAAAGCTGTCAGTATTGACTGACTCCTAATAAGAATACAATATATGAAATAGCGATGTAATATCAGAATTTTTTCTAACACTTTTTCAGTATACAAATATGCAAGTACTTGTCCAATTTATGTACCTGATGATACAACACAATTGACCAGTCAGCTTGCTCTTTTTTCTTCCCATTCATCTATGTTTGATTTTTCAGAGCTAACATCACATCCAGCATTATTAATTTTTTAATCAGTCTGAAATGATTTCTTTTTGTTCAGACTCTTGTATCTTTCTGTTATGGACCAGTCTGATCTGTGCTATTTAAAAGAAAAGCTTTTTCAGGAAAACTGTTAAAAACAAACCCTACTTGTTCAATGTCTGTGGTTTACTTAAATAACATGACAATGTATGTTCTTATTATAAATTGTGATATAAATATACAGTCTTCTCACTTTAAATGATAGAGAGATATTATCCTAATTTTTTCTTCATAAAGAAATTCCATTGATAAATTATATTACTGAGTTTAAGCCACATATGCATTTTCTTTATTGAAATATCTGCCACCACGAAAGCATGGATTGTCCTTTTGAGGTCAGTCAGTTGAGGGGGTGGGAATACACAAAAGCCATTTTTCTTCCAAAGAATAAAGGCTGAAATTTTCAATATTGAGATTTCAAGATCCAATCAAATCTAAGCTTACAAGCAACAAAAGACACTTAAAAATTCTATTAAAACCATAATACCAGAGGAAAAAAAACCCCTAACAACGCTCAAACAGTAATATAATTTCAGGACTGAAGAAAACTGTCCTATTAACCTGACTGTGAAAATCAATCATTGGCATCATGTACAAACTAAGCTGAATGAACTTCATTTAGTATTCACTTTAATGACAGTTCTACACCATGTCTTCAGGCTATGAGCTCCCTAATACATAACTACCTCTTTCACCAATAATGCTTGCTTTATGAATAGCACAATAGGTATATCGCCACTAATCGACAGACACACAGGCACTTTTTCATTATTTTCTTAGCTCTCCAGCACATTAAATAACATGAACTAGCTATCGGAACAATTGCAGATATATTGGTGTATGAAGTTGTTTCATCTCCAACCATGCCACAGTTTTTATTACATATAAAACATCATTGTGAAACAAAGACATTTATTTTCTTGCTCATTTCTTCATTAGCCTTTTTGCCTTGGAGGAAATGTGTTTCTGTCCTTACTATTGATTTCAACTGATGCTCACCTGTGGAAGACCTGCAGAATGTAACCTATACATTATTTTTAAAGAGGCCTTCAGTCAATTGCCCAGAGAAGTTGTTAAAATTGGCATATGATAAGAAAAATAGTATTTGAACATAGTGTTTTGCTGCTCCCACAATCAATGACGTGGTCAGGAACCTATTGATCTTCCTGAATTGCCCAGTCCTGAATTAATAAAATTCTGCCAAGTGCCTTCTTCAGTTGGGACTGCTCTATGCCCACCATACAGTTAACATTCCAATGGATATACTCCATATAAATATTAGAGCCATGTGCCAAGTTCACATCTGTGATACGTCCACCGTAAGCTTCACCTCCTTCTCTATCTCCACTAGCAAGGAAGACCGGTGCTGCAGTGATCAAAAAATTACACAGCCAGACACTGCCAAGCTGAATTCTCTATTGCATCAAGAAAATAAATTTTGCATTCTCTCCTTTTCTTTACCACTGATTTTCCCCTGAGTTTGTGAATTTGTGAGATTTCTACTGTCCTGTAAGCTTGGATGGAAATTAGCTGAGGGGCTTCAAACAGACGTAACTGGGAAGACTGTGTGATTGTATAAACTCCCTTTCAGAGTTCTCTAAAATCAGGTTATCTTAAAACAAAACCACCATGATTTTACTACAAAGAAGCAGCAAATGCATCGCCAAGTTAGTCTTTTTGAAGATGGTTATCTGAGGCTTCTAAAAACCACAAAAACACAGTTGGTACTAATATCTCAAGAATATTGTGAAATAATCTCGTCTAGATATTGATTTGCAATTTTTTATTATTTGTTATGAAACAAAGGAAAAAATTAGCTAACTGATTTGTAATAACAACATCTGACTCATCCTCAATAGCTAAATAGCGCACTGCGGATATTACTCAAAGATGTGGGTCAGAAAAAAATTTCAGAATAAATGTAAGTTAGCCTTTGAGTGGTTAGAGAAATAAAGATTAACCATAAACTGTTTCCCATTATCTTTATTTGCCTTAGTTTTCACACACTACCAAAGTCCAGAATATGACAGCACAGGAGATGATTTAATTGTTTTGTCCTTTATATGACAGTTGGATGAAAGAAGTCTAGAAACAACATTTACAAGCAGAAATGCAGCTTGCTTAACCAAATTATCCCTGTAGTAGAACACAATTAATAAGTTTCTTTAACCCTGCAGCAATATTTTGTATGTGTTATACTCTTGGAGTCAGTTTGCTCTTTTGCCTTTGCCAACATGGTGTGCTGACAGACCACATATCCAAGCAGAGTGCCTTAAGTGATAAGATAAGCTATAGTTTTTATTTGCAAGTATCAAATGTAATTGGAAATAGGATGAATAACAGTTTACACTTAGAAGTATGGAAAGTAAACAGTACAGTATCTCCAGCAGGGGAGAACCAAGAACATTCAGCAGCACAATGTGAGCAGTGGGTTAACTTTAGACATGTAACTTCTGATCAGTGCCTTAAAGACCAAACGTCTGGTCACAGACTTTCTAATGTAAAAGCCTTTGCCTGAAGACACTGATAAAATAGGTTTTAAAAAGATAAAATACTTTTTTTGTTTGTTTGTTTCACAGAGTTTTGAAAAAAACTCTGCATGAAACTTGTCATGGGCAGAAATTTCCCTCGGGAGGTAGACCTAATGTCTCATTAGACATTTCCTTGATTTCTTTTGTGTTTTTAGATTTTTAATACTTGATTATTTTCAAAGGTCTTGGGTGGAATGAATATAATTGCAACTAAATCCTCTCCAGATGCTTTGAGATCTGCCAGTTGAACATTCTGGGTAAGAGCTCAATGTCACTAAGTATTCTGAGTCTAAAACTAGGAAAAAAGTAAACGAGCATTGTTTAATTTTCATTGCAGCATGGGGATAGCTTTTTCTTCAGTTTCGCAGCTAAAATTCTTCCCTGCATATTTCATTTCCAATCAACATCTGCTGTAATTGATTTCCCTAAAAAGCTTTGTGTAAAGATTATTTAGTTAGTGGCTCAAAATATTTTGATATGGAAATTCAAGGTGCCTTTAGAACATGAGAGGGATTTTTAAATTTCACTCCATATTTTTTAACTTTTTACTAGTTTTGGCCCAAATCCATGAATCCTTTAATTGAGCTCAAAATTGCATATTGCAAAAAAAATGATTTAACCAACCAAAAAAGTCTGGCTTTTCCTCAGCTATTATAACTATTTACATTTGCTAAAATAATTTTCTATCTCAACATCTGTTTATGGTATAACAAAACCATGAAGCACACAAGAACAGGCTTATATAAAATATTTCAAATTAAAAACAGACATACCCTTATCACTAATATAATGAGAAAGCTTACTTGATAGAATAAAATAAAAAAAAAGCTCAAAATAAGTGTCTGATAAATAATAAAGTATGAATAAATACTGTCAACATTTGCTAGAATGTGTATGTTACTTTACGTATCTTTTTTAAAGAATGTTCAAATAGGAATGTCTTCCGTAAATATATCTGTCTTAGATCACTGCATGAAATTTCCTAGAGTTGCAAATAAAGCAAAATTATACAAGGATCATATTGCACTCTTATCTTGAACTTTTACCCTACAGTAGTAAAGCTGTATGATTCTAGACAGGCAGTTCTGCCACCACTGTGAAAACACAAATTCTTAATAGAGTTCCTTTAAAAACTGTTAGTATAATGGAATATTCAGCTCTGAATTATTTGAAAGCTGAGAATGTAAATAGTCTATTTAATTAAGTAAATATTTTAATTTTTAATCTCAAGTTATGAGAATGCTTTCATCAAGGTCTATAATCTCAAATATGGTAATCAGTCATTTAGAGCTTGTATTTTTCGTGATGTTCCCCTATACAATTAGTCAACAACTAATCTCAGACTTCCATAACACTGTTTTAAAAATTGTTTTTAATGGTGATGGCAATTATTTATTTCATAATTTGTCATGCTCTAGAATGAGAAGGAATCACTGAAGACAGTAGCCATGGCATTAAAATGATGCCAGCTCATCTTCTCAGCCTCCTGAGACCTTTGCATGGCAATCCCTGTACCGCCTTTCCATGCAGGCCTCGGCTAAATCGCTGACATCAGAAATGACCAGGAGTGTGAAATACCTCTACTCTGTAAAGACTTAAGTAGGGCCTCTTTCTTTCTGCTGACTTTTTACTGTCTTCTTGCACAATGCACTACTCTGTGTAACAGTTTTTACAGCTGCAACAATCTTGCTGCTTTTATTAGCTCAATTATTTGTAGGGATATGAGGTAAACTTTTTTACAGAAACATTATCAGTCTTTTATTGACAAAGTTTATTGCTCAGCTGAAAAGAAATGAATAGAACGATGCCATTCGTCAAGTGATGATTAAATATCCAAGTATATTTGACTCCTCATATCGGCTGTTTTTTCACGATACAAACACAGTTCAATTCGGTTTATTGTGGTTTTGTTCCAAGTAGTTTTTTAGCTGTATAACTGCAATCTTCCTCTAGACACTTAAAAGAAATTGAGTTAGCAAGCTGCTTATCTGAGATAATTTTCTATAGCACTGTGAGGAAACCATACTGGCTGACCAGCAGGTCCTGCTTGCATTTTCTACGGTGCCTGAGTGCACCTTCCAACAGTGACAGGAAGGATTGTAATGTATAATTCTGATCTGAGCGGAAAAGCACAAACCCTTCATTTCAGTTTCGCAGAAAAGTGGATACAAGCGATGTGGAATCCATGAATACTCTCAGAGTAACTAATTTCACTTATGCATAAACATGAGTACTAAAATAAGACAGTCAGGCTGAAGGACAGTCTCCTCTGGGAATCTGGACTCAACACTGACACCCAAATCTCAAAAGCATCTCCACCCTTGAGACATTTTGTAATCAGAAACCAGTGCAAAAGCAAAATTTAACTTCTTTTCATAAATTCCCATGATAATTTAGTTTGGAAGGGACATCAGAGGTCTCTGGTCCGACCTCCTGCCCAAAGTCGTGTCAGCCACAAGATGAGCACTTCCAGGCCTCAAGGGTCTTTCTTCTTCCTCAATATTAATCAAGTGTTAAATGTACTCACTTGCAAGTATGTGACTGGTGCCATCTGAGATGTCCCAGGGATCCAACCCCTCATGGCCTGCAGCTGTTAATCCCAAAAGAGTTGGATCTCCTAATGTCACCAGTAACTTTCCTAAATGTCCAAGTTGTATCTGCAGGACTACAAAGTGCTGCACATGAAGTCCAAAAATTCTGGGTAGGCAAACAGACCGACTCCAAACAGTTCCAAGGGTGAGCTGGGACCACTGAATGTGCAAGGCATTTGCTGGAAGGGCATGCACAGAGCACCACAACCCTGCATGGAGAGCGAGAGCTCAGCCAGCATGGACAATGGCAGACACGGCTACCTCCCTCATGTGAAAGAGTATAAACAGCCTAATGAATAAATAAATAAATGAAATATTCCTTGAGAAAAGGCATCGTGGGGCTTTTTTTTTGCCAGCAGAGGACGAATTTCTAATTGGCCAGAACAATTCAGTGTCTTCTGAGAAACACATAGTATACCATACTAATGAATATCTGGATGCCTAAATATTAGAAGATACTTATTCCTTATTATTATATATTTCAACCATTATATCTACTACTTATGAGATCCAATGCATGGTAGCTTCAATATCGCAAGCCAATACTTCTTTTACTGATTATAATTGCCTTCCTCACACAAAGGAGCAAATATCCTTACTTAACTCAATAAGGCATTTATTAACAATGCACTACTGTCTCAGCTCAGCAAATTTGCCTTTATCTGCTTTCAGGATATAACCACCACATTTATGATATATATGCAGTGTTTCCAGATAAGTATTACCTGTACCTTTTAATACGATGATGCTAGCAGTTTCGGAAACATTGGAAGTAGGCTCATTACATAAACTGCAGTAGAGATAGCAATGAAAGAAAAACCTGCACATGCGTCTTCAATCTAACTTGACATTCAACCGAGGAATGTGCAAGCCCTGTCTCTATGCACTACCACAGACTCCATGAACAGAGGAGGGATTTTTTTCTGAATATGGGTGTTTTCGGATGAATATAAATTTGTAACTCTCAGACATCTCTTCAATGTGTAAATGAGTCCGCATTGGAAAGAGCTGTGAAGAGTCAAGGAGAGACCAGAGGAATTTTATAAACCACTGGATGCCTCAAACAAATAAATTTGTCAGCAGGAAAAGCAGTAGGGGTGCAGAAGCAGCCTGTGATAGCAGCTGAATAGCCCCTTTGTCTCAACACAGTCTCTGCAGATTTTTGTCCCCAACTCACATAAACGATCTGTCCTTTCGACATGAGTTACACCTACTTTTCTTAGCACAGAAGCGTTGGGGGAAAAGGCTGGCTACCCTGGCACTGTCACTAGGGAGAACCTGGGAAGGACGAGTAATAAAACAGCTGGTTCTGAATTCTGTGTGGAAATATTTTTCTTTTTCAAATAGTCAGCTAATAAAATTAAAAATAGATGTTTCACCCCAAATTATAAAAAAAAACCCCAAAGAGATATCCGAGAAATTCAAAATAAAAAAAAAATCTTAAAAAAATCTGAGAAATGTTTGCAAAATATATGTGATTCTTAGAAAAATGACTGCTAGAAGAAATAGGAGCGTTTCCCCATATTTCATAATTATTTCATAATTATTTAATAATTTAATTTCATGTTTTGTACATATTAAAAAGAAGACAAGAGAATGACCAATTTACTTTTTATACCTCCAAATTTTCTTCTGTATATAATTTCAAAATTTCCCAAAATCTCAATTTAAGGAGAAAAAAAAGTGGATTTTTCTAATGATCCCTGGTTAAATTTAGGAGCAATTAGTAGCACTATGTAGAAAAGGAATACAGTCAATTATCTTTTCCTCTAAGAATATTTTATTTAAACAATTTTTAATCTGTTACTATTCCCCATCTCTTACATATTTTTATAATATCATTATTCAATTGGTAGAAAGCAATTTCCAGTGTTTGCTTTTTGAAGCCTTTATTCTCAGTGAGCCAAAAAATAATGCATGTTGCACTGCATTTTTCCTAAAAAGATAACAATAAAAAACAATTAATAACATTCACCAGTATTTGTGCATGTCTAGAAGGCAGAAGTATTTAATTTCTCACAGTATAATA
This sequence comes from Numenius arquata, assembly GCF_964106895.1. NCBI lineage: Eukaryota > Metazoa > Chordata > Aves > Charadriiformes > Scolopacidae > Numenius > Numenius arquata. The sequence goes on from NC_133576.1 coordinate 85,608,726, forward strand.
ATGCTAACGTTTTCAATTTAATTTAATTTAAAGTAAATTATAACTCAGCTCTCTAATGTCATTGTTTTACTTAATGGTCTTAATTCAGGCATGATGTTCAGATTAGCAGTTTTGATTATTCTGTTTATATCAGCAACTACTTCAGTTTACATACACAGGACTCCAGAGCTTGGGGAAATAAAGTCTGTGATTCACTAGACTTATCACATTAGATTATTATAAATAGGGAAATGATGTCATTAGCATCAAAGCAAAAGAATACATATTTAAATACATAGCAGATGCAAAAGATAAAGACTGCAGTCCAAAAACAATTTACTTTGAAATATCTGTTTAAAGAAGAAATAACCTTAGAAGGTTTCCAGTTTCTTGCTTTGTTTTCCATCAAGCTTAATAAAATTTTGTATTCAGAGTTGAAGCATGTTTTGAAAGTTTTTCTATTGACCATACCATCAAAATAAGAAAACTAACCTGAACAGGCTCTAGAAAACTCTTTTCTGTTTCTTTTTTGCCTAGTAGACAACTTTTTGTTCCCTTCATCAACACCCACACACTTCTGTTCATTACCTTCATTTTTAATAGCTACTTTACACCAAAACTTCAGGACCTAGCTTAGATAAACACAACTAAAAAGTCCCAGATGACATTATTGGTTATCACAAGAGAACTACAAATGCATATACCCTCAGTGGCTCTAAATGCCATATTAAAAAACCCTCAGCATCCACTGAAGAGCTTTATCAAGATACCGCTTTAGCAAAGGACCACCCACAATTTTCAGAAAAATAAAACAGATCAGCTTGTAGTCTACTGATGCCTAGTAGCTGAAAAATTGCTGGTACATCGCTAAAGAAAACAAAGTGTTTCACAAATCATTAACTTACTGTCATTAACATCATAACTAAAAATACTGATAATGCCTAGTGAAAAACACTGGCAGAAGTCAGGAGCTATCAGTCATGCTGAAGATCAGCCTGTAACATCCTGAGTACTGCTACTAGTCGTCTGATCCTATGTTAAGCAGCATTGTAGAGTCAGTGGCTTTTTTTCTCCTTGGCTTTATAACCAAAATTCCTTCCATTTCTCACCAATTTTTGCAGTTTATCAGACTACCATGTTCCTGTAACAATTACTAATTTTAATCCTCTAGATAATACTCCAGCAACTTCAAATCAGATTCAGGACTACATATATGAATGAACAAGCACCACCAACTTGAATATTCAATCAGGACAAAACATTCAAGGACTAGTATGCTCTTTTGAAAATTATATTAATTTGATTTCAACAGAAGGTCTCAGTTACGTTGGTTTATGGCAATAGGATTACAAAATCATTTAGCAAATGGCCTTATCTAGTCACCTGTAGCAGAATTGCTGTGCAAGCCAAGAGATCATTCTAGGTAAGAGAAGAGGTTTCTAGGTAAGTACAGCCTAGAAAGCCAGAAATGAACCTGTCTTTTGAAATGTCCATCAGAAGGGTCTGGAGAATTTACAAAGGAATTCAAAGTCACGTCTTTTTGTAGAAACGAGGGGTTAACTTTATACTGAATATGATACATTCGGAGCTGCCTGAGTGGGTGATGCAGTACCTCTTACAGGAAACAAAGGCTGAAGCTATAAGGCTGAAATGCGTGCAGTTTGAATATAGAAAAATAAACCCCCTGAAAGATATTTATCATTGCTATGATTGTCTGTTTTCTTTTCCCTCGTCTGTTTTTATGGGTTGCTATATGGTAAAACGTGTTCCACAAACCACTTATTTGAACATAGAATTCCCTCTAATTGTAAATAAAGTCTAAAGGAAGCTAGATGCAAATGTTTATAGGGTACATTTAAAGCAGAAAAGTCTTCAGACCTCTCCAAAGTACAAAAGAAGATATAGAGTTACACCTAGGGCTCATCCCTTTTGTAAGGTAAGTCAAGAGTGAGCAGAGTAGTGACTTCTCCCAGTGGTGTTTTCTCAAGTGCGAAGAAATAGAACATAAACAGGAAAAGATTACAGACGTAGAAGGAGGCATTACCTGGCAGAGGTAAAGGGCAACGGAAGAAAAGCGTGAAAAGCAAATGAGACGTTTCTGTTCCTAAAATTCAGGTAGAACTCACTGAAGCATACACAAAACAACGAGTTTAGTACATCTGCTACTTGTTAGACTAATAAAGCTGACTTTGAAAAATCGTGTATGCATATATTTTGCAAAAGGTACTGCACTATTGATGTAGTAAGAGCAGAAGGGCAGTAACCTTCATTAAAACTAGGTTATGCGGTCATCTGCACAGCTCTTGGCTGCAATGCAATGTGTATTTTCTGCAAAAAAAGGTTTCTGAGAGAGCACGACCTTTCTGAAGAATAGACTAGTATCCTGCAGAGCCAGGATCTGTGGTCAAGAATCAATACAGCCTTCTGGAGGTGTCTTGTTTGGTTTAATGGAGGGTGAGCAAAACAGCACGATGTGCGGTATAAATCCATAACACTATTCAAATGTCATCTGAGGTGCCTTCAAGGTTAACAATTGCTGCCATCAAATAAGCTGTCAGAATGGCAGGAAGCTTTCGTTCACTGAGAGGTCGAAGGTCTAATGTGGTAATTAAACCCCGAATACAAAACAAACTGTTCTCATACAGTGTAACAGTGTGCCGGAGAATCCTAATGAATAGTTAGCATTGCTGCTGCTAATGGGAACGAAGCCTTTACCTCTGCTCAGGCAGCTTTGCCTCCTTGTAAACATCTAGTGCATTAAGTGCTTTCTCATATTTCTAGGACCATTCCTTTGCAGTTTTCAAGTAAAGATTCACTACAATAAAAATAAAAAATATTTTCCACTTGTCACAACCCAACTTTTCAACCAGCTTACAGTGCTTTAGAGGCTGTAACACCAATACGGAGAGAAACAGCTGCTACAGAACAGATCTTCTCGATTTATAATCTCTTTCGGGTCTGAGTTTAGAAATGTTGGGACACTGTGACTCCACAGGCCTGGACAACCCTGAAGAAACCTCAAGTGCCTTCTTTACCCTGGAAATCCTCTTGATCAGTTGCGGAAAGGCTACGGAACAGCTTAAAAGCTACTATTGGTATTCCTCTAGTAAAACTTTCCTGGAAAAAAAACCACAACAACAAAAAAGCATCTGCTATATAGGTGGCTGCACAGGGGAATGAGAAGATTATGAATGGGATTGCTTAGGGCATTTCCAAATTTAAAGCTGCTGGTCATAAAGAAGGATATCTTGTGTAAAGGCAGGTCCTCTGCTTGAGGGAAGCCAAACACTGCCGGCTGTCCAACAGACACATATAAAAGCAAGGGCTGGCAGGAGTCACCTTTGCTCATACTCCAAACAACAAACTCACTGAAGGGCCAGCAACAGAAGGATGTGGGATATTTTGAAATATCTGATGTTTTAAGGGCAAAGTCCTGGTGAGTAGTACTTTGCCGAGCCTTGTTTTACTTCCTATCATCTTTAAAGGATAAATCAGACTGGATTTCCAGAGTGCCAGAAGCCTGGCTGCAACCCCTCAGAGTACCAAGATGCACCCAACATTATTTTTCAGAGCTGAGGCAGTGCTATTCCACGATAGTTAGAAAGAGCCCCTGATAGGATTTCTCAACCTGAGATTTGGCCTCATAGACCTAAAAATGCAGACTGCATCCAGTTACAATTAGCTTAAAAGCTTCTGTGATTGAATAATTGAGTATATCCATACTGCAAACTGAAAGAGGGCAAGGATAAAGCTCAAGCATGGGATCTCTCATCACCCACTTAATTGCTTAATTGTTAGTTCATTCCTGGCTCTGGTCGCATACAGAGGACTTGATACAGCAATTGGTTTCAGTCACAAGACTGGTGGGTGTCAGGCCACAGCCTAAAAAATACCCTGGAAATGCAGCACTCCAAGAGAAAAAGAAGAGATTTCACATTTGTGGTCTTTGGCCTAATAAAAAGGCCTTAGGTCCTAAACAACCACAGCATTATTAATTATTCCGTTCATGAGGGATTTATTAAAAAACAACAGAAAAAAATTTGCATGAGGCTGGACTAGATATTATATTTCCTTGAAGGAAGCAAAGTCTCAAAAGTTGAAGAATGTTAAGCTTTTAGAGTAAATGATTTAATAGCCTCTTGACTGTGGAATATACGGAGCAATAATTCTGACAAAAGTTGACTTATCTTTTTGGGACAGCTATCAAATTGCTTGTGCAGATTAAATACGTGCTCCAAACTGTATGCACACAGGTACTAAAATCACAAAGTACTGCTGAAAGTGTCCAAAATCATCCCTTGTGTAACTCTATTGAAGCCTTGGGGATTATGCCTGGGACCCATTTGTCACATTTATAGGCAGATTTCAATCTCTGTGACAGCAGAACAAAGGCCTCTGGCAGCAGGAACTCTGCCAAAAGTTCTCATAGAGAGAAAGCACAAGGCGTAGGCACATGAGCCCCATTAGTGACTTGTTCAAGCCCAAAAAGAGGCTGAACCAGAGTTGGTAGAAAAGGTTCAACCTACTGCCTCTTTCCTACATGCCTAAGTGAGATCCCTGTGCAATCCCAGGCGGGTTTTAAGGCTGCTCCCATGGTGGAACTAGGAACCATTAGTGCAACCTAGAATATTTCCATCAACTTGATAGTTGCAAATGCCATATCTCAGATCAGACCAGCAAAGTACTGGGGTGAGGTAGAGAAAGAAATAACTGCTGAAGACATTAAACTGTCCAATATTTTTCATACAGTTCCCCTCCTTCATCCGTCCCAGTTAGGATACATTAAATAGAAAAAGCAAACTAAAAAATGGAGGGGTGAGTAAAATAAAGCACACATGAATTTTTTTCAAAATATATGTGCAATGGGCTTGTAGTTTCCATCTAATTTCTGATGATGTCTGGTTTCCAGTGATCATTAAGAAGTTAATAATCAAAAAATATGTACGCATTTAGTGTTTCTTCCACTGTATGAGAACGTACCGTTCCAATGAGAGGAAATTATTTCCCAAATCAACTGATGCCTTCAAAAACAGGCAGAAGTATAAAGAAAGGAACTACTACACTTTTGCCTTACTCAGCTCTTGCCTTAACAAGGAGATTGCTGCTGAGCACTGTACACAACTGGCTACTCTTCCAATCTCCTTCACCTTCAAATTACTGCACTGACTGAAATACCTAATGAGCCCTTAAGCAGAAAGGAGAAATTAAAAGTGTACAGACATACAGCTTCATCAAGAGCAATGAAGAGAATAGAAAATGGGCATCACACATTACTGTATTTAGTAATACAAACAAAGGAAACTAATGACAAAATAAGTACTTTTTTTCTTTCTAATACACATAGGAAAATATGGTAAATGCAACTCAAAGGGATAAATACTAACTAAAAAAAGATGTTCAACATGCACAGAGTCTAATTTCCTTTTTTCCTGTCAGTCTTAAACAGGGAGACAGGAGTTGCCATGCTCTCCTAGAGATATTTTTCAGGAACTGATCCTTAGAAATTGAAATCTCTAGGGAGAAGCCTAAGTGCAGCAAATCACTGACTGCAAATCAGATAGTTGGATAGCTCTGTAAAAAGGTTATTCGCTATAGATTCAGTTATGCCATGAAGCCACAAATAATGAAAGGAAGGTAACAGCACCATGACTATAAAGGAAAATTGCCCATAGTTCCTGAGACAGTACATTGGGCCAAATTAGAGCAGTTCTTGCACTTACAGTTGCAAAAAACCCAAACCAAAGCAAAGCAAACCAAAACCACATTTCTTGACTTGTGCAAATGCCATGGGTTAATGGCCCTATTTCATGAAAATCTTTTTTGTCTATATATTCAACACCAGAAAAAAATAATTTTTCTGTAGCAGTCAGTAGACAGAGTACTGTAAACTTCACAGTCAATAGTAGAGAAAGGGATGCAAACAAAATATGGCCTAGCATGCAAAATATTAAAAATCATAATTTTATGAGAGGGTCACTTATCAAATAAATAAAAAATGAAAATCCCGTGGTATGTTAACTCAAGACACTCTACAAAAGACTGCTCTTGTGAAAGAGAGACAGTTAATGTCAATATGCTAAGTAGATCTATTAATTAGTGTATTGGAAGAGAAAGTTGACTAAATAGTTGGAGCCTGCAGGTCATCATTTCAGTTAATGAAGTATGGAAGATTGTAACTAACTTCAAATAGATTTGCACAAGTTAGGAGATTGAATGAGAAACATCAATTTCTGGTAAATGACCATTTGTATCAGGAACAAAATGTCTAAGACTTCTAGTTTGAAATAGGACATTTATCTAGAGTTTATATTAAGCTTATCAGTAAACAGTATGTGTAAATTTAAAAGAAAAGGGTATTTTGTGGAATTAAAAAGTAGTGTTATATAATACAATTATTTTTTATACAAAACTCTTCAGTGGAACTTCAGATTTCAGCAATTTTTCAAAAATGCAATAGAGAAGAATCTGAAATATTCAAATTTCATATTGATTTGTCTTCCAATTTTTAACTAACTAACAAGTCTCACTGACATTGCTTGCAATAGGATTTTATTGCAATGAAATGTGCATGCTCACTGAGTCCCTTTTCTATGTAGCTTGTTTTGGTCCTTCTTTATCTAAACAGTGTAAGATAAGGTAAATGGGGTTGGAATCAAACCCTTCTACCGCACTTTACTAGGAAAATCATGTTTTTTTGCTGAAGTCCTTTTAAGAAGGTTGTGTCAAACATTCATACTGGGTTAACTTTAAAACCCATTGAATGTCCCAGAAAGACATGCCAGTCATGGAAGCTGTCAACCCTGCAACAACAAAAAGGCAGATGTTTGCCACTACTTCTAGTCTTCTGGATCCCATGCTCTTGAGGAACTACATGTACCTGGAAAAGCAACAGGTAACTAAGTAGAAAATTGGCACAAGGGAAAAAAGATAGAAGTTTCAGGTAGAAAGAAATAACCTGGGCTGAATGGCCCGCTTATTAGGAGATCAAGCTGTCACACTCAAAACATTCAACTAAAACCTGGAAAGCTTACAAACGCAGAGATTACCAGAGGCATAAACAGTTTCTTCTTATGAAATTTACATAAAGAAAAACTGTTCATTAAGGCATTGGATGTGGGAGGCTTTTTTTGGCTAGAAACACCAAGCAAGTTCCAAACATCCAGTGCATACAATGCTACTGAAGGCCCTACTGTTTCCATGCTTTTAAAAAAAGAATGGATAAGAACAACATATAGGTATATGTGGTTTTCAGTATTTAACTGCAACAATTATTTTTTTATTCTCTCAGCGAATGTAAAAACCCCACACTGTTAAAGCAGCTATTCCTATATCATGAGTTACTAATATTCGTATGGATTAAGCTAGGTCAGAAGATTCATATATCCATGTCTTTGAGAATTCAAACACAAAGACGATGCAGCACAGAGAATCTTAGCATTAGAGGCTCTGAGACATACATCTTAATAGATACCTAGTCTAAAACAACTTCCTCTACAGTGAAAAAGAAAATATAACATTTAATGTTTACACTTGTGCGTGAAGATCTTAGATGTCTGATCTGTCTGTTAGAAATGCCTGTCTCCCTCAGCTATTATTAAGGAAACCTGTGGCAAATAACCTGCTAGTTTAGGAACATCAAGAATATTCCTAAAAATAAGTGTGATGAAAATTGCTGCAGAGTTAATAAATAAAGAAGAAAAGTAAGTAAACCAAGTCACATATTTTCAAGGCTTATCTCTAGGTATTCTGAACTCCAGTACCATTTATGATCTAGGCAGTTTCCCACATTGTTTTATCTTGGTGGGTGATCCTGCATTTATGACAAGTGATCCAAGGACTTAAAACCTGTTGCCTGCAAGTCCCATCATAACATGTTTTACAAACACATACTATACGTAGCAGTACAGAATAGTGTAAACTGTATCAGAAAGCAGGATCTAGAAACTAGCAGAAACAACTGAGCATTCAACAAGAGGGGAAAAAAACAGGGAGCTAGAATATTCCCCAAAACCACAGTTTAGACAAAATTAACAGTCAGCTCTTACACTGAGTGCTACAGCAACTAGTACTGCAGATTGAACAGGAATATATCCATCTCTTCCTCTTTTTACTGTAAATTAATCAAAGCTCTGTTTTCTTCCCTAATTAAATGGGTGCATATAGGTTGCAAACCAGGACAGCCCAAATCATGCCCTCAGTCTAGCCTGCAGAGAAGGAGATAATCTCAGACAGATTTTTCACGGCATGTGTTGCCATCAATATCACCCTGGGGCTGCCCTTCAATCTATACATTCCCGGAGCCTACTAGTGCTACTCATGACATGACTGAAGCCTGTTGCTTTCATGCCCATCCATCAATTGCAGTGAGAGCATGGTCATAGCCTTCCGGTGCGTTTTCACAGGAATTGCAGAAAATAAGCGCTCAGATGAAGGTTACACATGGATGGGTGGCGACTAGTAGAAGCACCCTCGCTGATAAAGTGGCTTACACCAGAGAAAGCTCGGTTGAGACACTAGAGCTGAGGCAGGGTCGGTAGGCATGGCAGATCTGGAAGAGCAACACTGCTTCACTCTCCAACTAAGGAGGTTTTAACTGAAAATTCTGAGAGACACATTAAATATGGAGGTCTACAGTGCCATTTTTGCAAAGTCACCGCCGAGGTCAAAATCATACTTTCAATAATCTTTACACTGCTCTGTCCTTTATGTCATTACTATGCAGTTCTTTTTTACCCTGGTGAATTACCACTCTTTTTCGCTATGATGTGGGATGCTTCAAGGAGAGCTGGAGCCTCGCTATCTCCCTAATGTATCACCGTACAGATAAAACATTAAGAAAGAAAACAGTGGTATTCAGGAGTGGAGGAGGCTGTCCCACTGATTTGATAAGGTTAATCTTCAACTACATCTTGTTCATTAGTCTAAATATACATTTAAAACATCAACGTGCTTGAAAGTACTTTGTCAGTACCCATTAAGAATGTGCATTGCGTATTTCAGACGTGTCTTGATAGTAATAGGCACTGAAAAGCAGGCACTGTTCATCTTTTTAATGAGTGGTTTTCCCTCTGAGTGCACTATGAAGCTATGATGCACCATAAAGTGACACTGCTATGCCCTGTGGACATGCAAGAGCAAACCGTTCTGTGAAAATCAGGCAATTAAATGGTGTAATGTGTGAGCATGACTTCAAAGTAGCTATTCTTTCAGGTCTTGATTGCAAGCCCTGCTTCTTCACAATAATATAAGGGAGGTTAGGAGGTTTAAGAAGACCTTTCTGATACTGGCCACCTACACTGGAATGTGGACAACTGAAAAAAAGGAGTCACTGTAAGGTTATTATTCCACCTCTGATACATGATACGCTTTTTCACACCATTCTGCTAATGTGGCTATACTGTGCAAATAAATACCCTGCAGCAGATAGATTAATTGCATCTGCCAGTTAAGGACAAAAGTATGTCTACGCTGCTAATCATCCCTGGGCCCCAGGCCATGCAGTGAATAACCTCCCTCTCAGTTGGACTGGCAACACAGTGGCTCGCAGTCCAGTTGCGCTCCCTCACACAGCGTCTTTGTGGCTGTTAGACATAATTGTTTGATTATTTTAAAAGTTGTTTCAGTTTGAGTACCTGAAATAACAGGAAGGCTGTCGCACAATCTGTCAGCCCTGAGTACTGTGTACACAGCATGCTGCTAAAAGAACGAAGGATGTGGCATCAGAACATATGGTGTGTTTGAAAGTACACAGCCCCTTGGGATAGTGTAGAGGACTGTAGGGCAGAAGAAACCAAACCTGGCATGGTCCTGGCTGCGGAACAATTTGTCCTCAGAATTAAGCATCTCTTGAGCTGCAGCTGGGTTCACCTTGGAGGGAGGCAACACTTCAGTTTGCTTCACCAGAGAGCCTGGGAATTAACTAAAATATCTACCACTTCACAAAGAAGGAGCTGATTTATTTGACATTGCCAACACATCCCAAAGCATCCTTTTGCAACGGAAGTGCAGGAACTGGTTGTGTAAGCATACATCTGGTGTGCCAGCAGTTCTGTAAAACATGAAGGTAGGAGTAGAGAGTTGCACAGCTAAGGAGAGGGCTAGTGGCAGGGGAATGGTGCCACAGCAGTGAAGATTGTGGTTGGTGGTAATGATGGAAATGAGCTTCACCTAGCATCTCTTCTAGCACTGCTCCCATTGTTACTGAGTGCAGTCTCCTGTTGCTCTTAACAATGCCAGATGGGACTGAGTACTGTGAGGATGGGAGTAAAGTACTGCTCCCCTAGGGGTGGCAGTGTAACTGGGAAGTATGGCTGTGAAAGTTCAGTACTGCTTATTTAGGAACATAAAGACCATGAAGGCAACTCTGTGCCTCTAAACAGGGATATAGCATATTCCCACCTCTTGCACAATGGGCAATAGCACATGAGGACCCCCCAAGGCCAAGCACTGTGTCATACCACACAATCTCTCCCCTTCAGTGGAGGCTAGCCGTGATCAACGTGGGCCAGAACACCCTCCATCTCTCCACTGAGGAGTTGGGAAACGCTTTGGGAACCCAGCGTTTAGCCTTGTAGATGTAGCCTACAAATGACAGTGGCTGAATAAATGAGTATGCGAAAGGTAAGCCCAGACTCATGATGACTTGGGAGTGTCAGATACCGCTTGTTCATATGTTTAGAGGTTTCTCTTTTCTTCTCCCATTACTAATTTAATCATTTACCACTAGGCGAGCGCATTGTTCACCAAGGAATTGCTGTTCACCAGAACTAAACACAGAGGATAACGGGTACATAGCTACATTTTCGCATCTGTTTGCTAGAGAGAATTTAGGATAGAATTAAAAAAACCCCAAGCAACCTTTCCACCAATAACTGATGGTTAGCTAATGAATATTGCTTGTCCTTTGGAAGATCTTGTAATTTTAATTTTGAAATATTTAGCATCTTCAACTTTGTTCCAACCTTTTTTCTACTTCAGAATGAACCTACTATTGCCATTCCATAAACTGCCTTTTAGGCTATCAATAACATCACAAGAAACCCTCGCTAATGTCTCTAGAAATTGTTTAAAACAGATGAAAGAAGGGAAAGCAGAAGAATAGCAGAATGAAAATACATGCCTTAAAAGCCAGTGGTTGAAAGAAATGTTTTAAATAACATCTATGTATTTGTAAAATGAAGCAGTTCATGCCTCATGGAAATACCCAATTAAAAAGTTCACACTCATTTTTTTTTCTTAATAAAGCAACTAAGAGGAAGAAATAATTAGTGCCAGAATCTTTGTAATTGATTGGATGCAGCTGATAGTTAATAAAGTAGTTGGGACTGTGTTCTTCTGTCTGGACTAGAAGATTTGGTATATCAACATTATTAAGAGTTCATGCTCTAATTATGGTGCATTACTGGGCAGGAAATAGATCATAGAATCATAGAATAACTCAAGTTGGAAAAGACCCACAAGGATCATCGAGTCCAACTCCCTGATCCTCGAAGGACTACCTAAAGTTAAATCCTATGACTAAGAGTGTCCTCCAGATATTCCTTAAACTCTGACAGGCTTGATGATGCCATCCAGCGTGACCTAGACAGGCTGGAGAACTGGGTAGAGAAGAACCTAATGAAGTTCAACAAGGGCAAGTGTAGGGTCCTGCACCTGGGGAGGAAGAACCCCAGGCACCAATATAGGTTAGGGGTGGATCTTCTGGAAAGCACTACTGAGGAGAAGAATCTGGGAGTCCTGGTGGACAGCAAACTTTCCATGAGCCAGCAATGTTGCCAAGAGGGCCAATGGGATCCTGGGCTGCATAGGGAAGTGTCCCGGTTTGAAGTAAAACCGAACCAATTTTCTGTTCTGTAACTTTACATCCTAGCTAGGCCTCCTCTAACTCTCTGAAATCAACAGCATATTGTGGAGAAAACTGCTCGTTCTCAGAATGATAAGACCAGTGTTTGTGCTCCATGCTAAGGAATGGTATGCAGAGAGGCCCTTGCTTAAACTTATTGCTATAACAACCAAGGTCAGCCCATTTTCGTTATTTGCCCTTTAGAGGGTCGGAAACGGAAAAAACGTAGAGGGGTCACATCGGTGGGGTGGAGTGGACAGGACAGGTGACCCAAACCTGACCAACTGGGGTATTCCATCCCATCTGCCCCATGCTCAGTATAAAAGCTGAGGGATCAAAGGATCAACTCCCTTCCTGCAATGGCCGACGTCCGGAGAGGACTCTGTCTGTCCACCTGCCTTTGATCCCGATCCGTGTGTTCCTGGCTCCAGAGCCGGAATCCAGTTCCCATTCGTCACTGAATCCAGTCTGGGACTTCCCCAGTGCCTGCCGGTGACGTGACTGTCATCCTGGGAGCTTGATACGGTTTTGTATATATTGTATCTCTTTCATTATTTTCTTCTTTATTTTTATTTTAATATTAAATCTTCATTAAAGTAGTTTAGTTCATTCTAAACTTCTAAATCTCCTTATCTCTTCCTCTCTCCTCTTTTCGGGGGGGGAGGGGGAAGGGAAGGGCCATCTGTCGGTCTGGTTTTGGTAAATTTGGCTGAAACTACGACAAGAAGAGTGTGGCCAGTAGGTCGAGGGAGGTCATTCTTCCCCTTTACTCTGCACTGGTGAGGCCACAACTGGAATACTGCATCCAGTTCTGGGCTCCCCAGCTCAAGAGAGACAGGGAACTACTGGAGAGAGTCCAACATAGGGCAACTAAGACGATTAAGGGATTAGAGCACCTCCCTTAACGAGGAAAGGCTCAAAGAGCTGGGGCTCTTTAGCCTGGAGAAGAGAAGGCTGAGGGGAGACCTTATCTATGTTTACAAGTACCTAAAGGGTGGGTTGAAGGATGATGGAGCCAGACTCTTTTCAGTGTTTTCCAGTGATAGGATGAGGGGCAATGGGCACAAGCTGGAACATAGGAAGTTCCATTCAAATATGAGGAAGAACTTCTTTACGGTGAGGGTGACAGAGCACTGGAACAGGCTGCCCAGGGAGGTGGTGGAGTCCCCTTCTCTGGAGATCTTCAAGACCTGCCTTGATGCAGTCCTGAGTAATGTGCTCTAGGCAATCCTGCTTCGGCAGGGGAGTTGGACTAGATGATCTCTAGAGGTCCCTTCCAACTCTGACAATTCCATGATTCCATGATTCTGTAAGACCACTTCCATGAAGAGCCTTTAGGGAATTATTTTGTGTATCTCTAAATATTTTTTTTTTCAGATGAATGATAGTGCAGACTTAGTTTAACTACAGTTTTTAGAGAATTTAGATTCATTTTTGTAGTATTTCAAGAACATTGCAATTTTCAGGAAAACAAAACAGTGTTTAAATTCAGAGAGCAAGCCTGATAATGAATGCACAGACATCCATTTAAAAATCCCTATCTTGATAAAGTATTAAGAAGAATGGGTAAATTAGTCGGTATAAATCTGCACAGATGCACTGCAACTGTCAATTTATATTTACTTGAATAAACAGTATCAATACCATAATGAGACCCATAAATTTTGAATACTGAGTGGTAACCAAAACAACATTAACTGGGGAAGAGAAATGCCCAAGACTCAAACTAAGCCTTAGATGATCATGAACTTAAGGCCTTTGAATCCACTGGCTGACTTCCAAAATTCTTTTTCAGATACTTTCATATCCATTTATGTTTTTTTAATTTTCTTTCTCTGAGACATTTTCAAAAGGAACCCTGGTAAGGAAATTGCATACCTATAAAGTGGCTCAAAACTCAAAGATTGATTTCACTTAGAATAAATAAAATACATTCCTCAAATACTCCTGTAACCCAGCACATCAACAGGGTATGTGAATTACATAAAGTACAGGTGACATGAGCTTTGGAAATGTTATCTTTACTTACAGATATCCTTCATGTCTAATATATAATGCCTGCTAAAAAAGGCTCTCTCTCTCTCCCATCCTTATCCTAAAAACACAGTCAGAGCAAAGCTGTTGTGTCCACTTCTTGAATAGCACCGGTTCTTCCAGGATAAAATTCCTCTACCTTTGCAACTGGATGAACTTATTGCTGTCAGTCTCTTCTCCAAATTAACATATCTTCTTATGCCTTTTAAGTTCATATAATGCATTATTTAAAGCAAGTACCGGATTTTTCTCGTGTTCAAGATGTCTGTTACACTTCAGGAAATGCAGGAGCAACAACTGCTTTCATAGCAAGTCAGATGCTTATGCTGTTAAACTAGGATGTAACAACTTAATTTACCTAATTTGCTTTTACAAACTTTGATAAGATTTGCTCTGGAGTTAAAACACTGTAAGAAAGAGTCTGTTTTACCACAACTCTCTGTATTTTCCAGCAGTGAAGTAAAAAAGTCACCAGACCTTAGCTTTTGAAGAGGTATAGATTTTACTGTTTTCTGCAAGTTTCCAGTAAGACACACTGTGGGTTGCTAGCGTAGTCACTACACAAAATAAGATTGGTTCTCCTGGGCCACACTTCTATAAATTTTATTCCTGACAAGAGCAGCAAAGGCAACAAAGAACAGTCTAGGGAGACGTACTAGGAAACAATAAACATAGTATTAAAAAGCTTGCAAAAGGAGAATTATCCACTTTAAAATGGCACAGCCTCTGCCATACTGCTTCCACCTTCCATTCAAAGGCAAATAAATTCTCCATGACGGATCCTAATGGCCTCCACGGTTGTTCACTGAACTTGCCCTCAAATTACAGGGTAATAAAGGGATAACAACCCTTGACTGACTAAATGAGGAGGTGGGTCCTCCCAGTAAAAGCATGTCTTTCATTACTTGCCCTTTTCTTTTGCTCGACCAGTGAAGTAATATCTCACAACTACAACTAAATCGCTAACAATTAACAGGCTGATATATCTTTATTCCACTTAAATCATTCCCTGGAGCATCACTGCGGTAATGTTCCAGACCTGGGTTATAGTTTGTTTGTTTAAAAGTTAGCAAAGTAGTAACAACAGCAACTCCTACTTCAAATAAGCATACCAAGGCACTTGATATTACTATCTCTATAACATCATGCTATCAGATTTCTTTTTCCAGATTATTAAAATTTCTGCACAACACATAACTGTATTTCTGTCGAATACCACTTTTCCTATTAAGCTGTTAATAGCTTGCTAACTTTTTATCTCCCTCATAGGAGAGGAGACCTACATATATTCTGAAAATCTGACCATTACATCTGTGCGTACATCTGTCCTGACCTGCTTTCAGCTTGACATCCCCACAAAAATGGAATATAATCTAAATTTAGTTGATACAAACAGCCAAGAATTTGCCTGGATAATGACATCGCTACAGGTGAATTTCTGCTGAAAATACCTATTAAATTCAGATGAAAGTCTGTCTTGTTCTGTTCCACCTCCACACATGCAAGCTTCTTTAAAGTAACATGGGTAATGAAGCTAGGGGCCTGATCCTCCTAAATTTTGAGGTCAAAGTGATGTGATGTAATATGACCAGTTTTTAAAGGCATTGATGTCCACTGTGCTTCAACATTACTTTGAAAAGGCTCTCACTGCACTGAGCAACAGACAAAAACCCAAGAGTTACTCAAGGCAACCACACAGCCTTTAATCTCACCGGACACACCAATATTCTTACCTCAGTTGAGTTAAACCAGTTGTCCAAAAGTTGTGCAACTCATGTGTAAAACATTATTATACAACCTTATGCTGTTATTGCCTTACAGTGCATAGGAGCTTACTTGCTGTAAATTAAAGACAAGCCACGCTTAAGCTAAACTCAGTGATAGATGAAGTAGAATAAATACAGGTTTTAAATCATTACAGATTCACAGAATCACAGAATATTTTTTGGTTGGATGGGTCCTTTGAGATCATCGAGTCCAACCAACAAAAAAACAAACAAACAAACAAAAAAACCACACCCAAAAAATCCCAGAACACCAACACCAAAACCAAACCAAAACAAACGCCCACAACCACACCCCACCCCACCCACAAACAGACACAAACAGACACATTCCTCGTATGAAGAAAGAAACCTCCTTATGCACACTCCTCCTGGACACAGGAAAATAATGGTGATGCCCACCTCCCTCTTTCAGAGAATCATAGAATGGTTAGAGTTGGAAGGGACCTTAAAGATCATCGAGTTCCAACACCCCTGCCATGGGCAGGGACACCTCCACTAGACCAGGTTGCTCAACGCCCCATCCAGCCTGGCCTTAAACACTTCCAGGGATGAGGCATCCACAACTTCCCTGGGCAACCTGTTCCAGTGC
Organism: Numenius arquata; assembly: GCF_964106895.1. Classification (NCBI taxonomy): domain Eukaryota; kingdom Metazoa; phylum Chordata; class Aves; order Charadriiformes; family Scolopacidae; genus Numenius; species Numenius arquata. Next base: position 85,624,957 of record NC_133576.1, read on the forward strand.
CTCACCACCCTCCCAGTAAAGAATTTCTTCCTAATATCTAACCTAACTCTCCCCTCTTTCAGTTTAAAACTGTTACTCCTCAACCTATCGCTACACTCCCTGATAGATCCCCTGCTTATCTCTCCTGTAGGCCCCCTTCAGGTACTGGAAGGCTGCTATAAGGTCTCCCCAGAGCCTTCTCTTCTCCAGGCTGAACAATCCTAACTCTCTCAGCCTGTCCTCATAGGAGAGGTGCTCCAGCCCTCTGACCATCTTCATGGCCCTCCTCTGGACTCGTTCCAACAAGTCCATGTCCTGCCTGTGCTGAGGACTCCAGGCATCCACTAGCTAGGATTTTTCTGTTTTACAAAGCTTGACAGGAATTGTAGAAAACGAAAGCCTACGTAGCATGATTTCTAAAATGGAAAACAACCTGAAAAATCAAAATTGTTCGTAGTTTGGGATGGGAAGATTTTTACACATACATACTTCCTTCCACCTAGACACCTCAACTCGAGGAATTTAAAAAGTTATTTGTTAAACTGGCACATGAACCATGATCCGTTTATTCTATCTTCATCAACTATTTGATGTATGTTGTAAAAATAATTCCATGAGAGCAAGCCCATTCAATTTTGTTTTCCACTTAATTTTTTTTGGAGTTTATCATCCTCCTCTTTGAAAATACCAGTGACTCCTTTTCGCAAAAGAGTAACAGGACTTGTTTTATCAACATTTTGAGGAAATTCGAATATCACAAAGTAATTTTTTTTCATTGGTAAATGTTGATCAGCTTCATCATTGGAGTGTGGATATACCTTTTCTAAGTGAGTTGTAAAAGAGTCTCTGACACATTTTATAACCAGGATAGTAGGATGGGACATTGCTTTCTAATTTACAGATCTTTTCTGCTGAATTTGTAGCTGTTTATCATACACAAATGTTATTAAAACTCCTTGCAATTAAAATACCAGTTCCATCCTACTTTCTATCACATGAAATCACATGAACAAAGACAAAAATATTGCCCTACATTTTTCATACACTTCTCTTATAAAATGGTGTTAGGGAGTATAGACTGGATTATATGTACTGTCTGATCTTGTTTACTGACTGTAGAGCTCAGTCGTGTAAAATGTACATATGTTGGCTATTAAGATATTGTGACAAACCCTAGGTACATAGCAAAAAAAACCAAAACCCAACAGAAAGTATGACTATGAGTCATTAGATGGCATTTTTGAGTCACTATTGAGCAAATGCCCAGATTCATACTCTATGTTGCTGGAGGCAGAGCCTTTCATGTCAGTTATGGAACTGTGGTCCTGATTGCTTATAATTAAAGAGTCCCGTGACACTTTTTTTTTTTAGGAATTCAGGGAAATAAAGTCCAGCATCCTGGCGAGATTCCAGTGCTGGTAATTACATTATAACCCTCATTTTTTCCCCTTAAATTGCAGCTGGGGAAAAGACTTCATCTCCTTTTTAGCAGCTATAAGGAGAAAACCCCAAACCCCACTGTACCCGTGTTGCTCATGGGAAGGGATGTAGCATTTCTAATCCAAAAAAGACTGTGTGAAGTGCCTGCAATTGCACTTTGTGGCAGTGCAGGACAAATGTGAGGTATTGTTTTTAATCAAAACAGAAAACCTGTTTTTTCTATAATATATCACTAATTTTCTTTCAAAACCAGCATGTATTTTTTATAGCAACCCAAAGCAGCAGAAATAAATACGATGTTGCAGATTGTTCACAAAAAAGATTCTAGGCCTGGTGATTCCCCCGTAAGAGATTCTATTTTATTATATCAGAATATTTGCCAGCTCTTAGAAAAAGTGTATTCCTGGGGTTCAGACTATGCAGTCTTCACTGATCTTAATGTAGTGAAAATGCTGTGGACAGTGACCTTAAGAGAGTTCGCAAAACAAAATTTCAGCAGCAGACAGAAATCTTCTGCCATCTTCCTTTGTTCAGCTCCTTTTAGGGCTACTGTATCTAGTGGCTATTTTTCTGAATTAGTTGCATCGTGTCAACACTTCTGCTGAAGCACTTTGTGCTTTCCACCAACCTGGATTTCTGATACAATACTCCAGAAACTAGGGAGACCAAAGAAGTGAGTGCAATTACAACGTACCACCTTGAGCAGCTGCCACAATATTTTTAGCTAAAAATTTGGGCATTTTTCCTTGAGGAATATAATGAAAGAGGAGATTGGAATTGGAAGGCAGAGCTATACTACAGCTTGGGATTCAGGGTCAAGGGACCTGCCGTGGCCTGAAAGGGACATTAAGGCTGCTCAAGAAATGACCCACACTGTCCACTCTAACAAGGGATCCTGAATAGTTTGCACCTTGAATAACTCTAGTACCTTCTAGTGTGCCAGATGGTATTACCCCAAATACAAGAATTACAGAGAGATCATGTGTCCCTCCTTTATATATGTATTAGTAATGAAATAACTCAGTCTCTTTGCATCCTCTGGGGGTGGGAGCTTAGGGGTAGCAGGGAGAGCCCTACCTTGCTACAAGAGATACTGCTACTAGAATCGGCAAAAAATCACTGCAAAGAACAAATGTCTACAGACAGAAAGTCTTACTTTGTCACCTGTAGTTAGCTATTTCTATCCTAAATTATTTTTAATGGGTACAACTCCCACCTTTTTGCTTTTTGTGTATGCCCTAGTGTTATCTGAGGGCTGTAAGGATAGAAAAGTCATCTAGGTAGTTTCCAGCCCTCAAGAAGATAACAAATGCATTTTTAAAGCAGAGCAACCTGAAGCTTATTATTCGACAGGCAAATTGTTAACCTTTTCACTATGTAATGGTCCATGGACCTGAAGAAAATAATAGGATGTGGATCACAGTTCCTTTTATTTTCTCTCTTTATTCTTTAGAGATTCCATTCACCTCAGATTAAATACCAATTCTTTCTTTGCCATTAAGTTTTCCAAAAATAGAGCCTAGGGTTTAAATATCATTTACATCACAGTCAAAAGAATAATCACATAAATAAGAATTTATGAATAATTAATTGCAACTGCTATTACATTAGCACAGTACTATTTTTAATTTATGGGGACCACAATGGCATCTTTACTAACCTGGCAAGGGGCAAGTAGCAATTAAATTAACACACTGATTAACTGATGAGTCACTGTATAAGCATACAGAGATTGATTGATTGATTGATTGATGAATTTTTTCAATGTGATCATGCCACAGCATACCTTAACAATAAGGAAAATCTTGTGTAACAAACAGTGTCCTCAACCACAAAAAGATGACAGAAGTCTCACAAATACAGAGAAGTATTGTTAAAGCTATTTTCACTGAAAGGGAATTCTTTTGCTCTCAACAAAAGAAGGGATGAAATCTAAACCCTGTTGCAGCTGCCATAATCTGCTGAACGCTTACAATTCAATGGGGAGAAAAGAGCTCTGCTGAAGTGCTCCAGTAATGATACTTCTGCCTGAAGAGTAACTGAAACTTTCAAAACACTCAAAATGTGCCCATTTTTACATTCCTGATAGTAAAAGAAAATGCAATGTTTTTCTTCTGAAAATGTCAGATAAGATACGCACTCTAGTTTTGTGCCTTTTTGTCTTGTTTCCCTACCCAGATGTCTACTAATTCGTATAGCTCCATGGAAACAGAATAACTGACTAAAAAAACATAGCAAAAGACTGAGGAGCAGTTACAAAAGGGAATTTGAACAAGAAGCTCCTGGTTTTGTGTTTCTTTCAGGTAGTAGCATGTGAAACTGATACCTAAAATGTATTTAAAAGCAGCAAAAGATAAAAGCATGGATCTCTATGTTTCTACGATAAATTAGGCTGTTTTTTTAAAGGGAAATATTGCAGATGAAAGTGGCTGGAATTTTTGAACAAAAATCTTTTCTCATTTGGCTTGCGGAGTTGAAGCTTTCCAGAGAAACGCAGTGTTACTTTTAGCAAAAATGGAATTACTGGTCATCATCTGTGAAAGGGAGCACATGTACACCTATAAAACTCACATGTGGTGTTTGGGAGACAGGTTGACACTGCTGTTCTTCCTAATTCAGACGTGTTAACCTCATCTTTATACTCTTGTTTTCATTCCAAAAGATACTGGTTTTACTCCAGTACAGTACTGGGAAAGGATTTGAAGTACCAGAGGTGCCTTAAGAGTGAAAACATTGTTCCTTTTTTGTGTTGCTTTCAAGACCTAAATATTGCCTACAGATATGGAACAATTTTTGTGACTTACAATCTGCTGTCTATTCCCAAATTATTCAGATAAGGGTATTATGAAAAAGACATTCATGCTACGAATGTTCATCCTAACTCTATATAAATTTATAGTCTAAATTGTCTATTAAAGATAGAACATATCTTTATTCTACTGTTTAGATTTTAGTAATTGCCTTTTATTTTGTTCCAATACTCAAACTGATTTCTTAATACCAAAAGATGTGTAGAATACCACAAAAAGAAAACAAATGCTCTAGCAGAAAAGACAGAACTTCAGTTATGAAGGAGAGAATGGAGATGATGGAGAGACAAAAGGAGAGAATTTGATCATCAGATCAAATGAGATGAATTAATACAGACAGTTTCAAGGTTCTTCATTCCAGAGCATAACTAGAACCCTTCAAACACATGTTTTTTAAAATCAGACGTACCTTCAAATTCATGCAAACCATTCTGCTCCAATACCTACATCTATACCTGGAGATTAAGGGACACAACCTAAATGAAGTGTTAACAGAGAGGGGTAGGTGGGACATTTCCACTGTTCTCAACAAGGAGGAAGGCAGTGTTTTGCAGACAGCAATTAGATCTTCAGTGGGTCATTGTCTGGAGATGTGTACTTAGTTCCACTTTTTATGTGGATAGCTGAGGGCCACCACATTTCTCATCAGGGAATTTTTGTACAGAGTTTGTTCACAATCACAGAATCAGTCACAGATTGGTTGAGGCTGGAAGGGGCCTTTTCAGGTCATCTTGTCCTACCCCAATTGTGTTTCATCCACAGCTTCTCGGACAGGTTATGCTTTGGTTAAATGACTTGGAAAGTCGGAGCTGTTGCCAATGCTCTGTTTCCCAGATGGCTGGGACAGCCACCGAGCAGCTCCAGGGAAGGATACCACCAAAAGAGGAGTTTCAGGACAGAGCAAACCCAGGCCACGTCCCTGCCCAAAGGCTGGTGCCAGGTAGACGTGAGCACAATGTTTCAATGGTTCCGCTGGATTGTACAAAGGCCTGCCTATCTCTGAGGCAAGGTGCTTAAAAAAATGCAGAGAAAAGCAGAGGCAGCAGGCAACAAAGCAGCCAGGTGGAAGAACTGAATTTGCGAATAAAAGCACATCTCTTTACCATACTGTGCCTCAGGAACAGTACTTTGACACAACCCTATTTATTTCACAAGGGAAGTACAAAGAGGGACTCAACCTCATTGTCATATTCTCCTCTAACACAAAGGATCCTCAGGACTCTAATTACTAGCTAACTTCTCACATCAAGAAAAGGAAATGCTGGTAGGAGACACAGAATTTATTTTTAAGGAGATAAAATTGTGAGTAGGTTTTTCTGATGAACCACAAAAGAGCAGATGCGAGCATGTTTAAAAAGCTCTGAAACGGACACAGTAATTTTAAATAAGACTAAAAGACAAGAGGTGCAAAATGGGATCAAAGCAGCATCTGGTGGTTTCTAAGAAAACGAGAATCTGACTTTAAAAATAATGTTAAATCTTTGTTGCATTAGCAGTTATCAAAGGCTTCAGTAGAAAAGCATCAGAGGAACTGAGGAAGTGTCCAGCAGCCTGCCTGTCATAATTTCAGAAGTTTTCCATGGAATAACCAATGATAGCCAAACTTTTGTTCTGAATCTGCTAATGGAAGTGACCTAAAACTTGAACTTAAAAGCTCAAAAAATCATGTTTCACAAACACTGCATAAGTCAGTCATCTGGATATAAAATTGAGCTTGCCATAATACTTTAACAGATTTTATATATATAAGACATCTATTCATAATACACTGACACTCAAGAGAAGAAACATGAGTCTGTTCCAACTCAAAAATTCTTTTTTTTTTTTTTTCTTTTGCCAGGGGAAGAGCTTTCTTTGAATTACAGCCAGAATGAATGGTCGTAGGGAGCAGGAATGGGGTTCTTAATAGTCACTCCAAATTGGCTAGACATGTTAGACCTCTGGGGCACAAGCCTTTCACCAAAAACTTGCCAATACTATGCAGATCCAGCACAATCCTTGTAATACATGCTTCAGACTAAGTAGTTAATTTGAGTTGGCCAAAGCCCAAGCAAGAGAATGAAGCTGCCGTCAGGCAAGAGAAACGAATGCAAAGGCTGTACTGACAAATTCAGCGTGGTATATCCACTACCAGCCTATGTATTTTTAAAGAATTAAACAAATAATTGCAGGATGACTTGCTACTTTTAGTCTGGTTATTAGCTAAGGTACTCTAACTATACTGGAAGCAATATATTTAAAAATTGTGTGGGGCTGTTTACCTGTCTTCAAATTGAATGGAAATAAACCTCATTTGTTTCAAAGTAGTAATTCATATTGACTTTACATTTACAAAGTGAACACTGAGATAATAAAAAATGACTAGATCCAGTGGATCCTTGCAGAAATGAAGAGCTTTATATGATTCTAATCTTAGTAGTGCATATTTGGGTCTACCATACTTACATCAATTTCTGCACAGACTGAGTGAAAAACCACTTCTGTTATCAGCAGAGAAAATTCATTCCCTAAGAGAACTCTTGAAGGTGCTTCTGTTTTAGCATTCCTGCTTTCGAGAAATTTCTAGAGCTTAACAAATATACTAGGGAAGTACAAGAATGAAAAAGAACATGATCAGGCAAACATTCTTTACAATAAAAATGTGGATTTGACAGTGGTTTTTAAATTTTTTTTCTTTTTTAGAGAAGAAAATCAAACACAAGATAATGGTTATGCTTAAGTTATTAAACTGCTTTCAGTGCTATCTATGTTGGAAGAGGCTTGGGGCCAGGGTGAGCTTTATTCCCTTTCAAGAAAGCTCTTGAGTCAGGAATCTCAGAAGGAACTTAACAGATCGTTTGAAGTTTTGCAGTGTTGCAGTAATACAACAGGCTTGAGTTCAAGTAGGGTAATGCTAAAGCCTTAACCCTTCAATAGCTCCTCCACTGGACAACCATAAATACTGCCCTAAGTAGAAGAACAAATAATTCATCGTTGAAAGGAACACTTGTGCTCCAGAAGACATGGTTACTTGTCTCAACAATTACAGAACAGAAAATTCTTCCAAAACAAATGCAAGTTTGCTGCAAAGTAGGCATGAAACAAACAAACAAATAAACAAAACCAAAACAAAACCCTCCACAACTCTAATGCATTTGTTAGTAAACGACTAAAACTAACACTTGGGAAACACAGTCACTCTGAAATCTACCATGAGTAATACAATCAAACATTTCCAACTGTGACAGGAGAGTATAGTAGTGATAGCTACATGAATTGCTTAATCCACTCTCGGACTCCCTGAAGTGTCTTAAAATTTGGCTTGCATTGCTGTAAAAGGTCTCTATCTGACTTTGATACAGAGATCAGTTTTCTGGATTTCCAGAAATATTGAGCCAACACGCAAGATCATTGCAGATCACACTGAAGACTCATTTTCCTAAGGCCTTTTAATTTTAAATGCTATGGGCATATTTTCTCTCTCCTACTTTTACAGTATCATCAAGACTCATCAGCAAGTTCTTGTGGAAATAGGAAAGAAGTGGATTGTTAACAACATAATATTGTCTGTCTTCTCTAAGGGCTTAACATGCAATAAATTGTAAAGATTTGGATGCAAACTTGTCATGTTTCATCACATATCAAGAGAAAGCTTAAAATAAAACAGATCTGAACATACAGAACTGTTATCTACGAGTAGGCGAGAGGAAGCTGTGTTTATCGATATGGGTACTGCCTGAATGCAGCGAAAAAAAGTGTATGTGAACAAAGAAAGTTATGAACTTGTATTATGATTTTAAAATTGCTGGCGACTTAGCCCTTCCAAAAGCCACACCCAAGCTTTAGAATAAATGTAGTTTTCTGTTGAGTGAAATGCTAGCAGAAAGTAGATTGTGAAGACAGTAAAAGGTTTTGCTGTATTTAAGGATGAGGTTATCGAACCCTAATTTACACAACAAGCTTTCAGACACCTTTGTCTAGCCTGTCATCCATATGCTACCTTATAATCAAAAGAGAGAAATTAGCTCCTCCAGACGGTTATTAATTTTATTCTGTCTGAGAAATGTGAGATGACTAACTGCTCAAGACAGAAGTAATGCAAGAAGAGAGATCTAGATCTTTCCACAACATGGCTCACAATAAAATAAGTGTCAATAAATTGTTATATTTGCTGCACAGTGATTGAGAAAGGTAGGCATTTTACAGAGGCTATCGAAGGCATTCTCTGCTTCCAAAATTATGTTATGTTCTGGGGTTTCAGGTTCCAGTTAGAGCTTGATTCTCAGACGTACAAGGCACCCACAGGGATTCAGATTCAAAGCAGGATTTTGCATGAGAAATGAGTTAGATATCATGTCTAAGAACAAAATGACAGATCCTCAGTCTATTTATGATCCTTGGCAGAGATCAGGTACTTCTTTATATACATATATCAGATTAAGGTGTTTAATCCAACCCACCTATTGTTCAATTAAAACAATCTACGGAGCAAGCTCATAACAGATAGCAGACACCTATTGGTGTAGCTAAGGTCACAAAAGAATTTCAGGTAAATCCTCCATGTTCAAAAAATATTAAATTTAACAGGAGGATGTATTTCTCTTTTCTATATAAAGGACATGAAAGAAGAGTCTACTTCTGTCTTAGATCCTTACTGGTATTTAACCACAATGTTGGTCTCCACTGTGAAGCTATTACATCTCAATGAGAAGCTTTGGAAGAAATTGATATTTCAATGAAGTTTTACCTCAGTGTATGTGGTTCATTACAAAGTGAAATGTGCTCTTTTGCATTTAAATGGGCAAGGAGATGAAAACATTAAATTGTGGTTCATTACAAATAAACATAAGACTGTCCGTTCATTATACTCTCTCCCCCGGACTCAGCTGGTGTCAGTAATACAAGCTGGGTATATATGAAAACCTGGTATCTTGATATCATTTGATAGGTTTGTGCCTTTACTACACTTACAGAAAGATGTTGATTTGCATCCTACAGAGTAACTAATATTCTGTAGCTAATTGTGTGCACTGCCATCAGAGAACATCTAAAGAAGGACATTACTGCATACGTCTCAGAGGGAATAGGAAGATACTTCATTTATAGCCACCCATCTGTCTAGTCACGGCAGAATTACATACAAGCACAAAGCACAAATTGGTATGTCCTTCAGGAACAGCTCTCCCAGCATAACAGCCTGACTCTTTGCACAACTCAATTCACATACCAGTTTGTTGTGTTGCAAGGTTCTGTACGTTGTATGCTTGATGGCAGACACAGAAATTTGCATTAGAGCATTAGAGGGGACAAGACAAATGTAAAACTTAATATCAACATGAGGAGCAACAATTACACTCTAATTTTTTCCCAGTACAGTATTTATGTTGCTGATGCCTCCCAGTGGGACGTTGTCCTGTAAGAGAAAAAATACTGAAATTTTCAGCTTCAAGAAGTCTTGCCCAAATGTTGCTGACCAAAGATGAGTGTTCTCCTGGAGCACAGAAAATAAGTTTCTTTGCAGATTTAAATGACTCAGAAATTTATAACAGCAATTAACTGTTGAGAATATTGATAACTTATAATTCATCAGAAACATGAAAGTAAAGGGAAGTCATTAGCGCACAGACTTCTCAGTGGTGCACTCGATAAACACATCTTTTTTTAAAGAGTCAGAGAAAGCACTCTTCCTATGTGTAAGCAAGGGACCCCACAGGACATCCTTCTGCAGATCACTGAGGTCCTGAAGCTGATGCTGACCAAGCTCCTGTGTCTGCATGAGGCAGCTCAGCCTGATGCACGTCCTAACAAAAATGCAATATTACATCAAAGACAGTAGGAATAGTTGCATTGCCTTTAAATTACTTAATTGTAAGTTATATTCCATGATTCCAGAGTCGGCGTGAGATGTTGCCACCTTCAACGTTTCTGCAGTGGCTACCATTATACAGAATAGCTGTACAGTGCTGTCAATGCAAGATTAGATTAGCCTTGGAAAAAGGTCTTTATTGCACTTTCAGATAATCTGTATTCTGAGCAACTGTGCTTCCACCAATTAAAAAAAAAAATGTTTGTTCTGTACTATATGCTGACATATTTGCTTTGGTGCATTTGAAAGTACAGATGTGTTTGTGGGAGGTATTTTCATGTTTATGTTTCTGGCAATAAGTGTCTGATCGATTCCTATACGGATTTCTGCTTCATACACTTTTAATCTACTGTCTCTTCTTCTGACTGTTCAATCCAGACCAGACTTCCTCCATTTCTTTATGAAAAACAACGGCAATTTCATTCAAATATTATTACTCACATGATGTTAGTCAGTGAAAATAGCTTAACCAAAATGTGCATAGCTGGAATATAAAGCCCTCATTTTTGCTCACATTTCTGATATTTCCATGACTTTTAAGAAGTTACTGTATAGATTAATCAGTTATATCTTAAATTTTGTACCTATAATGTGAGTCTTGTCAATGATTTTTGCTTAGAGAAAAAAGTTCCATTCGGTAAAGAAAACAGTGTCTTAGTTAAAACTGTAAGGCAGGCAATAACACAGGCTTTGATTTCCCCTTCCCAGTGGAAAAAAGAGGGGAAGTGTGACAGAAAAGAAGGAGTTGTCCAAAGAAAACCCTTTTTCCTTTTGTTGAATGAGTATTGAAAGCCCACCCTGGATGGCCACCATCACTAGGGAAGTGGGGAATAGATTTCCACATGCCCTGGGTGGGGGAGACTCAGGAATCTGTGTCACGGAAAGCTGCCATCAGGAGGCACCTTCAAGTTTTGTGGACACCCCAATATGGGAGCAAAGAAGACCCCTGAAAAGAGGTGGGGAGCGTGAAAATTGAAGGGAAGTGATTTAAATAGCATTGTGGGGATGGATGCCTATGTGGAGCTGCTCACCTTGGTGAAGGAACTTACACCAACCAATGCAGGAGGCAGAGGTGGGAAATGAGGAGATGCTACACTTCTGTAGGATAAAAAATGATGAGTTAGAAGGATGGCACATGAGGCCCCCAGTGATGTGAAGTAGAGGAGGAGGAGGGGAGTAAATGAATGCAAGGAGTTCTGGCTGCAGGCAGTGCGCTTGAATCTGTTTATGAAAAGTTATGAGCCAAGTTATGAAATGTGGGACACCCTAGAAACATTTTGTATAAAATGTTGTATAACTGGGCCACCAAGATTTAATATCGCTATACCACAAGTCTTTAGAAGTACATACACAAAAATCAATCATGGAAAAAGCTCGACAGACCAGTGAATATATTTTGCACTTATTCAAAATATTTTGGCAATTAAAGTAAAGGTTTGCACAGGTTTTAAAAAATATAACAGAGTATGTCCCCAGCAATAGTGAAGCATATGTGAGAGGTCCTTATTTCAAGTTCAGAATGCTTTACTTTTAGATCATGCTACTTCAGCAACAAAACCAATTAGTGACACAGCAGCAAGACTGCAATCATCTATTTAAAAAAAAAAATAGAAAGAGACTGGTCAGACAAAACAACACAAAGCAAAACAAAAAAGACAATTCTATAAAGGCCTTTGGACCAAAAACTGAGAGACATAGTTAATTGCTTAAATATATCACAAACATACTCTTAATCTAGGCAAACATGCGTGGTAGTTCATATCAATTTATATTCATATTCATTTGCAGTCTTTGTGTTCTTTCTCTAGCATACAAGCTACAGCGTTTCCCAGGCATATCTGCCAATTAGGAAGGGGTCAACTTTCCAGGTTATGTTAAACTTAAATTTTGCTCAGATTAAAAAAAAAAATTTACTGTGTCAACTAAAACTGTTGACAGCAAGGCATGCACTTAACCAGTGTTCATGTCTGAGGATAATTCATCTGTGGCATGTTACTAGCTGTTTCTGAAGCTCAGCGTAGTAAACAGGAGCTAACATTCCCAGAGGGGTAAAAGGTTTACAAAATATTTTTTGAGATACCAAATATTCCATCTGTGGCAACTTGTCACTAATCAAACAGTTAAAGAACTGTCATTTTAAGTAGCATCCTCGAGGAAATGAGAGTTTAGAGGTTTTAATAAAACCCCAGGTAAAACAGGGTTCAAATTTCAGTAGGGAGACAATTTTCTGGAAGAACACTTTGTGCATTACTGAAAGACTGGCAGGCAAGGACAAAATAATGTGTAACACTTCAGTAAAATAGGGGGGGGTATTATTATTATTTTTATGTGCAGGAATGGTAGAGGTGGGAAAGAAACATCTAGTGGTATTGCTCAAGTATAATAATGACAATGTAAGTGTCAACCTATCTGTATGAGTAAAAGTCAAAGCAAAAAAAAAGAAAAAAAGAGCTCTCTGAAACAGCGCTAACCCTATACTTTAATTTTAAAATCATGACATTAGCAAACTGAATGATACATTTTTAAAATATTTATTCTGATGGGACAACATTTCATTTTAGATGTCAAGCTGGCAGTCCAGGCAGATGATTCAAAATGAAGCTTCCTTTGATGGTTGAGGTATCCTCACTAGCATAAGAGGACATGGAAGAGTAGGTCTAACTGTTGTAGGGTTCTTTGGGTGTATTTTAAACTTATGAAAGCAAACCAAACAGACTGGTGATTGACACGAGAACTGTGTCACTGTCAGCTCTCATGAATAAAAGAGATATACTATGAGGTTTTCTGAAGGATGTTGAGTGGGTATTTTAATCCAAATTTTATTTTAAAGACAAACCAGGAGGCATGCTCTAAATGACATAATAGTACTAAAAGACTTCACTGCTGTTTCTCATACCACAGTTTTCTATATCCTCTAGGCTCAGTCCTGCTACTGGTAGCTGGCACAACTCCCATACTTTAGCAAAAAGAACCATTACCATAGCCAAAAGGCCATTACCTTATTAATCCCCTAAACTTGAAGACAGACCTCCATTAATGCCAGTGAAAATATCATCAGTTATCCAGATTTTTTTCTTATGTCACAGGGTCCTAAAACAAGAATTTCATGGGATATTGAGACTTTTTACAGCCGCTAAGAACAGAAACACTGTCACATTATTAAGCAGGACAAGGCAAAATATTTTGATTTTGTGGGTAGAGGGGTAATTTGGTTGCAAATATTAAGTAACAGTTTGCAGGAGGTAATAGAGTTTGGGGGAGCAGGAAAGCCCATGACTTGTCTTTCCATGTCCCTTCCAGCTGACACCCCTCCCCTGTTGCTCTTCTGTGGCACAGGCTATGGAAGATAAACTCCAGTTATGAAGCTCAAGTTCTTCCAGAGTTGTAACCGTGGTGTAGCTGGGTATCATGGCTGTACCTGCGTGGACACCCAGTAATGACTTTACCGGGTGGCCCAGGACTTTCCAGGCCAGTCTTCTGCACAGATGAGCTAATGGACTGGCTGAAGACAAGGGACTGACTTGAAGTTAAGTGACTGACTGAACTTCAAGCCATCTTCCGTCACAATTAATTATTTTACTGAGGAGCTACAGTTACAGGATCTCTCCAGGTGGGAATTTCAGTGAATTGTAGAGATTCCTCCAGGCAGCTCCTACGGTGCCTCCTTCAATTTGTGAGCTTAAATGTCTTGATTAGTGTCCTGAATACAGTGTCCCAGTGAGCTCCTACTGGGGAACTGATCAAATCGTACCTAGGTAAGCCACTTGAAAATAGCCTATAGAAACTTGCCGCAGATGCAGGAATGTTTGCGTAGGACAGTCTGTTGCACATACTTTTAAGACGGTTAGGAGATATTTTCTATGTTATTTAGCATAGCTCCTGAAAATGGACCATGCATGCACTGGAGTGGTCAAGCAGCACCACAAGTCAGTAGAAGACCGGTTTGGGGATTCTTGTCCAATCTGACAATACCATTACAAAGACCCTTGCAATGAAGACTCCCATTTCCATCCAGACAGTGATCAATTCTTTGGGTGATTTCATTCCCAACACAAGTATTGCCATATGCCAAAGTCCAAAGTGGTTTTTTTTAAACAAGTAGTGTGTCCATAATTGTCCATGCAACAATTACTTAGCATCAAAGAAGCATCATTCAGAGAAGCTGTGGATCTGTGTAAGCTCTCCAAATAGCTGGGGGAGGGTGTTAATGCTGTTTCTTCCACTGCACACACAAGAAGGATGTTTTGTGGTAAGGAATCACAGCAAGATGGGAACTGCAGAATGACTAATTCTATTTCTCATCTTGCCATAGTTTGGGTTTCCACAGAATCCATAAAACTGTAAGTATATATATAGAAAGAGTTGGCATAACGTATTTAAAATCTAGCTCAAAACTGCAAACTTAGAGGTAACTAGTATTTGTTTTACAAGGTTCATTACAAAGCTAGGAGTTGGGAAATAGTAAAACCTGGGTGATATCTGTCAAGAAATACAATCTCTCTAATTCTGCTTTACTCTGTCTTGTAAAAAAAACCCAAACCTTAAAAGCCAGTAAAGTCCATTTTTCCACTCTTAGTCTCATCATTAATTTCCATCTATATTTTCACACAAACTCAGACAAAAGTTTCCAAAATTCAAGTCTGAACAAACAAATTAATAAAGCCCCTGCCAGTAACATGAGGTTTGGAAGTGTCATTGTTAATAGCATACCGTGTCAGTTAATAGACTTCAATGTACATAAGGGGATCTTGCCCTATTTAGATATGTGCATGTCAAAGACCACAGTTAAGGGACTCTGTGGTGTTTTTTTTTTTACTTTATTTCAAATTACCACAAAGATCACATTTAAATCATTTAGATTTGCTGTTTCTTATTATCACACCTATATTTCTAGGAAGAATTACAAAGGATAAACTCAAAGATGTATACACTTCCTAAATGAACAACAAAGTATTGATTAAACTTCAAATGACCAAAATCAGCTAATGCCTACAAGGCCACGGAAACCTCTTTCTATTCAATGGCTTAAAATATGCAGTTTGGCCTTTTGGTTTATTAAACTGCACTTAACATATTAGGCTTCTTTACAGGTTTTCTGTATCTGAAACTATGAAACAGTCAAGAACAAGAAACAGTCTGGACGAGGGATAAATAGAGGAGAGATATAATAGAGGTCTATTAAATTCTCAGTGATCTGGAGAAGGTGCATATAGACTGTTCATTCTCTTTTCTGGTACAGGGAATAAGGGAATGACTTATAATTAAAACAACAACAACAACAAAACCAACCCCCCCAAAAAAAAGGAAAGAAGGGAGACATAACTTGTCTCACTTAACATGAAATTAAGGTAAGGAACTCTTTGTAAACTTTTTACAAAAGTTCCAAAACTGACTGGACAAATTAATTGGATAAGAGCCCATTTGAGAATCATTAAATACAAACCTACCATTATGGCTCAGGAAGTCCTGGGAAAAATTCTGTGCAATGTTGCTGTCATCTTAGACTCTTCCCTAGGCAGTCAATACCCTATTATTAATCTGTTTTAGTCAAGATACAAACTGCTGAACATTTGGTCTAATCTGATATGCCCCTACGTATATTCTTATATCACTGTATCACGCTTTGAAATTTTCAAGTATTATAAAACAATATCTATCTTCTGTTTGGTTTTTTTTTGTTGTTGTTTTTTGCTATTTTTAACCATTATCTTGGCTTAATACTTACAGAAACCAAAATAAAAATATGAAATATTTATATTCCAGAACTCACACGTGAAAATCTCAAAGAGCTAATGGGTACATCCTATAGCTAAAAAGATCCCTTGTATTGCCAAAAAGAAATAATAATCAGTCTCAAGAATTAGATATCATCTTTAGTTATGTGTATCTTCAGCAGCTGTTGTAGCACCTCCTCTCCTCTGTGGCCACTGAATAAGGAACCTTTACTGAGAAATACTTTACTGAAAATTATAGGAAGATATTAGCATACAAACAACAGAAAGATTATTTTGAAGGGTTCCTCCGCAGCTCAAGTAAGCACTGTTAAATTCCTACATGCTGCTGGATGCTCAAGGAACAGCAAAGAAGGCACATGTCAATCAGTAAAAGTGAAAATCTTAATTCGATATCAGGAAAACTTATATTTGGTATTTCTAGCAGTAGACTCACCAGTCTACCACTTTCTCCTTCTTACATATGATACGCTCACCTTCTTAGTAAGAAAGCACTGGCATTACATATTCCCTTAAGCATTTTTTTCCCCTTCCCCTGTATTTCCATTTGGAATATTTTCTCATTTCCACTTCTTGATTAAGCCTTTTAATGAACTATCAGCTTACCCTGGCAATCCTGCAGTATTGCACTGAGTACAGAACTTGCATTTGTACTTCAAACATCCTGACATTTTAATAGGATTGTTAAAAGAATAAACTTTGAAGAATGTTGCATTCAAAGTAGTGATGTCTAAGAAGAAGAAAAGAGTTACGTATACTTATTAGATTGCTTCTTCCAGATGTATTTAAAACAAAACAAAACAAAACAAAACTCAACAGTAACGTTTTCAAGTTAATGGATTAACAACAAACACATGGACTAGATGAACGATAATCTTAAACCGCTGGCAATTATTTCTATTTATAGACTAAGTAGTGTGGATAGTAGTCTGGACAGTGGGGAAATAGTGTGGATAGAGAGCAGTGACCCACAGAGAGACGTATTAAACACTGCAGATTTGCAAAATCTGCAGAGGAAGAGTGTTTGGGGTGAACCAGACTGTGAAAGAACGTTTCAGTAGGAAATTATGTTACGCATTTACTCCCATTTGTTAACATGCACCAACCATAACAGTGCGATCACACTTCATTGTTGCCTTTATGTATTTACTAGTATGCTGAAGGCAAAGTATTTACAAAGCGTTTCCATATACACTGCATTAAAAAAAGGGTGAAAAACTGTATCCTGGTATTTCCACTCCAATTCGCCACGTCAAATGAGAGACTGTGGTACAGCCTGGAGACGCTGAACGTGCACAATTTCTCATCTGTGAACTTCGGTCTCTGTAATCAAGAGCTACACAATTCATTCCTGCACCTGTAACCATCCCTGTGGCCCCTTCAAGAAGTCAATTCCATGTACTGGTCTCAACACGATTACTTTATTGACATTTCTCAGCTGAAAGACTTTTGCAAATACCATCCAATTTTCCAGCTCTTTCTAAAAGATCAAAAGATGCCCCTTGCATAGTAGACAGGAATTTACACTGATGAGTGCCTATTGTCTCGAATACAAATGCTGCTCACAGTGTTTGCCCAAAGCTAAATGTGTATGTCTCTATATTAACTAACTGCAGTTAGACCACAAAAGCATACTCATATCGGGGATAAAATAGGTTTGTGCTGGAGAATACCTTTTGCTTGAACAACCCCCAGGCTAAGACCTTCAAGGTCTCCTAATTAGGGAGGATGGCACTGAGCTTGAAACCCGTCATTCCAAATAAAACAGCTGGAAAGGGCACATTATTTCTGCTTGAAAATTATGACAACTATGTTAGGTTATTGCTGCAGGTAATAGGTCCTGTAGGTTGAGATCTGTTTCTGGCAGAGATCTGTAGGTAGCAAACCACTGCAGTCCCCCCATTCATTCATGCAGTGGCAGGCAACTTAGTGGACTTCTCAACCAGAGGACAACCTGGCCAAGGCATGAACCAAAGTTTTCTAAGACTTTCTTTCAACTACAGAAATAAGTTCATATTTAGCTAAACCTCCCAGATAGCGTTGTTTTCTCAAATCACCATATTACCTAGCCTATAGTATTTTAGCTGTCCATATCAGACAGATTGTTGCTCTTTCTGCTATAAAGTCACATATTGAGGTTAGCAATAAAGCTCACTCTATCATATTACTCTCTTGAACAATATGTTTAGAAGATGTGAAATCAATTTATAGCATTTTTTTGAAAACACTGCTAGGGAGTAAGGGATTTTCAAACATTTCTCAGAATCTCTAGGATTTGTGATGATCAAAAGGATGACATTAATTTTAAAACAAGTCAAAAAGAAAAGTTGTAGGACTTCAACTACCATATGCTTACTAAATCATGAACTATATAGAGAAAAAAAAGTCATGAAAGTTATTTTGAAAAAATAAAAAAAATCATATTATGATCTCTGTGCTGCATAACACGTATGGTTGAAGGGATTAATTTTATCCCATTGGACACTTATACCAAGAACAAAAGGGTGAAAAAAGATTTTAACAGGATATGACTAGCAAACAAGATACTTAATTCTTTCAAGGGGTGATGCAAAGCATATCCTTCACGAATAACTTACTGAAAATACCATCTGCTTTACAGTGTATGCGCAATAGTATTAAATGTACGCTTATGTAGACTTGTATCTTTGTAGTGTTTTTAAGAATGTGTTGTACTTTTCAGATAAGAAAGCAGCATTACTAGAAATAAAATTTAGGCGTACGTCTAACAACATCCCTAAAGTAATCTCAGTAGCTCCACAAACATGAAAATAAATTGTAGGTACTGTAATGTTTTGAGGCCATGTTAGAGGCCTGCTTACCCTCATCTCTGACGCAAATGTTTTTAAACCAATACTTTGCATTTTGAAATGGCTCCTTGAACTGAACAAAACTTAACAGCAATTCCAAGAACTATACTTTTTAAAAATGTTTGGAAAATCTGCATATAGGCAGATATTGTAAAATTGGATACGCATTTCAGCACAGCTACAGTGGAATAAAAAAAAGTTCTTTTTTCTATTCCTGTTATTAAACCATACAATCCAATGGAGAACTATTTCACTTTTCATTCTAAGTTCTGATGAATTTAACTTAAAGATATCAATCCGGAAAAAAAGAAATTATTTCTAAAAATCATACAAGAGGGTATGCATAGAATGCTTTTCAAATGGATATTCTTGCATGGCTTTGGGAAAAAAAAAATATTTGACCGTATTTACCAACTCCTGAATATCTGGAAATGTAATAATCACTTAGTTTTGTAATGCAAATTAGACCTCAAGTGAGTTACCTCACAAGACAATTTCAATGCCTTGTCTCCTGCCCCATATCTATACTTTCTCATTTTTTCAGATCAATTTTTTTCATGTTTTCATGTTTCTCATGTTTTCAGATCATTTGTATCAAGCAGCACTTAATAGTTTTTACAGCCCTAAGTCAGATAATAGGCTTGTCTCAATCTCTATTTAAAGATTTTCAGTGCTTTTAAATGCTTCACCCTTTTTATGGCCACTTCTTTATTCCACACCTTATAAATTCAAACAGAAATGATAAGATGGCAGACAATTTTCTTAAAGCATATCTTCTGGTCTAGAATGGAGTTATAGAAATACAAGTAATTTCTAACACTTCTCTGACTCCTTAGTAATGCGATATTACGCTTTTCAGCAAATCTGCAGAAGCAACTGAACTCACCACTTAGATTTTTTTTGCACTTCAAAAGCTAAAATTTTATTAATTGAAAGAAACAGATCATTGCTTATGATATCCATGATTATGGTGGCATGAATTCTGGAAAGTTTAGACTAAGTACTTTTAGCTAAGAGAAAATTTGAAGTGAGTTTCCAAGAATTCTAGAAAATGGAGGAATCTCGTATCTTAAAACTTCTCATTATAGTAGTCTGAACACATGGTCCAGAAGGAGATTCCACCTAGTCCTACATCTTATCCTTCAGTTTACAATCAACCCAGTCTTCATCCAGTCTGTCTGACTGCTCTAGTTCTAGAGTCTGCAGAAAGAGCTCCTAACTAACAGCTAATACGGGTGGATGAGGGTGTCTTCTTACTGCACATCTACTGCTCTTTCCTACCTGCCCTGGCTCTAGTGCACAGACTAAACATGGCACAGCAAGTCAATGGAATTAGCTCCAATGTTTAATATTCCCCGTGATATGGTATAAAAAATGGTCTTGATTTCATTTTTAGAAGATGAATTCTGGGGGAAAGAAGCCTGAAGTCAGGACTTTTTTGTGGATATATATTTATCATTTTAGACATATGTTTTATATATATGTGTGTATGTCTGTGTTTATGTTATTTATATAAACATATGAAATATCATATATATAGTTCTGTTTGTATAAAACATACATACACATATACATACATATTAAACTATTATCGAGAAACAGTAACTAAGAGGGAGGAAAATTACTCAGTCACCAGCAGTGCTCCCTGTCTCTCATAGGAAATGAAGGGACAAGACAAGAGGAAGGAAGGAACGAAGGAAGGAAGGGAGGGAGGGAGGAATGAAGGAAGGAAGGAAGGAAATCATGTCTTCTACTCTATTAGTATGCTCATGTAATATATAAAGCAAAGCTAAAGTTTAGAAATTATTGCTAATAACTATTAGCTGAGAGTCAGGTTCTGAAAATATCAAATAATTGATCATTCAACAGTGCGTGCTGTGAAAGGATTGGGATGGCTGCCATCACAGCTTTCACCTGTGCCTGCTTGCATTCTTCTAACCACTTTACCAGGAGCACGTGGGACCACAAAGCTAGGTTGTGATGCCCTGGATGTGATCTTCTTCTACTGGTGGCCTCAGTGCCACAGAATGACCCTCATAGTACATTTACTAGAGTAGAGAGAGCCTGAGAATTCAGCATCCTTCAAAAACATAGCATTCTTTCAGGGAGTTAAAAAATAGGATTCAGGCTTACATGGTGAATGCTTGCAAATGGGACGTGTTGAAACTGCTGAAACATTGACCATCCTTGCTGTACGCTCCTCTCTCTGCTGAAAATTACACAAGGAATGGCAGAAAGGGAAACCTTCCTACGCCGCTGCTGTTCACAGCCCCGTGCATTTTCTAAACTCAAGACAACAGCACTTTACATCAGTAAAGCTGAATGTTAGGTATGGCGGCAAGGAAGAAAATAAAAATCTTTTTTAGTCATCCTGCAAAATGTCTTCAAACAGGACCCAGGGACCTTAGTATTCTCCTGTAGTTTACCATTTTGGCTTCCAGAGGTTATAAAATAAAAGGGGCATGAACAAACATTAAATCACAATTACAGTTGCAGATAATTTTCACCAAACTGGAAGGCTGCCTGCCTTGAGGAAATGACTTCCAGGTGTGGCAAGACTCTTCACTGGCTTTGACAGGTTCTCTGATGCTTGTAAGGAGTTTCCTAATGAATTCTGGATTTCATCAGATTGTAGGTTAGTAGTTTTATAGATTCTGTACATAGTACAGTAAAATAATTATTTAACATAACAAAAATTAAAATATCATAAATGCAGGATATATCTGCCATGCTGTTCAAAAAAAAGCTATTTATAAATCAAACATATCCTGTAAATAAAATACAACCAAATATTATCAACTTGCATAAACTAATTTATTGTCATGCAGCTAATATAAAAATGCACGGAAATATATATAGACTGAATATAGTGAAACTACAAAATGATTCAGTATCACCAAAGAATGAACTTTAGATAGATGGAAATAAATGGGCCCAAATTCCATTTTTCTTGTATGTACAAACATTTACTAGAGGCACTTCAAGTAACTTATGCACGTTAGAAATTATCCTTCCTTTGTTTGTGACAGTTTCAAGAGTTATTTTGCAATGACTGTTACATTAGATTGCGGCACTGATTTTTACTTCTGCTATCGGTAATGCATTTTTCCAGCTACATAGCCTATTTTGTATTCTAGTGAGTGCAAAGTTTGGAAGTCACATCCTTTATGGTCACTTAAAGAAAGTCATGTTAGTCATATAGTAATCTTTAGTCCCTAAGGTATCTGCATACCCCACTACATTTGCTTTCTCCTTACTTCTACTGTTAAGAATTATTTGTATCAGAAATAAAGATTATTAAACTGAAGTTACAAAAAGAGAGTTTTAGTTTTTTTACAAAAGAATGAATCCCAGAACACTTTAAGATTTTCTGCCTTAGTAATATTTGTCTCTTTCATTCTGATTCCCTGTTCCACATTTCACCTGGCATTTTGGTCCTTGGCATGTTGAGAGGTATATTTTTCAAACAAATTTACTGTTCAACGTGGTGTTTCTCTGCATCAGCTAACTTGGGCCAAATAGTGTATATGTGGATGTAACTCAGCTAAAGTCAGCCCTCTTATTCCATGGTTGAATTAGTATTTCAGGGAGTTCAAACGAAACGAAACCAAACCAAACCAAAGCAATCTTCTTCTGCCTGCATTAGCCATATTGATTCTTTGAAGTAGTGGGAGCAAAGTCAAAATTGTAAGTGTACGGCTTCAAAAACATTTCATAATCAATGTGACTGGGTTTATCAATACCAAAATAATTGTCTGAACTTCACTCAAATACAGGCATATCTGCTATCAATGACATGCATTAGTGCTATTTCTGTCACATATTGCTCGAAAGGGATTCAGTAGTTTTATGGACTTACCTTTTTTTAATTTAGCCCACCACAAAATGCAGAAGATCCTAAGCAATCCTTAAGATACTAAGTTGGACTGTCAGTAAATTCTGACTTTGGGACAATGGACACATATTTTTATAACAAAGCAAAGATGACATGGCAGACTTCCAAAAGCAGGCATTACTCTTCACCTCTCCTATTCTTTACTATACAATACTTCAATGAACTACATTGAATTTCCCTGTCAAAAAAAAAAAAAAAAACTGCACCAAAGTAAGACAGAAGGAAGAATTTGCTGTTACATGATATTCAAACACCATGTGCTTAGAAGGCACATTAGATTCATTATATAGGAGAATATTATATAGTAGAATACCAACTCTTGGAAAACCAGTCGGCTGAAGAAAAAATAATGGGACTACTTTTCAAAAAGGCATTCAGAAAGTCACTCATGAGAAATGTCACAGCTTAAGTTTTAACAGAATTTTCAAAAATAAAATGAACTAATTAAATAAAAAGTCTAAAAAAGTTACAGTGACACAGACAAAATCCCTTAAAAAAAAAAAAAAGATTCATAGCATTTCAAGACAGGAGCAATATGATATGCCTTATGTCATGCAACTGTTTAGGGGTTTTATTCTAAGACCTGAGATTTGAGAAATAGATTTGAAAGTCCAACACTAAAATATTGATTCTCAGACCAAATCCTTGAAATCTGAGCGGTATTTAGCTGTGTAACCACACAGTTATTAAAGTTCAAAGCTACAAAGCTATAAAAAAAAGAACACGTGGTGACAGAATCTTTTGCAAAAAGAACTATCCCTTTCTTTCTCACCTTTCACAAAACAAAGGCACAAAATCCATCCTAATCTTTTGTCACCCTTTGAAATCTTGTCATCCCTCCTGCCTTTATTCATCATGGCAATTCATACTAAGTAAAAAAGAACAGTATTTTATACAAAGAAATAATGCAAAGAGAAACGGACTGAGTCAAGCATATGTAAGAGAAAGGTCTGTGTTGCAACAAGAGGTCAGATAAGATCACAACTGAGGTAGGTGTCAGCTTCTACCTGCAGCTATCTTTTCCATACAAAAATGACTGAAAGGATTATGTCAGGTTATGCCCCAGCATCAAATTTACTGTAATGTGAAATGCAATGTTGCCTAAATCATGGAAGAAAATTAAATTAAGAACTATTAAAAAAAAAGACACAAGACCTATAAGTTGCTGGAGTCCAGGCAAGTAGTCAGGGACATCATCGTATGCTCCCTTGAACTCATATCTTCCTTCAGCATCTGATAGTGGTGGCTCTCAGACATACAGTATTATACTACATATCTCTTTGGATTGATGCAGCACTATCACTCTGATATTGTTATTGCAGATAAGGTGTTATGTGTACATATATATGCTTGGTTTTTTTTTTTAAATCTTGTTGTATTTAATACTGCTCTGGATGCTGGAGCTGCAATATTAGTATAATGAAAACTAAGACTTGCATAAGCTATTTTCTAGTGTTAGGATGGAAGTGAGGCAAAATATAGATATGGTAATTTCTTTAGGAAGAACATATCTGTCCAAACCCTTAGTCATTTCTGTTTTATAAAAAACACAACAGAAACAAATCATAATCAACCACCTACATTTCCTGACACCAGCATCTTAAATATTTTCTTACAGTTATCTCTGAGTTCACATTTTCCTCTAATTATACTTTGTGTCTGGAGTTCCTCTGCTTCAGCATTATTTCTGTTCTTGTATCGGATGGACACAACTTTCCCAGAAAGATTCCCTATGATTTTTCTTAGGCAAAAGCAGAATCAAGACTTAATTTTCACCCTCCTATTTTTCAAATAATTCTGACACAAGATTTTTCTTGAAATAGTCAGATTTCAGCTTCTGAGATCACTGCTTTCTGCTTTTATTCCTACTTCTCTAATTTTGCTTTAACATAAAACTCTGATATGTTTCAAGAAGTTCTTAACTATTGGCTAAAGATAATAACAGCTCAAAGAGAACTCTAAATTTTACTGTTCAGCCTGAGAGCTCTTTACTCTTCTGTATGTCTGTGAACAATTCCATCCTCCTCCTCAGATACAAAACCTAAGACTTATCTCAAGTGGTAGCTTTACTTCCTTATATTCGGGCTATATCTCCACCTCACAGACTCTTTCAGAAAACCTTTTAAGAAACAGTCTTTCATATTCAAATTCACAGCCTGTGCATTCACCAGATTCTGAACCTGTGCCTTCACTGGTGCATCATCCATTTCTCCATCCTTTATAAATGTCGTTTCACCTGATTATTCACTTCTCTATAACATAACACTCTTCTCTATAATAAGCTAAGAGATATTAAAATAATTGTATGCAACTCACACTAGGGAAGGAAAAGTCTGAACAGTCCTTTTTCACATATGTCAAAAGTTCCTTTTACTAAAGGCCATATATCAATTTGACAGAAAAGCAAGATGCAGCAAAGATGGTCCTGAAACAGACTTTTTTCTTTTTTTTTTTAGCTTTAGTAATCAGTCCATAAATTCCTAAAATACTGTGGAGGGGAAGGGTCCCTGAGAAAACTCTCTGAAAAGATGTACAACATAAAATCTATCACCCCCGTTACAGGCAATCAGAATGTTTATAGTATTCCTTTAAGTACAACTTCATTCCTCTACTTAGAGCATAAAGTGAAAAGTACAGATTGAAAGCACTGCTGGAATGTGATTGACTGGCTTCCTAAAATATGCAATTTAAGTACTTGGGCACCTGATGGCATTCATGAGAATTCAAACTAACTTTAAGAATTTAGTGAACTTTTCCCCCTCAGATCACCAGAAGTGTTATTCCTTCCTTGCTCTTTTCATGTATAAATTTGAAGCAATCACATTTCCAACTAGTTCTGGGGTAGCTCAATCATTTTCCAGCTTCCCAGGTTAAGCAGGCATAGCAAAGGACACAGAGGATATTCCCAAACTTGTAGTCAGTTATGAACTTTAACTGTAGTCCCCACAGGTAATAACCAAATTGTCCTCAGCAAATCCAAATTAAATTCACATCTGCTACTTAGGAACAGGTACGGGATAGCATTCTTTGAAAAAGCTGTAGTTTCATTTATAACTTAACTTTTCAAATAGGATAGATATCCATTCAAAAAAATCTATGCACTTATCTACCTCCTGTGCTTCTATAAGACTTTTCTGTTCTCCAGATGACTGGGGAAGACCCATCTTTCTTCAGTCACCTTGGTGATGTACCATCTCTTTTTCAATGTCATTGGAGCTTCATTCTTATGCATTCTTTGGTTACTTGAGTCCTTAGGAATACAATAATGTTACTATGGCATCTGGAAAATGATGCTGCAGAGTTGGCTGGGAGAGTACTTTTACAGAACTGTGTGATCGTACCCATTTTACAAACTAAGCCATGTTAAATTGAAGCATTAGATTGATCCAAAAATTCAGTCTAGCTAACTATTGTCATTCAGCTCTTAACCATTCTATTAGTTAAAATCATAGGTTTTTTTTTATTTTTATGGTATAGCATTTCTGTATCTGCTATACAATACCTTTGAAGCCATTTGCCTTCCTTACATCAATGCACATTTTCCTATTGTGTCTTGTACAGGCAATGATAATGAAAGAAAATGAGATCTACCTCATCATGCTTATTAGAAGTCTGGATAAAATTATAAAAATTAAAAATAAACAAACAACATACACACACACACAAAAAAAAAAGCCCAACCCAGAGAAACAAGAAGAACGTAAATCTTTTGGCCAA
Source organism: Numenius arquata (assembly GCF_964106895.1). Taxonomy (NCBI): domain Eukaryota; kingdom Metazoa; phylum Chordata; class Aves; order Charadriiformes; family Scolopacidae; genus Numenius; species Numenius arquata. The sequence goes on from NC_133576.1 coordinate 85,651,203, forward strand.
AACAGAAGTAACAGTAAAATATTTATGCTTTGAAAATGTGGTTGTGGTTGATGAAGTTACTAAAGAATTACTTATAATGATTCTGCAAAATAAACATTTAGTTTCAGTTATCAGCTTTTTGTAATGTAGACATGTCTGCCAAAAAATTCTGGATTCCATACTGGCTACAGCATTACGGACAAAACTCTTATCCAAGTTCCAGTTAACATAACTGATCATTAATGAACAAAGAAGTACCATGTTAAACTTCTGGATCCTGGAGATATTACTTTATGACACATAAGCAATTATCCTTGTGTGTGCTTTCAATTCTGCTTCATACTACTTCCAAATATCTCAAAATTTAGTAGGCAACTTATTGAGAAGGGAGTTTGGAACCACAAACTGCTTTTTTTTTTTTTTTTGGTTATTTCAGGAAGTGTTTCAATGAAATTAGAGGTAGTATTGGGCACGAAAAAGTCAGAGGCACAGCTGGTAACTGCCAAGCAGACCACACTATGAAATAAAAACATCTTCAGTAAAAAAAAACATTCTCCCCAAACTGAAGAACGCTATGGGAATAATACTGTATCTAACACTCATACCATGTGCAGAAGAATTAATGCCAGCAATATAGTTAAGACATAACTTTTAAAAAGCTTTTTATCACAAGATTGCAAGGTACAGATCCATCATGTAGAGAAACAATGAAAATCACTTTAAAGTAGACTTCAGTTCCAAAAACTCTTTCTCAGATATATTTAAATACCGTAATATAAGATTCTCGGCTTACTACCAGACATAAGTATTAGTTACCATGTGCTCACTACAAAGATTGAGAATCATATATAAGGTCATTAATTATAGTTTCTTGACCAACAAAATTTTTCTAAAGGATAGGAACCAGATGGAAAATTTTAGAAAATTTCATCCCTAATAAATTTAAGGGTCATCTTCTAAAAAGTGTACTGAAAAGTAGTCTTCATTTTCAGAGTCTGAGGGCACACAAAATCTCATTTTGCCTTTACAAAACTCTTATCTTACTGAAAATATTAATCTGAGGGTAATTCTCTCAACACAGACAGTAAAGTCATTAATTGGAATTTTATGTCTTACTGGCTGGAATTAAGTATTTCCCATATAACAGATCGTGAAAGAATAATTACAGATGACAGATTTTACCCAGCTACAGGACTGGCTAGGTGGGACACTGGCTGGGAAATACAGGGCTGCACAGTACACTGTATGGATGCTCCCGTTTTACCTGGCTGGCAGAGAAAAAGCCAAAAAGGGACAGTAGAAACAAAAGATGCTGTTATCTCTTTCACCCTCCAGCTGAATCTTACTGTATTTTGTGCTGTCATTCAGTATTACTCTACCTCGTCTGTCATGTTACAGAGATCTTTTTTCATGCTCTCACTGCTTAAGTGGAACTATGGCTTTACTTCATGTCTAAACATTTGTGACACCTTTAGACTGAATTACGGTTATTCACATTAGCGGTGTGGAAAGAGCAGTATGTTGTGCTGACCCACACCTCAGTGTTATGAACTTTATAGCTTTCTCATAGGTTTTAGATGCATTATTAGCTTATGGGATTCAGAAGTGGTATATTTAGAAAAATATGGTGGAGATAGATTGACAAGGATGTAAATTCTTTGTCTTCTCAAAGTGGTTAGTTACCACTGTGTCTAGGGCTCGTTCATTACTCAGTAATGACTACACACATTATTCCCTATACAATTTGCATCAAATGTATTAGTGTATAGACTGATAAAAGACATAAATGTATATTAGTTGGATAGAGAGAGTTCTCAGCAGATCACCAGATATGAAGGCAGTGTGACACCATACGTCATCCACTCAGAGGTGGTCATCAAATGCAGGAATTGACACTTGACCCATTTGTTCCCTTAAGGAAATGTCTATTTCAGTTGGAGAAACAGTAAAACTAAGTCCTAACAAAAATAGAAGTTAATAAGGCAGAAAGAACTGAAGTCCAGTCCAAAGTCCTAGCGACATTCAAGAAAAGAGATTAGTTACAAAGCTAACGCTCCTGCTAAGAAGCAGTTCTTTCCCAAAATGAACCTGAATGGCATGTAGAAAGTATGATCCTCTATGTAATGCTTATATAAAGCATTTTTTTTCTTTCACTCATTGTTCAGCTTTTAGAAACATTTACAACATGCAAAGTAGACAGCATGGTAAGAATCTTTTTTTTTTTTTTCCATTTTTATTTTCGACAGATTTGAGCTAGGGGTGATTGCCAGGATTTTTCATCCAGCACTACTTAGCAGATTTATAAGTGAGTATTGTGACATGCTAACAAGTGCTTTATCTCCTTGGCACAATTTCCAGAATATCCAAAGCTCAACAAACCATTCTTTCCTTAGAAAATACCTGGATCAGCTTCAGAGCGTGCAATGATAGGGTTGAGGGATGAAGATGTGTCTTTCAGTGACTATAAAACACAGCTTTGCACTGGGGAATCCAAAGCATTCCCAAGGAGCTGGTTTTAGATCTTTTTCTTGACAGATGGATAAAGATCTTCTCACTGCATTTCTGTGATCATGGGTTTAATAAACATATCTGGTAGTTCTGACTGGTTAATTCTCCTGACACCATTTACATTTAAGAAGCATAGTGAATCATGCAAGGGACTCAGCACACCAACTTGTAGCACAGATGTAGCACATCTGTCAGAACAAATGTGACCTACCTGGAAAATACCAGAAAATGGACAACTTGGACAGAAGAGGCATGGAGAACATTTTGTTAGATTATGTAGTATGTGAATCTGTTCACAATGATTGAAGGCGCAGTGCATATATGGTAAGTATGGAGTGCCTAGAAAGCAGGTTTGGGGAGGAAAACTAAAAAGGTATGAAGCAAAAGTCCATTTTGTCAGTAAAATGATTCCCACTGAATTTGGCTTTGAACCAGGCAGTTTTCTAAAAGAAAGAATTTATTTTTGTGCTTGAAATAACATTATATATTTGTTGACGTTTAGTGAACTACCTGATAGTATTGTGAATCATTTCCACAAATCCCTAGAAAAAAGGATGATTCTCGCAATAAAAAAAAGTCTTTTCATATTTTATGACACACAATTTAACCATTATTAACATATTTGTAAGCAGCTCCCTGTGATCGCTGCATTTTTATGTAAAACTGTTTACCTGGGCTGTAAGAAGTCTGCAGAAATTAGTTCTCTTGCAGCAGCAGCAAAAGCAAGCCAATAATTTACCAATGACTGTCAATAGCACTTAATCAACATTTATGTGCTACTACTGCTGCAGTATTTCATCAACAAAAACCACTGTAACTGCTTCAAATGTCTGACCTTGGAGATAGTAGATGTGAATTTCTCAGTTTAGATGGCAAATTCAGAAGCTCCGTAGTCACATAGTTCCACCAAGGATTTCCAGCACGATCATTGCTCAATATTGTATTCGTATTAGTAACTTACACTTCTACTATCACAGCTAAACTGCAGCCCGTATGAAGGGCAAAAATCTGCTTGAGAACCAAAAGCTACAGATGGTGAGACAGCAACAAAATGCAATCCTCACACAAAAACGAACAGAAAAGTAGCAGAGGTTTTGTGGCTTATTAGTGCAACCCCATTTCTAGATGCAATGCAACAAGACAGCATGCTCCTAACAGCACTAAATGTAAACAGACAGCACAAGGCTGGCCCTTAAGCTTCTCCTCACAACCTCTTTGAAAGCCTGGACATTTACCTATGAGTAACACGGGCTTCTGTTTCTATTCAATATTTCCAGATACAGAGAGGATCAGAATTTTATTTTGTCCAGGCAAGGTTTGCATCCAGTAGCAAGAATTCAGATGGCAATTAAAAAAAGAGACTGCATTTATAAAGCTTCAAAATGTGTCAAGTATTTGAAAACACAAACCCTGATTAGAAAAAATCTACTGCATCTTTTTGGTGTGTCATCACATACTACAGAGTTTATAAGACCTAATTCAACTCCCCACAGTAAAAGCTCCCCTCAAAATTGGATTTAAAGCCTAAAAATGAATGTCAGCATTTCTGAGAGATGCAGCTCTCACACAGGCAGATCCTGTGAAACTGGGAGTCAAAACAGGAAACAAAATTCCAGACACAATCCTGAGATATTAATTAGGACACATTTTTATAAACGGGCCCCAAAATAAATCATCTTCCTTCCTAGCAGACCTCAGCATTACCTTGGTTAACATGAAATTGTGCACACACTTTCTTGTAATAGCACTGTTAAATTATTTCTCCAAAAGAAAGTGAATGACTGAAGCAGAAAAATAAATGTATATTGTAGATTTCAGTTATCTGCTTCCGAACTGTAAGACTGTTTCCATATCCCTCTCTTCAGCCAACTACGCTGCTTATAGTTTAATGCATAACACAGCAGAAACCACAGACTGACCACACATACCTGAAACTGCAACAGACTTTTTTGTTTGTTTTTTAAATGATGATGGTTTACCTAGATGCAGCCAAAAGCAATCTAACAAGGATTTCTTAAACAATTAGCACAGCAGCCTTTAATAAAGAGATTCAGTCCAGTTCTCAGAAGACAGAGGTCCTCTGTCCCCATTCCCCACACTTTTGATACTGTTATTTGATCTGGATCTGGACTCCCTAGCATTATTCTTTTGCTAGGGTCACCCTGACATTTACATGAAATCCTTCCCTTTTGTGGCCAGCAAGCTGTTTTATTTTATCTCTGCAGCTATTCAGAAAGATCATGTGAGATCTACGTGAACAAAAGGAATCTGATGATAATTTTATGAACGCAATGCAAACTCTATGGAAGTGTCTCTGCTGTTCTGGAAAGGCTTTAATGCATTGATGCAGGAAGATAAGGTGAGAAATGTTCCAGACTTTATGCAAACTTCACAAAAATAGAAGAAAAGCCACCATATACAAATATCTTCACTGATATTAACACTCATTTGCTGTTTCTTTACAGCTGATTCAATCTTCAATGAAAATGCTTCTGTTTTGCACTGAGAAACTTCTCCAAAAATTAAAATCTGCTCAAAGTAAGTGTAAATGTTTGTAAGTCCAATTCAGAACTTATAACAAACTAGACTCCAAAACTTCCAACTATGGATAAACATATTTTGGAACAGAAGTACAATTACATGATTATGAAGAAAAAGATTTCTGCTTCCAAACTGTTTTATGGTACATTGTGTATAAATGTTTTCTGCATTTTTTTAAAATAGTCACGAGGACCGGATGACAAAAACATGGGTCTCATCCCCAGCGGTATGCAAACCTCTTACAGTATACAAACCTTTTACATTCTATCTGCCTGATGTACCCATAGGTACTATTTGGGATCATTTAGTTTGAGCTATTGCTCATTTACACATTCGAAATGAGGTATCTCAGATAAAAGGTTATAAATAAACTAACAAAAATGTATTTTATTTCCAAAAAACAAATAAGTTCACTATTTTAACAAGTGTTTTTCTAACACTGCTTAGGAAGAAGAACTAGAAATTAAATTATGTGTGCCCAAAATTCTCCCACAGGCTGCACAAAGTGTGGCTAGTTAAAACTTCTGATATCTCTATGATACTAAAAGCATAGCTAGTGGAAATTATTGGGTTTTGCATAAAATTCTTAGCACTTACACAGCTGTGCTAAAAACCATAGCTCAAGGAAACAGGAAAACCTTGTCCCATAATATAATGAACATTTTATGAAGAACATTGTTATTATGCAGTAACAGCACGCAGTATAACTTGGTCCCCCGACCTAGTGGGCTGTACATTCAGCCATCATCGGCATTTCACAGACATGGAAAGGAACAATGGAGAGCAGATTCTTGAAAAGCCTGTATCTTATTTTGCTGTATGTAATTACAATGCGGGAAATTTTAGAGCTGTCTCAAACATTATTTCAGGAACTTAGCAATTTGGAAGTGTTTTAAATGAAGCGGGAGTTTCCTCTATCTGTCCCTTTTGATTGCTCCCTCCTCTCATTTTCCCCTTGTCTCAACTAATACAGTGCTTGTATTGAGGCTTGCTGTAGCGTGAGCCTGATTTTGATGCACAATCCTCCTTCCCCGGGATATAGTGGAGGACTGTTTCTCAGGGGACTGTATAGCACTGCTCTGTCCTCCTTTTGACTCCCTGTGATTTTTCAAGTATGAAAGCAATACAATTCCCCTCTTTGTGAGATTCTATATCTCTTTATGTTTTAGCTTTTTTCTTGCTTTGAAGCCTTATTTCTAGGTCTGCATATCTTGAGAAAAGTAGCAAGAAATATGGATTTGAACACACAGCTGGCATAAGAAAGGTATTTAATTAGTTCTTCTTCCTCCTTTTTAATCACTATAGTGTTCCAGCCCTTTCTTAGAGCATAAAGAAAACCAATTATCTTTAAAGAATTACTTTTCCCCACACATTAACCACATGTCGCAGAAAGGCTACAACTTAGTTTATATTCGGAAAGGGAATGAAAAAGTAACTCTCAATGAAAGATCCTTAATTTATTTCAAGGGTCTTTTTGGTCACTTCCGGACTGCATGAAAATAGAAGAGTCTATCTCCAGAGCCTAATAACTGTTTATTCCAGCTCAAATCAAGAGACATAATTAATTTGATAATTATTTTCTGAAAGCCAATTGAAATTAGAGAGTCCAGACTAACAATTGCATCTTCCTTCCCCTTCACATCCAACTCCACTTTCAATCCAGTAAATCCGGTGAAGCTACAGGCTCCCAGGGAGGCGCAGAGAATAAAATGAGTGCATTTCCTGTATAAAATAAAAACTATGACTTCCTTTGATCAGCCTTACTGAAAAGTAAAATCCTAACCATAAGGCTTACAAGCAAGACCACTACTAGATCTATGACACTCAAAAAATAATACATATCATCCACTAGGTCTACCTGAAACGCACTCAGCAAAGTAGGCAGCTGGATACGTACATTACAGTATAGCTTTGTGCCATGAGGGATGAGGGGGGTTATCTTGTGGTAAATTATGGAATTGAGGTTGTAATAAAATAAAGCAGGAAGGAAGCTGCCCACAGCAGCGTACACCAGCCTATCTCCTTCACCATGTCCTCTTGCCTTGTCCTAACTGCCCGTGAAAGCTTTACAAAAATGGAGGGCAGGTGGTCAAAGCCAGCTTGACCATTTCTGTAATTTGAAAGTCACTGCAGAACAAATAATGCATCTTTATTACACTCCCAACTGTTGAAATCATAAAATTGATGTATGTTCCCCAAAAGCCTTCATGTTTTATTCTTCTCCTGTTAACAATTTTGGACAGCTTTAGGTTTCATCTTTTCCTTCCCAGAATGCAGAGCAATGGAATGATCCTTTTCTTGAATTTCTTCATGTGACCGCTCAGCTTACACAAAACTTAGCAAGAAAGTTAACCCTATCTCATCTGAAACCGTGACAATCATGTACCGTCATTTGTCCTATTTTTTCCATGCTATTATCAGTATGCATCATACGCAGCTGCAAGTACATACATGACTATAAATGCCTGTAGGATGTCAGCATGTTTGGCCTTTACAAGACATTCATCGTTCCATCACATTTGATATATGTGGGTTGTTGCTATAACAGCATTGTATATTGCATAGGAATGATGACTGACTTCTGAGCAAGAGGTTGGGCTACACAACGCAGCTCTTAATGTTCATATCTGCTCCACATTTAAACACAGCTGAAACTGTGATGAAATTAACTGCAAGCATACGGGCTCCCATTCAACCACAGGTACACTGCTATCTGGCTATTGTTACTTAGAGACTTTCTGTACCCTGAACTAATGGACTGATTGGTTTGTTAAATAAAATAATCAACATACGTTTTGACAGAATTCAAACTAATGTTAACACACTAAATGCACCAAAAAAAAAAAAATAATCTTTGCATAGAAAGAGAGTCGACGACATTTGTCAGTTTAAACACTTTCTGGCAATAGCTCAGCTTGTTAACAGGCAATGAAAGACTGCTCTATTAAGCTCAGGGTGATGCTAAAATGGTTTCATACAAGACGATAGCAATTTTCCTTACCACCAAGTGAGGCTGCCTGTTGAGAAAGGCCATGGCACGCTGCAGGTCTTTGCTATTCATAGGTATTGATTGTAATGAGGAAGACATTTTATCGCTATCCAGCAGTATACTGAGTTACACGAACTGCTATCTTTTTATTAAGAGCTAGGAGTCATATAAAAATGACTTAGACTACTGCTTAGTTTAATAGCATTTCCTTTTAATTATAACTGAAGCGATGTTCCATACAAATAATAAAACAGATTACATAAACCTTTGTTTTTAATCTAAAACCAGCCTTTGAAAAGGAGAGAGTTTAATAAACGCTACCTTTAAGAATTTACCCGACTATCCCTTCCATCAATAAAGTGTTTTTCCTGATCACAACTAGATTAATTTTTGGTGCTAAGTGAAATTCTGAATTCTTGGCAGTCACCCAAGTGTGTAGGAACCTGACGTCTGTAAATATCGCAAGAAAACCCTAGTGAGGCATAAAAGAATAAAAAAAAGGATAACAGAAAAGGGTGTCCACCAACAGAGAGGGAATAGTAAATCTGGTTAGTGTCCAGAGGAGAAGAGAAAATTACAGCATCGGCTCTTTGCACTCATTCTGCATTCTGTGGACTCCAGACATCATGCTGCACAGTAGTATTTTTTATTTGGGTATCAAAATTGCCAGTCTAACATAAATCTCTGTTTAAAGGATGTTTAAACTCCCCAGTTTAAATATCGTGCTAGCCAAAACCTGGTAAATGCAGGATATGGGAACAAGTTTTATTCTATTTCATACAACAGTTATAGTTTAGTGCCCAGATAATCCTCCCTGCTAGGGGTGGGAGATCTTATATGAAAGCAAACTTCTGAAAGAAGCTCATGGTAGAACTCCTTTGTAATCAGCCTGTAGAAAGACCTTGAATGCTACCTGTTTAGCTGATGGCATGGCTGTAGCTTTGCTCTCTCCCATACCTAGAAGATCTGAAAGAGATCTCTGCTTTAATATTGCATTGTGCCTGTAATTTCCTACTTCCAGATATTACAAGGTAGGCATGCAATGAATTCTGGTCTAGGTTTTTTGTCCTTGACATAACTGCTTTCATCCTTTACGTCCAGCATCCTCCTCCTATCACAGTGCAGATTTCTAGCTCATTGGAAGGACTCCACCAAGCCCACAATGAAATGAAACCCCTTTCCAGAGAAAGCTACAACATCCACAGGGGCAGAGAACTATGCTAAAAGAGAAGCATTTATTGGTCACTAAATCACGATGCCTGTTTATTTGCATGTTTAATAAAAAATGAGCTGCTTGAATAGTACCTTTGTATGATTTTGAAGGACTGTACAAGTGCTGGTGTAGTTTCACTTCAGCCAAATTCCATTTGATTTAACAGAATCAGATCAGTATAAGACTGTTGTAAGGAGAATGTGAAAGGGCGTCCGTCGGTCTACATAGACTAAAAAATTTCATAGTCAACCTCAGTCTTTATTCAGTTGGATGTACATGCTATATTCTTCATCATATGGGAGCAAGGTGACACTTTGTACTCAGGACTACTTGCATAGTTTTAATTAAGTCATTAATGTATATAAATACGTGTATTCTTGAGATCAGTTAACAAGATTTGTCTCCACCTATATGTCCTTGTATTCTCTCTTCCTTGTTCTTTGAATGTTACCTATCACTATATAGGAAAACTTCAGGAAAAGAGGTAGAGAATGTCATAGAAGACTAGGTTTCAATACAAGACCACAGAGTCCAGAGCCGCAAATGTGGCTACAATGTTCGATATTTATGAAATGTGATATATTTAAGTTTGAAGCTTAATGACCTGAAGTTCCCTCTAGAACCAATGAAGAAGGATATAGACACTCTTCCTCAGAGCAGTTGTATATCCTCAGAAGGATATAGACACTCCTCTAATGGTAGAGGGCTCTTAGCCAACTACTCTTCCAGCTCCAGTGCCTCAAGCAGGTGCCTAAAGTAAAGTTAAGGATGAGTCTGGCCTGTGTTGCCAACATCTAAGAGCTCATGTTTCTTTATGCATATAGGTTTGGTAGCAAAATCAGATTTTTAAATATTAATTCATATACACAGAGGAGAAACATTTTCCTGGGGTTAAAGAACAAGACTAGAAGCCGTAATTCCTGAAAGATAGATCTCGATTTACCATTCGTTATGGGTCTTCTTTTTTTCCCTTGTTGCAAAAATAGCTTAATTCCAGCCTTTATCAATGAGGATCTATATAAATTTTATGATGTTGCCTCTTAGACAGGATCATGTGTTTTCATTTCCAATCCCAAGCATCTAGACTCCAGAAGAGAAGTAGCTGTCCCCACACAGCTCCTGCTCCATTGCTGCCAGGATGGGAAGAAGTGCACTTTCTCCAAAAGTCCCTTTTTCTTAATGCACAGGCTCCTTTGGTCAAAAGACTTTTCAAATATCCCTAGTGATACAAAAGATGTTCCTCCAGGTTAGCATATACTACAGCCCGTAGAACTAAACCCCTCAGTGGTGTCTTCTAGTAAGTACACTTTCAACATTATTAACACTAGAAAATTGCCTATACACAGCAATTTTTCTTCCTGTGGTGTTACTTCTATTGTATAACACATGCTTGCACAATTGCTTTAATTTGAATCTATGGAAATACATGCTGCATAGCAGAGGGCAGATCAACCTCTGGTTTTTAATAAATGATCACACTCACAATTAAAATTCCTGGTGACAGGCGAATTACTGTTAAAATCTATGATTGATTTCTAGCAGAAAGATTTGGAGCAGCAGGGAGTAGAGCAGCTAGCAGAAAACCTTAATAAAAATCAAGGTAATAAACCTTTTGCAAATATCAATTTTAATTATTTTTTAAATTACCTTTTCCTCTTCCATCTCTTTCATATAGCCCAATCATGTGAAAAGTTAATCATATTTTATAATAAAAAACATTTACTGTTCCTTTTTTTTATCATCTTTAGCAGAGTTTTTCAACAATATGAGCCATTACACTAAAATGGAAATTTCTTCAGCCATCAGAGCACACAGCTGTTTTATAGTTAAACTGTTTCACATCAGTAGAGTTTTATTTACGCAAGCACTGCAGCTTCCAGAGCACAAATTTGCTACAAGGTTTTTATTTCTAAAGTCCTGTATTTAATTTTTAATAATATCTGCACAATGACTGGCCAATGCCTTTGTTCTGATAGGCTTCCTTACTCAGAATTTTTTAACTACATGCAAACAATAAAAGAAGCAAATCAGCTTCAAAGTCCTTACAGTTAAAGCAGAGAAGTTTCTAAAACATGCATAAAGAAGTTGTGGAAATGAAGTGCACAGCGAAAAGACAGCCAAAAAAGAAGGCTTCCTTCAAATTCTTACAAGACTGATGACACAGAACATTTATTTTCATCTCATACTCTTCCTCTCCCACAGACTGGAAGGGATTTTGTCAAGAGAAAGCTTTCACGGTACTTTTGTGAGTGCTAAGAGATACAAAGCACTGCATCTTCATTTTTAGAGGTGAAAGATGTAGCAAATTTTTAGAAGTGATTTGTTTAATGGAAGAGAAAGTGCCACAAGGGCCACTAAAAAGCAGCACACAGCAGGAAAGCATAAAAACCTCTGGGTGCTTACCATTTTAAGTTTCATTCCTCTCTCTTTGTTTCCAAAAGTGCTTTATACTTACACTATAATGATCTTTAAATGGGTGTTAATGAAGAATAATGAACTCTGTGATGACTGGAATTGGTCAACTCTAATTTGTGGCTCGCCATGAACAGAGTGTATATTAAACAGTATATCACAGTCAGGTATTTAATTCCAGCTCCTCTTATTTATTTGCCTAGAGTATGTCCTAATCTTCTTCAAGTTTTACCGCCATCAGTATGACCACTGTAGTTTAACTTCAGAAGAGAGACTGACCTGCTCAGTGGCAGATAAAGGAGTAACTCCAAACAATTGCTTTATGATTGCTGTGATCTTTGCAGGGGTTTAGCGAAATCATTGAGCAGTCTGATATTCTATACCGTTCCTTTTCCACAACAATTTTTCCCTAGATGGGACGTGAAGCCAATTGACCAAGGGTGTATCTTTAATACATATTAAATACATATGTGCACGAGACCACACAGATGTAGACCAGTGGTCTTGTGAAGAAAGACCACTTAATTTACCAAAATATCCAGATAGTGACTTAGCATTCCCCAACTACTGCATTTTAAATTCTTGCTCTCGGTTCAGCTGGTTTATCTTTCAGAGCCACATATCCTCTTCATAGCAGCTAAGGATCATGGGTTATAGCCCCTTTCCTGACACAGGACCAAGGCTGCAGCATACATGCAGTACTGGAGCTGTCAGCACTGATGCCCAGAGTGTGTGTGTGCTACCCACAGCATATACGGGCTGCTGAGGGACCCATAGCCAGCACGATTCAGCTGGAACACAGCATCCTCTCTCCCTTCCCATCCCAGGCAGCTCCTTGGAACTGGATGTGACTGGTTTAATGGACTAAATGAAATATCTTTGCAGACTTCAAAAACTGATGAACTTGGGCTCACAATCCTGTGCAACACACTCAAAGAGTGCAGAAAAAACTAACTTGAGATTGCATGAGGGAGAAAACTTGCTATTTACATGATGAGTTTATCAGAACTGATGTTTTTTCTAGTAAAAGCTGTTGTACATATGAGCTCAATTTGATGCTGCATTGTTTAGTGGCAGACAGAGATAATACAAAACATAATGTAATTTACCGCTTCATTTCTTCATAAAGTCTACCCAGAAACATTTACTGCTGCATGTTACAGCAGAGAAGGAGTTTAGCAAAATGAGTAAAGTAGGGAGTCTGCAAAACTATAAATAATGCTCTCTGCTTTCCTAAATAATATTTCACACTGGTGAAATAATATAAGAAAATTTTCTTTTTAATACCATATCTGACCTGAATTATTTGTCTAAAATTTCTAAACTTGAATTAGTCACCATGGACTAGATTTGTATTTACTGTTTTGTCTGTTGTCAAAATGGACAGCCCAGTCTGCTCTGCTTGTGGACTTTGACAACTGAGAAAAACTTGAGCAAGTGTAATTTTAAGCTTCTGATTTTGTTTTTAATTGCAACATTGCAAGTGCTGAATTTTGCTCAAGTTTCTCCTCAGTTGTTAATCACAAAGGATAAGATTAAACCCACAAGATTTTAAAACAAAATAATGACAATGCTCCATGGTTTTAGTCTACTTTCTGACTCTTTCACTTACAAAAGCAGGATTCTATTACTTAAACCCGAAAATGTAGAATACCATACATGTTCTTACTCACACACAAACTGTAGACCTCCTTTCAGACAATGGAGAGAGATAACACATAACCTTTCTGGCTTCTGGGTAACATGGTTGATAACCTCTTCTGTTTACTTCTCTAGCACCCTCCAGCAATCCCCTTAATCACTTGCTAGGCATCAATTTTGGTAATTAACTCTTTTTTCCCCCTTTTTCAACATCAGCTCTTGAAAACTCATTTCTCTTTCAATACCTCTGTTAGAGAGGGTAGCTATTTTAACTGTTTCATATAATATGCATTTTGGGACACCAGCTAGTGCCTCTGTAGAGTACTGCACTGTGACACATGGTAAATGCAAGTCAGACTAAGGTTATCAACCTTTGTTCTGTATCCTGCTGCATTGTGTATATCTATCTTTAGCTATTCTTATAAAAATGGATCAAATTCAGACAAAAGTGCACATTTCCCAATTCAGTAGAGATTGTAAAATACAGAAGATGAATGACAACCTCAGAGTTAAAGGTGTCACTTCCCAGGAAGACCTCAAACTTCTCTGAAGATTTTCCAAAACAGAAACTGAAAATATATTTTCGGTAAGAACTAAATTTGGGCAGTCCAAAAGATGACAAGTTTTACAAGGTTGTGAGAAAGAGATAATAAAAACAAGGAGGTAGACAGAAAACCAATTTGCAACGGTAAAGATAACCACTTGCAGCTACTACCATCATTGTTCCTTTTGACTTCAGATGATTTGAATCTACTGCCTATTGACAAGTGCTCAGTGTGAAAGTTGGTCCTGAACCAAACCCACAATTTTAATGGTTCAAAAATCTATATTGAAGTTATGCAGCTTAGTTCCAAGATAAAGTTATTAAAAACAAAGCACATTCAAAAGCCAGTGGTTGATAATTTATTCAAAATGTAGGCAGTTGAGCTGTAAATGCTTCATTCCTGATGGTTAAACTTACCATCTTTTTATGCATAGGTACTTACTGACTTACTTAAATAGGTCTACATTACTTGATTCAGAAACTTCAATGAAGTTGAAAAGCAAATCACAAAAGATGCTACATGCAGTTTACAGTTTGTGCAAAAAGAATGCAGAACAATCCCCAGGCCTAAATCACATGCTCATACATAAAATACTTCTGTAGCTTTGCAGCTACCTAACAACCAAGTCATCTTCAGTGTGTGATGCTGAGATCAAAATTCATGCAGGAATATTTCAAAATCATGGTCAATTAGCGGTGAAATCCTTTAAGTACTTCATCCACATTAATCCCAAATGAGTACCACATTATTAATGTTATTAAAACAAATTTCAAAGGAATTGCTATTGATTAAATTGTTTTTGTAGACCGTTACTATTCTTTCTACGTATTTGTGTGGGTTTTGCCTTCTTTCTATGGTGTATCTTTGAAACTTCATCCTAGATTGACCTGAAAGTCATATTACTTGGTATGCAATACGATGTAGTGAAATGAATAATCTGCAATACAAAGCATGCGATACAAAATATAAGATTACTGCTGACTGAAAAGTTGCTGTATTAAGAATGGGATCTTATCTAGGTGAAGTAGCTGAAGTTCAGTGTTTTAAGTATTTTCCAGTGACAGTGACCAAGCCTGACTTAAATGAGGTGTGATACCTAGATGTCTAAAACTAGGAGAGGTAAATCTAGGCCCCAGTGTCTAACCTGAATGTCACTTCTCTGGCAAAATTCTTCTTGACTTCTGCGGTAAGCTTCTTGCTTCCCTTCCTGGTCCTCTGCATATCCAGCTCAAAGATTTAAAAATGTTAAACTGTTTGTGTGTACATATGTTCTGGAATAGGAAAGTAGAGGCAAATGTCTTGAC
This sequence comes from Numenius arquata, assembly GCF_964106895.1. NCBI lineage: Eukaryota > Metazoa > Chordata > Aves > Charadriiformes > Scolopacidae > Numenius > Numenius arquata. The sequence goes on from NC_133576.1 coordinate 85,666,335, forward strand.
TCAGCTTGCCCATTTTTTTTCCCCCAGCTTCAAATCTGGAGCATTTAGAGCTGGATGCTTTGTCTGAAATAAAACATTTGGAACTTCATTGTCTTTGTTCTATTCTTAACGTGGTATGTAACTAACAAATATGAACTGGAGATAATGTCTCTTTTCTAAATTTATCATTAAGTCCTTTGTATTTTGAGCAAAGATCTCAGAATTCTTCGGTTGACAATTTTCTTAGTTTACTCATCTTACACTAAGGTTAGTTTAGCTTCAATAAAATTTAAAAGCACCAATAAATGGTATCGTTTTATTTGATGTACCTTTTTCTGTCTAGATGAACTTAATATATAATTTTTACTCTCCCTTTTGTATTTTATATGAGACATCTCTTGGAAATACATTTTGTTAACCTATGGTGAAAATGGCTATGCTATGAAAATTAGGAAAAAAAAATGCAAAAATATTACCTGTGTAGAAATGGAAAAATTGAGGCAATGTTAATAAGAATGTAAACAATAAAGACTCTACAATAACCACACCTATAAAAATATCATTTTAACAATATCAATACTGATTCCTTTCCAATGGGTTTGTAACCCATACAGTCTTTTACTAATAGTGGAAATTCACGCCCTAAAATTTGGGTTTGCTTCCACTAGAGAGAGTTTCTAGAGCATCCGTGAGGATTTGATAAAAATACTGGGCCAGTAACTTTTCTGAGAAAAATATCATAGAAAACTCTTGGCTGAAAACATTATAAAAGCTTAGTCTAAACTCATGACCATGGACCATAAACTGGGCACAATTATTCCAGAGGACCATGTGAAAAATTATTACTATCTAGAAACCAAGAAGTTACAGAGATAGAATGAAAACATACTGGAATCAAAGTTTTGGAAAGAGACAAAATATGTTTTCCTAAAATTCAAAAGTTTAAGTTCTACTTTTCTTTCTAGCAACAAGAGATCAAAGTTAAGGAAAAGATCTATATGAAATTTGCAGGTACTTACCTTCATAATGAACTATGTACTGTGAAAGTATCTCATTTACTTTATTTGAAATTTTTCTTAAAAAAATGAGACCAAGAATTATTATTACATTCATGGAAATAACATCTATGACTGTAAAGTACAAACCGTGGTTATCTAAGGTTCAATTCTAAACATGTTTCTCCTTGCATTTGTTTCAAGAATTTTCTTCACCTAAAATAATAATTTGCTTTTGTCATCACAGAACTGTTTTGTTTGGTTTTTTTTTTTAACTTATCAACTTTTGAGTTCTTACCATGTTTGCTGATTCAGCTCATTCTCCCCTCTCACTCATTTTTATGGAAATTTAATTGCACTACTCTTTATTCCATTGTCTATGTCACTACTAAACATGTACAATAGTACATGATCGAAGACAGATTCCTACAGAACACACATCAGCTTGAGAGGGAACAATACACTCTGCATAGTTTCCCTACTTATTATGCACTTACCAAATAGTAGTGTAGTTTCTTTTTTGTGGGTTTTTTTAATGTTTTCTTATGAAAATGTCATGTGAGATAAAGATTTATTTGTCAAGACAGATGACATCTCCTGGTTCATCCTCTTCTCAAGAACTGTTATTCTGTCACAAAAGGGTATTAGACTGGTATTACACAATTTCTCCTTGATAAATTCATTTTGGCTATTAGTCATCTCCCTGCTACTCTGCATGTGCTCACAGTTCATTTGATTTGATTATTTGTTCCACCATTTTTTTAAATGAAATTTATATTGTGCTTATGGGTCTATAATTGCCCAGCTCTTCCTTCCTCTCTTTTATAAAGGCAGGCACGAAGTCAGCTCTTTTTGAGTTATCTGTAACTTTCTCAATTCTCCACAACAGAGAACTGCTTCTTCTCAGGTTCTTCAAGCGAATTCAAGAATGCTTCATCTAGTTACTTAAGTACTATACAAAAAACTTCATTAAACCCAGCTCATTTGAAAATATCCAATTTCTATATATGTTCTTCCAGAAGCTCTTTTATCACTCCAGTTTGACATCTTAGCCCTTTCTTAGGCTTAGTAATTGCATTAACTGAGCCCAGTAGCTCCAGTTATGGAAAACTGCAAAAGACATTAAACATTTTTGCAGGTTTAATACCATTTTTCAATTTCTTTCTTTCCTTCCATGTTTGATAGCATATCAACCTTTTTTTTTCTTGCTCATATTTTTAATGTGTTTATAAAATGACTTTTAGTTTCCTTTTATGTCTTTTTTTACACCATGCATAATTCTGTGTCTTGGCCTTCCCCATTTTGTCAGCTTTCATGTTAGTGCTACTTCATTTACACTAATTTGGTAATTTCACCTACTTTCCACTTTCTGAGGAACTTTTTTTTCCTGGGCCTTACCCCACTAAAGTCAAGGCTTACTTAAGGGAGCTGCTTCCTAGGCTTCACAAGTGTTGAGATGGTTTGTGCTTCTCTCTTAAATTTGATGTCTAGGGGGAACTGACAGTGCTTGTAAATGTTTTTCCCTTAGATTTATCCGCAATGAGATCTGACTCATCAGCCCTACTAGTTTGTTCTCCTATAATTTACTGGGTTTATTATGATCTGCACTTTCTGTTCCTTGATGTAATAAATCATTTTATATCCTCACTAAGCAGGTTAAAGAAAGTGAGAGTAAATCGCCTTTGTATTTTCAACCACGCTTTTTCTAGGGGTTTCCTACTAGCTGCCTTTAAAGAACCACAGAGCAACTGAGGTTGGGAGGGACCTCTGGAGGCAATTAGTCCAAACTTCTGCTCAGGACAAGGCTAATTGCAAAGCTGGATCAGAATGCTCAGGGCTTTAAGCCAGTGGACTTCTGAAAATCTCAAAGGATGAGGTTGAAGTTGATTCCACCACCTCTCTGGGCAGTTTTTCCTTATGGTAAAAGACTTTTGCTCTAAATTATTGTTATTCCTTATATTCAATTCAAAAAGTTTGTATTGCAGTTTGTGACTGTTGCTTGTTCCCTTATGCACTTCTGAAAGAGTCTAACTCAATTTTCTCTATAACGTCCTACGGGTAGTGGCAAAGTGCAGTTAGATTGCCCCCAACATTTTTTTTTTTGTCCAGACTGAACAAATCATTTCTCTCTGCTTCTCCTTGTACATCATTCTCCAGCCTACCGACAGTCACAATGGCCCTCCACTGGACACTGTCCAGTTTGCCAGTATTTCTTACCGCAGGGCCCAAAATCGAACACAGTTTCCCAGATGTATTCCCAGATGTATTTTGACCCATGTAAAGCAGAGGGGTCAATCAGTGGATCAGTCCCCTCGCCAGCAGGCTATGCACTTCCTACTGCTGCCAATGAGGATGTTAAAACAGTATCAGCACCAGTCTCAGCCCTGAGAGACACCGCTCAGCACACAGGAAGAGCTGGTACTTCTAATTTCAGCCCTTGCAGCCTGATGGTTCAGGTGATTTTCCTCCCAGTCTGAAGTCTACCTCTCTAGTCCCTGATGCCCAGATTTGGCTAATGCATAGACAGCCTTCCTAAAGTTAAGGTAAAGGACAGCCACTGCTCTCTTCTCGTACATAAAAATGACCATTTCATCATACCGATCATCTTGTCTTCATGTACCTGTAAATGTTTTCCACAACAGCTTGCTCCATATTTTCTCCAGGGGCTGAGGTGAAACTGACTGGTGTATAGCTCCCTAGATAGTCTTTCCTATTTTTTTTTTTAACGGATGTAACATTTGCCTTTCTGTCGTCATGGGCATGTCCTCCAATTGCTCTAACCTTTCAAAAATACAGCAACCTCACAATAACATTAGCCAGATGCCCACCATAGATTTGTGCCTGTCCAGCTCACCAAGTCCTTACCTTGATCCCGATTTACAGTTCTCCAAAAATTTTGCTTCCCCACCTGATAGACCTGAGATGAGCCTTGCCAGCACAGATCCAACACAAGAAGGCACTGAATACCCCAGTCTATTCCGTGCCCCACATCACTATGCTGCCTAACTCATTCTGCTGCAAGCACTTCCACATCTTGCTGTGTTGCTTCCTAGCAGATGGCTGGAGTTTGCCATTAGCTGAAAATTTATGCTTTGGATAATTCAAATAGTTGTTCATGAAACATCCTCATCCCCATGGACAGGGAGGTCACATTAATCAACTTCTAATTTTCAATGCGCTGGTAGCTATTAAAGTTGTAAACCTAATGAAATTTTTGCTACTATTATTTGCAACTCATTGTACAAAACTTTGTTTCAGACTAATCAAATTTGTTTCTATTATGAGAAGATCACTCTTTCTTTATTCTTCTTGTCTTCCCTCTCTGTTTCAGACACTTCTACAAAGTTTCTTGTTGTCTGTTTTAATTTTTTGCTTAACTTGTTCTCTATAACCTCATTTGCTTTAGAGGTAAACTAGCGTATATTCTTGTGCATAATTACTCAACATTGTACATTTCTGAGTCAATCTTAAAAGTGAAACTGGGATACTGCAAAGCATCTACTAATAACACTGCACTCTAAAAAGCTTTTGAAATTTCCTCTAGGCAACTGCATTACCTGCCAGAGGCTAGTATGTTAAAGATTCATCACAAAAATGTTCCTGTTATGGCAAAGAGAAACTCAATTTTCTAACTTTCATCTGAAACCTAAACCAACACTAAAACACCAGAAAGAAGACTTTACGATTGAAATATCTTTGTTAAAACATAATCTCTATAGCATGCTCTCACATGAAGGATGTGTAGCTGAGGCACATGTACCTAAAATGCATAATTACCTTTGCTACAAAAATATGTTTTATTTTCTTTGGAAAACTGAATATTCACTATGGCACTAGAACCAGCATAGAGGATCTATAAGGCCATGATATAGTGGGGCTTTTTCAGAAGCATCATGTGAACTTATTTTTTTCCTTATACATATACAAAGTTAGATATTTTGCAAGGATTTTGCCAACCACATGAAATAAATGAATAGAGGACACAAGTCAAAGTAAATAACAAAGTAAATAACAGGGGTGTGAGGGTGGACCCAACAAGGTGGGCAGCCTGTGAGGCTGCTTAACTCTCCGTGAGGACAACATGCATCCCAGCGGCTCTCTACCCCGCCTCTGACAGCAACTGTCTGACTGTGCAGTCCAGTGTCTCCACAGACAAAATGACTGTTGGATACCCTTGGGTATAGCAGCTTTAATCCATTTTCATCAGTCATAAATCACACTTTTCCACTGCAGCTCAGAGAGTTCAAGTCAGGACTGGAGCCTGCCAAGGCAGCTAGAAGTTGTCCTTTGAACTACATCTGGTCTCCCCCCGTTCCCCTCTCTTTTTCATGAAGGCTTCCCTGGCACATTTACAACAATCTAGATGTGTTGGTTTGTGTCTGTTGTACAGGGGCTTTAAAGTATCTGTAAACATTTATTTTTCAGCAGAAATTATAAAGATACTGCAAACAAAATTCAGCCATCGCTTAAAATGCACCAAGGAACAAATGTGTTTTTTCCGTCAGACATTCTTCTGATTCCTTTTTCTTAGTTTACATGGAGGTTGAACTCTTGAATGCAAAAGAAAATTATTTGGGAAGGTAAAAAATTCTTTATGTGGATGGTAAATCCTAGTGTTTGACAAAGATTCTCAGGTTCAATAACAGGAGTTCATTTAAATGTTTAAAAGAATCCATATCCAACTTCTAAGTTTCAGCAGTATCTAGCAAATCTATAGCTAGTTCATTTAATCCCGAACATAATTCAGAAACACTGCCAAGTGCAAAGGAAGTAATTTAACCAGAAGTTAACCAATGATTTCCACTGAAAAAAAAAATGAAGGAGAAAAAAAAATGAAGATGTAGGAAGCGAAGTACATTTTTTCTTTTTTGAACTTTGTTTTTTCCAGCTTTATTCTGCTGCATAAGGCCAATGCAATAATAAAGACTAATTTCCTGTGGCAATCATCTTCAAAGGCAACTGAAATGAATGCATATATTCTGGTGCCATACTGATAAAAAAGGTTCAAAAAATCCCCATTATTTCAAATAATGTTTAAAAATGATACACAAGAAGGGGTTTCAACTTATTTCTAGCTATCCATTTTGGATTAACATAAAATATGCTACTTCCAAGTGTTACTATCCTTGTGCAATGTATTTATATCAATATGATTACTATCTTCAGTGAAAGGTTTAATATCAACATACATGTCATTACTGGAAATGTTTCAATTTATATTAAAAAATGAAACTGTAAGATCAGCAACAACTGCCTCAACTAAATCAAATGATTCCTCCCGCAAGCCAAATATAAATGTTCTCATTTATTGAAGTTACACATCTCTTTCATAGCAAAAACTGAGCCACTCAGCTTCATTTCTAAAATTATCCTTATCAACTTTGCTGACTGTCTTTACCCAGGGCTTATATGTAGTTTGAAAGGATCTCTTCTGAAAGCACTTGATCCTTTGCAAAGGTAAAGAAAAATTAAAATTGGAAAAATAGAAATTTATGTAACATCAGTGGTTCCAATCTTTTACTTATTATGTATGACACCTCCGTACATATTGACATTGCAGTCTAACAATATTCCAGTTAGGTTACTGTCACGTTTTTGACATGATGATTTCCCTCTATGGTTGAGGAGATAAAAATAAAACGGGTATTTCTAATTGCTAGACCCAATTGTTTATATTTTGAATTAATGTGACTCTAACAAATTAATGGAATAATGTCTTTGGAAAATCTCTACTGATGGATCTTAATAAAAAGCATAAGAAGAGAAACCTGGAACAGAGGATTCTTTCTCTTGTCCACCTCTGAGGGAAATAAGAAAACATGCCAAATCTCCCTAAGGGTACACCTAATCTCTCTAAGAAATACTACAGCTAGGTCTGAAGAAATCCAGTAAGAGGAGCCTGTAGGAAAATTTCACAGATTTATGTATATTCTGACAATGTGAGAAATCAAAAGTCTGGTCATACCAGATTTGAAATAAGGTCAGAGGCAAAAGGAAGAATAAGGTGATAGTCTACCATAGCATCTGAAAAGCCATGGGGAATAAGAGAGAGGGGTATCCATGCACGTGTAAGTCTCCTGACACAAGGCTGTGACATTTGACATAGACCTTTTGTGAGCACCCTTACCATTGGACCATGAGACCTAGCAGCTGGAGGTTAGGCAGAAAACACAGGATGTCTCAAACAGATGGAACATCTACAGGGGACATGCGAGTTGAGCCCCAGATGGTCCAAAACGTTGAAAAACAACACACAAAATGCTGCTGATTCTTTAATGCTGTTTTTTTAATGACTTGTGGGACAATGGGCAACTGTAACTCTACTGAAGTTTGTCCTGGACTCAGCTTCATCCAGCATTTGCAGTGTGGTACAGACGAGACTTTGCTAACACCGCTCACAGGGCACAGCATCACTCTGGGAAAGTTTCTACATAATTGTGCAGCCAAGCAGAATGCCACATGAACCTGGTGAGCAAAGAAATCTACTGACAGAGTCATAATTGTGGTACTTATAAAAGGGGGTCAAATATAATACCAAAATGACAACAGCCTGGAAACTCAGCAGTACAATAGAAGGTGTTTGGGCGTTTATAACGGATCCCTAAATATTTGTGACTCATCACAAATTGTACATGATACTGCTGCAGGAAAAAAGCAGTATCACTTTGGATTTGTTAACAAACATATATTTATATGAGACACTGGAAGTATTTACTTTCTAGTACTTGGCACTAGTGAACATTTTCCAGTGAACTGTCAGCATTTTGGGGTAAGTTAGTCTAGACAAATTGGAGACCCCAACTGAAAACAAGAAGATACTAACAGACCAAAGAATGTAATTTTAGTGAAGGAAAGCTGAAAGGAGCCCACAAGGTGCAGCCATGAGAAAGTGGCAGCAGGAAGGGGCAAGGGGAGAGGGGTTTGATTAGAGTAGGCAGAAGTTGCAGTAGAAAACATGGTGATCAATTGTTCCTTGTGGACATGGTGGATAAGAAGAGATTATCTTAATTTGCAGCAAAGAAGATTTATGTCTGATGTCAGGAAAAGCTTTCACACTTTAAGAACAGAATATACACCAGCATCTGTCACATATGGATGTACTTGATCCTGCTTTCAGTATAGGTGATGAATTAGATGATCTCTTCAATTCAATTCGAGCTTTACATTTCCATGTTTTAATGATATCAGCTTTCTGAGAAACTTATCAGTTGTGGTATGAATATTTGATTATAAAAAATAGTTTCTACTGCAAATTAGCCACAACACCAAATTCTAGGATACCAGTTAGTAGGTACTAGTAACACAACATTTCTGAATTAAGAATGCAAAGCTTACTGGTCCTTATCCTATTCGTAATCCTGTGCACCATTCCGTTTTATGTCTGGCTGAATGTATCAAAGCAGGAGTTCTGTTGACAAATATTGTCAGTACTGTCATCACAAATGCTCAACTCATAATTAAAAAAAATAACACCATTACAAAGTTTATTATGCAAGGCTAATAAAGGATAGTTACCCCATTGTTGGAGCTGCACATAATTTCTGATGTGCTTTATGTTATCTGGTCATTACTGTGATGGTTTTTTTTTCAATGTAGAATTTCTGCAGAAGTAGGTTAAACATTAGACCAGTACCAAATAAAACCCATACGTCTTCCTATTCCAAATGCATTCCTCTAAGAAAATGGGGGATTTACAGCAATGCAGTTCCTTGAATTTAGTGAGAGCAGCAGTGGAGGTTGGTGACTTGAGGACTCATGATGGAGGAAAGTTTTTTAGGAGTTACTGGCATAATTTAGGGGTACCCTGTTTTTGACAAACCATACTGGGGTATCATAGAATGGTTAGAGTTGGAAGGGACCTTAAAGATCATTTAGTTCCAACCCCCCTGCCATGAGCAGGGACACCTCCCACTAGACCAGGTTACTCAAAGCCCCATCCGGCCTGGTCTTGAACACTTCCAGGGATGGGGCATCTGCAATTTCTCCAGTGCTCCAGTGTCTCACCACTGCCAGAGTAAAGAATTTCTTCCTAATCTCTAATCTAAATCAACTCTCTTTCAGTTTAAAACCATTACCCTGTTACCCTGTTGCAACAGACCCTACTAAAAAGAATAAGAATTAAGGGGAAGACCAATAAGGCAGACATCGTGGTGGGGATTTGTTATAGACCCCCAAACCAGGATATAAAGGCAGATGAAATATTCTATAAGCAGCTGGCAGAGGCCTCACGATCACTCCCCCTTGTACTCATGGGGGACTTCAACTTCCCAGATATCTGCTGGAAATATAACACAGCAGAGAGGTAACAGTCCTGGAGATTCTTAGAGTGCATGGAAGACAACTTCCTAATGCGGCTGGTGAGAGAACCAACTAGGGAAAGTGCCCTACTGGACCTGCTGATAGTTAACTCAGAAGGTCTTGTGGGGGATATAAACGTTGGAGATCGTCTTGGACAGAGTGACCATGAAATGATACAATTTTCAATTCTTGCTGAAGCAAGGAGGGGGGCCAGCAAAACTGCCACCTTGGACTTCCGAAGGGCAGACTTTGGCCTCTTCAGGAGCATGGTTGAAAGTGTCCCTTGGGAGACAGTCCTGAAGGGCAAAGGTGCCCAGGAAGGCTGGTCGTACTTCAAGGAGGCACTCTTAAAAGCCCAGGAAAGAGCCATACCCAAATCCCAAAAAACAAGCAGGAAGGGAAGAAGACCAGACTGACTAAATAGAGAGCTTTGGCTGGAGATCATGAACAAAAAGAAGGTTTATGATCTTTGGAAAAGGGGCCTGGCAGGCAAGGAGAAATACCAGGAAGCGGTGAAGATATGCAGGGGGAAAATTAGAAGGGCCAAGGCTCAAGCCGAGCTCATCTTGGCCACTACAGTTAAGAGTAACAAAAAGGGATTTTTTCGGTATGTAAACAGTAAAAGGAAGATTAGGGATAATGTGGGCCCACTGATGAATGAGATGGGCACCCTAGTGGTGGAAGACACGGAGAAAGCAGAGTTGCTGAATGCCTTCTTTTTTTCAGTCTTCACTGCCAGGGCTGTCCCTCATGAATCTCTGGCCTTGGAGGCATGAGGGAGGGTATGGAGAGAGGAAGTTTTTCCTCCAGTAGAGGACCAGGTTCGGGACCACTTGGCCAAACTGGACATTCATAAGTCCATGGGCCCTGATGGGATGCACCCACAAGTGCTGAGAGAGCTGGCAGATGTTATCGCTGGGCCACTCTCTATCATCTTTGAAAGGTCATGGAGAACAGGAGAGGTGCCTGAAGACTGGAGGAAGGCCAACATCACTCCAGTCTTCAAAAAGGGCAAGAAGGAGGACCCTGGGAACTACAGACCAGTTAATCTCACCTCCATCCCTGGGAAGGTAATGGAGAGACTCATTCTAGATGTCATCTCCAAACAAGTTGAAGAGTGGGGGGTTATTCGAAGTGGGCAACATGGGTTTACCAAGGCTAAATCATGTTTGATCAATCTGATAGCTTTCTACGACGCTATAACTGGTTGGTTGGATGAGGGGAGGGCAGCAGATGTCATCTACCTTGACTTCAGCAAGGCTTTTGACACAGTCTCCCATAGCATCCTCATTGGGAAACTAAGGAAGTGTGGGCTGGATGAGGGGACAGTGAGGTGGATTGAGAACTGGCTGTGTGACAGGACCCAAAGAGTAATGATTAATGGAGCAGGTTCAAGCTGGAGGCCTGTAACCAGTGGTGTCCCCCAGGGGTCAGTACTTGGTCCAGTCCCGTTCAACATATTCATCAGCGACCTGGACGAGGGGACCGAGTGTATCCTCAGCAAGTTTGCTGATGATACCAAACTGGGAGAGGTGGCTGACACCCCGGAGGGCCGTGCTGCCATCCAGCGAGACCTGAACAGGCTGGAGAGCTGGGCAAGGAAGAACCTCATGAGGTTCAACAGGGAAAAGTGTAGGGTCCTGCACCTGGGGAAGAAGAATGTTAGGCACCAATACAGGTTAGGTGTGGACCTGCTGGAGTCAAGTTCTGAAGAGAAAGACCTGGGGGTCCTGGCAGACAGAAAAATGACAATGAGCAAGCAGTGTGCTCTTGTGGCCAGGAAGGCCAATGGACTGCATAGGGAAGAGTGTGGCTAGTAGGTCGAGGGAAGTCATTCTCCCCCTCTGCTCTGCACTGGTGAGGCCACAACTGGAATACTGCATCCAGTTCTGGGCTCCCCAATTCAAGAGGGATAGGGGACTACTGGAAAGAGTCCAGCAAAGGGCAACGAGGATGATTCAAGGATTGGAACATCTCCCTTATGAAGAAAGGCTGAGAGAGCTGGGACTCTTTAGCCTGGAGAAGAGAAGGCTGAGGGGAGACCTTATCAATGCTTATAAGTATCTAAAGGGTGGGTTGAAGGAAGAGGGAGCCAGACTCTTTTCAGTGGTTGCCAGTGAGAGGACGAGGGGCAATGGGCACAAGCTGGAACATAGGAGGTTCCACTCAAATATGAGAAGAAACTTCTTTACGGTGAGGGTGACAGAGCACTGGAACAGGCTGCCCAGTGAGGTTGTGGAGTCCCCTTCTTTGGAGATTTTCAAGACCTGCCTGGATGCAGTCCTGAGTAACATGCTCTGACATGCTCTGGGCAATCCTGTTTCGGCAGGGGAGTTGGACTAGATGATCTTTATGGTCCCTTCCAACTCTAAAAATTCAGTGAAATTCAGTGAAAAAGTCTGTCTCCATCTTTCGTATAAGCCCCCTCTAAGTACTCAAAGGCCCCTGTAAGGTCTCCCTGGAGCCTTTTCTTCTCCAGGCTGAACAACCCCAGCTCTCTCAGCCTGTCTTCATAGGAGAGGTGCCCCATGCCTCTGATCAGAAAAAGGCATAAACCCTTTTGAAAGCTAAGACTTACACAGTATAGACTAACTCCATATTAAGGTAAGTGAGTGGGTTTTCGTAAGTGTCACTGAACTAGAGACTTGTATACTACCAGAGGCTGGATGCTGACACACCAACAGGTTCTGCCCTTGGAAGTCCATTTTCTAGTCCCTTTGTAGATCAGTATCAACTAAATGGGCTCTCTTGTCCTTTCTCCTCAGGGTCGAGTATGTTTTAACTCTTCTCATGTGTGATCTCAGAAGTGAAATCATAATTAAATAAAAAACCCTACACTAAGTGCTCTCTGTCTCTCTCACCACACACACACACACATGCACACGCACATACACGCTACTTTGAAGGGAATAAATACTGTTTCTGTGCTGTCTGGACCATCCTCTTCCTCCCTCTTCCCAGGTGTTGCTGCTGGCCACTGTGCCAGCACTTGCTGGGCACCAGTGCCAGTACTAACGCTGCCCCAGCTCTCCTGAGGAGCAGACCGTCATTGGTACAGGTGAGATGCTTCTGCTGGTGGATAAGCCCACCTCTTCTGCAATAAGCTAAGTTTAATTCTGAAATTCATTCCCATATGGAAAGAAGAGTACATAATAGCCATTTTACTGCCCACCGCCAGCAGCTACTTGCACAAATATAGCTGCAAAGCTTATATATGCACCAGTAAAATCTGTTAAAAGATGTATGGTTTATTGCTATTTCACAAAACATTTGGAGAATTAGAGTAATAAGTATAAACGAAATGATATATTTTAATCTTATCAGGCAAAATTAATGTCTGCCTTCTAACACATTTGTCATCTTCTTTCATGAGGAAAGCCTATTCATTTCAGTAAAATGGCCCAAGAATTAAGGCAGCATTCATCCGAAGCAGCTGAAGTATTCAGTTAATAAAACCAACAAGCTTTTATCAATGAGATCAGATGCCCCCTTCCTTCCTTAAATCAATTTATTGCCAGGCCATATATGAACAAGATCCACACTAGAAACCTTTAAACAAACCAAGTGAGAAAATGCATAGCTACATGCAAACTATTATTAGGAAGCATATCTGACTGAAAACCACACTAACTTTATAAAAAAATGTTCAGTCTTATACTGGTGTTGGGGGAGGAGGTCAGAATGATCCCTAAGCAGGTATATTTTTCATTCACTAGCCCAGACTGCATAAAGAAAATATTATTTATTCTCTTCAGTAATGACATAAGAAAAAAAATTAAAAGTAAACATACATTTAATATTCTATAAATTTTCCCTCCACCAGAGAGTACCAGCCTTTTAATTTCAGTTCCCATACAGTTTTGTGGCTGAATATTTTCCTTTGTACTAAGGATTTAGAGAACTTTCTGTTTAGCAGGCATAAGTGTTCCACAACAATTTCTAGGTAAACAATACTGACCTGAGATTTTTCATAATCTAAAATAATTGTTCAATTTGCAACTTAATCAATGCAGTAAATGCACCTTCCTTATCCAGTTTATTCACCACAAAAAAAAAAAAAAAAAAGTAAATATGTTTTTAATCTTTTGGTTATTATTCTGTAATCCATTTTACAGAAATATTTGGATTGTATAATGATACACTATACTTTCAAATGTGAGTTAATATATTCTTATGCAATATATAAAAGCACACAAAAATAAATAAAATATGTAAGAAAGAGGATGTGAATAATCTCTGAAAGTTAACTTTCATATGATACTGTTTTGTATTTTACACATTCTATGGAAATATTCCCCAAAACAATGTACAGAGCATAATATAGTTGTTATGGACAAGAGAATGTCACATTAATCATATGAAACCACACTATTAGAGACCATTATTTATCTTACACACTTTCTTTTGCTGTATCATAATCCTGCACTTTTATTGTAAACATAAGCTTAACAATTTCAAAGTTCTTATGTCGTAAAGGAATAGTTAGCTACAATTTGGTTTTATAGCTACTTTAAAATATATGTATTGTAAGGGATTTCAAATCTGTTTTTCTCCGGTCTTTCACTTGAGCATAAAAGTTATCTGGGATGCATTATAACTGTTATAACTGTTCCTGGGTTAAATGGATCCTAGATACAGGGCTGTCAAAGATCTGCAGTGTCATGTCACCTGGACAAAGCACTTAATCTTTCTATACTTCTGCTCATTGTATTTAAAATCAGACAATATTTCTATCCACTAGTGCTGTTGAAAGGAAGTTAAAATGTGTAGTTACATTTTGCAACTAATTACTTGTTACAATGTATGTAACTGCCAGTTTACGGTACATAATTGCTAATAAAAATAATTGTGGTTTAGAAGATGACACATCCACCAGCAATAAAGGCAACATGCAAATTAAAAAAAAAAATATTATAGAGATAAAGAGATAGATAGATGCCTGGGGATACCACAAATAAGGGGATCTCTAAAAGCTGTAGACATACATGAGCTAAAGGTATCACTATCAAGGAAAATGCAACGGCCAGTTCAAGCCAACTGCCACAGTAGTTACACAAGGTCCAAAGCCAGAAGTAGCATGGTTTTATTACGGCAGTACTGCAACTGCAACAATCTGCCTGGTGAGCCTGACAATACAGAACTAACTCTTATTGGCTGGGCCACAAAACTGACCCAATAAAGGCTTTAGATTCAAGGTAGTGTGGCCATGTGCTGCTACACAGTCTTGTATGATGCTACCAACTCATGTTGGTTCAGCTTGGGTATCACAGGCTTCAGAGGGCCCTGCTTCCATATTCTGGTGTGGAAAATCACTATTCTGTGATTCTGTGGCTGTGACTGTGGAAAGATCCTTGAGGCTGCCCTAGAAAGCAGTCTCAGTCTTTTCCACAAGTGGTAGGAAAATATCAGTCAGTAGCGGTGTTTTTAATAAGGATCAGTACTGCAGGTCTACAGAAACCAAGTGGAGCAATCTGGGATTCTACTAAAAATGTTGGACCAGATGGTCTTTTGAAATCCCTTCCAACCTGGGCTGTTGTATGATTCTGTGAATCTAAAAAGACAAAATCAAACATGAACCATCAATGTCAGGTTTGAATGAGACACCTATACTCCTTCCCAACCCAGAAGCGAGTCAGCTGTCAGAAAGCCAAGGAAAGTCCAGAGGAAGTAGAGAAGGAAGACTCCACATTCATCTATCATCCCCTTTTTCTAAAAACAGATGCATGTCACAGTCTGACAAGAAAATCAATGCCTCTGTCAGCACTACAACCGTTTTGCTTGGCTTGAAAATATCTTCTGAAAGATGAATATCTCAGTACGATTCAGACAGCAAAGCAGGCCCTGACGCAGAACTAACACTACTGCTTTCTCTTCATCACACAGAAAGGATTCTTGCAGATGAAAAAATTATAATTGAAATATGTGGCTAGTTCAGAAGAGTCAAGGGGCAGCAAGCCAAATCCAAGGTACTGAGGTACAGGAGAATCCTTCTGATAATGTCCATGGCCTTTGGTTCATACCCTGTTTATCCTGGAGAGTCAGAAGGCCTAGGAAAAACTATGCATTTTTTCCCTACAAATAGGGGTTCTGCTTATTTTTGATAGAATAAAAATATTATATAAATAGCATATGATTATTGATATATATGAGGATTCACCATAACTTCATGCTTACACAGAAGATGTTTTTAAAATTGCTGTTTCTGGAAATTGTTGACTCAGAACACAAAATTAAATTAAACATTTTATGGAAGAAACTGTGAATTGTTGGACATATCTATTAAACTAAACTTACTTTAAAAAGGTGGCTTCTTTGATATCTATTATCTACACATGAATGGCCTTACCAATCCGAGTAATAGCCTTCCTAAAACATGTTTTTAAGTTCATAGTCCCTGTTTGAAGAGTATTATTACTAACTTCTGTAAGTATCAGATAGTATCATGGAATTTAATTTATTATACTCAATTCAAACATTCTAATTTAAAATTATTCCATATACAAAAATCTTTTCTCTCAAAAAAGTATTCAATAAGAAGTGATTTTAAACAAAATCACAATCTGCTGACATATCTTTTCAAATTCAAAGCTAAATATGCCATTCTCTTGGCATATACTTGACATATGGCCTTAAGTTTTCAGAAGATGCAAGTCAAAAACTTTGCTGGTTTGTTTACACTCATACTGCATTTAACTCAATATATGTAAGTTTGAAAATTATGAGCTTGAAATGTTTTACATATCCTGAAAAACAGCTTGTATCTTGATTTAGTTCCCTAAATATACTCAATCACTTAGTAACTGGTGCTTCTGTGTCACTAAAACATTTTCATTTCATTTAATAATGTCTTCCTCTGCATTCCAACAATATTTAAAATATTTTACCAAGTAGGCTTACATTGGAATTAAAATATTACAACTTCATGTTATTTTGTCATTAAATGCAGAATCTGCTCAACTCAATCAATCCTCCCATAAACAAGCTCACAACTGATTTTCAGAAGCACTCATCTTTAAATAGATTTTTTAGTTAGAAGAAAAATATCTCCTTAAATAATATGAAAAAATGTAGGTTATGTATATTTTCCTCTATTTATGCAAAATATCAGTTAGCATTAATGAAGTGTTGTGTTTCCATCAGTGCAAAATGATAGATGTTCTGAATAGGAATTTATCTGTCTCAATGTTTATACCATAGACATCTACCTCTAAGGAATTCATCCCAGGCACCTTTTCTAGTCATTGGAGAGAAGTAGGCATCTCATCCTAATGCTGACCAGATTAATAGTGTTTGAGAAGTGTTCATTTCTTTTCATTAAAAGGCATTAACAGTTACTGCCCTGTTTATCTAAGATGCAGACATCTAAATTTAAGTGAGAAGGGCTCTTTTTGTGCCCCTGTTACTTTGTCACCATCACACCTTAGCCAACGCAAGGTGAGCTTCTGGCAAAAGCAGTGTACTTTGGAAGAGCATTTTATATTGGGAATATTTTGGAAAGACAGAATTAAAAATTTAACCCACTTACCAAACTATAAAAAGAAAAATCAGGGCTTTGGTTTACTGTTAGTGCCCAGTGGACTTTTATCCCCACTAAAATTTTTACAATATTGGAGGATTTTAGACCTTCTGTTGCAAATTTTACAGTGTAGCACATAAAGAGGGTAACAAGAATGATGGGTCTTAGAAATACAGTATTTTTGAAAATATACTTCTAAATTAAAGCTGTAATAACCATCTGAGATTCTCAAGAACATAACAAGGAATATCCCTAATGCAAATCCTCTTGAGCCCTGCCTCACAGTGTCGGTGTGAGTCATAAGTCATGTTCGCACTGAGACAAGAGTATGATCTTGCTCTATCAGTATTAATGACCTCTTTTGAAACAGCTTTAAACTTTTGAATGTAAAATCTTGAACTTTAATCTTTTAAAATAAAAAAAAAAAAAGAAACAAATGTTTAGCTACTTTCCAAAATGTGATCATCAAAATTAATGTAACATTTCAGTTATTCCGTAAATGTCTTAATACATCCAAAAGTAGTATTTGCTGCCTTAGTTACAGCATCACGCTTGATGTACATTTAGTTAGTCATTTATACTTAATTTTAAGTCCTTCTCAACTTTACTGAATTCCATTGAAGTTCTGCTGTGTAAGTATAATCTACATTATCTGTTTTGAGATGCAACCTTGGATTTAAGCCTCTGAAATTGACATTGGTCTAGATATTCCACATTACCCAGGAATCTAAGTTTTCTTTATAGCTGACTTATTTCTTCATTGCTTTATGTCTCCAACAACTTTGGATTATCTACAAGAGTTTTCTGTACTGATTTTTTGACTAGCAAACACTTTCTGTTATCCAGGAACTAAGACAAACCCACATTTTTTTTTAATCAGCTGTATAAAATTTGAAATTTCAGATACTTGAATATGTATGCAACACGGTATTAGAATAGTTTTCATGTTTAATCATCTTTACTGCATTAAGTTATCTTGCTGAGAACAACACTATGTTTATGTACATGTGGGAAAAGGGATAAAAAACTTCAATTTGAATCTAGGTAAAATAATCCACGTGCGTACAGCTATTGCATTTTTTGCTGGTTGTGCCTTAAAATGTGTATTTTCTATTACATATTTCATTAGAATATTTCAGCATCAGTATGTTAATCATTTATACCAGCTGAGGATATAGCCTATGGTCTCAGGTGATAGCTGGCATTTGTTTCCATCCTCTCAAGAGATAATACAGGGAACTTCAGTCATTTACTTTTCACACAATCAGGATTTTCCCATCAGTAGCTTTACAATTTATCTGTTTATAATCCTTCCTCGCTTGAACATAATTTTGCTCTTAACGCTAATGTTGAGTCTTCTTGTAAGGATTGTCTTAATCTTTTGTTACAGGGGTTTTAAACAGGGTAATAAAATCTAGTGATGTGGTCATTGTTGTATACTAAAAGCCCATAGTCAGGCAACTTCTGCCAGAAATGAAAATGGAAGCACTATCAATGATGATGTTTTGTAAGATAAGATTGGTTTAATTATGTTTTATAAGCACCGATGAGAATGAAGTGTACTTGTTAACTACCATTTCATCCCATTTATTCACTACACTTCCTGCAGTGTACTGTATACATTTCACAGGATGCTCTTTGAAGACAATATTTTGAAATTCATTATTGTCATGAGTTAGTCTTTTTGCTTAAAAAAAAAAAAAAAGGCACTGCAAAAAATCCCTGGACTTCCCAGGGGTGCAGTACTGGGAGGTCTTTTGATGCAAGAAGGGTCACAGGACACTAGGAATACAGCTTGCTCTTTTCCCTGTTTATACATCCTATAGGAAGAAGAGGATCAGTGAAACTATTGCTTAATCTGCTTGCTGGTTTGTCTGAATTGTGTCCTATTGAGGTTAATTCCTATGCCTCCTGGTTAATGAAAAACAACTGTTTTATTCAATTTGATTTTTGTGAATTGATGATGCAATTCTTGGCTTTTTTTTTTTTTTTTTTCCTTTTGCCTGTGAAACCACTAGGTACATTAACTGCTGTTTGGCGAATATTCTTGTTACCCTCTTTATGTGGGATGTACACGTTACGATGATCTCCCTTTCCCTTCCATTCTTGAAATAGTATGCCACCACTGATCTCATCCAGTCTAATTTCCCTGTCTCTTTTGTTTAGCTCATCAAACCCTACTTACTCACACCACTTCCTCACCTCAAAAGAGGAAGGTCAAACAGTAAGTAGCGATAAAAGAACAGAAAAAAGCAGGAAAATGGTTAATTCTGGCCAGCAGAACTATTTTCAAACAACTACGGGCATTAGGAGGGAAGAATGGATACTTTATTGGCACAAAAAGGAAAGTACTGTTTCTGACTATCGGCTATAGACAGCAAGGTTTTGGTAGATGAAGGAGGCTGCAGGGGTGGCCTCTGTGGCAAAAGGCCAGAGTGGGCATCTGGCTGCTGGCCAAGGTTAACCCATGTGTAGTCAGGGTCACCTGGTAGTGTCGAAATCTGAGCTAAAATATCCCAAAGTATCTAAAAAATCAAAGAAGGAAGATTTAACAATGTTAACTGCAACTCTGCCCTCTTTAATAATGGGGTCAGAACATTTCCACTAGAGATGTTACAGAACGGTATAGAAGCGTTATGGGAAAAGAAAGTATTACATGAAAGCAAGATGAGCGTATTAGGCAGAAGCTAAAAGGAAACCACTTGAGTATGGTTTCCACTCTATCTCTGAATCTACTACTCATCAAACAACCTTTGCAAACTTAATCACTTCTCCTTTGTAGAACAATATTTTTCCTAACCTGCCTTTATTTACATGCTGTTATTGCATTGATCTGTATGATCCATATTACTATCTTATTCGTCATGAAGACAAAATGCCACTCTCTTTTCCCCAGTGATACAGAATCTTAGTACTGAAGGTGAGATATGCTCAGTTCTTCATTGATATACATTGAGGTGTCTAAACATGAACAAGTTCCCACTGCTGTAAACAGAGAGTTACATATAGCATTGATTACTTCAATACAGGCATATAAAGTCATTTGAGAAGCTGTGAGGTACCCATAACAGATGCACGGAGATGATACAACTCAGATACAACACAGGCTCTATGGAAGACCTGTAAACTACATTGGTATTTATTAGTTTCTCATCAGTGGGATATACTAGACCACCTTAAATGGCACTCAGGAAATAAATTCTGCCTCTGATGTTCTTGAAGACATGGGAGAATCTGGCTCCAATCTCCACCTGTGCCTGCGTCACATTCACCAGCCCTATGTGCCTGCCTCAGATACGCCAGGACATGTCAAATAGCATTAGACACCTGAACTGAGGTAATCGATTCAAATTACACCCCTACTCACAGAGTTCACTTGCAGACACCTCTATTTAGATGACAGTAACTGGAAGCCTCAAGCTTCCACTATGGTCTTAATACATCATTCATGACACTGACAACCTCCTTCAACCAACCCCCCACTATTCAGTATATTTGCACTTAATACTGTGAATAGAAGATGGAGGACCAACAAGGCATATGCTACAAACTCAAATACTCGGCACACAACACCAGTAATTCCATTGCTACTTACATGTACAATTATACAATTACTACTGTTCCCAGTAGCTACTGGCTGACTCAGGTGGGCAGTGTTAGAATATTTTGTGGCATACCTGCAAGTGTTTTTCAGAGCTTCATAGTTTGAATTTCACCAGTGAAACAGGATAGATGCAACTATCCTACCAGCAAAAGTCAAAGCATCTGGGTAACTGAAAAACCTGCAGCACCTAGAATGGCAGCTGAAAACTGGCTGAGAACCAGTAAACCCAACACATCTGAGAATCTTGAACACTGATGACAATGCGAAAACATTATTGGAAGTACTGGGTGTATGAATAACAAATCAATACAAGAAAACTTGACAGAAACTTTGCAAATGGAAAGAAAATTGTTGTTCATAACACTAGCTATGAATTAGGTTTGCAACTCTACTTGTAATAGAAACATTTGGAGAGACGTAAACTCCAGTACGAAAGGGAGCAGGGATGGAAGATGGAAAGATGAATCCTTCCCACAGAAAGATGTAGATCCTTTTTATTATAGGCATTTATTTATTGTTTCTCTCCTCGATACTTTTCAAGGTGTACCACACTACTATGGATTTATTGATTTTATCTGGTGCAGGCACTTAATAATGGAAGTAATGACCCCAATACATATTTGGAGCATTAGTCGCACTTTGTAAGCCAGCTACTTCATGTTACTACCATCAAAGATATATTCTTTAGGCATCAGCATATTTAAGTTTAATGTTACTGTTGATGTTTAATTAACTAAGAATGATATCAACCTGACCAATATCCTCAGTTTTATTACTTTTCAAAAGTTTAACAGGTTATTAGAAATGTAACATATATTATTTAGTTGTGTTATAACTGTTCATAGATATAATTTAGACCCTAAAGTACAGAATTCATGTTGATAATGTTAATTTTCCATCATTTATATTATCTTAATGTACCTCCATAAGAAAAACTGAACTTTTAAATTATTTCTACAGGTGATATATGTATTTTGTCTGAAAATGAAGGAAAAAGAAAGAAAATATTGGCCCACTGTTTAACAGGAAGAGTGAATTAGGGTCACCAATAATGCTGAAAAAGCAGAGGCTCTCAACACTTCCTTCACCTCTGTCTTTACCAGCAGTTTTGGGCCCCAGGCCTTAGGAACAAAAATCCAGGTTGATGTAAACACGGACCCACTGCCAGTGAAGGAAGAGTTATGTGAACTGTTACAGGAGCTTGACCCCTAAAAATTGATGAGCGTGACAATATCCACCTGAGTGTGTTAGAAGAGCTGGCTAACATCGTTGCAAGGCCACGCTCCGTAATCTTTGAGAAGTTGTGGAGATCGGGGGATGTCCCAGAAGACTGGAAGAAGGCTAACGTCACTCCCATCTACAAGAAGCGCTTAAAGGAAGATCCAGGAAATTATAGGCCCAGCAGTCTTACTTCAGTCCTTGGGAAAGTTATGGAACGAATCCTCCTGGGAGTTATCACAAATCAAATGGAGCACGTGATTGGGAAAAGCCAGCATGGATTCACCAAAGGCAAATTGTGCTTGACAAATCTGATCGCCTTCTACAACAAAGTAACCTGCTCAGTTGATGTGGGATGAGCAGTGGACATTGTCTACCTGGACTTCTGCAAGGCTTTCAATATGGTCCCCCACACATCTTCCTACCAGAGAAACTAATGTGTTACGGTTTAGACAAGTGGTCAGTGAAGTGGGTGGGGAACTGGCTGCCAGGCCGCACCCAGAGGTTGGTGGTAAATAGCTCCTTTTCAAACTGGCAACCTGTCACAAGTGAGGTCCCCTGGGGATCGATATTGGGCTCAACTTCATAAGTGATCTGGATGATGGGATCAAGCGTACCCTGATGAAGTTTGCTGATGATACCAAACTGAGTGGGAAAGTGGACACTTTGGAAGGGAGAGTGACCCTGCAGGAAGACCTGGATAGGCTGGAAGAGTGGGCTAACAAGAACCTTATGAAATTCAACAAGGAAAAGTGTAAGGTCTTGTAACTGGGAAAACATGATCTAGAAGTTCAGCGCAGGCTGGGATCTACCTGGCTGGGGAGCAGCTCTGTGGAAAGGGACCTGCGGGTCCTGGTGGACAACAAGCTCAGTGTGAGTGAACAGTCTGCTGCTGCAGCAAAGAAAGCCAAGGGGATGCTGGGTTGCATCAACAAGAGATAAAGAAGTCATTGTCTCACTCTACTCAGTGCTTGTCAGGCCCCACCTGGAATACTATGTTCAGTCTTGATCCCTGCTATACAAAAAAGATGTGGACCTGCTGGAGGCTCCAGAGAAGGGCCACAGTATGGTCAAAGGACGGGGAAGGCTGCCATATGAAGAAAGGCTGAGAGAACGGGGTTTGTACAGCCTTGAGAAAAGAAGGCTTACGGAAGACCTTATCACCATGTTCCAGTGTTTAAAGGGTGGCTACAAAGAAGATGGAGACTCCCTTTTTATGAGGAGTGACATAGGAAAAACGAGGGATAATGGTTACAAGTTACTCCTGGGGAGATTCTGATTGAACACAAGAGGAAAATTTTTCACAGTGAGAACAATCAGCCAGTGGAATAATCTCCCCAGGGAAGTGCTAGATTCTGCATCATTGGATACTTTTGAGATTCATCTGGACAGGGGGCTGAGCCATCCCGTCTAGACCATGCTTTTACCAAGAAAGGCTAGGTTTTGAGTAACCTGGTCTAGTGGAAGGTGTCTCTGGCAATGGCAGCAGAGCTGGAACTAGATGATCTTTGAGGTCCTTTCCAACCCAGACCATTCTATGATTCTATGAAAAGTTGGATCAGATGATCCTTGAGGTCCCTTCCAACCTGATATTCTATGATTCTATGAAAACGTGAAATTTTTTAAAAAAACCAGAACTAAGGAATAGCAGATTATTCCGTCTAAAGAAAACTTTAAATTTAATGCATTTCTTGATTAATAAAATTGTTTCTTTAGGCAAAGAAAAGGTACTATAACCTTAATGGTTTTACCTTCTTTTTTGATTTATTTTTTAAATGAAGTAGAAGGCATGGAGATTTCCATGCCAAAAAAAAGACACTGCACTGCAAACGTTCTAAAGACAAGAACTCAGAATGTCAGGACTCAAGCTCCAGCCTGCAAAGCACTACAACAGCTGCCTAATTTTAACCCCTTGCTTCGGCTCCACCTGCTCCAAACAAAGACATGCTTGTATGCATTGCTGCAAAGAACTGAACCAAAGCACATAGTTAAAAATTAATATGTTAATCATAGATTATAAAGCCATGAAGATCTCTGTGATCCTCTAATCTGATCTGCTGTATAATAAAGGACAGAGGGTTACCCTGACTTCATTCTAGTTTGACCTATGTGCTTTGAAATGCTTTTTCAGGGCTTGGAAAACCTTCCTTAAGTGGAAATTGTTGAGAAGATATTTAAGAAGATAGGCTGTGTTTCCTCCTAAGTATAAAAAAAAAAAAAAAAAAAACTTTAAAAATGGAAATAGTATCATTAATATTAGTCTGAACAAACTGAGGATGCCTCATTGTGTCTTACTTTAATATTCGTAGTTGTAGTACCTTCCCATATGAGATGTTTCTAGATGTTTTTAGATGCTAGATGCTTTTAAGGTTTAGATGCTTATCAACATTTATAGCTTTTCCAAACACTCATGTTTAATTTTTCAGATAGAAGCAGAGGTTTATTGATGACCATGACTTATTCTGGTAAATATTGGTTTTAAAATAATAATATTCAAATGATATATAGGGCTTTCCCCGTTACAAAAGAAGCTCTCTTTGTCAAGAGAGCCAAATCATGCTGATATACAATGCAAGGGTACTAGCATGTTGTCAGTCCTGATGAGCCCACTGCACTTCTAGTATGGATAGCCATCATGAATGATGTTCTTTGCCAAAGAACTGCTCATCTTCACCCTGGTCCTGTGGGGAAGATGGCTGAGCATAGCAGGGAAAAGGAGCTACAGTCCTCTCTCCCTACAAGCAGTAATTTTTGCTTTGATAATATACAAAGACTGAATTATACCAAACATACTTATAAATTAAGTATGCATATCATTTATTCTCTGTGGAAAGCAGCGGGGGGGGCAGAAATCAATTACTGGAAATTGCTTTGGATTAGTTAAAAAACTGTATGCATACTGAGATAGATATTCTGCTAATCATAGTGGTCTAGAAATTTGTAATTTAGGATGAGAGTTACTCAGCTGACCAAAGGTGATTAATTTAGCTGTGTGCACAGGAGCCTTGCGCCATCTGAGGTTTTACAGCGCATACAAAGCACTCCAATGGGGTTGGCAGATAGGACATCTGTAACGTTCTGAAGTAGCATCTGTAAACCAGCAGGGCACCTCAAATGGGACCGTTAACAACCAAATGAATCATATTCAATGTGTTAACTTTAATATGGGCCGAATAGTGCTCCTGGCCATGTTGATTGGCTTGCCTAAAACCATGATGTCTCTATGGGGAGCCTGGACCCATAGTTCACACTTAGATGTTTAGATGTTTATTCTGAAGCTGAATCCTATCTTTATTGAATTTTCAATCATGGGCTATGAGGCAGAGTAGAAAACTGAACTGCTCCTGGCAAAAGAAAATGCACATATGCATAAGCATGTGCAGAATCTGGTTCTTAGGGAGCACCATTCGTACAAGGGTACTACAGAGGCTTGGTACATACACTAAAATATTGGGAATTTGTAGACGATAGTAATCCTTAAAAAAACCTTGAGAGTTCTCTGCTTATACTCACTACACTTATATTCCAGATGGTAGCAGGTGCTTTCCAAGCCCACTGTCAGGTTCTGGAAGAAAGAATAGGCAGTATAGGAAAACTCATTGCCTTCAAGCACTTTGTGAGTCCTCTAGTGGGCTTCAGTATCTTCTAAACACCAAAGCCATCTCAACCTTATCAGACCAGCCATCAAAACATCATCTTGGCCCTGTATTTTAGTGCACCATTTTGCTAAGCGTGATGGTTTGAAATACTGTGCACCAAGTCCAATGTCCATTTCAACAAGTGTGTGTTTTCAGCTGGGAAAAAGACAAAGCTGCAACAACTTCAAGCAATTCAAGAAAATCAGTGTTTAATTTATTTTTACATAACCAATCCAAACAAGGGTTTTTTTAGAGGTTAAATTCCTTCCATAGATTTCACAATAACTGAAATTATGAAAGGTAAGTTTTTAATTTCCCTCCACTTACTTGAAGTAACAGTTGTGTTCTTAACCTTGTATCAAACCAACAGAGATGTTGGCAGATCCCTGTCTACTGCCTAAGAGCATTAACCACAACCAATAACTACTGCTATTGTAGTACAAAATGAAACTAATTGAACTTGCAGTTATAGGCTTTGTTTTTGTTCTTGTTATATGTTTTTTGTGTGTGTGTGTGTGGTTGGGTTGGTTTGTTTGTTTGTTTGTTTTTTGTTTTGGACACTGTAAGACACGAGTCATGAAGCAGTGAAAGCTAATGGGAGAAAAAAAGGAAAAAATACCAGAAGTGTGTTTATTTACGTTGGTACCACTCCAGGTAATATAATCCTCCCCCTCCCCCAATGTCATTTCCTCTTAATCATGTTATAAAATCTGTTTTGTGTTGTTCAGGTAAAATTGAGTCTCAGGGAAAAATAAGTAAAAGGGTCAGCAAGGCATGGACCGGTGCAATGGGTTGATACTTTCAGAGTAATTGGTTCTTAAAGAATGCAGCCTAAATACCTGGAAAATCAGTACAATCTCCAAGAAAAGTTCACTTTCATACAATTGAAGAGAAAATATCACAAGAATATAAATATAGGGCATCAGTCTTGACACTGGATTTCCTGCATTTTCCTTGTTCAGCTATCACAGATAACATTATTTAAAGCAATAACACCTATATAATATCAGGTTTGAAATCTTTTGAATGAGTATTTTTTCAGATTCGTAATTTATGCTTTAAAAAATAATATTTGTACACATTTATCAAAAAGGATTGGGAATCATTCCAGCTTCTTGATTAAATTGCACACATTAAAAAATACTGTTTAATTGTATGGTTAAAGTACCTAGTCACTTTGATTAAATGCAGCAAATCAAATGTAAAATGAAAAAGTTTAATTTTACAGTAATATAGTAAGTATACAATTTCTATATGTAGTATTATTTATGAAAAAAAAATCCCGAATTTAACCTAGTGTATAGTTAGAGTACTTTTTTAGCAAGTATGCTATGCCTATATAAAAAAACTCACAGTAATTTGTTGAAATTAAATTGATGATGGTATGCTATAAAATAACCAATTTAAACCTTTAAATATTTCCTTGTCTTCTTCCCTTTGTAATATCAAAAATGAAAGTATTTATTACTGTAAAAGTACACAGATGGAACAAAGGAGCCTTTAAGAAAAGATTGGCTTTTGGTGCCTACAGATCTTTAACCCTTTCCTTAGCAGATCAAAATGTCTACTTTTTTCCACTATGCCTTATATACCATAAATGCCATTCATCCTCAAAGGATAAAAATGAAAAGAGAAAGCATTCCAGCATTTGCGGGCAAAACACACAAGCAGCAGCATTTTATGCCACTCAAGAAATCTGCTCTGGAGCCAATGGTGTAACAGAGGAAGTCCAGTCTTTCCTTTTCATTGTTCAGGTGATTGAGTATCTTTACATTGTCTGGATTCTTATGAATATCCAAATTAAAAAGATCTTGATTAAGAGAAGAGTCGTCTGCAAACTTTAAACTTCTACTGATATCCATTATTTTTTTTCTGTTACATAAATATGGCAAATGTGCAAATGTGCAAAGTCTATGTAAAATAGACTTCAAACAGATCATGAAATACCATCAGTGGTTTAAGCTTATCCAGTGTCATCAGAACTCCTACAGTATTTAGCATTTTCCTTAGATACCCATTTAAACATAATTATTCAAGAGAAATTTAATGTGAAAAAAAGAACCACTCTTATTTTAAGGAAAAGAAAAAAAAACCAACCAAAATGCTAGGAAGCTAGTAAAAAAGTCCTACTATAAATATTAAAGTTTTTTTTAGTACAATTTCATCATTAGAGGATTCTAATTTATAACTTTTGACTATATTATTTGATCCCAAAACCTATGATCTAAGGAAATACGAAAATGTAAAGAAGAATAAATCAGAAAAAAAGAAACCATGACAGGATAAATGTTGCAATGAAAGATTTTACAAGTCTTGTAATGGATTTAAAGATAATTTAAAGAGCAAAGGACACTGCATAGTGTAAAGAAAGAGAAATTATTTTTCCTAACAGATACTGTTCTAAAGGCACAAAAACATGAGGAAAGAATACTACTTTTGCATAAAGATAAGTACAGCTAACAATACAAATGAGCACTGGAAATGTAAGAACATCATTATCCTTCAGGTTGGCCCAGATTAATCCCAGCTCAGGTATGATATAAGACCTAATATAAGGTATAACATTAAGACTGAGAAACATTGAATTTATGGTCTCAGGTCTGCTAGGATTTGCTTGAACTAGCAGGCGCTTCTCTGCTGCAGAGTGAAGAAGAAGGGATCTCAGTAACCTTCCCCATGACACCCCTATGCAGGTAGAAGAAGAGTAGAACTCTGCCCTTAGACATCTGTGACCTCCTTCATCAATCTCTTCTTCAGCTGCACTGCAAGCCATTGCCTTTTTTGCCTATGAGACCAAAAAAAACAGCTATACTTGCACCTCGCTAAAATCTGAAACCATGGCTGGCCAGTACACTGCCATATGAAGACAGGAGAACGCTCCTTGGACCCTTATCTCCACCGACCTGTATGTGCATTTTACATTTCCATGGTAATTATACTACCAGCTGTGACTGCAAAACCGGAAACAAGTATTTCCAAATACTTGTTTTCACAAAGAGAGTTGAGCTATTTGCATTCTACTCCTGCATTCCTCTTTGTTATTGCTGATACAAAGCTCGGCATGACCATAGTATTATATATGTATCGGTTTATCTCTGCCCAGAGTAGTGAAAGACATCTCTGCATTTTTACATTGCTTTATTTGCATCATTTTCTTACTTTGCTCTGGAAGAGCTCCTACTGAAGTCCATAGGCCTGCCTGCAGGTGATGTAAGACACATTGTGAGACTTCTCTTTGTTCATTACCAGCATTGCAAAAACTTGTATAATATTAACCCACCATAAGATCTGTCTGAAGTGCCTCTGCAGGTACAGAACTAGGGAATGTACAGCAAAGACAGAGATGGCAAAGTTAAGCAAAGGTATAGATCAACTTCTGTTTGAGAGAAGATTAGATAAATAAAAACACTTAACTGGAAAAGAGAAATAAAATCAATACCATTACAGAGATGGTGAATAGGAAACAGTGTATCTGAAGAACTATGCACCATAGTATAAGCAGTACAGAATTAACAAATGAAATTATCAGGTCATTCACCCAAAACTAAAAAAAAGAAGATACTTCTCACAGCATCTGGACAATGTTGAACTTTATTGCAACAGGAGGTTATAGATGCTGAAAGTATAAGTTCAAAACCAATTAGATGCATTTAGGTTAAGAAAACAAAACAGTAGTATTCAAAAAAAAAAAAAAAAGCTCCTGTTTTCCTGTTTAGAAAATCTCCAACTCACAGATTGCAGGCAATAGAGTTTACAGGAGTGGAAGCATAAGTGTGTGATGGTGTAAACCTCTAAGCATTCCCTGCTGGGCTTTGTTTGACAGAAGAGATTGATGCAGGTGGACACTGGGTCTGATCTGGTACGCAAGCATTATCACACTTTTTAAAAGCACGGAATAGAAGCAGCTAGATGAGGCTGTAAGGTTGTATGAGTGGGAGTACTCGGCCAGAACAAAGATGCTTCAAGGTATCTTGCATCTGAAACAGTATAATGAATATAACCATCATTACAAATCTACTAAACGCAGAACAATCCCACAGTAAGACTTTCACAACATCTGCTCCCAGTTCCCAGAAATGTTCCCAGAAAACTTTGCATCTTAGGGTCTGACACTCCTTGTGGGAATCTTCTTCCATGAATTCAGTCACTCTCTGATCCTCTGTGTATTTTCGGACTCCAGAACTTCCTATGGAAACGAAATCCGTGAATTCATTATGCGCTGTATGAAAAATATTTCCTTTCCCTCATTTTATACCTATTACCTGGTAAATTCATTTAATGATCCATGATACTGATGAGAAAAAGTGACTAGTCATTTTTCCACTCAACTCCAGCATGATTTCATACACTTTTACCTTATTCATCTTTAGTCACTTCTTTTTTCTTACTAAAGCCTTAGTCTAGTTTGATCTCCTTGCCCAGACACCGCTCCGTAACTATGATGAAGCCTGTCATCCCTCTCCAATGTTTTATAGAACTATCAAGCTTGAAAACGCATTTTCACAGTTTTAGCATCCAGTTTAGAGACAATCCTTACATATGAATAGATGACTGGTTCTCCCCAGCATGCCTGTCTTTGGATTTATCATTACTGAATTTCATCTGCTGTTTTATCACCTACTTACTCGGTATCTTAAAACCTGAGTTCACTTCTGAGTATACTACCCTGAATTGTTCAGTATCATTGGAAAACTTTATCACCTCCCTATATTGGGATAAATAGCTGTGGAATTCCACTATCCTACTATTGCATTGCAAATCCTACCATTTTTATTCTTTAATTTCATTATTATTCTTTCCTTCCTATCCTTAAACATAGAACTATGGAAAGATCTTTCTTTTTCCTTAATTAAGGTCTTAGTATGGAATTTTGCTGAAAGATTTTTGTAAAGCCAGGCAGACTATATTAACTAAAGGCACCTTGGTCCATATGCTCCTTTACTTCTTTCAGAAGACTTTTAGTAGGCAGTGACATAACTTCCTTCCACAAAAGTCATGCTGAATGACCTCTACTATTTTATATTTTTCCATGTATCCCTCAGTTCCATATCACACTTAACAATAATTTGCCTGCTCATCCACTAGTAGAAAAACACGAACAAGTACTATGTGTATTTACACCAATGTCAGTGTCCAGAACTTCCCTTTATAGGTTTCTTTCTGTATTTTTCTGGATCAGTACAGTATTCATCTTCATCTTTGCCAGTTTTTAAACTGTTTCAAACAGGTCTCCTAGAAATAGTCTCTGTCACCTGGGCAGACATTCTAGATGATCCAAAACACCCAACACTGGCCTTTAAAGCAAACAAATTTGCAGTTCTATTTGCATGGTTATATTTACATTTTTCTCTCTAAAAAAAAGTCCAAACAGAACTTAAATATTCTTCTTTCTAAAAAGGCATGCAACATATCTTTATGGAGGTGGAAATCTTCATCCAAGGGCTCAAATGTATCAAGAAAACAAAAACGCAAGGCAGAGTTAAATGAATCAAGTTTTTTTACTGTGTGTAACATGAGTGATGACTGAGTAGGTCAAAGTATGAGTGCTCTCACATTTCTGTGAAACAGCAATATTGAATAAAAATGTTAAGGACATGGTCTAAGTGAAAATAATAACAATAAAAAAGATCACTAGTGCATAAAGCATACCGGTTCTTTTTTCTAAGCATAAAAGGAATTAGGACTTTGAAAAGAAATTTTAAAAAACAAAGAAACCAAGAAAAACAGGTACAGACGTAGCTTTTTAATTGCACATGGCAAACGTCAGTTACAACAGAAAAATTCTAAACTTTCATAGACGTTAAATAAATCATTTCTGATGCAGAAACTGGAGAACAGTTTATGATCACATCCTATGAATACCAACTATCCATGTACTAATACGATTCTCCCCACCACAGTACTATGAAAGACAAGCTGATGACCCACGACTGGAAACAGAGCATTTGTACACAGTGTACACCTCTGTACTTACAATCAGGACATGAGCGCTCACATTAGCTTTAATCCAGGTGACCCTGTAGCAATGGCAGTGAAGAAATAGTAACCATGAAATCAGCACTGGCAGGAAAGCCCAGCAGGTAGAGATTGCATTGGCCTCACACAGCACATGCTGAAAATTATGCCATCACATTTTACCTAGGCTAGTAAGACTAAGGTTTGCATGACTACTTTCACTGTTTCTTTGAGTGAAAAGCACAAGATACCATGTAAAAAAGTCTGACAGTAGAAGCTGGCACCTGCAAGCTGCTGGGAAGTCAGAAGAAATTTACTCAGCTATGAAACTTAAAAGCTAAAATGGACACCACCTGTTCCAAGGGGATTTAAGCAAACAGTTGGCTTATCAAAAAAATTGCCATGTTTTATGGCTATCAGGACGTCTTCAGCACTTCAGCCTTCTTTTGTCCCAGGTTCTACTGATGTTGTTCACCTAATGGGTGCTTCTTGACAGAAGTCACTAAGCCTCTACAATAAGCATTTTCCACCCAGGCAGAAAGGTTGAGTGCCCCTGATTTAAAACTTGTGTATTTTACTTTACAAGTGCCGATGGCTACAGTTACAGAGTCATCATCAGTTCCCACAGCTCATTGGACAGGTAATAGTCATAAAGCTTTGGTGTCTTGATCTGCCATCGTGTGAGCATAAAAAATTCAAGAAACATAGCTACAGTTTCTTTAAGCTGCGTGCTTGTCTTCATGTATTTGCAAACCTGTGGAAATTTAAAATAGTATATGTTATATATGGGAATGACAGCATTTCCCAGATTAAAGGGAAATACCAGCACACAATTATCTCTTGCTACTACAAGATAAACAGGACTTTTTTTAGTTGCTATGCAAGAAATAAGATGACCCTTGTCAGTGGTAAAACTGATAACAAATATAATGACAAGAAAACCAGCTAAAAATTAGAATTATACTGATTTCTTTTCTAAAGTTACCTTATCATGAGGTTCTCTAAAGCTAACTGGTATTTAAGATGTAGTTGTTTGTATATGTACAACTTTTAGATAACCTGTACATCATATTGCCCAAAAGAATGGTATTCAAGTCTTATAGTACTTATAGTTTTTATCCGTAATAATACATCCCACAGCACAAATGTAGGCACAAGCTTCAACTTTGCCCTCTGTATATCCTGTTGGTGTGTATCATAAAGTCTGTGAAGTCTTTACACCTTAAATATTATGAAGAACGTTTATGGTTGGGGATTATTCCACAGGAAATTCGTGCTACATCTAATGAATGTTTCAGATACTAAGATAAAAAATCTTACTTCCCTCCAAATTCTAAAATGTTGCAGCTTTTAATGGCAATACTTTTTAACACCATCATCAGGTACAAAGAAAGGTGTTTTATGTATAAAAACTGCAAGGTCATTTCATGTAATAACTGGTTATCAATGTAGTATCAACATTTAACTATCAAGTACTCATTTTAATTGGGACGTTAGTTAATCATCTGGCAATATTTAAGGAAGCTTCCAGGCTCATAAAAACAAGGATGAGCTCTCCAAGGGTAAAAAAAAATAAAATTGTCAGTAATTTATTCGATAGTTACTGATGTTAAAATTTTATTTTAAACACTCGATTAACAATTATTCAGGTTTAAAAGACTATATTTGAGGTTGGTAATACTATATAAAGTATTAGGAAAAATTAAGCTTTTACTTCATCAATGTTTCTGCAACTTGAGGTATCACTAAGACTGAAAAAATTGAAAAATGTGATAACCATTGGAGAGTTCTAGATGTAGATTCTTCTCAATAAATTTAGTAATTCAGAATGTGCATACCAAGAAGGGTTCTAACTATGCTTTCCACTTTACTAATACAACTTCTTTCTGATATTTCTTCACAGCACTCATAGTAAAAAGTCTGCCATCTCAGTTTTGCTGAGATATCAGTATTCGATCCTCTCATGTAGCTCTTTGCAGACTGTCATTTTAGGTTAAATCCACCACTTTATCCCAAGACTAATTTTGGAGGGAAACTGTATAGACAGCATAATTCATTTTATTAGAACAGTAGTGTGCTACTTCAAAATCTGACAGTAATCATGTTTTCAGTGGACTGACAGTTCCAGCATAGCTGGTGTTGCATGGCCTTGTGAAAAGGGAAGAGAGATGCAAGAATAAAGGCAATGACACCACTAGCATAGCAAAAGCACAGCTTTTTCCTTGGCAGTGTACTTTACACAAGCGTATCTATTGCCTTCTTGCACAAGGGAGATCTCTTTGTTACCAGGAGAAGAAAGAAAAAGCCTTTGTGTACAAGTGATCACAGACTATTACATTCAACTTACCCAGTTCAGACATCTAAAAGATGTCTGGTCTAAGCTAATCATTGAGGAATTCTTTGCTGTTAGTGGAGAGTATCTTTAGCTTGTGATTCATACTGAACTAAAATTGGTATCTTAGGTGGGATGAATCACACACACTAGATGCCTGTCTTTTTCTCTCCACTTCAACAACTATTTTAGACTGGATGCTCACCTGTTAGGTGACTCACTTTAGACATTATGAAATCCAGCCTAGAAGATTAGGAGGTGCCAACAAGAGGATGAAGCCAAAATAAAGCAACAAGGGAGTACAGTGCTATCCTAGGAGTATATGGAGTAGAAATCCAGAAAAGAAAGAGAAAAGAGACTGTGCTGTTTCATAATACGCTCTGTCTGGAATACTCTTCCCTGATACCCATGTGAGATGAAGTGAAAATCATAGAATCATAGAAACATAGAATGGTTAGAGTTGGAAGGGACCTTAAAGATCATCCAGTTCCAATCCCCTTGCCATGGGCAGGGACACCTCTCACTAGAGCAGGTTACTCAAAGCCCCATCCAACCTGGTCTTGAACGCTTCCAGGGATGGGGCATCCACAACTTCTCTGGGTAACCTGTTCCAGTGCCTCACCACCCTCACAGTAAAGAATTTCTTTCTGGGAATGGAAATGGAACAGTGCATAAGTGATTGGGGTAAGCAAGAAGGATAAAAGCCATAAGTGGGCAAAACATGCTATTTTTTAAAAAAAAATATGATTGAGTATTTTTACAAAAGGAATTGCAACATGTTCTGAATGTGGTAGATAACTGGACATGATTATTCAGGAAGCACAGTCTAGTAATACAGTGTTTTTAGCAAATGATTAAAATTCTTTTTACTTCTCATATGCATTCCCTATATTCCTCTAAATTATAGCAAACTATTAACAACAAAAACTCTGTGAAGTACTGTCTTTTCATTTAAAAGTGTTTTTGTGTGAGAAACATGGTGTCTTCTCGCTAAAGAATTACCAGTTTATTGTACTTTTTCATATTAAGTATCACTTTGGTGGAGATGTCTCTATGTAAAAATTAATTGTACTGCGCAGTGCTAGTTTTTTGATGAGGCTGTTAAACTTTATGCTGGGTTTTTGAACTTCCCTTGAAAAACACAAGAATCTGAAGACAAACTGGTAGAGATTAATGGTAGCTGAAAATATGCTGGTTTCTAAAGAACTCAGGGGATTATGAATAACTAAATTAAAATTCCACAAGAAAACATCTGAGGAAAGGATATAAAAAGCATTTCCATGTGTATTAAACAGCATCTACTCTCTATTATGTTGAATACATTAAAAAATTATATCCCAGATCTGTGCTGGAGGGTATGTGACTATCAAACACAAACTGTGTAATATTAGAGCCACCTGTCTGTCTGTCTCATTCCCTCTCTCTCTCCAGCAATTCTTAGAAAACAGGAAAGATCCCTCTAGTACCAATTTATATGCATATCCACATGTTAAAAGCAAGTTCAAAGGAACTGGAAGGTGGACTATTCATTAACAGTAGCCTTGTAATAGTCTTGGTACACCTTGTACATAGTGTTATTAAGAGGGATGTGGCATGCAGTAATTTTACAAATGTCTTTAAAATGTAAGATAGAAAAGATTTTTTTTCTTGGTCTATTACTTTAACACTATTATAAGTGTATAAACAGAATATCAAATAACAGCAGTCTGTAAGGGAAGAACATTTTTTGTTTCCCTGTTAAATCTTGGTAAAGCTATAAAAAAATCTGCCACACAAAGCAACTAACTACCATGGTAAACCTCTGTAAAATTCAAAAACTTGAACCTAAAATAATCCTAATCTGAACAGCTAATCACAGTGTGAAGCTATTATAATGTGTATCCAATTATAATCAGCATTATGATAATGGCACTGTCATTAAACTTCCGCTCTATTTCTCATTATTTCTAGAAACACTGCTAAACACAAAGCCTTGAAGCTATTTAGAGGAGATGGGAAGTTTCGGCACTCGTACTACTCACAATTTTCTATGACATTCCCTACTTTCAGGAATTTCCAATTTTGCCAATAGTTCTTCAGCAAAAAAAAAAAAAAATCTTTCACCAGTTATCTGGTTGAGGTTTGTTGTTTAAGTATGCAAAAATTGTTCAGATATTTCATTCCAGAATGAAATTAGACAGGAAAAGGCAGGAAAAGATTTGCTTTGCTAAAGCTTTACCAATTCCTTCTCCAGTCTCATCAGATAACTTCTCACTTCACACTCTGGAGCAGCAAACTGAAATGTGTAAGCAAAGCTGCGTTTTGTGGTTCCCAGAAAAAAGTACTGACTCTGAAGAAAACACAAACTCTTCTGAAAGACTTCTTTCCTGACATACACTGTGGAAATTAATTTGGCAGCTAGATGCTCCAAGAAATCCCTCGGTGCCTCAATGTGCCCTGGTTCAAAGCTACTGTGGCTAAGCAGGTCACTAGCAGGGCCTGTAGCGACCAGACAAGGAATAATGGCTTTAAACTAAAAGAGGGTAGATTCAGATGAGATATAAGGAAGAAATTTTTTACAATGAGGGTGGTAAAAGACTGGCACAGGTTGCCCAGAGAGGTGGTAGATGCCCCATCCCTGGAAACGTTCACGATCAGGTTGGATGGGGCTCTGAGCAACCTGATCTAGTTGAAGATGTCCCTTCTCATTGCAGGGGGCTTGGACTAGATGATCTTTAAAGCTCCCTCCCAACCCAAACTGTTCTATGATTCTGTGATCTTCTGGGGTACACACTCGGCCTCTCAGAAATGTAAGCAATGCCCAACACTGTAAGAAATACTCAAGCATCCACCGTTGAGCCCAGCTTTCAACTTGAAAGGAAACATATATTGGGGTGGAAAGTCTACAGGAAAGCTGACATCGACCTCACAAACCAGAGGGAGGTGTAGGAGGGAAGAAAGGTGTGCGGGGCCAACATGGATAGCTTGTTAACGGAAACCACACCTAAGAAAAAGTGGAAAAAGAGTGGGAAGACTGGGTAAGAGAAGTGGAAGATGGAGGAACACTAAACATATTGGGCAGGAATGGAGAGCCTTGCATCAGGTAGGTAAGGAGAAGAAAGAGGGCAGCTCATGCACAGGAGTAGCTCTGCTCCTTCAGCACATCCATCTGCATCCATACCCTGCACATCCATCTTCACTCATACCCATCCTGCGTCTCTTCTCAGGCCTGGAGGGAAGGTGGCTCAAAACAATCTTAATTTTCCCTCTCCTTTTCTAGGCATGAAAAGCCAAGGAGAGAGATGAGAATGAACTCAAAATATTAACAAGTTTTCAAAAAGAAAAAAGAAAGGGGCAGTAGGAAAAGAGAGCCACCACCAAAACTGCAAGGCTTTTTCTGATCTTGTTGCTTTCTGTCACAGCAGTACTGGATGCTTCATTTTCCTCTGCCCTGTATCCAGCATCTCCTGAGGAGAGGGGATGACTGCTGCTTGGCCTCTGTGGCGGGTCAGGCTGGTAACTTTGTCTCAGAGAAGAAAACACTGGAAGAAGCTGAAATAAATTGAATTATCCTGTAATAATGCTGGTATGCTCCCTAAGGACAGAAATCTTCCATTGCCTCATTACTTGTGGTCCCACAAAATTCAGTGAGAGGCAAGTGTAACACAAATAACAGTGACAGCCTGGCTCTACACTGGAAGACAGTCTTTCAGGACACATCTTTGAAGATTTAAATCCAGTCAATGTGGTGCTGACAATGGGACTTTTTTTAAAATGTAAAAAACAGGTTCCAGGATGGGAACATAACTCAATTGTTTTGAATCACAGTGTTGAAACAGTTAACATCTTTGTCATTTCATTTATCAACATGAGTTCATTTAAATGCTTTTTAATTTGATCTCCACACTACAACTGACATTTTAGAGGAAAACAACGTATATTTAAAAAACCTACCTGAAATACATTTAAAAAAAAGTATAAAGATGAGTTGCAGAGACAGAAAAACATCACGTCCACCTGATGGAAGAGATGTTGGATAAGGAGACTGTGATCTCCCTAGAAGACAGCAAGAGACAGTAAAAGGAAGAGAAGATAACAAAGAATAAAACACTACATTTAAAAACACATGAAATAATTTTAATTATAATCAATATGGGCAGATGTGACATTAACAGTGTTATGACTTGGAGAAATATCAAGCCTGGGGGACGTGGGTTGTTGTTTTGTTTTTTTTTTAAATCATTCTTACTATAACTATTAAGACTAGAAGCTCAGTATTTACTTTTAAGATAAACTACTGTCAACTAACTAAAATTAATTTCTGGTCTTGTTGTTCATGGGATTTGGAAGATGTTGGTGTTCAAACCATCAGCGTGTTGGGACTAGTAGAACAGACTTACTGGGTACCCATGGTACTGCATGAATAAATGCAGAATGAAAAAAAAAATATATCTTTGTCTTAAAAAAAAATTCTGGTTTTAGCCTACACAATAAAGCTGAATTGCAACTTTTTTAGCTGTGATTAATTTCATAGACTGTCTTCCACCCCATAAATTCGGTGGTTTGAAGCAAAGTACCATGAGAAGGGTTGTTTTAAGATAAGCTCTTAAGGCAGTAATACAGACCTGTGGTTCTACTGTAAACTACTACGGTCTAAAGTGTACGTACTACAGTATCGATAGCTCCTATGCCAGCCCATTAGAAACCATAAACCAAAGGAATGTAGTCCTGTAAAAGACGAGTGATATACCTGAAAAGTCACGTACATATGGATTTGGCAGGTGAACACACTTGTCTCTTAATGGATACAAACAAGTGCCTATGATTTGACAGTAAACTTTGAAAAATAATTTAAAATGTCAGAAGAATACTGATAAATAAGTGAATAAAAACATGCATATGAGACCGTTGCACAGATCTAATTTCCCCGGCTTTTTTCCCCTGGCACTGGAAGCCTCCTGCTCTCAATTGTCCTTCTAGGAGTATTTCCTACCTCTTCAACTGCGTCTTAAATTAGACTGCACTCTAATCAGCATCACTTTCCTGATCTGCATCTCCACAGGTCTTCATACAGTGGACCCCTGACCATACACAGTGCAACCTGTGAGCAGCAACTAACTCCAGAAACATGTGTTTCAGTGTATGTACCTTCCTCCAGTGATGATGGCAAATAATTTCTGGCTGCAAGCCAGAGTGGCATTGCAGCCTCAAGTTACTGCACTGCAACTCCTTAATCAGCCACAAATTTCCTTTAAGTTACTAGAATGATTAACAAATTCAAAACACATTGCTATGATCTTGCTATTTCTGTAGCCTTTAGAAATTATGTACTTCTTTCAGATGTTTTGCTTTTCTGTATTTTTCCCACTGCACAGTATGTGTCTATACTATAAGACATGAAAAAAGCTTTCATATCACACAGCTCATTAGAGGCTTAAATGAACCAGTTTTAGATGTATGATTTTGACCTCATTACTGTCCTCAATCAATGAAATAAAAATGGTGGTTGTCATAACATCATATCTTGGATACATTACTCTGGGAATCTGCAATCAGAGTCTGCTCCTCAGATGGTAAAACTGCTATAGAATATATTTGCTAGTACTAAGTCTGATTAAATAATAGTATAGAAAAAAAGGATTTTTAGAACTCAGTAAGCCAAAGTATCTCTGAGCAAACTGGAGGGATAGATACATCCTACCTGCATCTTGTCATAACCTTGGTCCATCTGCAAAATGCTGTAGAAAAAAAAACCACAAACCTCACCTGGAAGTTTCTATGCTATAGCCTAAACACATCTAGGCATGCTTGTATGTCACATGCTGCAAATGTCACCACAAAAATTAGCATATGTCTGAAGTGCTGCTCTAAAGGTGAAAGACATGCTTTGATTAAGATCAATGACAATTTTTTTAGACAATTTTTTTAAACACTCCTTAGCTTCAGAATGAGAATATCTCTTTTCTTTATTCATCTCCACTTTTATTTATGCCAGTCATACACTTAGCATGGGATGAACCACACTCTGGAGACCCCCCTTTCTCTCCACTGACAGAGGAAGCTGAGGTAACTAACCTAAGGCTTGATGCTTAAACCTTAAACAACTTATTGTATTCTGCACATCCAATACAAATTAGATGGATTATCTATGGCTGCATTCAATTTAAGAGAGTTTTCAGTTACATGTACTAGGTCATTTCCAGAACTTTACACTTCCAAATATATTACTATATTAGCAATCATTATTTGCATTTCCTAAAATATGCAGGTGCTTTCTATTGACTAAGCCTTTAGTTTGCACATATTTTTGAAGGCAGTAAGCTGCTATATGTCTATCTTGCCTGTTCATGCACTGTACATACAATGTATGTTATTTTTGAGATTCTTCAGTGACCAGTACTTACCACAAAGGCTCAATAATTCATGAATAATCTAGAGCTGACATATTTTTCCTTCTTGTATGTGTTAAAATTTTAGCATACAGAACAAATTAGCAAACAGTCAAATTTCTGACAAGTCTGACAAACCAAAATTCTTCAAGTTTTGCACTGTCCAAATTAAGCTATTCTTATTTATTGATTTAGTTGTACTTGATGAATAGATCCAGACTGCTTTTTAATCCAGTTTCATTTTTACCATTGAAATAGCATTTTATTCCTGAAAATGGCATTATTTTTTTCCTGACCATTTAATATTTTGAGATGTGTGAAGTCATGTTATTAAACGATTCAATAGTGTTTTGTATATAATAGTCTTTTCAGGTTAAACTATTTTTAAAAGTTCCTCTTTTCTGAATCATGTATCTCTACAGGATGGTGGGGTTTGATAGTTTTTTTATGATTGAGCCAAATATTCTTTCTTTCACTTCGTCATGTATCAGTTAAATTCTACCAGCAAGGCTTCTTCTTGCTGCAATACACAACTGGAAGTTTGTACCTCCAATTTCTTTATAATTTACTTCCAATTAGTTTCATAATAATCCCTGCACACCTGTAGAGAAATTAACTTTGAACAGAGAGGCAGAGTAAAGGCAGAAAAAAAGACTTATCTGGACCTTCACCAGCAGGTAGGAAAAAACCATTTTACCTTTCTGTAGTCCTCTTCTCCCTTCCTTCATCTACTTTTTCTGCTCAAAGACGGATGGAACAAGACGTCAACCCTCATCCCCAGCAGGGGAAGGTTTGGGCAGAGAAAGCTATCCATAGTTGAATGACTCCTATCTACACCTGCTCAAGTGAAGAGCTTCTTTCTAACAGAAGGTGAGAATTTGTCATTTCCAGATGCGTGCTTCAGAGCATCCTCAACTATGTTATGGGTCTGTAGCATACAAATTGGGAGAGTTTGGGGTTTTTTTGCAGAAGACAAAGTTGACTTTTATCAGGCTGGTTTTAGTCTGGTTTGCTCTGGAAACAAGGCTGGGCAATAATATAATATAATAGTCTGTGTGTCCTCTCCTTGTAATTTTTGAACTAAATAGCTGAATTTCCACCAAATGTGACTGAGAAGATAGAAATCTCAAAGATAGTTATGCTCTTATAAATTTTGAACTCAGCAGCTGCTGGATAGGAGAGAGACCAGGATCGTAGCATTAACATGCAGGGTCCTAACAATCTTATCAGCCCATTTCTGCTGTCAAGTGTGGCAGCCTGCATACCATTACCAGAACACATGCATATTCAGAGATAAAAGAAGACCTCTATAATTCAATTATTAACCAAGAGCCATAAATCCATAAGAAACTGGTCGTCTTCAGTTCTGGTTCTTTTAGCACTTCTCTCTTTTAACTAGACAGCCAAGATAGCATGTTGATGAGGGGAAAAAATAAAGCAAAAAGGAGGAACAGTTTAAATGAAAACCAAAATCATACAAAATCCATACTGTAGCAAAAGTGAAGAGTAAATAGGTGGCATAAGGAGTTTATCAGCTACTATGGTACAAGGATGGACAGTTACATACTATGGTAAATTTAAATCCCTTTCTGATTTTAGCAGGCTTACAAGTCCTACGCACAAACACAGACACACACAAACACACATATAGGAGATTGTGAGCTTCCCTTTTTAGCTGCGACCAACTAAACATGTTGAATGATGCAAATTTTTCAAGCAGATACATAAAGTAAAGCTGAAAATAATTTTCTTTCCATTTCCTATATTCCATAGCCAAGTAACAACATAATGGTTAAAGAACAGGGATTCCCGCACCAAACCCATATTTACAGCTCTTTGGTGATTAGTTTGAGATGGTCTGCCATAATTACCTGTGCCATAATTTCTTCTTGCTTGGTTCAAAAACACTTGAAAAAAATACCACCAGTACTCACTGATTCATTGTTGAAATGCATGCCTTGATTAGGTAAAGTGGTATGACAAGTTATTTGTTACTCAAAGAAGTAGCATAATTCTTCATTATGTGTCCAATATTCTGCCAGTATTTACTATAAATAAGAGTGTTCTGTTCCAAGATTTCTCAAGATGGAAGATACAAAGTCCAAACTCTCAGCCAAAAAATGTCAAAGAAATCTAGAAAGTATTTGTCAGCTAGCAGTTCCTGAAATATAACTGATGTTTGATCCCTACCTGTTATTTAAAAAAAAAAAAAAAAAAAAAAGTTTAAAAGATGAGCTTTGCTTTCACTCATTTTTGCGGCAGTGCCTCTCTCTTTTTTTTCTTCATAGTGTCAGATACCTTTTTCCCTTTCATCCCCTCTGCTCATGCTAGGAATCAGGTGTGTGCTGCCACTAGGACTTGTTAATTCAAGGAGCTGCTGCTGTCCAATTAAACTTGGTGCCAGATCACAGGCAGACAGATGCTAAGGTATCTATTCTCCTTCCTAGTTCAGCAGTAAATGCAATGCCATTAGCAGCATAGCCTGAGTATTAACTCACTCATTTGTAGGCACACTATAAGGTTAATCCATGTTGGTCCAGATGGAAAAACCTAAAAGAAGTAAGGAAGGAAATCAGGCATTTAAAGCAGGCTCAGTAAAATAGAGATGCCTATATTCAAGAATGAAATTCTGAAGACCTGAACTCAGATGAAGGTTTACTCAAGGAATGTACTTCTACTATTTGAGAAGTTCCTAGGT
This sequence comes from Numenius arquata, assembly GCF_964106895.1. Taxonomy (NCBI): domain Eukaryota; kingdom Metazoa; phylum Chordata; class Aves; order Charadriiformes; family Scolopacidae; genus Numenius; species Numenius arquata. The sequence continues at coordinate 85,708,936 of NC_133576.1, forward strand.
GCCTAAAATCTTCCTTTAGCATATACACAGATCTTCTGCAGGTTTGGGGATACTAAGAAGTCAGCATTTAGCTAAATCCAAACATAAAAATCAGGTTGATAATCTCCTTCCTACCATGGAAATGAAAAACTGAACTCATTAGACGTTCCTATGACACGCTGGACCAGGATCAAGCACCTCCGAAGTACAATGTTAACCAGCACCTTTAAAATCTAACACAAATTGCTAGCTTTCCCTATTTTTCAATAGTTGAACATAGCTTAACCTATATTCAATTTGTAGTCTGCAGGTGTTAGACAAGAGCAGACTATCTCAGTGTAATACATAAAAAATAACTAAGAGCAGCACATCTATCATCAACTGACTTAAGTTTGCTACGGATATACACCTCAGCCAGAATACTATTAAAAAAAAAATAAAATTTCAAACTCTTGAGTCAGTGGGTCAAGGATATACTCAGGATGTTTTCAAGACATGACAGCTCAGCCCCTTTCTTCATTTACTGCAAGTCAAGCCCCTGTCTCCCACTACCCTGCAGGTTATGCAAAGCATCAGGCTATGTGACTTGAGTAAGAAATCAAGTACCAGCAGCACAGATCCTTATGCTGTACAGTATTATCACAGAAGTGAGATACTCAACCCAGGCTGATGGAGGATCCAATTAACCTCAGAGAACAGTGCTGAAACTAGCCTGGAATCAGCCAGCAAATAGCAAAGTGGACCCATATATACTTTAAGTGCTATCCCTCTGTAGATCTCTGCAGAGATACACAAGGCAAAAATCTTTCCTAAGAAGAAACTCTGTCTTTCAAAAATGTGCTTGGGATCACTCTTTTCCTTCAGACAGCGCTGGTAAAAATCCATCTGATATTTCCAGTTCGCCTACATACACTCGTCTAATGGGTTCAGTGATTGTTTGAGGTGGAAGAGCTGAAGCTTTATCTCCAACATCCAACTTCCCTGGAAAGTGTCTTCACAAGTACATTGTATGTTATTCTGGCTGGGGAAAAGCCCCCGCCAGCCATTTCCTTAGTCAAGAGGAGAATGAAGAAGCAATGAGCATGATTCTGTAGCTTTGAGGGCAGAGCAGCCAGGTGAGAGCACAGTATGCTCCACTTCCTTCTGTGATAACTGTTTATGAAATTTATTCAGCAATTGGTTAACGTAAGGAACTAGACCACTCCGGAGGAAGGTTTGAGACCCTCAACTCCCCATTTGCCCCACAGCCGTTACGCTGTCTCGCACCCGGTTCTCACCCTTGCAGCCTATACTATTCTCATGCACGAGATAAAGAGCTGCAATGCCTAACACAATTTCCAGTCTTGGCATTTAAAGATTAGTCAGTGGCTACGCTCAGCAATTCAGTAGCTAAATCTTATTTATATTAGGTATGTTGGGTTTTTTTTTTAATTCTTCTCATGACTGCAAAGGCAACTTTATTTCCAACCTCCTTAAAAAGGCCAGCCAAAGAAAGAGATGAGGTAACAACATTATAAAAGAGACAAAATTAGCAGTCATGAAAAGTACGGAAGGCTTGGAATGAAATATATACTTGAAGGGGTGGTAAGGATATAAAAGCAGTGACATTGACAATGGCATCTGAACGAGGAATCTTCAGGCAGGGGTTTTACAGACAGTGAGGTCTGCAAGATACCATATTTAACTCAGGGCACACTCAATTGGATCTCACTTAGAAAGGCAGGAGATGTGAGAGATGGGCGCTGATGGGATGTCCACAGTCAGTACATTTTCCTTGTGATTAAACAACAGGTTTACTAAGCTCCGGGGAAACCCCTCCCATTTGAGCATTGGACACATGGAGCCCATGTGTCTAATCATAAGAGTTGGACTGTCCTCAGGTCTATGAAAGAATGAGCAATATGTGTCAAATAGCAAAACCAGCAGGAACAATATTAACCGTAAAGCTCATATTTTATAAAATATTTAAATACTTATTAATATAGTATTTTAAGCCCAATATATAATGCAGGAGGCAAAAGACTTCAGGTACTGTGAGAAGGAATTAAAAGATAAGCATAAAATATCGGCTAGCAATGAAATGAATGAGCTGACTGTCACGGAAAGTGATGCCACCTTTATGAAAACTATGCAACAGTTACGAATTGCTCCTTTCACTGTGCAATATATTTATTATCTGTATCTTGATAAAACCTAGTGTGACTGATCAGGTTGCAAGGCTCCTCAGGCTGGGAGAAACAGCAACACATTTATGTAGTTTTTACGATATGTATAGAAAATAAGAGACAACAGTTGGATCCAGCAGTCAGGAAAACAGAATTTAAGCACTGACTTGGAGTTACTGCACTCATAAGTACGTCTCTCTTGATAGTATTTTAATCAATTGCTCTTGAACTTGGGCAATGCATCTGCTGTATTTCCCAAGCTATTATATACAATGCATTTCAAGTTGTTATAACTTCTAAATAGACTTCACATTGTCCTCCCAGTTGTTATTAAATTCAACCACAAGTGACCATTCCACTAGGTACTTCACTGTCTCTATAGCAATGAACACGCTTCAAGTTTGAAAAAGGATACTGAGAAGTATAAAACAGAAAAAAAAAAAAAAGAAGTGGAAAAAAAAAGTATCTCATAAGTACTCCCAGGGCTGCTCAGGAGATGAGGCTGAGGAAGCAGGAAAGACAGTTTGCAATATTTTGAGTAGGCACAGTGAGCTTTGTGTGATGACACTAATAATAAATCCCAATTTAGAAAAGACCACAATTTCAACTTTTGCCCGGCGATCTTTGGAATGTCTGCAAGCCCCTGAATGTCTAATTTAGCAGTGGTTTTATCCTATATTGGCACCAATCTAGAACCATTTATTTAAAGAAATTACAGTGGAAATACATTCTTATGAAGGAGTAACATTTCATTGTTAGACAGAAGTAGACAACTGAACTAAATAAAGGAAAATGGAGTTGATTCCATGTGAATTTCATTGCAAGTTTTTAATTTTATGACAGTCCTTGGGTGCTGTGGCAACTCCCACTTCTGCACTGCCTACAGAATGCAGAAATGCCCCAATGACAAGAGTAAGGGCATATCCGTAGTGGACAGGACAGGACATCCCAATTCACATTCTCACATAGCACCTGGAAAGCTCACCTTTTTAGGGCAGATTTTCAAAACAGCACCAAATTATCTTTGGTTGTTCCCAGGAGTTTTATGGAGGTCCTCAATAAGAGCTTTTGAAAATTCCATCCTGAAAGTATAGCTATTAGGTCACCAGTGATAGTACATCAACCATTTCCTTCTGAGCTCTTAGCAGCTGAAAACCTTTTCAAGAAACCACTTTATGTAGAGCCACTGCTTTCTTTGGGAACTGCACGTGTATATGCTGGGACAGAGAGCTTGTTCCTATTTAGAAGAGGGAGTGCACTCTACTCACAACAAGCAATAGCAGAAAATGCTATTGAAATTACACATATTCTGTAGTGGTTTTGGAAGGGATCTAAATCTACACCTCTAACGGCATCCTGGCTTGTATTAGAAATAGTGTGACCAGCAGAAGTAGGGAGGTGATTGTCCCCCTGTACTCAGCACTGGTGAGGTCACACCTCGAGTATTGTGTCCAGTTTTGGGCACCTCAATACAAGAGAGATATCGAGGTGCTGGAGCGAGTGCAGAGGAGGGCAACGAAGCTGGTGAAGGGCCTGGAAAACAAATCATATGAAGAGCGATTGAGGGAGCTGGGACTGTTTAGTATGAGGAAGAGGAGGCTGAGGGGAGACCTCATCACACTCTACAACTACTTGAAAGGACACTGTAGAGAGGTTGGTGCTGGTCTCTTCACACAGGTAACTAACGACAGAACGAGAGGGAATGGCTTCAAGCTCCAACAGGGTAGGTTTAGACTGAACATTAGGAAAGAATTTTTCACAGAAAGAGTGGTCGGGCATTGGAATAGGCTGCCCAGGGAGGTGGTTGAGTCACCATCCCTGGATGTGTTTAAGAGACGTTTAGATGTGATGTTGGGGGATATGATATAGGGAAGAACTTTGTAGTGTAGGGTAGATGGTTGGACTCGATGATCCCAAGGGTCTTTTCCAACCTGGACGATTCTATGATTCTATGATTCTCTAGTGTATGTTTTTTCTCCTGTATTTTTGTAAATCTAACTACCGTTAGATCATCACTCCTATTTTGTGAGAAATCTATGTTTCCTAGATGTTTTTTGTTGGTGGAGAAGGAAGTTTATTTTGTACCATATTAGTATTGCTTGTCTGGTGACATTCTCATTCAGATACCGACTGGCTGAAAACCTTTACAGCAATCATGCAATTTGGCATCTAGTGTGATAAGCTGAACTATACCAGCATTTGCCTAACCTAAATAAATACACAGGGAATGCAAGGTGGGTTTCCTAAATGGCTTATTATGACATGAATTAAATTGGTAAGATCAATGATCAGGGACTCCCTCACATATTCTTGTGATTATGGACTTGCTGTTTCTGAAGAGTTGCCAGAGACAAAAATGGATGAATTTTTACGACCTCATTTACTGAATCTCTCCCAAGCAATACATAGGAACAAAACAGCAGCCGAAGGTGCGAGCTCCCAATTGCTAAAATGATTTATCAACACTCAGAAATAAGATATGGAAAACAGCAGTTACAATACCTGCATTCCTGATAGTCTATCAAGATTAAAAAATGTTTCTGCATTTATGTACAATGTACAAATCTTTACACCTTTTGTGCTGCAGACTTCTTTTTGTTACATTACTCTTTTTAATTTTTCCAGCCTGAGATTTTGCACTTGCTTTAAGATTTTGTTGTCTAAGATACAATAAAAGCTAAAGCTATATATTCTTAGTGTATTTTAAAAAAATCACATATTATGTCCAAAGCTTGAAACACCTGTTATTATTATATTTCTAATACAAAAGAAAAGGCACAAAATTCATGTTTTCTGTAAATGAGAGGCATATTATAAAGTCCATTGATCCCAGACAAATCCTTCTAAGTCTTCTTAGGAATAGTTCTCAGACGAATTAAGCACACACGACTCCATCAAGCACTGCTCTTGTTCACACTTTGAAGTAAGCAGTCACTGAAGAATTACTCCGAGAGCCTTGGGGAGAAAGTAAAGTAATCCCTTCAGCTCTTCCTCAGTGCCGGGGTAGTCATCACCAGGAGTGCTCAGCAAAGAGGGAAAAAAGAAAGAGCCTTTCTTACACGACGAGTAAACAGATGGGAGCACTCTAGCTCAGGGATGGCAGAGGAGGAAAGCGCTAGCTTTTTCTTGGAGACATTTTCTTCAGCATAAGCAAACTAAAAAGGGTCTGCAGATAAGCTTCGACTAATAGAGAGGGAGTCTGTCTTGAGAGAAAAGCAAGAGAGATGAAACCTTTCAGAGAGGCTGGAGCAGTCAAGGAAGGTCGCTATTATTCAGCACAGTCTTAATTCTGCTGTTGTATCATTCTGCATGTAGGTTCCATTAATGCAAATTTATATTTTAAAAACATGCTATTTAGTTCTTAAACAGGCAACACTGCCTGGATGACCTGACAGACAAGAAGACACTCCTGATGAAAGTACATGGCAAATCTTTAAATACAGGTACTGAAACACCTAAAAGTGCCCAGCCCCCCAACAGACTATTTCTAGCGCATCCAGGGAATAACAAATATATTTCTTCAGAATGGGGTATTTTAAGAATAGCCACAGTAAACAACAGGAAAGGAAGAAGCATTTTCCAGTGATTTTCTGGCAATAGCAAGGAAAAACTCTCCTGCACATTGTGCAGCAGTAGAGACTATATTTGAAAACTTAGCTAGTGTATGACAGAAGGATTAAAGTAAAACTTACTAATAAAATACTGAGATGTGCAAAGCTCTTTTTTTTTTTTTTCCGCACCCAAGAATTTTAAATCCTGTCCAGCCTTTTAGTAAGCAACATAATAAATGGTCTAACTAGATTTAACTTTTCTGACCTCAGTCCCATTACGGGACCTCAAACATTTCACTCGATCTCACACTTTTCTGTAGCCACCAGCTGTAGCATCCATGCTGCTCCACTGAGAGCACAACACATCAGCTAAATTCACTCTGCCTGCACAGTCCCTATCACATGTAAGAGTTATGTTGCTCACAAAAACACTGCAGCTTAAAACCATTTTTCTCAAAGAATTTATATACTCGAAAACTGGTAGTTTCATTACTGAGAAAGACCCAGCCTTCACAGTTTAAGTTGCTTTCAGTAATGGTTAGTGCATTCCTCAAATGAGTTTGGGAAACCACCAGCTTTGATCCCACAGCAAACCGTTTGCAGGTTTGGGGAATCAGCGAGGACCCGTGACTGCCTGCTAAAGGAGCTGCAAGGGACCTGCATCAGAGAAAGAGACAGACTAGCCCCCTATGTAAGAAAGAAAGTTTAGTTAGGGAAAAGAGGGTCCAGGAAAGAACAAGGAATTTCTTGGATATTTTCCCTACCTTAAAAAAAGGGTTTGTAGCCATTTATTTTCTCAGCCTGGTGAAGGGGACCTTCCTAACGCATTTGATCTGTGGCCAGTTGAATCCCAGGTACAAATGTTATTTTTTGGTGAAGTTTATATCTATATTATATCTACATACTTGTATATATATATGTGTATATAGCTATAGCTCTCTCTATATATATACCTATATCTATCTATTGATTCATATGCAAACACGTATATACCTATGCCTAAGCCTCAGAGCATCTCAATCCTAGAGTTATGCAGTCCTGCTGGCTAGGACTAGGGCTAGGATATTTTGGTTCAGGACAAGTGTTTATACAAGGGCTGTCTTGTGGTGCCAAACCCTGTAAGTTGGGGGTGAGTGTGTACTTTCTACTCACTAGGGATATCTCATCCTACCTCAAGACCCCTTTTACTCTACAAATATGGGGGAAATGAGGGGAACTTACACAGTGCCCGGAGTATGATTTTAGACTGATTTTAGACTACAAAGAAAGGCACAATGAGCTGCTATCGGAAGCTGATGTTAAAGAAGTTGCTAGGGACTAAGCTGAGAAAAGTCTCGTTGGAGAGGGGCTGGTTGGATGCTGATCAAGGTTATCTTTACTGGCAGGCAGAAAAGAAACCTGATAAAGAAGACACCGCAAGGGACGAGTTAATACTGATACCCACAGAAAGCAAACCCAGAGACTGATTTCCTCCCCAGGGAGGGAGTGCTCAGCTGACAGTCACAGGGTAGAGAGGGGGAGCATTATCACAATGTTGAGCAAGGAGGATATTTTTCAGTGATGACACCTTGGGAAGGGACATGAGGGCCACTGAATCACCTAGTAGTGTTCTCTAAATATTTGAGCTTTAACATTTATATTGAAAAAAATAGAGGGCTATGTAATGAGCTCAAGAACCAATTCCACCACAGTCCACACTGTTTAACTGGTAGCATCTTGCTCCAAGAGTATTTTAAACTGCCTTAACTAGCCTCCTTCAAGATAAATCTTTTTGGGTTAACCTAAGACCCACCTCTGATGGTTGTACTAGGACACAGGCAAGGCACAGCTATCACTTTTCAGTAATCTCTGGTAAACACCGCAGCTTCTCAACTGGTTTGTGCTGAAATAACCCTGAGAAAGGCTCATCTAGAGCCCAGATTACCATGTTAGTTGTTCTAGTATCTACAGTGGTAAGTCTCATTTTTACTATTTTCTTACAACATATATAGGTATTTAAAAACCCCTGATAGGTGATGACCAGGTGAAAAGATTTTGTCTGTCCCATCTGCCAAAATTACTTTGGGAAACACTCTTTAAAAATACTGGGGTTTATGACACATAATGATAGTGTCCTTGATTCAAATAATATTGTGGTTAAAAGACTATGAGGTAGAGGATTGAATTTTGCATTTTTATGTCCTCATCTTGTGGGACTCGTAACTTTTTACTAGCACTTCAGATGTGGTCACAAAAAACACACTGAAAGCAGGCTACCATTAATGTTGGCTAACAAAACCCACTGCTTAACTTACTGCATTATGGGGTGAGGATAGAAGGTGAAAGTTCAGGGAAAAAAAATACCATATATGCAAACCATATCATAAAAACTTCAACAACCCAAACATATCATAATTGGATATTGTAATAAAATGCCTCAGCTGAGTTGCAGGCCTGGGGTTAGGGGAAATGGGAACAGAGAAAGCAGATCTAAGTATGTTTGAAAGTTTCATACGTCTTTTAGTGCCAAAATTTCAGCCACTTTTAAAAAAAAAAAAAATTCTAGGGGTATTTAATGGGCCTCATATATATCAGGGTTTTTTCAATGAATGGGTTAAAGAATAGAAATCCCCATCCTTGTGAGCTTAAGTCACAGCAAACTGTTGAAATATCCCTTTCTTACAAAGATCACACAGTCTGTTAAGACTGGCACAGGTGTGTCCCTGCAACAAGATGGCAAAATCAAACACGTGATAGCCCATCTCGTTCCCTGAAGTTTCAATCCGAATCAGCAAAATTTCATACCAAGTTAATTCAATGTTCAATTCCTAAGTAACAGACTGTTTCAAATAAACGAACTGAGGAAAAAGGAAAAAAAGATTTCTAGTACTGCAGAGCACAAGAATTCGCTATAATGACATAAATCTCCATATTTCAACGCAGCATTTCTAGAATATTCTGATCTGAGGACTTTTATCGCTGAAGAAAGGAGACCTCTAGGTAAGCATGGTTACACTTTTCTACCTTCCATCACTTTAAGGTCCATAGATCAACTACTGTGCAATTTTTCACAGTTATGAGCTTGGAAAGATCTGTCTTGGTTGGAAAGCAAGATCATACTCTAAATATGGAAATTCAAAACAAACCTTATATATTATATGTAATTTCGATTTTCCTCTACTTTGTATGACCAACAGTAGAAATGGTAAACTATGTACCGATAGCCATGCCTTCATTCTCATAGATCTCAAAACAGAAGTCATGACTTCTCTACCTCAGATTGACAGTACCATTCTAAAAGCTCTGAAGCTTATCTGGAAGGGAGAATGCTACTTGGATTTACTTGGAAAATGGATGATATGTGAGTTATAACAAGTACTCGTCTGAACTAATAATGTGATCCCATATCTTATTGGTGTTTTTAGCTTCAAAAAAGATGTTTGCTTGAAGATTGTGGTTATACTTCTCTAGTCAAAAAGGCCTCCTTACATTGTTATATCTGGAAAGCTCGCTCTCTCTCTGACCTTCATGGGTCTGTAACAATAATGTTCCAAGGTCTTAACTTTCCTGGTCTGAAATAAAGTAAGTAACCCTAAGAAAGAACTTAATGTTGGCATTTCTAGTTAGAGGCTTTTCTTTGAATATGCTGATAACACAGTATAGCAACTTCACTTACTGCTTTTGTGCTAACTCAGGTAACCCCAACACATCCTTCTTACTGGTCTTCTAAAAACTATGTTTCTGTTTATTTATCATGGCAATTAGTGAACGGGTCTGGGTTTTCTATAAAGAGGTGCATTGCTTATGCCTTTCTAGGACTGCCGATTAGGATGAGTTCAGTCTCCTATTTGAACTAAAATGGCTCTGAATGAAGAATTTCTCTTTGCAGCATGAGACCTCTGGTAATGCTCAGTTAGTCCACAGAACAAGAACAGTGGTTTCATAACTTGTCAGGCGTCCCTGGTTCTCTCTTTCCTATAACTTGCATTGCACTCCAAACTAGTCTATAACACAGGAAAGCACATAACACATCCAGCGTTGTCAGTTAAAACAAGTTCTGTACCAGAAGAAGGCTGCAGTTGGAACAGAGGGATTTTTTTTAATCTCCCTCGGGATTTAAGAAACACCGAATGAGGAATCCCAACCTATGTATCACATATATCAACAGAAGTTTGTCTAACAAATCAAATGAACAGAAAATTGTTGAATGCATTATAACAAGAAAAGACACGTCTCACAAATTATTAGTTCTCTGAAAGAATAAACAAAGTGTGTATTGGATGCAACTGATTTACAAGGAGTAGTTGGATTTCCAAAAGCCTTCTTTCTGATAACATCCTTCAAAGGGCCTTAAATGTGATTATCATGGGAGGAGAGGGAAGAGTCTCTCGTGGCTTAGTAACCAGTTAGCAGATAGGAAGCATGTTAGAAAGAAACGGTCAGTATTCACGACAGAGAAGGAAGAGTTCCCAACAGCCTCTCAGGTTCTTGTACCACTGAACTTCCTTTCTTAGCATTTGAGAAAAGAGGATGATGAGTGAAGAGACAGTCTGATGATAAAAAATTAACCTGAACAGGAAGAATTAAAGCTGCCTTTGAAGAGTCGTACAAGGATCTCACAATACTGAGTCACTTGGCAAAAAAATGACTGATGAAATTCAAAGTAGCTGTTTGCAAAGTACTGCTCAAGCAAGGCAAGAAGGGACAGCTCTAACTGCAGATAAACAATCATGGACTCCTATAACTTTCATTAGCATTAATAGTCAATTTAAACCCAGTAGCAGTTAAAAACAAAATGCAATTTTAGGAATTATTAAGTAACAGGAAACAAGACCAAAATAGCACATGAATTACTACATAACCTTGCGATAAACAACATCTGCACGACAATTTCAACAGGATGGTACACTTAGCAAAGGTATAGAGAAGGAAGACCACAATGAATCAACATAAGGAAAAGCTTCTGTACTTAATCTCTGAAAAGACTAAATAGATTAAGAAACTTTAATTTGAAAAAAAAAACAAATGATAGATTTAGATTTGATTTTAGGAATACTGTCTGCTGTATGCACATCTTGGAGTAGACCATCTAGTTCTGTCTGATTTAGTCCTGCCTTTTCCGGATGATGATGCAGACATATTCAGTTATATGTGATTGTAAGGATTGAGGATGAAAGTTAAATAGGAGAAAAACATATTAGAGTATGGTTTTTATTTTTTTTTTGCTTTGTTTGTTTATTTGGGTTTTTTCCTCTAGCATGAAATCTAGAAATGAAATCATTGAAATCTACAGGGGCACCAGCTACTACAATTATGTCAGAAGGCAGGAGAGGGAGAAGAGAGAAGATGAAATTTTTCAGCACACAGGGAAGGCACAAATGGAATTAGATGTGGGCAGCACACACATTTTAGAATTAGAATTTAAAATTAAGCCTTGAAATTAAGCCTTCAACACGAAAGATCTGGTTCTGGGAAATCCATCTGAGCTGTCAGTTGCTGTGGAGACAGGTAACATTATGGAGAAGGAGGAGCATTTGTTGCCAATGAGTGACATCTCTTCCTAACACCATACTGCTGGCTGGTATAAGGTCATGGGGCTGCGGGTAGAAGCTGCATTGCATGCTGCACACTTCTGCATAATGATAAACGTTTCCAAGATCTATGAAAACAAAATCTTCACAAGGCTGAAATAATAATAGGAAACAAAATCCTCATGGCAGAACTGCGGAGCGTGAAAAGTGGTAATCTGGTAACACAGGAGAGGCTTGTACCAAGTGAAATGCATTGGATGAGGGGTACCTCAATATGACATGTCTCCTAAATCTTGTCACTTGCTCATCTCGTGTATTTCAATCGTAGCTGTAACCTCACTAACCAGAGAGGAGGAGGAGATAAGCCAGGATTCTGTCTCTTGTGGAGTTTTCAGGGAGGTCCTGAACTTTGTGGTACAATATCCAAAGCAACTCTCAGAAGGAAACAGAAATCATAATAAACTACTCGATAGTGAATGAAAAGTCTAGTCTACTAAAAGTAAATCATTCTAAGAGAAACATCTGTAATAAATGAATGCTTTAGCTTTCAACTTTGAAGAACTGTTCTCATTTTTGTGGAGTGTTTAAGTCTGCATCCCATATGAACCTAGTGCTCCAATAGAGCACTTTAAAGTACTGCTTAAAGCAGCACTTCAGCAGTTGCCACTTGATGTGAACAAACTGTGGTTTTCCCCTCTCTGAAAGAGCTCAGGCATAAACCAAACATTCGTTCTTCAACTGTGCTTTCCCCAGCCTTTCTGCTGACAAGTCTGCTCCACTTGCAAAATCTGTTTTCTCATGAGCTGTCTCTTGGTCCCCCAGTGATAAACAGTCTTGGAGCAGAAGAGGCTTCACAAAGAAGAGGACCTGTGAGTCGAATCCCAGACCACCCTCTTCCAGGTTGCATAGACCTGAATCCCACTCAGAGGCTCAAAGGGATCAAATTGTACACTGTTTATTTTTTCTGCCTTAAAGGTGCTTCTAAGGCTCCTCCTAACCTTGCTAAGGCAAGAGTGCAATAGTATATCCAGTGGCTCTGTTTTGGGTATCATTTGAAGCAAATCTCCCAATCTTATACAACTGGACAAACTCAAAGAATACTTAAGCGTGCAGATAATCTCACATTTTTCAATTAATGTCATCATGTTCCCTGTCCACTTTGATACAATTCTCGCTGAGCTACCACTATATGAATATCTGGGATATTTATCACAATACAAAGGGTCTACAAAGGACTTTTCTTTTAATGAACCAAGATGTGACTTGGGTAGAACAAAGACCATAGGGAGACAGATGCAGAGTGAATTTTATACAGAAAGATTACATGGCAATAAGAAAGTCTAAATTCAGGCACCTTTACCGTAACTTTTATATGCATGCAAGGAGTCCTGTTTAAAGACCACTATGAAAGTTCAGAAATGAAACATTCGTACAATAAAACTGTACCTTCTGTCCTGCATATGTATCACAATGGTGAATGGTATAGGACTAAACTGGTTTTAGAATGTAGGACAAAAGTCTTTTTTTTTTTTTGCCGAACTTGGAAAATGTTCAGTGAATGGAGATGGGAGTTGCAGCTGAAGAAAGGATAATCTCATGAGTATGACAGCAAAAGCATTTCCATGGAGAACTGCATTGTCCCATTCTTCTTGCTATAGTTTCCTGCATCTCAGCCAAACTTTCACAAATAAGTCTCCATTTACATTAATCACTTTCTGGTGCCCAAAACCAGACACAATGGAGCCTGACATGCAGAAGATCTACTCCGAGACTGCAGCTGAAACCAGTGTTAGTGATGCTCTGAAAATATAAAGTGATAAGTACTCTTACAACACAAGCTGAGCATCTGAAACTTTGAAAATATGTTTCTTTCTCACCTGTAAAAGGAAAATAACATTTCAGAAAGTACTGTGAAAATAAAAGGGGTTTAAAAAGGGGTTTACAGACATGGTAGTTATAAGAGAAGAGGCTATGAGAATATTTATAGTCTTGTCCTAAGAACAAAATTTGAATAAAATCTACTGTAAGACAAAGAAAATAATAAGTATAAGCACCACTGATCATGTATGAGGATTTGTACATGATTATACTGCTAGAACTATCTTTACTTATACATACAATTCTCTGAATTTTTAATGCTTCATGTTACAATCCAAATTTCTAACAATACGGTAGCATATTGTCTCTTTTTTTTGTCTTACACATGAGTTAATGTAGTATTTTTAAGTGTTTGAAGTAGAAATACATGCTACAAATGCTTATGAGAAACAGTAAGTTACAGAAAAGTATATCACTAAAGCCTGCACCATTCCGTACTTGATTTATTATGGCCTTGACATGAGAAGTGTGTACTGGTAAACTATTCTTTGAATGAATTCAAAGGTCTGTGTTTTCTGGGAGGGAGGAACAATATCTAAAGTGACAGTGAAACAAGATTTACCAAATAGCTTTCGAGAGAACAAGCTAGGAAACAGGAGTTAACGCTAGTAACAATTTAGATGTTTTACTTAATAGTCCTAGTACAAGATCAAACTATTTGTTTCACACGAGCCCAGTGATTACACACAGCCGAATGCCAGTGCGCAGAAGGGCAAGTCTCAAAAGAAATAGGGGTTGTTTTTTGCCTATTTCCTATTGGTTCATAATCTTTGCAATATTATCATGTCTCTCTCAAACACCAAACAGTCAAGAATCGGATTAGCACAGATGGGGTGCAATCCTCACCGCATTCTCCCCCAGGGAGAATAACTCGCTGAAGGGGACTAAAGAAAGAACTGATACACAGCTGCTGCCTGCACTGCCTTGCTCTGTTTTATCATATGAGTGCTATGAACTGTATTTATATCACCTACTTTTAGACAGCTAATGTGAGCGTTTCAGTGCCTCTAATTTAGGCACCTCGCTGCAGCAGAGTGATTCAGACCGCCTGTGCTGAGGACCCAGACTTGCCTTCTAACTAAAAGAGAGAAAGCTTTGAAGAAATCTGGGCTTGTACCTACATCAGCAAACGGTGCAGTGCAATAGGAGCAAATCCTTAGGGTAACACACTGGCAATGAGAACCTGACATCTACACTACACGTATTAAAGGCTTTGGATCTATTCTGATCTGGGCCCATCCATTCGAGTATCTGGTAACAGTTGGAGCACAGCTTTTGGTTATCCAAGAAAAAAGTCCATCTTGCGCTCTCCAATATCACTCTGTGATGTGAATCCAAGCACAGCAAGTAGAGACAATGGGGAGCTTTACTTCAAAAGCACATTCCTAAATCATACCAAAATGCTAATGCAGGTACATTCTCTGAATGCTTCCAGGGAATGATGTGGAACATCTTAATTAGAAGTTTTCCCTTCTCCATTGACTACAAATAACTATAACAGGGAGAAAAAGATACATTCTATATTTTATTTTCAGGTACTACAAAAAGAAAACATATAGACCATACAAACCTATATGCTTCCATGGGAAACTGCAAGGTATCCATACGCCAAAACACCAGGCACTCAAGTGCACATAAATCTGGTTAAGCACATGCTGAAATCCATTTGGGATTCAAAGTGCCAAACACTTATTTTTGGGTAATAAACACACACAGGAGAATAGCACTCAGTAGCCTACTGGCTAGCAAGTTGAAGTTTCTGCCCCCAAACAGACAATGCAATTGTTGGGGGGGGGGGGGGGGGGGGCTGTTTTTTGTTTTTACAGAGGTCATGGCGTTCTTGAGAAGAAACTGCCTGAATTGCTGAGATTTTAGTATCTAAATTCCACATTAAGTCCTTTTAAGTTCCAATTTAGGGAGTCTGTATATGCTCCTGCTAAGTGGACTATAGGATTTGCATGCAATAAACCACTTGTAGCACAATCTCCACTCCAGCCTTCATTTCCAGGTGGAACAACACCTTTCATTTTCCTTGCTTTTCTGTTTGCTGGTATCACACTCATTTCATTCATAAGACCCCCCGGAGCTCACACACATAGTAAAAAAAAAAATGTTGTTTCACAAATGTCAGCAGATGAACAGCTTTCTGTAACCATCTATACAAAACTATACATATATAAAAATATGCACCTCACAAATACGATACAGAATTCTATCTTTAATAAATCAATTCCAGGATTTTGCACATATTTGGAAACTGACTGGCATCTTAACACATTAAGAATGTGTTAAAAAAAAAAATCCCCTAAACTATCCTTAAATGGAGAGTATCTTGGAACATGGCTCTGTTCTTTTTCAGGTAGTCATGTTCTCTCTGTAACAGGAACATATACTGAGAAGCAAAACCTTTAAAGTTGCCTTTTCCCTTTGCATGGGATCATGACCAATTTATGTTTAACAATTTCAGTCTTTGAAAAATGTACTTGAACGAGTGAGAGTGATTAATTATGAGAATCAAAGCAAACGCATGGAAGATTTGTTGAAGGAACTAATCACAACTACGAAGTTCAGAGAGTAGGAATACTGTCAGAAATACTCCAACAAGCACTTGTGCCTGATGAGATTTTGAAAGCAAATACAATCCTACAGAATTCATGTGCAAAACGCGCAAAAACAAATTAAGGCCTCACAGTCAAAGGGAAGGTACCACATGCCACTTCCTTCCCCTCCGCTTCCCTCCGTGTGCTGTTGTGTGCTGCCGTGGAGCGCTGCTTCTCCTTCCCCATCCTCTTTATTTCCCATTTGCTTTCCTATTGATCCTGTTGCCAGTGGGCTTCCAAGTATATTTCTCTTTGGATCCGCCTCTTTTACTTGTCCTTAGCATCACACACAAATACAAATTCAACCATCATATCAGTCCAATTCACAGACTTCCCTCTCCTATTTTTTTTTCCCAGCACTGTTTCTGTTCAGAGTAAGCCTTTTTCTACCAAAATCCGCTCATGAATTGTAATGTAAGAAATAGTTTTAAACAATAGCGATCACAGTACCTGGTTCAGTATGTGCATATGTATCATTTGTGCCCAGGATCTGAATTGATAGTAACTTCAAACTTTCTGCAAGGAATGAGTAAGTGGATTTTTCATTTTTAAATAAACTGTTTCCTTGCTCTACAGATATATAGCATGATTCCAAAAAGCAGAGCTCCAGGCTGTTCTGCCTACCTGAGTTAGTAAAATAGCTGTACTTTGACCATGTATTTTTTATATCATGATTATAAAGGCAAATTATTCATGGGTAAACAAGGTGGTGGGGAATACCACAACGATTTACTGTTATCCCCAGAATATAATGTTAGAATAATTTTGCTGATGCAATACTTTTCACATCACATGGGTTCAGGTTATAATCACAATATGCTCCACCATGTTAAATTCTTTTTTTTTTTCCACAGTTAAAGAAAAATCTTGTTTTGGCGTTTCTCTCCTAAAATTTGGATTTATTCACTGTTACTAAAACCACAGTTAACATAAAAAATGTCCACAAATAAAATTCATGCCTGTTGGCCATGTGCAGGCCAGGAGGGGAGATTAAAGTAGCAGTAAACACATCAGTTAGCCCTGTGGTGCCACACACTATGTGCTTGCACAGACCTGAGGTAGACTGAGGTTGCATTTGTCTTTGTGTTCCACACTTCTAAGTAGCAATGGCTTATTTCACACACTATTCTGAAACTGTCTCCTTTGGATCAAAAACTCCACTTTTTCCTCTTGGTAATAAAAAGAGAGCATTTATACTTTTTTTTTTTTTTTAATGAATCTTTTTTAAAAAGCTCATGTGTCTGTTTAAAACATAAGTCAAAACTTTGGCACTATTTCATATTAGTTTTACATTCGGATTTGATTACGCTGATTATTTTTCAGTGTTATTCGACAGGATGAAAAAGCTATTGGCAATGCTAGACATCTCTGCTCCAAACTTGGTGGAGTAATTATGAAATAATGGCATTAAAAATTACCGTGCTAATGAAAAAATTAATTTTTCACTCCCCAAATACAGTATCATACTTTTTATCTTAAAAGTCAATATCATGGTAAATGGTAGATGAGCAATGTTTTGCTTGGAGCTAGCTTATTTTCATAGCAATTTTGTCAGGCTTCAGTCTAGCAGGCTGTCATTTTTTATTCCTGTATTCTGAAGTGCATTTTGACTTTTCTGACTACAGCAGGATGACAAAGACAGTGCCTTTTTAACACATTCTGCCACTGCTACTGCTTTTTTCTTGTTTTGTCCTTCATCTATATTCTTCCTAAAGTGCCGATGATCGAGAAGTAAAAATACAACTATATTGCTGCATGCTATTAGTACTCCTCTCTCCTTCAAAAGTGAGGAAAATAATGTAATAAACCTCTCATTCCTAACATCTTCATTTGATGTCCTATCCAAATTCTGACCGATCTGTTACCCTCTTATACTCCACAGCACAGCATTATTCTCCACACATTATCAAACTACTGAGTAAGGAGAGAAGAGCTATTATTCAACCTTAGTAAAGATATTTTGCACTGGAGTGGTTAAGGGTGTTTTAAGGTTAAATTCCTAACATTCTGTGAAGTTCAGAAACACACTTATGTATGCATGCATGCCAAGCTGGCCAGCCTGGGGCTCCTGAGCTGCTGGTCAGGTGGGACATCCCTGCCTGGGCCACTCCACATCATTTGCAAGTGGGCTGCAGGGCTTGGCAGATCCCTTTTGACAAAGGACGGGAACTTACTGGTTCTAAGTGTCATAGTCTAAGAATGAAATACAGGGACTAAGTACAGAGAGGTCATAAAATTAGTTTGTAAACAAGATTCTGGTGCTGTAAAAAATTTAAGCAAAACTGCTATAGTAACACACACACTGAAGTTACAAAAGATTACTTTAGTTACTCTTTGTTCTGTTCTTGCAGATATTGCTGAACTTCGACTGTATTCCTCTACTTTCACTTAGCTCTTCAGAAGCAAAGTTGTGTGCCTTGTGCTTTTGCTCCTCAATACTTTGTTCCTTCACAAAGACTGAAGGGAGTCCCCTTCCCAAACATAAAAAGTCCCTTGCATATTAGTTTAACTATTGAGCAAATAACTAAAATCTCCCAAAACAAGCAATCCAGGAAAGAAAATTCTGGGCAAAGAAAGAAGTCCTGGCCCTACTAAAATCCCCCAGAGTTTTGACATAAACTTTGGTAAAACCAGCAACACCGCTTAGGAACAGCTGCAATGATGGATCATATTCCCATATGAAGAGATGATTCCTGAAATACAGATAAAACCAAACTTGTGCCTGACAAGGTAAAAAAGTACTCCCAACAGAGGCTGACAGAAAACACACTGAAAGGAGGTTAAATCATGAATGTAAGAAGACCACACACAATGATACCTGTTTTGGAGTAACTGTCAGATAAAACTACAGTTTGGAATTGAAGAAGCAGAATATTAAGATAATTTAAAACGAAACAAAAAAGAAAGACTGTGTGTGAAGCTACCAAGTATTTAGTGTCAGGTTATCTTTATAATCTTTATAATATATTATAATAAGAGCAACACAAATTAAATACAAAATCTTGGCAAGGACCAGGGAAACAATATAGGTGAAGGACCTCTAGTAACCTAGTCAGTGCAAACCAGACCGAGTCAGCTACTCCTACGACTGTGCAAGGAGTATGATCAGTTGATGAGACTGTTGTATCTAACAGGAAACAAAAAAAAAAAAAAGTCAAGGAAAGAGAGTCTCTCCCCTGAATGCTGTGCACATGAAACAGAGTAACTGTCTACAGAGGTAACGGACTCCTTATAGGATGGGTGCAGAGGGAAGAGGATTTTGGGACTGTGTCAAATTATTTGAGATGTGGGGGCTGTGGCGGTCTCAAAAACTTGCGGCGTGTTTAAGGGAGGGAAAGGGAAGAGACTAAGGGAAGGGACTGATGCAGTTAGTCACTCAGGAACACATAGTCAAAGATAGGTGATAAATGTGTCATGTTCATTTTTGAGTTTACTATTAACTAAGCGTCTATCCAATTACTATAAGGGTCTTAGCATGGGAGGTTGGATTCCAGTTTTATTTTTGGGATTGATGGCAATAAGGAGGGAATTCATATTTAAAGTGAAAATAAAAAAATAATCTCAGAAAGCCTTTTAAGTCTACCTATCAGCATTCCACCAAATATCCACCTCCTCAGTCATGGTTTTATCTATGTAACTGCAAGAGAACGCTTCTTCAGTTCCCACATCTGCCCACATCACAGTTCTGCAGCAAGCCAATGCAGATGTTCCTCCGGTCCTCCTAGCACACTCTGCATCCTGCTTTCTCTGAAAATCAAATACACTATTAGTTCTATGTCTCTTATTGCTTCTCTCTTTTTGTTGATACAAAGCTCCTCTGAAAATTGCTGTCTTAAGTCCTGCATCAATATAATGTCCTCAGTGAATGAGAATATAATGGTGTTAATCACAAAGGAAAGTTGTTCTCATTTATTTTAACTGTCCCCTGAAATAATCTTGCCAAAATGGTTTTGGTCTTGTTAAAGTTTAATTTTAAGTACTTACTTCAGTTCATACTTATATACTGCTTAAATTGATGTTTGTGTTGCTTTTCACACAAGACATTTGAAGATGTAGGAAAACTCACTAGTGAAGGTCAGCAGTGTACAACCAATAGATCCATCATGTCAGGTATTTAGCATTCATTTGAACTTAATTTCCTTAGACTGTATGATATTTGGAACACCTCTTGTATTTTGATGTGCATCCCCTGTATTTCTTGAAAAGCAGCCCAATTAAAAAATAATGAACCTATTTTTTCCTGAAACTGACTCAGTATTCTGGTGGTTTTCAACAGCAACTTAGAGCTCAGTTTTGTATCAAATTATTTTGTGCCTGTTGGCCAGCGATACCTTTGCAACCTTCTGAGGTGCTTCTGAAGTCAAGCAATTTCCCCAGGAGAAAATTTTAAAGCTGCTGTTTTTCCCACTGCTGAGTCTGTATCTAGGCTCAGAAAGCAAATAAAACTTCTAGTAGAAACAGACAGACCCCACGGGATGTTCAAGACCTCTCTCTTCTACCTTAACCTCAGTGGAACACCTTAAAAGGAGAATAGCTTCATCGCTTCATCTTAGCAGAGAACACTCAGATTTCTGCTACAGACTCTCCAAGGAATATTTTTTTTTATATATATATATTATTATTCTTAAAAAACCACATATTTCTAGGATGCAAAATGTTAAACCCTTTATCAGGGATCCACAAGGAACTGCTCTGCACCACCATCCACTGCCACTAGCAGGAAAATAAAAACATCTTCCAAGAATGCTCTCTGTTTGTGCATGTGTGAGGAAGAATCAACCCATTTTTGGAACTACAACCTCCCCAAAACTCACCTTTAATATTATTCATGTGCACTTCCAGGTGTTACACCTACTGCTCTTTGACAAAAAACTTACTCTTGCAGAAAACAGAAAAAATTTCTGCTTAGGCTCTTACACTGACTCGGCATCACTTTTTGAGGATCCTGCTCAGTGGGAGCAGGCAACATGCCCTTTCTGAGGCAGTGCACTTGCTTGGAGAAAAACTGATGTATCAAAATGGGTTGGGTCACTTGGGAATCCGTAAGCCAAAGAGCCGGCAGCCACCTACACCGAGAACCGTGTTAAACCAAACTGGCCCCTACAGAACCTCACAGTTCAAGGCGTAGATGCTTCTTTTCACTGTGGTTTGTTCCTTTAGAGTACTTAAAGGAAAAAGGCCTGCTACCACCACTGACAGATCATAATGAGGAGACAGGAACACGCAATTCACTGTACTTTGCCTAATTTAGGATAAAATGGCCCAAGCAATGAGACTCCCATTAAATCCCTTGGAAGATTATGCAAAAAACCAAAGCGTTTGTCAAACATCTTTTAGATTATTGCTGACTGCTTGCAATCTAGTATTCGATTACTAATAATTCAAGTAACATTATCAGTATGGGAAGAAAATTGGAATTGTTTAAATATTCCTCAAGAGGGAAAAAATAAGGAGAAAAAACCCCTTCTATGCTTACCAATTTTCAAGTCAATTACGTTTTTTATTAACGAAAGCTTCAAGATCAAATAGCGATGCCAGCCTACTTCAAAGCTACCTTATGTTTAAGTAGATTTACTATAGACAGGGTTCTCCCTTGGTAAAGAAAAACATTTTTGACAACCTGCTCTCAATCCTTTCTATTAAAACTTTGCATGCAATAATTACTTCTTGGGCAGAAATAGAGAGAAGAAACTATCTACCTGAGTGCAGCCTGCCCTCACCTAGCAGAGGTGTTCCAGATCCAGGATGCTGGCTTCAGTCTGTTTTCCAGTAGCTACCTTGCACAAAAATATTTGCACATTTGTTGGACTGGATATAGAGAGACTGTTTCAGCTTTTTCAAAACAGCATCCTCCGATGTGCTAACAAACAGGTTCAAAACCAAACACCTTCCCTGGCTTAGGGAACATGCTATTATTTATGCACAGTGGAATCACTTCAAAAGGAAAGATAACACACATCCCTCTGGAAAGGTCCTTGAAGATGTTCTCCCAAAAGGTGAGGAGTGAGTCGTCAAATCTCTCGCTCATCAGCCTCACTTGCAGGACTTTTCCCCTAGGTTATACTCATGGCTGATTACTCAGTTGGTGTGACTAACCCTCCTTCTGGATTTTGCCCTGGAGCCTTAAGCACCTGTATGAAAACTTTATCCTGCAAAGCAGGAAGCTGCCTAAAAACAAGGGGCTGTATCAGTAAATACAGCGATGGCCAAACTCTTTGTGGAAGCAATAAGCCTTCCAGCAAATGCAAATAATGTTTAAAAATGAATTATCTGTTATTTTTTCTTCTTCTGAAGAGAGGTGTGTATGTGTCTGTGTAGTGTAAACATGAAATAATCTTGGCAGAATAGAAAAGAATGATTTAGAAAGAAAAGGACGGAGTCCTACCCCATACGCAACTGAGAAAATATTCAGATTATATTCTTTAGCTTGCCTTTGCAAACTAGCTCCTCACTGTTGAAAGGCATGCGTGCAGCGCTCTCGTAAAATTAGACCAAGACATTTTTTCAACAAAAATTAATTTGACTGTTGAGATCCTGTTTTATCTAACACACCTTAGTAAGTACCTTTGCTCCAAAGGGGTTCAAATGATTAGCACTTGCAGATCACAGCAGGCTGAAACAAAAATTAGACAAATATTTGTGGAATAAATATTAGTAATGTTTACAAATTTGCCTTTCATATGAGAGTGTCAAAAACATAAATATCAATTAATCAGAAAATGTGGCTGCTAGCTGTTACTATCATCTTCCCGAGATGCTTATTGTTGAAACTTGTGAATAACTCATCTCATTTTGCTGATTTAAACTAATTAAGATTGTATCTCTGTATCTCTAATTGAATAAACACAAAGGTATAGAGACTCTAAGTACTGTTTTGAGAAGTTTTATTCTGCTACATCAGTCCCTTCCTCACAACTCATCTGAAGAGTCATTGCATGCAACAGGTTGATCATCTCCCGACAACAGGCAAGTCACAGAATGGAACAAAAAGACTAGCACTTATATATCATCCATTTAAATTATGATGATGATCCTAATTTGCAAACTCCATTAGTCTTTCTAGAAAGGTTTATTGTCTATGCTGTACAATAACTGTAACAACGACGCTGAAAGGACTATAAAATATTACCTAAAAATATATAAATCAAAAGCGAAGTTATATGTGTGATTCTTTAGTCCAACTGGAGTTCGTGGACCTGCACTGGATTTGTTCAGCATTGCAGACTTAAATCTGGACAAATCTGCTCTTAACTATATAATTTTCTTCATCCTGAGTTTGATTTTTGCTGGTGTTTCAGCTAAAAAGGACAGGGAAATTCCATAGCATTTCCTCTTCTGTCAAAAGCTTGAGAGGTCCATGAGGCGTGAGGCAATGGCAATGACCATCCTGCCACCAGAAAAATGGCAATTACTCTGGAATACTCAAAGAAGCAAAAAACAATGAAAAGAAGGCTATGCATATATTGAAAGAAAAATTGAACTTCATATAATCCACAAATTATCTACAGTTTTATAATACACCTTCTAAAAAAGCACATGTATTATGTCCATGTGTTATGTCCACGTGTGTGGACGTAACACTTCTGTGCGTTCTTCTCAGTTGAAGAGAAGGCAATAGTCTCTTGGGCAAATCATGAGGGAAGAGAAATTTAAATCCATTCATCAGATATGGAAAAGCTCCACTTCAGCAATGAGCTGTATTCCTATGTTCAAGTACTTGCCAGTAACCAGATTTTGGTACACAAGGTGAAAGGATTGTGTGGTTGGCCAGTTTCTGTACTGAGTGTAGACTGTGCTCTAGACAATGATTTACATTGTCCAGCTGGATCTGCTTTATAAAGCAAACTCAGACTCTAAATTACTAATTAACAAGGTACAAAGATGCTTCCACAAAGGATCCCTCAATATTGTAGTAATCTCAGTGGGATATGAAGCTGGTGTCCTTTAAAAGGACAATTAAAAACTAAGCCGTGTATTTATTTGTATTAAATTTGTTGTTTATGTAACAGAAAAAGATTTACATAGTATGTACATAACTACGACATGACGATTGTGAAAGTCTCATGATGAAATACTGGCATAAATATAAAATAGAAGCTCTTTGCAGACAGGACTGTCCCTTCTTTGTACTTCTTCAGTGCTTCAGACAATTAAATTGTAATTTTGAATTTGGATCATTTACTACTTTACTCACTTTTGTAAAATAACCTGCTCTTAATTCTCAATCAAATTCTGCCCTCAGCCGCATTCAATGAAGATAGGCAGAAACCAGGTTTGGGGGTCTTTAACTCAAAAAACTCGTCACAAAAGTGTGCGTGTGTCCCACAACCAATCTGATTACAGTCAATTTATACATGCCTTTTAGTATGCTGTCTCAGTAATTAAAGAAGAAAGAGGCTTTGGAGTTCTCCTTCAAAGAGTGGTACGGGACTTCTGAAGACCAGCTTTAAGAACAAGCTAATCACTGTTTCAGCATTCAATTTCAGGAAGCCGTTTCTGGGAGTCCTTTCACTTTATCAGCCATGCTACATTGCAAAGACAGGTGTTTGTAGTTAATCAATTCATTTTAGTTATGTTCCAGGTATTCAATTAACAGTGCTCATTGCCAGCCCATAGCCAGAATGATGGACCATCTTGGAACAGCAGCAGTCAAGGAATATTGCTCCTGGCTTTTCACCAATTCAATAAATAAACCTCCCCTGCACCATTCTTTTAAGTACCTTCATTTTTAAATTAGATTTTGATTCTCTGGTTAGAAACACCAAAAGCTCTGTTGAGCCAACAAAACCTATTTTGCAATTTTGATCAGCATGATCTGTCTTCCTTGGGTTATTTTTTTTTGCAGCTGGACCACTAGCAGAGGAGACTACTTCACAAAATAAAAAAAAAAAAAAAAAAAAAGAAGATTTTATTAAGGAAGTTTTTACTGTGGGCCAGCTTTGGTATGTTCTTTTACATTTTTGAAACTGCTTTTAATACATGCCTGTAATGCAAAATTTAGATGAGATAAGAATTCTGTAAATTGCAATGACTGTAACTGGTTAAAGAGAATACGGTCTGAATCTGAAACTTTTCAAAAGGTATCTTCCATATTTCTCTGCAACACAAATAATACTGACAGACAAAATGATATACAGCTATTTTCATCCAAGGAATCTAAATTGCTCATGCACAGTATCATCTTATATGTTAAAGTTGTAAAACCAAAAGCTAATATCGAAGAAATAAATATTATGTGTTTACACTGTGATATATAAATTTTGTGTAACTAAATAAAATGCAGTCACTGTTTGTACTTACAGCTCCTTTCTCTGTGAAACATTATGTCAGTTTAAGAGAAACAATGGAAAACACTTCAGGTTTATCCACTGGACATGGGGTGTCATCATCTCTTGCCTTTGATTTGTCACTGCATTGTTTAAACTTCTTAGGAACCAGCACACATTTAAAAACAAGGGTACTCAAAAATTAAAAGACGTTTTGTGCAACAGCTTCCAAAGCCTGATGACTGATGCCTGGATACTTATGACATGCAAAGAAGCGTCGTGCCACCGCTTTTAACAATTTATATTCCAGCACTATTATATGCACAAATTTATTTTATATGTCAAAGCTGCATATAGCTGGGAATGGGTACCCTCAGGTGTAGAAAAGATTGAGAACATGAAAACAACAATAAATAGCAGTATATAAAACTGTGGTCTAATAATCCGATCCATTTGCCTCATAAACCCCAAATTTCAATGTGCAATAAAATCAGCAGACACTCACTAAACTGACCACATTAACTATCACACACCGCCATGATAACGAGCAGAGAGTTTCCCTAAGGTAGTAAAGCACTTCACTAGTATGATCCTTCATCCCAGGCTGATGTTCAGCTCCTTCAGCTTTGGAGAACAGATGACTTTGATAGTATGGCTTTGTCCCGGTTTGAAATAAAACAGAACACATTTTCTGTTCTGTAATTGTACATTTTAGCTAGGCCTCTTCTGTCTGAAATAACAGCATATTGTGGAGAAAACTACTCATTCTCAGAATGATAAGACCAATGTTTGTGCTCCATGCCAAGGAATGGTATGCAGAGAGGCCCTGGCTTAAACTTATTGCTATAACAACCAAGGTCAGCCCATTTTCGTTATTTGCCCTTTAGAGGGTCAGAAACGGAAAAAACGTAGAGGGGTCACATCGGTGGGGAGGAGTGGACAGGACAGGTGACCCAAACCTGACCAACTGGGGTATTCCATCCCATCTGCCCCATGCTCAGTATAAAAGCTGAGGGATCAAAGAGCCAACCCCCTTCCTGCAATGGCCGACGTCCGGAGAGGACTCTGTCTGTTCATCTCCCTTTGATCCCGATCCGTGTGTTCCTGACTCCAGAGCTGAAACCTAGTTCTCATCCATCACTGAATCCAGTCTGGGACTTCCCCAGTGCCTGCCGGTGACGTGATTGTCATCCTGGGAGCTTGATACGGTTTTGTATATATTGTATCTATTTCATTGTGTTCTTCTTTTTGATTTTAATATTAATTCTTCATTGAAGTAGTTTAGTTCATTCTAAACTCGTAAATCTCCTTATTTCTTCCTCTCCTCTCTTTGCTAGGGTGGGGGGGAAGGGCCATCTGTCAGTCTGGTTTTGGTAAATTTGGCCGAAACCACAACAGGCTTTTCAAATTTTGGCAATGCAGTTAGAAAGTGAAGTGCAAAAGGGGGGATAGTACCCAAGAATGCTCAGCTGCTGGTAGTTTCTTCTCAGTTTTACCATAAGAGTATTATGCTACTGGCACATTGCATTTTGCTGCCATGTGAGAAAAGATGGACAGTTTTCCTCTTGCAGTTTCATAATAATTCTAAGACATCTACCTGAAAGACACCAACAAATTGCCAGCCCTGCTTTCTCATCGTGGCTTCAAGCACACGTTCCCACATACTTTCTTGAGTAACTTCAAGATCTTTTTTGGTGGGTGAGGTAACAGATCATGCTTGCTGGGCATTAAAAAAAAAAAAAAAAAAGGAAAAAAAAAGAAAAAGAAACGAAGCATCTCTGCTCTGCCTCTCCTTCTTTGCATCCTATTGATCCAAATCCTTGCATGAAATCATGACAGCACTTTTCCAGTCTTTTTCCATTCTCCTAGGCCTTTAACGGTGTGAAGGTTCTTAACAATGAATGCAATGAATGCGAAGTGGCTCAAGCAATGAGAGAAAGACATACTCCCATTCATGCTTCATTTACCTTCCAGTAACAGTCCCTTCTCCAACAATTCATCATACCCTATATTCTCTCCCCAGTTCTCCGAGTCTGGTTTTTGGTAGCCTCATTACCTCTATCTAGAGCTGCATATTTGGATTCCAAAGCCACAGACTGCTATGTTCACAAAAGACTATCCAAAACCAAAACACAGACCAATGTGACATCTTCTGGGCAAGAGAAATGTTTGTTCCAGATTCAAATGCTGCAACCATAAATCACAGAATCACAGAATGAAATGGGGTTGGAAGGGACCTCTGGAGATCATCTAGTCCAACCCCCCTGCCAACCCTAGAGCAGGTTGCACAGGAATGTGTCCAGGCGGGTTTTGAATGTCTCCAGAGAAGGAGACTCTACCACCCCCCCGGGCAGCCTGTTCCAGTGCTCTGCACCACCCTCAAAGTGAAGTTCCTCCTCATGTTTAGGTGGAACTTCTTATATTCAAGTATGTGCTCATTTCCTCTTGTCTTATCCCTGGGCACCACTGAAAAAAGGCTGGCCCCATCCTCTTCATACCCTCCCTCTAAGTATTTATAAGCATTGATCAGATCCCCCCTCAGCCTTCTCTTCTCTAGACTAAAAAGACTCAAGTCCCTCAGCCTTTCCTCATAAGAGAGATGTTCCAGGCCCCAATCACATAAATACCAACACTTTGTCCAAAATCTTACCTCTACTGATATCACCAGAGAAATGAAATTCAGAGAAGAGCAGCTCAAAGAGTTACATTTCCTGAAGACAGGAAACTGAATCCTGAACTGAAAAGAACCTATGGGGGATACAGGACCTGATGGGATCCTGCCTGGCTGTGACCATCAATCAGCACCATTGGACTTTGGTAGGATAACTGTGCATAAAGATCCTTTCCCTAATGTTATGCTTCACTTCTTAAAAAATTATTTTAAGAAAGTCATTTTAGTTTCCTGTATTAAATACTGCTTATGGGCTCTCGAAGGAAAACTCCAAGGTCATAAGGGATACTGTAACTCAAAAGCCAACTGCAGACGTATGAGTTGAGAATGGTAGTGAGGCATTCACAGATTATATTTTGCCAGATCTGGAGCACTTCTACCTACTTCCATAGTTCTCGCAACCATAGCAGTGTCCACACACATCCTCGTGCTATACCATACTACCATCTGACACCCAGATGTGCAACAGCTTCATCCCATGCATTGACTGCTCTCCAAGACAAACTCAGACAAAAGCCAGATGGGTGTCCCCATAGTCTCAAACATGTTAGAAACTCAACACATAAGTCAGAGAGATGGAGCCAAAATATCAGAGAAGTATGTGGCTACCATCATACAAAGGGCAACAGCTATAGCTACGGAGACTGACAAAGAATCTGTTTCTGGCAACAGAGAGGTCTAGCTTTTGACTTAGAGAGCAGGTTATATTACCTACTGCTTAGACAAGCATCAGGCTTGAACTAATTAGACTCCCCAAACAGTAGGATTAGGGCGGCTGCCTCAGCCTTTGATCTTTCTGACATATATGAACTGAGCCCTGTGTAGTTTTTTATTGTGCATATGTTTGCATTCGTGAGTGTTTGCACATGTGTTTTTCAGATGGGGCCCATAAAACAAAGTTTCAACCTGGTTTGCAAATAACTATCCTGGGACTGTGCAGCTTCTCTAGGTTTTTTCAGTGCTTAAAAGTGACTTTGAGGCCACTCCAGGTAAAACCCATGATTTTACCCCCACATGCACACACACATGCACGCGCACAGATATGACTCTGTTATTCTGCAAGCGTACCTAATGTAACAGCCCTACAAGGCACCTGCTAAAAGCAGTCAAGACTTCCACATATTTTTGGAGATTTGCCCTGCTATTTTAAACCCAACAGGTAAAGGAGCAGGTTCGAGGCTCCACTGTTAGCCGAGCGTCTGTAGAAATGCTTCTTTGAGGAGGCAAAAAACCCACCAAAACCCAGCTCAGGGATGCTCGGTACCCTTTACATCTGCTGCTCAGCTGGAGACGTGGTTAAAAGGCCATTAGAAGCCCAAGGTGACAGACCTCGCAGGCTGGGCGAGCCGGAGAACAATTCGCTGTTTGCGTTCGGACTGTCAGCCCACCGCGGCTTCTTGTTGACGGACCGAGAGCGGCTCCTTGTCCCAAATACATCCCGGGGCCAGGCCGGCGGCCGGCGGGTCCCGCCTCCATCCCGGGGCTAGCGCTGCGCTGTGGAGCCTCCTCCCGGGCACCGAGGGTTCTACAGCGGGCTGGCAGGATGACAATTCCCCCCTCCCCGGGGGCTATGAGTAACTCGGGACTACGAATGAATAAGCGGGGACTCGGCCGACCGGAGAGCGGCTCCGCCGGGCGCGGCGGCGGGTCCCGCGTTGCCGCCGCCCCCGCGGAGCCGGGGAGAGAACTCTCCCGCGGGGAGATGCGGCGGCACCTGCCTCCAAACGCTCTCGGTCTGGGGTGTTTTGCGGTCGCTCGACAGAATAAAATGCCGTTGTTTCGCTTTGCTGGAAGGAAAAGGTCACGTTAGCCGAAGGAAGCTGATGGGAGAGAGCTGGCGGTCTTTGCGACAGCCTCCTGTCACGAGAGCTAACAAATCTCTCATTAGGGAAGCTGCTTTTGTGGAGGAGCTCTGTAGCTACGGTTAGCGAAGAAAGCAAACCCTAGTTTCAGTAGGAATTAGGCTGTTTTTACATACGGAGGAATAAAGTGCTAAGAATTTTACCAGGCATATGTTTTCCTGCCATCTGCAACGCCTTTTGAATTCCTTTTGCCTCTTGTAATGTATTCTCTCTGTTTAGCATAATAACTATTCTGCCTTTAAACACCAACCTTTATATACTGTTCTTAGGAATTTGTGGAGAAGTGTTAATTCTTTTACACGTATTTAAGCTGCTAAAATAATTATGCTTGGTAGTATGAACAGTCAAAACCACAAAATGAAGGTTCCCTTCCCAGGGAGATAGCACCCATTAACCAGGTATGAAGGGGAGCATACAGTCATAGTTCATTGAAAACGTAATTTCATTCTGCTAGTAATGGGAGTGCTGATACTTTGATACCGTAATGGAGTTTTAAGCACCAAGCTTGTTATTTCAACTAGAAACTTTAATGTAATTACACATTTTTACTTTACTAAGCAGAAAGGAAGATTAGTATGCATAGTTTTCTTACGTGTATCGCGGGGAATAAGACAGAGATTGCCAAGTGATACTGCAAGATGCTCAAGTCATTCAAAAGAAATGGCAGGTGGTAATTTTAAAGACAAATTACCCAGAAAAGCTTTTATTGTTGATCACTTGTTATAAGATTTGCCATTTGAAAGTAATTGTACATTCAGCTGAAACTGACCTTTTATGAGAGCCAAGTGGTAATATAAATGAAATGAATATATTCTTTATTGCAGCAATATAAAAAGAATGGCCTGAGCTTTTAACATAGTGCTTGACCTCTCTGGTGTCTGAACACCACCTAATCTCAGGAGTATTTCACAATAGCATATGATGAAATAAGTATTAATACAGAATTAGTGCAGTTTAACACATTAGCACTTAGAAGTGTAGAAAATATTATAGCTTTAGGTATGCTGCTTGATAAAAAATCAGACTGATGACAGAAAGAAAAAAGATGATTAGAGTACAATACACTGAAATACAACAGTACACTAACTATCAAAGCATCGCCTTTTATATTTTAAAGTCTCTCTGTCCAAGATACTCTACCATAAAGTCACATCAGGAAACTCCAGATGCTGAGATTTAAAATTCTCAGTAAAAAATGAATTATTTATAAGCATTA
This sequence comes from Numenius arquata, assembly GCF_964106895.1. Classification (NCBI taxonomy): domain Eukaryota; kingdom Metazoa; phylum Chordata; class Aves; order Charadriiformes; family Scolopacidae; genus Numenius; species Numenius arquata. Next base: position 85,739,634 of record NC_133576.1, read on the forward strand.
AAAACATGCTATTTCTCCTCAAAGGCCCTGGGCTTTCAAAGAGCACCTTTAGCTTTACATGTGCATACGTTAAGTTGTATTCCCTTTAATGGCATCAGTCACACACAAACCAATAAATATGTACAAAAGTGATAGCAAAGCCAGGTCTGAAAAAAAGCTGTACATCTTCCTAGCTAAATGAACAGGCAGGTTTATTAGCGTGCACTGTGTACTCACAACGGGAATATTAGGGAGGCCGTAAGGGAGGGTGACCAGAGAGCCTCTGCTCCAGTTACTGAAATTGCAAAGAGAAGTGAGGAGAGGGCATACACAGGGTGGAGGGTACTGCTACTACAGTGCCAAAACAAAAGAAGTGCAAAGTTTACACAAAATTCCATGTCCATCTTCATTGTCATCACTGAGATCAGAAGTGGACTAATCTCTAATGATCCCATTCAACTTTCACAAATTTGCATCAATTATATTATTGATTTCAGTAAGGCTATTCCTACTTTACACTTCTGAGACAACCAACCACACAAGGGGCCTGTGAATCCCCGTTTGCCTCCTGCTCTGCAGGCACTTTCTTCACACAACTCTCTGTGACAGCAGCAGAGAAAGAGTAAAAGAAGACATTAATTAACAAGTGCTTTGATACAGGCTCGGTCAGGAGGATTTTCCACTGCTCTCCTGTCAATCTATCACTACATTTTAAAGCTACTTAAAGGAAAGCAAAACATTCAGAAGGAGTATCTTGGGAACATCTGACATGGACTAATAGCTCAATTGCATGAGTGACTACAGAGGGTTTATTATTATTATTATTATTATTACCACTTTAGAGCTACAAGCAACTGTGTTATGTTTGCTAGCTTTCTTCAGTCAACACCTCTGTATTATGCCGGTATGAAGCCCATTCATCAAAGTACAATTTCAAGTGACTCCTGACCTTCAAAATGAAGGGTTTGCTTCTGCTTTCATTTCAGTTACGTTCACTACACTGTCTCTGTGTTGCTAGAATCTCACGCCGTTCGTCATCTGCACAAGAGAGCAAAGCTCACTAACTTCTTACGCAGTATTTAGAATTCAACATCTTTACAGTTGGATGCTTTACCAACCAGAACATTTCTAGTCTTTCTCTAAATACACTATTATTCAGCATCTAGTTAAAAAAAAGAAAAAAAGCCAAACACAAACAAGACCACAATGCACAAAAAACCCACACCCTTCACATTTCAAAATCTCTAAATACACTGGAAGAGGAAAGGCACAAATCAATCAGACATACACTTTCATTCAGAAAACTCTGAGGCAAGGACACACTCCACCTTTAACTTTGATGTTTTATTTTCATGGCTTCCCCTAAGATGCTGTAAGTTATTGAAAGCATGGTTGGAGTTAAACAAGTAATGCTAACAGCTATGTGCTGTGACTTTTCTCTTTGGTATTGACTTTCAAGTGACAGACTCTCCTACACCAAACATTTCCTGCCAAGTCCTTAGGAGCTCCACTCAGTGCTCACAAGTGCTGGGGCACGGCAGCGTGAGTCTGACAGTTCAACTCTTCTTCACGTGCAAGATACTCCACAGCAGCTTTACGAGAGGGTAGATTTTACAAGGACAGCCCAGCGCACACCACAAGCTATTGCTACCCACCCTGAATATGCTGATGCGCAGAAGCAGGCCCACAGCAGAGTATTTATGCATACTTCAATCTTCCTTCCTTCTCCCGTTCCCAGACAAAGTTCCTTTACTAAGGACTGACTTCGACAACTTATGTTGGAAGCCAGCTTTATATGCTGTACTCCAGTGTAGGTCACAGCATCAGAATTTGGTGATCAGACAAGACATTAAGCACAGCAGTTTGATTCTAAAGTACTATACAATTACATTGAACGATCTAGCATTGTTGTAAAAGCATAGCAGACAACCATAATCACATTATTATGAACTTCAGCACATCTCACATGCAACAAAAAAACTAGGAAAACCTTGCCTTACAGTGCAAAACCAGACTGATCTTTAAATCTGTGGTTTCTACCTTCTCCATTCAAAAGTGAGTGCCAGTAGAAATAATATAAAAGTTATCTAGCAATTCTGACTTAACACCTCCATTCAACAGGGGGGTACCTCTGTTTTCATAGCCTCTCTAATTTAAACAGATTCTTCAGCTCTTTGCATCAGTACATACACACTTTGCATCAGTACATATATACTACCTCTTCAGTTTATCAGGTTTCAACGGTCCTAGCTAGAAAGCAGCTTTTAAACAAGTGACAAATGAAAACATACAACTACTGTTAAGTCAAAACACATAAACTATAATGCGTATTACTATTTTCCATCATATTATCAAGGCACCGATGCAAAATCTTTCAAAAACACCCTGTTTGTTCAGAAATATGAATGTAATTAAAGTTCTTTGAACTCCTTAAAACATGAGGCATTTGACAGACTACACTTCTGTCATAACAGTAACAAATTGCTTCCTTAACCAAGTCAGTATGGTGGAAAAAGACAGAATGAAAAAAAAAACACACCCAACTACTCTGAAACCTGCACGTTGGTTTCTTTAATTAAACTCCCAACATTGCACCGGGTTGCAAATACGTCGCTTTCACATTAACAAGAGCATATGCTGCATGAAGAGTTACTACACAGCCTCTCGACACCGTACGAGCAGAACACAGCCCAAAACGCACCTTAAAGCAATCCTAGTCTTCCAGTAGGGAAGCTGAGCAGCTTGAACAGCTACACACAGAACTGCTCACCCTTTGATACGTCAACAGGCGTAGATAAGGCAGATAACACACAAAGAAAACAAACAACTGGCAATAGGAAGCTCAGAAAAAAATAACTCATCACTGCATAAATCATGCACTTCTTAACCATAAAAGTAGATATTACTTGTGAAGCCTGGCAGGAAACTGAAGAGTAGCTTTGGATTTAACTACTGTTGAACATTTAGCTATCACAAATCTTTCTGTACTGATAGATGTTAGCAAAAAGTTGCAAATGCTGGGATTCCTTAAAAAATGCATGGCAACTTTGCAACGTACATTAAAAAAAAAAAGAAATAAGACAATAAAACTTCTCTGTGAGCTGAAAGCAACAAGTGTTTACTCAAAGTTACTAGAAGTCTGAAATTCACTGAAAATTATTCTTTTTTTTTTTTTTTTTTAAACTGGGACAGGGCATATCCTACCACCCTGTCTCAAAGCAGATGGAGTAACAGTATGCGACGGGAAAGCATGACTGCATATTCAAAGGATCTGTGGCTCACAGGAGAGATTTCATGATTTAATATAACTGATGAGCAACCTGAAGAGAAATATTTAAAAAAGAGCACAGAAAGACCAGAGAATCGGTGAGCTTGAGGGATGACAGTGCCTGTGGAGCAGTTAAATGCACAGGCCCTTTACTCTCCTGCCTTATCCTAAAGGACGTCAGTGGGTCAGACCTATGTTGTCCGAAGGAAGCAACGTGGCTGTGCAGAAGTCTGGTCTGTTCTGCATTGGTAACGTGGAACAACCTTCCCTGTATTTTTATGAACTACATCCTCGCTGTCCTGAGATTTTCCACATTTATCATTCCTCCTGTAAAGTGCTAAATACTGCACAGTGAATAACTGTGGCTTTATTTCACCTCAAGGAAGATAAATCCACTGCTCCCAACTTTTAAAAGGAAGCAAGCAAACCGAGGGGCATCTAATTCACTCTACAAACACCAGAACCTAACAGCAAAGTGCCAGTGGCAAAGCGGAAACCTTTCCCGAGGGCTTGAGCAGTCCAATTTAAGCAGCCCAAGCTCATGCCTTCCCGTATCATTTCTCTCTTCGTGTCGTGCTTTCTCATTGCTAAAGGATTATCAGCCCGGGACATATTTTTATTCATTCAGCCCCAAGACGCAATATGGATAAGGTTGTAAGGAAAAGCAGGAAAATAAAATCACAAGAAAAAACAACCCCAACACTCTCGTGGGCGGACTGAGAAATAACCTGTTGTAGGCATGTTTCAGCAGAAGGAAGGGCTCACTACCGGGCTGCCCGGTGTCTGGGGCGGTGGAGCAGGGTGCGTGTGTGGTGGTGTGTGTGTCGGGGGGGTGTCTCTCCCCAGCCTCTGCTCTGTTTGGGCTGCAGCGGAGGCACCCGGCCGCCCCTCCGAGGATCGAGCTGCCCGGCCCGGGGGTGCGCGGCTGGGCTGGCCCCCGCGGCCGCGGCGGGGTCCGGGGGGGTGAGAGAGGGAGGGCAGGACCGCCTTCCCCACCCTCCTCCTCCTCCGCCCTGTCCCCGCTGGCACCGGGCAAAGTTATTCCCCCGCGCAGGGCGGCAGAGCGGGGGCGGCAGCCACTGCGGAACCGCTTGCTGCCTCTCGCAGCCGGGCTCCAACTCTCAAGAAGTTTCTGCCGGCGAACAGAACCGCGGCTGAGGCTCGCCCGCGTCCCCCCCCCCTTTTTTTTTTCCTATTCTATTTTAATCCCCTCCTTAGTTTTTATGTTTATCTATTCATCTATTTATACACCCCCCCACATACCCCGCCGGGAAGCCCCCGGGTGCCACCAGTGCCGGCAAAACCGCTCCAGACGACGCGGCGACTTCCCGGTCCCGCTCCCGCGGAGGGTGCGCGCAGCCGGGCGCACAGCCCCAACACCTCACCACCCCCCTCCCCGTTCGCTCCGCGGCCTCCCGCCCCGCTCCGCTCGCCCCCCTTACCTGCGATCTCCTGGTAGGGCACGCTGGCCAGGCTGAAGCCCTTGGCGCTGTACGCCTGCCGCACCTCGCCGCAGCTCCGCGCTTTGCCCTCCGTCCCCGCGGCCGCGGCCGGCAGCAGCAACAGCAGGAGCAGCGACAGCCCCGCCGGGGCGCAGCGCCGCGCAGCCCCCTGCGACGCCGGCATGGCGCGACGCGCAAGTCCCGCGCCGCCGCCGCCCCGCCGCGCCACCGCCGCGCCCCCCGGCTGCGGGGGCGGCGGCCCGGGAGCCCCCCGGCCACCCAGGCAAACTTTTCCGAGGCGGGGGGGAGATGGGCGCGCAGGCACACACATGCGCGCACGGAGGGGGGCAGGAGAGCGGCAGCCTTGTACCACCCCCCCCGGCTCCTTCTTCAAATGCAAAGCGGTCTCGCCCCCCGCCAAAAAAAAACAACAAAAAAACCCAACAAAAAAAACCCCAAACAAAAACAACAACAAGAAAAAAAAAAGAAAATAAAAAAAGGGGTGAAAATCTGGTTGCAGGTTGTGAAGATTGGAACCGCGGGTGCGTTGCTGCGAGCGGAGTCCCGGGCCGGCGGCAGCGCGATCCGCCGCGGAGCTGCGCCCGCCGCCTCTGCGAGGCTGGAGGTGGTGGGAAAAGCAGCCGGCGTGGGGATGGACTGGACAGCGGCTCCGTGCGTGCCTGTGTGTCTGTCTGTGTGTGTGTGCGGGGTGTGTGTGTGCATGCGTGTGGTGCACTGGATGCTGTGTGCCTGTATTTACGGGATCCTGGGAAACCTCTGCTCCGCGCAGCGCTGGAGCAGCCTCCGGAGCCAGGCAGGGAGAAATCCTGGAGACAGACACGGCGAGGGAGAGCCGCACACACGAACACACACACACACACATACACACACACACACACACACACACACACACACACACACAGAGAAACGTGCTACACATTGCATCGCCGAAATACAGGAGCAGAAAGCAAATCCTGGCGTGGATCACTGTTTGCTGGCAGAAGGAAGGAAAAGCACCCACAGCCTCGAAAACTTCCTCCTCTCCACGAATCCAGCCGCTCCTAGCCCCAAAATTACAAATTGCCTGCTAGCAAGAAGTCAAAAAAGATACTCTTCGGCGGTATTACTCTCTGTAACGCCAAGTTTGGGGTGAGCCCCGTAATTATTTTTTTTTCAGTAGTTATTTGTTGCACACATAAATACTTGAGCTGAAGAGCTAGTACAAGGATGAGTCCATCATTTAAAGGAGGGAGAAGGCAGGATGCTTCTGTGCATCAGGCAGAGAAGAATGAGGAGGAAACAAGAAGGGCAGTCCTTGGCCCGGCCAATTCATGCCACCCTAGGAGAGGAGAGCAAGGGACAAAACCATAAATTCCCTCCTGCAGACAAGCATCTGTAAAGAACTGAATGGGGGAAGTGAAGAAAATTCCTGCAAGGTGAATTCAGTCTCTTCTTAGGCAGAAAGAAAAATACTCTGTTCCTAAGTATTTGATAGTAAAATCCAAAGTTACAGTTTTAAAGGATTTATTGCAGTGCTTTTTATGAGTACTGTAGAAAAGTGTGATATTTTGTCAAAAGTACACAGAGATGTCAGGCCCAGGATGAAGTGAAAAAGGCCAACAGAAGAGATAAAAGCCCATCAACTTGGAGACTCACTTATCAGAGAGGAGCCATAGAGCAATATCATGACACTATCATAATTCAAGATGCATTCAAATTAGACTGAAATTATTAGGTGCCAATACTGCTGCAGCGTCACATTAACTGCAGTGTTAGTCCTGGTTCTGGGCCAGCCTACACAGCCTGGTCCCACCTGATGTTGCGTTTCCCCTAACTGTTTTCCCTCTCCCACATTGTCATTCCTTTTTCTTCCCTCCCCTTTTCCCCACCAACCGAGTGATGATGCTCTGACGCTTCGTACACAGCAGAGAAACAGCAGTTGTGTGTGCAGTGCTTGTCCTCCTTCCTCGCAAAATTCCTGCATGGGCAGGGCAAAGGGGGGGCAGGAAGGAGAAGGAGACATCCAGCAATCCGGTCAGAAATGTGGGGTTAGCACCTGTCCCTACAACCTCCCCCTAAGGTGAGGTTTCTCTAGGGAACAAGTGCCAGACCCCAGTTGGGTCAGGTTGGAAGGCAAAGGTTTGGGAGGGGGGGTTAACAAAAGACAGAGATTTCCTTCCTTCCTCCCAGTCCACAAGCCATTTGAAAGCTCGGTGGACTTGCTAGCTTGAAAGGTTTAATTTTAACAGTGTCAAGGCTATCACCCAGCCTCATCTCCTGTAGGACAGGATGGAAGTCACTGCTTTAGCAACCCACAAATAGAGAACTCCATGTGTCACCAGCCTACTACAGATAATAAGCTGTTACTACATGATAGTGACCCCATATTAATGAAAAGTTAGGCGAGGTCTGTATATTTACTGTGTGGAAAAGTTTATAAAGATCTGTAGGTAAGATCTCACTGTATGTCAGAAACATATAGTTCACCCCAAGACAGGATCAGGAGGGTGTTACAAATGTTACACGTACCTCATTTCTTCTGGATTGTTGTAACTTTCCTCTACATTGTGGTCAAAGCAGAGAATTAGCTTACCGCATATCAATCATGACAGACTCCCCCACAATCTAATCTTCTTCAACATTTCTTCATCCCACAGGAAAGTTATTTGACACAAATTCAAAGATGCAAATGAGAAAAAATCTGCAAACTGGTCTGAAGCGCAGAAATCATCATAAAATAGCAAAAGAGATTCTACGATTAACTTGGGAGTACGTCTAGGTAATTGTTTTTTAAGGAAATTGAAGATTTGCTAGAAAAAATGGGGCTTAGTCACCCATGCATTTTTTGCAAATACCAGTTGAACTCATACCATTGGTAGTATAATGGCACTTTTACATCAGGTGATGACAACGTGATGTAACCTTTGTATAACATGGGAAACCTGCTATGGGAAAATCAGGCTCATTTCCAGCCTTGAATCCTGCCTCAATCATAAATGGCCTTAGACAGCTGGTTGCATTGCAGTCCTGCGTGTTGAAGGAACACCTTACTCTCCTAAGAGCTCACATTTAAACGCAGGTATTTCTACCACTTCAACAAATCTCCTACTCATCACATGGGAGAACCATTTTGTGTTCTCAGTACGTATGTAATTAATTTTGTACAAAGTGGAAGAGATCCAAAGAAAGCCCAAGTTGGGACGTGCTCTAAGCCAGTGGCTTTAGCAATCCCTTAGAAACACAACACCTTCTGACAGGCACATCATAGGCATGAGCTAAAAGTTCTCCTATGTCAGGACCCACACTATTAGGTTTTTTGAGGTGGCCACACCATACCCATCCTTTTTCAGCTGTACCTTATCAAAAAACCACGTGACTGGTGATTTTCACAACTCATGAAAATACCTCTTTAAGTTTTTCTCTCAGAAGGAGGCACAAGCAACCACTGGTTGCTGAATTAGAAATGATTTATTGTATACAGGATGGTAAATAAAGTCCTCCTTCCTCCTCCTGTCCCCCTGTACTCGGCACTGGTGAGGTCCCACCTCGAGTACTGTGTCCAGTTTTGGGCCCCTTACCACAAAAAAGATATTGAGGTGCTGGAGCAGGTCCAGAGAAGGGCACCAAAGCTGGTGAGGGGTCTGGAGCACAAGTCTTATGAGGAGAGGCTGAGGGAGCTGCAGTTGTTCAGCCTGGAGAAAAGGAGGCTGAGGGGAGACCTTATTGCTCTCTACAACTACCTGAAAGGAGGGTGTAGAGAGGCAGGGGTCGGTCTCTTCTCCCAAGTCACAGGTGACAGGACAAAAGGAAACGGCCTCAAGTTGTGCCGGGGGAGGTTCAGGTTGGATATTAGGAAAAATTTCTTCACTGAAAGGGTTATCAAGCATTGGAATGGGCTGCCCAGGGAAGTGGTTGAGGCACCATCCCTGGAGGTATTCAAAAGACGGGTTGACATGGTGCTGCGGGACATGGTTTAGTGATGGTTGTTTTGTTTGTTTTTTTTTTGTCAGAGTTAAATTAAAGGTTGGAGTAGATGATCTTGAAGGTCCCTTCCAACCTAGAAGATGCTATGATTCTATGGTGATTAGTGTCTTCCAGGTTGAAGTGTTCTGTGGCAGAGATGGACTTGATTCCGAGTTGCCACGTGTCAGTGAGTGCACAAACCTCTCAATTGTTGTGTAAAAGGCTGGCTTTTCCTATATTAATTGTGGGAAGCAACACATTCAAGTCATTTGCATAAACACCAAAATGAAACATTCTATTTTAGTTAAATTGAGCATTTTAATCACTGGGGAATGTTTTTGTTTCTTGTGCATTTCTGTGGAAAGAAATAATAGCACTTAAAAAAATTTATTTTTAATATTTTTGTTTGCTTGGCAGTCAGACTGAAAATCAATCATTTACCCTCTTGGAGACCCCCCCCCTCCACCAAACACAAAAATGTAGTAACATAGATTGCTTAGAATGAAGATTTTGCAATGCATCTACTGGTCAAGTTTACCACAAGTGGGCCTTTTTTTTTTTTTTTTTCCAAGTTATTCCAAATAGAAGGTGTTCGTTTGTATCAAGTTCTACTGATTGATTATTTTTTTTGCAAACTTTTTCCTGAAGTTGTGCCAAAAATATGGAAGACAAATGATTTTTAACCTCTGTTTCCAAATACTTCTATTAAAAAATGGATTAAAAGTAATCATTCACAGCCCATCATAACAAAAACATCAATACCAAGTAGAACAGCAGCCAGTGTTAATTCCTCCAACTACTGGCACACTCTGCCCCACATGGCTGAGACAGTTTTATGGTGTGCAGTAAAGGGGCTATGGAATCTCTAAACAATAAGGACAAAAATAAATATTGAGTTGCTGCGTCATTTGCCAAGCAGCCATCATCTTGAGCTCTGAACAATTCAAGGACATGGTGGAAAAACACATGATTATGGATTTAAAACATTATAACACGTAGTACATAGGTGTGAGATTGAGATTGTACAAGGAAGTTTTGCTCATTTTTTTCCATGGTTTTGAGTTATTTCACTTTAGAAACAGGATAAATGATGTTATGTTGAAAGACACACTGATTTATTTTCAGGTGTTATCAAAAACCTCTCATTGATGTCATGGGTATTAAAGGGACTGCATAAACAAAAGCATCTTTCACCTGACTTGACAATAAAGCTTTGGCAAATGTCAAAATGCTCTATAACTCAAGTTCACACAAAAAAAAAAAAAAGAAGCTGACTTCTATATTCACCGTTAAACCTGTGTGCTCCATAGATTTGCAGCTTTCACATAATGGATTTCTAGCTAGGAGGTTCCATGGGTTAAGGCAATGATTGGTGAGATTCTCAGATGTCCAATAGGATTATTGGCGGTGAAGCAGCTCTGATGTTCCAGTTATTTCTGCACGTGGAGAACTGCTTCTCTGCAATTAACCCCAGACCCTGAAGCTTCTGGGGGGAGGGAGGGCTGGTAGGATCCTGTCTTCACCTTAGCGGGAGATCCATCCCCACACAGATTTCCAATGAATTTTTTTAGAGTACGGAACACATCCTTGATATTGAGGATCACCCACATTCTGGGCTGTACACCCCAACAGGGAAATCTGAATGCACTTCTTTTGCTATAAAACTGTGGATAAGCATGAAGAAATTACGTGAAGAAAATGTTCTTATTCTAGGTCTTACAGTGTCTACTCCAGATGGATGTGCTTCTTTAAAAGGTCAGAAATCATTAATTGTATGGTGATGAGGTAATACTCTGTGAATGAAACTGAGCTATGAGTTTGTCCCAAGAAACTTTCCAAAGACCAGCCCAATGAAGGAGTACATTGCAGCATTAAAAGGTCCCTTTTAACTGGTTTTTCATGTTGTGTCCAGAGCCTTCATAGAAAAATGTCCTCCACAGAGCACAAACTGCTCTTCCTTATCACTCTATGCTAGAAGGGGAAACTTTTTTTTTTTTCTTTGCACTGTATGGTATTTACTGCAAAATTAATGCAAAGCCCAGTTCTTTCCAAAAAGTAAGCTCTAGAGGCACAGGTGTGAAGAACTCATCTTGCTCTTGAAGTTGCACTCAAAAATAGAATTGTCAACACAGCTGCTAGATAAGTCCTCTTAGAAAAGGTTTTAGACTCGTGGCCAAGAAAACAGACCTGCTAAATATACAGAATAATGAAATACAACTAGCTTTCTTTCCTCTGAAAATTTTCAGAGACAGAAGGTAAAAAAATGATCTAAGATTCCATATGCTCAGTTACGCATAATATAGGAGGCTTAAGCTCCCATAAAAAAGGTTTATAAGTGGTAATCAGTGATATCATATTAATTATAAGCAGTCATGGTTGCTCTTGAAATCTGCAGGCTATGCTATTTTTGGCAAATAGCAGCATTTTATTTTAGCTGTTCATTTTATGAAACCTTTTGTGAAAAAATGCTAGAAGTTTATGCATAGCAACTGAATGGGTAAGTTGAAATGCCTGAGCTTTGCAGCAACAGTACATGAAGGCTGGACAGAACCACTGCTGCATTTAGGTGAGGATTACAGGAAACAATCCAGGGCTGCTGTTCATGATAATAATTTAAAAAAAAAAAACACAAACTATATTTTTCTATCTATTTATTCAAGGTAGTGTCATTTAATCTGCCCATTTTTAATAAAAACGATGGACAAAAATGTCATGCTCTCTTAAATAAAATGCCTCCCTTAGAAAAGGCCAGTTCCAAAAAAAAGGGGGAAAATGAAATGGTTTTTAAAACCATAACTTTTCATTACAATAAACGGTGAAACCATCAGACTGAAGTGCTTGTATATAGATGAATTCTGTTCTTATGCTCAATTTCACTGAAGTTCAAATCATTTTTAAAGCTTGAATAGATGTTGGCAAAGTTCCAAAATCCCAACTATTTATATATTTGTGTAGATCTTCCACTGACCAGGGAATAGCATTTTAAATATTACGTACTGCTTCTTTTGTGCTGTTGTGATACTTTCCTTCTAAGTGACTGGTCTCCAGCTCAGGCAGGATTTTGACATTATACTAGATCTTTCAAGAGCAAATGCCGTTTTTCGTAAGAACAAATATATACAAAATCAGGTTCATTTTCAAACATATACTTTTATGGATCTACTCTCTAGTTAATCCATGGATAAGATGCAACATCTGTTCTGATTCTCAACTGTACAAGAAGATTACCTTAAAGATTCCTAAAAATGGCTAAGCATCTTTTATTGTTGTTTTCCTGCACCATCTCTACTATCATTAGAAAGTAACAAAATAAAAAATCATCTGATATACAAAGTCAAAGAAAAATGTTAATTTCCAAACAGCATTTAGACCATAGATTAATAATTTTGAGAAATAGTACTAATTTTTAGACATGCATATATCAGATACCGAACTACAGGGTGAATTGTAGCAATATTACGGACTTAAAGATATTCAATATGCGATAGATTATCACTAGAAAGACTAGCATTTTTTAGATCATAGGCCTGAGTAATGCCAAAGCCAACAGGTGTCCATTGATGACAATTTTCATTCATATCTTATCAATTTGCATTGTCTTTTTTTTTTTCTGTTCAGCTGAAAGTTGAGGCAAAGGTATGCAATAGACAGAACATGGACATTATTTTTGGTAGAAAAGTAGAGTCAAATATATGCTGTCATATAGAGTCAAATATTAAAGCTGTGAATGTAAGGTTTATAGTTTTTAAATTACAATTTCCAAGCAATGTGTTTAAAAGTATATGGTATGTTCTCTGACAAAGATCAAAGGGCTTAATATATTTCGTAAATTACAGCTGTAATGATTCCATTTGCAAAAGATGTAATTTACCGGTCTATTTTCATAATGAATGGGAGCCTAATGAATCACATAAGCTTATACATTCTGCAAAAATATAGAACATCTTACACTTGACTTGGAATGTGCATTATGATAATAGTTGAAATTTTATTGGAGAGTAAATTTTCTTATCATTTCTTGGCATGCTCACCTTGTCAGCTTTCTTGGGTGCTTTAGTTTACCAAAACAAAATATCTTCGAGGAATATTATCAAATGAAGTGCAGGAGGAGGTTGCAATGGTGCATTCATTCCTGTGCACACGCACATGTACTGGAAGGTGGTGACAAAAGGAAGGCCAGGTTCTTAGATAAAGACAAGCAAGAAACCTCTTGTAAGGATTAAAGGAAAATACACTTCAGGCACAGTTATATAATTTCATTTTTCTTGGCACTTTTAATAGAATGATGTCATCGCCTTCTTGTCATGGGCATGACCACGCCTAATAATCAAAATACAATATTGTATAGAATGTAAAATAATGTATAATTTGGTCTCTTTCCCATGGATACTTAATACAGATTTACATGGGCTCATGGAGAGACTAGACGAGCTAATGGAGAAGTTGTTAGCTGAGAATTGCTAAATACTGTCAGCTTTTGGCTCAGGAATAACTTGAGCAACGAGTTGCTCAAGATGACAGATTATCTCCATAAATTTGTCTTTTTCTGTACTTTCCATCAACATGCGCTTTGGAAAAACATAACAGTTTCGAAAGCGTGTTCAATGAATTCAAACCTCCAGCAAGAAAGCAGTGCAGATCCCCCATAAACATGCGTGCCTTGTAAATCCCTCATAAACCTCTGGTTTACTAACTACACCCTGCAAATGTTACAGAGATTGTCAAAACCTGATTTTTTTTCCACTTCCCACTGTCAGGGCAGGAATTACTGTATTCTACAAAATCACTGGCTGGACAAATACAGTATCTTCCTCCTGAAAGTATGTTCTGCTTCACAGGAAAGCACAGTCCCTCCCTCCCATCTTTTCCTTCCAGTAAGTCCCCCTGATTTGCTACTGGGTGCTATTCCATGGGAGTGAAATTTTTTTCACTCCCAGCAGTAGTTTCTAGTTTGATTCAACACAGCTCATGTCCATTTGACCTTTAAATGGCAAAACTGCTAAGATTTTATTAATATCAGTGTAAAAGTCTTAGGTTTTTTATCCTCAGGACACTAAATTCCACGGATTTAATTGAGTAAAATGATCACTCCTCCAAGGGAAAGGAAAGCTCACAGAACCTCTCTTCTATATTTACCTGCCTACTGTTAAGATAAATACCTGTCTGCTACAGCCTTATGTTCATGTTCAGCAAGCTACAAATCCAAGCTTAGGAGAGGAAAAGAAAAAGGTTCTTTTCATAAGAAGTTTCCCTCACTTCCTTCAGGACAGTTTTTGCAGATATTATATAAGAAAAGACTCTGTTCTTTTGACAATTCTCATGCTGAGGGAGTTCTGTTGATTTACAATTTTGATACAGAAAAATCAGTTGTGAGTATTGATCTGTCCTTACTCAGTCCTTTGTTGGTTAATTTAGTGGCAGCTAGCTTTTCCTGTACTGCTTCTGTACCACTTTGTAGTTCCCAGCATTACCTTTAACTCTTCTGTGAAAGTTAGCTATCGTATTCAGCCTCCCTCCAATCTTTAGACAATAACTGGCTTTAATTATAAAATGTGTATTTTTTAAGTAGCTCAGATGCTTTATTTTTATTTCCAGGCTCACAGGTTTCAGGAGAATGCCTCTTTCTCCTGGAGATTGTTTTCATTACCCCCTTATGAACCCTTCATCAGGATACTTCAGTGTATCTTCCTTTGGTACTTTTTACTTCTGTCAGCAAAATTATCATTAGTGTAATCATATCACCATCCTTCTTTCTTTGCAAAGCTCAGACTTAATGTTAGGATTTCGAAATGTGCTAGGAGGAGGAATGGCAGGAGTTTATTTGCAGAAAGCGAGAAAATAATAAACTGGGCACTTTCTTTCCCCCCTGCAAGTACTTTCCAGTTTCCTCTGCAGCAGCTACAAAATTGCGAGCCTTAAAAATAAATCAGCTCCAAAGCAGATAAAACACAGGAGAGAGACTGTGGGGACCCAGAAGATAAAGGTGTGTGTATTTGTACAGGATCCAGCAGTCTAGCTGGTCCTTCTGCATGGCTTGTTCCCCAGTGATACCAAAGGAACCTATGACCCCATGGGCACGTAAGGCAGCATGGAGGTGGCCAGCTGCCTCCAGGCAGCCTTTGAAAGACCATTTGCCTAACCTGGCAAGCTGCAGATAATTGGCTAAAACTTTTCTGTCATCTGATGAAGTCTTAGGGTGGTGTCTTTGTGAGGACAGCAGGTTTGTGCCCTGCCCTTCCCTAGAAGAGAGAAGGTGCTGAGGTAAGAGAGAGCCTGGAAAATCAGTGGCTGGGGAGTGACTTTCAGCCTCAAATCTTTGAAGATAAGTTTTCTCTGAAGAATCAGAATATCAATTCAGATATCCTTTAGAACAAACAGGAGAAATGTAAAAGACATTTTTCTGTGTCATCTGCAATTCCAGTAGGAGTTTTGTATATGAAGATCACTGAATATGCAGAAGGTCATTTATAAGCCTATTTGTATTGTTCTCTGTGATTACTAGAAAAAAAATTGGAATTCTTACACATTAGTATCACTATTTTCAGTAGTGGTGGGACCAGATGACTTCTGAGGTCCCTTCTAACATAAATTATTCTATGACTCTGTGACCTCTATGTGATATGCTGATTTTTGGGTGAGAAATAAAGTTATACAAAGAAAAAATAAAAATATCTCTGAAAAGAACTTGATGTCAAGCTCCATCCTTCCTTGTGATTCCATAGGACACATCTCAGCTACGGGAGTAATGAGCATGACTATTAACAGCAATGACTCCTTTCTTGCTGCTTGTCAAAATGGAACAACAAAGCTGGCTTGGGAGGACTGAAACCGAGACACACTTAGAGGCTGAGTAGAACAGCGAGTCTGCAGTGTCTATGCCTAGAATGCAATTCTTTATTCTTTGCTTCCTGGACATTTTAATTGGCTCCTGTTGTCTTTCATTGCATGTGTAGCAACTGGACTGATCTCGGCTCAAGAATAAGCATTAGCTCATTCCCCTCCTGTGTTTCTTTAATTAGCACGTTCTTCTGTCCAGCTAAAATGGCTTCCTGCTGCTTGTTTTCGAGATAAAACATGTATAAATCCTATCACAATAAATATTTACAAAATGCACATCTGAAAAAAAGTCTCAATTCCTAGAGTGCCTTTAGAGACCTTCTTAGAAACCACAGGTACCTTAATGTCAATTTAAGTGAGCACTAGCATCTTGGCATATACACTATGCAGATCCTTTTGTAAATCCAATTTCCCTTTTTTATAAGGAAGAGCTACAAAAAGAGTTAAACAGTTTCTTGATGCTTTTCCTCCATCATGTACTTATTTTTAAATGCAAAGCTCAAAAAAATAAGCCAAACTCTTCCAAAGACCATGAGTTAAAAAAAAAAAAAAAAGACATTAAATTACTCTGATCTCAGTAGAACTATCGCAATTGATTTCTTCACACACGCTGTCCCTGCTTGTATCTTACTAGATGTACGCAGATTGCATAGGTTTAAATGGGTATGTTAAATGTTGTATAGTCTGTCTAACCATGTTCAGTAGACTACATTTAGACACACATAGTCCATCCACATGCAGAGTCCTTTTGTCTGGATTTCAGGTTAGATTTACTGTAGTCTCATTACTCTAGCTGTTGAAAAGTTCCAGTTGAATAGCCAGAAAAATCAACTCAGGTCATTGATAACACAGAAAAACATATTGCCAAACAATAGATACTAACGACCAGAACAATTGACAGATATAGAACGGACTAGTGCACCTTAGATATCTAACCGGACAGTAGAATAAAATATGTAAAGAAAAAAGGTGAAGGAAAGTGAGGCCCTGAAGTTCTGTTTGTTCACGTCCTAGAGATTCCTCTGCATCTACCCAAGGGCTTAATCTGCATGCAAGTTTAAAAACTTCATACAGTCTTGTCAGAGAAGTTTGAGGCAGAGCTTTGCTGCATCATATCTGTAATCTACAAGTCTGAACACCAGTTGAATACTAAACCACACACATCTTGCAAAAATGCAAGGATTAAGCAGGAGACTCAATATTCTAAGTCTTACCACAGGGGATGTGTAAGGCACATGCAAATATTTAGCCAAAGAGCACATTCCATGCCCTGTATGCAATCTGTGCATCACATGATCTTCTCATTTTTGTCAGTTTGTGATAAAGTTACACTGGAATTTTGAAATACAGTGTGATTACTGGAGTCAAAGAGAGCAGAATGAATACCATGCAGTGTACATTTTCTGCTGTGGTGGGTAAGAAAGATTTCACTCACTAACTCCATTGTCATCTTGAGTTCAGCCCTGAAATACCTTTGCAAAGCTTCTAGAAATATGTTTATGTGCTCTCATAAAAGTGGCAGATCATCTGAATTTGAAAAACACAGCTTATTTCATATTTTTCAAAGTATATGCAGAAGTAAGCACTGATAACATGAGAAAGAAATCTGCTTCACACTTGCAGAGAGAGTGTAAGGTTTTTAAAACAATATCCTAGTTTAATGCTCAAAGATAATTAATGACAAGACACTACTGCAAATAGGCATATAAGTGTCTGTATAGAAGCTATGCTCATCCTCAAGAAGTGTATGCTTAAGTTACTACCTTAAATTTATCAATGATAAATTGTTTTTGGAAAAGAATGACGGTTTATCATGAATTTATGGGATAATAGACATATTTATCATACTTTTATCCTATTTGATCAAAAAAAAAAATCAAGAAAATATTGGATCTGTTCCCTGACCGTCAAGAGCAACGGTGCCATTGCTTGTTTTGAGAGGAGATTTGAATGATAAATTTGCTTCCTTAAAATGATGCTTTAGGTTTAGAGTTCTCAAACATGCAGTCTATATATGATGCACATATACTTTGTATTATGACCTGAGTTTAGGCATTTGTTACATAGAGAGATTTATTACTAAATTTATGGCTAATAAAGAAGTCAAACTTAAGATAAATATCCTTTTTCTTTCCCTGAAGATCCTTGATAGTCACATACAACTTCTACAAAAAGAAACAAAAGAGCTGTAACTCAAAATATCATTTGTCACATTTAATACTTGGGAGTTTTGTTTGATTTTGTTGTTGTAGTTTGGGTTTTGGGTCTTTTTCCTCCAAGCTTTACAAAAAACAAGGGGAAAAAGAGTAAAATTAGGCATAAGAACTTGACTTAACATAAGGGAATTGGATTGTGATTTTATAAAAAGGTTATGTATTGTAACATTCAAAATAACAATAATTTTATCTAGTAATTGGAAAAGAAAACAAATATGAGATTCTTTTGTTAAATGAAAATATTTGATAACTTTCTAGAAATGCTTTAAGTTATGTGGTTACCCGAAAAGTTAAGTTACAATAAAATTATAATGAGGAATGATGCAAACTTCAAATTAGTGTGCATAAGGGATTTTTCTACCAAATAATCATATAGTAAGGGACATAAGAAGTACTCAAAGAAAAAAAAAAAATCAAGTAAATAAAAGTAAGGTCTAAGAAATATGCCTGAGAGGAACTTCTTCAGTTGTTTTTTTTTTCTTAACAATGTTTATTAATAGTTGGCCGCTCAGTTCTGCCGGGTTGTGTTACAGGTAAAGAAGAAAATAGCCTAAAGTCTTGATGGGAAATAATCACCAAATTTTATCAATAGATTTCTAGTCCCCATCTATATTTCTTCATTGTATCTGCAATTTTATTCATTTCATTTCTTTGTTTACTGCAGAGTTCGTAACTAAAGACACAGCTAGCAAAGGTGACCAGTGTTAATCAGACCCTATCTCTCCTGACAGTGATCACTGCAAAAATATTCTGAGTGTAAAATAACCCTCAGACCTGTACCAGGGACATATTTATGGAGGTGCTAGTTTAACAGTAGGCGAGATGTTCTTGCACCCAGCAAATCTTGGCTGAAGTATTAGCATCTGAGAATGCAACAAGATAGTTACTTTCCAAAGGAACTAGAATATTTAAGCTCAACAAGGGAGGATGATGTTTACGAAGTCTCTAAATAGAAAGAAGGTGACCCCATCTGAAATGATTGTTAACAAAACATTAGTGACCTATTCAGTGACCTCATATATTTCCACTTTATCTGTTTAGCCACTAAATACATCTCAGTCTCCAAAAGCAAAAATCCAGAATGTTAGCGATTGTAGTTGATGAGTGAGGCCAGACATTTTCAGCTAAAAGATCCCACAAAATATAAAACTGAAAACCGTTTCAGCCTATGAAGCTCCCAGTATTGCTTATCCCATCTGCTACTTTGGGAAGGAAAAGACTGAACGTAGTATATGTGGATCTAATATTCCTCCTGAGGCTCACTTATCATCATATTAGTGTTTTCTCCTTTCTGATTTTCCTATACATGGTATTCTGTGAATGCCACAAACCATGAGATACAGAGCACACCGATACAAATTTCATCCACATCAACCTAAAGAAAACAAATCTACCTGCTCTTTTTAGGAAGGAAAAGCCCTTACAAAACTAACTGGTTTGAATTCACCCAAGACACTATTTCTCACTAAAGATCATACTGATAGAATGAAATGTTGACTGACTAATAACAATATTAAAATTGAAAATATATGGAATGAATATTCACAGCAAGCAATCAAAACCCTGGATAAAAGAAGGAAAATTAGAAAAAGAACATTTATTCCACAAAAATAATACTATACAGGATGGATAAGTCCTTTTCTTTACTACAGCTTTACGGAAAACAAGGAAGGAAATAATCTTCTTTTAAAAAAGTGCTTAAAGTAGATATTCTCTTGATTCAACTTTTAGCATCGTTGCAATAGAAATGTTCCTCTAAGACATTCATTGCTAGAATATGTTTTTATCATCTCAATCTCTCTGTGAACTCTGAGCAAAAACATTCTGTGGGTGGTAGAATAATGCCATTTGAGTCACAGCATAATTCTCCAGATGCTGGAAAAGGACAGTTTTACCGACAAATATTTACCTATTTAAAGAAGCCAACAAAAGTACACAGTATTTAATCATCTCCATTTTATTACCTATCTGAGATGGTTTAATGTACTGAATCCCAGCTTACAAAGCAATCAGAATTCCAATGCAGGAATAAGTCTCAAAGATTACATCCAACCTCTGTGATACAGGAGATACAGTATGTAAATTTTGTAGTGACATGACTCTTCCTGCTTTCACCACTACTCAAAGGTCTTCTAAGTTACCCCTGAAAAAAGCAGAGAACAGGAAAAGAAGATTCCAAAGGCATAAATGAATGTTCCTATTTTCAGGAAAATCATTCCCTATCCTTCATTTAAACAAAACCCACAGTTGCTACACTATGCCCACTCTCCTGTACCTACAGACTTTTACTGGATTGAAAAAAACCCAAACCCTAAGACATTATGTGTAAAGGAAATGGAAATATACACAAAGTATGCTAGCACAAGTTTTAAGGTCTCTTTTCATAAAATGACTAGGTTTTAGTAGAACTGCAAGACTGCAGTTTTCTAAGATTGGTAACAACTTCTGTTTTCTCTAGCCATGCAAAGTAATTTATTACGATGCTTGATCCTGTCATTTACAAATGTATCTTACACAATGAAGCTGTTATCAGCAATAAATGACTCTGGCTGGAACACCATCTGCAATTCTGGTATTCACCCATCAGGATACCAGTGAAATCATTAAATGATTGGGAGGGGACATGAGAAAAATCTCTCATAATAAGAGATGTAAGAAGCTCCTTTTCTTCAGTTTACCTAAGAAAAAGTTAAGGGAGTGTTGGATTACAGTCTACCTAAACCCATATAGGAAAAGATTTCAGATCAATTGCTCCTCAAAGAGACAAAGGCATTCTAAGGTATAATGCAAGAGAACTGAAGATGGACAAATCTAAAACAGAGGACATAGATTTTTCCTTTACGGTGAGGTTACACTGGGAGGTGCTCAATTCCTTATCACTTGAAAATCTTTAAATCAGTTGTATATGTTTAAAAATATGGTGGGAGTTATAGGCTGGATACAGAGATTATTAGGTGTGATTTTATGCAGTTATGAGGTTAAGCCAGGGTCAGGGTGTTAATATTTAAGTGTATCCTAATTTTAAGCATTCGTTTGCATGTAACTGAGCTGGGGCAGAAACTGTCAGTGAACCTAGTAGTCCTCCTTACATACAAAAAACATAATTTGTCCCATACATGTGATTTACCAGGTTGAATGTTAACCCATTCTCTTTCCCTGATGCATCTACCACCTGGCAGTGAGGTCTTCTGATGTGCTTGCAGTGAGCAGGTGGGAGTAAGAGTGACTGGAAAAATGCCACCAGCAGCAGAATGCCCTCGACGATTTTTTTGTACCTGTTCAATCCAGCATGATACAAAGTGATTGTTATGCAAAAAAAAAACAGTTCAATATCCTTTCTCATACTTTTTCCTGGGAGACAGAATGTGCCTTGTTCTGGGAGATGTCCCACTTTTTAGTGTCCTTTAGAGTAGGCAATTTTTGTTTTCATCATATTGTGTACACTTTAGAGAACTTGGACAAACTCTGCTAGATAGGTTTTTTAGATATTTAAATCTTTCTGAAGTGTCTCCTTTTCATCTTTCCTGAGGATGTAATCGTATTGCTCACTCTGCCTCAAGGTGAAGATTAACAGAGGGAGTTTTCATTACTTCCACCCCATTTGCTCTCATGCTCTTTCCACTCTGTTGCTCACCAGAACAACTTGGTCTCCCCGCTGATGTGCTTCTCCAGTTCCATAATATTACAAACCAAATGTAAAATGACCCAAACTTTGACCATGCTTTAGGAAAAGAAGTGCTGGCAACCCAGAAACTCAGGGGCAAGGAACAGGGCTATTGACACAGCAGAGGGTGGGGCTGCATCCCATTTTTCTTATAATGGGAGAGGGGATAATTCCTCTTTCCACCCAAAGCTCTGTAGCGCACATTACCCTCTCCTGCTCTGGCTGGTCTGGCAAAGGGAGGGTGCTCCTGACACAGATGGCCTACCTCCCTAACCTGTTCCCCACAGGGCAGCAGCTGCCCCTGCTGTAACCTCAGTTGCTGCAGCTTGCTTTATCAGATTGTACTAATGTGTCACATATTAATGTACTAACCTCTAGAGAGTTAAAGATAATAGGTTAAAAGAGCAAGTACTTAATCCTTTACAAAACAGATTTTATCAGATTAATCAGTTCACAGAATATAGTTTTACAGAGATCCAGTAGCTGAACAGAAGTGTGATAGTATATTTTAAATTAATAGGAAAGGTTTTTTTAGAGTGACCAATAATCCTAAATCAGAAAACTTTTTCCACACCTACTCCTCATTATCCTAAGCAGTACCCCTTCCTTTTTGTCTGCAGAGAAGAGACAGATTTGAACCACCCGGTCAGCATCACATTGTCTGCTTTTTGAGACCACACTTTTTTCAGACTTTATTTCATACTCTTTGAGATTGGGATTTCTTTATCCTCTTTCTTACCATTTTGGGTTCAAATATGTGGCCAGTACAACAAAAACAACAAAGAGACTATTCACTTACCTGATCCAGTCTGGCATGATAAAATTTTAACTCAACCCTTGCTATGTTTCAGTCAGTAATAAAAAGATAACAAAAGAAAACAACTCACTGGGCAGTACGTAATGTAAAAATACATCAGTAGCATATGGCAATGTACAGGAGCAAACCCTTGAGAGAAACTCTAGTAACTCATTCTTGCCAGAACAGAACAATATTTCAAATCAATTTACTTTATATCCATGCAACTTGTTATCCTTGACTGTATTGTGAGGCTGTAAAGACTGTCACTTGCTGACATAAAATACATTGTGAATTCAGTTAAACAGGCTAGGGGGATTTAAAAGATATAACCAGAATACTTTGAAATATGTCCTTTTACCAACAGTTCAGAGTTGATTTAGTAAATGGGGAGATAGAATATCAACGGAACAACACTAAAAAATACAAGCTGACCTTAATAAAAATAAGCAGGTGAAGTTATAAATTACTTTAAATAAAAGAAATTTAATATTAGCTGATTCAGATAATTTACCATTCTGACCATTCAGGGTCTCCCTTCACTAATGGAGAAGTATAAAAAGAAGGGTGCAGTACAGCACAATAGTTTAGTATAATTTCATCGTTTTCTCCAAGCCCCTTTAGCAAATTGCATATCTTCAAATGAAATTCCATTTTGCACTCATACCACAGCATTCAAACAGCACAGAAAGTTTGAGGTTATTGTTGACCTACTTGTGTGACGCAAATTCTGTAAAAATACACAGGATCTGTAGTAAGTAAAACCAAGGCCTTGATTTTTCATTGGGACAGGTGGGAAATGTAAGAACACAGAGCTATGCTTCTCATGCTTATTATTGCGAACATACATTATTAAGTCATTATTAAATCATCTCATTATACCAAGAAAAGCTGCTCAAACTTTGTAAATCAAACACCTCAATGATTTTACCCTAAAGCTCAGGGTTCATTCTGGCTGCCAAACTTGCAGCCACCTCAGCGTATACCGAGTTGTAAGAAATACCTTGTCAACAACAGCTGACAACTTGGTTTCTGCCTAATTTCCAAGGAAATGTATGTGTACAAGTCACACATTGCATGCATGAAATTATCATACCAAAATCAGTAAATGAGGCAGTAATGGGTGCCTCATGTTTTTAAGACTGGAAGATATACATAAAATGATCAGTATTTCTCTTTTCTTTCTCTCTTAAGATACCTTTGAAAAGGTTACACATGCCTTATTTCTTACGGTCTAAGCAGCCTTTAAGTTTTACATAATTCATTTGAATCTGAAATTTTCAGACCTTTTCTCACTTGTTCATTTTTCTTCTTTTAAATAAATGAAATGGAAATTAAGGCAGTATAAAATGTATAATTAACATTGTCATTATTGCTTTATTAGTTTTGACTATGCCTCTTATTCAGGGGCCATAAGCATTTTCACCGTCTTTCAGACCACATCGTTCCTGTGTCGTGCCTGGGAATTTCAGTGTGTCAAAGACTTGTCGTCATTCTCCTCGCAGCTGCTGCTCAGGGACAGTCATGGCTCTACAGTCCATGGTCAAAAGCAGAGCGTTATTTGCTAGCCTAATGTACGTGCATTCTTGAGAGCATTTGCAGCCCAGCTGACATGGGTGATAACAAGTTCCCAGGAATGACTGACAACATCAGGATTGTCAGGCAGAGTTTTAGAGAAGAGACTGAAGGTCTGGCCTGCCTTGGTTTCTGTGCTGCTCTCTACTATCCTGGAGCAACCTGAAGGCTCAAAACAAGACAAAACTCTGAAAGCATTATAATTTAGCATTACAAAAATCCCAAAACTCCATGACTACAACATTTGTAGTTCCTCTAAAGAGTCATGGAGCTGTGGTAGGTTTTTTGCTTGTTTGTTTTTCTCAAATAACGCCATTTGAAAATCGTGATAAATGTTGGGTTCTTTCTTTTGGCTCTTTGATTTTAGCATATAATGTAGAAAAGGACCAAAAATTGAAACCTGGAATCAATTAAAGCATGACTAAAATGATGGTTAAAAAGAACAGGAGAAAATGAATCTAACTGAAGCTGAACCTTATTCTGCCCTGTTGGTATATGGCAATATATTATTCATCTTCATATTTTATGAAAGTTTTGGCTTCAAATGCTCTAGCTTTTTCATGTAGTGCAGGTTGAAACTTCACAAACGCACTTAAAACAAGAAACAAAAGTTACAGACCAACAAGTAAGCTGAGATAACATTTCAGAGATAAGTCTTTGCAGAACACATAAACTTTAAAATATATCTGCTGCATGAAAATGCATTGTTTATAAATGAAGACAACCTTAAAACATCTCAAATCCTTGCTGCAATTTTATTCTAATTAAATTATCTATATTTGTTCTAAAACAAAGCAATTTTAGCTGTTTTCATTCAACATTAAACTAAATGAAAAATCATTAGTAATTATTACTGAGAAGACAAGAGAATAGTTTCTTGATAAACATGGAAATATAGAAAAAATATTAACTAGAAAACTACTTTTTTTGCAACATAATTGCCAAAACCTCATTATTCTTTCATCATCTCCTACCTCTTTGTGCATTACTCCATGAGAAATCATGCAGCATCCCTATTTATTCAGGGATCTGTTCCCACTGAAAACTAATTGCCTCACCTTCCTTCTGGAAAAAATGCCAGCAAAAGGGAGGGGTCTGGAAGATTTGGGGCAGGGGTGAGGGAATAGGTAGAAGAGTGTAGCATCTCTGAAAGACCAAGACTGGGCAACCCCAGGCACAAATACAAGTTGGGTGGAGAATGGCTGGAGAGCAGCCCCGAGGAGAAGGACTTGGGAGTGCTTATGGATGAGAAGCTCAACATGAGCAGGCAGTGTGCACTGGCAGCCCAGAGAGCCAACTGTGTCCTGGGCTGCATCAGGAGAAGTGTGGCCAGCAGGTCTCGCGAGGTGATTCTGCCCCTCTACTCTGCACTCGTGAGACCCCTCCTGGAGTAGTGTGTCCAGCTTTGGAGTCCTCAACACAGAAGGGACATGGACCTGTTGGAACGGGTCCAGCGGAGGGCCACGAGGATGATCAGAGGGATGGAGCACCTCTCTTATGAAGACAGACTGAGAGAGCTGGGGTTGTTCAGCCTGGAGAAGAGAAGGCTCCGGGGAGACCTTATAACAGCCTATCAATACCTGAAGGGAGCCTACAGAAGAGCTGAAGAGGGACTCTTTGTCAGGAAGAGTGGTGACAGGACAAGGGGCAATGGTTTTAAATTGGAAGAGAAGAGATTTAGATTAGATATAAGGAAGAAATTCTTTACTGTGAGGGTGGTGACGCACTGGAACAGGTTGCCCAGGGAAGTTGTGGATGCCCCATCCCTGGAAGTGTTCAAGGCCAGGCTGGATGGGGCTTTGAGCAACCTGCTCTAGTGAGAGGTGTCCCTGCCCATGGCAGGGGGGTTGGAACTAGATGATCTTTAAGGTCCTTTCCAACTCTAGCCATTCTATGATTCTATGATTCTATGATTCTATGGGATGCCATGGCACTGCACACGGTATTGGAGCAAATCCACAGAAAGTTTAGGAAACCAGCAGGAATTATAAGTTGAAACTTGAAGGAAGCCATACAAGGAAACACATTTGATGTATTTAAAGGCAAAGAAGAAGCCAAAGACTGAGGAGATTCATGCTTAATTGCCCAGACAATTGAGCAAACAAGAACACTGTCTAAAGAAATAAGTTCACTTTTAAGGGAAGATAAGATAGCCATGCACTTTGATATTTTAAGTTTTTTCTTCTTTTCATGACCTTAGGAAACCTTGTTCCTACTGGCACTAGGACAGTTGCCTCATCGGTCTGCTCCAGCATCCTTGTAGAATCCCAGGTGCCAGACTTGGACCATCATGATAACCACAGGGATGTAGAGTGCAAGAGTCTGACCCAAAAGTATGGGTAGCGGATTTTGTCCTGGTAGGCAAAAGCAGGAAACCTGAGACCAAGGGAAGCGTAGCTGGTGTCACCGCTAATAGTACTGCATGCAGCTAGCCCTGTGCAACTGTTCCACCTCTACACAGTGATAAAACACCATGATTCCTGCATACCTATGACATGCAGCAATAGCAAAAATATCAGGAAAATTCCTTTATTCAGCCATAATAATTCTACTATACCAGGAAAGCAATGAGAGCTCCCATAAACCCACAAGACAATGTGACCTGTGTACCACATGGAAAAAAAGGTACCACAGATAACAGAAGAATTTAGTTATATGAATTTATGCCCACATTTATAACTCAAGTCACTACTTACAGCCAATCTGCGGAAATTCTGCCCTTGCCACCCTCCCTTCAATTTGGATGCCAATAGGAGAGTACAGCAAAGTATGCTGTTATTCCCTTTTGTGTTATTTTATTGACACATCATACCCTCCAAAAAAAAACTTTTCTGTTTTAATGTTTAATAGTTGTAAATTATTTATGTACTCCTTTTTTTCATGTGTGTTGCCTAAGGATAAAACTCAGGGTTATTATTGCTGGTACTGGGAGAAGCAATCCTTTGGGTATGATCTTTGTTCTCACTCTCTCTGAAACCCTTTAGCTCACTGACTACGAGGATGCTGAGTGTGAAGAATGTACCTGTCAATCATCTAGGGATTTAAATCTATCGAACTCTGCTAGCTACTCAACTAAGCAAATGCTTTTTCACTCACACAATTTTTAAAATAGCCTTTTTAGAGAAGAAAACATGCACATTGAGATATATAGAAGCCCAAAGCTAAAAAAAAAAAAAAAAGAAAAAGAAAAAAAAAAGAGTTCAGTGTTCAAAGGCAAACACAGCAGTGGGGTTAACCTGTTGCACAAGTTCCTCATTTATGAGCATGCATGTGAGAATATAAGACTAAAGAGGAGGCTATTTATAGTGCTGAGAGTACTCAGGAAGCCAAGATTTCATTTTCAGCTGAATGGGTGCATGGTATCAGTTACTATCCAGGGAATACAATCACAGAATAATCCATTTTGAGAGAACGGAGCCCTATCTTCAAAAACTTCAAACAACAATATTTATAGGAACACAGTTCTATAAGGGTACAGTGTGAATCTTAAAAAAAAAAAAAAAAAAAAAAAAAAAGTCATTTTACTATGATAAAAAAAGGAAAAAAATAATAGAAAATGAGCTCAGGTAGCTATCTTTATCCTCATGTAAATTAGATTAATTAGTATTTTTGTAATCTTTTGGGAAAAGCTGATAATAGTAATGGCATTGTTTATGCAAATAGTATCCAAATATGCAAAATGGACATAACCAGATTATAAATTAAACTTCAGCTAAATGATTAGCCTGAGTCTATCTCCAGAAAGCAGAGAACCTCATTAAAAGCATTGACTTTACATTAAAATATAGGAGAAAACTTTCTATTTTCCTTTATAATGTGCAGGAATAGCATATACAGAAAATTAATCTTATTACCACCTTAAATCTTCATTTTTCTCCCATTTAGAATTGATTTTGAATCAATGCAAGTTCTTTGACAGAACCTGTCTTCAAAAGGGATGAGCACAGTTTACTCTTTAAGTAAAATAAACCTGATCTTTACAGCAGCTACAACTCATCAGAATTCTGAGTTCAGTATGTAGCAATATCTTGCTTCCTGAAGCAAAATGTGAAAAAATAGCCATATGGAATTAATTCCCCAGCTTAATAAAACAAACATATTATCAGGGAACATTCACAGAAGTTTGTCAGGATTGTTTACTCATGCATTGCCCTTAGTTGGAAGTGCAGAAAAACTAGGAGACAATATTTTACACAAATATGATTTTTTATGCATGTGTTAAATTTTGAAAGAGTAATGATTTTGGTTGCTGAATCTTGAACTTTTAAAAACAAAATTAAAAAAACAGGAAAATTTATTTATTGTACCTCAGAAAGTACAAAATCAATATTTTGAAAGTTTCATTTCTTTGAAGATTTGGATCCAAACCTCAACAACAAGACACATTATGGAAACTTGAAATGACTATAAGACTAGCCTTCAAAAATCAGGCTTACTGTCCTACTCCCTTATATCTATTCTTTTAGCTTTATAAAATTCCTCATTTATATAATTAAAAAAAAAAAAAAAAGATGAAATATACAGGAGTAGGTACATCGCATCATGATTTAAAAGAGCTGGAAAAAAAATTACCATGAAAAAGGATGTGTAATACAGCGAGCAATCAATGTGCCACCCAGACTTGCATCAGCAGTGTGTTGCAAGTACTTGCGAAATTCAGTTCAAGTTACAGTTCTGTATTTTTGGAAAAAGTGTTGATCTCAACTCTGAGCACTTCCAAAATGCTTAAACAAGAAAAGTACAAGACATAGCTTGATCCCCTTCATCTCAGATGTACAGTCTCATAGATGTTCCCTAGGAATTTTGTTCTAATTTTTTGTAGGAGCAAATAGAATTTTTCACTTAGCTATAAACCAGTATACCAACAATGAATTTGTTCCATCCTATGTCTGACAGCTTTCTGTTTCCAAATACAGCCCTAGTTCAAGTGGATACTGCTGTCTTGTCCTAAAAATTACTTTAAAAAATGTGTGTAAAAAAAGCAGTCTGCTGTAATAATTTTGTGAGCTTCTGAGGTCAGCAGGGTTAAAATAGAGTAGAAGAGTTGTGTATTCCAGCAAAAGAAAAATAAAAAAAAAAATTAAAAGCTAGTTTGTGCCTATGATAAGCACCCTGTATTTCAGTTTTCCATTTTCCTCAACTCTGGAAAAGAAATTGGTTACGAGCTTCTGGGTTTTTTTCTACTCACAGTTCTGCACTGATTTTACCCCTAATACATAAACAATTTTAGCTTGAGAGTGACTTATTTTTGGTTTGTGAAGCTAACAAGAATTGAAATCATATTTTCTTTTCATTTTTGTGCAGTCTGCATATGCACATTCTTTTTTTAGAATGAGAGTCTTTAATTTAGACATCTATGAAATGCTGACATTTCAGATATTCTTTTTTTCATAATGAACTGGGGAAAAACCCCAGACTACCCACTCCCAAATCAAAACAGGGGGTGGCAGAGATCTTTTCTTATCTAAGCATGTTTCTTAGAATGATTATGGGATTTAGGCATTTGGAACAGAGGATCAATATGACTGCCATTATATTTACATATGTGTTTGGAAAAGGTGGCTGCTTTGAAGGGGACAGTAGACAAAAAAGACAGCAAATAAGAGAATTAGATCTAAATATGTTTCTTTGAGTGATTACAGGATGTGTTAGGAATCTTTGTTGCTAACCATTTCACTACTGTCTACCAATAAAACAAGAAGTTAAAAAGACAATGTGGAAAGTAATGATACTTCAGCAATTGAAGTTCTCAGATGTAAGAATATGCAAGTGTTTCTCAGCATAAATACAAGTTACACGTTCTTATTTGCAGCTGGATGACTTAGGAAGAGTCTATTTTGAGTTATTTTCCATAACTCAAGTACTATGTGGTTGTATCGCCCAACTCACATAGCATATAAAAGTGTAAACATCAAAAAGATATTAAACAGCAAAGATCAGCTTCCAGTCTGGAAAGACAGCTAAGCCAAATATACCGCAGTTTATAATAAGATAATGTTTATCCA
Source organism: Numenius arquata (assembly GCF_964106895.1). Lineage (NCBI taxonomy): Eukaryota > Metazoa > Chordata > Aves > Charadriiformes > Scolopacidae > Numenius > Numenius arquata. The sequence continues at coordinate 85,769,379 of NC_133576.1, forward strand.
TAATAAGCAAAATCAACAAGGATCAATAGCTACATTATACTCAGACTTACAGGCAAGGAAAGAAATAACAGATCCAGCATCCACTAGCAGCTTTCTGAAGTTCACGGTATCAAAGTCTCCAAGCACCAGCCCAACTGTATCTAAAGTTACTAACTTCAGTTATATTCCAGGAAAACAAACAATGTCCAAATGTCTACTAACAACTCCCTCATGACACAGCTTCTGGCCTCTTCAGGCAACATTTTTGATCAACATCTCTTTCTCTTGCTGCTCAGCTGAGTACTCTTTATCATTTTTGATAGTGGGCTTGTTAGCTAAACTTGAGGCTATCTGCCCTGCCTGACTGCTTGATTTTGTAATAAGGCTCAATTGCCCTCTGTAAATGTATACCAGCTGTGGGGAGATTGATAGAATCTAAAGACGGGTGTGTACCACTGTATCTGAGGACTTCATCCTGGCTGAAAAGGGAGAGTTTTTCTTTGTGTTGAAGATGGCCAGGTTGACTTGGCACACCAGCAAGATCTTTCACATCACTCACCAGAAGGATAGAACCAGCCCCCGTTCTTCAGGTGAACACTGGTAAGAAAAATATAGGATATAAAATTCAGGTGAAATATAGAATATCTAAATGTTGTGGGAAGCTTTTAACATTTTTGGAGACTCCTCCAAGTGGGTTTGTGAGGAATGATTCACAAGAAAGTAAAATACTGGATTTCTCAGCCCTTCTGTAGGGTAGGTAGCTTGTATTCAAAGTTTGGGGGGTTGTGTTTACATACAGCATTGCATACGTTCTCAGGGTGTAGGGGCTTGCATTCTGGGTTGTTGGTTTTGGTTGGTTTTTTTCCCTAAATCAGTGTTTTGTAAAGGTCCTAAGTAGGCACCTTGTTGGCAGACTTTGCCCCTGTGTCAGGAGGGTGGGGCAGATGCCGTCCCTGAGCACATGACAGTTTTGATCCTTTTGTCCGGATCAGTGGACTCATCTGAATGCAGTGCAACTTCTTCTTCCCATTAAAAAAACCAGGCTGCGGATAAAGGAGATGGTATGCGTATCCGAGATGTGCTCAGGGTGTAGCTGGGATGGACTAGGAAGAGATTCCAAGGCTCACAAACTGGGACCTGCTGATTTTAACATGCATATTAGCTACAGAGACAGGCTAAAAGGAAGTTCCCTTCCATTTAGATGGAGTATTAGTCATACTTTCGGATACTGTATTACCACTGACTTTTCCTTGAATTCATCACAAAATCCATGAAGGCCTGTTTTCTCCTCTGCTGGAATGAAACTCGGAATCCTAATACAGCTGAAAGGAGAAAGTCTCTCCATTAAAAAAAAAAAAAATATAAAAAAATCAATGTTTAATGCACTGGCAGGCTGAAAGGTAGCCAATGGCTACCTATACCTTAAATCCCAATTCTTTTAGAATTATCAGTTTCTTAGGAAACTAAAATTAAGAGAAAATAAAACAAACACCTTCACCACTCGGGAAACTACATATATGACTATGAACTGAAAGAGTCAAATGAGCTGATGAAGGATTAGGAGAACGTGACAATGACACACTTTCCACTTTTCAGGACTTGTTTAGAAAATTAGTAAAGCATTCAACCATAAAATATAAAGCCTGGATTCTATTCCCTGCTCAGCTAGAATGAAATCAAAGCCTCATCTCCCAGTGGACACATTGATTTGCTTGTTTTCTGGGCCCTGGAACTTTATATTCTGCAACACATGTTGCTGCAGTTTCATTGCATAGAAAGGAAACTAGTTGTTATCTTGATGCTCTAATAGTAGCCTTAAGGTGTGGATTTATGGATCCTTAGTCTGAAGAGGGACAGGAATCTAAATCACCTACATCTGTGTTCAGTTTTGGGCCGCTACTACAAGAAAAATGTTGAGGTGCTGAAGCAATGAAGGGCAATGCAGCTGGTCAAGGGTCTTGAGCACAAGTTTTATGAGGAGTGGTTGAGGGAACTGGGGTTGTTTAGCCTGAAGAAAAGGACCTTAAAGACGACCTTATCACTCTGTACACCTATTGGAAAGGAGGTTGTAGTGAGGTGGGGGTTGGTCTCTTCTCTCAAATAACAAGTGATAGGACAGAAGGAAACAGCCTCAAGTTGCCTCAAAGGAAGTTTAGATTGGATATTAGGAAAAATTTCTTCACTGAAGGGTTTATCAAGCATTGGAACAGACTGCTGAAGTAAATGATTGAGTCACCATCCCTGGAGGTATTTAAAAGACACGTAGATGTGGTGCTTAGGGATATGGTTTAGTGGTGGACTTGGCAGTGGTAGATTAATGGTTGGACTTGATGATTTTAATGGTCGTTTCCAACCTAAACAATTCTATGATTCTATTTGGTACGATAGCGGGCATATTCATCCTCAGTATTTCAGAAAAGAAAATAATTTGCCCTTAGTAAGTGTGTGCTAGGTATGTTTAAAGCACATCTACTTTATCAGGCTTACAGGGATCTGAAGTGCTGCTGCTGCAAAGCAAACCTGATGGTGAAACCATCTGATGTAGACAAAGAAGTACCCAACTGTAAATGCTTGTAGAGATGGCCATCTGTTAATTTTGCACCTGAGCATTTAAAATTTGCCTTATATGACTTAAGAAGCATAAGCCTTTCTTGAAGCTCATCTGGATTTGTCTTTTTACTCAACTGTTTCCAGTCTAGCGCCTCAGATTTTTTTCAAAGACAAACACAGATTGAACAAACAGGTCAATGCTTTGTTTAACCATCACAAGATCATTTTACACTATTCCAGTTTTGCCAATGGAGCAGTAAAAAGGCAGATTTTCTGGGCTATGTAAATTCTGATTTAAAAGCTTACTGGAATCACAGATAAAAATCCAGTGAGATTGTTTCAAATTTGCAGAAACAAGCAGAGTTAACATGCTTTGAAAATTCTACTGTTTCTTTGAGAATAATCTGCATAGAAAGAAGGTATTAAAATCTGAAAAGAGCATTCATAATGGACTTGCTAGGCAATTAAGTCAGACTAGAGGCAGTGGTGAGAAGAGCTGGGTAGTCTTTGGTAGTCTCTTGCTGATAGTCATTTGTTTTTCTCAGTTTCATGGCAAGTAAGACATCTAATGAAAAGGAAAAGATTCTCAGTCTTTGAGAATTCTGATTCTGATGGAGGGCTGTTTTTATTTGAAAAGTAACTGCAGAAGCATCTATCAATAGATAGATATAGTACCACCAGAGGGTGGTACTCAATGGCTTTAAGTCCAGATGGAGAGCAGTGACTAGTGGTGTCCCTCAAGGGTCCGTCCTGGGACCAGTACTGTTTAACATTTTTATCGAAGACACAGACAGAGGGATTGAGAGCACCATCAGCAAGTTTGCAGATGACACCAAGCTGTGTGGTGTTGTCGATACACCAGAGGGACGGGATGTCATTCAGAGGGACCTGGACAGGCTGGAGAGGTGGGCCCAGATGAACCTCATGAGGTTCAACAAAAACAAGTGCAGGATTCTGCACCTGGGAAGAAACAATCCTCAGTATAAATACAGACTGGGGGATGAGGTATTAGAAAGCAGCCCTGAGGAAAGGGACTTGGGGGTGCTGATTGACGAGAAGCTGGACATGAGCAGGCAATGTGCTCTCACGGCCCAGAAGGCCAATCACATACTGGGCTGCATCAAAAGAAGTGTTGCCAGCAGATCCAGAGAGGTGATTCTGCCACTTTACTCTGCTCTGGTAAGACCTCACCTGGAGTACTGTGTGCAGGTCTGGAGCCCTCAATATAGAAAGGACATGGACCTGATGGAGCAGGTCCAGAGGAGGGCCACCAACATGATCAGGGGGCTGGAGCACCTCTCCTATGAGGACAGACTGAGGGAGCTGGGGTTGTTTAGCTTGGAGAAAAGGAGGCTCCGGGGAGACCTCATAGCGGCCTTCCAGTACCTGAGGGGGGCCTACAGGAAGGCGGGGGAGAGTCTGTTTACAAAGGCCTGCAGTGACAGGACGAGGGGCAATGGTTTTAAGTTGGAGAAGGGGAGATTTAGATTGGATATTAGGAAAAAATTCTTTACCATGCGGGTGGTGGAACACTGGAACATGTTGCCCAGGGAGGTGGTTGAGGCCCCTTCCCTTGAGATATTCAAGGTGAAGCTCGACGAGGCCCTGGGCAACCTGGTCTAGTTGGGGGTGTCCCTGCTGACTGCGGGGAGGTCGGACTAGATGACCTTTGGAGGTCCCTTCCGGCCTGGACCAATCTATGAATCTATGAATAGCATAAGGAATCATACATACGAAGTTGAAAAAGAGTTGAAGGCATAATGAGGTGAATTTCTAATGAATTTTACAAAATTTATTACAAATGTAGCTCCAGCTTTGATGGAAGTTGAGACCACACTCCAAATCAAGAACTTGTACCTTCCAGTGTTTTTTTCCTTCTGAATTAATTAATTAACTGGCATCATGAAGAGTGTTTTTGATGATCTAGTACATATTCCACCACTGACAAGCTAGTTGTCTTCTGAGCCCTTAGCCACCCGGAATAGTGAACTTTCACGAGAAAGTTGCATGAGTACCTGAAATTCATAAATACTGTAAGGTTCTTGCATAAAAAACCCTCTGTAAATGCAAAAATAATTTTAGTTTTTTAATCACAATCCCTTTCCTACCATTCCTTTGTCCAAAAGAGAAAAGCAAAGAACCTTCCTGGGCTCCCCAGTTCAAGAGAGACAGGGAACTACTGGAGAGAGTCCAACGTAGGGCAACTAAGATGATTAAGGGATTAGAGCACCTCCCTTATGAGGAAAGGCTCAAAGAGCTGGGGCTCTTTAGCCTGGAGAAGAGAAGGCTGAGGGGAGACCTTATCTATGTTTACAAGTACCTAAAGGGTGGGTTGAAGGATGATGGAGTTGGACTCTTTTCAGTGGTTCCCAGTGACAGGACGAGGGGCAACGGGCACAAGCTGGAACATAGGAAGTTCCATTCAAATATGAGGAAAAACTTCTTTACGGTGAGGGTGACAGAGCACTGGAACAGGCTGCCCAGGGAGGTGGTGGAGTCCCCTTCTCTGGAGATTTTCAAGACCCGCCTGGATGCAGTCCTGAGTAATGTGCGCTAGGCAATCCTGCTTTAGCAGGGGAGTTGGACTAGATGATCTCTAGAGGTCCCTTCCAACTCTGACAATTTCCGTGATTTTCCTGTAGATCTTATTTTACCAGACTTCCTCAAGGCTGTCTGGTGCTTGCTAGCTGAAGGTTTCAGTGGTCTCACTGTCAGGTTCAGAGTCTCTAGTAAGTAAAAGAGAAACAAGTGATTATTACACTATTATAACAAATTATTATAATAATTAAAGAGGACCTCAAAGCCAAGTGGTGCAGACTGTCTTGCCTCCAGACTACTTGGTTCTATCTGATTCTACAACAGTTTTGCCTTGGAAACAGCTAGCTGGAGCAGTCCATAACCGCATCTGTAGGCGGTATGAGAAATGTAGAAATAGACAGAGTGTGACTATGGCTGTTACCAGGTGTCTGTACATCTCAGGTCTTTGACGCACTGTCCGAAGAGGTCTTTGGAGCTCAAACTCCCCCCTCTCCCCTACAGACCATGTTTTGAATATGAGACAAATTTAAGCTCAAGCACAGGAGGCTAAAAAGTGGAGTAGCCATAGTGACAGAGTATGAGAAGAATTAAACTGTGTTTTCTTGGCAGGTTAAGGCCACACAAATCATGTCTGGCACTATCTTCCTACTTCTTTTCTTGAGCCCTTGTGCTTGTGTGGCCAGACAATGAATTGATTCAGGGAGCTGATTTGGCTTAAAACCTGCATTTTTGCCAGGTTAGCTTGTGAGGGTGGTGAGACACTGGAACAGATTGCCCAGAGAAGCTGTGGATGCTCCTTCCCTGGAAATGTTCAAGACCAGGCTGGATGGGGCTTTGAGTGACCTGGTCTAGTGGGAGGTGTCCCCGCCCATGGCAGGGGGGTTGGAACTCAATCTTTAAGGTTCTTTCCAACTCTAACCATTCTATGATTCACAAATTTAGATGGCAAGAATCCCAAAGATGCACTTCATTTCACTGTGATGACTAACAAAAGGGTATAACGCTTCTCTGTAAGGTACACACAATCTCTGGACAGAAAGATGTGGTTATTGCATTGAACTTTTTTGAAAACTAATTTTGAGGTAACAGACCTAGGAAAATGAAAGGACCGGTTTTGACATCTGAAGGTAAATTGTTAAAATACCAATATATGGAACACTATGCAGCTAATTAACTTTTACAGCCAATATATAGCCAATTAACATTTTCACATTTACCATATGTTCATCTTCCTACAGGGAGTATTTCCAGGACGAAATCATAATGGGAGATAGTTCTGCCTTTTATATGGGAATAAGATCTGTTGATGATAGCTACAAATTCTTACATAGTGCATGGTAGCTTCAAAAGATGGTGCTGTTGAAATCTGAGAAGTGAAATGTAGGAATGCAGCAACTAATTTCATGTTTTCACAATGCTCATTTCCGTAACTGGTTAACTATAAATGATTATTTTTCTTTTTCCTGCAGCAACCCAAAGCAGTCAGTATCAGCAGTACTCAAAAAGGAACAGGGCAACAAGTCAGACAAGACAGTAGCTGAATAAATTATTGTCACACAATGGTACAGTGTGTCTTCAAGTTCCCTGACTGCTCCTCTTGGGAATAACCATGTATTACTGTCTATAATACAGTAACTGCACAGTCCCAGGTCAAGTCTCAGCCTGTGTTGTAGCAATGATGGCCTTTGCTCAAGCTTTTATGTGATGACTTGTCCTCTAAAATCTTGGTAATCATTTGCTCTTGTAAACAAATTGTGGTAAATTTTTCAGTTCTAGACAATAGCAGCAGTACTGGCTGGTCCTTCTACAGCTTTCCTCTCTTCACTGTCAGAGAGAAACATTGCAATCATCTTGCAAACATCTGAAACCTATTACATGTAGACAAACTTGGCTGAAATTTCAAAATGCTGTCTTGAAACTTTAAAACTAAAATACGTAAATGAATGCATTGACCAACTCCAAAGTCTGCAACTGCTTTTGAGCTGTTTGGTAGCATAGCTTCCCAGTCCTGGTCTCTCTCCAAAAGAACTGTTAGGGCACTCTGAAGTCTCTTTTTTGCACCTGTGGTTGCAAAAGGTGATCCTCCAGTGGCAATCATGAGAACCAGGGACTATGAACACACCTAACTCTTGCCCAGACATGCAATTGGAAGATGCTGGACTCTGGGTCTCACAGTGGGATGGTAACCTACATGTCTGGGTCGCTGGTGTGACTGTGCTTAGGTGAGGGAAAAGCACCTTTGTCATTTGTCAGCCGAAAGAGCCCTCACTGCTCTAACACTAATAGTGGAAGGAGAGATAGTTGCTTGGGTGTTCAGGAGGTTAAGCTCTCAGATCAGAGGAAATGGAATGAAAGGAACTAATGAGAAGGAATTAACTACTGCTGTGGTGAATTGGTTGTTGTTTATCACTGTCCAGAGTTGAATAGTCAGTCCGTAATTACATAAGACTTTCCAGAAAAGGTGCAGCAGCATTTGCACAGTGGGCTGATTTTATTATATATTTTCAGTTTATTCCAATACAATTGCTTATACATTTATTTGATTAACAATGGCATTTACCCTGGAGTAGCAGTGGTAGAATATTATTGGGAGGGCTGAGGAGAAGAATATGAAGGATTATCTTAATTATGCCTGGCTTAATATTTGATCCTAGAATTGAAATGTATTGTTTAAAATATTATTTAAAGTATCCAGCACAGTTTTTAACATAAGTATATAAATAACTATTAAAAGACTGATTTGACAATTATCAGTATTTTTAAAATGTGAAAGGAAATATTCTGATTTCAACAGTAAGATCTGATAATGAAAGTATAATATTTAACATGAACAAGATAGGAAAAAAAAATTTGTTTAGTACTAAATATTTCCCCAAAATAGCTGTGGGAAATATATTTCTTGTGGGCCAAACTACCACATCCCCTCCCTTTTCTTTTGAAACATGAAAACTCTGACAATCTGACTAATGTTAAACACTTTCTTTTTGTCATATGAAAATATTTGCTTAATTTTCAAGTTATTGAGCCCTTTCTTGTTTTAATGGAGATAAATATCCAAAGGAAACAATATATTAACGAGTTTAATTTAAAAATATAAAAGAGAAATAATTTTTCATTTTGAAGACAGAACAACTCATTCTCAAAATATATCTTTCAATATTTAAGCTCTTCACTAAATTTGCAAATTATTTTGATTACTCCAAAATGTCACTTCTTGCTGAATTAAGTATTTTTGGAAAAAATGTCATCTAGCACTGACAATAATAATACATTAACACAATAATTCATTAATTCAGCAAAGTACTTTTTAATTAATTTCTACCTCTGTTATTGAGAATCTTCTCTTAATATCTCATTTTGGAAAAATAAATTCTCAACCCTAAGTGTTTAAATTTGAATGCCTTGAAAGACTTGATGATAGAAGAGAATATATCTTTATCAACTAGTAGGTTCTCCAAGCACACTGTTGGATAAAATTAAAAACTGTTTTGATAACCTGGATAAATAATCTGAAAAAAAAAATCCTCAATCTGAACAGCACATAATTCTGCAAATACACTGCAAAGTTCTGCTCTAATTCACAAAGACAAAAAGGATAGGCTTGGTAGCAGTATGCAAAAAAAGGATCAGGATCAAAGCTAAACAACAGTGATTAATGTCATGAAATTGCAAAAAAAATTTAATTTTCATTATTATCAGGTTATATACATAGGAACACCATCTCAAAAACACAAGATGTACCCCTTTCTACTTTGTTTGGTAGAGTTCCTTCTTGTACGGTCTTGTGTAAAATGCTTTGACCTGCAATATAGTGTAGATAAATACCAGTTAGTGTCCAGAAGGTTGCAGTTGTAATGCTCTTGTAATGAAATGCTCCTGTAATGCAGTGAAAATATGGTAAGGTACAATTGTGAATGCTAGATGTGAAGAAAAAGTTCTCCATGTTTGTTGCCCACAGAGTATGCAGGGTTTAATTCCAGAAAGGGAATATTTATTTTATATAGTATGAAAATGTGCCAATTTAAACATTAAGGAGACTAAAGAATCTCCATTCTGGGAATTTCAAAGGACATACGTTGGTCAGGAATTATATGTAGAGTTCATAGAAACTACCATTTATTTTAATGAAAATCCATAACAAAACCTGAAAGATTTCTGGTTATTTGTAACCAAATTTATTGCCACACTTTTATTCTGTGAATATCTTTTCAAAGGTAGCACATTAATCACATTAACAAAAAGCAGGCATTTAAAACTGCCTTGAGACACACTGAGAATCATTTTTGACATTTAAGTATGTGCTTACCCTTTGGTTCCATAACATTTACAATAAACTTATGGTTTTGTCCTCAAATTTTGTACCTACAGTCACATAAAAGCCAATGCATTTTTATACGTTTGTTAATTAATCTTCAAAATAAAATGGTAAAGAAACTTGAATGTCTGCAATAAGGAAGTTTGCAAATTAGAATTGGAGCCATCAGAGAACAACTATCTGTATGACAGTCAAAAGCATTCTTTTTTTTCCAGTTTTCTGAGTGGATTTCAATGTCTGTGTTGGAATAAAGCCTATTGAACTGTCAAAAATGCTTGTAAGAGGACTGAATTAGTCTTTTGTCCTGACTTTTATGAAATGAACTCAATGAGCACTCAGCAGTCATGGATGTTAAGGCCCAGACAGCAACTACAATGCTTGAGTTCCAAGTTCAGGAGTTGACTGCTGTTCACTTGTCAAATAACTTGGTGCAAATCTTTTTTTAATTCTTCATACACTTTTTCATAAAGGGATTAAACTCTCTTGCAGTTCTATGTTGTGGTAATTTGTTTGGCTCAAAGGTTCTTGTTGTCTGTTGTCTCAAATGGCAATGCAAGCCTTTGCACTAATAAAATAAAATAATAAAAAAGGTTATATTTTTCCATTTGTGTTTTATGCAAAAAAAAAAAAAAAAATTACAGAAGACAGTAATGTAGCTGCAGATGACCAGTCATTTTATTTTGACTCATGTAATCTTCAGTCTTTCAGCACAAAGTCATCTGCTCTCTAGGATGTGCGACAAGCGAAGATTCATTTTAACGATATATTTAGCAAGAGTCCACATGCATGCTGTCAAAATGTTGTTAATGGACACTTTCCTGAAATAATTCTTCCAGTTCACTTTTAGATGATGTCCAGCCCTGGGCATTCAGTGGCATCAACAGTTTTGGTTCTGGAAGCCTTATTCCTTTGTTTATTAATTTCAAACCAACTAATAATGAAGTACCTTAATCACCGGCAGGCTTTCTCATTACATTGCTTTAGTAACAAATGCATAGAACTGATCACTGAAAAAAGGTTTGTTGTTAATAATAATAATCAAACACAACGGGAAAGTGCTTCTTTTTTTTCTGTTGTATGGAAGATACAGCACATGTACAACTTTAGTTAGGAGAGCAAATGGCTAACTTGACCTTGGAATGAAATTAAATAGAATCCCTGAAGGTCAAAGTACATGCTAAACCACAAGGAAATCCTGCTGCTAGATTTCTCTTTTGATGCATGAAGCTGAAGTACATATCTATCATGGTTTGCGTTTTTCTCATTAGCACTTGGCTTGACAAAACTAAGACTTTTAAAGTGTTGTTGTACATCCTGTTTTCTTTGACCCCCAACATCATAAGCTTTGAAGATTCTGGGTACTGCCACTCTTCTTTACATTTGTTTCTCAAATTCTTTCATCAAGATGCCAGACTTTTCGTAAGACTTATGATTACAACACTCCTCAAAAACTAATATTTTATTTTATATTACCTTCTGTTGACTCATTCATCACAATGATGTTGCAGATAAGCTGGGACATCAGAGAGGAATCATTGAAAAAGGTTAGAGGTACATATTTTTTGCACCCAGGTTTTTCTGACTATTTTTTGTTTTACTGGGGAAAATTATTGTTTCAAATCCATGAATATTATATTTGTCAATTTAATTTAAAAACTAATGAGCCTATATGTACTATATCTAATCCTTTTTTTTTTTTTTTCTTGATTTCCTCTCAAATTCTAACATGCTTCATGGTTTGCGGTGGAGGAGAGCTAACTTTCTGTTCAGTGAGAGGCTCTTGCCTACACTTATTGCTGTGGCAACCAGGGTCAGCTGACTTGGTTGTTCACCCTGTGGAGGCGTTGCACCTGTGGGGAGGAATGGACAGGTCAGGTGCCCCAGAACTGACAAATAGGGTACGCTACCCCATCTGCCATGCTCAGTATAAAAGCTGAGGGATCAAAGAGTCTGGGTTTTTTATTTTAGTGTCTTGGCTTCTTGAATGGCCCTCTTTCTTCAATTACTGATGTCTGAGGAGGACCCTGTCAGTTCGTCTACCTTTGATCCTATCTGTGGGTTCCTGAATCAAGATCCGGAATCCAGTTCCCATTTGACCCTGAGTCTAGCCTGGAACTTCCCCAGTGCTTGCCAGTGACATCTCCCTGGGAGCTTCATATGGTTTTGTATACTTTTGTATTTGTTGTATCTATTTCATTATTCCTTTTCTTATTTTATTATTAATATTTCATTAGAATTTGTTTGTTTTTTCCTAAACTCATAAATCTTTCTATCTCTCTTCTTCCTCACTTTGGAGTGAGAGGTGGGGGAAAACATCTGTTGTCTTGTCATTGGCCAACCCGGCTCAAACCATGACAATTTATTGGCTTGATTTCTATGTCTATTCCATGGCTTTATAGCAGTTCACTAGTTAGAGACTTTATAAATCAGAATTATTTTTTCATATTTAATTTATTTTGGTGTAATTTCAATGTGGTTATTTATAGGTGTGTTAGTATTAAAATTGCGGTGCAGTTAGTACAGATAATTTTATACCAAAGGTTATGGAGCGTTTAATTTTTTTCATGTAAAAAGGGCATGTTGACGTTGTTTGTTTTTATAGTAAGTAGTGTACTACAGGAGCTAAAATATTTGGATTTGACTTCTCCTCAGCTCAATTGTCTTCTAAACTCTACCCAATTTTACTTTATTTTTTATGATTAATTTTTGTATTTTTTATTTCAGGAATAATTAACTGTTGTAAGCAGTTTGAAAGCTCGATGGTAAGAAACAAACAAAAATCTCTTAAAATGTTTAGTTTGGGTTGCCTGAATGTATTGGTGGGTAGGTATTCAAAAAAGTACATAATGCAGTTGAGTGTGCATGTATAAACCTTTTAAAGACAAATAACTTACCGCTGAGCTAAGAACAGGCAGTCAGATAAGGGACTCAGAGAAACAGTCCCTTATCTGTCAGTCCCTCAAACTGAGCACAAGCAGAATGATCTTTGTAAGAGCATTTTGAATAGATATTTTTGGCCAATATTGCAATTTTCAATGGAAAAAAAAACCCACCAAAAAAACCACAACAAAAATCATTAATCAAACTGAGAGGTGAAAAAAATTAAATCAAGTTGTTAACCTGTGGGGTTTTTTGTGGGTGGACAGGAAAGGCTTTAACTTAGAAACCTTAAGCATAAGAAATCTGTAAGTCATAAAGGCAGTCATATGTTTATTAGCTATAACTGACATTATATCCACTTCTCTTGCAAAAGTTGTGTCAGTTATTTGTGGTAGTATAATTGTATTGCTTTTTTTCTGCTGCTGTTTCGTGCATTTAGACTTACTTTTTTCACCTGTCTTAAAATATTCAGTTTTGATCTTTTTCTTGACCGGGTGACCTTCAAGACTCATGGAACTGGCTGAGGCAGTTGGGCTGAAGTGGGAGCTGAAGATGAGATGCAGGCAGGGACGGACCTTGGAGGCAGGACTGGAGCCTTGATGGGCTGGTGCCAGGGCGCATTATGCTGGCTGCATGACAATTGGCGAAGAATCCTGCAGAATGCATATTCTCAAAATTTTCCTCGAGGTGAGCCATTTAAAAGCAGCCTGGAAAGAGATATGGCTTAGAGTAGAAATGAAGCCTAAATCTGGCCCAGGCTGTGGATTAATGTGAGGCAGAATGCATTGCTTCAAAGCTGACTGGACTGTCCCTGGGATTGAACGCCAGTCAGGGCTGTAGTTAGGCGGCTGAAGCTACATCTACAATGCTCAAGAGAGAGATTAAAGATAAGTAAAGTCTGATTTATGGTTTCAGTTAGGGACATGGTTATTTATAATACAACATTCTTGTTTGATGTTCCTGTCTACATTTAATTTTATTTCTGATAGTGATATCTCTTGTTGCTGTTATTCTTCCAAGCCCTGCTCATTTTTCCTTTCCTAGTCATATATAATATATTTTTGTGAGGTCCTTCTTACACATAAATACTTTCAGTTGGTCGCTGTCCATTTTACTTAAAGCAATAGCTGCAGAAATTTTCTACGGAGGTAACACTAGAACAGTATTATATTTGAAAAATAGTTCTTGATATTGTAAGAGGAAGTAGTTAAAATAATACATATTTATAATAGTTAACTTAGCACTTATTGACATCTTATAGTACTTTAGCTATGATGGGAAAATTCCAAATTTCTTTGGGTAGTTGATAGAGGCCAGTTTAAGATTATTGCAGAAAAATGTCCTTTTCAAATAGGATATTAAGACAGATTGTATTTTAATTAAAGGATGCTAAGAGGAGGGTGCTATATATTGAAAAGTATTTCAGATGTAGTAAACTAGTAGAAAAAAAAGACTGCATTTATGGAGCAAGAAAGGGAAGCTATAGAAATTAGTCTAAAAGATAACGGGGAGGCTTATCCAAATAAATTATGAAAAAAAAAACAAAACAGGCTAGTAAAAGCACTGAGAGCATATACATTATAGAATGCTTATAAAGGGGAATGGTTCTTACTTGGTTGCATTAATTTCAGCAGCATGAAATTAATCAGTTCAGTAAGGCTGAATAGTTCTAAAGGCAACATTTGCTTGTTTCATAGTTTAGATGGCTGAAAGTTAGGTATCTAAGTGAGACATAGTCACCCTAAATTCCTTTTGGTGATCTTGGAAAGAAATGGGCATCTTCAGATTAATCTGACCTGTCTTAGACATCCATGTTAGGGTGAGCTAAATTGTTCTTTGGAGCTTTCTTTCTCTCTACTATCAATAAAAATTGATGATGACAGACTTTAACATTTTGGATGTCTATAGTCAGGTGAGAATAATACTCCTCCCTCCACATCTCCCACCTATATTCATAAAATAAAGACTTGTATGTACATCTGTCACATTCTTCAAAGTGGGATATTTCCCCTCACCAAGTACATTTCTGCTTTCAACCATTCCAAAGTTGGTTGCTCCATGAAGAACAGAGGAGCAGAACTGTGAATAAAGAATTTTAATGAGACTTAGAAGAGACAGTTTCTAGTTAACCAGATAAAAGGAGTAGAACTTGAAAAAATAGGTAAGTTGTCTCTGAAAATGAGACAAACTGAGCAGGAGATAAGTTATTTTGAGGGAATATAAAAAAAATAGAAATGTGTATAAAATATTGAATACAAATAAAACAAGGGGTATTGGGTTCATTTGGAAAAAATGGGGTGTGTGTGTGTTTCCCTCTCCTAAGGTTAAGAATATTTTTTAGGTGATTATTTTGTTTAACTTATTATTGTTTTGAGTCATTTTTGACAAAAGGCTACGGAGGGATCAGAAGGAAAGTGTTCTCAGTAGATCAGTTAGCCAGACAATGATTAAGAGCTGACATGTCCTTGAAGACAGCTTCATAAGGTGAAGGAGTTCTAACAGTGTTAGAGACTGCTGCTCTTACTAAGCTATCCCTTGGTTTGGTAAAATATGTGTAGCAGATGCATCTGGATTTTTTTCACTTTCTTTTGAATGTTTCACTTTGTCGTAAGGCTTGATTATGTTCTTCAGATACAAAGAAAATTGTGTGATCCTGTTAATTCTTCTTTCCAATTGTGTAGGTTAAAATGATGTGCAGATTTTCAAATCCGGATAGGCTTTCCTCCAGTCTGACTGTGATGTGTCAGTGTTGTGCATTAGTCTGAAAGTTAGGTGTCAGCCAGAGAGTTTAAATACATGAAAAAGTTCCCACAGGGTAAGCAGTTAATGAAAGAAGGCTAAGCTAGCTCAAATTACTTTACCACAAGGTAAGAGCATGTATACAGGCAGCTGCCACAAATCAGCTGAGGTGTGCAAAGCTGATGCACCACAGTGACTTGTTCATTTGTATAAGCCCTTGACTGTGCTTTGAAATTTACTGTATTTTGATATAGTAAACATCTAAGGTTGTAAATGTGTAGTTAATAGACTATTTCTCTGCTTACTTTTTACTGTTCAATTCTCTCTGGCTGAGCTGCATTAAACTGAAAAAAACACACTCAGGATTGAGTTATGTTGATTTCATTTAAAGTTCTTAACTGATTTATATTATTGATTTTGTTTAGTATTAGATTACTAATGTGTATGTAGAATGATACATAGTAGTGATTCAACATTAATTATTAATACTGACTCAGGTTAGAAGTTAATTTAATACTCTTTAGATTGTACACAACCTGCATTTTCAATTTATTCTTTCTTTAGCGCACAGACTGATAATTTTCCATGTACAAGTTGCACACAGCAGGTCACTAGTAGTAGAATGAACTATTCCCTAACTCCAAGCTTGCTGCCAGAGCAAAGTTTAGATCTTTAGGATATGTCTTCCTTGTACTGCTCTGACCCTGTTCACCCAGTGGCTGGCAGAGCCACTTGTGCCTTTTGTGCTGCCTGGCTGTGCTAGGCTTCACGTGAACGTGTTGTGTGCCTGCCAGTTTTACCCTACCAGAGACTAACGTGTAGTTTAGGAGTCTCCACTTTCACCACTGAACTGCAACTTAGCTCAAACAAGTCAATTCTCCTAAAGCACAGCATGACAGCATGTCTAAGTGCTACAGACATGGGTAGTGTTATGAAAGGGAAGACTGGAATGTCCAATGAGATATGGTCCTACAGTCTGTACGTACCGTCTGCACTGCTCCCACTTCTGCTTCCACTAGGAGTGCCTGAAATAACGTAAGGCTGCATTGCAGCTCACCACAATGGTGTTCTAGTATGAAAATAAGGGTATTAGTTGCATGCCTTGGGGAAGGGATAAGGGTCTTCAGATATGTTTGAGACTGCAAGATGTCCTTGGATTGTGTTGGAGGACGTGGAGAGCAGAGGAAAGCAGGCCTGGTATTGTCTTTTCCTTATGCTTTTAGGAATTGACTATATCCCTTATCCAGCTTAGGTTTAATCTTGGAAAAAGCTAACTGGGGCAGTTGAATAGAGAGCTAGTGGGGGAGTTACAGTTAGGTGGTGTGATAATCAAGGGCCAGTACTCAGTTTTTGCTCTCTAGCCTCTTTTGCTTTGTGATGTAGACTCAACATGCAGGTCTCCTTTAGGACTCAGGAGAATGTAGGTAGCCTGAATTATGCCATTAAGATACTACCCATTTGTAAAAAGGTCTGCAATCCTTTTAGGCCAACATAGTGATTACTTGAGAGCTTCAGCATACACTTTCACACTACCGCAGGGATTATTACCATTCAATCCTCTGAGGGTGTGAGACATGATGCACAGGGAATGCTCAGAGGATTCGGTGCAGCAAGCGGCTACCGCCATGAACGAGAAATAACCTATCTCAAGGAAGAGTTGCCACAGTTTCTTTACCATTTGGAAAAACTCTGCAATGTTTAGGAAAATATTATTGAAGATGCTCAGGATCCTACTCTGTTGCCAGAGTTGTTCATTAAATCACAAAACCTCTTTCTTCCTGTTTCTCTTCCTCTTTGCCTCTGTGAGGTTTCTGGAAGACATCATTAACAACTTAATTACTTTGTCAAAACCTGAGAGACTTTCACCAAATTGCCACACCTGCAAAGAAGCTGGAGGAAGCTTTTCAACTAGAATAGGTTATCATTAAAATGTGACTGGCATTGTCCTTGTCAGATAAATACAACACTGACAGCCTATGGTGGATTACACTGTGCTCCTCCTTCTTCCTTTGTGAAACAGTTTTTAAACACCAAATGAAGATATAGCCTTTCCAAGGCAGATTCCCTTTGCAACACAGTGTGTGTTGCCCTCATTACCCTCTCTGATATCACTTCACTGAGATATGTATATATTTAAATTGCAGTAAACAATTATTTCAAAATTTTAGTTATGAGCTATATGTTATACCAATAAATTCAGCAGACTCTGGGAACTCTCAGGAGAGACTGAGGTCAGCTGTAGCGTACAGCATTAGGAAGGATGAATCACTCCCATCCTCCTATTTATCAAGCCTGATATCCATGACAGGCTGAAGGAGAACCAACAGTCGTAGAAGAATACTTAGCAAACATTCAAAATACTCATTTACTTCAGTGCTATCAGTGCCTAAATCTATCCAAAACTCCCTTTCACCTGTTCTGTCTTTTGTCAAATACTGATGAAGCAACACTCCAGGTCTGTAATACCTGTCCAGGTTTGTTTTTATGTAAAACCAGTATTACTAACATGCTCTTGGTTTAGGCATTTGAGGCTTCTTCAGTTAATCTCAGAATTATGTGTCTGAATTATGACTGTAAATCTTAGACTTTGTAAGTGAAGAAGTCTGGAGCTTAAATACTATAATGAAAGAAATTTTGGTTCATCCTATCCAGTGCAAACAGAGTGATTAAATTCTCAAATGCAGATACACTTGATCTTTACGCAGCATAGAATCATAAATACTGCTGCTCATTGAAGGCAGCCTGAAATCTCTGTAAGCATTCAACTGCAGGGCAAGGGAATACTTTGTAGCATTAAAACTAAAGAGTTGTGCTATGTATGGACCTTAAAAAAAGTAAAATCAACAGAGCAGGAAAACGTGTTTCAGATTTGAATTCCTAAATCTTGTTGAAAGACAGGCTGTGTTGAATATTGTACAGTTGCAGGTGAATAAGGCAATAGATAAATCATTAACAGATTCTTTGTTTCTCTTGACTTCAGTTCCCCCACTGCAGATTAGGGGAAACAGGTCAAGAGTTATCAAATGAAAAAAATACTATAGGCAAACATGGCATAATTATTATGTTACCAGTCCCACAGTAACCCTCCCTCAAAGGAGAATACGTTGCAGTATTCATTTGCAAGATCTTTTAACAGTCTTGTATGATAAATGTCATTTTGATTTGGTCTGATATTCTGTTTTGTTCTGAGATGATACTTGTTTGCAGTTTAATTTTATTAGCATAGCAAGTTAGCGAATGATGTTCTGGATCCACATAGTGAATTATTCATTACATCTCAAATACTAAGTTGTCATCAAATGCTTTCTGATCTGCATTACATAAAGTCGTGCTGAATCTCTAACGTCTGGACTGCTTGTGTAATGAAGAACCTCTCAGACAGTGTTCAATCAAAATACACTTGAGAGAAAGCAGACACAGTGTTTTGATAAGCACCATGAGTACCCCATAGATTTTGTTTGTTTGGTTTTTTGTTTCCTAAGCAGGAAGAATCCTCAGATATCACCATATTTCCTCTTCTTAGAGGTGCCTGCTCAAGCACAAAACTTCTGATTTTAAAGTTACTATAATTACATCACTTAGGAAGTTTCTAGGGCTGCTGTTACTTGTAAAGCTGTTAAAATAATGTCTTATAGATCTCTGATTTCTGAGACAAAGACCATCCTTTATAAGAAATGTGATGCTGTGTTCAAAAATTGAAGCATCTCTGCAACATGGCCTTAGCTCGCAGTCAGATAGAGGCACTCACTTCCACGTCCTGTGTTCTCTTAGAAAGTAAAAATATAAAAACCCAGAACTCATACGAATAAAAATAACTTCTAAAAAGTTGAAAATATGTGAAGGTAAATAAGAAAATAAAGTAAAATGTTCAAGAAGTCTAAGTCAGAAGAAGGGAATGTTTGTTTTTTGTATACTTTAACTGAATTTATTGATTGATCTTTTACCAAACATTCCATTTTACAATCTTATTTTTTATATTAACATTTGAATCATCTGATCTCTGTTTTAGTATTGCAGTTTCATGGGGACAAATAATAGAAGGCAAAATTTGGATCATTCAGATACATCTGTTGTTTTTTGTGTTGGGTTTTTTTTTTTTTTTTCTTTGTCCTTGGAGATCTGCAAGAGAAATTGCACTCAGAAGTAAATCTATGCTTCATGCTCTGCCTTTAGCTGTTTCCATTGCCAGTTTTACCTCCTTAAACATTCAGAAACAAGACTACTTGTGATAATGCTGTAATTCCCAGTCATAGCTTCAAGTTGTGATTCAGCGTTAAGTCACTAGGTGGCATGTGGCAATGAAGGAGAAGGAAGTTAATACTGGGAAGTTCTGGTAAGCGCAGCTGGCACTGGGTGCCTTGGAATAAACATGTTAGAGTTAATGTATTGCCATCTGCCTCTATTTTATTCACTTGTTGGACAACAGACCATAGTTGTCTATTGCTCAACATGCTTTTACTCATAAATGATACTAAAATGTGTTCAAATATTTCCTTTTGGTAACTTCATGAAAAATGATTCTGCGTGCCTGATTGTTGTAGAAATTGAGTCTTTTCTGCCTCTCCTGTCCTCTGCCTACTAAAAGCAGACACAGTCTGCTTCTTGGTAACAACATAACTCATGTATACAGAAATAAAGGGATAAATTAGGCATGTTGCGGGCAGGCAGAGGAGGGAGAGAGAGATGTCAGTATTCTCATGCATATATGGTGATGTTATTCTGTGACTCTGGGATGATTCAATGCCAAGCATTAAACTTACAAAAGAAAGGTTCTGTCCCAGCTGTATGTGAGATTGAAAGGATGATCTCAAAGATCCCTTCCAACCATGAAGATTCTGTGAAATGGGTCCATCAGTTAACACAGCTCTGTATCATGGAAATCTGTGTAAAGGTACCCCTGAACACTCTCTCTTTGCAAAGGTTTACAGGCATAATAATCTCGGATGATGTCTGGATGGCACCACAAAGACACCTCTCCTGATTTTAATTTTTTCATTTGCTACTGCATCTAATCACAGATATAGAAGTTGCAAGGCTTTGAGGTATGCAGGAGATGAGAATTTGAGGAAATTAAATTTGGCATTACTGAATACAGAGTAATGATGAATTCCAAAATGGAATTCAGAGAAAGCTACCTGAGAAAGGTACCCTCTGGTACCTACTACCAGAGAAAGCTCCTGTAATAGATATAATGCTTTGTCTCACACAAAATGCCAAAAAAAAATGACAAAAGACTAATCACCTTTCTGGCCTTTTGAAAATCTCAGGTTCTGTGGAACAGTAGAAAAATCATGTGCCATCAGACAGTGCTGGTGGACTTCAGCACCGATACGATCCATTTCATATTTCTGTAGCTTGTGTCCCTGTCACCAGTACTTCCAGCTATATGGCACTGAAATGCACACTTTCTGACTTTATTACACTCAAATGAAATAAACATCTCCTCACTGAGGTGCATGTAAGTACTCTGAACATGCAGCAAGAAAGGTCACAAGGGTGTTTTCATCAAAAGAGACTCTTACTGTGAGCGAAATTACTAAGGTAGATGCACCCCAACAGTGTAGACATAAGAAGAACACATGGGAAGTACTGCATTTTTTCACTTACATTCAGTTGCACACTATGTGTGTATAAATGTCATCATTAATCCCAGAAAATGGGAGAGATGATGCTTTTACCCTCTGCCTGTGAAGTCCATCCCTCCTCTAGGATTCTCTCTGATTTGGGCTCAGCCAAGAACTCCCCAGTCAGCCAATCTGGCTCCCTGCTCTGCCTTCCTTTCTGTTGAAAATGCAGGTGAACCATTCTTGTGCCTTGGAAAAGACATCTTGAAGACTAACCAACTTTCTGAGACTCCTTTGCCTTTCAAGATATCCTCCAATTGCTACCACTGCCTACCAGTAAACTGAACAAATCAGTCAGGTCACCCAAAGTCCATTTTTTTTAGACAGCTACTTGGTTTCCTTCCTTTTCCCAGGATCTCCATTTCACGGTGACCACAGCCAAGGCTTTCAGTGACTACCACATACCCAGACAACTCTTCCTCATTTGTGAGAACCAGGGCCTGTGATGGGACACTTTTTCCGGTGGTTTAAGGAGACATTATCCACTTTTTCTTCTTGATTTTCATAGACTATATGAGATGCTCACCACAGTGTTTTGCCTTTTGGCTCTGTGGTGGATTAACCTTGGTTGGCTGCCACTCTATCCACTCTATCACCGATCTTCCTCAATGGGACAGGAGGGGAAAATAAGATGAAAGATTCATGGGTCAAGATAAAGATAGTTTAATAAAGAAAAGCAAAAGCTGCATAGCAAAGCAAAAAATGCAAAAAGATTTATTCTCTACTTCCTGCCAGCAGGCAATGTCCAGCCACTTCCTGGGAAGCAGGGCCTCGGTACATATAGCGGTTGCTCTGAAAGACAAACACCTTAATAATGAATGTGTCGTCCCCTCTCCAGCCTCTGCCTTTCTCTTAGCTTTTATTGCTGAACATGACATCATATGGTATGTGTCCTGGTGTCGTGGTTTTGGCTGAATTTACCAAAACCGGACCGGCAGATGGCCCTTCCCCCCCCTTTCCCCCCCCTAAAAGAGGAGAGAGGAGGAGAAAGAGATAAGGAGATTCAGAAGTTTAGAATGAACTAAACTACTTTAATGAAAAATTAATATTAAAATAAAAATAAAGAAGAAAATAATGAAATAGATACATATATACAAAACCGTATCAAGCTCCCAGGATGTCAGTTACATCACCGGCAGGCACTGGGGAAGTCCCAGACTGGACTCAGTGACGAATGGGAACTGGATTCCAGCTCTGAAGTCAGGAACACACGGATCGGGATCAAAGGCAGATGAACAGACAGAGTCCTCTCTGGACGTCGGCCATCGCAGGAAGGGGGCTGACCCTTTGATCCCTCAGCCTTTATACTGAGCATGGGGCAGATGGGATGGAATACCCCAGTTGGTCAGGTTTGGGTCACCTGTCCTGTCCACTCCTCCCCACCGACGTGACCCCTCTACGTTTTTTCCGTTTCCGACCCTCTAAGGGGGCAAATAACGAAATTGGCTGACCTTGGTTGTTACAGCAATAAGTATAAGCAAGGGCCTCTCTGCATACCATTCCTTGGCATGGAGCACAAACATTGGTCTTATCACTCTGAGAACGAGCAGTTTTCTCCACAATATGCCGTTAATTTCAGAGAGTTAGAAGAGGCCTAGCTAGGATGTAAAGTTACAGAACAGAAAATTGGTTCGGTTTTACTTCAAACCGGGACACCTGGTTTTGAGGTATCCAAACCATGACAGTAAGGAGTGTCATGTGAGTCCTGCACATGGGTTGGGGCAATCCCATGCACAAATACAGGTTGGGCAGAGAATGGATTGAGAACAGCCCTGAGGAGAAGGACTTGGGGGTGTTTGTTCATGAGAAGCTCAATGTGAACCGGCAATGTGTGTTCACGGCCCAGAAAGCCAACTGTATCCTGGGCTGCATCAAAAGAAGCATGGCCTGCAGGTAGAGGGAGCCTAGATAGCCCCTAGAGCAACCCTCTATCTGCTCAAGATCTCCTTTGATAGTATTATTAAAGCCCACAATGATTATGAGCAAAAAGAAATTCAGATTTTGTCCAGTTTCATGGTGTGCCAATTCTTATCCATCATTTGGTTTGTGCTTTTTAAATACAGATTAGGGATCATTTAAAAAATTTCTTCTGAAGCCACCTGTACATCACAGGTGGCAAAACATCCTACCAATTTGGCATCATTAAAGAAATAGATCAGACGATATACAGAATCATAAAAATGAAAGAAAATTGGAGCCTCCATTAGTCAGAAGGGAAGAAAATGCTTGGAATTTAAGCAGATAGCTGATTATTTCTCAGTGCAGGCCTTATCATTAACATAGCCAAAAAAAGTCCCTATTACAATGAAGTAAATGTTCTTTCTTTCTGGATAATTTAAGTGCAGAGTCAGGAGGTCATTTAAGGTTAAGCAAGAGATTCATAAAACATAGTCCCACTCTGCCTATATTAAGCCATAAATTACCCCTACGTCTGTGATTTTTACTTTTACTTTGACTGTTTACGTGTAGTTATTTCTCCTCTTGCTTGATCTGATACATTTCTTTCTGAACCCGACCTTGATGAACTACCCTCAGTTTTTATTATATACTATGTCCCAGTTTTTGGAGATGGCTAAAATTAAATTTCTCTTTAATAAGGTGATCTGTCTTAGTAGACATTGATTATCTACTTAAACTAGTATTTAATCACTCTTAATAGGACTGCAAAGTATCTTCATAATATAGTGAGGAATAAGAATTGTGAAGGGAGAGAAAAGGGAAAAAGAGAGATGTGTTTGGTTGTCACTGAAAACATTGTGTCTAGAATTAGCAATGTATTTTAGGCTTCAAATGAGTGAATTAGGATGTCTACATTTGATTAGTTGTCCAGACTGTCTTCATAGACAATGAGTCTGATTCAAGATGCCCATTTATCTCTATTAACTCTAAAGGGAGCATTGCAAACTAGTTCAACTGTAGTTGTCTAAAGTTAAGTGAGATGTATCCTGCCCATGAGGACAAAATGTATCACTACTGAGGAAAAGTTCCTTGTTGGTAGAGACTCAGCAACAGGAAGAGCCTAAACAGAACTTGTTTCAAAATCACGTAGGGTAAGAAATCTCTTTCCTAATTTTGGATGTCTAAATCCAAGCTGGACACTTTTAGAATGAATTCATTTCACCTGTTTTTGACATTTGTGGAGGTGTGAACCGAGAGATTCAGCCCACTATTGTTTTCCCTTACAAGAACACTGTTGCTTGATGTGTGTGTGAATGCTTGTTTGCAAATGGTTTGTCTTCATATCGACAATTCAAATGGATTGTCTTCATAATCAGAGGCACTGATTATTTTCACTCCAGTTCTATGAGAACTGGTACCCTACAGTAATACCAATGAGAGTATTTCTGCCATTATCAAAGGTAATTCAGTAGAGATGGAAATATGACTGAAGTATTTCTCATCTGTATTTTTAAGTGTTTCCAATATGTGACCACTTGAATTTTTACTTAGTTCAATGTAATCTTTGTTGCATTAGCTTAGCTTTTATTCATCTCCACTGAGATATTCTCAGTTTTTATCTTTATTTTCATTTTTTTTGTGCTCATAAATTCTTAAAAAGTGGCTTGTGGTTGCTGTGACAAGAGAAGATAGTCCAGAAAGAGCTTTGATATAGTCTTTTTAGTTTGTTAAAGATACACTATAAAACACTTAATATTTAGAAATAAAGTGATTGTCTGTAATGCAAATGTTAACATATGAATTTACAATCTACTTTTAATATGGTCATTGTCACACTTCTTACTTTGGCTTAGGGATATATCTGATAAACAGCCAAGAATCAAATATCACATTATATTCCTCCTTTTATGTACATTATTTATTATGTACATATACGACTCAGGAGGTGATCGTCCCTCTGTACTCGGCACTGGTGAAGACCCGCCTCGAGTACTGTGTCCAGTTTTGGGCCCCTTACCACAAAAAAGACATTGAGGTGCTGGAGTAGGTCCAGAGAAGGGCACCAAAGCTGGTGAGGGGTCAGGAGAATAAATCTTATGAGGAGAGGCTGAGGGAGCTGCGGTTGTTCAACCTAGAGAAAAGGAGGCTGAAGGGAGACCTCATCGCTCTCCACAACTACCTGAAAGGAGGTTGTAGAGAGGCGGGGGTCGGTCTCTTCTCCCAAGTCACAGGCAACAGGACAACAGGAAAGGGTCTCAAGTTGCACCAGGGAAGGTTCAGATTGGATATTAGCACAAGTTTTTACACTGGAAGGGTTATTAAGCATTGGAATGGGCTGCCCAAGGAAGTGGTTGAGGCACCATCCCTGGAGGTATTTAAAAGACAGGTTGACATAGTGCTTAGTGGCATGGTTTAGTGAGTGTTTTTATCAGAGTTAGGTTGGTGGTTGGACTAGATGATCTGAAAGGTCCCTTCCAACCTAGACAATTCTATGATTCTATTTGTAACGTTATTGTCTTCTTTTTTCCCAGTTTCACTCATAGAAACATACCCAGATTTAATGAATATCTTCTGTTATCAGGGAAATGGGAATTTAGCCCACTGTTTTCTATTTCACAGTCTAAAAAATACTTCCTTTGTTCAAATATTGTTTAATTACTTAAAAACTGAGTGGTCATTAGATGTTTGAAATAGATAAACAAATCAATCTCCATAAATAAACTCAGAAAATGTCATTGTGCTAAATTTTAGTTAATTGATCTTAGTTAATCAGTTAATCATGAGCATTATCTCTAAAGAGGAGGACTATATTTTGATGTGCAAGGCTTCCCAGTTTCATCCTTACTTAGAAACTTAGATTAACTGATCAGCTCCAGTCAAATTGAGACATTAATGGGGAAATTTCACAATAGTGCCATAAGAAGTGTAAGTATTACTAATATTGAAATTTTGACTTAAGTTTTTTTGTAGGAGTATGTTTACTGTTGAGTGAAGTAACACACAGAGACACACACACACACATTTAAAAAGCAGTTTTAGAACAGAATGATGTTTAGTTTTGAATTCCAGCCACAACTTTCATTTTAAAATCATAATTTTCTGGTTTGCTACAATTTCACTGAATTTCACTGAATTTTTAGAGTTGGAAGGGACTATAAAGATCATCTAGTCCAACTCCCCTGCCGAAGCAGGATTGCCCAGAGCATGTCAGAGCATGTTACTCAGGATTGCATCCAGGCGGGTCTTGAAAATCTCCAAAGAAGGGGACTCCACAACCTCCCTGGGCAGCCTGTTCCAGGGCTCTGTCACCCTCACCGTAAAGAAGTTTCTTCTCATATTTGAGTGGAACCTCCTATGTTCCAGCTTGTGCCCGTTGCCCTTCGTCCTGTCACTGGCAACCACTGAAAAGAGTCTGGCTCCCTCCTCCTTCAACCCACCCTTCAGATACTTATAAGCATTGATAAGGTCTCCCCTCAGCCTTCTCTTCTCCAGGCTAAAGAGTCCCAGCTCTCTCAGCCTTTCTTCATAAGGGAGATGCTCCAATCCTTGAATCATCCTCGTTGCCCTTCGCTGGACTCTTTCCAGTAGTTCCCTATCCCTCTTGAATTGGGGAGCCCAGAACTGGATGCAGTATTCCAGTTGTGGCCTCACCAGTGCAGAGCAGAGGGGGAGAAGGACTTCCCTCGACCT
Organism: Numenius arquata; assembly: GCF_964106895.1. Lineage (NCBI taxonomy): Eukaryota > Metazoa > Chordata > Aves > Charadriiformes > Scolopacidae > Numenius > Numenius arquata. The sequence goes on from NC_133576.1 coordinate 85,795,593, forward strand.
ACTAGCCACACTCTTCCCTATGCAGTCCATTGGCCTTCCTGGCCACAAGAGCACACTGCTTGCTCATTGTCATTTTGCTGTCTACCAGGACCCCCAGATCTTTCTCTTCAGAACTTGACTCCAGCAGGTCCACACCTAACCTGTATTGGTGCCTAACATTCTTCTTCCCCAGGTGCAGGACCCTACACTTTTCCCTGTTGAACCTCATGAGGTTCTTCCTTGCCCAGCTCTCCAGCCTGTCCAGGTCTCGCTGGATGGCAGCACGGCCCTCCGGGGTGTCAGCCACCCCTCCCAGTTTGGTATCACCAGCAAACTTGCTGAGGATACACTCTGTCCCCTCGTCCAGGTCGCTGATGAATATGTTGAACAGGACTGGACCAAGTACTAACCCCTGGGGGACACCACTGGTTACAGGCCTCCAGCTTGAACCTGCTCCATTAATCATTACCCTTTGGGTCCTGTCACACAGCCAGTTCTCAATCCACCTCACTGTCCCCTCATCCAGCCCACACTTCCTTAGTTTCCCAATGAGGATGCTATGGGAGACTGTGTCAAAAGCCTTGCTGAAGTCAAGGTGGATGACATCTGCTGCCCTCCCCTCATCCAACCAACCAGTTATAGCATCGTAGAAAGCTATCAGATTGATCAAACATGATTTACCCTTGGTAAACCCATGTTGCCCACTTCCAATAACCCCTCGCTCTTCAACTTGTTTGGAGATGACATCTAGAATGAGTCTCTCCATTACCTTCCCAGGGATGGAGGTGAGACTAACTGGCCTGTAGTTCCCAGGGTCCTCCTTCTTGCCCTTTTTGAAGACTGGAGTGATGTTGGCCTTCAATGTTTCTCCTACTGGTGAAGGTGCAAACATCCTACTATAAAAAATTAGGAATGTATTGAGGAACATAAAGAGCTGCATAATATAAAAAGTCCCACACTTGCTCTTTTGTTAGTTAATTAATATCATAAGTACATACATCATAATTTTGTAGTGTATATATCTCCTGTACAATGTAGAGTTTAAATAGGTATAAATGTGTTCTAAATATCTGTGAATGCAACTTACATTGTGAGAGTTTATTTTCTTGGCACAAAATTACATTGCTAATAGAGCTGAACAGAAAAGAGCAATAGGAGCACTTCAGGATGTCAAAATGCAACCCTGTTCCCAGTCAGAAAGGGAAGCTCATTTCTGGGAAGTGCGGAGTCCCAGCTGATGCAGAACCACGAGAATAAAACAGTATCCTTGAGTGCTGCGAGCTTGACATTTTGCTTCTGCTTCCCACAGTGGGTGGCTAGAAGCCATAGCCTGATATTTGGGTATCTGTTTGGAATCACAGAATTGCCAGACTTGGAAGGGACCTCTAGAGATCATCTAGTCCAACTCCCCTGCTAAAGCAGGATTGCCTAGAGCACATTACTCAGGACTGCATCAAGGTGGGTCTTGAAAATCTCCAGAGAAGGGGACTCCACCACCGCCAGCACCTTCCAGTGCTCTGTCACCCTCACCATAAAGAAGTTTTTCCTCATATTTGAATGGAACTTCCTATGTTCCAGCTTGTGCCCGTTGCCCCTCGTCCTGTCACTGGAAACCACTGAAAAGAGTCCAGCTCCATCATCCTTTAACCCACCCTTTAGGTACTTGGCACGCAAAACTTTCCGAATTATGCTAGTAATGATACAGTTCCACAGGACATTTTGGTTGGTGAATCACAGATACAATGATCTGGTGAACTGGTTTTACTTTAAAGCTTGCCTACAGCAGCATTGATTAACCAAATACTAATAACTCTATGCAAGTGACCTTGCTATCAGTGAAATGCCTGTTTTCTGAAAGTAAGTATCAGTGAGTGCCTTGACAAGATATACTAACAGAGAAAAATATGTATAAAAATTTTGTATCTATCTCAGAGGTGTGGATGATTAAGGAGTCTGGTTATAGACATCAAGTGTTTACCCCTGTATTACATATGAATGCAGGATCAAGTGCCACTGGAGAAAAATTGCTTCCATCGGAAAGCAGCTTTCACCTCTCTGTGCAATGCCTTGCACGTTCAGTTCATTTCCAAATATCTGTATCACTGACTAGAAATACATCTGATTCCAGCTGTCTCAGAAGAAAACAACCTCCAGAGCTGAGCTTTTTAAACTCAGCTCCAAGTTCATAAAATCCTATTTAACACAAATTTAAGATTATCAGCTATCTTGAAAATATTGGCCATAAGCCTATGCAATTAATTTATATTTGATTGGAAGTAGAATTTGAGTATTTCTTCAGTACAATACTGGTTATTTAGAAAAAATATCTTCACAGTCTTGCTTCTCTCTACACAGCTGGAATAAAATTGCAGAAAGGCTTGACAATCTGGAGCAAGAAAATTTCTGTGTTTCTAAATGAGTCCTGTGTTCCAAAGAACTCTTGTTTTCCTCACTCTGAAATATTCTGGGTTTTTCCCTTGCTTTCTATCCATGGCATAGCTTTTCAACTATGCCCTTTACCCCCAACCCAAGCTCTGTCCCTAGAGCCAGCAATCATGCAGGGCTGCCTGCATTAAGGAACCATTGAAGAACCATCCTGTGATGGGACATCGTCTAGAGGCATGATTCGATTAAGTGAAAGATCTTAAGGATTAATTTGTGCTTAGAGAGGCTAATCTTCATTTGGTTCCTTAATAGTCAATGGAGAGAGACAGAGGCTTCTGAGCTGCTAATTTAAAGTTAAGTTCTTCCAGAGGATGATTCAAAGCAGGATCCTGCCTTTTTCGCAATCAGTTATACAGGGGACAGGACTTTGTTAGCACTATTGAGATATTCCCTGAAGACTAGCCTTTTAACAAAAGCAAACACAAGCAAAATATGTAAAAGTTTTGTCCAAAACCTTCCCCTGCTTCCAGTATTTATATGTACTTCAAGGTTTTTTCTTTTCATCTCTTACTCTGTGAGACATTACCTCTGTGTAGACAGTAACAATGTCACTTGTATCGTCATTGTACATAAGCATCCTTTCGGTACAAAAAGGCACCTACTCTTCATTGGAGAGTATCACTTAAAGTTATGGAAAACAAGGGGAGAAAAAAAACCCAAAACATTTAAGGGAAAAAAAAGAATAATTGTATATGGGGAAATTTCAGTCAGGTCTTAGCCCTGACAACCCCTTCTTCGTTATAGTTGCAAAAGGATTCTCATACAACAGGATCAGCTAATGATGTAAGAAAGCTTATATTACAAAACTTTCTTTGTTTCACCTCCTTGACAATTTCTTTATCTGCTTTCTTTTTTTTGGTCATGCCTAAAAGTTAACTGAGGGAAGATTTTTATCTTTTTACTGATTCCATACTTTGCAGAAATATAAATATACAATTTATATTGTCAAAACAGGTACACAGAACTAAGATACCAGGCACAGTGAAAATATAAACACTAAACCACAATGTCAGTACAGAATGTTTATATAAGGTTTCTCTTTAGAAATTACTGTGGAGTAAAAACCTACAGTTTTAGTTTAAACCACATGTCAATTTGCTAGCCCCTGAGTACCTCACCACTGTTCTTTATTTCTGGTGTTCCCAAAAAACAGAGGAATACAATTTTGTTACAAAAGGTCAGAAGTTTATAACATGCTGCCTCTACAATTGATGAAAATACCTAACTCTTCTTAATCTAAAAATGAATTTTGCTTTTAAAAGGTCAAATTACATTAGATTATTTTTATTTTTCAGCCTGGCAGTAGCATCTGAATCTCTTAGAGCAACAGAAGTCATAGAATACATAGAGAGTTAAAAATTAGAGGAATGGAGAGTTAAGAGTTTTGATTTCAAGGAAGCACATTAGATTCTTCATAACAAGGCATAGATTTTCAGAAATGTTTAACATATATTTTAAATGTCCATAATACTCTTTAGAAATAAAGTATCTCATCGTGACTCAATATCAAAACAGTCGCTTCTGAAAATGGACATTCTTACACAGTTATAACTCTGTTTGTCTCTCTTGTTACCAGTGTTATGAACAGCATGAAAAACCTGACAGTTTTTCATTATTCTGTCGTTTAAGTCTTGTTAAGATAGCAAGGGGATAAATTCAAAGGTGCCCTAAGTGAACAGCTAGTTGCACATCAACCACTCTGTGCACCCGCAAAGACTACGTAAACTGAGCTCAAAGGGAAAAACAGATGATCTAAAGGTCCAGTGGAAAAGTTCATGAAGTAATTTGTCATTGGAAAGAAGGAAGCACACTTATACTGATATCACCCAGCTGGCATATCATACCAGATGACATATATACCAAATATAATTTTTAAACAAACAGCTTATGAATATTATGATGTTTAATTAAATTAATAGATTTTTTGCATTAAGAAAAATAATTTCCATCAAAATTGTCAGAACTGCGTGACTGAATAGTTTATTGTGCATTGGAAACAGAACAAACTTCAGGACCTTGAATTAACCTTTAAAAAACCTGCTGTCTAAAAGCCTGAGGTTAATCACTAAATTAAAAAGTAAAGATTTAGGTATTCAACTTCAGAAGAGGTAACCAGCCAAAGGAAATAATCTCTTTGAAGGGTCTAGTACAGTGCTGTCACAATCATTGAGTGTCAGCAGAAGCTTTAGAAGGGAAACGGGTTAGATAATTTAATAAAAAAAAAAAGTAACATTTATTTTATGAGTCATTCATGATAGGAAAAAAAATGGGTCAAGCTAAAAATACATGGAAAGTGACTGTTAAAAGGACGTAATTTTAGAATTATGTTAAAGATTGAAAAAGATTTAAAATCTGAAGGTAAAGAGGAAATCTAGCAGGTTACATCTAGTAATCTCATCACGCCTATACATTTGCTCAGATAAAACAGTTCATGTCTCTGTTCATGCAGAAAGGAAAACCTTTCAGTTTCCCATATGAGTGTATTTGCAGGTTAAGAAAATGGTTGTGTAAGCTTGCTCTTCCAAAATATAATCTTGGGCTTTTTTTTTTGTTTTAGATTTATTTGTTGGTTTTGTGTTTGTTTTTTGGTTTTGGGGGTTTTGTTGTTGTTTTTTTTTAGTGTCTCTGCACAGTTTGAAAATTGTTTTTAATAAGTAAGGGAGTTACAGGTTAAATTGAAAATAATCTTTTACAGATGGCATCATTTGACTCTAAATTTTCTTGGAAACAATGAAATCAAGATATATTGTTTTAGGCATCTTGAAAAATGTTAATGGAAATGTAAAAGGAAAGCTGGAAAAATTTACAAATATCAAATTAATCAGTAGAGGTGCAATCCATCTCACTCATTTTTAACTCCCTGAAAATGATGTATTTATTTTAAACTATATATGAAGGCCTACTTTCATAAGTGATGCAAAGAAAGAAGTCATCCACAGTGATGTATCCCACTTGTGGATCTGGAAATCTGAATTCTTCATGAGGATTTTCACCTATGTTATTAATAGAATTTGGACTGCCTTTAATAAATATGAAGGACAGGACAATTACTTACAGGTAAAAGATAATTAAAATGAAAAAATAATATTTACATTTTACTAAACAATTAATTCCAGTGGCTTTGTTGCCTAACATAAGATGGTCTAGACAATTCAAAAGAAGTGGATATCTTCATTTATTTTTAGGGCCTAAACATCTACTGTATTTACAGACATTCTGTTTTCTAAAATATATTTATATTTTTAGTCTTAAAAAGCATCAGAAGCCTTGTTGAGACTGTTGGCTGGAATTTATCTTAGCACAGTGCAATAAAATTGCACTAATTTCTGTCTTCCAGCCAGATGTCTCCACCAGACTATGGAATCCTTAAATATTTTCTCTCATAGCTGACTTCAAAACTTGAGGTAATTGCTTTATCACAGTAGGTTGGGAAATCTATGTCTGACACAGAGGTTGAGTCCTGAAATAAGTACCAGCTTATGTTTTATGCATCTCTTGAAGATAAATTAGCTTGCTTCAGGAATTTTGATCTTGAAAGATTTAGCTCTGGAAATACGGGAACTCCTTTATCTCCCATTCCAACTGATGCCTCTGTTAAATATTTATTTTCTTTTTATCAGAAACTCTCTTGTAGTAACCCAACTTACCACAGAAACATCAGGTCACAGGTGTGGATACTGAACAATCTTTTGGAGTCAAAAGAGAAAAAAATAATGAAGGAGATTTTTTGGGAGTTTTCTGTTGTCTCTTGACCCAGGTCTGTGTATGATGACCGACAGGACAATCGTGCGCACGACAGTCATTTTGATACTTTTTTTTTTTTTTTTGCCTGTCACAGCAGCAGTCAAAACTCGCCACAACTTAGACGTTTTGGAGTTCCCACCCCAATATGAGACTTTGCAGCTGTATGGAGATAGGCCAGGTCTCTAGAACCTGCCTTTCTCATGAAAGCCTGCAAGCGCACGAAGAAATTAATTAGGAAAAGACTCTTGAGCAGTGTGTCTGTCCTCCACTGGACAACGGGTTCACTGCCTACCCAACCACCTTCTTCATTTATCCAGTTACGGTTGCCAGATCTCCCCAAAATAGATCTCTGCCTGACAGGGATTAAAGCTAAAAAATACCATTATGTGAAGGAAAACATTACAAAAGAAACCTTATGGCAAGAAAATTTAAACACAGATCATCCTTAAAGTACTTCCTGAAATGCCTCAGTGTCTCTTAGCTAGTTTAGGAAGCTGGTTGTCTCTTTTTTCCGTTCTAACTACCTAAGCTAAAGTCTTCAACTTGCTGTTATAAGAATTTTATTCCTAGTTCTCTATGATAGGGCTTTTGGATAATCCTACTCGATTTCTTGCTTTTTTAGGCTCAGCCTTTTAGCTTTTTTCACCATTTCCCAATTTACATTTTTTGCTGTGCTCTTTAATTTGTTTACAATCTTCTTAAAGGTTTTAGGCTGTTTTCTCACTCTTATCTTTCTGAAGACACATTTGTGAAACTATATAGCTGATGTCTCAAGAAACAGTAATTTTTTAATCACCATAGAAGGCTTCAATATTAATTTTGCTCTAAGTGTTGTATAAAGACCAATCATCATTCAACAGATGGTGAATTGGGAACGGTATCATTACAGAAGTATTTAACTTCTTAAATACAGCGTTGGAGAACAAATGCGGCTAATAATGGTATCAGTACTGAATAGCCTCGGCTATTCAGATTTGTGACAGCTGGCAGATTTCTCTGCTAAGTCATTATGAATCGACAAGAAGTGGTGCTAAGTGATAGTGATCTCGATATCCTGGTAAAGATCTAATAGAAAATAACCTTAAATCATTCAAGTTAAATTAATTAAAAATAAAGGAGTTCTGTAATAAATATTCTTGGTTTGAAGTTGTCAGATTTCAATGAACGTAGGGAATTAGTGACACCGCACTGAGGAGCTAAGAATTCATAGAAATTCCAGGACTCCTTCACATTCAAAAGAATGATCACTATACTGGAAAAATCTTCTGGAAAGGCACTGTAACCATTCCTGACTGAAGAATCAACTGTAAGTTTATCAATCAGTAGTAAATTTGGAAGGAGGAAGAAAGAAAATACTAGTTAGGAAAGAAAAGTTGCAAGTGCAGGTATAAATTTCCTGAGGAAAGTCTGAGTTAGACTGCTGCAAGAGAAATGAGAACAGAACCCAAAAGCCGTTTTGGCTTTATAAATATCTGTGAATCAAGAAAAAATACAGCTTGAAAGAGCTACTTCATACACCAGAAGCAGTCTAACTGCATTAGCACAGCACTCTGCCAAAGCCAATATACTGTCCTCCATTTTCTCTCAGGAAGAGAGTATAAAACATGTGGGGAACAGCACATAGAAATGTGAGCATGTCCATACGGAAAGGGGAAGTAAAAGTCAAAGATTCGATGGCTGAAGTCAGAAACACTTGATCATTTCTGTCACAGGACCCTGGAAATCCCGGATCTGGAAACAGATATCTGACATGGATCTACAGATTTAGGAGAGAAATTCCTGAAAAAGCTTTTTAAAAAAATCTAAAAAATAGAAAAGGAAAAAACCCCTCAAAACTCCCTTGTCAAGTACAGGCTTGTTCAACTGACTTAAGTAACATTGCAGGAAATGGAGAAGTATAAATAGAGCCATCCAGATGACGACTATTTGCAACAATGAACATTATTACTTCTGCTGTACATGTTTCGATCTATGTTGCGACTGATTTTAACTGTTTTCTCATTACCCTTTTATATAAAAGCGGGTTTTTTTAGGGCAAAGTGGAAGCACATTGAAATTATATAATTATACCTAAATTTAGACATGAAGATTTTTGAAAGATATATCTTTGCTATTAACTTGTACAAATGGGACAGCTGCTTCTTATTTTGTTGTATCCAAACTACAGTCAGAATAATTTTCAAAGATTTTTGTCTTGACCAGTATATTTAAGTAACTTCCTGGATACAGTCCAAACTCAGCATGCACTATACAGAGATTAATGATTTTAATTTGTATCTACTGTCATCGACTGATTTGTAAGGAAGTAAATTGAGTCATTTGTTAAAGATTTCCAGGTAAAATAAGAGACTAAATTACTCCTAAACTTTTTTATTATATCAAAGCAACCTCTCTGGTAATAAATATAAATTTAAGAGATCAAAAAACCCTAAAAGTATTGGTCATACAGATTACGTTTTTAAAAGTCACAGGGTCACAAACTTTCTGGTTCATATTTAAATCAGATTTACATTCATTAGGAGCCTTACCATGGGTTTGTAATAAGAAAAACAGAGTTCAAACATTAATCATATGAAATAAATATTCCAATCTATTCTCAATTGTACTATTGTACTTCCACATCAATACTATATTTCTTTTAGGTAAATTCTACAAAAAGAAAGAAATTAAGCTTAAAATACAGTATAAAACATTCCTATAGAAAAATGGAAAATTCTCCATAAGTAACCCTGATATTCGGTTATTTTGGATCAGTCAAAAAAATACCCTAAGCAACAGAACAACCCAGCCCTCCCCAAAAATTCCCTCCCTCCCCCCAAATCAAATGTCCCATAAAGATTTAAAAAAAAAAAAAAAAGAAAATAAAAGAAAAACAAATCAGTTTCCACAGTGGCAAGCTTTTGCTGGAATACCTTTTGCACCTCAGGAAAAGGTACATAGGCAGCCAGCTAGGGGAATTCTGTTTCTCATTTAAAAAAATCCCAGACCACTCTGGTCAGAAAATTCAGCAATCTGGACCAGTTTGTGGAAATTTGGTATTGCCTGGAGAGGACTGCAGTGATAAAAAAATCATGTAAAGAATACATGGCAATCTAAATACTTTATTTTAAATCATGACACATTGTTTTCATCCATATAATTTGCACACATGAATATGTAATGCTTTACTTTTTAGGATTACAGCTACTGACGTTTTTCCTTGTTTTCTGCATGCGTCTCAATGACAGGTCCTTTGGGACTTGTTATATGGCTTCAATTTCTGGTATTCAATAGTACATAGGCAGATATAGCCTTGACCTAAATGCAGAGGGGAGAAAATGGGAGAATGCTCATGCAGCCACAGGCCATAACGGTGTTGCAGAAAATGGGTGCACCAATGGATTGTAATGGGAAGCTCCTCTCTTCTCTCAGTCCAGTCACTGCTCAGTGAGGAATTGGTGTGGAACTCCAAGTCCCCTGTGTGGCTTGAACATTTGAACCCATCTCTCCCAAAGCAGTCCAGGATGCTGAATTACTGTTGTTGGTAAAAAAAAATACCCACAAGTGAGCAAAGTTGATGCTGCTTTTGCTGGGCATTTTTAGGATAAGGGAGAAGTTTCTAGATGTTGTGGGAAACATTCTGGCTTACCTACTAATTTTTCTAGTTCTTCATGATCAACTAAAAGTTTAATTATTTATTTGCTCATAAAAACAGAATTAGGAAAACATGAACCTGTGTGTTGTATGTATGTGTTTATTGTAAAAAAAACAGAAAAGAGGAGTGAATGCTTTGTTCAGGCTGACATGTTCACTATGGATAACAATAGTGTTCACAAAGTTGAGTAATTATATTGGCAGTGTTTGTCTGAGTTTTAAAACCATTTTACGTTTTCTTTTTGTACTGCTCCACGGAGATAAAACTGATACATTGTATGCTCAAAGAAATGTAATAGAAGCTATTTAACATCTCATTTCCATGTGTATATTTTCATGCTTACAGAAGGACATTTTTAAGGCAACTTTTGTTGTAAAAACTGCTAGTTTTACACTCCTTTCCAAGACATTTGTATTGGCTGGCAGAGCTGCTGCAACCTCATGTATGAGGTGAGGTTGAAAGAAAAAATATGTTCCCTTGTACCAACATCATCAGCTGGTCTACAAAAATACGGTCTACTCAACTGATTTGGCTTTATGCAGAGACATAAGGAATCGTTTGCAATACCAACCATTGTGCATAGGAAAGCCAAGCACTTCAAAGAAAATTTTTGAATGTTTCTCAGGTTTTCATTATGAATGAAAACAATGTTAACAATATGACATAGAGCAGATGGGGAAGCATTGTACAACTGTGGGTATAGGATTTTTCCAAACTCACTATACCACCAATCTTAGTTCAGATGACAGTCCATGAAACCATTGCTCAGGGTCACTATATTTCACAAAAGCAATTATTTTCTTCTAATATGTCCTAACTTCTGTATCATTACCTGAGAATGTGAGTTTTTAATTAAAAAGAGGCAAACAAACATGAAATTATAAAATTATTAGATAGAAAAGCTTGAATACATAAATTGAGAAGACTGAAGGCAAAAAGAGAACTAACAGAGCTGGTTTTAAACTTACCTTGTGATTCAGAATGGTTTTTGAGTGCTAGTGGATGACAACCCTCCATTAACAATAATAACTGATTCTTTCACCCTGAGCTGAGAAAACAAGCACAAATCTTCAATAAAGGGTTAAAATAAAAAGTAGTAGCTCTAGTAAATCATTATGGAGAGAGAAGGTTATCCCCAGTTTTGGATAGTGAATAAGCTATATGCCGGTAGCCCATCAGGGACTTCTTTGCTCAGGAGCTGCATTTAAGCCCTTCCTTGCCCTTGTTCTTTGTCTGTGCAATGTTGCAGTTGTGCCTGTACCCAGCCTTCAGCCGAGGAGGTCCTTGGCTCCAGGAGAGGAGTCCTGATCTAGCCCATGCTGCCCTGCCTGAAGAAGCTCAGCTGCAGTGGTGGCTCCCTCTAAACGTCACTGCCCGCATGTGGTGCCGAAGGTGACAACAAGGTGGACAAAGCAGTGGGCTCTTGCTGGGAAGGGCATCGCCCAGCAGCAGGTGAGCAAGAAGAGCAGAGCAGGACCAGTGATGGTCATCATGGTCTGCCAAGAGTCCTGCAATCACTGGGCAAGTCTGCAGTAGCCAGTAAGTCTGAGGTGAAGCCAAGAAATCAAGTCAGCAGGTTGGGATCAAGTTGGGCATGGCCGTACATACAGTATAGCTAAGGCAAGGGCCAGGCCTCTGGGTCTGAGCATAAGTGCAGCCTCGAAGCAACTGGGCAGAGGCCTCCAGCAGGGCCTCCATGAGGTCTTCTGCCATCTAAGCTGTTTTTCCAGTGGTTCGTTGCGAGGTTCAGTGGTGGTGCAACATCAGCCCTGGTTTTAAGCACAGGCAGCCTGACCTCCAGGAGTGAGGGAAGCTGTAGAGGCCGCCCATGATGCCAACCTTGGCCTTTCTCTGATAATGCCATTAATGAAACAATGGGGCAATGGACTTAGGGTATCATTAAAGAACAGGAAGGGCACTTAACACCAGTAGATGGCCAGTAGGTATTTTCTAGCCCTTGTCCTATGAAATCTCCAAGAAACCCCGAGCAAAAAAACTCAGGAAAAATCTGTATATTAAAAATGCTATGATTTTTATAAAAAGATCTTGAAAAATGGAACTTTATAATAGAAATTAGACGTGTCAAGCCAGAAGTTGAACTGTCTGGTACATTCATTATATCTACAGTTATACCTATAGGTTGGTTGAAAATGACTATAAATCCCATGTGACCACTGAGAGGTGTAAGAACCATTCAAAAATTACTCTCTGTATTTATTTACTAAATAAAACAGCTGAGATAATGCTACCAAATCAGATAGCAAATTCAAACTGATGTTCATCTCTATGTTGAAATTTTTAGGTCAGAAGTGGCTATATACATAACACAAAATAGACAAAGTTCACCTTTGCTGTTAAGAATGTAAATTACTGCATTGTTTTTACAGTAAGTTCTCAAATGGCTGCTAAACTTTATTGATCTTCACAATCCAAACCTATTAATTTACAAACGCATTAATTTGCAATTGTTTCCATGTGTTTATTTTAGTGTTGGTTAATAACTCTTTTTGCTGTAGTGAAGAGTATTAATTACTCTCCTGAACCTTTCTGTAAGGCACATAATAGAGATAGTGGAATAGTTTAATTACAGATAGTTGTTGCAGATATAAATGGTGTTCATTTCAGAAGTGCTGTGACCCATAAGTTTAATTCTGTGCAGTACTGGGACAGCAAGATCAAATACTGAATTTATTATGGCAAGGAACTTCTTGTTGGAGCTGAGAGTTGTACTTTGCCAGAAAAGGCAAAAAAAGATCCCCACCTTAACTTTTTGTTTTGTTATGTTCTGGAGGCTTCTTTTTACTTGATTGAAAAATTTAATTATAATTATTAAATCCATAATGCACTTCATCACCTTGTGACCCAGGAAATACTAATTCACAGGAAATACTTTATTCTCAGTTGTCCCTGTACAAGTACAATTGCACAGACCTAAATGGTTACATTTTGATATATTATTTTTATCTCTTAATTTCAAAGGTATCTCAGTCCTGTGTCCTTTCAGCTGTAATATTATTTTTGCAGAAATAGTCTGTACGTGTTTTTTCATGAAGTAGCTAACACATACTCACAGAAGACCCTACCACACACTGCCCTGCATATTTGAATAAAATCTGTAGGAAAATTAAGTGTTAAATGCATTAAAAAATGCCCATAAAATTTCTTTTATGGTAATGATTTTGAATGTATGAGACTGTGAGAGATTTAAACTTTTAAATCTTATTTGGAAACTGAAGTTATTAAAATATTTTATATGCATGACAAAACTTGAACTAGGGACTTTTTCAGGTGCTTAAGGATAGGTGTCTGGAGCCATTTTTATAATTCTAAAACATGTTTCTCAGCCTGTTGTTGCCACTCCAGAGAGGCACAGGTCTGCTGTACATCCTCTGCCTTCCCATCTTTCTGTCTGCCAGCTCTGTGCAAATGTTTTACCTAGTCTCAAATGGTAGCAGTTGTAGAAGTTTCGATATAATGAAAGAGATTCAGCTTCCTGAAAAGCATTAATTTAAAAAATGGTACTGCATGGCATTCTAAGAAAACACTGGGAAACTTTTATAAAGATTTTAGTAGCTGCTAAGCTATTTATGGTCTGAAATTATGCATACAAAATCTATTACGTGATCATCAGTATCACATTCTTAGATTATATGTAGAAATTCCAGCTGCTGGAGCTAAAAGCTTTGAAATATGTTTCCAATACTAATGGAACAAGAGCAGTAGCTCATCACGGTGAAAATAAATAAAAAACCACAGATAATTCTAGAAACTGAATATTAAATTTGTTTAAGTTATTGTTATAAGAAATGATGCCTGACAGAGAGTATTGAAAGTGAACTATCTGAAATTTTTATTGTTGCAATTCAAGACAATACTGACTGTCTCATATACAACAACAATAACAAGGATACCATCCAGAAAACTGCTATTAGAAGTAACAAATCAAAATACTCTTGCAATACTGAGATTGTAACTTGCCAGAACAGATAGATAGCTGAGTCTAATACAGTTATAAAATTTAAGAAATAGAAAAGACGTTGATAGAACGGACACCACAGAGCTGCAGGCACATAAAAAAGAGGAGACAATCTATGTATTCTTAAGAAATTACTAAAATGGATTTAAAAATATGCCTCATCTTAGTCATAGGGAAGCTATTAGCTGAGCTTTGCTTTTCAAATCCTTGTTGCACAGTCTGAAAAACACTGTTGCATTGATAGTCCTTGATTTTGAAGATTCATCTTAATGTAGCACATGTTCCTTTGGAAACCAAAGAACAATGTCCACCCACAGAACTGCCACTTCTGCTTTCTAGGAAGAAATTGCATTCAGCAATATCATAACCACTACAGCATAACATTATCATTGTAGCCAATAGATACATCAGGTGTCTCAGATGAATTGATTTCAGTCCAAGCTCTTAGGCTTTAAGGACATGCTTAGAAGAAGTAATACAACAGTCTGTTAGAAACCCCTCAGCTGGCTCTAAATGATGCAATGTGGCTGCATAGTGCAGTACCATACTACAATTGCAAATTTATGCTCCATTAGACTTGGGAAGTGACATAAGCACACTAAGGTAACCCCTGGCAGGTACAGGCACAGCATGAGGGTGCCTCCAGTTTCAGACCTAGCTGGGATGCAGCTTCTGCCTGGCACTATCCTGCTCTGTTCAAATACAAATTACAAATTCTCATGTGTGGGGAGCTCTTCAGAATGACCATCTCTGTTTCAGAATGTTCAGCTCTGTTTCAGGGGATGAGTAATATAAAATATGTGCCCTTTGCGCTCATGTGCTTAAAAGCTATAGCAGTAGTGTCCACAGTCTTCAAATACCAGAAGCCCCTGACCTAAGGACAGCCCTTTCCAATTCTTTCTGTCCCCAAATTCTGAAAAGACTAACTCAACCCTTCTTTTTCTGTACCTTCAAAACTGGACTTGAAATGCAGGCCACAGCAACTTAGTGTTAGTCTTTGTGTACTTCAGATTTTATTGATGTTAAAATCATTGACGAACCTAATAAAAAGAAAACACCGATACACTGCTACACTAATTAATTATAGATGCGAACTAAAAAAAAAAAAATAAAGTCACATCTTTTAATCTAGGAATACAACATGAAAAAAATGTAAGGAAAGTTACAGATTGAATAGTTGCTACAGTAAAATAAAAATTTTACCCAAGACTTCTAGGTGTTGTATTTAACACTGTACATTTTTCCTGAAAAGCAGTAATTTCTTGACAACAATATATTAATTTAACTGCATGAATACTATAGTTAAGTCTCATTATATGGCACTATAGAGTATATTCTATCAGTCAAAGGTGAGATTCATTTATCTGACCAGACACAGGCATGAGGAACCTGTCACTAGGTGATAATTAATATCTCAGAGGTTTGGTATTTAGGCTCCCATCTACAGGCAAGGAGGAAACCAAGGAGCCTCCCCCAGAGGATGCTAGAACTCCTCCAGCTGAGGAAGGACCTCCCACACCCAACAGACAGGACTAGTATAGCACAGGCTTGTCCCAGATTCAGTATCCAAGCTGGAGATGTCTATTAAGCACCATTCATGCTCTAGAGAATTAGGCCTGCCCATCAGAGTAAGCGTCTGAAATAACTCTCACAAAGATTGTAAGTTCCTACCTTTCCCTAAAGGAGCCTGAGTCTCTTCTTTTACCTCCTAAGGCAGTTCCCTAAGTGTTAGAGTATTTTGGAGAAAGAACTTTCCTTTTTCACTTCTGAAAACATGTGTTTCCCTCTCTAACCAGCGATACAAAACACATTGAGCCAGAGGGACAGATGGCAAAGAGAGAAAACCTGGTTATAAGGTCTTACTGGGGTATTCAAACAGAGCTAATAAAAACGACTTCTATACAACTGGGTGCTGTCTGAAGTGAGGAGTGCTTAGTGAACAGGAATCAGAAGCCAGGTCTGCCTGTGAATGAACCAGAAGACTCTTAAGAGAATAGCAATGAAGATAACAACAACTCAGGCAACAAATATGCAGTCCAGAAGAAAACATTCTAAGAAAAAAAACATTCAAGCTGGAAAATCTCAGTTGCTTACTGTCCACATGATAAGTTCAAGTTCATAAGTTCAGTTACCTACTTGCAGTAATAAAGTGTATGTGAATTGCACATAAAGCAGCCATGCCAAATTAAATAAATACACATAGTTCATAGGAGGCACCTGAAGGCAAAAGTAAACACTGGAGAGAACCGGAATTTGAAATGAATGCTATGAATAAAGCAATGCCTTATAATAGCACTATTAATTATGAACTATAATTGCAAACAATGAGGCAAAATTCTTGAACTTTGCTAGAAGTATTCCAGTGATACTTTAGAGATTTAAAATTAAACAGTTAGATGAGATGCTGGTCTAAACTTAGACCTTCATAAAGAAATTCTGCTATGTTAAATATGTACAAGACTGTATATCTGTGTATAATGGTAATGATAAGCAAACATTTTACTAATTGACATGTACAAATTTTGTGGATCAGACCTTACAGTATCTCTAATGAGATTTTTCTATGATTCTATGGTTGACTCGATGATCCCAAGGGTCTTTTCCAACCTAGAAGATTCTATGATTCTAATGGCCATAAAATGTTGCACTAGAGGGAGTGGACTATCAGGGCTTTTCCAGTAAAATTGCATTTTATGCGTCACTAAATAAGCGTAAACAATCAGCTAAAACTTGGAATCTCAAGACATGGTTTAGATACAATATGAATATATATATATCTGTTTACATATACTGTATATATCATAGTGGTATATACTAGATCTAGGTATGTATGTACCTGTATGCATGGTATATAATGCACATTATTTGCCTATATTGTTATGTATCCATTAGAGTAGCACATATTTGGTAACTTAGAAGAGAAAGATATGAAATATTATAATTTATGACATTATTCATAACAAATTCAGTTTATACTACAGAGCACTTTCACTGACACTGGACTAAGAGCAATGCCAACAGGCCCAATAGCATCCTATAGAAAGCAAAGGAAAATAACGTCCATTATATGGACTATTTCCTAGAAACATTTTTTCAGTATATCACTGTAAAGAAAGTGGTGTCTTGATAACTACATCACAGATTAACATGACTACAGTCCTCAAACGCTACTTAGTTCTCCCCAAACTCCTTGGCATCATCTTTGAAGGAGGGTGACATGAACACTTAATTTTACAGCCCCACATCACACCCATCCTCATGTTATCCTTCTGTGGCTCACAAATCCTGCTCCTGCCATCTCAGTTTTTCCTCCACACAGATGTAAAGAAGAGAGGGCTCTTAGGGATTTTAACGTTGATTTCTTAGTATTGCAGTCTTAGTCTAAATTACACTTAAAATTTTTATCAGTAGAGCTTTCATAGCTGAGGGTGCGAAAAAAATCTCACCCCTTACTGACATTGTTATGTCAGAAAAATACCTCATGCAGAGACATTTACGCTGATAGAGGAGAGTCTTTGTCAGACTTAGTTTTTGTCATTCAGAGGATTAGTGAGACTATGGTGGCAGAAAAGCACTTTCTGCTGCCATGCTCTGCATATACGCAAGGGGCTCTGCTGACAAAGCACTTGGTGTAACCAAACCAGGGATGAAGACATCAGCTCAGGTTTGTTGATGTCTGTCATCTGCTCACATTTGATGCGTTGCCACTGCCACACCAAGTTTTCACCCTGCTGTGGGTGCTGAGGGGTAGTCTCACACAGCTAAGGTGATGCACAGAAACTTACAGGGTGTAAAAACTGATACAAGAAAGGTAAGACATAGTCCTGGACTAGCTTGCCATCTTAAATCCCTTTATCCTTTCAAGGATTTCTTCATTCTCTTAATCTGATAATTGTCCAGAATTTAGCAATTTATTCATGACTGTCTCTATATAAAAGGACAGGAAAATGGAAAGGATGCAAGATACCTTTAGGTCTCTAAAACATGTTCGTGGTACACATTATTTAAGGTGAAAGTTGTCTTTTTTATATAATTGATTAACTCATTAAGAAAATAATGACTCTGACAGCCTTTATTGAAGCAGTGAATTGGCAGATGTGTTATAATACATCCTTAGCAGTACCTAAACACATTCTACTTTGATTGCTGCCAGGATTTTGGGTTAGCACCTTCATCACCTTCATTTATTTGTGATAAAAACATGCCCTCAAAATTCCTGCAGACACCTTATTTACTTCCTAAACTTCTGGCTCTCAATTTGTGTGATATTTTTTTTTTTACTTAAATGAACACTATTCATGGGATTCAGTACTTGGGCTGTTCAGGCATATCAGAAAACTATGCCAATTATCCACTAAAGTTAAAACACATTATTATTTGCCTTTGAGAATTCATTTGAAGGCAATGGTTTTAATAAACTGATTTATTTGAATACTTCAGGTTTGACATCTAAGCATTGGATCATCTGCACCTTTCCCAAAATGACACAACTGAAATTCCTGTTAAGGTAAATAGACATTACCTTTCTCCTCACACTTACATGTGTGCTCTTCCCTAGTCATTTCTACCCTGACAATCCTCCATGATTTTTCTTTTTTGATAGGAAACTTCGATAAAATCAGAAGAATATACATTCAGGACATATATAAGATTACATTGCATACATATGTATATTTATTTATTAATCTGATGAGCTCCACAACTCCAAATCACTGTAAGTCTAGTCTACATTTATGAAATGAACATAGAAATTCTTCTGAACATTCAATTTACATTTGTGTCAAAAAGTCTTACATAAGGATTAACTGATTGAAATTGGTTTCTAACAAAGCATTAACTGTACATTTGAACATCTCAAGTACCTAAATCATCTCAAAACAAAGTTAGATGATGAACTTTGAAGAAGAGCACATTTTGATTCTGAACCTGTCAATATGTCCTGTTACTTCTCTTAAGTTCATACATGCTAGCATATACAGGCTTCAGAAAGAGTTGTCTCTGGAGACCAGTCAGGAAGAAAATAAGTGTCCATTGAACTGGCTTGCAACTAATTCCTCTCTGACTACAACTGAGCAGTAGGGACCAACGAAAGTTTGAGGAAAAAAATGACTCAGGAGAACAAGCATGAACCAGTCCAAAAGCTAGGATTCCTTTTATGTACAACAGCAGTTTAGAGCCTATCCTAGCAGACCATGACTTATTTGACTGACCTGAAAAAAGCCAGTGAAGAACCTTGTAGGAAAGTGCCAATAATTCCAGGCAGTTCATGTAGTTGTGGTCACAAAGTGAGTGAAGCACAAAAGTCTTCTCTTCAGGCATAAAGTATCAATGGCAATATAAGCTCCACTCATCTTTGCAGTATTTCACCTGCAGAACATTGTCCAGATCAATCCATTTCATAGAACTGGTTACCTTACAGTTTATGCAATGAAGGTACACCCACACATGCAGGAAAATGACGAATACACTGTAAATGGGAATTTTGTGATATATTTGCTTATTCACAAGACTCTGTCTTGAAACTACACATTCACCTCACTTCTGTCAGTGACAATTTATAATCACTAGAAAGGAGCTAAAGCTGGTGGTGATTGTAGGACTGTCTAGCAGAGATATTTTTTGCTTTTATGCTTTCTGTGTTCTACTCAATTGTCCAACTCACCTGTACATCGTAGAAAAGTTGTGAGGAAAGGTTAAAAATAGTACTTAGGTGCAGATATTTAAGAGAAATGCAGTTTCACAGAGAGTTACCAGCGCACTTATTTTTGAGGCTCTGGGCTGTGTTGCTTAAATGAGATGAGAGGAGGATTTAGATCACATGCCAGTCCTAAAAACTGGTTGTTATTGCTACATAGCAAAGGTAAACACCTGTGAGCCAGCTCAGTGCACAGATGCAAATCAGACTACATATGAATTTCTGTGTTATCAGGGGTCTCAAAGGGGATCCATTAGAGCTCAATTAAGAAACAGCTTGATGTAAATTTTCTTCTTCCATTTACTTGTTTATGTTTTTCACACACACTGCATAGGAGAAAAAGAGGTAACTGTGAATTTTAGAGGCAATCACAGTCTCCATTTGACCATTTCATTTTTATAGCATTTTCTGTTTATTTTTCTTTTGCACATATTGCTTACGAGGTTGTACTTTGCCTACTAGGTGTTTCTGGGAGTTTGTTAAAAAAAAAAAAACAAAAAAACCAACCACAAACCAAAACACAACCACCAACTCATTCCTAACCTCAGACCTTGTGAGTATTACATAGTAAGCAAAAGTAAATGATATGGAGACTTCCTGGAAAGGCTAGGATAGAATAGAAAGAAAAAGAATAGAAATTAAATGCATTTTTTTGGGTCTAAACAATGTTAAAGGTGAACCACAAGCAAAATTTGAGGATAAAGAAAAGAATTCTCAAAGTGAAGTGCTATTCAGATGTTTTAGAAGTGTGTTCTCCTTTTCACTCATTTATCTTTTCTGACCTCTTAAGAAAGCAGCAGCTCAGTGCCTTCAAGGCAGGGTGGTGAAAACTGGCTGTAATTACTGGTGACAAGTGTTATTTTCTTTACCTTGTCCTTAAGTATTTGAACTGTAGCTTGCAATTAAAGGTACTGAATAGTGATTAACTTCTATCTTGACTGTTGGTGTAAACCCTAAGTCAATATACTTCAACAAAAGAATTTAATAAGCCAACAAAAACCTCTACTTCTTATTACCAAAGCCAAATTCATTCTAAAAAAAACCCCAAAAACAAAACAGGTCCGCAAGACTTCTATAAAATAGTAAACTGTCAATACGACATATAGTTGTTTCTTTTAAAGTTCATAAGTTGAGTTTTTCTTCACAAGAGTTAATTTAATTTGTATGCACATCAGGTGGGATATTATGCAAGGTAAACCCAAGACATTAAATTTCAAGGAGAGTTTACGCATCTGAGGTTAAGGGGAATGATTGAGTCACACTTTTGTACTGGACACAGAACGAGCACAACATTTTTTCTTTTTAGCAACAAGGCTTTTGGTCTGACACCGCTGATTTATCATAGTTACAGGCTGGGCAAGTATCCTAACCGGAAATTTTGAGTTTTATGCACAAACATGTAATGGCAACACAATAATGGCCCTTGTGGTTTGCAGAAAATTAATCTCATCAAACAAAGCAAAAAAACCTTAAACCCAACCTGCCACAAATAAGCAAGTTAAATGGAGGGTGAACGCATAGGTATACTGTAGGGTGAATGCAGGAGACCAACAGAGAGGAGGCAGACCAGCAACAGTGATGTCTCCTGGGCATTCAATTAATCCTGCCTGCTTCATCATTTTCCAGTTCTTATTTAAGCTGCCATAAAAAGCTGAACTTTCCATTAGTGTTGTGG
Organism: Numenius arquata; assembly: GCF_964106895.1. NCBI lineage: Eukaryota > Metazoa > Chordata > Aves > Charadriiformes > Scolopacidae > Numenius > Numenius arquata. The sequence goes on from NC_133576.1 coordinate 85,816,741, forward strand.
AAGACAGTAGTAATAGAAAGAGATTTATATCCTCAATTTAATATGCTATATTACTTTCTATATTCTGTTCATTATTAGAGTGTAGGTAGGTCATCCAACCAGTTATCACTCAAGCACCCATAACAATTTCAGAGAAGCATGTTCAAATAACAGTCTGTTCCTACAGAATGAAATTATTTGGTGTACTCTTAACTAGACAGTGATGGGGAGATACAATGCAAGCAGACCAATGTGGTTTAGTGCTGTTGTGCAAGATAGCAAACTACATCTTTTTCATTAGAACAGCATAAATATCATAGGTACTTTAAAGAAAAAAATATTTCTATTACATTCATCATGTTTGGAAATTCCAAGGGCAAATTAAAACCTAAGCTTAGGCCTTACTTTCTGGGTCTGAAGGATTTTTGAACTGTCTACCTTTGATTAAAGAAGACAAAAGAAAGGCATGAAGAGAAGGGAAAATCTCCCTTTACCATGCTCAGTTTCTAACCCACAAAACAGTAAAGAAAGCATTAAAAACCTGTACCAAGGACAGCCAGTGGAGAGAGGTCTACCAGGATACTTACATATTTGGAAGCAGTAATCTTGTGTACAGGTGGATTTGTCAGTGAAATAACAATCCTGACAGCTCTCAGGAGTCCTGTCACAAAATGTTGCAGTGAAGTCTGTCCTTCTTTCAACTATGCATAAACCCTGAATTAAGTGGGAGGCAGATATTGACATAATTTTCCAGTTGGACAAATTAATTTTATAGCTCACTCTCCTTGTAACCATTTCTCCTGATTTGCCTGAGAACCATTGCATGACATAATAGTATGATAGTTTGTCTTGTTTTGCTCTGATCTTTACTTTCTTTCCAGGATGGGCTACTGTGATCTGTCTTCAATTAAGTCACAAACCCCTTGAAAGATAAAACAGTCTTTAGAATCACAGGTTCATAGGATTATTTACTTGAGAGTGACCTGTGGAGGTCTTCTCCAAAACCCCACTCAAAGCAGGGCCAAGCTTTCCCAAGTGATAGTATGACAACTGTCTTTTAAAGTAGCTCTTCCAAAATTATGTTACAGAAGCATAATGGAGTCCTGATCTTGATTTCTCCATATGTTAGGTTAGTTCATCTGCTGGGCGGGAGGGGGGAGTAATAATTCAATTCTCCAAACAACTTTAAAATGGCTATAAAAGATGCTGTTGAAACTAGAGAGATAGAATTAAGATACCTTGGGTTCCATCTATCAAGTTATTATTCTATTTAATAGTCTGCATGGGAGAATTGGTATTAAAGCAAGCACGTCACCTGATACTTTAGTATAGTTTATAGATCTTATAACTTCCTCTGTTTTACGATTTTCATCCACTTTTAATTCTGTTTATCAGACCTTCTATATGCTGCAGACCAGAATAAAACAGCTGTAGAATTTTTATTTGGAGTTGCTCCCTTTGTTGTCCTTTCTCATGACTAACACTAGCTTAGACTGCATTAGAACAAGTTGTAAAGTAAAGTATAAATGGAAAAGGGAAAATACTGTTTGCAAGGGTGGCAACAATAAGCCTAAGGCTGCCTAATATATCTGCCAATCAACCTGCAAAGTATGAGTGGTTTCTAAGATACTTCTAAGACACTTCTTAGATAATTCTCAATTTATCCTAGAATGAATTATTATAGAATCAAGTGGACATTTGATTAACTTAACTCTGATTAACAGAAACTATACGTTAATCAGATGTCCAGGAAGACTTCACTGAGTATATCCCTTTGGGATATACTGACTTTGCTCTTATGAAGGTCCTAAAATTTACAGAGGTAGAGCTTAGCTTTTTAGGAGTAGTTGTCTCTGTTTACTTGATATGACTCCTGAATGCAAAGCCTCCAATAGTTCCTTCTTCAGGGCAGTGCAGAAATTACTGACCTTCAGCAAAGCTTTAGAAATTCAAAGTGTGCAGTTTTTTCCATGAAGAGCCTATATAACCTGAATAAAGAACAGTAAAGGAACTTCAATGAAAAGATATTTCTCTATAGCTTTAACATAAAAAAATCAGGGTCATTATGAAGATAGAAATTAATAAATACAGTCTAGTGGGAGGGTTATTTATTGTCCAGTTAAAGATTCTTAATGACTTGCATATGTGTGCCAAGATATACACACCTTTATGGACAGTTGGGCATTGAAACTCATGGGGAAAAAATGCAATTATGAGGACAATATTGTTCTGATCTGCTTTAAATGTCATTACTGATCAGGAATGGACTACAGACTATAGATTAAGAAACATGTAGAGCAACCCCTCATAATGTTTGGGTCTCTCCTCCCTTCCAAGAGGAATAGGCTAGAAGTTGTTGAAGGTAGCTTGGACTAATTTGTTTCATTTTCTGGCATTTTAGACCAGGTGGTTAGTTTTTAGGTTTATAGTGTGCTTGGAAAAATCTCACCTGATTATTACCTTCCTGATTACCAGCTCTTAGCCAAACAAGATTCAAATGTTTGTCAGTTTTTTGAAGCTGTGAAATGAAGTCTTAAAACTATCAGCATAAGTTTCCTTCAGAGGAAAGAATCTCTGCAGGGTGTTCAAGGACAATACAATGCTAATTCAAAAACTATCAAGCAGGAGTCTTGAAAAATACCAAACCCAAAAAATCTTAACCAAGCTGAGGAAACAGTATGATCTAGCTATATGGCAATTATAAGGTAAAAGGAAAGAAAAGACAAATTGTATCTTCTAAAAGACTGGGTTTTGGTTTTTGTTTTTTTAATTGGGCCATTGAATCAAGTGCTGTGCACTTAATAGCACTAAAAAAAATTCAGATGCTAACTATAGCCATCTGCTACAAAACAGCTGCAAGTACTTACTATACTTAAGCTTTTGTGGTGCATATAACGTGGTGACTGTCTAGCATAATGAATGAAAGAATTCAGATTCCTATCTCCTTCCAATTACACAACAAATTTAAAATGTGAATTGATGAATTTTATATTTTAATTATTTAAAATAAAAAAGAAAGCAGTATTTTTGCTTTTAATCCAGTAGATACAAGATACTGTTAAGCACAATGCCATGAGCTACAAATAGGGACTTCAAGAGTAATTGAGAAGGTCTCTATGTTTAATGCTTCTTGTAATATTAGATCTGTAATCAACAGTATCTCAATTTAGATTGTATCACAAGGAAGCTTTCTTCTGCAAAACAGATAGTTTCATTAACAGCTTTGATGATCTTTCGGGTTTGATACTACTATAAATTCTGTCATGTAGATAGTTTTGTGCAATGTGAGCTGATGCTCTGTTTACAATTCATAGGGTCTTGGTGGCCAACTACTGCACAGAATTAGCTCAAACTGCATACAACGTAGCAAAATTAAATGTAATACCCTCAGTTTTAAAACAGCTGTTGTGTGTGGTCTCTATAGTGAAAGCTAGACAGTTGCCAACGTGGACAAGTTGCAAACCAGAATTAGACACCTACCTTTTTGTGTCCACTTGTAAGCTAGTATCCAAGATGCCACTGTATTTGTGGAAGATACTAGACTTGATTCAGGTGCCCATTCAAAGGCTTTTGGTGCTCTTTGAGATGTCACAGATTGGCAAATCTTACACAAGATCTATGGAGGTCCCATGTCCTTCTGGAAGAGTATGGGCTGAATCAAATAACATAGGGTATTTCAAACGGTGCAAGTCACCAATGTCTCTTGAGCTGCTTTGTAGCCAACAGAGTCTACAGAATGATGCAACTGATAAAATGATGCCAGCTCTCATTCGTCTGTAATGGAAAGGTAGGCACTTAGGTGAATAATAACTTTGGAGTAAGATTTGAGTGCCTGTACATGGGTGCAAAGTGTCGTTGTGGATACTCATGGACATTTCAGATATCTACACAGGGCTAGTTGATATGGATAGTTGCTAGTTGCATGGATAGCCCATGCACTTTTAAAGTGTCTATAGACCAGGAGGAATATCCCAGAGCGGCTCAAATGGCTCTTGAGATCTATGTTTGGTCAACTAAACCTGACCCTAAGAGTTTGCATTTTGCACTTAAATAAAATCTTTCAATACCTGGATTTAGAACAAGAGTTAGTACTCTACTACATTAAACAGAATACATTCTTTGTATGTTAGTATGAAATTATCTTATTTATCGTTGGTTCCCTTAGTAATTATAAGGAATTGATTTTCATAGGAAATAGAAAGGAAAAAGTACAGTTAGACATGGCTAAGTATATTAAAATCTTCATTCATAACCAAGTAACTATAATGCAATATAATAACTATAATTTTATATGCAATTAATAAATAATTTAAAATTAAGCAAAATATTCCCATAGATGATTTGAGAAAGTCACCTTTGTAAGAAGAAAATCCATCATTTGATGGGGATTTTTAATTTTTTTTTCACATATTGATTAAATGCTTATAAATATTTTGAATATAAATATTCATCATCACATTAGTTTGAGAAATCATGTTAACAACAGCAACACAGTGTGAGGATTGGTTGAGCCTACAAAAGTTGACACCAGTTTAGAGGAAGGGAAATGAGGGTTATGCTTGCCTTACAGAGATCATACAGGTGCATTGTAAGATTATTTTTCTTCTCTCCTACATTGCTGCAACTCAGGAATCTCTTTATGTAAAATCATTATAAGGGTTTGAGGCAAAAGAATGGGTCAGGGAGAATCTGGCATTCACAAACCATTTCACTTTGCTGAACAATACTTCCCTACTCCACCGGAGTGAAAACACTTTCGTACCCCACCCAACTCCATCTCTTATGGAACTGACAGGCACCTTCAAAATAAGCTTGGCTACTCTGCCTGGGTACTCACTTTTTTTCTAAAGAAACAAAGCAAATGAGACAAATCTGATTTTCATCTGAACTTACAGTTAACTTAAAGAGAAACATTTTTTTATTATTATTCTGTAGTTCATTGACTCGTGCCAAACACTGACGGTAGTTTTTAACCACAGAATCACAGAATAGCTGTCCGGTTGGAAGGGGCCTCTGAAGGTCATCTGGTCCAACTCTTCTGCTCAAGCAGTCACCTACAGCCAGTTGCCCAAGACTTCATAACCAAAGTTACAAACAGAAAAAAAAGCTTATAAGTACTTCACCCTTATCACCTGAGAGTTAGTTTTGTGCTGAGAAAATTCTGTAGGACCTTTAATTTCTTTGTCTCATTTTTCCCTCATATTTCAACATTGTGGCTGCAATAAGGACCATATTTTGTAGAAATACCAGATGAAAATTTTGCTGAAGAGCAAGAAGAAAATCATTCCCCCCCAAGTATCAGTTCACCTTGTTAAGTTCTATCACACTTCTCTCAGCCTTTCTGCTGTTTTTTCCGAATTCTCTCTGCCACCAGAAATAAATTTTCAATGATGGCCAAGTAACAAAAATGTCAAAATGCAATGAAACAAGAGCATATTAAAAAAAGCCCTAAACCATAAGGCCAAAACCCATGTGGTATTCACTTTTGTTTTCAGTCTAATTTTTCATACTTTTTTCAGTATTGTAATCAATTCATCTTTATAATGAGTTCCATGGGGATTTTTACAGTGAATATTTTCCTCATATCATGCCATTTCTTTCATACTCGTTAAAACAGTACAAACCCCATCTCATAATATATTGAGTATAGAATTAAATAATTATTAGTTTCTAGTCATCTATGAATTCACATGAATGTAAGTCTTTCTGCTAACCCTGTTTACTTTGATGTAAAAGTACAGTTCAGTTTCCAATGAAATCAGGAGGAAAAATCACAGATTTCATGGCTGCAGTAGTATACTAGTCCAGACACAGGATTGGGTCCCATGTGATATGAATGTGTTTTACAGCTTTTAAGCCCTCTCACCTTCAGAGAGACTACTAATATCTTAGGATCAAGCCACAGAGAACACCTTTTTAGCTAACCAACTTCCATCAAACCTCAAGAGAAAGCATTGCAAAATATGGGCATGTGTGCATGTGCATTTGTATATGTGTGTGTGAAGATGGACAATATATGCGAATGATGTAACAGAACACTAATCTTGGTCCCCTCTTTATCAGACAGATTCTAGCAAAAAACAGATTAACTCCTAGAGATTTATAGCAGCTAGTGTTACTTGTGACACTTCATCTGAGCAGAAGGACTAATCAAAGAAGCTCTTGGCGTAGCCAAATCTAAGGCTGTTTCTGAACTCATGACCTCTGGATTATCAGTGATCTGTAGGGCCTGAGCAAGTGGTTCGTGAAATGATACCTGTTCACATACAGACAAGGAAACAAGCAAAATGGGAAAATACAAAAATAACAACTGAACATTGCATGTTTAGTTTAGTTTTGTAATAGGATGTAGTTGAAAACCATTCTGCCAACATTGCACAAGGTAACCTTCATATTTTTAGAAGAGTAGATTGTTTTCTGGGTGAAAAAGGCTGTGGTTGTAAGGCGCTGCTCACAACAATTATAGGTTAGTGTTTCTGTAGTGCCATCTCTTAATCTCCGAATTGCATCCTGAAGGTTTTATATTGTGAATTCCTCAATGTATAGCTTTTATATGAAACGTCTTGCATTTCTGCGCTATTTTTACATATTTAGTTTACTAAAGTTTCAGATTTGTTTTATAACCTCTGCTCACATGACAGCAACTCCTAGACAGTTCCATGTCTCTCTCACAGACTCCCTCACCTATAGTACTTTTTCTACATGAGTGTTAGGAACATAATGATTTATTCAAGAAAGTACAATCTAACATATGAGCAAGCTAAATAAATGCCAAATGTGCATAACTTTATTCATTACCTGAGATACAACAGGTGATAATATATTGTAGATTGTGAAATGACTTCCCTTCTATTTCACTTGACACAAAGAGGGGAAAAAAATCCAGCAGAATACATATCTTGACTAAGTGGAAAAGGAAGCGAGTTAAACAATACCAAGAAAAATATATCTGGATTTTTTTATGTGATACATTATACATTTCCTCATCCCCGTATGCCCTTGTGAATCAAGGTCCTGCAGAATATTGACTGAAATTACTTTATAAAAGTTATAATCATGAGTGCTGAGGTAAGGGGAAAATGAAATGAATTGCATGATGATAACAAAGATTATGACTATCATAAATTGTTATCTCTGTAGGACTGAGCCATGTAGGATCCAAATTTAAAACTTAAAGAATCTATATTGTTATTTAACAACAATCCCAGAATACTTCCTTGCCTTTCTTCAGAGTTAAAGGCCTAAAGCATTATTAACTATCCTAGTGGCTAGGAAACCCAGATGGGAATCAGTCCTTTATACTACTACGGGTGTTTTAAAATCAATGACTCTTAAAAGTAAAACAGAAAACAGGGAGCACAATCCAGGACTCCACAGCCTGATGGAGTGCTTTAAGCACTAGACTGTGAAGTCAAGATCCCTTTTATCTTGTAAATCTTTTCTACTTAGTAGTTGAGTGCTGAGTTTTCAATAGAAAACTCTTCTGTATGCTTGTCTTTCCCTTCCCATGTAACCTTCCAAATGGAGAGTGGGGTAGAGGAAATAGGAAGCTATTTGGGGAGATTTGGGTTTGGCCCTATCACGAGAACACAAGAAATTCCCCCCTCCCCCCCAAGTCAAACCAATGGTTTCATCTAGCCCAGTGTTTTTCTCCAAGAGCAGTAGGAATTGCCATTTAGGAAGACCATACAACCCATTTTGTGCAACTGGTGGACTCCCTTATACTCCTCTAGGATCACACCGCTGTGTTAGAGATGCTGGAGGACACATACTTGCCTAAGTGCTCCAAAGAGTAGCTGTTGCTGATGAATGACTCTTTGTTCAGGAACTCTAGTAACGCTGGCATTACTTACTAAAGACAGCATGAAAGTTCTCTTAGATATAAAGCAGATGTGTCAGTGACAGATCCTTCTTTCCAGAATGAAAAACTCTGTAATAGCCATGCAGAATATTCAAGTAAAACAACATTAGTGTCAATAGAACTGTATGATGATTACATCAAAAACAATTATAATATAATGAAGCCAGTTGAAATAGTGAGAGCTGTACCTTTATTTTTTAACATGTTCTAAAGTGGGCAGGTGTATTGTGGCATTGTCATACAGTCATCTCAGGTTTTGTTTAATTTTCAGCATTAATTTCATTAACTGATACCCTCCAGTACAGTTGTCCACACAGAATGAGACATGAGGACAAGGTAGCAGCTCTAACAAAATGTGACACTTCTGCAGGCTGCTCAGCAGAACTTGCTCTGTGAAGACACTTTTAATAGTATAATAGAGTATGTCACACTCCTGACAAATCAAGAATGCATTGTGTTGGAAAGGAGGTGTCTTTGAGTCAGTTCTGGAAGCAAATACTTCATATGACAGGGCAGCTCTGTGGGCAACATACTTCTTCCATTTACCAAGTCACTTGTCTCAAAGTGACCTTCAAGTCCTTCAACAAGTTAGTTTTGTTACAGTAGATTCTGAGAAACATTTGTATGTCATTACATATATAACTGTGCATATTACCAAGCATTTACCCTTTTATCGATCACAGTCAAGATTTTTCATCCTTTTTATTAATATGTAAAACCTGTCACAAATTCTAGTATGCTTGAAACTATGTTCTTCTGACTAGAAAAGGGGCTATATTTGAAAAAAAGTTTACTTATTTGGAAAATACTTGTTTCTTTTTGTTGTTAGTTCAAAACTAGTGAAGATGTCAAAATAGATCTCTATTGTAAAGTCTGCAAAGGGAGTTAGACCTACAAAGTTATGTCCAAAGCTGGTAAGAGCTGAGATACAGAATTGTGGGTTGGACCATGATGGAGATTAGAAACTATGTTGTCACGTTGCAAGTCTATGCAAAGTGAAAGTAAATTTATGTATTAAGATCTGGGATTCTGGTTCAGAGCAATCATTGATTTGAATGAAACAAATATGCAGGAAACCATTTTTAATTGCATAATTCACTGGATCTCCTCAAACTGTTCAGGAAAAAAACCTCAAACTATAAATGTTCAAAAAATTAATATTTTTTTTCAAGGAGTGAGAACAAAAAAATGAACAAATTCTTCAAATTTTTGTCCATGGTTTTCATACTTCCTCTAGCTCTAAGGCACTATAATGCTGTCTTTTTCTTCTGATGATCAGAAAATAGATTTTAAAAAGCTATGAAATCTTTGACAGTTATAAATTTATTTTTACCCAGAAAATTCAGTGTTACTCTGCTACTAAGAGCTTGTTTCAATAAATCATGACTTTTTAAATTGAAAAATTCCACATGAAAATTTGTGGCTATTTCCATTTATGATATTTCTTTCAAATGTCAAAATATACATTACTTCTGTGAGATGCAAAGAAGAAACTTTTATCTCATTGAGTTGGCATATGCTATATTAATCTAGAAATCAGCTGCTTCTCATAAATCTCAGTGTAGTAGGTGTGAAATATACACTGCTAACATGATGTTTTTCTAAGGCCATAATTATTATTACTTAATTATTTAATTATCCAAGGAAAATGGGGTTTGTCCTAAAAACAGGTGCATGCTTCCTGGCTTCATGCAGTGCTTTTCTAAACGCTGTGGGCAGAGGAACTCCCTGATACACTGTTTTGCAAGGCAATTTGTTATATTTGTCTTCTGTAGTTCCCTATAACAAATTCTTAGATCTTTCTTGACAGGAAATTTTGTCCGATCTGAAGAAGACATCATAAGTTCTGAGAGAGAACGACGGAGAAAGTTCACTATCCCATGATGTTCTTCAGTTGAAAACCAAACATGCAGACAGAGAAGGAGACATGGGACTTCTAATAACTTGGTGTACTAATTACTTGGTGTAAAGATCTAAATGGCCTTTAACAGCCTGGATAAGGAAACACTGTTCACCATTAGAAATGCTCTGTTTGTTATAATAGTGACATGATTTCTGAGTATCTGCTAGATATTACTAATTTTTCCATTTTTTAGCCACTAAGGCTTGGTGAGGAGCAGAGGAACAACAACAGGCCAAGGACTCCAATAACTCCATGAGTGCAAGAAGTCTCTGCTCGTCCCAGGGCTGCCCAAGAAGAACAGTGAGCCCAGTGACTGGGTGTTCATCCCCCAAGATAAGTCAAGGAAAATTACCTCCCCAAATGCCTTGTGGTGTGAATGGGGATATTGCTGAAGAGGGGTATAGGGTTAATTATGGGATGTAGGGGAAAGAGCATTTTAGGACTGTCAAAAACTCATTGTGGAATATATTCAGGAGACTGTGAGAATGTGCAAGGCTTATTGCAGAACCTTTATTGGAATGACCAAAGGCAGGGAAAAGGATGGAACAAGCCTGGAAAAACAGAGAGCAATGAAGATAAAAGGTAAAAGTGTAAACAGGTCATCTGCACCCTGCACTTCATCACCGCAGTCTAGCCCATATTCTCATTAAATCGTATTTTTAACTATGTTCTGTGTGAGTATGCTCTCTATTCTGACTGTATGTATGTGAACACTAGCCAACTTCAAGACGGATTACCCAACAAGTGTACAAGAGGCGAGTGAGACAAAATAGGCCCAAGAGCCAGAAGCAGGGAAGACCAGGGAATCCAAGGGCCAACCACTAGATAGACTGAATGTCTAATGCCAGCTGCTGGACCAATCCATGGGTTTTTTTGTGCACATAAGTATGTATAAATATGTGTGCGTGTGTGTAGTTCACTACTGGACTTCAATCCCAATCAACTGGAGAAGAGGATAGGATCAGATTTTCCATGCTATTGATATGTGTTTGAGTTTATGTGGGTGCTGGTGAAGGCAGTACCTTCCACCCCAGTTAGCATAGGTGACTGGCCGTGTGTGTGTGACTATTGTGTGTGAGTGTGTGTGTGTGTGTGTGTCCATCCATGCGTGCCTGTTGAGAATCCATGCTCCGCCTCACTAGTGGTTGAACCTGGGGACAGGGAACTGCAGCAGCAACCTCTATTGGCTGCCGAATTCAGCAAGCCTGAACAGGTGCGTTCAAACTACTCACCGTGTAGCAGCTACCCTGCTGCATTCCTGCAGGTGGCTGAGGAATCCCCTCACTTGCAGTAACTTCAGGTTCTTCAGTGAATAATATTCTTTTACAAGTTGCCCGGGATAATGAGAACTCTCTTTCACATCACTCTCCGCTTCAGTTTTTATAGTCTGATAATAAACGTGTCTGCTATCTGCAGAAGTACTCCATATGGGGATGTATGAACACACAAGACCTGCTGGAATCAATTAGAATCATAGAATCATAGAATCATAGAATGGTTAGAGTTGGAAGGGACCTTAAAGATCATCGAGTTCCAACATCCCTTCCATGGTCAGGGACACCTCCCACTAGAGCACGTTGCTCAAAGCCCCATCCAGCCTGGCCTTGAACACTTCCGGGGATGAGGCATCCACAACTCCCCTGGGCAACCTGTTCCAGTGCTTCACTACCCTCACAGTAAAGAATTTCCTCCTAATATCTTATCTAAATCTCCCCTCTTCCAATTTAAAACCATTACCCCTTGTCCTGTCACTACACTTCCTGACAAAGAGTCCCTCTCCGGCTCTCCTATAGGCTCCCTTCAGATATTGGAAGGCTGCTATGGGGTCTCCCTGGAGCCTTCTCTTCTCCAGGCTGAACAACCCCAGCTCTCTCAGTCGGTCTTCATAGGGGAGGTGCTCCAGCCCTCTGATCATCTTTGTGGCCCTCTTCTGGACTCACTCCAACAGGTCCATGTCCTTCCTGTGTTGAGGACTCCAAAGCTGGACACAGTATTCCAGGTGGGGTCTCACAAGCGCAGAGTAGAGGGGTAGAATCACCTCCTTGCGACCTGCTGGGCACGCTTCTCCTGATGCAGCCCAAGATGCGGTTGGCTTTCTGGGTTGCCAGCGCGCACTGACAGCTCATGTTGAGCTTCTCATCCACGAGCACTCCCAAGTCCTTCTCCTCAGGGCTGCTCTCCAGCCATTCTCCGCCCAACCTGTATTTGTGCCTGGGACTGCCATGTCCCAGGTGCAGGACCTTGCGCTTGGCTTGGTTGAACCTCATGCGGTTTGCATTGGCCCATCTCTCAAGCCTGTCCAGGTCCCTCTGGATGGCATCCCTTCCCTCCAGCACGTTGACCGCGCCACCGAGCTTGGTGTCATCGGCAAACTTGCTGAGGGTGCACTCTATCCCACTGTCCATGTCTCTGACAAAGATGTTGAACAGCACTGGTCCCAGTACCGACCCCTGAGGAACTCCACTCGTCACTGGCCGCCACTTGGACATTGAACCATTGACCACAACCCTTTGAGTGCAGCCATTCAGCCAGTTCCTTATCCAAATTAGATATTTGTGTTTAAGTGTAGGAATCGCATTTTCAATGTAAAATCCTATAGCTGAACTCAGCCTTCTTCTCTGACCCAGCTGTTTCTGTTACCACAACTTGTGGTTGATGTGAAAGATGGAATGTCAAATCTCAAATTGTTGATAAACTTCCAAACCAAAAAGTGGCTGCATCATTCTTTTATGTCATTGGGATTTTTAAATTTGCTTTGGTTTTGTAATTTTTTTGTGTTCCAAAACAAATAAATTTTTCAAACTAAAAATTAAGTTTTATCAGAAAATTAAATGTGTCTTAAAGTCAAAAGTAAAACTGAGATGATTTCAGAACTTTGATGCTTTTAGAAGGGAGAGACCTTGAAAAGATGATCCTTTAGAAAAAAAGGTTTTGTTGGAATAAATAGAGAATTTTTTGTCTAAAGTTATTAGAAAATTCTGACAGAGAGCTGAAAATCTTTTCCTGTAAAGGAAGTGAAAAATGTATAAGAAAAGACATAATGTTTATAGTAAGATTAAATACAGTTCCCATTTTCTTCTCCAGTGTTTTTTTGGTGGAGGGTTTGACATATAAACAACATAGTTTGGTAATGGAAAGAGGCGGAATTTAAAATGACAGACTTTGATTTAAGAAGAGAAATAGTTTAGAAACACACAACTTCCATATCATGGCACAATGATATATTTCAATGATTATTGGGATTGATGCACGATACTTGTCAAATACAAGTGTTTCAGGCTTTCAAATACATTGCCTCTTACTATGTAACAGTCAAATTTTTGAGGGTTTTTCAGTTTAGACCTTGAACTGGGGAATTAGTTTTCAATATTTCACGTTTCTGGTATGCTGTAGAAACATATAAAGAAATTAAGAATCTGGTTAGATTTTTTGTCTGTTGTTCTCCGAATTTATAGTTATTTGAGGTTTTATTTATTATTAATAAAACAGACAAGGCAGAAATGATTTATGGTGTACTATGTATCTATGCTCTACATTCTTCAAAATTTAAACTCCTTGGGGATAAGGCAATTAGAAATCTTACAGAAAATTTTCACTGTGTATTGTGTCAGGCAATGAAAAATAGTTATCATTCTTTATTAATTACAATGTCTGTACAGTCTAATCCAGGACTGACACTATGTCTCTCCACTATGTTTTTAGTTCACTTGCTATCATGCTATCTATATATGGAATATTGCAATTAGTAGTTGCTTCATAATGCCATTTCCAGAATGTGGCTGCAGACCAGGTCAGTAAGGTGAAATTGCAACTAAATTTTGGAACTGAAATTTCTGGATTCAATCTTACAAATGCTTGACATTGAGAATAATGTATACTATGGAAAATCCATTTAATGTTGATGCATCTGCTCACATTAGCAGTCAATAAGATCAACAAGAAATATGGTTTGGTATTTTTCAGCTTCCTCTTGCGTCATAATTGTGTTTCTTTTTACTGTTTTTTCAGTTTTCACCTGTACTTAGTGTCTTTTAAGAAAAAGACTCAAAGACCTGTTCCTCTTTGTTTTCTTCTTTGCTTCTCTTCCCTCCTCCTTATTTTCTTATCCTCATTGTCCACATTTTCTTCTTCTGCAACCATTGCTCACAAATGAAGTTAAATGAAGTAAAAGAAATAGAAACTGAGCAATATCAGTTTGGTCTATAGCCAAAAAACCCAATACGTTCTAGATGATCCTCTTTTCAGGGAGCTCCAATCTTTATTTTATTCTCTTTTGCAAATGGGCTTCTATAAATAAAGCTTACTTGTGCTCAATAAGTGCTGTAAACTTATTGATAGTTTGTGACTTGCATAGCATGCTTTTTTTTTTTTTTCAAAAACACATTTCAAGAAAAAACAGTGAGATGGGAAAACTTAAAAAAAAAAAAAATGAGTTCCAGAATTGGAATTGATGAATATTTGCAGTTATGCATATGATTCAAGATTTTGCTGAGTCAAGCCTTTCGGAAGAACGACCAACAAAACACCCCATTACCACAGATGGGTGAGTAAATGCAGGCTTATCTGTAAAGCTGATGAGACTGCTAACATTCTCATAGGAGTAAGCTGCTGAAGTGGAACTACATCAAGAGGTCTCAGGGAAGGGTGTGTCAGATGTAAAGAGGGCTGTGTACAGAGAAGGGTGTAAAGCCAGGAAACATCCCATAGAAAGCTATGAGACACACAAAACCTTTAGATACTAATTAGCCTTCAAAGTCCAATTTGAGATGTTCTGTCTGAAGTAAATCATCTTTATTTTCCAACGTAACAAATGTGGAGAATGAAAACTCTACTAGTGGAGTTACTATGAGACATAACTTTTTTTGATATCTGAAATACACTGAAGTAAACAATCAAGCTAAATAATCTTGACATTTAGATGAATAAATGCTTTAAAAATGAAGTCTGCAGCTAAAAGACATAATATGTAGATGATGCCACTTTCTCTAAAAATTATGTCTATTAATGAATGCATTGCTGAGTTATATATGATTTAAAAGCATTCAGTTTCCTTTAATACATTATGCAAATTCTCTATAAAATATAATAAATTATTACATAAGCACATGTATTTTAGTGCAGCTCTTTAAAAAGTAACTAGTAAAATAGTGAAAAAGTAAAATGTAGAATAGAGATTTCTCCTAGTTTGTATCGTTCTGGAGGTTAGGAGGTCCTTGCAATGAGCTGATGTCCTAATGGATCTGCAGATATCCAAATTTTTACCGATGCTTTTATTCCAGAAGTCCATTAGAAAAATAACTTGTAGGAGAAGACTATCTTTCCTTAAAAACAATTGCTTTTTTTTTATTTTTATTTTTTATTAGCCATGCCATATTATAATGGACATAATTTAATTGTATTGTGTTCTGTTCATGTGTTCCTAAGTTTTCAGAAAGGGCTCATTCACAGAACTTTCTGAAACACTGGTTTTGCTCTTGTGGTAGCTCTGAAGATCAGAAAAAATGTGTCAGATATTCCTGCTATATTGAAACCTATAGACCACAGACTCTAATGCTGAAATCAATAATTTAATGAATGTTCATTGCTAAGAATTGTCTCCATTTTTAATTCTGGTTCAAATCCATGTTTAATCTTGGAATATGAGGAAAGGGATTTTCTTTTGCACTTTTCCACAAAACATTTCTGCATAAAAGGGTTTAATCAGGAGTAGCAGATAGTAAGAGATTTTGTAACATCAGGCAGACAAAAGAGAAGCTTTCCTTTCACCTTTACTATCCAGTGCAGGAAAAAAGAAAGGGAAATAAAGCTTTTTTATTTTATGACTTTTTAGCTTGGAAAGTTTTTGATACGGCTTTGATCTTGCAGAATCTGAGATGGCTTCTGAACTTTTAGAAGGTTTTAGTAAAGGAGACTTTATAACATTAGTGCAGTGATCAATACAGGGCACTGGCGGCTTCCAATACGCATTCCTAGATAGCTCAAATATGACCTCTGTGATTACGGGGTCTTGTAAACCAGAAATATAAGCTTGCAAATCAAATTTCTATTTTATCTTTTTTACTTCAGTATAAGCTGCTTGAATGACTAGACTCCGTAGTCAGAAGTATTTGTTGTCCTTATTCAGCCTTTTATATTCACAGCTTTCCTACCTGCCAGTCACAGGATCTTTAAGTAGAATTGCAAACCCCAGATTTTCTGGAGATCCGATAGCCCTGATTGCTGTAGAGAGAAGACAGAATAAATCACACAAAACAATGTTTTGTGCTATGATAGCTATGGTGTTACCAGATTGGTTGCCCACAGCAGAGGATGATCCAGTTAGAGACCGTTACAACAAATCAGTGGACTGGAGGGGATGGACCTGAGCGTGCTTAGGGACCTGGCTGCCATCTCAAGGCAGCTGTCACCACCTTGAAGGGTAATGGGTAACTGGGGGAGGTGTCTGGTGACTGGAAAAAGACAGACATCACTCACACTTGTTTTCAAGATGGGTGAGAAGGAGGCCACCAGCCTCACCTCAATCCCTGAGAAGGTTATGGGCTAAATTCTCTGAGGAATCTTACCCAGGCACATGATGGACAAGAAGGTATCAGGAACAGCCCATACGGCTTTACCAAGGGGCAAATCATACCTGGCCAGCTGTTTGGCAGGGCCAGGACCAGTCACAACCCTCTACCTCCAACCACTGGCCTGTAATGAAGCTAAAAATGGCTGCCTGAGTGCCTTCCTAGAGGTGGGCAGTGAGTAGCCATGGTGACAGCCAATCACCAGGCACTGCAGGGCTCTGAGCCAATCACAGCTGGGTACCCTCTGTCCTGCCCACGGTGCTGAGGCACCAGGGTTTGCTGGTCTTAATTGAAGGTGAGGCAAAGGGTCTTCAGCATCCTGGCATGGCTGCCACAGCCTCTTCATGCAAATTACGGTTCCGCTGAAATTCTGTGGGAAAAAGGTTTCATGAGGAAGAGCTCAGTAGAGCTAATTAAAGAAAATTAATCGAAGTACAGACTAAAAGTTTTGTTTTGTTTTTTAATGCTGTATATAAAACTCCTTAACTTGCATGATAACATATATAATTCTATATATTATTATATTTATAATTATATGAACTTGATGATGGTAGAATAAAAATTTATTGCACATAAATAAAGCATCCTATATAAAGATATTTAGTAACTTTTGTTGGCCTCTGCAAATATATTTTGTAATATTTTTGAAGCCCATTATTTTTAAACTTGGATATTAATACCAGTTCTGCTTCCTAACTGAAGACTTCTGCAGTGATTATTTATTTTATTTCTTAGCTGGAGATCTGTATAGTTGTAAATGTCTTCTTTAGGAAATGGAATTGCAAATTAGAGGGCATTTTAAAATACATCCTACTTTTAAAACTGCTGTAAGGTACTGTGGGTTTTTTTGTTTTTGTTTTTTGGTTTGTTTGTTTTTTAATATAATTTCCTTGCTATTTCAGCCAATTATCAGTTATTTGGCATATTTTATCTCATTTCCTCTGTTCTTCACCTCATTGATCCTATACAGAAATATTAATAATATAAAAATGTGTGACATCCCACTTAAAAACCACAGGTTACTCCTGCTATTGAATGCCTTAGATTTTTAAAGCTTTGCTCTTTTAAACAAAATATCAGTGTCTTAGGCAACTTTTGCATGAAAATTTTTCTTATATACAAGATATAACAATATCTTATAAGAAGAGTAATCTGAGTTATGATTAAAAGTTCAGATCACTCATTTAAACAAACGCTGTTTATAATAATTGAAGAGACAGAAACATATGAGAAAAAGAAAAATATAACAATAATGTTTTAAAATATTGTGTTGAATGATGAGTTTTCTTTAATGGTTACAGTATGGAAGCTGGGAAAATGCATGAGGAACACATAGTGCATTTTTATTTTTTTTAATAACTTAATCAAATTGCTTATTGTGTATTGACCTCTTGTCTCCTTATCTCTGAGTCATCTTCATACATATTTCCTGGAAACAGGTGTGAGTAGGAAAACTTTATGGCAGAAAACTTTTTGATTAAACTTGTAACTGAATTTATGTGTAAAAAAAATAATGTTACTGTGTGTATTTACTCATACTTAAATTACATGCTGTAAATAGAACAAGTTGCAATCAATGGGATTAATATTGATAGTATATTAATTAATATACTGAGGGAGCTGGGGTTGTTTAGCTTGGAGAAAAGGAGGCTCCGGGGAGACCTCATAGCGGCCTTCCAGTACCTGAGGGGGGCCTACAGGAAGGCTGGGGAGGGTCTGTTTACAAAGGCCTGCAGCGACAGGACGAGGGGCAATGGTTTTAAGCTGGAGAAGGGGAGATTTAGATTGGATATTAGGAAAAAATTCTTTACCATGAGGGTGGTGGAACACTGGAACAGGTTGCCCAGGGAGGTGGTTGAGGCCCCATCCCTTGAGATATTCAAGGTGAAGCTCGACGAGGCCCTGGGCAACCTGGTCTAGTTGGGGGTGTCCCTGCTGACTGCGGGGAGGTCGGACTAGATGACCTTTGGAGGTCCCTTCCGGCCTGGACCAATCTATGAATCTATGAATCTATGAATATCATCATGTACAGTTGTACATAAGGATAGAATAATGATATAACAATTCAGCTTGGAAGAGACCTCAGGAGGACATTTAGTCCAAACTCCTGCTCCAAGCAAGGTCAACAGTAAATAATCATAAAACTGTGATTAGTGTGGGTCTTACAATGGATGAAAGGAAGAAATATTATATAAATTAGTTGTGTTCATTTGAGGGGGAAAAAATATTCTCTTAGTGACTGTCTCCTGTCAAAACTTAGTCAGTGGGACTCAAATTCTTAAAAAAGCCTGTTCAAATGAAATCTACAGACTAATACCTATTTACATGAATTAGCCTAGAAGTAATTTGAATTAATTTAATTTGAAATTATGAACTTTCACTTGATACTATGTTAAGTTACAGAGAGATTTATTTTGTGAGTTTTCAGTATTCAAGTAAGAAAGCCTTATGTGCTCGGGGAGTCTCACACAGATCCTGAAAATGGGAAGATGCTACATTTATATGATACTTAAGGAAGCTGACTTCTTGTTCCTCTCACAAAACTGATTTTAACTAGTGTTATTTGCAGTCTGCAATAAGTCCCATGATAGCCACCTTATAGATAAGATTTCAGTCCTATATGATTACTTCACTTCAAGACCGAGCAAAATAAGAGCAAGCAGGTAGTGCAGTGAGATAGAATGGTCTGAAAAAACATAGATATTTCTAGAAACAGAAATGGGAATAAAAACTAAAAAGCTACTTCCTTTGTCTAATCGCTTTTTACAAATTTCCTTCTTAGTGCTAATCTCTCTTTGCTTATGTTTTCCTCAAAATTATAAGATGACAATTTCTACCGAATAATAAAAGTGATCTAACATAGAGAAACAATTTTTAATTAAATAAAACTGACATAATTATATTAAAATCAAATTAACATTCCATAAAATTCCAGTCATCATAAATGCTTTTCTTTATTTTTTCCTTTTATTTCTCAAAATGCATCTGTCAATAAAACTAAAAGCATTGAAATTCCATGAATCTCTGAAATAAGGCTACAGTAGAAATGGCACAAAGATTTTATTCATAAACACTTATTAATTTAGATCTTTTTGCCATCCTTTATCAGCAATTAGATATATAAATGATCATTTCAGTATGAATATTAATTATTTAAGCCACTTTATAGCAATAGTTATCACAGTTTAAATAGGTATAATATACAGTATTTATTTAATTAGATATATATTCTCAACCATGACTCAGTAACCTAATATTTAGCTATATCAAGCATTCAGCTTCCTTATTGACTTCAATTAACTGAGGTCTTCAAGATTAAATACTGGGCTTTAATACTGTGCAACTAGCTTTAGGTATTTCCCTGGTGGGCGTAGCTGCAATATAATGTCTTCCTTCTGTACTCAATGACCTGTCCTTTCTAAACCTGAGATGAAGAAACAGGTGGTAAAAAGAATGAAAGTTTGTTTCTCTCAAAGGGATTTCTGACTCATGTCTGAGAATTACTGCTTTGAAACTGCTGTGTATCGAAATTATTCCATTATTTATTATCATGCCTTCTTTCGTTTCTCGGTCTTCTGAAATGCTATGTTTGTTTTTGAATTAGAGATTTTTCATTTTGACCTTAAGAGCAAGTACAACATTTGAACATAGGAACTATACTCTTGAAAAAAATTCTTGAAGAAAAGTTGAGTTGAGATGTCCTTTGATATCCAGGACCATCAAGCTCTTGTGCCAGGTCCCTAAATTTCTATTACATTTAATTTTGCTTTTCATATTGTTTTTCTAAATTAATTTCCTAGAAACTGAACTCTCTTGAGCATTCTTGACCAAGTCTTATTTACAAATCATGCTGTTGTGGGTTTAGTGTTCTGGGCTCCACCCCTCTGATCAGACCACTGAAGAAGAGCCAAATGTAGTTAACATTTTCTGTTAGCATCAAATTTGTGCTCCTTTCATGTATAGTCATGAAAAGAATCGGCATCCACTGAAGAGGGAGCACCTTGGTTATCTGCCCAAAATTAGATGCGATGTATCTCAGCCTAACCATCTGGAATGACTGGTTACATATTTCATTTGCACAAAATGATCAAGTTATCACTTGGCAGTACTTCGAGTTTCTGTCTGGTGAAGAATATAACATAGGAAAAGAAAGACGTTGCCACTATAGATTATTCACAGCTTGAACAAGTAGGAAGACACAACTTTTTTCTGTAGTCTGTAAACAATGTTTTCAGCATTGTTAATATTTTTTTTTTGAGTATTTCATTCTGCTGATGAATTGTGTTCCGTGTTGCTGAAGGTTAAAATCTTATACCCTAATATTAAGATCTAGTTTAAACTTTGGGATTTTCTACAGTTGTCTGATCTCTTTGAAGATCTTCTGCTATGACACATGATACATTTAGTATTATCAATACAATATTTAATTTATAGTCAATACCTAGAGGTTTACATTATAGCCAGTGATTAAACAGGAGTATTGTCTGGGATACAGAACTGCAATGAAAGCCTCATGGGGTGATGATACTATTTCATTGTCTGATACAGTGTCTAGTACATAGAAAGCAAGCTAAGAGATTTTAACAAAATCCTTTTTTTTTTAAACTTTCATGCAGATAGCAATTAAAAAAATAGAGTCAGTTAATAAAATGACATAAACAACCAGACTTGCAAATTCAGAACAAATTTTAAACATCACTTTAGAAGAAATAACACATTGATCACAACAGATAGTAGATAAAAGCTTCAACAGAAACCATACAATAGAAGTAAAATAACGTATTATGAATATGAGGGTCTAAAGTCTAGCTATGTTTTTACAAAAAACAGCAATAAATGTATTTTATAAAAATCAATTTCCTGCTACATTTTACTGGAGTAATGGATAACTGTGATATTGTTCATAGGAAAGTTACACGAATTCTACAGGAGGACCATATGACAGGACTCTTTCTAGGTCTGTGTGTATATGGCTAACTTAAATCGTCACAAGAACAATAGATAATGAGAAAGAGGGGTGAATAAAGAGATGTGTCAAAGACAGAAACACAGGAGTCAGATTTGTTGCATTTACTGTAAGGTCTTTAACTGAAATAACTATATTAGAAGCCTGTAACACTGCATGTGTTAAATATCTGAGTGACTTTTAATGCAATTTGCATTATTACTTAAGCTGCCATGCATTATGGTAATAAATTTCATTTTTTTATGTATTTAAAGAAGACATAAAATATTTAAAAGAGAGCAAGTATAAAACAAGCCTGGGAATGAGTTTTAGTCATTTAAGCATCTCCAGTTACTTTAGAGGCTGTGAGGCACCCCACGTGGTCTCCAGCAGCTCTTCCAGCAAGGCCTAGATATTTGGGAAGTCTAGGAACCTGGCTGCCAGTCCTACTCATATAACTTGGATACCTGTGGCACCTAAGATGACATTAGGTGCTTTTAAGCAACTGAATCCAACCCAGAATGGCTACTAGAGTAGAAATACAATGTTTTGTGCACACCAAACTCTTAGTCATAAAAATTATATTTTAACATGAGTTTACCATACTCTTTTTTTTCTTTTTCTTCAGAAAAATCTTATGAATACCTAGAGCAATTTTTATGGAGCTTTTGGCCTTATAAAAACTATAAAAAAAATCCTCTCAGTTCCTAGCATTATACCTATAAACATATTGTAATACAATAAATTTAAGCATAATCTCCTGAGCTTGATGCAATCTTTTTCCTTCAGTTAATACTCTGCCACTTAAAAATTAAGAGCATTTTGGGCGTACTCCCTGTTTTGATATTTGAAATCATAGTCCCACAGATGACTGTTTTAACTGTATTGGTGAATCGTTTTTGTTGAACTTCTTTTCCTATGAGCTTTCTTCCTCTCAATAATATCTGGTTACAAAATAACATATATATTTATCATCAAGTAAGGGAGGCAGGAAACCAGCATGGCTGAATAAGGACTTCTTGCTGAAACTAAAGCATAAAAAGGAAAAGCATAGGCAGTGGAACCAGGGACATATATCCTAGGAAGAATACAGAGATACTGCCCAGATGTGTAGGGATGGGATCAGGAAAGGTAAGGCAGAGCTGGGTCTGAGTTTTTCAAGGAATGTGAAATATAATAATAAGGGCTTCTGCAGGTACATTGCTCAGAAAAGAAAGATTAAAGAAAATATACCTCCCCACCCCCTCAATAAATAAGACAGGAGAACTAGTGAAAAATGACATGGTTTTCATGTTTTCAAAAAAACCAAATTTTGCCTCAGTGTTCACTGGTAATCACTCTTCCTGCCTCTCTCAAGTCCCTGAACCTCAGGGTAGGGACTAGGAGAATGAAGTCACTCCCATGGTAGGAGAAGATCACGTTCAAGATCAGACGAGGAATCTCAATGTACATAGGTCCATGGGATCCAACAAGATAGATCGCAGAGTGCTGAGGGAATTGCCAAGAAACTCTCCATCATAATTCAAAAGGCATGGCAGTCAGGAGAAGTCCCCGGTGACTGGAGAAAAGAGAATATCACACCCATTTTTTTTAAAGGGTAAAAAGGAGGACCCAGGAACTACCAACCAGTCAGATTCTCCACTGTGCCCAGTAAGATCATGGAGAAGATCCTCCTGGAAGGCATATGGAAACATGTGGAAGACAGGAAGGTGATTAGAGTCAGACAGGTGCTGACTAATCTGGTGGCCTTTTACAGTGGAATCATAACTGCATCAGTGGACAAACAAAGAGCTACAGATGTCATCTACTTGGACTCTGCAAGGCCTTTGATACTGTTCCACAAAATATTCTTGCCATTAAATTGGGGAGACATGGATGGGCCATTGGGTGGATAAAAATTTGGCAGGGTGGCCATGGCCAAAGAGTTACAGTTAATGGCTCAATGTCCAAGTGGAAACCAGTAACAAACGGTGTCCCTCAAGGGTCCATACTGGGACCAATACTGTTTAATATCTTCATCAATGGCATAGATAATGGTATTAAGCACACCCTCAGCAAGTTTGCAGATCACACCAAGCTGAATCACACCAAGCTGAGTGGTGCAGCTGATATGCTTGAGGGAAAAGATGCCATCCAGAGTGGCCCTGAAAGGTTTGAGGAGTGGGTCCATCTGAATATCATGAAGTTCAACAAGGCCAAGTGCAAGGTTTTGGCAAACCCCAATATCAGTAGAGGCTGGGCAGAGAACTGGTTGAGAGCAACCCTGTGGAGAAGGACTTGGGGATAGTGGTGAACAAAAAATTGGATATGAGTCAGCAATGTGTGCTCACAGCCCAGAAAACCAATCATGTCCTGTGCCACAAAAAAAGAAGCACTGTCAGCAGCTGAGTCTTCCCCTCCCTCTACTCGTGAGACCCCTTCTGGAGTACTGAATCCAACTCTGGGGCCCCCAGTACAAGAAAGACATGGACCTGTTGGAGCGGGTCGAAGGGAAAGCCACAAAAATGATCACACGGATGGAACACCTTTCCTATGAGGATAGGCTAAGAGGGTTGGGGTTGTTCAGCCTGGAGAAGAGAAGGCTCGGGAGAGACCTAATTTAGTCCTTTTAATGTATAAAGAAGGCTTATAAGAAAGACAGAGAGAGACTTTTTACCAGGACCTGTAGTAGCAGGACAAGAGGCAATGGTTTTAAACTGGAATAAGGTAGATTTATATTGGATACAAGGAAGAAGAAATTTTACAATGAGGGTGGTGAGACACTGAAACAGGTTGCCCAGAGAAGTTGTGGATGCCCCATCCCTGGAAGTGTTCAAGGTCAGGTTGAACTAGGCTTTGACCAACCTGATCTAATGAAAAGTGTCCCTGCCCGTGGCAGATGGGGTGGAACTAGGTGATCTTTAAGGTCCCTTCCAACCCAAATCATTCTGTGATTGTATGATTCCATTCCATAATTTATGAAGTCTCATTAAATATGCCAAGCATTCACAATACAAAAATCTTACAAAATGGGAGTAGAGTCTTGATTTAAAGAAATATTACAATAAATTCTGACTTGTAAAAAGGAGCCTTTTTTAGTTGTTCTCTGTTTTGCATTCTGAATAGACTGGTACAAATAATTTATTTTGTAAGAGTTAATATGTGATGTTATAAAAAAAACATTGCTTCAGTGTTTAGTTTAATACCAGGGCTAAATTTAGAATTAATGAACAAAGTAGCCTAAGCTATAGACCTTCAGTAAACTCTGGTTCCAAGGAGTCTGAGCTATTCTGGCTTACTTGTACTGGAAATAAAGGAAAATACAAATTAAATGTATGTACGTATGTAGGGAATAATATATTCTGCTCTATATACCTAGCAACTGGAGGATTAAAAGTATACAATATTAGGAGAAGTTACTGATTCATCACAATTTGTTCAAAATACTTTGTGAGGAGATAGTTCTAAGAGCTTTCTGTGGCATTTGTTGATTGTATAATAATCAAATATGTGTGACCTTTTTTCTGTTAGAGGGAGTGGTGAGCAGAGTATCTTTCTGGTAAACAATCGAGAATGCATATAAAAGAATATTTATATTATCTTTCTACTTGAATTAAGAAAGAAGAACAACGGATGCATACAAAGAATGGCCCAATGGTACATTCCAGGTTCTGTTCAAAGAGCTGTCATAAGGAAAGACATTTTGGAGGGAGATCAGCAGGGGGATACCAAGATCATTGAGGGGGCAGATCCACATGCCCTGTGGGGAAACGTTGAAAGAATGGGGCTTGTTTAGCCTGGAGAAGAGAGGCTAAGGGGCATCTTACTGCTACTACAAGCACCTGATGTGAAAAAGTAGAGAAGACAAGAGCCAAACTTCTCAGAGGCGCAGAGTAGAAAGTGAGAGCTAACAGACATAAGTTGGAATATAGGATAAGGAAATGAAATAAAATCCTTCTATTTAAGAAAAAAAAAAAAGCCATAAATGTGGTCAAACACTGTAATGGGCTGCCCAGAGAGGCTGTAGAACCTGCATCATCAGAGGTATTTAAAAATCAACTAGACATGTGCTCTGAGGAGGAGGTTGGACTAGATGACCTATGGAGGTCTTCTCTGACCTATATGAGTCTGCGATTCTATCTTCTGTATAAGAAGAATCCTTCAGAGACGTGAGAGATTTTAATTTTATTTCCTTTCCTGTTGCACTGGATAAGTAAGGACAACAATCTATTGTAGAAATACCAGGCCAAAATGAGGCACTGACTACTCTTTTGCCCATCTTTCCAGTTTCTCAAAAGATAAATAATTCAAATCAGATTCCCTGAAAATTGCTGGATATCTTAAAAAAAAGATAAAGAATACAAATCAGATTCCCTGTAAATTGCTGGATATCTTAAAAAAGGTTCAGAAACAACTACAGGTTGGCAGAATTCTGAATTATCAATTGCTTCAGCATAAAATGGATTAATTCCAGTAGGTAATCCAGGCAATTTAATTCTGACTGCACTGAGGTCAAATGTAGAATGTTAAGCCCTAAGTAACAACACAGACTCTTCAGAGTCTCAGACATAGCCTGGTCTGCCTGAAAGTTCTCTTGTCACTGCAGGGCATTTTAAGAAGTGCTTAAGTAAACTGCAGCGTAGGTTTTCTCAAGTGATGACATGACTAGCAGTCTGTAGAGCAACAGAATCAATAGAGTATCCCTTACAAGCCGTGCGTTGAAGAAGCATAACTCTGTATCTCAAAATATAAAACTTTCAGTGTCAGGAAGACAGCAAGATGCAGTCCTTCGATGAAGGAATATCGTGTCCCTCACTGATACATTAACTATGGAGTAATATGAAAGAATCTTTTTTCCAACTAGAAAGAAGTAAGCAAACCATTGCTATTAAAACACATTATTTCAGTTTGTGATTTTAATAACCTGTATGATTTCTGATTTTTAGCTTATTAGAGGTGTTTACCCAGGTCATTCCATTTGAGCAATCTAACTTAGGTGCTTAGGCTCCCAAAACAATCAAGGATCAAAGCTGTATTTTCTGCATATTGACTCTATGGGGAACCAAGGTAGCAGAGTTAGATTGTCAGAATCACCATGGCTCACCCTAACATCAGTTTTTCAACTATGGTGGTACCTAACTCGGGAATATCAAATGGGATGCATTAAGTTTTTATGACCTTAGCCCATTCTAATAAGCAGAAAGAAAGCTTTTAAATGAGGAACAGTTTTATCAATGACCTGCATTGAAATTTACAGCAGCCAGAGTGCTCAACGTGTAGCCTAAATTAATAGGAAATATTGATAGAATAGTATGTCTTAAACTCTTCTCTTTTCAGGGCTGTGAATGCTCCCTGAACTCTTCTAATGGCGTGGAGGACAAGACAAACAGGACAGAAAATGGAAAAATGCAATTCAGTTGTGAACCTTTTAAGCCTTGATTTTGAGGTGAAAATGAAATTTTGCTCAGGAACCTGAATTATATAATTTTGACCTAGACATTTACATACCTTCCAGACTGATTTAAGCACTTACAGAAGATAGTTCTCCTGACTTGTCCTGGGGTTTAGTTTCACAACCAGCTTATACTGAACTAGGACAGTGCTCCTACTGACAGGAGTGATTCAGCCATCTTTTTCTTCCTGTAGCCACATTTCCTTCTGTCTGCTAGTACTAGTTATTGTAATGCTTTGCAAGGCGTGGGAACAGTACACCTATTGAATCCAACTGCATTCAGAAAAAACTAAAAATATGTTTGTAGTGATTTTTGGCAAGCTCAGGTGCTTTTGAATCTATTCCCTAAAATATGTCTCTTAGACTATAACAACTTCAGTCCCATTAAAGCTTTTCAACAGACAAATCTAAATGAGATTGTTAACATGATTAACACTATGGCTTCAAGTATACTTTGATGTTTATTTCTGTGTTTCCTAAGTTACTGTTCAATCTCAGATTACCCAGAAGTTTGTATCCAGGCCAAACTTCTGCAGCACGATTACATAGGAATAGCAGTTTTGGCTCTTTTGTTTGTAAATTATTTCCTCATTGCTAATAAACTATATCTTTCTCTTTTTCTTCAGCATTCCTGAGCAACATCTGGAGAAAATAGGAGTCTGGATGACCTGTATTTCTTTTTTTTTTCCATACGCTTGCCATGCTTTTTTCTTCACAGCATAAGCAAATGTAAACAAAAGGAAATAAAAAATGCTATATTGGGTCAGATTCTCAGGCACTGTAAATCAACAAAATTGCCAAAAGACATCTTATCTCTTTTGCTTTAGTCATATTGCCCTTTCAAATGGAACACTTTCTCATTACCTGTCCCTCATTTCAGTATTTTAAATGACATTTATTTCTGAGAGATAAAATTTAATATAAAAACAATATTCCTGAAGAACAGGAAACTACACAGTATACAGCAAAATTGTTTTATTTTTCAAGAACATTGACTAATTTACACAAATTAATAGTCTGAACTACAGTAATTACATCTTGAAGTTCTTTCCAGAGAAAATTTTGAAACTCTTCTTTCAGCATCTTGAAACTGTCAATATGAGCGTTTGATAAAGACAAGTTTGGAATAGATAGGGAGAGAAAAAGGAGTTTTGACATAAAAGGAAAGGGGGTTGTAGTGGGGTAGGTGTCAGTCTCTTTTCCCAAGTAACAAGTGATAGGACAAAAGGAATGGCTTCAAGTTGCGCAAGGGAAGGTTTAGATTGGATATTAGGAAAAAATTCTTCATCAAAATGGTTATCAAACATTGGAACAAGCTGCCCAGGGAAGTAGTTGAGTCACCATCACTGGAGGTATTTAAAACACCTGTAGGTGTAGCGGTGAGGCACATGGTTTAGTGGTGGACTTGGCAGTGTTAGGTTAATGGTTGGACTCCATGATCTTAAAGGTCCTTTCCAACATAAATGATTCTATGAAAATAAGCAGCTGGGATGTCACTCATATTCTTTACCACTAACATCTTCAGTTCAGTTGCTATTTCATTGCTTATTTCATTCTGCAATGTATTTCTGAGATACACATTCCTTGTCACGTTTTCCTTCTGTACTGTTACTTTCATTGTCATTTATCTTTAGTGATGTACGTATCTTCCACATGACAACCTGTGTTTTCACTAATACATGCATTTTATTACTCTGTCATTACTAAAAAAGACATATGTATTTATATATAATAATTAGTCACCATCTCTACCCTACTTATCAGGACATGCAATGATTCATAACACAGGATTTGGAATTCTGGATTCATGCACATCCACTGCAGTGTATAGATAACTACTTAGAAATTAAAGTGCAAATAAAGTATTTAGGTTCAGCTTCTTTCTGTCCCTTTTTAATTAACTGGCATACTTTGCTTTCCATTTGGCTATAATACCTGCAGTTTTAATTATATTGCTAAAATGATATTCCATCCGTGTTATGCTGTATAGCATCTGCCACAGTTTCTTCAACCTTGTAATTCACCACACAGATGTCTAATTCATGATTTTTCCTCTCTAATGAGGTCAGGGTGTCTTGTATCGTCTCAAATAGTACATGAAATGACTTCATTAGATGTACCTTGTTATTTGCAGTATTCAATCCAAGTAGAATTAGAAAGCAATAGGTATTCTCACTTAGAAAAGACATCTTGCCTTGCCTTGCCTTGCCTTGCCTTGCCTTGCCTTGCCTTGCCTTGCCTTGCCTTGCCTTGCCTTGCCTTGCCTTCCCTTCCCTTCCCTTCCCTTCCCTTCCCTTCCCTTCCCTTCCCTTCCCTTCCCTTCCCTTCCCTTCCCTTCCCTTCCCCCTCCTCTCTGTCTCCTCTCCTGCTCCCTCTCTTTTCCTCTTCCCCTTCCCTTTCCCTTTTCCTTTTTCCCCTTCCCCTTTCCTTTTTCCCCTTCCCCTTTCCTTTTTCCCTTTCCCTTTCTCTCCTTTGCCCCACCTCACCTCCTTTGCTTTTGTCATATTGCTCTTTCAAATGGAACAGTTTCTTATTACCCATCCCTCATTTCAGTATTTTGAATGACATTTATTTCTTGGAGATAAAATTTAATATAAAACCAACATTGCTGGAGAACAGCAAAGTACACTACTTTTTTACCCACTGCCTCTTTTCTCCTGTCTGCCCCTGGCCCTAGCCGTATTTCTCTTTATTGTTTTGATATGCACAAGCCTTCTTAAAGGTAAGCCAAGTTGTTCTACAAATTATTGGTTTCATCAGTTTTAGCCTCAGGTTTGAAATGTCTGCACAGAATGTGATGGGAAGATGAGATCAGAAATTGATTTTAATTTAATTTAAACTCCATGGCAAGGAGTGAAGGATGTTTTGAATCAAGCTCGTCCAACTGGTTTGTTTTTTACTATTGTATTAAACTTCTCCAAATAAAGACTTCAAATTTTATCTTTATTGGAGGTTATTGGTTTGGGGATTATTTGTGTGTGTGTGCTTATTATGCTCAATCAATAGTTCCAAAATATTTGGGTATAGATGACCTGTGACTTTCACTCCTTTACACTTCCGGAGGACTTTTTTCTCTGTAATTAAGCCTGGACTTTGTCATTCAGTCTTTAGCAAAAATAATAAAAATTGTGTGGCACATTTGAGCTTTTGACAGCACTTGGGGTAATCTGCACTAAGCAAATTGCACTTGAGAAGATTAAATGAGCATTTTCTTCCACCTGATATAATAATGAATGCTGCTATCGAAATGACCCATTTACTTGCAAAAAATAGCTTAAAGCTTAAAGAGATTTTAAGAGAACCATTGCCAATCAGTGTGCATTGTACCTAAAACTAAGTGTATAGTTTAAGGTGATTCATTGATAAAGGCTCTATAAATGGTAATGTAACCTGAAATGTGGGACTGTGTTCTGGTTATCCTACAAGCCCCAATATCACAAAGGCGGAAAGCCCAACAGCAAGAAAACCTAACTTGCGGGTTATTTCCCATGGCAAGTAACCTGCTACAGACCTGTGAAAGAATGGCTGCACATTTAATATCTTGCTACCTTCCACAGCCGTTACAAATCAGTGATTTTGAAGTTCTGGGATTTCTGGGAACTGCAGTACTTACCAGGTGTTTTTGCTGTCATTTCATGACTCCCTCTTGGAGCTGTCATGTTTATAAGCTGACACTCATCATCCTGCACTGCATGTTCTTGAAGGCAGAGAATATAAACAGCGCTGGAAAGCAATTTCCAATATTATTTTAGACACTCAACTCTGCTACTTCCAGAGTTCATCCTTTCTAAACCGTTTCCCTAATCTACTCCTCCTGCAAAGACAAATTGTCTGTTTCTTTTCAAATAACCTTCAGATTCCAGGGTGAGGAAACCAGTAAACTACTGAAGCAGAAAGATTGTTAGACTGTAAAGATTTTGCAAGTAATGAAACATTGTTTAATTGCAGCTTTGCTATGGTAGATTTTAAACAGTAAACAACACCAGTCTGTTTTGTGGTTCTGTCTGCAAATCTTTAATATTTGCATAGAGGTCTTGGCTGCTTAAAAGACTATTTCAACTATATTGTCAGTTAATTGAACAACTGTAAATGGAAAAGAGTCTTTCAAAGAGTACAAATTCTGGCACCCTTAGTAAGGAAACAGAAGTCTCTTGCATTTTTTTTTTAATAAAATACAAAACCTCAGCTTCAAACTCCTTGGTTGTATATTTTCGGTAGTTGGCTATGAGATGAGTTATCTGTTCATTTTTGATGTGCTGATCATAAAACAGCGTTCCCAGATTTGGATGACTTCCCAGAATTGCATTATACTGAGCCAGTGTAGCTCAGTTTTCATATACTTATGCGGGCCAAAAAATTGGTTGATGTGCTCAACAGAAAAAACTTATACATTGAGGTATTGAGATTGCTGGGTATATTTTTTATTATTATTTCAACAAAAGTCAAGAATTAAAAAAAAATCAGCTTCATTAATTTTGGTTGTAAAATTCATGTCAGGATTATCTAAATGCTTCTATATATGTTAATGAGATGAAAAAACTCCCTTAAGTTATCAGTTGTATAGCAGCAAAAAGGGTGTCTACTCATAGCAGAAAATAAGACTATATGTTTTGTTGGGAGACCCTCCATATAAAAAGTCTGATATTATGGTTATTTGAAAAATAAATTTCTGTTATGATGATTCTTGTACCATTTCAGTAAGATTCTTTCAACACTTACCTTGCTAAGAGTTATTGACATAATCTTTTAAAATAGTTTGAAATACATTGTCACTTCCCCCTTTTAATTTTTTTTCATTACCTATTTGTTTTTTTCAAACAAGATTAAAGTTTCTTTGTGTTCACAACCCTTCTACATGCCATTTTCAAAGATCAGGCTCAATTTGAAGTGATTTATAACTACTTGCTTGTTTTCATCTTCCTCTTTCAACTTTCCTAGCACCACAATGCAGCATCAAAACATGCGATAGCTCTTTCAAAACAGCTCTGTGGACTGCAGCAGAGCAATGCAATGTTTTTTTGTAAACATTTATCCTAACCAGGTTTGTAGATGGGCCAAGAAGTCAATAAGTTGTATATAGCCTGAAATACTTAATTCCTGGTAGACTATAGCAACTGTCCCTATGCATGGTGTAGATTGCAAAAATTATATTCTGCTAATGCAGCATTGTAATGGTCCCTAGTTAAGACTAGGGGCTTACCATTAACAGTGGTGTACTGGTATCATACAGTGGTGTACTGGTATTGGTTGATAGAATTTGGCTAGAGTTAATTTTCTTCATAGTAGTTCATACGGTGCTATGTTTTGAATTTGTGATGAAAACAGTGTTGATAACACACCAATGTTTTAGCTATTATTGAGCAGTTCTTACACATTATTGAGTCCTTTTCTGCTCCTCACACCACCCTGCCAGTGAGTAGGCTGGGGGCGCACAAGAAGTTGGGAGGGGACACAACTGGAACAGCTGACCTCAACTGACCAAAGGGGTGTCCATTAATTACATTATGCCCAGCAAAAAAAAGGTGGGGGAAGAAGAAGGAAGTGGGATTTTCTTCCCAAGTAACTGCTACATGTGATGAAGCCCCGCTTTCCTGGAAATGGCTAAACACCTTCCTGCCGGTGGGCAGAAGTGAATAAATTCTTTATTTTGCACTGCTTTTGCACACAGATTTTGCTTGCCCTGGTAAACTGTCTTTATCTCAACCCATGAGTTTTCTCACTTTTACCCTTTTGATTCTCTCTTCCATCCTGCTGTAGGTAAGTGGATCTGTGGGGCTTAGCTGCCTACCAGACTTAATCCACCAAAGGGGTGTGTGGAATACCATGATTATTTTTAAGTATAAAAAGAGAGTCCCCAGATAATCTAGAATGTTAGGCACAAGCAGGAACTTTCTTCCATGATTCCTGCAGTGGTGAGAAATTACGTTTTTTTCTATATAAATACTATAAAATCCAAGGAATATGAGAACAAAAAAGTAACAACAGAGTTTTGGCAGCTGATGTTTGTTAAAGAGCTGATAAATATTAGGTTAACAAGGATGACTACTGTACGTCATTGAACAGGACAAATTTGGACTAGGATACAATTATTTTTCAGCTCACCACATTACAGCAAAATTAATGGTAGAGGTATGACATTCATACAGTGAGTTGCCTCTGAGGTTGTTTCTTACTTGACAAAAATCATCTGAATATTTTCAACTTTCACGCATCTGGGAGACCTTCTCTAGAGAAATCTGCACTGCAGAAATGCCACAGAAATTCTTGACACAGTCTGTCTAAATTATGAGCTTATTAACTAGAGAACCTTTGGCCCACAGTTGTTGACTGCATTGTAATGTAGATTAACTTTTGCTCTTTGTCACCCTATATCCATTTCTTGTTTATTTTCAGACTGAAGCTAATTAAACCTGGAGTTTTGAAGAGCTCCTTTTCTCACTCTGTCTTACAATAGACTCAAAGAGTCTATGTAGAAATCCTGAAAAAAGAGAAAGCTTTGAGTTTTTCTGCATTGGCTTTTCTCTTTAGCTTTCTATGGTTGTCACTAGCCTTGTTGATGCGTTCCTGAGCCTCATATCCTAGACAGCCAGACCTCTACTCATTTAACAAAAATGATGGCTCCAGTGCTCCAAAGGTCCGCTCTTGTGTAACTGGGAGTACAGGAAAGGGCTATTAAATACTGATAACTTGTCCTAATGTGTGGCTGAGATGTGACTTGGGCATTCACCAAGATATAGGAACCACAGAAAAGCTGTCTTGTACAGCAGTGTACACATGGCATCTATTTGCTTGACATAGACGGAATTTAGTGATGAAATAAATGAAAAATTTGTAGTTCAAGATCTTTATCACTATAACATGGGCAGACGTATTTACAAAACAAATAACAAGGAGCATTTGCCAAATTATCTCAACCTTGAACCAGAGAAGCAAACTTACCAAATTATTCCATCATTCTGTTTAGCTTTTGGCTTTTCTTTTGTGATTATCATCAATAGTGTCAATTGTGATTGTTATTTTATAACATGTATTCTTTCTGGGTTTTGTGGAACATTGTTACATATCATACAGATCACATCTCCATTAACTCACAACTACTGCTTCTTTACAGTTTTCCCCATCTAATGTCTGCTACAACTTTCTACTATGTTTCAGTAGAAGAGGACTAACTACGTTGTGTACATCCCACTCAAGGATTCTTTGTCTTCAGCACATTCTACATGACACTGACTAATTTTTTTAAGAAAATTGCCTAAAGGATTTAACAAATGAAGGAAAACAAATAAGTAGTTTTCAGAAACATATGGCATTAAACAGGAGACACTGATTCTTCATGTACAGCCTTGTCAAAGTTCTGTGGGGCAAAGCTGGCTTAAATAGAAAAACCGAAGATGTATCACAGAATCACAGAATGATATGGGGTTGGAAGGGACCTCTGGAGATCATCTAGTCCAACCCCCCTGCCAAAGCACGTCCACCTACAGCAGGTTGCACAGGAACGTGTCCAGGCAGGTTTTGAATGTCTCCAGAGATAGAGACTCCACCCACCTCTCCAGGAGTTGCCTGTCCTTCTTGACCTGGGGAGCCCAGAAGTGGACACAGTACTCCAGATGGGGCCTCACCAGGGCAGAGTAGAGGGGCAGGATAACCTCCCTCAACCTGCAGGCCACACTCTTCCTGATGAACCCCAGGATGCCATTGGCCTTCTTGGCCACAAGGGCACACTGCTGGCTCATGGTCATCCTATTGTCCACCAGGAATCCTAGGTCTTTCTCCTCAGAGGTGCTCTCCAGCAGGTCAGCCCCCAACCTGTACTGGTGCATGGGGTTATTTCTCCCCAGGTGCAGCACTCTACACTTGCCTTTATTGAAGTTCATCAGGTTCCTCTCTGCCCAGCTCTTCAGCCTGTCGTGGTCTCGCTGTATGGCAGCACAGCCCTCCATTGTGTCAACGACCCCTCCCAGTTTTCTGTCGTCAGCAAACTTGTTGAGGGTACACTCCATCCCCTCATCCAGGTCATTGATGAATATATTGAAGAGGACTGGACCCAGTACTGACCCCTGGGGGACTCCACTTGTTACAGACCTCCAACTAGATTCTGTGCCCCTAGTCACAACCCTCTGAGCTCTGTCTTTCAGCCAGTTTTCAATTCACCTCACTGTCCATTCTTCTAATCCACACTTCCTAAACTTACCTATGAGGATGCTGTGGGAGATTGTGTCAAAAGCCTTGCTGAAGTCAAGGCAGACAACATCCACCACCCTCCCCTCATCTACCCAACCACTCATGCCACCATAGAAGGCTATCAGGTTAGTCAGACATGACTTCCCCTTGGTGAATCCGTGTTGACTACTTCTATCTATCTATGGAGCAATGAAATCCAAGGTGAAAAATGTTGTCTGAAACTGTCCTTCATATTTATTTTTTATTTATTTTCTAACTGGATAATTTATTTTAGACATAGGAGAATATTAGTAATAGAAAGTGGTTGAAAAAAAGCCATACCAACTGAAATTGCACCAGCATTTCTACAAAATAAATAAATAAATATTTGTCCTTCATGCTAGGAAAACTGTCTTCTCACCTTTCTGTCCCTAAATGCAGTATTTCACAGGTCATTTTGATCTCTATCATCGTAGATATAATCAGTTTTCAAGGTGATTTACGGAGTTCACAAGTATTTTTCAAATCCTCTTTGCTGTGCAATATGAATTATTGATATGCCCAAGGCCCACCATGCTGGCTATTTCATTCAGACTAAATAGGTGATGATGTGCTTATGTGTATAGAGAGCAGACTGACAGAAATGGGAACAAAATGATGAGGACAGTGAGAGTGTGGTGATATAAATATCAAAACAGAAAATGAAATGAGAGAAGAAAGATTGTCAGACATGGTAAACGAAAAAACAATGTTGTAAACCAAATATTAAATGGAATCTTTTTTAAAAGTATGTTCAATCTATGAAAAATAGAAGCAAAAATATTTTGAAATTTTCAACCTCACATATTTTCAGTATGAATTCTGAAATATGGGGCATATGTATCTTATTTTTTCTCATGTTCCTGATGTCCATTATTATTTTCCAGAGAGATTATAGAAACTCTTGTAGTCCACAGCAGAATTAATATGGCTTGTTTCTGTGTCTACTTTTTCCACCTATCTGCATCATGTTACATTTAAGAGTTTAGTTCATTTTTTTCATAATTCTCTGGAGTAACTCCCGGCTCTGAAATGCCACTTTGGAAGGACAAGAGTCTCCAGCATATCTTTTGTCATAACTGTTAGACCCATATAGAAGTTTCAGATACCTTTAGGGCAAAAGGTCATATGTTTCTTTCCAGGGAAATCTATTTCCTATGCAGTCTTTGTTTTCATTTTTAATTTTGTGTTGTGTTTCTTTCCTGCGGTAAGTTTTTTTCAGAGTAACTCTTCAGATCAGTGTCTTCCAGACGCTAAGTTTCTCAGACATGGAAGCTAGCAAATAAAGAGGCTTTCCCTCAGGTTTGGGTCCAGAAAGGTTATTGGGTTCCAGGCAAAACACAGTCCGTAGGTATGAAGCCTTATAAGACTTTTTCTTCATTTTCTTCTGTGGTTGCATATAATGACCAAGTTACATGCCATTCACTTTGGTTGGTGTACCACCATTTTCAGCCATTCCCTGTGATACTAAACCAGGCTATTATAATTGAAATTGAAATTGAAATATATATCTTAATGAAATTGGTCTTGTATATTGATCCCTCCTCCCTTTCCCTGTCAGTCATGCACACTAAATATGGGGAATTTTACTGTTCCAGCACAGCAACAGAAAACATAACAAAACATTATAACCATCTTATTTCATAAGGAACAAGTTTGAGTGTTCTGATTTTACATCTTATATGTGTTTTGGAGATTGTTTCCCTTCCAGTGATTGCCCAGCATAGCAGATTTTTAAAATGTACTTTGCTATTTTCATTTTCAATTGTGTGCCAAAAGAGCTAGCGTGTCTTTAATGAAACAATACACACAAAAATGCAAAGCTCTATTTGGCAAATACTATGTCATCATAATTCAGTTCTTTAGACATTTCTCAGTGCTGCTCATTAAGTTTATTATCACAAATGAAGTTTGTACAAACTCTGTTTTGAATGCTGTGTTGACTCACACATAATAGAGTAAGAAATATCTAATAGTGATGTAATCCCACAGGAAGCATCTTTTTACTTTTGAAGTAATGCAAAAAATATTCTGTGTTGCATTAAATTAGCATGAAGCTGATAAAGGGTAAAACCTATCAGCTGTATCATTCTCAATTTTGCTGTTCACTGGTAGGGCTAGCAGTTGCAGCGTCAAGTGCAGAATGATAAATCTGATGAAAAAGTCCTTTAATAGAAGCTCTGTATCTAACAATAGTCACGTCATGCCAGAAGACCAAGAAAACATAAATAATCCAAGAAGTTATTTATGTATTCATCTAGATTAAATGAAATGTTAAATGTGGAAAGACTGTCAGTCTTTAAACAATATCTCTTATAAACCAT
Source organism: Numenius arquata (assembly GCF_964106895.1). Lineage (NCBI taxonomy): Eukaryota > Metazoa > Chordata > Aves > Charadriiformes > Scolopacidae > Numenius > Numenius arquata. Next base: position 85,853,952 of record NC_133576.1, read on the forward strand.
GTCTGCCTTTGGTCGGCATATGTATAACTGCTTTTTTGGGGGGTATTTTTGCATAGGTTATATAAACTTGCTTTTGTGGGTTTTTTTGGGGTTTTTTTTTGTTTTGTTTTATTTTAAGATAAGTTGTAGGGGATGAGGTATACTAGAGGACATCCTTAGATGAAAAAAATAAATTATGTGTATGGGTCACAACCAGTAGTCGATGTTGGGAGAAGGTAGCATCTATCTCACAAGTAAATAAACCCAGTCACTTAGTTATTCTTGACTAATCCTGACTAATCATGAACTAATTGTTCACGTAGTCCTTTGTTTATAGATTTTATCTAGAATAAAGTATTCTGCATTGTTCTTTCCAGTTTTCTCACATGAACATTGCACCAGCTCCACCTTCTAGCATTTATAAAGTTGGTTCCTGGCCCCTTCCCATCCATTCCCTGTCAAACACACATCATCTTCCTCACAGTGGAAGCAGTAGATTTTTCTCAATATTCCAGACCAAGCGAGCGAGCAGAAATTAGCCCTCCTTTCCCTAAATATCCATGAGAAAGTGTATGTTTATTCCTTCATGCTTTCATAAATGTAAGTTATGGTACCAATTTTTCCTATAAGTAATTTCTACTAGACATTTTCACTTTAAGCCCTCTTATAAGGTCTAAATCCTTCCCTTCTTTTTGCCATCCTCAGTGTTCTCTGTATCTCTCTGCTTCATTGAGTATGCTTTCCTTAATCTTTGTGAAGAAATAACCTATTTAGGAAGTTTCCTTTTGAACCACCATGCTAGCAAATTGCTTGCAATAGCAGGGGACTGGAATACCCCTGTCTTATATTCCTATCTAATGAAAGAACTGATAATATGATGAGTGGATAAAATAGATCCATCCTTTATTAATAAAATGGGATTATCAAATAAATCACTCTTGGATGTAGGTCCTGTAATGATTTTGGAGTTTTTGTGTGGGTTTTTTTTTTTAAAAAGTCTAGTGATTTGATTTATTACTCAAAAATACATATTTTAAATATTTTACATTTTTTTGCTAAAAGAATGCTGAAGTTACAAAACCAAGAACCCAAGAAGATATAAATAGTTTGAATTAAAACTGCCTATAGGTCATCATTTGGTCCTCAAAATTGAGGTATATACTTAACTGCTGGATTATACAGGGAGTTTTCTATTCAGAAAATTTACTGCTAACAAAGATGCTTACAGTGAAATATAGGAATACAAAAGTGGAATTTAATGCCTAAATTCCAATCCAAAATCCCACTAAAAATCCCCAAAGCCTCATGTTCAGGTAGTATGTCTTGAAATTATTTGGAGAAATGTGCTTACGGGCTTGAACATGCATGGCAGGCAGAGGTTTGGTCTTTACTGCTGAGGTATAACTGTATTGTATTCAGTGACAGTCTACTATAAAATATGTAGCAACCTTGGGGGCAGGACCAAGACATTAAGTGAGAATCAGTTGCTTTCTGGATCTGAATTTTATTCTGTGCTCATAAATCTTGCACTCCTAACTCCACCATGCCTTGACTTCAGTAGTAGAGATGGCAGCTGATGTGGAATAAAACTGAAGTTTGAGGGAAAGACTAAAATCCTCAAATTTCTTGAATGTCTTCTCCAGTCTTATAAAGTTCATCACTATCCTTTAATCCTTCTTCACTGATCATGTTTTCAGAGAAAATTAATGAGTTAGGCCAGAAAACTCATTTTTACAAAGGTGCTTATGCCTACAAAGGTTTCGCTGTGCTTGTCACTTCCTCTCAGCTGTCACAGTCATAATAATAGTGTATAACTGGAACAGCAACAAACATTCCACAGAACTCTAAGGACAATTTGATAATTTATTTTACCTACCTGTGCTTCAGGGTGTACCCTATACCTCATTTACTACTTATTTAAACCTTGTTTTGAAAACAGGGTAATTACTTTCCGGTAGAATTTATTTTGATGATTGCTTCATTATTAGTCTGTCAGTTTTGATATTATAATCTCTGTCTCAAAATACAGAACTAAAAAACACTAGCTGAAGGTCAGCATTATCTATTTATGTGGAATATCCATGATGAACCCTAAAGAGGTGCAAGAAGAAGTGAGATTGTATTCCAGCTCCCTTTTACTGTGTGGCAATATCAGTTACTGATACAGAAAAGCAAAAGCTAGGTAATCTGATAAAATGGTTCAAATACTGTTCTTGCCATTGGTGAATGAAAGCCTGGGACCAAATCTCACATTGATCTATAAAGGTGTTCTTTTTCTTCAGAAACTGGCTCTGGTGATTATCTGGTTTAACTCACTGATTGCAAGCTTCTTAGCGCTTGAGTTGTGCTCTCTTTCACACATAGCTAAGGACAGAGTCAATATGTAACAAATTATAATGTTTTATTTATATTTTACCCTTTGTGATTAAAACTAAAGTTTTAAACACAGTTCAGGAAATGCATGTGCAGGTGCCACACTGGTAAAGTTTTCTCACTGACATCACCACATTTTAACCTTGTTTTAAATGCTATAAATCAAAGTTAGACTTTGCTGTGAAGCTTGGGAAAGCATTATAGATCTGAGAATACATCTGCTTTTCTTACCAATGAGTCTGAAGAAGAAATGAAACCAAATTTTGTAAAAGCATAATTGTAAGTTCAACTGTCTGTAATTTCAGTGTTTCAGGAGCTCAGAAATTTCCTCTTCACATCCAAAACCAAATTACGTGACATGTTAGGTGTCTTGACAGTTGTCTAATAAAGTAATGGAATGAATTAGAGTTGTTTACAAATAGCCAGAGTGGAGTATTTCTCACCTAGTCTGTCTAACAATAAAAAAATACTCCATCTGCTTCCAAAACTGTGTGAACATTTTGGCAGAAGGTATATCTAATTTATCTGATACCAACAGTGTTTCAAATAAAATCAACTGAAATGTGTCCTTCCTTCCATGTAACTTGGAAGATTTAAAAGTTATCTTTCTTTTTTATTGTTTCATTCTCTCTGCTCATATAGCCCGACAATCATTGAGTTATTTATCATGCACTTACTGCTTCTCAGCTTCTGGAAGCAGTCTGCTTTTTGTAACAAAATGGAAAAGTATTAGATTGGTTTAGATGAGAAAGATGGCATGTACCTGACTGCATACAGAATAATCAAGTGGCGATATTTGGTTCTGGCTTTGCTTGATCTAAATGAAGTGAATACTTTCTTTGATCAATCAGACTGAATAAAAATTTGCACTTCCAGTGACTAAAATCAGTGTTCTCAGGACAGCACCATGTGATTTCATCCTCCAGACCAGACTAGCAAAATGCTCCACTGCTCTTACACCTGACAACTTTATTTTCACATGTTCAATTTGGCAAAGCTCAAAAGGAATTCTGAAAGTTGTCCATCTTATAAAATGTTAACTAGATCTCTCTCCAGGAAAATTGTTCCACTGTAATGTTCCAAAAAAATGTAAAATAAAATGGACAAGGAAAACAAAGTGATTTTGATAAAAAATCATATTCACTAGAGATTGCTTATAGGCATACATGGTACAAAAAATTTTACTTTACACTCAATTATATAAATGATTGCTGTTGTAAATGTGGAACAAACTGTGTTATCGTATTGACCTAATGCTTAAGCCTGATCTTAAATTGTTCTGAAGTTAAGTACAGTTCACTTGGGGACTTAATTTAAATTGTATTCCGACAAAACATCAAACAAAATCACTTATTCTAGTAAGAGAGGTTTCAAGGAAGGAAGTTTTACCAGGTGCCAGTCCAAGCCTTGTTAAAATGTATGCATGAAAACAAGAAAAACCATAATATAAAATAAATCTTTCCCAAAAATGGACTTAAAAGAATTTATATATATTAAAAATTGATGGGCATATGCTAGGAATAGACACCAGGCACAAGTCCTCTGTATTTTGTAGACAATTCTAGATGATGTATGCAGAAATTGTTATAGCTAAAATCATGATGACAATTAAATCAGTCATTTAAGTAATTGTTTAGTTCTTGAATATTTATTAACATTGTCTCTAAATAACTATTCTTTCTCCTTCCTGTGTTTTTCTCCTTTCAGTCTCTTCCTGATGAACACCACACTTTTGCATGGTGTAATGTTACAAACAGTAGCACTTACAGGAATACCATCAGTACCAACACTTAAAATAATAACATCACTTCAACGAGCAGCTGAAAAGACCAGGTGGTATTGGGCTGGTATATTGACAAGATGCCTAACTTTTACAGAAACTGTTCTCTTCTAAAGCAGCTGCTGTTAACTTGTCCGATATTAAATTTTATCATCAATCATTCTTACTAACTGTGCAGCACTTTTTCATATTCTAAGACCTTTACAAACCTCCTGCAAGTTCAGCCATTTCTTTAAAAGGGTTTCATTCAAAACATGGAGAGAATCATTCCCTTTTCTTCTTTTCTATTGAAATGACCTACTACATTGGTGACATGCCCAGTGTTTAAAAGCACATTGAGTGCAAATGTCATATCCAAAAGACAAAGTTGCTGTTCATGAAAACTCAATACAGGGTCCTAATTCAAAGCCCATTGAAGCACTGAAATCCCTGGAGAAAAAAAAAAAAAAAAGTCCTGACTTCAGTGACCATGGAGAAAGCCAAGAAATGCAAAAAATGTGTTCATTACAGTACTGCTGTGTAGAACATTAAGGTACATTCATTGCAATGAATGCAAGTAATGGACAATGGAAACCCGTAACAATGTACTTAGCTGCGAGAACAGTTCTCACAGTCTAAGTGGGGTTGAGGGAGCGATTTGACAAAGAAGAAGGTCATGTAGCAGATGATTATCAGCTTGCACTTGCAACACAGCGGGTTATTTAATAGAAAGCACATGGCAGATTTTGTCAGGAGAAAGATTTTCTACCGTTAACAGAAAGAAACAAAATGAGATCGCAAAGAAGGTGGAGCTATAAAGTTCTTTAAAGATAGTGAATGTGAAATTAAATTAGGGGAGTCAGTGACCAGAGTGCAAAAAGGTAGAAAACAAGTTCTGAATGATAAAGATAATTTTAGTGGCAACATGTCAGACTTCAAATGATAGACACTGATGAAAATATCACAATTCTTAAGACAGAAAATAGCTACAGCATCGAAAGCTTTAACTGTGATGCATTTTCTTCCCTCAGGTATTAAAGGAACTCTAAAAGAAAATTGAATCACATTCTAGTAAGGGACTGTTATGAAGAATAATAAATGAAACAAGTCAAAGAAAACACCAATTTCTTGAGTCTGGGAGTAAAATATTCAATTAAAGACTTAAAAGTTCTTGATAAGGCCTGACATTTAAGACTGCAGGTTTTGTTGAGTAGCTAGGTTCCCCATCCAATATACATGAAGACCTCAGATCCCATACACTGTGCAGGGAACTGCCTGGTAGGAATGATGAGGGTAGAGATATATCAGAAATCCCAGTACCAGTAGGGCTGTAGGTGTACAAGTTTGTGTGTGTGCCCACTTTTATTTCTCCATGAGCCACAGATTATAGGTACATTTTGGGCACCACCTGGCTAAATGGTGTGGTGATGGTAGACCTGTTTACTCTTATGTAACGGGACATGGTTAGAATGATTGATCAGTGAAGGATTCCTACAGGCCAACAGGGTTTGCTTTCAACTCTTTTAAGATCTGGGAAAGTGTCCTCATCACCCTAATTTTCAAGCTACAGTCACTTCTAAGATGGGGATCCTATACATTTCTTGATCTGAAGTGGTGCTCATGCAAGCAGTTGCTGGTAGAGCAAGCGGCACCGAGACTGAAAACAAATACTGATTTTTGGTGGATAAATTTCCAGCAGGATCGACAAATTGATCTGCCTCGCTGCATAGATAGCTGAAATGCAGGAGACAGTGGGAATGCACAGTTACAGACATGGTGGGAGGTTGGCACTCTTGGCATAGCACTGTCCCACATGGACTCAAGGCACCTAGGAAGCCTTATGGCCAGTGGTGACAGGGAGAGGTCACATCACATTTAATTATGTTGAACAAGGGAAAGGAAATGAGAAAAGAAGAACTGAAGTAAGTAGTAAACCAGAAATAAACAACAAAGCAAACACTAGAAGTTGTTGTATTTTTAACAACATATTTAACAAAAATATTTTGTGTTGTGCTTTATTGAAGAGTAACAGAACTACATGAGGGAGCACCTGTGGGATGAATGGATAGTTACCAGGAACAACTGGTATGGCTGCAAATAGAGGCAAGTATAAAAGACAGTGTCATATAGCTTGAAATGTTTCAGTAAGGAATCCATACAGAGAAAAAAATCTAGAGGTTTTTATGTTTGTGCATTAGAAATTGAGAAATATTGGCAGAAATATATACCTTGCTGCATTCTGATATATGAATAAAATATGTGAATAGAGATTCTCTTTTACAGTGTAAAAGAGACACCTGGATCAAGAGTGTAGGGAAATCTATGAATGTGAAGATACACAAGTATGTGGCAGTATTTGTACCAAACTCATGAACTCTTACTACCTGAGACCCTTGTGTTTCATTATTGTTTAAAAATAATTTTTATTTGATTTACTGTGCTTGATTTATGTCTTTTATTGAAGAATAAAATTACATCGTGTTCATCGTGTTCATTTTGCATATAGTATTGATGGCATTTATTTTTTGAATCACAATGAAATAAAGGCTTACTTGTAAAAACAAAGGCGTTGAGCTATATTTTCTCCACATAAGATGGACATTATATGACTGCTTGGAGGCCATTTAGCTTTTATGAAACAGGTGCATGCACATCATTTGAATATATGACAAATTGGAAGTCATATAAAAAAAGGATTTTTCAGATGTTATATGAAAGGGCAGCTGTTTTGGAAATCCTAAGTATGATATATTTTTAGTTTTGATGGAAGACTTAGTGTACATCCTGTCTAATAATCCTTTTCTTTTTAATTTACCACTTGCTTTTAACTTCTGGCTTTCTAATCAGAATGCAAATTTTCCTTCTGAATAACACTTGAAAGAGAAAAAAATTAAAACAAAAAAGGAAGAAAAGCAAACAAACACTACATACCTTCATTGCTTGCCAATACAAAATTTTGTTTCATGTTTCATTTTTTCAGGATCTCATAAAGACAGATATGTACCAGCAGAAAAATACAGTTCCTAACACTGAAAGTCAGTGATGCAGATAACAAAGATTCAGAATCTCTTTGCAAAGTGTACACTGTCTTCACTGTCAGCCCAGATGTTTGCAAAACCAGGAAACTGTATTATAAATCAAATGAATAAACAAACAAACAGCTTGAAAGAAAGGTCTCCTTAGCTCAATTTATTAAGTGAGATCTTTAATATGCCATATGGCAGCTTGGCTCTTCCAAGAAGCACGGATCTGTGGATGAATGTACTGAAGTGTGCTGACCAGCACTAGTGGAAAAATTGATACCACTCAGGGGAAAGAAGTTCTTTCAGCAGTATTTTTCACTAGTGTCACTTGTGATGCATTTCCAGGTAGTCCATTTTGCCCCAGTACGCTTTCAATCAAACCAGTGATCTCCATTTAGCCTGATGTTTAGAGGAATCTCTAGACATCTTGGTTTAACGAAGTTGAGGGCGTTTATAAGATTCATCTTGTTGTCTAACACAGCTTGCTTGTATCAAAATATTTCATGCAGGAAATCCAAACAAAAGGATTTACAAAGGTTTTAAAAGCCATTATTCAAGTAAATGGAAAATAGGCAAAGCACACATTATTTAAAGTGTTAGGCAAATCAACAGAATTTTTTCTTTTACCTGAAAATAAGTGAATATAGTTGGGTTTTGCCTATTAAAGTTTTCTATCATCCAGGGATAAGTGCTTTTATTGCGGTGACTTCTGGCAGAGCTTTGTGCTTCCCTTTCATTAGGAAACTATAGGATTTTATAGTTGCTTTTTACTAAGAAAGAAGTTTGGAATATGAAATGTAATACACGTGATAGATTCATCCTCAAAAATTTTGAATACAGTCTTACCCTCTCTCTACAAGCTGCTAGAACTTATTTTGTATTATTTAAATACCTTTTCTATTATGACATTTCCCCTCAATGCTGTTTTACTTGACATCCTGTAACATTGGCATGTATATGGTCAAGAGAAAAGAAATCTCTGTCTGTTCTTTCTCTCTCTCTTTTTCTTTCTTCTTTTCTTTTTCTTTTTCTTTTTCTTTTTCTTTTTCTTTTTCTTTTTCTTTTTCTTTTTCTTTTTCTTTTTCTTTTTCTTTTTCTTTTTCTTTTTCTTTTTCTTTTTCTTCTTTTTCTTTTTCTTTTCCTTTTTCTTTTTTCTTTTTCTTTTTTTTTCTTGTTTCCTTTCTCTTTTCCTCCCTTCATGCCTCCCCTCCATCCCACCCTTTTCCACTTTCCTTTTTTGTCCAAGCTGATCTTGTCTGTTTTCAGAAAAAAGGTTTTGGAGATAAAACTCAAGATCATGCAAAGAACTACAAGGCTCCCTTCGCTCACTTCTACTCCATCATAGTAAAACAACAATTGTTCAATATAGTCAAAACTTCGTGCCATTAACTTCTATATTCATTTTTAAAAGGGCTTCTACATCAATAAAGATAATAACAGATGACAAAAATACATCTCACAGAAATAAATATTTCATTTACCCTTTAAGCATTATTAGAGGATATTTGTATAGCAGTACTTTCAGGAGAAATCTTGTGTTTACAAGTTGGCAAGCCATTAGCTCTTCTTCCTCTCAAGCAACTAAACTAGAAATCACTTGAAGATATTACAACAATCTTGGGTTGTTACTGCCATTTAGTGCTCTTTACTGTTCATTTCTAAATCCAAGTAAATGCATTTCCTTGAGTCCATATTTTAGGAAAGTTTAATTTTCATATCTTCAGTGATATATGTGAATTGCAAATATTAATAATCCTGTTACAAAAGCACTTAGAGTTATGACATATTTACATGTCTTTTCCATAGCAGTTGATATTTCCCTAGAAGCAACACTGTTCGAATTTATGAGCCAGTGAATGAAGAAAAATAGCCAGCAAATTAGTGGTAATATAGACTTACTGTTAGTTTTGCCACTGGCAAACAGTGTTTTCAGTACCAGCAACAGGCTCATTAGCCTTTGTATAAAGCATCTGTGATACTGAGTCATATCCTGAAGCAGCATTACTCTGTAGTTTTGCCTTCAAGCAGAGGTTTACCATCAAAAGCCTTTTCTTATTGCTGTTTTGTTGTTGTTGGTAGTTGTGGTTTGTTTGGTACTTTTTATATGGCATTTTGGTAAACAAAATCAGAGATGTTCAGATTGCTAGTCAGTCTTACTTGTCAGTTTTAAATATCATCTGAAATAAACAAGGAACTCATCAATCCTTTGGAAATGGACTGCTAATGTAATATTTAATCCATTAAACATTATGGCTTTGTTCATTAATTTCTTTAGCAAAGATCTAAAATGCACCAACCTTTCCTTTTAGGTTCAGAACATCTCCATTAATATCCCTTGGAAATGACTTTGTTGCTTTTGAAGTTTACAGCTAGTAGCAGACAGCTGAATTTATGTGTGCTCCTGCCAAATTGAATTTGTAGCAATGCTAATTATTAGATGCAAGGCCAGGTTATGATACCTTCTGCTGTCTAAGAAAATTTTTCTTTTCCTGGTGTAATCATGGCCCTATGAACATAACCAATCCAAAGTCCTATTGCTAGTTCTTTCCTGCCATGAGGCAGTGTTTTTTGGTTGGGATAAACACATTGGAAAAATGACTGTATTGATGCAGTTAAGGCTATGCTTTTTATTTAGTCTCTAGATCTTGGAAAGGATCAAATTTTTTAATCTGAGCATTTCACATCAATTTAATTTCCTTTTAATTTCCTCAATAATAATCAACCTTCTAATAAAGATTTTCATAATCATAACAGTATTTAGAATTCCTTTAGTTGAAGGAAAGAGTTGATTAAGGCAATGTTACTTCTCTCACTCCTGCTGGACACCTGAGGTGAGAATGTCTGTTATTTGCTACCTAAAAACTTAGGTTCCTGATGTAATTTGGTCACCGGAGTTGTTCCAAACCACCATTTTTTATTTTGTATTTTTATTTTTTTTAATATATTTGGTGGAAAAAATATGACTTTTCCTTTTAGAATTTTTTTCTCAAAGGTTTCCTTCGATAGCTCAAAGTTTTTGTCCAAGGAATGGTACTTGTCTTCCAAGATACTAATAGTTTTTCATATACTACTTAGTTTTTTTGATTAAAACCTCATAAAATTTAGTCAGATTTGTTTTTTAGCAGATTTTTCTTTTGACAGAACGGATGACAAAGGCTTGAATCTCTACACTAGAAGTTCCTTGCCAGAGAAGCAATGACTGCTGTTACTTCTAGAATTAATGACAAAATATATAATTTGATCTCAAATGATGCTACTTTTCCTGTGTAGTCTTGGGGAAGAAGTGTCACTGAAAACAAATCTTCATTTCCTTTATGTGGGAACTTAGAGCTGTCAGCATTTGCAGAACAGCAACAGGTGAGTCCTTAAGGTTACAGTAGAATATCAGTATCTGTTGGTTTTGTGTCTTACATTTATTAGATAATTCTTTTTGTATTACTGTTGCATCTTTAAATTGAAATTTAGCAACTGGAGAAAAAACATTAGAAGAATGCCTAGATCTATGCTTACCTCATTCTGATATGGTCTTAGGGATTTGCCTGTGAATGTGATATGCTCCAGTTCATAAAAGTCTCCTACTGCATGGCATTGGAGATACATAGGCTTTCTTTCATTCATGGCCATTTCCAGTTTTTTACGATGAAAATTAGCCAGAAGAATTAAAAGCTCTTACCTAATTAGCCCTGCCCCATCATTTTTTAGCTTATTATCCTAGAATGAGGCATTTCTTCAAAGCTAAAGGTTGAGGTTTTTTTTCCTAGGAATTCAAAATTAAGAGTCTTCTTAACTTCAATTTTAAGTAAGGCATTACTCTTTCTTTGAGAAAATGGAGAAAAGACAGGAAAAAGTATCATTTAAGTTGACATTTCTTATTTGACTATGGATCTTTTCACTCATTCATTTTTCAGATGTTTTGGTGAAAACTCATATGCCTTTGATAATTTATACATACTGCTGATAGAAGAGACAGAAGGTTCAGAGTGATCTGGGCTGCACCTTGTGCATTGGAGAAAATCCCAGCTTTAATAATATCTAGAAAGATTTAGACTATGATCTAGTCCACATAGGCCTGGAAACCAGAAACTTTTTACATTGATTCTGTTATTTTAAGTTATTTATAAAGTTATTTTCAAAAGAAATAGTGGGTAAAAGTTTTTAAAAATTACTTTTATTTCAGAAAAAAACTTTAATTGTATCTGGGAGTAGGGGAATAATCGGATATTCTAAAGTGGGCATTCATTCACAATGCCCTAACATAAATGTAAATTAATATGCAAAGGTAGAGAGAATCATTAGCATACTTTCAAAATTTTAATTAAAAAATGAAATCTAAAGCAGATAAGGATGTATGATACAAATCCTGAGCACAGACTACTTGCACTCTTGTGTTAAGGATTAAATATGGTCTCCGCCTCAGAGGCACAAATAACACATTTTCAATCTTTCCATGTGAGGACACACCAAGCATTACATACTTATGTCTAAAGACTGTGAAGTAAAATCCCAGATGCCACATGTAACATTTCAGTAATTTCATACTTCCTGAAATTAATAGGTCCTTATATAAGGCATTGCAAGTTTTCGGTACAACCATTTTCAACCTGTGGAAAAAAAAATCTGCTATAACATTCTGTGTGGCCTCCTGGATGCTTTATTGGATTAATTTCTTAAATAAGTCTTTTTACCTGGACCATCTACCTGTATGACATCAAAGAGTCAACAACTGGTAGTTTTTTCTCTCAGGTATAAGATTGAGTCTTTAAGGAATTTTTATCTACTAGAGGTTCTCTGCACAATAAACTGGCCATTGCTTACACTGTGCTGTGGATTATCCATTTTGAGTTGTTTGATTCTTGCTATGAAAGAAAGAATATAAGATCTCACAATGTACTTATTGTGTCATAAAGGGTAGGACAACATTTAGATGGGATATTTGAATTTGGCAAATTCAATTTCATTCAGAGACTTACTGTTTTGAAGCTTTTTGAATAAGTGAGATACAGCCTGAAGGGTAGAGAAATAAAGGGCAGAGATAGATCTGCAAGCAAGAGTTTTGTTTTTAACCTCACAATTTGAGAGACTCTCCATACATATACATCATGTAGCAAAGATATAATTTGGTGAAAAGCCCGTGTCAGGCTTTGATGTAAAGCTATTTCAATACAATGCACCGTAGATCACAAATCCTCAAGAACAGTTTATTTAAACCAGCTACCAATGTTTGAGAAATGATAATTACTAACCTTCATGAAATGTAGATTTAATTTTGCCTTCACATTTGATAGCTTTATGGGTCTTTCCTACAAACCACTTTTGTGTTTCTGAAATGTGTCAGAGTGACACTGCAGGAATCTGATGTCTTTTATCTTGACACTGAACAAACAACACCCACAGCAGCACTGCAGGCTTCCTGACATTGCCTTGTCAAAGCATTGTCTTCAGCTCCATTTTGGAAGAATCAGCGATAGAGGTTGGTGCAGTTCAGCTTCTGCTTGTTCAAACCTCATCCTCTTTGCTGAAACTGCCAATCAGAAGTACTCGTTACAACATGCCTAAAACTGCAGTGTTCTCCAATATAGTCCTGCAAGACCCCAGCAAATAAAGCAAAGGGTGTTGCTGCTAATTTGCCTAAAATTGTACAAGTCTAAAACTGAAGCATCTCATAAGCACCTTATCAGTTGCTTGGTTTATCCAGCTCCTGTGACAATCAAGCTAAATTCCCTTGAAAAGGCTGGCATACCATAGAAATAAATTTGTCCTTCTGGATGGTAGGGTCTCTGATAAGATACATCTTATCACCCTTAATAATGAAAGTAGAGGGAAAGTGGAAAAGATGACTGTGATGAAAAAGATAGAGAGTATAAACAGAAATGTGAAACATTACTGCCTACAAAGATAAATATGATGGATATCTGTGAGACTAGACAGAGTTTACAGTTATGCAGAGATTTAGAAAACATCTACAGTAACATTGTTTTGCATGTTAATTACTACTTTGGCCCAGTGTGGCTTAAGTTTAACTGGAAAAAATAAGAACAATGGATATTGATGACACTGGATCTTTTTCAGAGACAGATTATAGTCTTTGAAACCAGGTGTTTTAGGGCACAGATAACCAATGTTTCTCATTGAAGACTGGTACATAGGCACCTGATAGAGATAGCTATGAAGAAAGCTTATTTCTTTAGAGAAAATGAAAAAGTGAATGTTTACTTTGTCTTTCTTTCCTGAGTGTATGTTGCCTTTTTTTTTTTTTTTTTAATTCAGAAAGATGCTCTTCCAAAACACTCTTATGACTTAAAGGAAAAGAAACCACAGCTGTTAAAATAAATAAATAAATAAATAGATAAATAGATAAAAAAAAAGTAGAAAAGACAGTGCTGGTGATCCTTTACTGATATATTAGTATATGCCTTTTATGTATAGATGCATGTTTATATATATTTACGTAAGCACAAAAATTTTCTTTTCTCATTTCTGCTGAAAGTGGTCCTTGGCTAGAGTTTCAGCACTCAGAATTCTGATTCTCATTAGCAGACAGTTCCACTAGGACCAGGGAAACTATTAGTGGTCTTGGCTCTTCTCTCCTGGAGATTACTGTCTTTTCAGCAGTGATATGAATGTTTGCCCTTGCCGCAGCAATTTAGACCCTAATACGTTTCTGCAAATTGCTAGGCTGTATGTGGCAACTCAAGAACAGACACGATACCTTCTAGGTGGACAACATAATCTTTTAGAGGCACATAACAAAAGCTGCTTAACCATCAGAGCTCACAGACAGTGAGGTTTTCTGACAGACAGTCTGAAATCTTACTGCGTTCTCTCTGGTCTGTGTCAGTATTTTATCTGGGAACAATTACATTTAAAATGTATAAAACACTTAGGAAACAGGAATTAAATTTCTCAGGACTTCGATTACAGATTTCTAACTATTGTAATAATGTCATATTTTCCCTCTTTTTTTTTTTTTTAGTCTTTTTTTGTTGTTTTGGCTTTGATTTTATTGAGTGTCATAATGGTAGGCTTTGGCTTCAAGATTTTGTATTAAATTAACAGACAGCTGAAGAGAAAATCTCAGTAGACACAAGCAAAATTTCATCTGCATTTCCTTGGTGAGCCACAAAATTTGATATGGTCTATTTTCTTTGTTATTACACTATCTAAATTTGAAACAGGAATGATCATTGCTCAAATTAGCAAGTATGTTCATTGGATTATAAACCCTCAAATAATATGATCTGAAATTCCAGTAATTTTCCAGAAACATAGAAGTAGGTTACTTTTGTCTGATTTACAGCTTTGTCACAAAAACCTTTTACAACTTTGTTATTGGAGGAGAATTTTTGTCACATGAAAATTTTCTCAAAAACTGTAAAGATTTTGAAGAGTTAAACTACAATTTGCTCAATATGTATGTTTATTTTCCAAACTTTTCTTATCTTCATCTTAATCATAAAATTTGGAGTGAAAAGTTAAAAAAAAAATCTGGAATTCTTTCTCTTGCTTTTTATAGATAGGGTTGTTAGCCTTTCTACCTCCTGCTGTCATGCATGTGGTGCCTTAAAAGCTTCATTCTTAAAGCAGTAAATCCCTGGGATTAGATGTGTTTTATCTCTGTATGTGTGGCGTCCATCATTGCTGGAAGGAGAAAAAGATGTCCAAGAAAAACACATCAGAAAGCATTTGTGTGAGTACTGAACTGTGATTTGTATACCAAAAGCTGTCATATATGAGGTTTCGTGAGAAAAAGATGGGAAGATGGTCATCAAAATGTAAAACTAGCTGAGGAGGATACTTAGGAAACTGAGGTGAGGATGGAATTTAGTGGTGAAATAGGAGGAAATTTTTTTAGCACTCGTGTTGTTTATGACAATATTAATCCTGGCAGAAGTAGATTCCAAGCAAAAAGGTCCAGATTCAATTTATAGTACTCTTCCTTAAACTCGTAGTCAAGTGTGGCTAAAAACCCACCTAGGAGAATTGTAAACTCATTTGCACTGTCTGTGTGTGCAGTGAACAACGTTTTTCTGCTAGAGAGCAGTAAGTTACACAAAAGAGTTTACTTAAGAAGAACTTTAACAAGGTCAAGGTAGAAGTGAAGACTAAATAACCTATCAGTTTGGCATACCTCAGAAATCTTTGAAAGACAAACTCACTGTTCTTCAAATTATGCTTGCAAAGTCATGCATGGTGGATAAGGAAGGCAGCCACTACACTCTCAATCCATTTCTGTCTTATTCACAGTTTACTGACAGCCTAATGCTCCAACAGTTCCTCTTAGCAAAGTCCATCCATAAAAGAAAAGGGTCCAATCGCTGCCACTAAAAGAGGTGGTTTGCAGGGCTCTCCTACCATTCTTAGTTTCTAGTGTGCCCATCTTCCCACTGAGCAGAGATCTCGTGGGTGGTAACAGCCTGAACAGTACCCTCTTCTTCTAGCATGATCAGTGTTAACTGTTCATTAGATATGAGATATTGTCAGTAAGTAAATTCTGTAGCAGTCTTTCCACCTAATTCAGTTCCCCTCTGGCCCAGGACTCTCCAAGACCACGTTTGGCTAACCAGGCCTGTGCTGCCTTCACCTCTGCTTGCTCCCACAGCAACTTCTCTACTTGTCTCTTCCAGTGCCATTCAGCCCTCTCAATACTGTGCATGTTCCGTTCTTCTTTTAGAAAGGGTTAACTGACATACAGGTTTTATTCATCAAAAATGGTGTCTCTCCTCAGCTTTCCCCCCAAAATGAAAAAGAAATAAACTCTCCCATAACTCTTTTTATTCAGCTTCAAAGCTACAGGTTATACAGTTTTAGCAGAGGCCCTTCACATCATGCCTGTTTGTGTGCTATTGTGGAAGTAGAAGATTAGATGGTAAATCCAGTTGGTGCCTGAATATCAGGTGGTATAGAAAACCAGTCCTGCTAGGGTAAGTATCCAAATTCCCTGTGCAGCTAATGAAGAGAGGTAACACTTGGTTTGTGTCTGTGGTGTGTGGTTTGTTTTTTTTTTCTGTGGTTGGACTTGATGATCTCAAAGGTCCCTTCCAAGCATGAAGATTCTGTGTGATTTTGTGAAAGTGGTTTGGCTTTTTTTCTAGAAGGAGAAGCTGGAAGGAATTAGCTGGACTGAATCCTGTGCTAAAAGTGAGATTGATCTCTTGTAACTTCACATATTTTATATTAGATATCCTTGAATTGATCTCTTCACTGCTAGAAGGGACCTCTGTGACCCTAGATACCTTTCCCAGGTCAGAAGAATCGCTCTTTCAAGGTGCTCCATTGATCCAGAGGGCTCAGTTTGGCTGGCCACACAGAGAGGCTGTTTATCCTTTTTGAGATGGCCTAAGGCATCTGCCAGGAGCTGCCAGAAAGGACACAGGACACGGCTGAGAAGGCCACTGCTTCCCTGCAGCGCCAGAAAGGGGTGGCTGTCTCAGACTGTACTGGTGTAACTGCGTAGCCTTGTAACATGGCACTGCTGCCATGGCTAGCAACTGGCCATCAGCTTTGTACTGGGTTTTCAAGTCCTCCAGATTGAGGCTCGTTAGATCTGCCTTATCAACTTTTCTTGACCTGCCCGCAGCTTTGTTTTGCTAGACTTAGCTGTGACAGCATGTCGGGTTTTTTTTCTAGTTGACCGGGTGGCTACAACATATTTGTTTTACTTTCATTTACCTTTGCGTAAGACAACCATAGTTTTATACAGATAGCAGTAACAAGCAGTTTTTCTATGTAGAATGAGACATTTATGACTTTAACACAACAATGCAATGTAGAGAAATACAGGCTTGGTACAATAGCAGAGGCCTTGAGAAGTGCAGACACAGCGTGTGATGTAGAGGAGCACAGGCATGGGATGGTAAAGGACAGGGTGCAGGGTTGGTACTGGGACCCCATGGCTGGTAGTGGGGACCCCATGGCTCTAAACAGTTGACCCATGGTAAGTTAAAGAAATGCAGACCTGGAGCTAGACAAAACTGGTTTTAAGGGTAAGAAAGAGAACCAAGAGATAGTATCTAACAAATGTAAATGGTTCTATATATAGTAAATGCAGATGTAATTTGGAGCAACAGATGAATGAATGAAGAGCAAAGGTACAAAAGTGTGTTAGCAAATGTATAAAAATGACATAAAGCGAATCCTGGGGTGTGAAAATAAATTTTCAACACCATATTCCTCCCTGTGAAGGACCCCAGATGCTGATGACCCAACATAATTCCTCTTCTGCAGTCTGAAGCTATCGGTTTTAAGATCCAGACAAACAGTGGAAGGCTGAGAGTAAAACTGAAAAAAAACCATAGAAACTGCTGGCTGAAAATGAGCCAGAAGTGTGCCCAGGTGGCCAAGAAGGCCAGCAGCCTCCTGACTTGTATCAGAAATAGTGTGGCCAGTAGGACTAGGGAATTGATCGTCCCCCTGTACTTGGCACTGGTGAGGCTGCACCTCAAATACTGTGTTCAGTTCTGGGCCCCTCACTACAGGAAAGATATTGAGGTTGTAGAGAGGTGGGGTTCAGTCTCTTCTCCCAAGTAACGAGTGATAGGATGAGAAGAAATGGCCTCAAGTTGCTCCAGGGGAGGTTTCGATTGGATATGGGGAAAAATTTCTTCACCAAAAGGGTTATGAAGCACTGGAACAGGCTGCCCATCAAAGTGATTGAGTCACCATCCCTGGAGACATTTAAAAGACATGTAGATGTAGTGCTGAGGGACAGGGTTTAGTGGTGGAGGCAGTGCTAGATTAATGGTTGGACTTGATGATCTTAAAGGTATTTTCCCACCTAACAATTCTATGATTCTAAGTAGTTTATGTATTACAATTTATTTGTCTCTTACTGAGACTTTTTCTGTGTAGACATATTCTAACCAGAGAGCTATGCTTTCTTTCCTTTTCTGTAATAATTAGATCTTGATGATTCTTGAATTAGATTGTTAAGATTTTAATTACACTAACAGTAAGTTATTGGCTTTGTATGTATGGTGCATTTTTTCTTTGTCCATAAACAAAACTTTATGTGTAAAACTAGAAACCTGTGTTTCAGCAACTGGACTAGTCTGGAGTGCAGAAAAGGGTCAGTCAGTAAGAGTTTAAGTTCTAAATGCATGAGTTCAAACTCCTTTTCCTCTTTGCCTAAAGAAAGAGATCAGTCTAAAGCAATTTTGCTTTATGTTGTTTATTTTAATCAGTGGGTTTGCAGTGTTTCTTAGGATTTGAAATTACATGGATACTTATAGTCTTCCATAAAGCTGATCTTTTGTGTTTTTTATTCACAGAATACCGTAACTAATACGATATAGTTTAGGCCCCTTTTTGCCTGTCAAGAGTATAGCTCAACATTTCCCATAGAAATTCCATTGTCAACAGCTGTCCTTGGTCTTAGTGGTTTTCTAAAGTGCTAGAGAGAAACAGGATTTTCAGGGCAAAATATTGAAATCAAATAAATTAAGATAATATTTCAAAATACTCATTTAACCATGGATTAGTGTGCAAGTCTACTTACATATTTAAGCACAAGTAGTTTCCTCTTACTTTTGTGGTTTAGGTTACTAAAATGCTGAAAATTTTAACAAGTCATATATTTCATAGGAAAATACCTGATTTTTTCATTAGATTCATATAGGTAAGATTTCACAATATAACTTTTTATTTGCTAAATTAAATTTTTATTTATCGTGGTATACATATAACCAGTATAGAGCAGAGAAATACAAATTGCTATTACCTGTAATGTAATGGTGCTTTTCTATAAACAATCTTACTGTATTAAAGGTATCAGTTTAGTTTTGCATGTAGATAATACAAAGCCAAGCTATGCTTGTAGTTATATCCGTTGAATTCCGTAGCATCACAAATGTTTAAAAGAAGAACCTGGCCCATGCACTAATTACCAGCCCTACCAATGCTTTGAAATTACAAGCACAGCATTTTTGATAGCTTACTAAAGATATACATGACAAGCAACATTTTTTCTTCAGGATCATGTTGCTTTTTACCTTTTTGAAGGCCTGGTATCCCATATTTTGTTTTACTTGATAAACTTCTGATCTTTTAAAAAATAATAAGGTGAAAGACAAGGATTTCACAAACACCTCTGTCTGCCAAAATACAGGAATATGAACAGACGTGAAAAATATTTTTAACAGCCAGCACAAAGGTGTTAGCTATACATATAAATAAACTACAAGTAAACAGGAAAACACATTCTCCTACTGTACAATACCAATCCCCTACAGACACAGCTATAGGGGACAAAGAAAGGGAAATGACCCAGGGTAAGGTATACTGATGTATGTGTTAGGCAGTTTTTGCCCAACAGCAAAAGAGATCTGTTACAGTCTTTCATGTGTGGCACGTGAATGAATGAAATGAGACTTTGACATGATTATTTTAAAGACCAAATTCTGCTTTACATACTGAAGTATGAATCCTTGCACAAGGTGCAACTGTGAAAACAATTTTTTGCATGGTGTTTATGCTATTAAAATGTTTTATTGTACCTAACATCGTGTCCGCTTGCTATAAAGGTGTGACTAAACTGCCATGAGCACTGTGGCCACCCTGTCTCTTATACCAATGCCATCATCTGTGATGCAAGGTGAACTGGATCAAGGAGATCCTTTGGGTCAGAAATACCCTGAGGAGTTTCACGACGTGGTCCTGTAAACTCTTGTACTAGCACAAATGAGAGAGACAGTGACATTGAGAGAAGGAAAATCAGAAACTGCCACTGAGAAAATCCTCCATGTTACTTAAATTCAAGAGACTAACAATTGATTTAGACTGCCTGACAAACCTGGAGAGACATAGTTGTGACACCTAAATTAGGGATGCACAGCAGGTGATCTTAGCACAGCCCTCTGCACTGTAAGAGGTGATGAAACGCATCGACCGAGTCCTCCCATCCAAGAGAAGCTCAGCATGTTATTTCTCTTCAGTGTGAGCTGGTAAAAGAGCTTCATGGGGTACCAGGTATATTATCTCTAGCATTTCACATTTACAAGTTCCAAAATAAAGTAAAAGATAAAGTATCCAACTGCCAGACATACAAATCTTGTCTGACAAAATCTGTCAAGCCAGATTTTTTGTTCATGCATTACCAGGAAGAAAGAATTAGGAGTTAGAACTTTACTAATAACTTGCTGAGAGTAGAATCTGCGTTTTACTAGAACTATATTAGCTTTTTAATCTGAGGTAGTTAGAAACAACTTTTTTTTAATTCCTATTGTAATCAGTTGTAACTCAGAGCATGTAGAAAAAGGAAACATTTAGTAAATAGGATTCATGTTTACATAAGTATTTCAGAGTAGAACTGAACTTAAAAAAAACTAAGCAGAGATAGCTTCAACCCCTTATATTATTTCACACATCTGAGAAGATGCTATGGAAATATTAAAGTTAATCTGAAATCTTTGATAAATTAGTCTGAACCCTGTTATAATCTGAACAAAAATATTATTTTAGGAAACGTATAAAAATACAGGTATAGAGAAATAAATAATGTATATATGTATCTACCTATCTATAGAACGAGAGAAGGACAAAGATAACCTGTTACATGGCTATAGTTATGCTTCATCTTTTATTAGTCATGAAAGGAGCAACGATATTTGCTTCCAAAGGAAATAAATGCTTTTTGTTCTCTTTCACCAGCTACACCCAGGAAAGTTGTCACTTTAAAGTATTTATTTGAAGTGCTAGTACATTAGTTATGAGAAAAAGTACTTCAGGACTTTTTTTCCTAGGAGATACAAGGTGCATTTAAACATACAGATATATCTAAAGAAAATAAGAACTGGACATTCAAGAAGAATAGCTCAATCTTACCAAATAAAAATATAATGAATTTTTGAAATGTATTTTTAGAATTATTCTTTTTCTAAAATATTGTTTTACAAGTAACAACACTGTCCTCTAATAAATTATTCCCTACAAATCTCTCTCACCTTATGCTTGCTGCTTTTTTATATTGTACTGAGACTAGGTACACAACTTCAATAGCGGTATCCATTGCAATTTTACTATAAACGGCATTTGAACGAGTGTCTGTCTGAAAAATGGCACTTGTTGAGTAAAGCATTCCTACTTTAAAACATATCAGCTATTTTTCATAAAAAGTCTATTTAAAAGAAAGCAAAACAAAACAAAAGTCTTATTCAACAAAGGTTTTGTGAGATACAGAGAAGTTTTAGGCTGTTAAAAATGAGTACACCAAATGAAAGTACTCGGAGCAACCTTGACCCAGGTGCCATTTTTCAGGTCATGTGGGGAGCTCAGTGTCAGCCCTGTGCTGCCTGCATGATCTGCTGTTAGGAAAAGCCTCTGTGTCCCAAGGCAATTGACCCACAGTGGCTCACATACATACTGCATAAAGTCCACCCTTTCGTATAGATACAGATATTTTTCCACTGTATTGTCATGATCCCCAGCTTAGGCTCTTTTCTCTTTTTCTCCTCCTGGCTTCTCTAACTCACTCTGCATTTTTCTGCTCAGTGCTATTCCTCATTTAATTGCTGGCTTTAATACAGGCAATGTTTAAGTGGTCTTTTTTTCCAGTTGCCAAACTTGGAGCTACATTCCAACATCCTGCCATGTTCCTGTAGTTTCTTGCAAGGGTACCTCTCTTGCAAAGTGACCTTGAGACAAATTGCAAACTAGCCTTGGCTTCCTATCAGGCAAGTGTCCTCTCCTTGCTCTGAGACATTTTAATGATTTTTTTTTTATAGTTCTGTAAGAAACAAAACTATTTCTTTATAATATGTTACATATGAGGAAGGAATCATGATACAACCTGGCAAACATGAGTCTAGGCAGTGATGTAGAGCGTGTGGTGGTGCATTGAGATGGATGGGACAGGAGGTTGAATGAGGTCTTGTGGCTGAGGGGCGAATGAGGGAACTCCAGACCTGCTACTCTTGTGTTTGTATTGTCTGCAGGAGCAGCCCCAAAACCTAGATTGTTCATATGTGTCTGGGAGGAAAAGACCTAATTTTCCATTCCAGAAGGATTCTTAGAAATTATTTTGCATAGGTGCAGTGTAGAAAATAGGGGGAGCAGGCCATGAAAAAACTGTGGAGTAACATAGACTAATTAACATATATCTGAAGAAGCATTAGAACCTAATTACTATAATTATTTGAAAATGGGGATTGTATTTCCAAGGTGCTATAGAATAAAATGTTATCTCCTTGACTACTGGTGCCATCAGTAAGGTCTTGAACTACCCACAAAAGTAGGAATGAAAACAAAGTGCTTTAGAATATAAATCAAATTCTAAGTAATAGGTATTAATAGATTTTTTTTTCTCCTTTTCTGAATCTCCTATTCAAAGCTGTATTCTGTTTTTCTTGAAGTGACTGGTACTAGTCATTGTGTAAAAAAACATAGCTGGACTTGATTAATTTCTGGTTTGAGCTCGTATGAAAATGAAAAATACCAAAATCAGATTTTTTTTCCCTGAATTACCAATGTCGTAATTTCAGTGTATGTCAAGACAAGAAGACAAGTGAATTTGAAGGACTGGTTTAAAAAACTTGTAAAAGAAAAAAGAGGTCAGGTAAAATGTGCACACTTACATACACGCCTGCTAACGATGTTTATCTGGGCATGGAATTGCTCTTAGGAATGTTCACTTGTTTTTTAAAATTTTATATCTGTTTGCCTCTATGTTATATTGTGCGCACTGACTAATGCATGCATCCGGGAATACAAATATTTACATACTTTTCTTTATATTAGTCTCATATAAAATTAATTTTTTTTAAAGTCTAGGAAGAGTTTTAGGTACAGTATGAGTGCATACAATAGTGTGCCTTTTTTTTTTTTTTTCTCTTGTAAAGGACTGTGAAGGAGAAATAAATACAAAATATTCTTAAATACTTTCTGGTTAAAATGACATGGAAATTAGTCATGGCAGGATAATAAAATCTTATAACAGTAATATATAATGCACCTTTAGTACTGCAGAACACTTTAACCTACATTATCGTATAAAGCATAAGAACTTGAGCTGTGATTCACATTGTGATTCAGATTTGCATTTGTGTGTCACCACGTCAACTAGGTATTTAAGCTCCCAATATTACTGATGGAGACCTGGTGTATGATTCATGGGCCCACATATGCATGTCTAGATCTATTTGAGATACACAAGAATACCCCACTTAGCTATGAGCTACCACTCCAGATGGCTCCCATTTAAGGAAGCCTCTGGAATTTCCCATAAGGCCTGTGTCATATGTGCCAGTCCCATGAGGATGTCTTGGATACTCCAAGAAATCTTAGGTGGCACTTACTTTTGGGCAACTGAGTTGCTTCCTTAGGTGTCTGTCTTCATATGAGGTGAATAACTCGCTGGGCTTCATTAACTGTGTTGACAAAGGGCTCAGGTCACTTCCCCACAGAAAGACCTGAGCCCCTTCAGGAGCTGGACACTAAGTGGGTTTTCTTACAACATCTCAACTGGCACTCATTGCTGGTATTTTAGCAATTGAATGTTACCCTGTATTTCCATTGATTGCAGTGACAGCTTAGATGTATAACACATACGTAATAGACATATAGCACATATGCAAATATATGTATGAAGATATACAGATTGAGATATCTTAATCCAACACTGAATCCTAACCTTGCTGTTATCTCTAGATAAAATGCAGTTGTATGCATATCTGCATATACAAACACAGTATTTGATATGTAGTTTTTCTGAGCTATGACAAGTAATTCCTACTAAAATTATCTGAGTTCACACTGCGGACTTTTTTTCCTTTTCGGAGAAAGAGAGAAGGGAAAATTCAAAATTTTCTGTTTTATAGGGATCACAACTCAGAAGGCAGGACTTTAAATAAAAAAACTCATAAAGTGCTGAGCAACTGTTTCATCAATTGCTATCATTTGTATGTAGGGTTGTGAACTGTTTGACTTCTTCATTAATTACCTGGATGATGTCACAGAATGCACTCTCAGCAAGTTCTCACAGAGGATACAAAAATGGGAGGAGTGGCTGATGATACACTAGACAGTTGTTCTGCCATTCAGAGGGACCCTGACAGGCTGAAGAAATTGCTTGATAAGAACCTCATGATATTTAAGAAAGGGAAATGCCAAATCCTGCATCTGGGGAGGAATAATCTCATGCACCAGTAAATGCTGGTGCCAACTAGCTGGAAAGCAGTTTTGCAGAGAAGGACCTGGGAGACCCTGATGGACACCAAGTTGAACACAAGCCAAAAATATGCCCTGGCAGCAAAGACAACCAACAGCTTCTTGGGCTGAATTAGGAAAAACATTGCCAGCACATCAAAGGAGGTGATCCTCCCCCTCTGCTCAGCACTGGTGAGACCATATCTACAGTGCTGTGTCCAGGTCTGGGCTCCTAAGGACAAGAGAGACATGGACATACTGGATGGAGTTCTGTAAAGGGTCATGAAGATTTTTAAGGGGCACGTACATAGGAGAGGCTGAGAGTGCTGAGACTGTTCAGCTGGAGATCAGAAGATGCAGGGGGGATCTTATCAATGTGTATAAATACGTGATAAGGGGAATAAAGAAGATGGAGCCAAACTCTTCTCAGTGGTGCCCAGTGACAGGACAACAGGCAATGGGCACAAACTGAAATACAATAGATAACATTTAAACGTAAGAAAAAAATTTTTTTCTATGTTTATTCAATCACTGGAACATGTTGCCCAAAGAAGCTGTAGAGTCTCCATCATTGGAGACATTCAAATACTGACTGGACTTGGCCTTGGGCAGCTTGCTCTGTCTGACTCTGCTCTGCACAGGATTGGTCTAGATCATCTCCGTGGCCCTTTTCCAGGACTTGGTGATTCTGTGGTATCTAGTCAATTTATTTTTAACATAAAATATTATAAAAAACCACATGATTTTGCATGACTATACAGGTGTTAAAAAAAAAAAAAAAAACACAGGAAAAATATTACAAAAACAACTTTGTTAATATTCAGGCCTAAGATCAGAAAGAGACTGATATTGCACAAACTATCATAAATATAGCTGTATCCACCAGATCCCGTATTCTGGGCTTGTGAGTGGGGATAAACAGATGACAACGAGACACATATATCAAGCCAGAGCTAAACAGTTACCAAAGACTGAGAAATAGTGTTACCAAAGTAATCAGCATAAATGTCATATAATCAGCCACTGTTGTACATCCTGCTCCAGTTGCGTCTAAAGTGCTGCCATCCTCGGTTTGATGGATTTGCTTTACGTCACTGAGGTTCGTCTTGTCTGGCATCCCTGCTGAGACAAATAAGAAAATATAGTATGATGCATGCCTTGTCACTACTGGCAACATTATAGCTAGAACTAATTTAAATATCCTCAGCACACAGACTGTCACAGTTTGGTTTCTAATTCTCATGTTACTGCCAAATTCAAAATCCTTTATAATTGCATCTAGAAACACCCACTATACTATATGGCTATTCATCGCTGAAAGTTGGTCAGAGGTCTGCCAGCTCTGAACAAAGTTGTTCTTGTAAAAATATAGCTCAACAAACATTTGCAGACTGAAGGGAACAGTTTTGCAAGTCCCCGTAGCACCTAAAAGTCCACTGCTTGGATTTGAAGGAAAAGGGAAATAATTTAATGTGAAATTGCTTGTGTCTGAGTCCCAATATTATTCCAAAATAACGTACTCCTGATGGAAGGTATGCAGCAAAGTATACTTGTTGCTGTATAAAACCTCAATTTTGGCACAATTTAAACAGACTTTACAACACTGTAAAGCGAAAGTATAAAGCTAACTTTAAACAGGAACCCTTTTACTGACTTCCCGGCTGACTATTGGTACTTTTTTAGACCAGAATAAATATTTCTCCATCTCAAAACAGTGGTTTGTATGAAACAGGGATGTGATCACCCATTATATTTCCTGTGCCGGTTAAACAATCAGAAACAGAAGGTCCTGGAGACACATTCAGATTTGGTAGCGTTGTCAGCTGCTTGTATTTGCTATGAATACTTCTAGACTGTCTTAGCCCATATAATAACTTGTAGCATGCCACTATCAATCAAAATTAACAAGTCTAAATTCAGTGTTATTACATGCAACAAATATTGACATTGTAATTACACTGAGACTGAAAAAGGCTTCATATAAAGCAAAGTCAATATTTATGTAATTAGGTCAATACATATATAATTCAGAAGGTAAGCTCTACTGTTGGAACAGCAGCATGAGAAAGCAGCTCAGCTCTACTGAGCTGACATATTGATTTTACAGTCTGAGCTTCTGCATTATTATTCATTTTTTTAAGTACTTCTTTCCGTATCATTAGGAACGATGAATAAACTAGTGATAATTTCTTTATTGTTATTCAAAGGGACTGTGATAAAATATAAACATTTTAGTCATGGTGTTACTCTCTTTGTTAAGCTGGTTTAATGGAAGCTACAGAGAACCCCCATTTTTAAAGGAACAACTTTCTTGGTGCTTGTGTTAAAAATGCTCTTTTCTCTAAAAGCAGCTTGAAAGCTGCTCTTTGTGAACTTGCTGTATGTACTCAAATCTCCTTCCTGTAGCTTTGAAAAAATGCATTAAGAGAAGAGTCAGCTATAGTCAATCATGTTGTCTGAAAAATCTGCTAGAATGAATTTGTCTTCTTTGCTGCTGTACTTAGCAGAATATACTGCTATTTTGTGTGGATTTATCAATCTGGTGCTCTTGCCCGGAATTTATGAAAATTAGCTCTATGAGTACAATGTAAGTGGACATACAAAGAGGAAGAGTGACAATAGAGGTTGAGAAGGAGGTCTCCTTATCATACACATTCAGTAACCTGCCTAGAAAAAGATCAGTCACTCAACACTTCACTGAATGGATGTTTGGTAGATCATCAAACAGGGTATGTCAATGTGTTTTTCTTGGGGAAGTTTTGGAAGTAGAGGAACGACAGAAATAATGGTTTGAGTCATTTCACCGGAGCATTAGTGAGGATTTTCCATATTAAAAAAGACTAATTTCAGCAGAGAATGAAAAATTAAATTTTTATCTATGCAACAAAGCAGTTCACCAAGTGCTATAGGTATAATGAAGCAGTGTATTTACAGATACACTATCACAGTAGTAAAAGATGTAGCCTTATCTTAAATATCCAGGATATCACTTATTATAAAAGATAAATATAATAAAAAGAAAAATATTCTTAGATCTTACAGTTAAAGAAATAACTGGCTTCAGATAAAGTATGTGATCTGAATCTGAAGGCAATGTAACTAGATATCAGTTACTGAGGGGACACTCAGGTTTGATGATATTATGGAAAATAGGCAGAGAATAGATTTAATTTTATGGGAAACGTTATCCCAGTGTTTCCTTTTCTTTTCTCTCCAGTCTTAAATAAATGCTGCAGACTTTGGAAGTTCCCAAGAAAAGTGTGTTCTAAAAAAATGTCCAAACCTACCACTGCATTTTCCTTTGATCAATAAAAATGCCATAAAGTATTGAATATAATCTCTGATGTTACATCCATATGCTGTTAGGATTGCAGTGTAATCATAAAGCAAGCTTTTCACCTGTTCAGTCAACCCCATAGGTCTATACCACAGCTTTGACTTTATTGAAATGAGAAGTTCAAAAACTGTACTTAGACATGCTCCTGTGAAAAAAAAAAAAAATCACTGAACAGAAGACCACTCCTAAAAAATAGTCTATTTTAACAGAACTGTGAGTTTGGGTTTTCTTAGCTATAAATATATAAGTATTATATATATATTTATATATTGATATATTTAATTCCTACACCTAGGCTATATTTTCTATTAAAATAAGTAGGCTCTGTTGCCTGTTATGCATCAGGATTTAAACATATGTGCCACCCTTCATATATCATAATCAGTAATGGAAGTGAACCTTTCCTCTAAATGAAATTAACTTTCGTAGTTCACAGCAAACTTACAATGAGAACTATTCAAACATTTATGGCAGAAGAGACTAAACCCAAAAGCAAACTTGTTTGATTTTAGTTTCCTTACATACTAGAAGATGAAATTATGTTATAGAAGAGACATTTAAGTTTCCCAAATATACATTTCTAGTTTAATATCAAAATCATACTGGATCTAATATTTTGACTGGAAAATTGTAAAATTCAGATATTTCAGTTGAGATTCAGAGTTTTTTCTGAAGAAAAGCTAAAACTACAGCAGAGCAGAAGATAAATGTCTTGGGAATTTAAATCCAAATATAACATTTGCATGAACCTGGATAAAGCAATGCTGCCACGTATCACATACCTGTCCCCAGCAGTACCTGTGAAACTCAGTGGCTGCAATTTCAAGAGCTGTCCTGCTCTGGTTCAGAAAAAATTAATCAGTAGAAAAATTTCACCAAACATTGTGATAGATATTACAGCATCTCATTATAGTGTAACAGCTGCAGAGTATTTCTAATGGTCTTTAACATCTTCTAAAGGTATTTAAAGCTTATGAGAGGTAATTCTTCTGATAGCCTTGAGAGCTGACCTGCTATGTTCTCCAGAATAGCTATAGCAACAATACAATTTCCTTCCAGTATTCAGCAAGAGCCTTTAACCTTGATTTGAATAGTCAGATCTGAAGTCATGGAAGATTTTAATTTGACATAGAGCTTTTCTACCAAGATTGACAAAATATTACAAAAATGGGCTATGATTTTTGAGCAGAAGGTGCTTGCCTACCAAGGGCCATGTTGTGACTTTGAGCATTTTAAATGTTTTAAACAGAACATCCTCTAATAATAGCCTAGGTTGAAACCAAATGAGAAAGTTTTTCTGTAATTGTAGTCTAACATGAAACATCTTGCTGTATTATCTTCTATCTATTGAGTAACACATATCAGAACTTACATGGCTCTTTAAGGGAAAATAAAGCTGCCAAATGAGCTGCAGTGGGAATCCTGTTGGATACAAACCCTATCAAAGGTTTAGAGAAGAGGATGAATTGGATTTCTCTCTGTGCATCATTCTTATCATGTTCTGGAAGATTCAAAATACAGCTTTTATGGCAGAAGCATTTTCTATGAGCCCCAAATATGAAGAAGAATTTGAGTCAGGATGGGACAGTGTTTCAGGTAGGAAAAAAATGTGGAAAGTGGTTTTTACAAGATGACAATCCTGTGAAGTTGTATGCAAAATTCTTTTTTGAAGGGAAAATAATTATTTCAATTGTTATACGTAAGCTAAATTTCAAGATTTTATAATACATGATCTGTGAAGACAATCATTGATAACTAATTGAACTTCTGTCCCCAAATTCATAAGAAAGATCATGAGGAAGCTGTATGAGAGGTTAAAGAAATATATATGGGTCAAATGAATAGACCAGAAACCTGATGTGCTGTAGATAAATGTTTAAATATGAAGCTGGAAATGTAATTTAGAATAATGAGGTACCTGGAAAAGGATGACATGTAGTCATTTTTGGTAATGAATTTATAGATGTCAGTAGGGAGCAATAATATTTTGGGTGTAACTGATAAAGTAAACTGAAGAATTTGTAGGCAAAGGCAAAAAAAAGTATAATGATTAAGAGGAATGAAGGGACAGCAATATCAGAGCAATGGGTTCAGGAATTTGCAGCTAACGAGCTAGGACAATCTCTTTACTGTGTCAAGTAAACATCAGCACTGACTAATATCAACATACTTTTGTAATATGGAGGAAGACATAAGACTAATTTTATACCTGCAATTCACAATAATGAGGTCTCAATAACCACTTTGTGCAGTTAAACTTTTTTAAAAAATGCATTAATTTTTTTTAACAGCAGAGAAGATGAGAAAAAAAAAGTATTTACTTTGCATTGTTATTCCATAAATAAAAATGACGGTTACCAAACTTTTTTTTTGATTGGACAATCTTTTGCCATTTGGAACTTTTAAAGCCTCTAATGGATATCTCCTCCCTGTCTTTCACTGATTTTTTGCTAGGCTTTATTACTAACTACATAATATCATGAAAATGTTTCAAAACACAATTATACTAATTAGATCACAGAGCTGTGTTTAAATACCTCAGACATGCTTCAGTTTATATGTAGCAGTTGCTGTGAAAACTTGCATTTCCTACTTTAAATAATATATAGATTCCTTTACTGAACAGTAGTTATATATGAGAAAAAAATATTCAATATAGGTCAGAACATTCTCCTGCTAACGTGTTTAAGCCATTAATCTTAAAAGCATCACAAAATACTTATAACTGTCAAGTGCTTAGAAAGAAGAGTAGAAACAATGGACAACCTCTACTATTATTCAAAGGCTCTTCCATGTGAAGTTTGTGGGATGTTGGCAATGAAGTCTCAATGAGGTGAGAAAAAGATGTCTGAGAAGATTTATGTTATGAAGGGTACCTGGCAAAGGGGTAATTTCTTGAGGCTATTTTCATTTTTTTATGATTCCATTTATACTTGAAAAAGCTAAGGGATGTCCCTAAAAGGAAAGCATATGCTATATTATGCTTGAACATATGTCTTATAGTACACATACAGCAGTGCATGTATTCACTGTCTTCAGGAAATGATGTAGTGCAACTTTTGCTCTCTCCATTGCTCAGTTAGTGAAATGGAAAAGAGGAGGGGATTGGAATGGATGATCTCAGAGGTCACAGAATCACAGAATCACAGAATATTTTTGGTTGGATGGGACCTTTGAGATCACCGAGTCCAACCAACAAAACAAACAAACAAACAAAACAAAACAAACAAACAAAAAACCCAAACAAAAACAAAACAAAACAAAAAACAAACAAAAAAACCCCCACACCCAAAAAATCCCATAACACCAAACACCAAAACCAAACCAAACCAAACACCCACAACCACACCACACCCCACCCACAAACAGACACAAACCAACAATCTCGGGCACTAGAGCATGCCCTGAAGTGCCATGTCTACACATTTCTTAAATACCTCCAGGGATGGCGACTCCACCACCTCCCTGGGCAGGCCGTTCCAGTGCCTGACCACTCTCTCAGTAAAGTAATTCTTCCTAAGGTCCTTCTAATCTCAACAATTCTGTCATTCTCTGATTCTCTAAATATTAAATGTTTCACAATTCAGCACTACTCATGAACAAACAAGCAAACAAAAAAGCCCCACTGGATTTCACTAGCAAGTAGTGCAGAGGGAAGGAACCTACACTGCTTTACCATTCTTTGACTATATCACTTTTGAAGATGTGAACAGTGATATAAGAGGTATCTCTGCTGAGAATTTTCAGGAGTCAACCTACAGAAAAAATGTCTCTCTGTTTTATTTTGTTTAACTTTCATTTAATGAAGGAGAAATTAACAGTTGATCCACAGAGGCTAAAGAAATGTCAAAATTTTCAAGCTTTTTTCCAACGAAGCTGTGGGGATTTTTAGGCTTTAATTTTAAAGAAAAATAAATTATCTACCATTGCACGTCGGTTTGCCATAACTGAGTTACAAATCGGTTTACTCAGCTGAACTTTTTAATACTTCAAACTTACTGTCTTTCAGTGAAACTCTGTTTGCTACAAGGTTCGTGAGGAAAGAACAGAAAAGTCAACATTATTCATTTAGAATGAATGAAGGCTTTTGCATTATGGAATCTATTGTTACATAAACATGTAACTGCTTCCAATCAATGAGATTAATGAATTAGCACAGAAAAGAGGCTTCATTGGTACTAAAATTGTGTGTTGTAAAATGGCTTTGATATCCCCTTGGGTCTTTCTGTGAGGTCTACAATCTTAATTTGGGTGCAATAAAATATTGTATCTGACTGTGAATTCTAATAGCTTGTCAATAAAGGTAAGATGAAAGAGAAAAGGGGGTTCAAAATCAAGATGAATAGATATTGTCAAAACAGTAATGTCTCTGTTTCATTATTTGAGCCTGCCTGTGACCATTGCCTGATGTTTTTGAGGTGGGAAAAGCAATAAGATATAGAGAAAAAGTTAAATAATCAGTCCATTGGGACCCCTAACTTCTGGAATTCAATGATTAACGTGTGCCTTGGAGCATAGGGATACATATTTACTATCCCTGTAAAGTAGAGTGAATGATTCTCATAATTCTTATAAATTCTTGCTACTTTTCCTACAACCACTTTGCCTTATGCAAGAAGAAACCAAACCAAATGCAATGAAAAGCCAAAATAAAAAAACAACAAACTGAAACTGTGCTTACACCTTCTCAGTTGTATGAGATCATTTTTAACTGCAAAGTCCTTAAAATACATCCATTAAAAACAATTCACTGCAGCTTTTTTAAAATCACAGATGAGCTCATATTTTGGCAGAGCAGAATTTAATCTGCTTTGCTATACTGGTTGTATGGGTCAGTTTGTGTCAGAAATGATAAACTTAAGTGAGAGCACCATCCCGAATGCACCGTAAAGTAGCATGATGCTGATGCTGAAGTGGTGAGCTTAAAAAGATAATAACAAATGATACGTAAGGTGTGACTAATTCCACTTAGTTTTTCATATCTGTACAGTCTATATGTACAACTAGGGTTCACTTGGTTAAACACAGTCATCTACAGACATTTTAGATGCAGGAGAGGGGGAGTGTCGCAGTTGGCATACAGCTGCCCATCCAAAAGAGGCCTGATTCTTATAAAAGTCTTTAAGGATCTCTTGGACATCCTAGAGACATTTCTGTTTAGCCAACTGAATCCTGCCCTGCATCAAAGTTACTGCATCTCCCATTATAGTGAATGTAAAGAAATAAGTAAACGCAGAAGAAGGAGACGGGGTACTCAGATATAGATATTTAGTCTGAATTTGGACAGATGAATCCTACGCTTACTCTCATAACAGGTTCACCACTGAGTGACCAGTGAATATTTTCTGACATGTTCCCTGTCATTATTTTTTATATCTTTGGTGGAAAACCAAATCTAAATACCAAATCATGTAGCTCATGTAGCTCTGGCAAACGTGTTACATTTTAGAAATTCTAGCTAGGAAAACTTTAAAAAAAAAAAAAGAAAAAAAAGTGGGGTATTGAGTTCATATTTGTTTCACCTACAGTCTTATATTTTCACTTATATGTAAATCCCTGCCTTTAAACATTTTTGGCTTCAGCATCTGGTGTTGAAGTGCAGGATGAAGGGCTGCCATATTGCCATGAAAATAGTGAATGTCCAATGTGTGCAAACATCTCTGAGAAGCCACTACTTCATGGAAGTGTTTCCTGCTAAAGTACAGAAAGAGTCACTGGAGCTATATTTACATACCTAAATACACATCCCAGAAGGAGATCTTTCAGGCAAAGTGGTGTTGAGTGTCTTATGTCTACCGTACTCAGAGACAGCAATACCTAGAAGAAACTGCTAAACAAATTGCCAGTACACAGTACAATGCCCTGAATCTCTTTTAAGCTACACACAGTGGTCTTGCTGGCGCAAAGACCCAGTTATCAGATTGTTTGCTTGTTTTGAGTTCGGAGTGCCTGAAAAAAAACATGAGGGCTGTGCTGCAACCCACCAGGTGGTGTTTTTATAACATGATACTGAAGCAGCACATTACAGGCTCTGGGATATGATATCCAGGCATGGGAAAGTGTTTTGAAAATAAAAAACCTGCTGTTGAGGGACTTTGTAGAGCAGAGAAATCTAAGACTTCAGCCGTCTGGTTTGTGTTGTCTTTTGGAAGCAGTCCTTGGAATGAATTATCCACAGAACTTGGGGTTTGTTTTGGAGGGACAGAGATGGTTTTCCTTAACGCTGAGCCATGGAGTGAACTAACACTTATGCAATGTGGACAACGGGACCTGAAACCAGGAGACAACTCACAAGCATGTTACTTGACAGCATGGACATAGCTAGGGAAATCACTGAAATTTGGAGACTTGCTAAGTATGTTTGGAAGGTTCTGTACTGTGATATAAATTCTAGCAGCAAATTCTTAACTTCCTCATGAGTATCACCTCTGTAATTGGCCAGTCATTTTTTTCATTGAAATGCAATTATGTGGGTTTTCATGGCTGCTCCTAAGAAAAGTCACTTAGCAAACCTGTATGAGATCCCAGATAGGACTTCGAGTAGGAGTACCAAAAAAAATGAACCTGATCTATATGCCACAAGACAATGTGGAACAGGGAGATGATGCTCACTTAGGAGCCAAACCAACTGAAAATTTACGTTTAGCTTGCCTCCACAAAGGGAGCTCATCAATGACTGGGATTTTTGTGTCTGTAGGTGAAGTGTGGTAATAATCAAGCCATCATTAGATTTCTTTATCTTTCAGAGTAACTTTTGTGTGCTTTATCCACTCTAATCTTAAGTGACAGAGCTTTTACCAGTTTCCCCAGGCAAAATTATGTCACTGTCCTTATACTGTAATAAGCTGTAGCATGATGTAGGTAAGAACTCTTTGAAACACAGTGTACTGAGCTGTTTTCAGCTTTTGCTCTCTGTCTATGCACTAAACATAGATACTGTTATGAAGAAAGTTTCTGGAATAGGTAATTGGTACTCATTTGGAGGAAATAATTTGATCTGAAGTCCTCCTTTTTGACTTTATATATTCTAACGATAATTGTAATAATACAAAAATCAACACAAATAGCAATTATAAATGCACAGGGAATATCAAGATGCAAGTAATCTCACCTACAAACAAAGGAGTAGTATTACTGTTATTTGTTAGAAAGCAATTATGAAGTCTGCCTAATGGCATTACCTAAGAAAATTCTGCATGGTTAACCATATATTAGGAAATGAATCCAACATATCATGTTTAACTGCACATATTTTATGAAATCTGTATATATGAGAAATAGAGTGTAACCAATGGTCTTAACATAAGTCTGGCAAGTCATTTTAACTACAAGAGTAGCAGACATTAAGTCTCTAGTCTAGTATTTGAAAGTTTTCTTTCAAAGTTGACAGTGGCATTTGTTTCACATTATATATTAATGAACTCAGTATTTCCATTTAGAAAACAAAGGTTTTATGAGTCAATGTAACACAAACAAATGGTGTCACAAAACAAAACATTTCCATTTATTTCCTATTCTTAAGAATCAGAAAGCGATAACAGTATTTGTTAACATGGTTAATGTATACTTTTTTACTTGCAGGTCAGTTTTAGCATATAGCAAAGTATTAGAAGTCTAAGAGACTTGGGTTTATTTTGCATACAGAGACTAAAACATAACTGTATTTTTCATCTGAGGTAGAGAGAACCACAGTAGCCTTCATTAAATAGATTCTTATTGTTTTCTCATGCAATAGCTTCCAAATCTGTGCTCATTATAACTTTAATGCTCTAGGGTGCTGGAATCAGTGTTGTCAATAATGTCTGCTTTAAATGAAGAAACCCATCTTTTCAATCCTTTTCACTATGTGGGAACTTTTAACCTTTATCGTCAACCTATGCAAAGGCTTCCTAATCAATATAAAATTATAATAGGGCTAGTCTCATAAATCAGACCTGGTAAAAGTAAGCAAATTCTTAATTCTTTGAATTTTCATCAGATCAGTACTAATTTCCTTCCTATGAGACAGATGTCCCATATAAATTACTGTCCTTTGAAACAATTTACCCACGTGATTATTTTTTAATCTTTTTTTTTTTTTCAATTTGCTGTAGGAGGTTTATAATCAACAATTTTGGTTTATGCAAAATTAGCATCTAGAAGAGAGAAGTGAATTAGAATTGAAACTCTTGAACGTAATGTGTGTACTTGGGTTGAAGCGGAGTGTTACCAATTAGGCCCACTAAGGAAATTTTTCAATTTTTTAAAAAATCGTTCAGATTCCCAAGATTTACGGCCCAATTTTACTGTAGAGTTCATTATTTTCTATTTGTCTGGATGCTGTTTTTAAAATGAAGGTATTAAATCAGTCTTTTACAGAAGATAAATCTGAACTAAATAATTTCCATTGTTAAGATGATGAAGTAACTTGGCCAATTTTTTCAGGTCAGTCCACCTAGAATTCCAGTCATTCCACTTCTGTTAAAAGAAACATAGCCTGTAGATTAGCTTAATTCCCCAAAACACTGATACGTTAAACTGCCCTTCTTAATTTTAACTGTAAGGCATATTTAATGACATATTCCCACAATTTAAGTTGATTAAAGACTGATTAAGCAGGTCTGCTTGCAGTTACTTCCTCATCATGTCTGCCAGGTGGGGGCTATAAACCCACCCGGTGCCATGTACTGGCACATGCAAGAGCCCCGTGGTGAACCTGTTCCCAGAGGCGAGCCATCAAATCTGTGATTTTTCTTGCAGAGTTAGTTTTACTACAGCTTGAGCTTGCTTTTAGAACCACCCCACAGTGGGATCAGATAAGTGCTGGCAAGAGGAAGAAGGATCCTGCTGTTATAATCTGGGAAAGGACTTAAGCTGTCAGCTAACCATAACATTGTAAAGCACCCAGAAACAGACAGAGAAAAACATATAATCCACTGTTGATATCTGACCTGAACCACATCAAAGACTGGATTACTTGACAAAGGAAGCGTGGAGCTTTAAAAAGGTAGACATCCTTGTTTCCATTCCTTCACTGTAAACAAAAGCACAGTTTTTCTCCTTACAAATAAGAATGCAACAGAGATTCTCTTTGGTTGCTGATTTCTCTTCCTATCTGGGAAAGCTTTTGGTTCCTTAAGTTTAAGTTGAGCTATTATGTTGAAAACGTATCAAAAGCATATAGCTAAAAAGAATCTAGTTCCTGGTGTCTTCTTCGAAATGCATTTTCTAATCAGATTATGAGGTTTTAAAAAATACAGTTTTTCATAGAAACTTTTGCTCTCTGATTTTCATTTCAGAGGCAGTCCTTTCTGGCATAGTATTTCAATTTCTTTCAGACTAGATGAATGTCTGTGTTAAATTCTCTGGTGCTTGCTGATGCATATTGACCTCCATCCCTCATTGTGTTTAGTGTTACGAAATGTCATAGGAAGTCTTATGTCTCAGTGCATCCCACAAGTACAAGATCTTTGATATGAAGTCACTGAAAATGGAGACTTAAACATCAAAATAAGTGTATTCTTTAAGTTTGGAGATAACCATCAGGCAATTCAAAGGCTAAACCTGGTACCTATAGCAGTTTTACCTCACCCTAGGAAAGCTGGCTTTACAGAATTCATATCACTAGACAGGTTTCACACAAATATACGGTTCCCATTCATCAGTACACAAATAGTGCTATTTCTTTTTGGGTCCCAAGCATCTGTCCCTGAACAGAAAAAAAACCCCTGCTTTCCCCTTCATGCTCCCACAGCCTAATAAGACTGACCATTGACTTGATTGGCTCTGGTCTGACTGACTCAGGGAAAGTAGTTTCTAACAAAAGCAAGATATCAGTCTGCAGGCTTGTAGCAAAAAAAAAAGTGAGTAATGTAATAACAAGTCTCAAGATTACGTGGAAAAAAAAGGAAAAGAAAGATTGATGAAAAAAGATGATATCTTTGTTTTCCAGATTGGGAGTGTGGATATGAGGGAAGCCAAAATAAAAAGAAAACCTATACGGTTTCAAGAGTTTCTTCTTAAAAATACATAAACTGTATCTGTTCCTTACTTCTAACTGAACGGGAAGGCACATCTACTTAATTAAATTAAGCATAAAGAAACGGAACTGCTATGTCCGGTTAATTTGATAATTTAGATATATTTTCAAAACAGGTTTTTAGTCACAATGAAGCTCTTCAAAGAGAACAAGAGTACAAATGGATGAGAAACAGCTGAACTTCCACAGTTTAGGGTTTTAGCCTGAAGATATTGATCCAAGAGAGAAAGAACTGAGTAAACAAAGAATGAGGATTGAAAAGCAAAGAGAAAAGAAGAGTGAAAGGTGACCTCTATTTAAAGTAACTCTGTGTAGACCTGTAAGTTAAAGACACCGTAAGTTTGTGCTTTTCTTTTGGTTGGGAGGCACTAATTTTGTCTTTAGAACTACTCCCAGTGGGACATGGTAGGTTGAGCTGTACCATTGCCAGTGAAGAGGCATGTAAAAATGTTAAAGACACGAGCTTTTCACGCATGGGTGAGTCACAGGAACTGAGGGGATACACTGTGGAATGATTCTCTGAGCTTTCTTTTCATTTTAAGCTACCAAGTTCTTATCCTTCCCACTCACTGTCCTTTAAGCATAAATCTTCTTCTTGAGCGTAACTCGGGATTAGTAGAGAGGGGAATCCTTCCAGGGGAGTAGAGCATGAATATGGGACAGTTTGAAGCATATGATAGCTCTTGGGGCCCTGAAACTGTTTTTGTTTTCAAATAGTCCTCTTCCAGAAAATGCCAGCTGAATAATGAGGGGTTTGTTTTTCAGCCTGACACCAGGGATTTGTGATTTTATGAAGAAATTAGAAGCTATGAAGTCATTGGCATAGGTCTGATTTTTCAGGATGGAGAAAGCATAACTTGGTGAAAATTGTATCTATTTCTAGCAATACAGTCAGTCCTGAAGCAAGCTATCTTCTCAGGACAATTAGGCCTTTCCCTTCTGAGGAAATCCAAATGAGAGCTCTGAAGGAAATTAGCATGTGTGTAGGGTGAAGGACTAGAGTGGCTGGATCACAAAGTAAAAAAAAAAAAAAGTTCACTATACAGTGAAAAAAGCCTACATCTTAAGAAAAAGCAGATTATTTACTTAGATTTTCTCTTATGCACTAAATGTTAAAATAACTTCTTGTATACTTAAAAATATTTGATCTTGGGAACTATATTCAAGTTGGGTTTATTTTGAATTGGAGCAGAATGAATGAATGCATTCAAAAGCTAATGTAAGTTAAACGACAAAGGAAATTCTCCAAAAATAGCTCAGCAGATTAAGCAGATGAACTAAACTGCTGAAAAGACAGACTCTGCGTTTCTAATAAGTCAATAAAACTATAAGTCTGGGAATGTCATGTAAGCTTAAGTAGTAGTCATGACATTTCTTTTCTCCTTTGTGGTGTGCCCTCCTCCTGTGTGCCCTTTCTTTCCTACAGGCTTACGAATGAGTCATATTATGTCATGCTCCTCCTCCAGACCATCTCAGGATATGTTCAGTACACTCTGGTCATGCTCCAGTAGTTTCTACAGTCAGCAGGGAATTAGGGCACAGCAGAGCTACTCAATGTGTGTAGCAGAAGAGTATCAAACTCTAACAGCCCCCTGGACACCAAATCAAGATGGTGTCTCCTCACTTTGCTAAGAAAGCTGTCAAGAAACACATCTGTGAGTTTGGGAGCAGGGTTACAGAAGCTTGAGAGCCAAGATGAATTCTACCAGGTGTTGCTGCTATGTCTATCTGTGCACTGAGGGTGACCCTAGCACAGGCCATGCTTTTGCTGGTGAGGTTCAGTCCTGCAGCATCTGAACAGCCCTGATTGGTGACAGTAACAGTTTCTGTTGACTGTCCAGTGATCCCCAGGCAATGTGAGGTGTTGAATTTGACCCAGGTCCATCCAGGAAGGTGAGTCAGGGACAACAGCAGGAAATGGGGACAGAGACAGGACTGGAGAAGAGGTTTCCTTCCACATTGGTCTGAGGCCATCCAGGAGACAGGACTGGAAATAATTATGCCCACTGGTTAACTCAGGGAAGGCCTAGGTGCACTGAACTGAGCTGAAATGGGGCTCTTGGGTCCATGACCAAGAAAGCATGGGTGGAAGCCACAGGTGATGCTGGTTAGGACCATTAAGGCTTAGAATAGGGGACATGGGTATATTTCTACAGCAACTGTCTGAAAATAGTCCTTAATTGTGTAAATTTCCCAGAACCCCCAGCCCCCAGGCAGCACCCCAAGACCACATCCACTTTCCGGAAGGATGTCTGAAGTTGCGAAAGGTTCTTGTTCCACTTGTTCCTCTGAGTATGGTACAAGCGCACAGTTTGGACGAATGCTGCATACCGTGTCCCTCAGACAGAACATGACTCCCTTCATTCCTCCTGTTGTGTGCACCCATCTCAGCCCTCTTCTGCTGCAGTACCAGCTACAGGCTTTACAAGAGACAGGCAAGTTTTTAGAGCCAGCCCCAGGATGTCCCTGCTGACATTTGGGGGACGTGCCAGCAGCTGCTATGGCACTCTCTGGGGATTATCTCCAGCCCATTTTTCAAGAATACAATCTGCCTGTGAATGACTGTGGTCCACTCGTCTATATATATTGCTGTGAACTTTGTCCTCCAGATGAAGATACTAGGAGGATAATGAGAAAGCATCTGAGGACAGCAATACAGTAGTCAGACATTATGAAGGACTTACATTCTTGTTTTAATTCTTCAAATATATGTGAAGGAGAGACCCTGCCTCCAGCTGTTCCTGGACTGCATCTATATTCCTAGCCAACATTTAACAGAGGATTCTGAGGAACACAGTCCTCTCAAAGAAAAAGGGGCCTTTGCGATACTTGTCTGCTGCCAATATGCAGTGAGTCAATGTCTTTTTCCAGAAAAGTCTGGGGATAGGAGGAGGGAAACTAAGAACTATTTCCAGACATTTTTCTGGAAGCTATTTTCTATGAACTCTTCCTAAGAATTTGTCAGTGGATCTCTCTCCCCTCTTCTTTGCCCCAAAATGTCTCTGGTGCATGTTCTCCTGAGGAAGTGAAGCCCAAGCATCCTCTTTCACTGTTCTAGGTGTCAGCCTTACAGCAGGTGGCTGTAAGGGACTATACAGCTATACAGCTATGAAACAGGAAAAGGGACTAGTCAAGGCCTTTCTCTTTGGTGGATGGCCAGGTTTTTTATTTTTAGTTTTAAATTATCCATTGCATATATAAACTATGCTAGCAATTTCAGGGATGCATAGCTCTTTTCATAGAATCACAGAACCATTTTGGTCGGAAAAGGCCTTTAAGATCATCAGGTCCAAACTAACCTAGGACTGCCAAGTTGCCACTAAACCATGTCCCTCAGCACTACATCTACATATGTTTTAAACACCTCCAGGGATGGTGACTCAACCACTTCCCTGGGCAGCCTGTTCCAATGCTTGAAAACCCTTTGGTGAAGATATTTTTCCTCATATCCAATCTAAACCTCCCTTGGCACAACTCGAGGCAGTTTCCTCTTGTCCTGTTGCCTGTGACTTGGGAGAAGAGACCAACCCTTACCTTGCTACCACCTCCTTTCAGGTAGTTGCAGGTAGTTGTGGAGAGTGATAAGGTCTCCCCCCAGCCTCCTTTTCTCCAGGCTAAACAAACACAGTTCCCTCAGCTGCTCCTTATAAGACTTGTGCTCTAAACTCCTCGCCAGCTTTGCTGCCCTTCTCTGGTTACGCTCCAGCACCTCAATGTCTTTGCTGTAGTGAGGGGCCCAAAACTGAACCACCGTATTTGATGTATGACCTCACTAGTGCCAAGTACAGGGGGACAATCACTTCCCTAGTCCTGCTGGCCATACTGTTTCTGATACAGGCCAGGATGCTGTTGGCCTTCTTGGCCACCTGGGCAGGCACATTGCTGGCTTGTATTCAGCTGGCTGTCGAGGAAGACCTTTAGGTCTTTTTCCACTGGGCAGCTTTCCAGCCACTCTTCCCCAAGACTTAGTGCTGCATGGGGTTGTTATGACCCAAGTGTGGGACCCGGCACATGGCCTTGTTGAACTTCATAACTACCCTCATTGGCCTTAGCCTGTCCAGATCCCTCTGTAGAGCCTTCCTACCCTCAAGCAGATCAACGTTACTGCTCAACTTGGTGTCATCTGCAAACTTACTGAAGGTGCACTCGATCCCCTCATCCAGATCATTGCTAAAGGTATTAAACAGAACTGACCCCACTACTGAGTCCTGGGGTGACTGACTAAATCCAGTTGTGACCAGCCGCCAACTGGATTTAGCTCACCACAATTCTTTGGGCCCAGCCATCCAGCCAGTTTTTTACCCAGCCATGTGTACACCCATCCAAGCCACGAGCAGCCCCTTTCTCCAGGAGAATGCTGTGGAAAATGGTGTCAAAACCCTTTTTGTTTCCTCTATGGGAATGGAGTGGAGCACTTTCTGTGTGGCTTTGTTCCCTACTGTATAGACTGAGTGTGTAGGAAAAAAGCAAACACTGTTAGCTAGCGGAGAGGATTGTGTCTGAAGAAGACCTCAGTGCAGGAATGTAACAAGTGAATGCAGCCAACTCCTCTGCCAGGGACCTGGACAGGACCGTCTGCCTTTTAGAGTCTTACACTGATTTGCTGATTCCACCAAATCGGCAGGAGAACACAATCCTATGATGCTAATCCATTTGAGCAAACCCACTGAAATTCCTCAGATTTGTGTATAACAAAAGATTATTTCAATAGCCTGGCAATTTAGCCAAATGTATGCTGATATTGTCACTGAAATGTGCACCTGCCACTTGATCCTGTCATCCAATGCTGTAGTCTTTCTGTTCTGCAAGTCCGTCTCTAAACTACTCAGTCTAGATCTGATTTACAGTATAATATTTCTTTGGTGGAGATTAAAGGCAGATGAAAATAATATGATGCTTTTTGCTTGATTAATCCCAGTCTTTTCCATAGGAATCTATTCCTTTGTTCAATCTAAACCTTGAATTTCATATTTAAATATAAGGAACTGAGATCAGCCAAGACTATGTAGGCTTCTACAAACATTGTTTTATATACGCTACCATCAAGCAGAAAGTTGTTGTAAGCAAAAGAAAACAAAAAAATCTCACAATTATTTTCACAATAATCAAAAATTACATCACTGTTACAATTTTTGGTTTATCAAAAAAAGTTCTTAACAATATGATAGAAAAGAATTA
Source organism: Numenius arquata (assembly GCF_964106895.1). NCBI lineage: Eukaryota > Metazoa > Chordata > Aves > Charadriiformes > Scolopacidae > Numenius > Numenius arquata. The sequence continues at coordinate 85,896,755 of NC_133576.1, forward strand.
TATACTAAATGGCTTTAAAAAGATTTTTTTTGGAAAAAAAAAAATCCTATCTGGGAAACTGGCTATTTTAAGCAAGTTGTATAAGTTTTCTGCATTCTTAGTGATGGTTTTTGCTTCCTCTAAAACATTATCTGTGACAAATTTAGTAATAATATAGTCACTATTCAAGGGCAAAAAAAGAAAGGTGTGACGCTCATAATGCTTGAAAACATTGAATGATGTACACATAAAGAACAAAATAGATCCTCTGTATCTCTAGGCTTTACTGAAAGCAGAGAGATATCTTGCTGTTTAATCCTTTTATTGTCACAGTGATCGACCCTCCAGATGCAAACTATTTTTAGTGTCTTTCCCTGCATATGGACCATGAAAGCATAAATAAAGGAGATGATACATCAGTTTTCTACACACAGGTGGTCTGATTTATAAATATAGGCAGTGGATAACTAATGCATTTTATACCTTATATCAATCAAAGTCCTAAGGAAGTATGATTAAGCGTTGTTAAAAAATTGGGCCTTTAAGGACTGATTTAATTGTGAATGTCAGAAAAAAAATTCTTTCACTTCTATATTCAGTGAATTGCAACCTTAGCATTCTTTTAAAATGCATCAGTAAAATAGATTTTTTAAAATCTGGTGCATAGAAAATTCAAGATAAAAGCATTACAGATGCATTCTATTTTGACTTTTTGGAAGAAGACTGTGGTATTTAAAAGTGCCTATTGTTTTACGCTTGAACTGTAATACTCGAAATAGCATGTTAGGGACAGTTAGTCAATCTCATTCAAATTTTTTTCTGGCATGAAAAGAAATTGTAAACAGGAAAATGAAGACACACAGACCTAAATAATTATACATTCCCAAGCATATTTTTAGATGACATCTCTAGAATATGTGTGAATATATTAATACAGTGTGAAGCTGGTGAGATTCAGTGGCCTGCATTATGCACAACATCAGGCTAAATGACCAAAATGGAATCCGTTTGGCTGCAGATCTATGTGCAGATTGAAATCCTCTTGAACTGGAATTAATACTTATTAGCCAGACTTCCACATTATCTCTCCAACTGAAAACCCTCTAATTATATGAAATCAGATATAAGTGCTCACAAACAGAATAGCCTGACCTGATGAGCTTGTCTTGAGCTCATAGGGTTGATTTTTAATTCTTAGAGTACTTTGAAACAGTTGTGAGTTTTGTTGGGTTTCTTTAAATTGAAATCAATGCAGACATTTCAAATACTCAATGTTTACCATAAAATACTGATGTTTACTTGCTTTGACATATTTTGTTGAAGTTTTATGATTTGCAAATGACAATCATCTTTCAAAGCACTGCAAAATTAAAAATAAATTAAAATAATTCCTATAATGAGACACCATTTATGTCAGGAGCACTTTTGTGTCAAAATTAATTCATAAGTTTTAAAGAGATAAATTCCTTAAAATAGGCCTTTACTAGCTGAATGCTGACAGACACTTATCTGAAGCACTGCATTCAGCACTGCCGTGTCCAAGTCCCCAAGCACAACTTAGCCACTAGAAATTCTGGACCTAATCTCTTCCCAATGCTTTGTATTCAGATGACATTTTTCAAAGTGTTCCTCTGTGCAAATACTTTCCCCAGAAAGATATTGTACTTCTGGGAGCGTAGGTGATTTCTGCAGGTTTTTTATTGGTGCTAAGAACCTGAGAAACAGATGATTAAATGTGAGTAGCCATCCTCCATGCCTATTGTGTAACTGTTCTATATCTATTTTTTAAAGAAGTATTTTAAAATAGTTCATGGTCTAAATGTTCAATAACAGTATTAAAACTACAGCTAGGCTGTGCTCAGCTTTTTTGCCCTGTGGAGTGAGTATGAGGCAAAAAAAAACATCTACCCAAATCTGCATCTCCTAGACCAAACTTTCAGCTTGTATAACAGAAGCTATGTGATTTATTTTTTTTTAAATATTTTTCCCATTTTTTCCATTATACTATGGTCTCAGCATAACGGTGTGATTTACAATCTGGCTCAGGTTTTCTGAAATATTTGGCTGAAATTGAATTGCAACTGAAAGTGATCATTTGGCTTAAGGAGTTTCATTATTCTAAATACGCAATTACTTAAGAATTCCCAGACATATTTCCATGTATTTTGTAAGAGAAAGAAGGAACCATCTTCCTAATTTTAAAAAAAAAAAAAGCAAGCAAAAAAAGCCTACAATTGTCAAGTTAAGCATGTTTATATAAAGTCAAGATTAATATTAAGGATGGTATATGTTGAAAAGTTGCAAGATTTGCATTATTACCTTGTTTGCTTATGTTCATATCACTTGGTTTAATTATGGCTACCCCCTACAACACTATAGAGAAATGGTACAGGCATTTACAGACATACTGCCTTCAACATTTTTGCATAACATTCAAGAGACTAAAAACCAAAAAAAAACTAGCCCAGTGGTCACTCTGCACCTACAGAAAGTCAAGGAAAGCAGAGCATGTGCCAGTAAGTCTACCATAAGATTTGTTATATCCACTTTGTGTCTACCAGTGATGACAAGACTGGATTTAGAAGGTCAGTGATATTCTGTTTTCCTCCAAGCATTAAGTGTGAAAATGATGATATTTTAGCAAAGCTTGCTCTTAAAAGAAATATCTAATTACTCTCTGGTGACATGCACTGTCATTGCTTCCCTGAGCAAAATTGTAAATTTGCCATGTAGTCTCCCTTCAGATATTAGAAGGCTGCTATGAGGTCTCCCTGGAGCCTTCCCTTCTCCAGGCTGAACAACTTCAGCTCTCTCCTCATAGGGGAGGTGCTCCATCCCACTGATCATCTTCGTGGCCCTACGCTAGACCCGTTCCAACAGGTCCATGTTCTTCCTGTGTTGAGGACTCCAGAGCTGGACACAGTACTCCAGGTGGGGTCTCACGAGCGCAGAGTAGAGGGGCAGAGAGAGGTGCAGAATAGTTCCTCTCAACTTTAAAAATACTGTACTGCAAAATGTTATAAGATATATTCTGATTTATGTTCTTCTAATACAGATAACAATATGTGCACAGTGTTGTTATAGGTCTCAGCCTGAGACATCTCCATACATATGTTACTATATTTCAGTGTTACGGAAGTAGTGTTCTGTTCCAGTTCTTAACAGACACCAACAAATTACTAAGAGAAATAGTTCATTTTAAAAAAAATAGATGTAAGATCATAAAATATAAAGAGATGGACAGTTTTCTTGGAGTATTTTTTGTTTTGGTAATAATTTTTAGTAAACGAAAGTAATGTTAAAACTAATACCTTTCATTGTGGATTCACTGTAATTAAGAAGTACCATAATGTAATGTACAACTCTCCATTCTATTAAATCTGAGTAATTTAAATCTATTAGGGATAATGAATTTCTCACATTACCTGATGAAACTTGAGCCAAGTTCTCCTTTCATGCCAAATTGTAAGACAAATACTGCTGATGGAAACTTTACAGCAGAAATATTTTGGTGTTATTTGTAAAGACTTTCTTTTTTGTAAAATGACCCCTTCATCTACAGAATGAGATTAACATCAAGATCTAAACCTAGAGCAAACATGACACTTGAAGAATTCTTATCAGCTCTCTAGACAAACAGACTTGCAGTGAAGCTGCCAAAATACAGCTTAGTGAAAACTTTTTTTTTTTCAAGTAAGTTTTTAAAAAACTTTTATGTATTAAATAGATTTCATAGTTTCCTGCCAAAATTTATTTTTGGTTTACGCAGCAATGACTAGCTGATGTGCAAGAAGTATTAACAGCTGGTATTTATTTATTTATTTATTTAGAGACTGATTGCTTTTTGTCTTGTATTGAAATCTAAACAAGATGATTTCCTGACTACAATATTTCTGTTAGGTGCCAATAAAAGCTGAAAAGTTACTTTTAGGAAAACTTTTATTTATATGTAACATTTATGTAATTATTTATGAATTGACAATGCTGAAAACTAATGGATTAAAAAGAACTTTTGCCCTGAATATCTCCTGTTCTTGAAATATTTTCAATTGTAGTACAAAGCTGACTTCTCTCCAAGACTGGATATCTTTTGTGGTCTTTTAAAAAATGTGAAGTGTAGTAAAAATCAGTAATATTTTGAGGTTTTCAGAATCCACTTAATTATTCAGAGAACCATTGTCTCAAAAATGTTTAGATTTTATCAAGTCTGCAGTAATAACATCTAGCTTGAGACAGTACTTTGTCTCTCTCTTACTAATGCTATCCAAACCACCAAACTATCCCAAAGGGAGAAGAACTGGAAGAATAGAAAACTATCATGAAGCAATTATCACTGGGCAAACTGCTCCATATCCATGTGTTCAGCACATCTATTTCAATTTGTTTCTGGCACGGAATAATATAAAATCAAGGATTCACACAGAGGAAGAAACAGGAATAATATTCAATGATTTCAAAGTATGCAATAAACCAATTTAGCCAACAAAACAACTATAGATATTTCAGCTGAATGTAATTATGTCAGAGCATCTGGAGAAACATTCTGGGGGCAAAAGGGATTTCTAATATTTAATCCACGTAGTTGTGTAAATTTATTTATACCTTGCCTTCTGGGAGTATAAATGTACGTTAGACTAATTATATACCTGGCTAAAAGACAAATATATTTGGGGAAAGTTTTTTACATTTGTTTCAATACTAAGTGAAACTGGATGTAAAACCACCTCCAAATGAAATACAAAAGTCATAATTTTTCAAATTAAAAAACTGCTACAGTTTTGATTTGTTTTTTTTTTTTTGTTTTGTTTTGTTTTGTTTTTTGTGGTGAGTTTTTTGTTTTTTTTTTTTTGGTTTGGTTTGTTTTGGTTTGGTTTTTAAGAAGATAGGCTTTCAAATACTTGGACATTGAAGGCACCTTTATAATTGATAATAAAGGGATGTCTGCATGGTATATTTGCCTTGGCCACAGTCCACTGGTTTTTTTTAAACAATTTCTGAATAAACTGCAGGTATTGCAGGCTAAGGGGGACAAAATTCCAACAGAAGGTCCTCTAGCAGACAAAAAATAAGATGGAAGATGTGTTCAGCTGCAAAGAAGCCCAGTACTATCTACATCATTTCTAGGGAGCAAGAATGGACAGAACATATTTAGCCTGTACCAAACTTTCCTAGAAAACTCACAGGTACTGGATTGGGTGTGTTGTGCTGGAAATGCAGGAACTGTCTATGTCATGGAAGAGACGGGTGGGCATGGTTGAGACTGTAGTCATATTTTTTTTTCAGGGGTGTAACTGAATCTTCTTTCCCCAAGAATGAGGTGCCACAGACAGAGTTACATATAGGACTTGCTAAAGTTCAGACAGAAAATGAGGAAAATGCCTTGAAATCCTGGGCTGGTGCCAAGATAGGAAGGGTAAAGGCTGATGCTGCTCCCGGATACATCCTCCCAAGAAACAGGGACCAGCTCTTCACATTGGCCTCTCTCAAGTGGTGGTAGGCAGTAGACATGCTGGGATTCTTGGACTGTGGGCAGAGCAGGCAGTGAGCCATGACCAGCTAATTCCCGTCAGAAATCCATAGTCCCTCCACACTACCTATATATTTGTGGCCTCCAGTCAGTCTTGACCTCAAGGGTAATGTTCTGCTCTAAACAGAGTGTGTCACAGCATTATCTCTCACTATAAAAAATGTATTTCAGTTTGAGGCTAAATCTTCCAATTTTGGCCGACATATTTTGCATCTGATGATATTTGGTGGAGTTTTGCTTCCCAAAAAAGGGTGTGTGGGTCAGGCAGGTCTACCTCATAGGGTGACCAAGGGAAACCATGGCTGCTTGAGGTCTGCTGGGGCCTGGGCACGTGCTAGCGCAGCTACTGGCACAGACCAGTAAGTTGCCTTGGACTGAAGCTGGCTTCTGCCAAGCCTCCTGGAGCGTGTCCATGCTTCCATTTCCAGAAGCAACGTTGAGCTGCCTAAGTGGCTCTGCAAGGGGTGAACTTACACCCAGCCTGCCTTATTAGCACTCACTTGGTACAGGTGATAAGGCTCCAGAGCAGGCTGGCTCTGCTCCAAGTCATTTAAGCATCTGCACTAATGAGAGGCTGAGACCATATTTGTAAAGTTTTTTTGGAATACATACCTCATCAAGATGTGTTTGATATCAACGATATATTGCATTAATGGTGCTGTATGAGCTACACCGCCTTGTGGCATCTCTTGAGTGATGGAGAATGGATTGGGAGCAACCCTGAGGAGAAGGTCTTGGGCACGTTTGTTGATGAAAAGCTCAACATGAGTAAGCAATGTGAACTCGCAGCCCAGTAGGCCAACCATATCCTGGGCTTCATCAGAAGAAGCATGGCCAGCAGGTTGAGAGAGGTGATTCTGCCCCTTTACTCAGGTCTCGTGAGACCCCACCTGGAGTACTGTGTCCAGCTTTGGAGTCCTCAGCAGAAGAAAGATGTGGACCTGTTGGAGTGGGTCCAGTGGAGGGCCACAAAGACAATCAGAGGGCTGGAACACCTCTGCTATGAGGACAGGCTGAGAGAGTTGGGGTTGTTCAGCCTGGAGAAGAGAAGACTCCGGGGAGACCTTATAGCAACCTTCCAGTATCTGAAGGTAACCTATAAGAAAGTTGAGGGACTTTTTACAAGAACATGCAGTGATAGGACGAGGGGTAATGCCTTCAAACTGGAAGAAGGGAGATTTAGATTAGATATCAGGAAGAAATTCTTTACTATGAGGGTGGTGAGACGCTGGAACAGGTTGCCCAGAGAAGCTGTGGATGCCCCATCCCTGGAAGTGTTCAAGGCCAGGCTGGATGGGGCTTTGAGCGACCTGGTCTAGTGGGAGGTGTCCCTGCCCATGGCAGGGGGGTTGGAACTCGATTAAGGTCCCTTCCAACCCAAACCATTCTATGATTCTACTGTTCAAAAAATTTAGCAATGCTGATCTCTGAATTCCACTGCCTGGCAATGTTCCTGATTACTGCTGGATTTACTGGTAGCCAATGAATCTTAAAGCATTTTTTCTCAGTGCATAAGAGATTTTTTTATCATCTCTCAGACTTGTAGAGGCAGCACGATCTTTCGATCATGCCGGTCATTCAATGTAATAAGAAGAAATGAGGTGTCAGCATATGCAGAAGCAAAGCAAAGTACCTAGATAAGAAGGAAACTCTCATTCAAAAACATACTTGAGAGCACATATGGGCTGAACAAAGGGAAATAATAGTTCAGAGCAAAGGATTGTTGCCAAGTGAAGTTGGTTTGGGATGAGAATATTTTACATGAATCTACAATGGATCTTCAGAAATTATTTCAAGTTTTTGCTACCAGTCTGGCTGTTCTGATACCTTGATGCCAAAGAGTACCATGTAGCGTTCTGCCAGACATCTCTAGCAGTGGAAGTTTTCAGCTCTTGAAATTCCTGAACAAAGATACTAATCTTAGTGCTTTTAAGCAATCCTCTTGGTGATTCATGTCTTTGAACCTGGACATGATACATTCTTTATATTTATACATGCTTTTATATCTGCTCCAGCTGTACTTAATTTCCCTGTGATTCATTGCTAGGTGTTCTTTGGGTTTTTTTGCGGTTATTTTTTTCTTTTTTTTTTTTTTTTCTAGTACATCTGCTTGTGCACTCATTCTCTGCCATTTCCCAAGTGAGTATTCTGATTTCATAAGCAGCACCTTAAATTTTCTAAGCAGCCTGTTGCAGTTAGAAGGAATGGTGATGGAGCTGATGGGACATGCATTCTGAATGGAGCTCAGAACGGTACTGAACAGAATAAGCTACAGAGGGAGGCCTTTCACATAATACTGTAAAAAGCACCTGGCATGTAGAACCACAGAGCAGGGGAGAAATGAGGTTAAGGGATGAATCCCCCTGGGGAATGAACAAGGCGCTAGGGCCTTTCTATGTTCTGTGTGTCCCAGCTGTGGAATCACTTGTCTGGTAAAATAGCAGCAGCACTCATCTCCTGAACGTAGACACACACTGTGTGACTCAGTTGCCTACACACAGATGCTAAGGGCTATTTCAGGAACTGTCAGGTATCCTGCTTAGCTACTTATTGTTAGTCTAGAAGAATGATGACTTCTTATAAGATCTGTATTGTAACTAGCAGCCTCATATCTTGCATACCCTTATATACTTTGGAAGATGTTATGTGCCTATCAATATAGGCATAGAATAGTCCCACTCTAGAAGTCTTCCACTCTGATGTTAACCAAAATTGATTTGAAATGGCATGATGAAAATGTTTGTATTTAACGTGCATTTTCTGCATGGTCAGTCTCTGGTTATCAATGTTTATGGACATCATAGATATTCCTGCTCTTTGACATGATTATTTTATATTTGGGATTGCTCTTTGCTTGTGGACAAAGCAATTTCATCAAATGACAATTAAGCTGAAATGTCTCACGCAGGTGCATATCCAAATGAACATTTATCAGAAGCAAAATGTTTCTAAATTTCTTCCACGACTGACTATCAGGTCCAGTATCTGTCTGGGAGAATGTGCAGTTCTTTTGATTGTCGTCCTGCCTGCTGTCCTTGGCTTTCATAGATGGGTTGGTGATGGATGCCAATGAAACACCCACAAAGAAATGAGAGAAAATAATACACTGTTTGTCTGAAAGAGATGAGGTGGGTTCCTCATTTTTCTTCTTTTCCATTTTTCTTCATTCTGTGATGGCATGACTGGTTGGATGGATGAGGGGAGGGTGGTGGATGCTGTCTACCTTGACTTCAGCGAGGCTTTTGACAGTCTCCCACAGCATCCTCATAGGTAAGCTTAGGAAGTGTGGATTAGAAGAATGGACAGTGAGGTGGATTGAAAACTGGCTGAAAGACAGAGCTCAGAGGGTTGTTTTTAGGGCCACAGAATCTAGTTGGAGGTCTGTAACAAGTGGAGTCCCCCAGGGGTCAGTACTGGGTCCAGTCCTCTTCAATATATTCATCAATGACCTGGATGAGGGGATGGAGTGTACCCTCAACAAGTTTGCTGACGATAGAAAACTGGGAGGGGTCGTTGACACAATGGAGGGCTGTGCTGCCATACAGCGAGACCACGACAGGCTGAAGAGCTGGGCAGAGAGGAACCCGATGAACTTCAATAAAGGCAAGTGTAGAGTGCTGCACCTGGGGAGAAATAACCCCATGCACCAGTACAGGGTTGGGGCTGACCTGCTGGAGAGCACCTCTGAGGAGAAAGACCTAGGATTCCTGGTCAATAGGATGACCATGAGCCAGCAGTGTGCCCTTGTGGCCAAGAAGGCCAATGGCATCCTGGGATGCATCAGGAAGAGCGTGGCCTGCAGGTTGAGGGAGGTTATCCTGCCCCTCTACTCTGCCCTGGTGAGGCCCCATCTGGAGTACTGTGTCCAGTTTTGGGCTCCCCAGTTCAAGAAGGACGGGCAACTGCTGGAGAGGGTACAGCAGAGGGCTAAAAAGATGATTAGGGGCCTGGAGTAGCTCCCTTATGAGGAAAGGCTGAGGGACTTGGGTCTTTTTAGTCTGGAGAAGAGAAGGCTGAGGGGGGATCTGATCAATGCTTATAAATACTTAAAGGGAGGGTGTCAAGAGGAAGGGGCCAGTCTTTTTTCAGTGGTGCCCAGGAACAGGACAAGAGGAAATGGGCACAAACTTGAATATAAGAAGTTCCACCTAAACATGAGGAGGAACTTCTGTACTTTGAGGGTGGCAGAGCACTGGAATAGGCTGCCCAGGGAGGTGGTGGAGTCTCCATCCCTGGAGACGTTCAAAACCCGCCTGGACACACTCCTGTGCAACCTGCTCTAGGTGGACCTGCTTTGGCAGGGGGGTTGGACTAGATGATCTCCAGAGGTCCCTTCCAACCCCATATCATTCTGTGATTCTGTGATTCATTTCACAGATTGTGTAATAATTTGAAGATGTTCACTTTTATCCATTTGGAAGTGTGTGCAAGAGGACTTTGAATTTCTAGTGTTTCATACATAACAGTTATTATCTTTCATATCTTTTTTTAGCTCATATTTTTCTCATTCTTGGATTGTAATGAATTTATATATTATTTTTCTATGTCTATAGTTTATGATCAGTTGTTGATCATACATCATGCTGTTACAGTTATGATCATGTAAGTTTGGACAAACCACTGATATTAGTTACAAACTCAGGTTTTGTTGCATCTTCCTAAGTGATGTGTGATGATGATAAGATGAAAAATGACATTCTGATGTACACTGGTATTACTGACACCTGGGCTTTATCCCAATACCCATAACCTGCTAAGTAAATAATTTTTTTTTTTCTAGGCAACTATATTGTATCTAGTTAGCACAGAAATACATGAGGACATATGTTTAGGCACAATAATTAAGTACTGGCAGATCATTCCATCTGTAATTGAAATTAATCCTACCCAAAAGGTCTGAAAAATAATGAGGTGTCTGAAATGAGTCCTTTCTTTTTAGTGCTAATCAAAATAAACTGGTATTTGATGGAGATGACACCGTTTTTACCAAAAGAAATTCCAAGACCTTTTGAGACATATATCTTGGTCATAATGACCTTCAGTCAAAGTGACTTTCAGTTGCAGAGAACTGGATAATGGATGCTTATGCATCAGTCCAAGTCTGCAACTCATATGGCATATTAATGTTACTTTCACCCCCTTCTGCAGCTTATACCTTTCAGCACATAAAAAGAACACTTCTTTTGCAGGTGCTTTCAATCTCCTTGTTTTCATGAGTACATTTCCTATCAAGACTGCATACAATCTTATCTTATGAAAGTTCAGAACATATGTTGTAACAACAAGACTGGGCTCTTTAATCTACACTTCATTACAGGTTCTTTGATAGTTTTATAATCCTTTTGAATTTTATACCTGCAAAAGAAATATACGTTTCTTTTTTTTTTTTTTTTTTTTAAGCACATTGTGATGCATATATTACAGTAACTGATTTACTTCCTGCTTTCTCCTTGCATAGTGCATGCAAAAATATTGTGTGCATCAGGAACAGTGGATAGTAGAACTGTTAGGAGTACAGTGAGCATTAGAGGGTCTCATTTTATTTCTGCTCCAATTGCTTCTACATACAGGTCAAAGCTGTGTTTATAGTATTTTCTTCAATATTTCCTATAAATTTAATCTCTGCAGGGGGTAAAAGTTATTTAATTTTCCACTGTCTTGCACACTATTTTTCTAGAACCATGTGCTGATTTTAAGTGCATAAGACATTTCAAGTTTAACAGAAGTCCTTTATTGAGATATCAAATGTCACATAGTTATTAAAACTGAGTAAAAATATCTTTCTTGAATACATATTGAATAAGAGTGTGTATCCTGAATAATTCCTGAATAGTAACATAAGTCTTGAAAGGAGCTTAATATTTTCTGCTATCAGATGTTTACTGCTGTTGGCAATATCCCCTGTAATTAAGGCTTTCTAGACCTTCCGTTAATGATGACAAGTGTCATTCTTGCCAAAATTGAGTTATTTAGGCTCAAAAGTCCTAAGCATTGGCTGTAGAATGAATCCTAATTCAATTATTTGTTTGGAAATGTTCAGTTATAATGCTTCAACTATGTCTGAAAGAGAAACTAAAGAAAAAGTACATTCATTCCCAAACTTCTACAACTTTTGCATTTACATCTGCTCTTGTGGGATCATCAGTCAAGGTTTGCTAAAAAGAGGTTTTAATGTTTGAAAAACTGCAATTTTAGTGACTTGCAACGTCTTTTATTTCCCCACTGCAAATCTTTAACTATGCCAAATAACATCATTTTGAGTATGCTTATGTATTAGAAAGTTGATTTTGTGACTTAAAATTTCTGAAGAATCCGTTCTCTTCAGGTTCTCCTCATTATTACTAAACTCTGCCTGCACCATTACAGGAGATAACTGACCATGCTTCCTGCTTAACATGGGTGCAAGTTCAAACCTTTCCTCTAGACTTTTTTCCAAAACTACTATTCTTAGATGTCCTGCGCTGAGCTGGAATTCATACCATAGTCTGAATACCAGCAGTGAAAACAAGGGTGGTCTTTCCTCTATAAGAGTCGTGGCATCAGACAGCACAGAGAAGGGAACTCACTGGTTAAAGGCATTAACTGATACCAAGACTGTGAAACTAGGGGAGGGAAGGAAGAACTTCCAATCTGAAGGAAATACAGGGAAGACTGGAAACTATTTGCCTGGAAAAAGGCATTCAGTTAAAAAGAAGTGACAAGGGAGGTGGTGGGACTGACAGGAAAATCAGACTTGTGAATGAAGAAAGTAGCTGAGCAAACAGTGATAGAGTGGAATCTGATGAAAGGGTGTAGATCAGCTGGTGGGGCGAATTGACTTTGACATCAAGCTATAAAGGAAAAGTTGAAGGAGTGGAAACTGAAAGAGAGGTACATAAAAAGTGTTAATTTTTGAAACTGACTGGAAGTGATTGAAAAGAGAGATCAAACAAAATCAATTACCATTGGGTTAAAAGAGTACCAAAACTTGCACTAGAAAGGAGAATTATCTTCTGGAATTGGAGAGACAGTGGGATTGTGTAACTGCTGCTGGAGAGAATTTCTTGCTTTTCTTCTCATGTTGTTATCTTTTAGTTCAAACAGCAGAGTTTTTGCAGTTAATCTGAAACTTCAAGGCCTGCTGATAGTCATTGTAAGTAGCTGTATGAAAAATGAGGGGAAAAGGTATGGGATTTCTTTATATTCTGGGGTAGTTTCTTCCAGTTGTTTTTTTAGACAAAAATTTGCAAAAAGCATAAAAGCAAAAATGTGTTAGAGCATTATTATCTTACTGAAAAGTCAAACAGTTAAAAAAATAAAATGTAAGAATCAAAGTTGCTTCTAGAGAATTGATTTGGATCTTTTATTACATCGTTGTTACTAATTAAGCACTGTGAGGGAGTGTTCTGAGCTGCTGAAAAGAGATCATTTGCAATTCCTATATTGTCAAAATGGCCTCTGGTAATTTTTGTCCTGAGCTCACCAGAACTCCCCAAACCCACTTGCAGTCATAGACTGTAAGGTAGTATGAAGAAGAGACATGTAAGGAAATAGTAATTTTGGATACAGCCACCCTGTCTTGGAGGGAAAAAGGGTTTAAATTTTCCCTGTCAGTGGGCTTTAGTTCTATTTGACAGTCCTATACACATTTAGTTTATGGGTGTAGACAAAAGCATTATTATCCAGCCAGAGTTTTCTAAGTTCAAGTTGACATACTACTTTTTTTTCTCTCTGCCCAAATTCAGTTACAATTGTTCATTGTTGCAAGGATAAGTAATGTTACCTATCCTAAATAAGTAATCAGCTTACCACAAAAGTGCCTCTAGAGTTTTCATTATTAACAAACTAATTCAAGTTTATTTTTAGTAATGAAACATGCTCAGAAAAACAAGGAAAAGTATATTTGCAGTAATATTGATCAGACTAGTTTGTCAGATGTGCCTGACAAGTATGAGGAATCCAAAAGACTTATATGTCAGATCAGATTTGGGATTTGGAAGTTATTTTATAGCATTTAGAATAAATCTCTTCCTGTATTATGTGCATTTTGTAACTTCCCTGTATACCTTTAGAAGGTGACAATCAATGACACCTATCTGCCTGAAAAAACTGCATCCCAGTTTGAATATGCCTGTAATAGTGACAGAAAGCATGGGTTGGACACTGTCTGCAAACTGCAGAAATTGGACGAGAGCCTTTTTCTAAACTCAGTGAGGAGTAATTGCTCATAGCTGTCCAACTGAGTCTGTTACTTTAGGAGAAAAGAAATCTAAGAATAGGTTTTAAAATACGCAATAACTCTCTCTCACAGGCATAACAGAGTTTAGGCATCTAAATGCCTTTAAAAATCTGGCAATACGCACAAGCTGGACAAAAAAATGTAGAACAGTCTCTACAACCAGAATATTCTTTTGTTTAAAAAGAATTCCAAGCTTAACATTGTTTTCTTACTGTTCTGTGCAAGAAATGAAAAGGTCTTTGGGATCTGGACGGGCTGGATCCATGGGCCAAAGCCAATGGTATGAGGTTCAACAAGACCAAGTGTCAGGTCCTGCATTTGGGTCACAACGATTCCATGCAGTGCAAAAGGCTTGGGGAAGAGTGGCTGGAAAGCTGCCCAGTGGAAAAAGATCTAAAGGTCTTCCTTGACAGCCAGCTGAATACAAGCCAGCAATGTGCCTGCCCAGGTGGCCAAGAAGGCCGACAGCATCCTGGCCTGTATTAGAAATAGTATGGCCAGCAGGACTAGGGAAGTGATTGTCCCCCTGTACTCGGCACTGGTGAGGCCTCACCTCAAATACCGTGTTCAGTTTTGGGCTCCTCACTACAGGAAAGACATTGAGGTGCTGGAGCGTAACCAGAGAAGGGCAGCAAAGCTGGTGAGGGGTCTAGAGCACAAGTCTTATAAGGAGCAGCTGAGGGAACTGTGTTTGTTTAGCCTGGAGAAGAGGAGGCTGAGGGGAGACCTTATTGCTCTCTCAAACTACTTTAAAGGAGGCAGTAGCAAGGTGAGTGTCAGTCTCTTCTCCCAAGTCACAGGCAACAGGACAAGAGGAAACTGCCTCGAGTTGTGCCAAGGGAGGTTTAGATTGGATATGAGGAAAAATATCTTCACTGAAAGGGTTTTCAAGCATTGGAACAGGCTGCCCAGGGAAGTGGTTGAGTCACCATCCTTGGAGATATTTAAAAGGTGTGGTGCTTAGGGGCACGGCTTAGTAGTGGTTTGGGCTGTGTTAGGTTAATGGTTGAATTCTTAAGGGTCTTTTCCAACCTAAATATTTCTATGTTTCTATGCTTTGCGGTTTTATTCCACAAAAAGTAGCAAAGGCAAAAAAGTAGCCAGGATAAATATAGGTAGGTAGATTGTTTGAAAAGAGGGACACCCAAGTTCAATTATCTGTCCCAAATACAACAGAGACTTGAAGCTTAGCACCCATCAGCCCATACAGAGCCGTAATCTCTGTGTCTCTTCTAAACCATCATGAAAATACCAGTGATACAGTTTCTGTCATGTTTTCATTCATAAAAATAGCATTTATCATGAAGAATAATTTTGTCACAGTGAAGGCAACATAGAAAATCTTAAACCACTTTTCTCAGAAAGTGATAGGGATGATAGGCCTAAATCTCCCATAAAATGATCACTGAGAACAGGTTTCTATAAATAAATGACCTTGTTTCTGTTACTCGGTACTGCTTACAGGGATACTTAATTTCTTAAATAATAACTAAAACAATTTGGATGTGTATGTTTCAGAAAATGAAGGAATTATTTTCATGCCCATTTTAATTGTTGTATCATTTTTACATTGCTTTTCAAAACTCATGTTGTGATACCTGCCTTAATATTAAAAAAAAAACAAAACTTCTCATGTGCAAGCTATCATTTCCCCTGTTATACTGAATGATATTGTTCCAGAAAGAGAAGTAGTGGTTTTTCATCTTCCTAACTGGTCAGCCTACCCTGTAAGCAAGTCACAGGCTGAAATATCAACATGTTCAGAAGAAATTAGGTTACGATTGCATTTCCCTTGGGAAAAAAATGATAAAACAGTCAACGGAGCAATACTGTTGTAGCTAAATCCCATAGATCAACAGACTACCAAGGCCATAGTATCTCAAAAATCATAATGAAATGACAGAGACTAATTCTCATTGTCTCACTGGTTCTGAGCAGGTTCATAACCTGAAAAAGTTTCATAACCTGAAAAAGGAAAAAGGTTCATTCCAGTAAAAATTGATGACTTTTTAAACTAAGCAGATATTAAATCTAAGTATATGTGCTGGAATCTGAAACATATTTTAATGCAGAGATTAAATAAAAACCCCAACAAACCACACAGCAGCAATGGGTAGATGTGATCACAACATTCACAAGCCTAGACCCTCTGCACAAAACCCAGAATCACAAAAGCATCTTTTTTCATTATTAGCCATTGAGGTAAGTTAATCAATGGAGCTTTCTTTTCCATTGCTTTTGGAATGATGGAGTCATATATTTCCCTGGTCTCTAAAACTATAGGAATGAAAAAAGACAAAGATTGTCCCAAATGGGGAACTGGAAAAAAATAATGCTGCAGAAAACTTCTTTCTCTACACTCTAGTCCACCTTCATGGAACAGTAATAATAAGCATTCAAAGATTTAGTGTAGTTTGATGCATTGCTCGCAATAATATAACTTCATCTCTGGTGAGAATGAAAAGTACACAACACTTTCATAAAAGTAAACTTGTGTACTTATAATGAAAGCTTCCTTAAGTTTGTGTGGGTTTTCTTATTATTATTGTTTTATTATTCAGGAGATGAAATAGGAGGCTATAGGAGAAATAGGATACTGGAAGAACTCCCTATTTAAGCTTTTTATGTGCTCTGTGGCTAGAATACTTGGTTAGTGTTTTGGAAAAGTACATTATTTTTTTAATCAATCTTTTCTGTTCTGAGAGTCTCTAATATTTCTCATTCTGTCCCAGTCATATTCGTGAATGGAGGAACCTCTGCTATTTATAGAATCATAGAATCATTTAGGTTGGAAGAGACCCTTGGGATCATTGAGTCCAACCATCAACCTCACTCTACAAAGTTCTCCCCTACACCATATCCCCCAACACCACATCTAAATGACTCTTAAACACATTCAGGGATGGTGACTCAACCACCTCCCTGGGTCAAATATTTCAAGCTGTTGCTGTCAACTTTCTATTCTCATTTACTGAAGGTACTCTTCAAAAATATGGCTAATGACATTTCTATGTCATCTAAGAAAAAATATTCAAAATGAACATTGAAGACAGGTTTTTATATACAGTAAGGGATTTTTTTGCAGCTGTGCAAAGTTTCTATGATTTATTATTTTTTTATCTTTTGTTAGACATATGGAAACTACTTTTAGTCCCAGTTAATGTTACACATCAGGAAGAATCCAGTTTTCCTGTGGAAATTTAAAGCAAAATATTTACAATTCAAGACAAGTACAGTTCTCCAGGTAAATTTAGACATTTATGTGAAAGAAATGTGCTTCTATTAGTTTCAGTGCTAAAACAAACAGAATGTTAGGTGAGAAGTATATTCATCATTGGTCAAAAGAATAACTCATTTCAAACTAGAGGACCTATTCATTACACTTTGATGTACTTTTTTCTGAAATGTTTTGGTACAAAATGCCAACCAAGATGCATCTTTAAGGTATAGCTGTATTTTCTGCCTCATGGTAAACACTACTGGGCTCCTCAGTTCAAGAAAGACAGGGAACTACTGAAGAGAGTCTAGTGGATGGCTACAAAGATGACCAAGGGACTGGAGCACCTCTCTTATGAGGAAAGGCAAAGAAACCAGGGTCTGTTTAGCCTGGAGAAGAGAAGACTGAGAGGGGATCTTATCAATGCTTATAAATATCTAAAGGGCACGTGTCAGGAGGATGGGCTCAAACTCTTCTCACTGGTGGCTGGTGACAGGACAAAGGGCAATGGACACAAACTGGAACATGGGAAATTCCATCTCAACATGAGGAAAAACATCTTCACTTTGAGGGTGGCAAAGCACTGGAACAGGCTGCCCAGAGAGGTGGTGGAGTCTCCTTCTCTGGAGATATTCAAAACCCACCTGGATGCGTTCCTGTCCAGCCTGCCCTAGGTGAACCTGCTCTGGCAGGGGAGGTTGGGCTAGATGATCTCCAGAGGTCCCTTCCAACCCCTACAATTCTGTGTTTCTGTGATTCTTTTGAAGGGCCCTTAGAATTCTCCAAATTTTTATGCTACAGAGGAAGGTGAATTAAAAAATACCCAGATTTAATAAACAAAGCTTCTCTGTCTCTCTTGACAATGAGAATTTTTGTGTCTACCTACCGATCTACCTGCCTACCTACTTATCTATCTATATGTATATAAGTATGTATGTATCCATGCATATGGATATCTGTGTGATTTATATGTATATATGTGTATATGTAGATATGTATATACATGTATATGTGTATATATGTACATACATATATAATTATTAAAACAAATAAACTAAGAGAATAAAATTAGAAAAAGAAAACACTTTGGTTGAGAACATTAGCAGTTTGGGCATCATTTCAGAAAAGCACTTAAATGTGTGCTTAAAAGGAAAGTAACTTCATTCAAGACAGACAGTAGACAGTGCATAAGACAATGTAGAAGACTGTCTCAAAAAGTAAAAGATCCCAAGACAGTTAGAATTTGGCAAGAGAATAAAGCCTCAAAAATCAAGCAAATGGAAATTGGCCGAGACTGAATGAACAGAGTTTTTGGGCAACTAAGTTATTTGGAAAGTTGTAATTGAACCTGCAAGATGTTTTTCAAAGTTTATCAAAAAGTTACATCTGGGAAAACCTAGATGACATTATCAACGTGGAGTCCTACTAGCTGGAAAGGTCAGTAGATAATAAGGCATCTAAAAAGTCATTATTAATTTAATAGAAAACAATTATTCAATCTTCCTGCTAAAAAAAAAGAATCAGTGAGGATGAAATGAAGAGAGCAGTTGTTAGATTCAAAACATAGTAAGATGAAACAGAAAAAAAAACAACAACAACAAAAAAAGAAGCATGTCCTCGCACAAAACACACATGAGCTGTGTGGAACACCTTGCCACAAGATGTTGTGGGCTTGATGTATTACTGAAGTTCAAGAAGGAACTTGGTAAACCTGCTGCAGCAAAGTCCAGCAACTATTAAATACAAGTTTCAACTTATTTACTTTAACTTTGGCATTGAATGTCATTTCAGACACCCTAGAAACTTGCAGGTGGATGTTGAACCTGAAAGAGACCTTTCCTTTCTTAACCAGAGCTGGTGAGTTAGATAGTTAGTTATAGTTATAGTTATAGTTATAGTTATAGTTATAGTTATAGTTAGTTATAGTTATAGTTATAGTTATAGTTATAGTTAATGAACTGACATATAGTTAACTAACATATAGTTAATACCAACTTTATACTTGGGTACTTCAAATAACACCAGACATTCATGCTTATGCATCTGAACTCCGGATGTTTACTTTAGCATGAACTGAATCTCTCTTGAGGTTCTGTTGACTGTCTTGACTAGACAGTTCATTAAATGTATGTCAGTCCATTAACTATAATTAAAGCTCAGACATCTAGCTCATATCTAAGCAGTGGCACGGAGATGTCAAAATGAAAGTGTATTAATGTTTTGCTAAATACCAAAAGAAACTACTTCTGGCTCAAGAAATCCCTGAGTTGCAGACTGACAAGAACTAGGAAACTATTCCAGGAAATGATCAATGATCACTCTATTCTTCTTGTTTTTGTAAATCCTTACCTAAGCAGCTACTACTAGCCAGTGGAGACAGATGACAGATAAAGTGGATGAGATTGATGGACCCTGACCTGTCTTATTATAGCAACACAGATACCCTTATGTAGCTTTCTGGGAACATAGTGTGTTGTGTATGGTTAGGAGCTAAGATCAAGTCAGCATAGGAAAAAAAAAAAAATAGGTAGTGCCTTGAATTGTTTGATCTACATGAAACCATGAACACATGCAAAATACCAAGGTACTAATAAGCCTACATATCTGAAACAGATTATTTTCTGCATTCGGTGTTATAAGTTGCCCCTGTACTGACAACCTTTCTACCTTTACCTCACAGCTATTTCCAATACTTTCTTTATGTGCTCTCTCAAGCTCCATTTATAGCAACAGTTTACACAGACCAAGAGCACAGGTTTGATCACTGATGTATGGCTATCTGTCTTCAGTAACGGCTAGCACACACACTGGCATGATTTTAATCCACTTTTCAAGATGGAGTCTAGGAGTGATTTGAAGAAGAGGATACACCACAGGCTGTTCTCAACAAGTAGTACGAATAATAACTTTTTTTTCTTGGAGGGAAATGGAGGAGGACCCACTTGACTTTGAAATGCCTTGATATTAATCTTTTAATCAGGACTTACAGTGTTTTATTTACTAATACAGATGTAACTGACTGGAGGTTTTTTCCCAGGAATTGTTTAAACCACTCCTCAAGCAAAGCTCCGAGCTAGCCCAGGCTACCAGAACATATCACAGGTTTATTATCCTTTACTGTCTTATCTTTGTGCTTTCCTTGTGCTTGCTTTCATACTTGTGTTTTAACTGTCCTCTACTACTAACCCTACCATGAGCTCCAGGTGATTAGGTCAATCTTAGTGTTCATACAAAACCTCACTGTGCTTTCTGTGAAGCAACTAGTTCAGATGTAGATCCTATGAATTCTACTGCTGTAATCCTCTCTCCCCACAAGGGCAGATGGTTTTTAATAACAACTGCATCCTGATGCAGTACAAAGAAAAGGTATTTCCTGTAAATAATGCATGGATTCTCAGAAAAGTGTACACCAAGAAAAGTTATAGCTTTATCTCTAGAAGTATAAAGAACAAACTCTTTGGGGAAACAACATATTTTTATTCTTTTCTCATAAATTGCCTAACCCAGTGATGTCCACTGGAATTGAAATGAAACAAATCAATGCAGTTACTGTATTGCAACACCAATATGTGCACTGGGTTCTATGTACTAATATGTATGCTGCAGTGATAAATCTGATCATTAACCTGTTAGATAGAATGCCATTGCTTGTGAATACTTACATTTTTTCAATTATGGGCATATTTGATAGCAACAAAGAAAACTTTACATTTCCAACAAATTTTAAAGTGCAAAGAATGAGTTAAAATCTTAAAAGCCTGACATAATGGAAGTAATTTCTCAGATTGCTACTAAGAACACGCTCATAAACCACAGATTATTCACTTAAGAAGCTTGGGAATTTGTGATTGGGAGATATAAGACAATTGTATTTAAATTCACACTAAAGGACCTATAACGTGATCATTTCATTTTTTTCTTAAATTGTTTTTCAGAAGTTCCCAACTATATACAATGGTTTCTATGGCTTTCTGTGCCCTAAAGGATAAACGATAACAGGGTTTGTGACTGACCCTGCATGACAAGTGATTTGAACTATATTTTACATTATTGCATGTAGCAAACATTTTAGAAAGTATTGTACACAAAGGAAGTCGCAACCCTTTTTTTCATCTATTCTTGCCAATGGTTATTTAAACTACATGCATTTTTTAATTCTGCAAGGTCTACAAGTCCATGCAAAGAAAAAAATGCAAACAGATATAACTGTGAAATTCTGAGATAGAAAATCTTAGTGAATTGCAAGCTGACCTTCATTTACACTATAGGAATAATGATTTTATTTGAGAAATTATGTGGTCGGACTAATTAAGTGCACTTTTAGATCCACAGGGAACTTGAGTAACTTTTGTTTTCAAGGAATCAAACATTTTCAGAGAAGCTTAACATTTCTTTTTTTTGTGAAAGTAGCGTTATGGAAAAAGACATTTCAAAAAAGGGAGAAACAATGTAGAAAAGTAGCTAAATGGTATTTCCTCTAGACAATATCAAGTCCAAGATAAGATAAGAGGAATTTAGAGTTAAGGAGCATTGCTCCTAATATTCAGTTGTATTATTGGTGTTGCTGACAGGCAGGCTACAGTACACAGTCTTTTTACCTTTAAAATAAGTAAGTTGCTTTTAAATAATGATATCTAGCAATTTAATTCCTTTGTGTTCTGGTTCCTGATAACAGACCACCTATTAAGTCAACAGACGAGCAGACCTAAAATGAGCTAGAGATGAAATCCAAAGGAAATAGAAAGCTTTAATTTACAACAAGGCTTAGCAGAGTACAGGCAAAATTACTTTCTTTTTTTTTTTTCACTGTAAAATATAAATAGACAAAATACAGCAAGTTACAGATGAAATTATATTAATTAATCTGTCATGTTATCAACATAAAATTCTGAATATTAATCATAGAAAACAGATTTTGGAGATGAAAGTAGTTAGTGAAAACTGGTGGCATGTACTTATGTGCCAAATTAATACAGAGGGTGGTAAACTCGTTCTTTGATATGTGTCAGAAATATTTAAACAGTCTAAATGTTCCCAATTTAAACATATATTTATTTAACTTGCTAAAGGAAGAAAGTTCTAATTTTAGATTGTACTATATATTTTTTTTTTCCTGCATACTGTATTGATTGTCCTATTCAGTATGTGCAGTTAGGACAGCAAGAAACATTAACAGTGTGAATGTCTCTCATCAAACAGAACTGTCTGAAAGAAAAAAAAGTGCACAATGGATAAAATATTTAGAACAGATTTACATTTAATTCCTCCCCCAAAGTTACAAAAAAAGACTAAATCTAAAAAAAAAAAAAAAGACTCTTAAATAAGCATTGTGTAATTATCATCTCATATCAGATGCATCGATGGGACTTCTGTAGATGGGACTTCTCTGTCTGTAGACAGAGCTGCAGATATTCCATTAGAAGGGTTCTGGGCTGTGCTGTTTGCTTCTGTGCAAACTTTTTCAGGGATGTATAAAATTACTTATACTTTGTCTCCCATATCAGTGAAAAGCAATAGTTATTTTTTCTTTTTTTTTTTCCTCTTTCTTCTTTTTCAGAATGTATAATTTATTCTCAATTTTACTCCGTGTCACCACTGGAGAATTTGTCATACTACTAAAGTAAATAAAGACTTTCCTTTTGAGAAAGGAGCAACTGATCAACCCACCTAATTTTTATCAAAAGAGGACACAATATGCAAATCTCTGCTTCAATGTACTATATTTATAGTTTGGGACAGTTTAGGAGAAACTTTGAAGATGTGTCCATATAAATAAGTAAAAGGCCTAGTTGCTGACTATTAATGCTGTTTAATTCCTAACATGGTTCCTGTTAATGGTTTTGGTCTTTCCCATCTACTACAGTACCAGATGATGCCTGGGTATAACTCCTGAGATAACTTATGCCGGGAATATTTCCCATAAGTTTGGGTGCAGTCATCATCTTTTTAGGATGCGAGAGGGTTTAGCTGTGAGCCAAGCTGTACCTGTGACTTTATGCCTTGCTTTTAGCCTGTTTCCATTTGCAGTGTAAATGAACCCAGAAGGATGGTCTCATCTATCTTTGCACCCACAAAGCAAGCACAGCTAAATGTAAAATATCTCTTGAATATATTTGTGTAAACTGTTGTACCGGGTCTGGCTGGGATGAAGTTAACTTCCTTCATAGCAGTAAATATGTTGCTGGGCTTTAGATTTGTGACCAGAAGTGTTGATAACACACCAGTGTTTTAGATACTGCTCAACAGTGCCTGCACAGTGTTGATGCTTTCTCTGTTTATCATTCTGTCCCCCCAGTAAGTAGGCTGAGGGTGGGCAAGAGGCTGGTAGGTGACATAGCTGGGACAGCTGGTCCCAAATGACCAAAGGCATATCCCATACTGTATGGTGTCGTACTCAGCAATAAAACTGAGTGGGTGCAGGGCAGGGAGTATTTCTGAAGTAGCCATTGCTCAGAGACTGGCTGGGTATGGATCTGCTGGTGGGAGGTGGTGAATGATTGCCGTTGCATCACTTGTTGTTTTGTGAGGTGGGTTTGAGGTTTTTTTTTTTTCCCATTCCTTTTCCCTCCCTTATTAAACCGTCTTTACCTCGACTCACACATTATTCTCACTTTTGCCCTTTTTACTCTCTTCCCTATCCCACTGCAGGGGGAGTGTGTGAGAAATTGGATGGGGGCTTAGCTGCCAGACAGAGTCAACCCATAACAACTGGTCTTTAGACTCTCCAGTGACAGAGTTGTACAACCTCACTAACAATCTAGATTAAGGCTGGCTTTTTAGAAAGGTATTGGGTTTTTTTTCCTGATGTGTAGTTCAACTCTTCCTGCTGCATCTTAAAACCCATCAACTCTTGCCCTATCCGCAGTGAGCTTAAATGCAACTTTATTATTAACTGCTGTAGAGATTTTTGCAGAGAAATATGGGGACTGACATGAAGTATGAATGGGAATATATGTTTGAAAGCACCAAAAGAAACTGCACACCACAGGGTTGTAAGAGTGGCCTGTATTGATAATGGATGTCTCGTCAGTGAAGAATTTACATAGAAACCTCAGAAGGATGTAACCAAGGTTGCAGCGTATCATATATATCAGTCTTTTTCTTTTTAGCCCATTGGTATACCAGTGAAAGAAAAACCTACAATGGGCAGCAGTGGCCTAAGATTTAGGGAAGCTGAGTTAAGCAAGATTCTGGAACAAACCACCCAGCTGCTGACTCCTAGAATGTATGAAAGATCTGTCAACAAATTAGAGAAAAACAGAGACAAGACAAGGACTTTTCCCTTGTTCTCTGTCTTGCACACAAGTGATCCTGAGCAGACCAGTTAGAGCATGTGAGTACAAATGAATGAAATCTATGAGAGTACGAGTGTGAAATATCAATCTATTTGCTTACTTTGTGGGGGAAAGAAAATCACCTTCCTTTCCTAGAAGACCTTGATTTGGGTTTGATTACAGTGATTTCACTACAATTCCTCTGTGAGCTACTGTAACATATTTGATGTTGTATATATGTTGATATAACAGCACCTTCCAGGCTTTCCTTCTCTGACTCTGCAGCCCAAATGTTTTCAATTTTTTCCATAGGTCATGTTTTCTATAGCTTGGTGTTGCATTTGGACAATTATCAATATGCCCATGCCCATGTCCGTTCCTAAAATCGCACCGCATTGGACTCAGAACAGTGGAAGGCCAAGTGGATAAAAAACTCCATCTGGATCCCTTCCGATCTGAATTATTCAGTGACTCTTTGGCTTGGTGCTCAAAGTAAATAATTGGAAGGGAAGGAATGAAGGTGAACCTGCAGAACCTATTATTTCACATTTTGCATTTGTATTATAGTTTGCCTAAATATAATCCTTTCTTCCTACTGAGTTATATTTTACTTAGACATACTACTAAAACAAATCAAAATTTTTTTTGAAATTTTATCTTATCTTCCAAAGTATTTGCAGACCTAGAGTTTCATAACATCTCAAAATTTAATAAAGATGCTCTTTCTTCCACTGTCACGAGTGAAAATATTGCAGAGCCTTGGATAGACTTTTGTGATATCACACAATAAACATCTTTTCACTCTTACAATGAGCCACAGTTAATTCTTTCCTAAAATAGTTTTCCATCAGTTTCATGTTCGTATTACTGTTGTTTAATCTGGACAGTATTTCCCTTGATTGTTTACAAGAACGTCATGTGATAACTTCCAAAGCCCTTCTAAAATAAAGATGCACGACAACACTAGTCTCCCTCTATCCACAGGATGCATTAAAATGTAATGGATGTTTAACTGGAGAGTTCTAGCTTCTGCCTATATCTATATTGTTGCTAATTACAGAGTGGCAGAGTTCAGTATTTCTGGAAATTCATTCTTTCTGGAGGTATTTAATAGAATTCTAAATTTCACCATTATTTGATATGGAAAAGATTAATTGAAACTACTGCTTGTCTCTTTGAATTAAAAGCAATTTAGCAGTACAGAGTGCTGACATCACTTAAATTCACTTCCTATTCAGTTTTCACTTGCAACTAACTGGACTTTTTTCTATAAAATAATTTCAATTTAACTGAATAAGTACTGAGATGTAACTCAGAGTAAATGATATATTTTTGTCATGATGTGTGCTTTTCTTAGCCGTGAAAAAGTTTGTTTGTCCAGAGTACCACAGGTAAAGAATACCAGTAATTTCTACTGACACTGTGTTGATATCAGCATCCAAGGATAAACTACCACTTATATTAGAGATACTCTCTCAGAAAAGTAAAAACATAAAAGACAGATTTCACATAAACTGATTTAACTGCAGAATCTTTGGCTAAAGGCCTGAAACCGCTTCCTTCTGAATTATTTTATCATATAATGTAATGTCATCTTCTGTCAATGATGAGATCATTTTTCCCAGCTGCATTAATATTCCTAAGATTCAAAGACATCACGTATCATATGCCCATATACATGCCCATATACATCATGAGCTGCAATGCTAGTTCGCGCTCAGAAGCAACTGAAAGAAGGAGCAGGAGTGTGCCTCCAGTCTTTTACTTAACTATTCAACGCAACACTGAAGGTAACATCAGTAGTAACAGAGAAAGGGAAGCTGTTTGCAGTTCAAAGCAACATTTTGCTAAAAGAAATCCGTAATCTTTAAAGAGCACACAAAAGACTCTGTAAAGCTACGTGGTGACTCTAAGCAGAGCTGTAGGTAGTGAGTAAACTGCATCATTACCGATGCATCTCTACTTCAGAGAGACTTTCCTGAGGCTTTCATTTTTCCGTTCAAACTTTGTTGCAAGGAAAGGCACAAGAAAGGCATTTGATGTCGGATTAAAACAAAGGGCAGAAGGAACAGAGCCTGATTATTCCCTGGTCTATATTCCCCTGATTCCTTGGCCTGCTCCATGTCACTTTGGTAGGGATCTAAGGGCACTGTGCCTACAGCCCAGCACTACGCTGCCAGATGAATATGCTGCAATGAGCAGATCCTCGTTGGCCAACAATGTTGCTAGTACATTTTCCCAGAAGTCCAGCTCTGCTGGAACCATCTGCAGCTTACCAGATCTGTGTCTTACCCTATTTTGCTAGAGTTTCAAATGCTGCACAGACTGGGAAAGGATATTGGCAGGTAGGGTAAAATTCCTTCCCTTCGTGCCTAGACATACCCAAATGAGAATTTAGTGGCTTCAAAAAGGCTTTCGGGGGAAAACTGCCATCATAGAAAGAACAGGATGAAAATGTTACACTTTGACCTGCCTTGTCTGATAATACATGATTTCCCAGGCTTTGCATGCAGACTAGACTTGTCTCTGTGGTAATTAAAAAATGTGAGAAGCCACACCCTAAACATAAGCATTTTTTAAAAGAATGTTGGGAGTTCTGCTGGTAGAAATACCAAAATGAATGGCCTATTTTGGGAGATTGTTAAAAAACATGTGAGGAGAACAGTTTAATTTTTCTTCTTGTTTCCAGTCTGTTTCTATTTAAGAGTTGGCAAGTACAGAACTTGTACAGTTATTTTTTGATTCAAAGAATGTAGATACTTCTGTGTTTTCTTCTTCCTAAGTAAAAGCAATCCCACAAGAAAGGAAAAAGGTGCTCCTTTCACTTCATTTTCAATGAATGACTTGCTTATGCTTTGCTAGGAAGAGGTCAATGCCTGCTCCAGGGAGCCCAGTCCCATAGTGCAAGAAACATGAATCTGAACAAGGCGGGTAACAAGGGCAAAAGTACCTGAAAGAATGTACTTTTTTCTGGTGCTCATGGGATGCATTTTGCAGTTTAGCATTCACACATCACAGGGTGCTGACACCTACAGGAATTCAGTTAATGATGTGGGGTTTTGTAAATCTTCTCACTGGTAGAGACAGTGATATCCTCAGTAAACAAAGGGCGTATTAAAAGCCTGTTCAAAATGTAAAGTAAAAAAAAAAAAAAATTAAAAAATTAGTTACAGATATAGATCTACTTTGTACTGTTTAGTTTCCCTATTAACAAGAAAATGGAGAATCCTGTCATTTCATCTTTTTTAAGACTTTAGTCATCAGCTGCAATAGCTGTAAGAATTTGATAGTATAACTTGGAAATAATCAGTCAGAACCATTTAAATTTTTCTGCAAACCTATTTGAGAAGGTGAGGACATAAAAAAACCCCACCACTGAATTTTCCTTAGTTGTTTGGGGGATTGCAGTGAATATCCTTATCCCCTTATTCTCCTCCCATCCCAGTCCTTGCTCTATTTCTGACACATCATTAACTGGTAAATCTCTGCAATCTGTGTCAAGATCTGAAGCCAGATCCACGCACCCTGTGGTCAGGTGCTTCTCTGCATTCCTTCCATAGAAGTTTCATTCACATCTAAGGTTGATGGGCAAGACGCAGGCCCTGAGGGCTCTCTACTGTCTTCCTGCCCAATAGGACAGGGTAAGCAAGTTCCTTAGCAGAAAAACACTGAGGCAGTGGCACTATATAGCACCACAGAGTATTTTTGGTAACTGTTTTTAAATTCAGGCTTGAATTTTCAGAGCCAGCTCATGCCATATAGTTGTGTCGTGACAACATTTAATGACAGAGCTTCAGACAGTCCATCCCAGATTTAATTACCCTTACAAAAAGACCTAATTGAGTCACACCAGATATAGACAGGGCAACTGACCCAAAAGTAAGGTTTGATTTGAGTTTAAATGCTTACTGCATCCAGTCCTGGTGTTCCCAGTACAAGAAAAACATAGACCTTTTAGAATGGGTACAGAGGGGGGCCACAAAAACGATCAGAGGGCTGGAGCACCTCTCCTATGAAGAAAGGCTGAGAGAGCTGGGGTTGTTCAGCCTGGAGAAGAGAAGGCTCCGGGGAAACCTTATTGCAGCCTTTCAGTACTTAAAGGGGACTTGTAAGAAAGACAAAGAGAGACTTTTTACCAAGGTCTGTAGTGAGAGGACAAGAAGAAATGGTTTTAAACTGAAAGAGAGTAGATTTAAATTAGACATAAGAATGATTTTTTTTACGATGAGGGTGGTGAGAGGCTGGAACAGATTGCCCAGAGAAGTTGTGGATGCCCCATCCCCGGAAACATTCAAGATCAGGCATTGAGCAGCCTGATCTGGTGAAAGATGTCCCTTCCCATGGCAACGGGGTTGGACTAGATGATCTTTAAAGGTTCCTTTCAACCCAAATCATTTGATTCTATAAACATGATATCATAGACGTGCTCCAAGAATACAAAAGAAATAAGCATGAAGAGAAAAGAGAAGAGAAGAGAAGAGAAGAGAAGAGAAGAGAAGAGAAGAGAAGAGAAGAGAAGAGAAGAGAAGAGAAAATAGAATAAAATAATTTCAGTTGAAATGGGCCTATAATGATCACCTAGTCCAACTGCTAACAATATTTTCCTGGCTTCCAATGTCAGTTACATGTGGGAAAAAGGTCATGTAACCCAGACTGTTTCCAGTAGCCATTGGATAAAATGTTAATATTTCAATGGGAGAATGGAAGTCTTCTTGCAGTAACTTATTGTCCTTACTGCTAATCCTTCACGTCTCCATCTGCTCCTCTGAGCCTCTTGCTTCTATGCATTTTTATATAGCTTCAGCAGACAAGTGCTAAAAAACTTTGAGGCCATGTCTTTTTAGGTCCCACAGGTAGAATAGGGTATGGCTTCCTAGACTCCAATTCAATGCTCATCCATCCAAGTTAGTATTCAGAGGGACTGTTACTAATGCTTTTAACACCTTACCATTGCCCATCTTTTAAACAGAAGCCCTAAACCAGCTGAAGTGGTGAAAGCTTTTGGTAGTAAACGCACATGTGACTCAAGTTCTGGTGCCTGTATTAGGAACCACATTCCTCTGCTCATTGTTCTTGGTACTGTCATTTGCAGTTTGTCTTGCATCAATCTAGCTGCTGCAAGTCTACTAGAAAAGGCATAATTTTTCCCATTCCTGTTATTAGGAACCCTGGTGCCTAAAATGGGCCTAAGAGCAGGTAGATGCTAAAAGGCTTGATATCTAGAACAGTCTCCAGCTCACTTTCAGCTGGATAAAAGTTACACATTTAAGTATGAGCCATGAGCATAACACAGGACAGACAAGAAAACAAGGAAGCATCCTTAGATGACACATTAAGTAAGTGGCATGAATCATTCTGTAGCTCCATCTCGATTTTTTCTATAATCAATGACTTATCAGTGTATATCTTATACTGAGGTTACTAGTGCTAAAAGACTGAAGGTGGGTGAGGTGAATCTCTTGACAGAGATTGAAATTTTCTTTGCGGATGTCACTCTAACTGTTTAATGTGTTAACCATCCGATTGAAGTTGCTTTAAATAGTGTGGAGTTTTCCCTTTTTAAGAGCATCACTTGCAAAATCGGAATTGTTATTCATTTCTGTTTAAAGACATGCTTAACATGGCATGTACATAAAAGACAGATGCAAATACAGAAATACAGCAGTATCCTTTTATCCCTCCAGAAGTTCCTTACCACTGGAGTTATACTATATTCACCCATATCATTTTAAGC
Source organism: Numenius arquata (assembly GCF_964106895.1). NCBI lineage: Eukaryota > Metazoa > Chordata > Aves > Charadriiformes > Scolopacidae > Numenius > Numenius arquata. The sequence goes on from NC_133576.1 coordinate 85,926,704, forward strand.
TCACAGGAAAGAAACTGTTTTGAAACAACCTCTGATAAGGACCTAGGGAAGAACTATAAAATGAAGAGTTTGCAGGTAATGCTTAACAGGGAAGACCGAAAAAGCTAATATGTATTATAATTGAATAGGGAAAAAACCACATATCTAGTGATAAAAAAACGTTTTTATAAGGAAAAAAAAAAGGTTTTTTTGTAAGAAAGAAACCTGTTAGATTTTTATATGCACCTCAACACTGAAGAAGGTTACTTAGTAACCTTCAAAGTTAAACCTTTGAAGTACAAAGGCATTGGATTATTGGCAATGAGATGTCAGGATAAACTGGTGTAACACCGTGGAAAATCTTCCTCACTTGTGGAAAGGTGGGAAGGACAGAAAAATGGTTATAGTGTAAATGTCACCCCCTAGTCCCATTTAAAAAACAGATGTAACCTCCTTGTATGCAGATGCCGCAGAAAGATGCCAGGTGGGTTGTCTTGAGTGCTGCTAATACTCAGGATGCTGTGCAGCTGAGGTTTGATTCCTGCTCCCAATTATGCAAGCACAGGCACAGAATAATTCCAGAAAAGTTCACAGCTGCTATTAACTCAATTTATCTGAATCAGGTTATACTTACTGAGACCTAAGCCAGCGTTATTATACTGCTCGTTTTCCTACTCTACTAGAATTTTGAGGGTTTTTTATGTGTCTCTCAAAATCATAGAACTTTTTTTTGAGATAACAGAGAACTCTGTAGGCACTGTCCAAGGAAATGATCCTTGCTCCCACAAAATAAGTCATAAAACCTTCCAAAAAGACTGAGTCCTCAGAGGAAGTATTTGCTCCTTTGAAATTATTTGTCATTTCTCTATTGATTTCTTTGGATTCTAGTCCCAAGATTTTCTTTCTATACTAACAGAACCTTTGAAAGAACCGTTAGGTCAGATTGTATACAATCATTAATTTAATTTAGGATCATTAAACCTGGATATTGTAAAAGCGAGACCATAGGTATATTTGGGAAGCTGAGATTTTCCTTCAGTGACGTAGTATTTCTGCTCCAGGAAAATTGTTCAGAACGTGAAGACCTTTACCCTGATGTTTCAGGAAAGCCTGCTTATGTATTTCTAAATAACAAATGATTCTTTGGAAAATTTGTTATCCCTGAAACTTGTATTTATTATTTAACAGTCAAATGGCATCTGAAACATCCAAGAAAGAGCTTTAACCTGTCTACTGAAGTTATTTAAAAATTATAGATGTTTTCTTCAATCAAGATGAATTATCCCTTTTTTTTTAACCTTTCTTCCTCTACTCGTGTCTCGTCTGCTTAAAACTGTTTATTTTAAACTAAACCTTGACATGATTACTCAAGATTCAGATCAATTATTTTTAATTTCAAAGCCTGCAAAAAGCTTCTTTCAACACTGTGAGACAAAGCTGAGTTTTGCTTTCCCCAATGTGAAGACAAAATAAGCTTTTTTCTCCTCTTCTTGGAAACAAAATACAAATCTGTGGTGGCAGACAAGGCATAGACTTGAAGGAAGTGGGGAATGGCAAAGGCTGGCTGAAAGGAAACAGGCAGATTTTGAGAAGTGTTTGTCCAGGATGGAAAGCTGCTGTGAAAGCTGAGGATGTTCACAGCAGGAAATGAGAGCGTTGGGTCCCTCAGGGCACCAAGCCTCCCCTGACATCTCTGTCATAGAATCATAGAATCATTAAGGTTGGAAAAGACCTTTAAGATCATTGAGTCCAACCATAACAACAGTCCATAGCCAAGCGGCTCCTTCAAGCTCACCACGGGCCCCTGGTCCTTCCAGTCCTCCAAGACACTTGTGTATTACCCTTGGCAGCAGCAGCAAAACCAAAGGACCACACCAAGGGAAATCGAGATCAGCTCTTTAGGCAGCACACAGGGCTAAAACATCTGATACACGAAGCTTCTGGCAAAGGCAAAAGGGCAGCTTTGGGGCATGATTCCTGCTATTGACAGCACACAGGTCTCAGTATCAGTTAAATGAGTGTGACTAGGGGAAAGTCAACACTTGCAAAAGATTTCTGTTTCCAATATACATATTTGAAATAGAGGTTGGTAGTGGGAAAGAGTGGACACAGAACTTCTAAAAAAAATGTTAAACAGCTTATTTTTAGTGGCGACTCATTTATTTGGTGGTAGAACACTTTTATGTATTCTACTTGTTTTCCTGAAGATACTTCCCTAAAGGCAGATTTATACCAAGTTCTCTGTAAACAGTGCTTTCTTAATTAGCCTCTTGCTGGGAGTGGGAAGTGGGGGAGGGTAGGCGATGCAGGGAGGGTGAAAATATTGCCTACTGAAATGCAAACAGCAAAATTTTTGGAAGTACAAAAGCCAAATACCAGCCCAATCAATACTAGGAAAAAGAAATCATGCCTAAAGTCAACAGCAGTTAATTCTTCACAGTCTCAAAGTGAATCCAGTCATAGCATTCTTAATTGCACATTGTATCCTGGAGCTGTTAATTCACAAAGAAAATGTGATGTTGAAGTAGGTATGTTATATAGCAAGTAATGCTGTTTGCCTAATTGATTTGCATGATATAGTCTTCAAATTGTACTGATAAAATACCACTTCTATAAACATACCACTTGTGTAGGAATCTCAGTCCTAGGTATTATTGCCTTAACATGGGACTTGAGGAGCTGCCTTTGACATTTACATCTACTGACCACTGAGGACAGTGCTAAAAGGTTAGAGCATGCAATTGCTTGCCAGTCGCTGCTGGCATCTCCTCTGAATGTTCGTGCCAACTCCTTCCTGACTGCAGTTGTGAAGGAGTCCTCTGTTGCGGATTGTGCTCCTACACTTAGTCGTGGTCTTCTATCAATGTGGGCTGTGTGTCCTCTCAAAATTTGTAACTTCTGCCCACTTGAAAATTAACTAAAGTAATCATACTAAACATTTCCTCAGGTGTTCAGACACGTTCTGCAGCATTTTGATATTTGCTTTTCTTCCTCCCATATTGACGTCAATTCTACCATTTTAATACTTGCTCTGGCGCTGCAGTACTTGCTGGATAAATTCACTCCTGTGACACTTTCATCCTACTGCTCCGGTCTCTGCCTTATTCTCTATCACTTGCCAAAACTTTGTATGACCCCAGTGGACTAATCTGCTTGCCTGTCTGCTTTTGATGCTCCCAAAAAGTGATGTATAAGTGCTTTATATATGTCATATTCTCAGAAATCTCAGCACATGTTACCTGTTCCATGTACTTGACTATTTTGATCTGAGTCATTCCACCTGCTTGTGGCATCTAACATAGATCCCTAAGGCAAGAATGTAGTTACCCACAGCTCCATTTATAGTTAATGGGAGGCAGACCTCACCAGAGGCAGACCTCACCAGAGCAAACTAGGATGCTGTGAAAAAATGTTTCAGGATTGCAGTCACATTAAGTTCTTGGATAGGCAATGGAGAAACAAAATGCACTGTTGCCTAAGTGAAATCCCTATAGTAAAGTGGTATGAATGCATTAGTAACTGCTCGATTTGCGTTTTCTTCTGATTTATCTTCATATGATGAGGAAAGACCTTTATGTTCCCAGACCTAAGCTATATCTGAGGCACGACTATGCTTATTTGCTTGTTAGGGATTTTCTTTGCAGATGTTATCCCATATGCCAAAAAATACTGGAAGTATATCATGTCTTGTTTGAGCCCTCTCAAGGAGATTTCTGTAATCCATCCAGATAATGCACCAGTACATGAATAATAAGGATACAGTATAACATGCATAATAGTATATTCACATACATATTTCTTGTTCCTACTTTACTTGTATTAGTATTAGTATTAGTACTTGTATCCTTATTTGTCTTAGCATTAAAAATTAAAAAACTACAAATAAAAATATGGGATTTTTATATTGTTACATAATGGGAGAGAAATAAGCATCTATCATGCATTTATGTTATATTTTTGCACAGCAAATGTCTTTTAGCAGAAGCTTATTCAATCTGAAGTATAACATTTTCAGGTACATTAATGCCAGATATGAAAGTCACAATAGTTTATACAATATTCCTAGTAGAGATTTTGATGGAATTATATCTTCTTGAATACAGCTGGAAGAATTTACCTGAATATATATTTCCTGAAGCAATCTCACCATATTACTGTATTTTGATCATGTGTGAATACACTCAGACACTGAAGTGTCTGAAATGTATTTAATAATGTGTAATGCCATTGTTTTTCAAAACAACAAGGCTGGACAAATAGCAAAGGAAAATGAGTTCCTTGGTTCATATCCACAGAAAGATTTATTTTATATAATCTACACAAACCTATGAATAAAGTCATATGTATGCATAGGGATATTCTTTCTTCATTTCCTTTTTTTAATTCCAACCGCATCCTGGGCTGCATCAAGAGAAGTGTGGCCAGCAGGTTGCGGAAGGTGATTCTACCCCTCTACTCTGCGCTCGTGAGACCCCACCTGGAATACTGTGTCCAGCTTTGGAGTCCTCAACACAGGAAGGACATGGACCTGTTGGAACAGGTCCAGCAGAGGGCCATGAAAATGATCAGAGGGCTGGAGCACCTCCCCTATGAAGCCAGGCTGAGAGAGCTGGGGTTGTTCAGCCTGGAGAAGAGAAGGCTCTGGGGAGACATTATAGCGGCCTTCCAGTACCTGAAGGGGGCCTACAGGAGAGATGGGGAGGGACTCTTTATCAGGGATTGGAGCAATAGGACGAGGGTAATGGTTTTAAACTGAAAGAGGGGAAATTTAGATTAGATATTAGGAAGAAATTCTTACTGTGAGGGTGGTGAGGCACTGGAACATGTTGCCCAGAGAAGGTATGGATGCCCCATCCCTGGAAGTGTTTAAGGCCAGGCTGGATGGGGCTTTGAGCAACCTGGTCTAGTGGGAGGTGTCCCTGACCATGGCAGGGGGGTTGGAACTCGATGATATTTAAGGTCCTTTCCAACTGTAAGCATTCTATGATTCTATGATTTATGAATTTCTATTTTATTATGCTAAAAGCAGCATAGCTACCATAAACTGTCAGGCTAAATGCAAAGTGTCATTGGACATCTGCTTTGTTTCGTTGTCTGACTGCCAGTGTGTGTTGAAGCCCATCCTCTCTTATCCAAAGCATTGATTCATGTTCAGGAAGTATATGAATCATTTTAGGCTGCTAGACTTAGGAACTTAGCTCTTCCTTTCTTTTCTAAATAGATGTTTAACAAGTTATAAGTAGCCTAGAAATATCTTGTTAGTAGAAAATAATTGGCAAATGTAAGTTCAGATCCTGAGCCAGAATGTCATTAATGCTGTTCAGTGAGAGTGGCAGAGACTCATAAAGAAATGATCAGTCCAGCAAAATGGGGAGCATTTTTAGTTCCTTTTGAATGCTGTGGAAAATGAAGTTACTCAGCAGATCACAGGAAATACTCAACACAAAACAGATAAAGGCCAAATGGAGGGATTTGCAATGGTTTGGTGACCCACTTTACTTGTGATAAGATTGTTTGGTTTTTCGTACACCTCAAATGTGATTCCAAGAAAGCAGAGAATAATCCCAGCTTAATTAAGTCAGCACCACAAAGGAGCAAGCTTTTTAGAAAATGTATAAAATGAATACTTCTGGTCCTTTTGCCAATCTATTAATTCTCAAATTAAAAAAACAAAATGCCAGGGTGACACTTCATTAGAGCTTAAAAAACAGTGGAGAAAAAAACTGCAAAAGAAAAAAAAAACTTGCCTGGAAAATCAAAGTCAAAACATTAAAGTAGTTTTGTGAAATAACATTAATGTTCATGAAATATGCTTAAAGTGGAAATTGCTTTGGGAAGTTGGGAAATGTTCACATAGTGCTGAATGGCACACATGAGATGCAAAGCACAACATGGTTTAAAAAGACACAATGGGTCAAGAACAGAATTAAAGTGAGCACAGTATTAAAAGTGTGGGAAAAAAAAAACAAACTCTAAAAGGCCCTGAAAAAGATATTTTACTTGGTAACTGCAAGATCTTTTTCCATTTTCAGTACTGCTTTTGGTTACCAGCCCCTTCAACCTTTTTTAAAACAATCAACAAAAGAAGCATTTTAATCTGGGATTACCCATATTTGCTTTATTTCAAGACAGGTATTTTCTGCTTTGTTTATTTTGGGAAGGAGGGTGTTTCAGTAGGGTATTCAAACCAGAGAATATAATTTTAAAACCTTTTTTTTTGGTGAGGAAAAATTTTGAGAATTTTCCCTTTTGCATTAGCTATAGTAACATGAAATTAAAATAAGGGACAGGTGATATTGTTTGCACATCCAGATTCACTAGGATTCTGTGAAGTAATTGAAATCATCTGATCAAGGGCAGCTTCTGCATTCCAGCTATTTTTTTTCAACTGTAGCAGCTGGCTTAATAATAGATATTCCCCCTACAGCCTTTCTTGCATTTTTTTTTATATTTTGACAGCTAAAACAACGCTATTATTAGAAAATATTATTGTGCCAAAGAAGTTCAGATCCTCCCTGTTGTATGCTATTTAGGCAGCAAAAAACAACAGGCACTGTTGTAATATCACCAACTGAGCATTGCTTTTAGCTGTTAAGGGCCTGGGCAAACAGGCCACTCAAGCTTCCCCAGGGAGCACCTGACCTACCAGCCCCCAGTGAGCTGCATCAGTGCATCAGTGCATCAGTGGAGGTGCTGGGGGGCACACAAGAGGGCAATAAAGCCAGTGAGGGGTCTAAAGAACAAGTTTTATGAGGAGCAGGAAGAGGAAAGGGCCTCAAGTTGCACCAGAGGAGGTCTAGATTGGATATTAGGAAAAATTTCTTCACCAAAATGGTTGTCAGACATTGGAACAGGCTGCCCAGGGAAGTGGTTAAGTCACCGTCTCTGGAGGTATTTAAAAGACGTGTAGATGTGATACTTAGGGACGTGGTTCAGTGTTGGACTTGGCAGTGCTATGTTAACAGTTGAAGTCGATGATCTTAAAGGTCTCTTCCAACGAAAATGATTCTATGATTCTATTCTATGATTCTATGGCCTGGTGGTTGTGTTGGAGCTTGCTGTAGCTCCTGGTCATTTCAGAGCCGCCAGCCTGTGCCTACAGAGCTGCAGCCGCATCTTCTCAGTGGGGACATATGCACCAAGGTCCTGCTCTTCCTGCCTTGTACCAGTGCCGAGAGCAGAACTGGTGCTCGGGCTTGAGTATGGAAGTGGGACTGTACATAGTCATCACTATTTATTGGTAAATCATTAATTGCTGGTAAATTGTAAATTATTGATAGGTCTTCTGTTAATTATTGGTACCTTCCCTGGCATAGTTTTGCACCATGAAACTAGCTGTCCCTCAGGAGCGGTTAGACGCACGCAAAGCTCAAGTTAGCTGTTCCTGATAGCAGTTTGGGTGCAGCCATCCTCTTCCAATAAAGAGCTGTCATCTGGGATGTGAAACACCATAACACTTAACTCAGGTATGATCCTGGTGTAGTCTAGGTGCGGCTGAAGCAAGAACGAGTCTAGCTAGGCCTGTAGCTGGATGAAGAGGCTCCAGTTTTCCATAACAATAATAAAACCCCCATACTTCCCACCAGAAAATCCATGCTGAATTAACACACGCTGTTTTTAGAATAGCAATCTCTCTCTCATACGTACAGCACACACTAGGCTGTGTGACAAACTTCTGAAATGTATATGTAGACGGCTACACTGTGCCACCTGGAGTTTTAATAAACCAAAACAGATTATTTTCTCTCCATCTCATCTCATCTCATTTTACTTATGAATAAAGTATTCAGATTTTGAGCAAGAGTTTACTTCCATGAATCATGGATAAGGAATTCATGAATAGATTTGCAAGTGTTCTAAGGAAGGCTCATCAGCTCTCCGGAAAGCACTATTAACTCTGTAATTTGTCTGTATATTTTGGATGCTGGGAAAAGGAAGAAAAATGAGATAGAGATGGGTACAAAAGCATTACAGAAGTGGGTCTTCCCGAATATTTTAGAATGCTAATATTGTTGGTAAGAGTCACAAGAACGACCACTGCAGAGATATACACAACAATGATATTCAGAGTTTTTTTAACTCGCTTTCCTCCCCCTCACTTCTGCCTGCCTGAACAGCTATTTTGGATGTTACACAGCTTTACTATAACTTCAGGATTCTGCCTAGCTCAAATACATTTAAACAGCTAGGTCTGAGGTGGAGGTATTGATATGCTGCTCCTGGTGCAATTGCCCCTCCTTAAGGAACACTTACTCTTGTTTGTCCTGATTTTTTACCTGGGAAAATCATCAGCTGAGAAGAGAAGACTTCTGTTGTGAAAAGGTGTCTATAGATTTTTATTTTATAAAGAAAAAGCAAATAGCTACAGCTATTTTGTCAGTTAAAATACTTGTGCTTTTAGAACATAGAAATGTAGCAAGTACAAAAAATGTCAATATAAATCACATTCATTTCCTTAATAACAAACAGAATATTGCCATCTCAGTCACTTGAAGAAAGATTCCTGCTTTAACAATATGAACAGCTCTTGAAATTGATAAAGGCTTTCCAAGATAAGAAAGTTTCCAGCTGAACCTGGAAGAAATCCATCTATTCAGAAAACGAATATAGCTTTCAGCTTTGCCTATCTAGTAAACAAAGAAAAAGAACTACACAATCTGCGGGGATCTCCAAGCATAAAGAAATATATTCTTGCCAATGCTGTGAGAATCAAAAACTCTCACTTGAACTGTCAGTTTACACATTTTATTCCTTTTTATTGTTGTGGCAGCCAAATTACTGCTATTAGGAGTTTCAGAAGAAACTTTTTAAAAAACTCCACTAGGTTGATTTTCATTTCTTCCTACTAAACTAGTAGGTTAATTTCTGTGAAAGTAAAGGGAACAAAACTTACACATATAGACAAGTTTTTTAAATATTGTTTTTGAAGTACAGCTACCATTAAATAGTCTAACCAAACCATATATTGCTGTACATGGAAAAAAGTTTTGAACACCAACACCTGCTTGCAATATGCCTCAGTAATAAATGAGACCAGTGAGTCAGCTGTGTGGGTTGCCGTATGGAGTCTCACGTGTTTACTGACAGGGATATAAAAGAAGAAATACTACTGTATCCACTATACAACGCCTTGATTCAAGTTGTTCTTTTTGCTCAACGCTGTACAGTTTTAGTCCCTGGCTATGAGTGTACCTCATCTTTCTTGATCTGTGGTTCCAAATCGAGTTGGTGTAGCAAGGCAAAGGCACCCCATGGGGCAACAGTTTGTGTCCTATCCCAAGTATTGAAGGTGGGGTATTGGGGTATTTCTTCTCACAAGTCAACCGTAGTCTCCTTTCCTAACGGAAATACTTGCAAGAATATATGGATAGGTGACTTAGCAAAGTTTTTAAAATAAAAAAAAAAAAATTAGTAAATATGAAGGTTTATTTTTTCTTTTAAATTTGTTTTTATTTTATTTAAATTGCAACTTAAATGGAAATCATTAAAATGAGTGTAGGTTGCATGAGAGAAGAATTAGGCATAGGCCAGGAGAAGTGTCCCATGGATCCTATCACCATCTTTGTAGTTGATTATCTGGGAAATGTAAGAAGAAAGAAACATTATTTCACCTGTTAAAAAATACTAAAATGTACCAGGCAGGGGTATGAAATTTCACAGGTGATCGAAAGATGTGCCCGTATTCAAGATCACTCTGTAGAAAATGAAGAATAGGTGTAGCTTCATTAGCAGCTAGAAGACTTAGTCTCTGATCATATTTAGGACAAATGCTTATTAATGTTACATAGTAGAGGACTTCCAACTTACACGAACAGCAAAGGAACAGCAAAGCCTATGAGATATGAAGGGAAATCAGCAAGTTACAAGGATGACAAGCTGTCCTTCCCAGCACACGAACATCTGAAGCAACCCCTGAGCCAGCTAGGACATACTACTGTAGTGCAGAAAAGAGAAACAAAAAGATGTATCTGAAAAAGCTAAGGAAATCAGAAAAAAAGTACTAGTCCTAAAAATTTACATCCCTCCAATACACCCCCAGACACCATGAAGCGTCTTAGAAAGAAGTGTAAAAGTAGTCCTGAGTCAAAGTCAGCAGCCATTAGCATTTGGGTCAGTAATCTCCCACACGTGTGTCTTCACCAGTCGAGGCGGCCGTGCGCTGCACTCACAGAAAAGGAGTGGCTTCCTCAGCCCCTCCATAGGTGCTGCATCTCAGAGAAGGCTGAGCAAAAGCCCTTGGAAAACATCAGGATGATGCCTCTGATGAGAGTGTGTGAGCCGCTCCAGCACTTGTCACCGAGACTGAAGACCTATGGTCTCAGGGACAGAGGCCAGCAAAGTTGGCGCTCGTGGCAAGCCACGCCACGCGCACCATCATTTCTTCCACAGCATTAAACTGCTGTCTCCACAGAACAAGGGGAAGGTCTGACAACATGCCATGGCAAATTCCCACCTTTGGTACAGGGCAGGCAATCCAGCAAAATGCCTAGCAAACAGGAGTTCAGGGCTGGTCAAACTGCTGGGAGCAAGTGCCACAAGAGATGGTGCCACAAGATGATGGATGTGTACAAACAAGATCGGGCTTTGCTAAAAAGGTGCTGAGGAGAAATCTCGTCAGATTTAAGAGGAGACAGCTGCATTCCAGGTGGCAGGCAGGCTGTTTCTAACAGCTGGCTGAGTGAGGTATTTTGGCATCTGCTAAGATTACAGGCACATGAGCTTTAGTTCATTTATATTTGAGAGGGGCAAGGTGAGGAAGAAGGAAAGAGCCCACACTGCGTGCAGCTACTGCAAGCTTCTTCCAGTAGTTCAGAGCACTCTTCATTTTGGAGCTGTACAGGCTGGGCTCCTCCTTCCTTTGGTTTCTCCCCTAATTCCTGATACCCTTATGCCTGGATCCTCCTGAACCACCCAGAGCCATCAGAGACGGACGACTCTCACTTGTCCTCACCTGGGACCACCAGCGCTGCTGGTGCCACCACTCAAGGCTGTTCTCGCTGCTGAGACCTGGCCCTCAGTGAGGTCTGGTCATCCTGATTTAGTCACTACTACTGCTATTTTCTAACAGTACTCCCAAAAATATTTTCTGTGTTTCCAAGAAAGCGTGCAATTTTAAAATCTCCACCTGTAGACAAAAATACATGGAACAATCAACTTAATGGTTAGGCGTCACGGGTGGAAAGCCACTTTTCATCACTGCCAACTGCTATTTCCTCCTGTCACAAAGTAGCAATAAAAATATTTTATTGCAAAGGGCTTCAATTAAATTTTTCAACTGAAAAAAAATTATTATTTTTGTCAGGTACATTTAACAGAAAACAATGTTTTTAACAATAGGTCAAGCAAGATATTGTCTTCTTTATTTTAAACACTGACTATTACCTATAGAGGTTGGTGGTTTCAAACATAAAAATGAGAAATACCATTTAGGTTCTCATTGCCTCTCCATATTAATTTCATGTTATTTTGTCTGGTGTAAGATTGACAAACCATTTAGCAACTAGTAAAATGACTTGTTTTTACGTTAGATGTAAAAGCAAGATCATGAATGTGAAAATATGGGAAGTCTCACCCATATTTTATTAATGAATGTGTTAATATACCTTCTTTAGGGAATTTCTCAATGTGGAAATATGCAAATGCCATTATTTTTAAAAGCACAAATTGAACCTGATTTACACTGATAAGAAAATAAAGCCTTTCAGAAAATAACAGGCAACTCACTGGGGCATCAGTGACCTATTCCATTCTCACTTATTAAATGAATCTGAGGATCGTCTCGGGATTGTATTGATCGTATTTTTAAAATGACAGGTGACCTCCAAATCAGTTCACACACCAGTGTCTCTTAGTGGAGCACAGAGCTGCTTGTCAATGGTGCCCTCTGAATTGAAATAGACATTGATGGACAAGGCCTTCAACTGGCTATTTAAAACATGCAGATTTCCCCGATAAAACTGATCTTTTTTGTTGCATTTTTATTGTTGTTGTTGTTGTTGTTTGGGTTTTTTAATGAGCTTTTATTGATTAAGCATTTACTGTGAAGACAAATTAAAGGAATGTTTGTAATACCATAGTTAAGAATTTGTAATCGCTGGCATTGTAATACAAAGGTTCTGCTGCAGGTTTATAAAAAGGGTTAGTTATTAGCTATGAATACATCCTTCTCTCGTACAGTACCAAGTGTACAAGCTTGACTTTTTTTTTTCTGTTTTGAAAAAAATATATATGAACTTTCTATAAGTTAAGCAGGGTGTTCTATTAAAATATGAATATTTTGCTACTTCTAACACAATTCAACCAGATTAGTTTTAGAGGTGTCAGTATAATTGTAGTACCTCAAAATGTGCTGCAGATTTTTAGTGTTTGAAAGGTGAAAACAAAAAAATATGTTCTATCTTTTAGGCAACATCTATGATTTTGTTACACGTGCATGCATGTTGTATTTTAAACAGAGCAACAGTGTAAGACAGGTGCTTGCTTTAGAAATGGTGGGTTCTGCATATATTTTCTCAGACCCTGATTTTGCTCTTGTGGTATCCAATGTCTACATAGTACCTCACTATGAAACACTATTCAAAAAATGAAATCTTTATCATATTTACACCAAATGTTTATTAAATATGAGTGAAGGAAGAAAAACATCAGATTCTTTATGATCATTCCTTGCTTCCTGAGTTACTCTGCAATGAAGTTTTCTTGTTTTTGTTTTTCCATTAAGAGAAAAGTGAATGTTATAAAATTGTAATTGAATCTAGGTTCAACCACATCAGCAATTCCTTCAGCTTACCAAGACAATATTTTTCTAAAGTTCTGTCATCAAAAGCATTTACTTCAAAAGTGTTTGCATTTTCTCTCAGTTTTTTCCTCTTTGAATTAGATTACCCTCTTCTGTGTTTCACCCCAAAAACCTGTTAATGAAAATGGTGTAGGACCCAAAGTAGACTCCTGTATGAGGTTATAGCTCAGCATTTTCTGTCTTGAAAGTTTTTATGTAACAATAATTGTCTGTGTGATTTTGCCTTATGTCAGCTACACATACCTAGTTTTTCACACTGTAGGTAAATCTGAGCTATTTCAGTACTTTTCTCCCCATTTTAAAGTTCAACTCATGATTTCTGAGGGAAAAGATTCACACCATTTGACATGAATCCCATTTATCCTTTCCCAAATCCCATATTTTTAAAAGTTTAAGTGAAGCTATGGATGTCATATATTAATTCCCACGAAGGGAAGAATTTAATCCCAAAACTCTAGAGGTGACATTTAGTATATCATATTCTGCACAAGGCTAGTACAGTCAGACTTTGGACACATTTTCCTTGCTACAGGTAGGTTAGGATGGACACAAGCTTCTCTTTCTGCAGTTTGAGCTGAACAACCATGACCCAGCTCAGAAGTCATACAGTTGTATTTATCCTGCCCCTGAGCTAATGCATCTTGCTTCTCAGTAAAGAATGTCCGGTCTGTTACAGCATGCTGTTAATGTGTGTGAAGCATGAACCAGTTTAAGTTCAGCCAGCTCAGAAAACAGACAAAGTAAATTCAGAGCTGCAGAAGGCAATTCAGAGTATTTATTTTTCAAACGTCACCATTAAAAATATCTAAATCAGTTATTACAAGCACCCTCAGACAAATCTGTTCAGGTGAGCACTATAGAAACAGAAAATCTCTGTTCTGCCCGCCTTCTTTCAGCTTGAGAGAATTTTTATCACAGTCACTGGGAGAACATTGAAATGCATGTGCAGAGCCCGAATGCTTTCCTTTTCTTATTCCAGACAGGCATCATTTCAGCCCAGGACAGGTGGGTGACGATAAATAAGGAGCCTGATTCTGTCACTTGATGATTAAGACATGTTATTTGGAGGAGGACAGCACCAGGTCCTGGCCCTCGCTCCAGGTACTGTTGTACATTTTCCATTGCCATCAGGATGTAAAAGAGATTTTGAACAGCAATTGGAAACATCCAGTCTCCTTACTCCACTAGAAAATATGATCATTTCTGGGTGACCTGAGCTGATTATTTCCCGGTTAAGTGAAAGAAACGATATCACAAGAGTATCAGAAAACAAGCATTATTGTAAACTAAATTATTTTTTACCTTAATATTATTTATGATGCATAGTTGCATCATTAGAAATTTGTAGATGTCTTGCTAATCTCATAATGAAAGCACAGAAACAAATTGTGGAAGTTAGTGAGTGGCCCTGAAAACCAAACTGCTCACAAACTCAGCAATATTTAAAAAGGAAAACGTGCAAGAAATAAGCCATCTCAGAATCCTTCAAACAGTATCCACAGTGTTGCAAAATAATTCTATGTCATCAGGATATCAAAATGCTGGCCTAGCAGAAGTCCTTCAACAAAGTCTTTTAAACTTTTCCAGTTATGAGAAAACAATGCTTCAGAATTTTAAGGTAAGGGGAATCAATTAATTGTCAGAGTTCTTTGTATTGTTTTCAGGGCTTGGAATTGTTGGAAAATTAATTTGAAAAATGTTATTTTCAATTTTTAAAAAAGAGTAACCACTTTTCATGGCTATATTTATTTTCATGACCTTTCCATGTACAGTTCTTGAATTTTGAATGTGTAAACCTTACACTTTTTCTTGAGCAAAGAGCTTCATCCAAGCTAAGCAAATTAATTTTAGTGGTTAGTCTATCTCTTATTACAAGTTATTCCCACACCAATTTTATATCTCTCTATGGGATTCAAAAGGTATTTCTATGTACCTTGGGGTTCTGACTGTTTGGGGGGGGGGAAGGGTTGTGTTTTAAATGAAACCTATACCATTATTCTCATGAGTTTTAAATGTTAATCAGAAACTGTGGTGTCTAGTGACATAATCACTTCATTCTAAATAACCTTTGCAAGTGAAGGGATGCTATCTATTGAAATGCTAAAATGTTTAGAAAAAGTATGGATTCAGAAAAGTTCCTATCAAAGTACTGATGTTATTCAAATACGTCTTAGATGTATTTGCAAGGTCACAATGGAAGTAGAGGAAGAGACAAAGAGATTTCCTAGTTTCTTTTGTCATCTGCCTGTGAATAAAATTTTAAAGGGCTTACTAGCCAGGAGTATAATAAACACAGTAGGACTTGGGGAAAAAGGCAAACCATGGCAGCAGCAAGTTTTCTGATGGGTGACTATATCTTCACAAACTGACAGGACAAAAAGAATAACTAATCTAAGGTGAAAATAATAATTATTCAACTTTTAATTTTAGAAGAAAATCCACTTAAATATCCCTTTTATTAGTCTGTTTCTTGATACAGGCAGGCATCTATGGAAAAGCAATACAAAACTAAGGAGGCTGGCCAAAATTTGTAGCTTCTGAGGTTACATCCTCGTACTCTTCATACAATAAAGTAACCTCATTGTTCTATCTGTTAGGATTGTCCTTCTGATTGTAAGCCTCACATTTACTAATCTGATGCAAACTTGTAATGGAAATATATTTTCTAAATAAAACTAACTGTTCATTATCTTCATCAGTTCATTTCCCACAGCAAAACATTTGGGATGAAATCCTGCCCCTATATAGCCAACAGTAAAATTTCCATTAATCATAGAGCAGCTAGCCTTTTACCCTTTATTATTGACCTTATAAAAGTCTCATATTATGAAAGAATAATGAGAAGTTGGTATACATGTACTGTTTGCAATATAACCCTATGTCACAGCTTTATGCCAAAGCAAAGCTCTTTGTTGACTTCACTCTTGAGGTTTCCTCGCATTTCAGTGAAACAGAATATTCCACCAATAATAATATAACATATTCTAATTAGGATGGTGGGAAATGAAACATGCTTCTGTTATTTCAAGGACCCAAGCACCTTTTAATTATTCTATAAATACGGTGGATACATGATGTAAACAGAATCTGACTGTATAACAGTGCGCTAAGCCTTTATATACCACTTTCTGTCTTCAAAGTCTTGAGCTAACACTGACTAAGTACACTAGGTATGCTGATAAATTTGCATTAAGTGAAGAAATAGCTTTTCTGGCAAGGACTAGGATGGAAAATTGCCATGGTAGTGTGATCTACATATAAGGGTCAAAAATGGAGGCTCCAAAAAAAGTAAGATGGAGAAGTTGGCTATAGAAGATGAAAGAAAAAAAAATCCAGACAAGAGGATTATACTTTTCAGCTAGCATAGCATTTATGACTTTAAACAGTAAAAAATGACTGGATAAGTAAGTGTGAGAGAAGTAGCTTGAGCAAACAGGAGAAAAAAGTACTGTTTAGAATTGCAGAACTTCTGTTCATAACAAACCTTGCTAAACATTTGAGTGCATTAGCTTCAATTGCCCTTTTATTTACACTTCTAGCTCCTAATATTTGTGTGTTTGTTTTGTTTATTATTTTTTTTTTCGCACACCAAATGTCATGGGTCTCTTCAGGAATATCTTTAATCACAGCGTTATTGCATCTTCATATTGACAACTTCAAGCACTCAAAAAATAGGGAATTGGGGAAAAATCATAACATTGTCTTTAATACTCAAGAAATTACATAAATAGATTTGAGGTCTCTGTGTAGGCTGCCATTTCATTTCTGAGCTGTTATATTGCAATTGGATTATACATTAGGCTTTTTTTTTGTAACAATGAGAGGTCTGAGTGTATTCGAAAAATAAATAACATAAAAAATGAGATTATCAGAATACTATCTCAGCAGCTGGGATTTGAAGAAAAATAAGTAATTTCATTGACACCTTAAAATTGTGAGTGTGGATAATATAGATTACTGAAAGAATTATCTTTACCTCTGGATAGTTCTTTAAGATATTGAAGATTTTTGAAGATTAAGAAAATGTGAAGACTTTGGCTAACAGCTAGTCAAGCATGTAGGTTTGCAAGGAGCAAGGTCAACAAGTACTGCTAAAAGTATCTTGTCCCGAAGTCATTGTACATCTGTGTGTAATTAAATTCTAGTTATTACTGAATATTAATATTAGTCTGGAAAATTATATACTGAGATTGATTATTGTAGAAAGAAATGCTAAAATAATATCTATTATGTTGAACTTTCTAACTACCTCTTCCAGAATACAAAAGAATTGAAATAAGCTGTACTAAGTGATTTAGTGATTTCCCCAATGTCCTAGAGTGCCTTTTGTTTACAGCTAGGCATTGTAACAATCAAAGCTTTTCCCCTGTACAAAACTATTAGAAATGTAGAGCTTTTAGAGAAGATCAGAAGACATCCTGCAGTCCAGGTTATAAAATTTCTTCATCCATTTACATTTTTATGGAGTTTAATAAAATTGGTTGCAGCTTGTAAAGAGTAAGTCCTGGATCCTCTTGTGATGAAAACTGCATAGTTATGCAATGCACAACATTGATCCATGTTAAGCATTTATTTATTTATTTAAATAGCTGTATGCATGGATTCAGGCAACCAGTTATATGAGCTATGGTAGCTAAGAAGTACTTCACAGAAGTCTCTCTGCAGCCTTGGGGTGGTGCAGGCTGCAGCAGCCTGGCAGAAATCTACATTCCAGAAAAAACACTCACTGGCCAGTGGTTTCCTGAATGGAGCTGAATTTTTTGGGTTTGCTCTGAAAATGCCCAAGTGGATTGGCATTTGCCATTTCAGAACTTGCTCCTTGGTGCTGGTAAAAATGCCAGTGATGGATTGAGCAATCACAGCCAAGCTTGCTTCTACTTGTTATAAAAACTTGTTCTATGCAAAGCACTGATCCATTTGGCATGTGTATTACCATGGTCTGTATTTTTTTTCCAACCAAAACCAAATAAAGCTTTTGAGTTTCAGTGACTGTGCAGGCAAATTAATGTGGGGATTTCTGTTTACTGGAGAAACACAAATACCAGTTATAAACTATGCTCAAATTCTCAGTGAAAAGACCAACAAAAGAGTTGTCTCATCTCTTTTTTAATGCACTCATCTCTTTTATATTTTTCCATGTTGAATGTTCCAAATGTTCCTGGTAGCACTGTGACATCACACTTTGAAATTTATCTCAAGCCAGAACCTAAGTAAATGGATGCAGTTTATAAGCATCTTTAATGTATTTTTGAATTTAAATCTTAGCTTACACAATTTGTATCCTATGCATGATGTTAAGTAAATAACAAATTCTGAACAATATCATATCTATTCACCTATAGTAAAACTTTCATTTTAATATTAACTGCAGTGGAACATTCTCTATAATACACTCCTATTTTCAGCTATTCTTTGAAGTACTATATGGTTATTCAATTTAGCAGCACAGAAGGCATCTACTGTAAACACCACAATCCATTTGAGAAAAATAATTCATGGAGTTTCTAATCCAAGAAAGAAAGCTGTGAGTGACCAAATGGAACTGCAGACTGAAACTTAGCTACTATAGGTCATGTTATGTTAACGATTTACTGTAAAAAAAAAAAGAAAAAAGAAAAAAAGGTGGTTTAAATATTAGTTACTGGTCCTCTCAAACATTCTGCCTGCCAGGAAATTTGTCTGGGGAAACTGAACAATTTCCCAGTTAAGCTATATGGGCACAATTTCTACCTTTTGAAATAAATCTTCTATAGGAGTGTCTTTGCAGAAAAAATCTTTACAGTGATTAAAATGTAATTGCTCACTGGGAACTTGTTGCATAATTCAGTATCTGTCTCTATAATGGGAACAAACTGTATGGTTTGAGCATGCTTTTAGATGCAGATTGAGCTCTTTTCTATATCCAAGATGAAAAGCAGCCTTGGACTTGCTTGATAACTGCATTTGATTTTAGAATGAAAGTAGACAGACAAATTGGGAAAGTAAAATTTCAAGATCAAAGCTCCATCACAGAATCTTTTACAAGCCTGAGAAACAGTATACAATGGTTAGGGTGCTTTTATTCAAAGGTGTATAAAAAGTGGATGCTTGATTTTAGAGACAGTTTCTCTTTAAGCTTGGGCTAGCATAGAGCAGATGCAACCTAGAAGTCAAAAAAACTATATTAGAGGAGAAAAATAGCTGTGCTCAGAAAAACCTTTTGCTTGCCCATTCCTGAGGTCATTGATGTAAACTTCAAAGGAAGGTATTTATATCCCTTATATTTTAATATATTAGTGTTTTCTTTGTAATCTATCTGCCAAGGGTCATTAGGAGGCAAGGCCTAGCAATGCTCAAAGCAGTTCCATTAAAAAAAAAAAAAAAAACAGAAAAGAAAAAAAAAAGAAAAAGAATTTTATTAGTCTCAGTCTAACATCTTTATTTTCTCTCCCAAGGCTTTAGAAAAGTAAGAAAGTGAAGAGGAAAGGGAAAGGTAAGGGAGCTCCTATAAGCCCTTTTCACCTAGCTGATCTATATCATGATTAAATCAGTGTTTAGATAACCTTAACCACTCATTTTTACTACTATTATTCCCTTGCTAGACAGCTCTAGTGAACAGGAAAAAAAATTTTGTTCATATAAAAATGAAATTGAGAAATAAAATTTCAGAGAAAGAAATGCTCAAGATCCTAAGCATATACATGCCATATATTTATGCAGATCACAGCCTATTGGACCCAGTGCTCTTGTAAAATTCCCAGTTTCTCAGAAATGCTGTCAGAATCACTAATATGTAGACTAAACTCTGCCACTTCACATCTGCAAAGACAACTTTGTCACTTAAGCTCTGCCCATGATCAGTCACAGTAGGCTGCCAAAAAGTTTGTTCATCAGGTGCAGTGTCTCTCCTGGAGCTCTAGGAGTTGCTACTTACATAGCTCACCCTCCTTCATATTTCAGTACTCTGAGAAAGGAAAAATAGATGAGAGAATTGTGTGTGTTTGCAGTTGCCGACTCATTTGGTGAGTGGATTTGCCATAAATCATGAAGCGGCTGGAGTTTCCTACAGGCTGATAGTTTCATGCCCAGGTATGTTGCATTGCCTTAGCCCAGATGGTAAAACACATATCTGAGAGCAGGTCATAACCTGCTAGGCTTCGAGCAACTGGATGTGGTGCATTCTTAGAGCTGCTGATGTCTCTTGCAAAGCAATGCAGAAGCCCTCCCAATCCAATTAGTTGTGGCCATGAAGCATCCAGCTGTAGCTGCAAGCACATAGAAGTGCAAGTATTTTCTGCACTTGACATGACCTCTGTCCTGTTTGCCTTCAGTATCAGCTGCTTGACTTTTTCATCTGGGAGCTGGTGACTGGTAAGGACTGGTTTGTTTTTAGTGTTGTTGCTTCTGTTTGGTGAAGACTAGACAGAGGGGTTTCTGTGGTGAGTGAGAGATGCTCACACTGGAGTCCCGAGTACTTCACAACACAGATTATGTTAGATGTTATTTAGAGCCAGACCTGCTCAGTGCCCCGTGGTGCTATCTCTGCTGCCATGCCGTGTGTGTTCATGCCTGTGAATATAAATGTACACAGGTACAGAGAGTCTTTAAGATGATGAAGGATATATGCAACCCCTGCTGCCTCCTACACAGAAGACATTTGAATTTCAGCTTCCAAAGGGAAGTCACTGAGCTTATGAAATAGGCCAGGAAGAAAGAGAGCAGGGAAATCACTTCCCTTAACCTCCTTGATCTTAGATGGAGAAGTTTAACCATTGAATATATAGCCTTAGCATAGGAAGCATGATTCAAGCCAGCCTGAGGGAAAGGAAAAATAAGAGAAATGTGGAACAATACTGATCAGCTTCTTCCCTGAGGATTTATTTGTTCTACTACATGTTTTCAAGCCAATTGATGTTGTTCAGGCCACCTACTGGCAATTTTTCACAGCTCTGAAAAAATTTCTGATGTAATTATTCTGTGACTTTGCAAATGTTGATTGTGTTAAGGAACTGCTGCGGTTAAGATCATTTCAGAGAAATAATCACGGTTAATTTTGGCTTAATAAAGCAACGATTTATTTAATCAAACAGAAAATCTGTGGTTTAGGCAATACAGAGTGTGTGGCAAACAATGTAAGAAATCAAAGGGATTTTTTTCTAAAGAAAAACTTCTTACTTTTTTTGACTAAATCTCAGTTAGAAATGTACACAAATGTCTCCTCTCCTCTTAGTTTTACTTCTCTCCATGTAACAATAACGATTTGAGTCACAGCTGTTTCCCTGGAAAAACCTCCTCCATTTCAATGCAAAGAAGTAAATCTGTTTAAAACAGCTTCAGTGGTAGATTAAACTAATCTTTTTCACTTTGCACAGAAATGGACTGGAAATTAACATGATCAGTTATGGCATCTCAGCTGTGAGGCTGGTAACAAGCAGCTGTAGGGTATAATTTCATAAGCTATTTCAGCTAGAGGCATAAGAGCATTTTTGCTTGTGCCCTGACATATTAGGAAGTCCTGTAAGCTCTTAGCGCATGGGCTTGTTAAAGGGAATATGAATTTATTTATGTCTGCATATAATTAACAAGAAAATCACCACAGACCTGTTGTGAAAGTGGATTGCACCTTGCAAATGACTATGGATATTTGGGTACTTAAGGAGAGCTTCTGCAATAAAATGCATCCGGCCACAAATGAAGAACAAGTCAAAAAAACAAGAGAACAAGTTTTATTTTTTAAAAAAGCAAAAGCACTTCCAACAAGGCAAAAACAGTACAAGGAGTGTGATAGCGTGAAGCAAGAAAAGCAAAAATCAGTAAGTGATCTTCTATCAGCTGTTGAGTTTGCCATTTGACTGCTATTTTGTAATTTTATGGTAAAATGAAGACCTGCAGGGCATGTCGAAGTTATCGTCAGATATTCGATGTCTAACCACAGATGTCTAACAACTCTAGATGCCCTAAAATAAGTTCCCTGGCTTTTCAGCTGCTGCATCCAAAGGGTGCAGAACTCCCATTGTACATGTGTCACTTTTACCATCCCTGTGTAGATGTGTTAGAAACACTATGACATCTAAAGTGGTACATAACATATCTGTTTAGGTAACTAAATGTAGGTATCTGAGCTGAATTCCACAGATATGCCTCAGTAAGGGAGATATACTAGATAAAACCAGTAGGGAGAAATGCAAAGTAAAAAGACTTCTGGACTTCTGATCCTGGCAAGGTTTTAACTTTGGTAAATATTTTATCTGAGTAACAACTCAGCCCTCAGCAAAATGACCTGAACCAGATTTTGGATTGTCTTTTCTGTGGAAACAGTCCAGAAGTCTACAGTCTATTATTGTGAGCAAATATTGCAAAACATGCAAATCTAAAATGAGTCTATGAATTTCCAGCTGTGTGATAAAACTCTTGTTTGGTTTGTTTAATACATGCACAGAACAAGAGTCTCTAAAAGCTTGGTGTATGCAGTTTGAAACAAGTGCTAAAAAACTTCAAAACAAATAGATCTGACAATCTCAGTTTTCTTACAGATAAAAGCAGAAGCAGTGACGTGCATATGGTCTCTGACAACATGCTACTAAATTGTTTATCTTAAGGCAATGTTTCTACTTTTAACACCAAAAAATAGAGCTCAAGGGTGGTGATTCAAAGTTGCATTAGAATCAGAAAAAAATTAGTTGGCAGGAAATGCAAGTAATCATAGAGTCCATGTCCTCTCTCCACACTAGGCTCAAATATGTTTAAATAGTTCCTGTCAGACTTGTCTAGCCTGCTTCCTAGTGATGGAGGCTACACAATCTTCCCAGTCACCTATTCACTAGTACTTCACTAGTCTTAAACTCAAAAATGTGTTTGGATGCTTTTCCTTAATATAGCATTCTTTTTTTCTGTTTGATTTCCCACTTGTAGGGGAAGAGAATATTCCCTCCCTCTTAGGTTTTTTGCTCCCCATTGAGATAAAGATTTTTTCCTAACAGTTTAGTGTTTACTAAGAAAATATGAGTTTAATCAGGCAACAGTTATCATTCACTTAGAAGTACACTGACTGTATCTATACAAATTCAGTCTTCTTTTCACTGCAAACATTGAACAAATACCACCACTTAAGGTTATAAGACAACTAGTACAGGTACAAAGAAATTTAGAAGTAATATTCTCCTGGGGTGCATGGCTACCTATACTTATTGATGGTGTTCAGGAATTATTTTGTCAGGAACTAAATCATAGCTTCATACAATCTTGTGATATGGTTTTCTTGTATTCAGTAGTTGTACCAGTGGATACCTACATTAAATGAACTTTGCTTAAGTTACCATCCTTCAAATGGGATGCCCCTTCCCTGGAAATGTTCAAGGCCAGGCTGGATAGGGCTTTGAACAACCTGGCCTAGTAGGAAGTGTTCCTGCTCAGATCTAGTTCCTTCCTGAACTAGATGATCTTTAAGGTCCCTTCCAACCCAAATCAATCCATGATTCTATGAAAAATGATAAGCAAATTTTGAAAGAAGTGCCTATACTTACAAGATTGCTGTATTGTTTCAGAAAATGGTAGTCTTGAAACTGGATAATTTTGTATTTTTATATATATATATATATATATAAAACCAATTGTGACCAATGGAATGAAGCCTTGAATGTCACATAAATATTAAATATTGCTGTTGAACATTTTGTTGTGAAAATTGAAGGTTCAGCTGTTTTGAAAAGTTACTATAACACAGCAGTACCCCAGAACATAAGTTATTATTTTGAGCCAATATCTATGGCAGGGTTTAGCTTCACTGTGGATGTTCTGTGAGCTATTGAATCAAGCTGGGCATCTCAAAGGTTCTTCAGCTTTCCCAAATCTGGGGGAATTTGGTGAACTGTCTAACTCACCAGGTACTAGTGCTTATATTAATTAGACAACCATTAATTACAAGGGCATTTAGTTATCTCATTCACAGGTAGGAACCTACATTGAGATGCCCACAAACTGGAGCTGCATCCTATCTCTAGAGGGTGGATGTGTATATCTGAGCTAGCTGCTAGATTCTTCATGGAGTTTATAGAAATAATTTTGTAAAGAAAACTACGACAAATTAAAAAACCCCACATAGTAAGGTAAGCCAAGATTACTTTGAGGAATATCTTTTTAAAAATGTCCATCTTAGATTTTGCATTTCTCCCATACACTAATTAATCCTCTAAATAAAATCAAAACCAGGAAGTGGGCTCTGGAGCCCCAATAGATGATGCAAGATGCAAAAGTTACGCTTTAAAAAAAAAAGGCATTAACTGAGAAGCTAAGTGAATGCATTGCATTGACATTCACCATGACAGAAATAAGGTAAATGCCTACACTTCCATCTTTTTTATGAGTAAACACAGAAATAGTTTGCCAAACTCGAGAATCAGGAGAAAAATTTTAGGAAAAATTGACAAAATGAGCACTAACAAATATCTGGGACTTCAGTATGTTAATCCACTTATTGATTGCAGTGTGTAACCCAAACCCCTAGATGACCGCTTGGATTAGAAGAATGGAAAGTGATAAATGTAACTCCACTTTTTTCAACCAGAGATGATTCACAGTTACAAATCAATACAGCTGAATACGTTTCTAGCCTACTAATAAAAATCACAGTAAAAACTGTATTTGAACAGGAATAAGCCAACAAGAAGGAGATCTTGCATTAAAAAAAAGAATACAAACAAAGATTGGGGTCATATATTTTAAATTTTCAAAGATAAATTTCAGAGTATCCTAGAAAGACTATTTAAAAAAAACCCACCCAAACAAACAATGAAAGAAACATAAAAACACCCTTATTATGCCAGTTATAGCAGATAAAAAAATTAGAAAACAAACCCTAAAATAAGCAGTCTTTTTTCCTAGTAGAAGGCATTCAAATTAGGTCCCTCTTTCTCCTACTATGTGTTGTTCATCATGCTCATTAATTGTCTGGAAGAGAAGGTAAGTAGTGAGAATAAAATTTGCTGATAATCTTAAATTATTCAGGATAATAAAAGTAAAAAATTACTGTGAAGATCTGCAGAAGGATGTCAAAATATTGACTGACTAGGCAATAAAGTGGCAAATGAAATTCAGTGTTGATTAGTGCAAATTAGTACACATAGGAAAACAAGGCAAACTATATACAATGACTAATTCTAAACAGCTATTGCCACAGAGGGATGAGAGCTATAATTTACTAAAGATAGGTCTATGAACATTTTGGTTCTATGTTCATTGTTTAAAAAGAGCAAATCATAAGAACTATTAGACAATGAACTGGAATAAAGCTGCAAGTATCCTTATATCATAACGTGCTGCATCTTGAATGTATGGACTTCTGATTCCCCTTTATGAAAAGAGTACAGCAGAACTAGAAGAGATACAGTGAAAGTAAACAAATTTTATTGAAGATTTCTATACAATGATTTCTATATAAGGAGAAATTAAATACACTAGAACTCATTGAAGGAGAGAGCTGGAGAAGAATGTGAAATAGAATCACCTATATGAGAAATGAAATTGGAAATGCTTATTCAGTTGCTTTCAGTGCAAGAAGTGGTGTCAACGTGATTTTTTAAGGTAGTGGACATTTAAAAAAAGATAACAATAAATATAAATAAAAATATAAATAAAATAATAACTAAACCATTGCACCCATCATTCCAGACTCATGAATTATTAGACTCATGAAAGAAAAACACATTAGCATCAAGAAACAACATTGGAGTCTGTTTCCAATCACCAGAAGCAGGGACTGTTTCATGCAGGCAAGCATCATTGTAGATTCTGCTCCTTTACATCTACCTAAACTTTGCATAGAGGACACTCTTAAGACATAAGATACTGGATTAGATGGGCAAGGCTATGAACTCAGTGGAACTGCTGTAGAAGCTCTTATATTCTCATATCTGCATTCAGAAAATAATTCAATGAAGGCAATAGTAGGGTTAGACCAAAGATCCATCCACCACATGTCTTTAAGGAATAAGTTTCAGGGGAGGGAAAGGATGCTGGTGATGAAGTGGCCACTTTTGGTTCATGTGTTTTGTCACATCTTTGGGCAGATGCAGCACTCTGGAGGCCTTAGGGGAGTGAAAGGAAGCTCTGGTGTCAGCTTCAACCTCCCTGTTTTATGCTTTTCATTGCTTGATCCTTATCCCCTTTTTATTCCAGGGCACAAGTGATTTTAAGCTGCCTTCATATCCCAGTACTCTGGTCTGAAAGCATATCTAGCACATCTGAGGGCAGCTGTAGAGCATTAGGATGTCTTCCAATATCCATGCCAGTCCTGAGGCTCAGTGTGTTGTGCAGCCTCACGCTGCTGGCTGTGTGCTATGGGAGCACAACCTCCATTAGAGGGCTTCACTAGCCCTCTTTATGAACACAAAGAAAAATACCAAAGTGCTTTGGCTATCATAGTTTCCTCCTTTTAGGAAAGATATCAGAACCCATGTTAGAGATTGGATGTAATGACCTCTTCTTCCTTCTTTGGAGGGTGACAGGGTTTGCAGATGGCAGTTAATAACAGCTTGCCCAGTGGAAGCCTCCCAAATTATGGGAGCAATGATTTTGGAAGAAACACAGCAGAAAGCAGACTGCAAACACAGTAAGAAGCTGCTTGTGTTTGCTGGTTCGTTTAAGGAAAAGACAGTTTCCTTTCAGAAAGAGTGAGTCCTCCCACATTATTAACCAGGAAGTGGTACACACAGCAACACTACAGCCCAGGAACAGGGAGAAAAAAGCAGTCTTTCTTGCTTTGTAAAAACAACTGATAGCTCTTCCTTTCTGTCTGAATTTAAACTGGAAAAATATCTTAATTCAAAATTGTTTTAACTGTTCTTATTACAGGCAGAAACCAGAGCAGGAAGCCTTACTTTTTCTTCTGTTTTAAATCTACCAATTAATTTCTCTATTTCACTAACTCAATTTTCTTATGTTTATTATACAAACACTGTTTTACTTCAACATTAATGATGTTCCATTTTCCTTCTTTTCCATTTTAGGAATTTTTTGCTATATAAGTTTGATTGTTGAAATAAATAAATGGATATATAAAGTGAAACATAAACAAATGAAGCTCCAGATAGTGAATCCATGCTTGTATTATGTAAATGCTCTACTGGACCACTTCTGCAACAGATCTGTGGTAGAGGGTTTGCCTTACATGTTTCTTGGCTGAGCTGAATTTGGAGACTATTACTTGTTTATTTCACAGATGGCAGTTGCTAGGAAAATACCTTAAAAAAATGCCTTTCTTTGGACTATAGCTACTTTGGTAACTGAAAACATTTGCCGCAAATTAGGATCTATGCCTTTTCAGAACAAACAGTTCCTTAAGGTCATCTCACCTCACAGTAATTTCACACTGAGGCTTGGTGCAAACCTTTCACATGATGTTTCAGTTTGGACCAGTGTGCTTATTTTCTTACTGGCAAAAAGTAGAGAAAGACACCCCAGACCAGAAGTGTAAAACTGGCTATGTAAAACCCAAACTGTTGCTTTGCCAACCAGCTTTCATCCAAATATAAGCTGTACATGCAACATACGCATTAACATGGTAGTAACCTGGTGTAGTGCCCAGGTAATAATGAATTCAGTGTGTTTGCCAGGGTGCAGCAACAGGCTGGTACAGCCAGTGCACTTTTAAGGTGCGTGATTCTAGGTCTACCCGGTGTAACGCTGAACCTAACAACATCAGTCAGGTCTGTGTTAGCTCAGCTGCTGTTGTACTGGACTCTGTTATGCAGCATAAGCATGGCTGATGTTTCTTTCCAAGAAACAAGAATTACTTGTTTTTAAAATCAAAGGTAATGTACTTTCACATACTTGGGGGTTTTTTGCACTGTCTTGCATTTATGTTTACATTCCTAGTTTATGTACTACTATAAACCCTGTTCATGTTATGAACCAGTTTTATGCACCAGATTCCCTGTTTATACATCATTGATGATGCCCATGCAATAGCAAAAGGTTTTACTTTTTAGTTTTTTAAATGTTGCAATATAAAACTGAGTCAGATATTCTATACTTAATATACTCTTAGTTCAGTTATTGATGCAATATTTCTGTAACTGAATCTCCTGTGTTGATATGGCAGGGGCAAACTATAGAGTATAACACAAGAATACTGTGTCAAACAAATAATGCAGAGAAATGTTCATATCATATCATGGGAAAAAAGGGGGACTTACTACTTAAATACTAAGAAAATCAATATAACTTCAACTCTAAAAGCCAATTATTAGAGCGGAGCAATACTTTATGTAGTTAATCTTTTATCCCTGTTCTTTCTATGATGTTACATCTGTTTGGACAATACTAAAGATTCATGACAAAAAGTTAAGCCCAGGGAGGGGTATAAACTCTTATCCTTTACACCTCATATTTCATAAGTACTTTCATTCTTAAATGCAAAAGTTGGTATGCCTAAAGGTAGGATGAGGAACAGGATCGCATACAGCTCCTCTTCAAGGGATGGCAATACTATGTCCAGTTACCAAAATGCCGATATTTGTGATCTCCTTAATGCTCCAGATCCCATAATTATGACAATCTCACTTTTCATTAAAATAAATTCCTAACTTTCACATGACACAACTTCTCTAACATCTGAAGGATTCTTTAATAAGGGTTGTTTTCATTCCCAAAGTTAGTGAGAACCTAATCCATGGTTATTGTATGCTGTCAGGTTAACAGTACCTGTATGTTCCTATTGTTCTCTATTTAGCTTTTTTACTTTGTCATTAGTCATTAGAAACTAAAGCTACTGCTGTGTTTTAATTTGAATAAAATCCTCTATGTTGGAACAGCCTTTGGAAGCCAAACTTTGTCTCAAGAGAAATTTTACAGCTAAGTTGCTTACAAAGCTCTCAAATAATAATTTCTAGATGAAATAGAATGGTACATTCATAACAACACTCTCAATAACTGCAAAAGAAAAGAATATTCTTGTGGAAAACTAGTCAATGAACTACTGTTCCCACAAAATGGTAGATATTCCAATGGTTCCTGAAGTTCCTGAATAAGCAGATAATTATTAATTCAAACCAAGCAAGAAAAAGGGTAGGATATTCTTCATGTAAAAAAGAAAAAAAATAATTGGGCGTTCTCTGTCAAAAAGGTACTAAAGCTCAGATGATGAACTCAGTGTTGTTTTAACAAGACTTTGAATAAAAAATGGAGTAGATGGCATATATCTGTGACTTGTCAAATTCTCTAGCAAAGCCTTTTAAAAGATTTGAAAACAAAAGATATCCCTTCTCAGAATACAGATAGATGGAAAGTAGAATTTTTAGGAAAAAATGCGTCAAAAGAACAGCAGTTTTTTTGAGCAAGATGTAAACGTATACAGCTGTTCCCTCTTTAAACATTTGACAGCATGCAGTGGTGCACTATACAACCAATAAAAGCAGGTGGAGTGTGAATAAACATACCCATAGACTTTGTGTCGAATTCTTTCTCAAAATGGACTGTAACTCCTTTTAAAGAGCAACTAGTGAATTTCATATACTAGTATTTTTTAATATTTTCCATGATGTCTATTTACAGTGAACATTAATTTATTGACAAACAGTATGGTGCTTTTCTCTGTGACTGTTTTGCTCTAGCTGACTGTGAACTATTAAAACATGCTTATCAGAGTTTTATGGAGAATAGCCCTGGAGGTTAACTTTGTAATGTTTCTGATAAGCCCTGAGAAGACAGAATTTTGGCTTGTCTTTCAACCAAGAATTAAGTAAGCTGGCATCAGCAAACAGGATTTAAACAGAGCTATCCCCAAGTCTGACTCATCATTGACCTTACCCATATATGAGCAACAGAGGGTGAGTAAACATGATTTTTTTTGCCTCCCAAACAGAGCCTCCCAATCTGTTTGGTTGTGCAGCGGATATTTCAAATGTCAGCGACTTAGTGCAATATATTATTACTTGTTTGTGGGAAAAAAATAAAAGATTCTGTAAAAGGAGGTAAAGGGAAAAGGAAAGCAGCTCATGATGCAATATTTTTCCTTAGTCTGCAGGGTGACTGGCACAAAAGGGTGTCAGGCTTCTCTGCAGGATGAATTCTCTTTCCCAGTGCTCAAGGCTTTCCAGCAGAGAGCATGGCACACAGACCTGGAAGAACTTGCTCTTGTAAACTCTATTCCTTCAATCACAGTGAGATGCCTGACTCTTTTATGTCTGCTAAACTGTGACACAGTCTCCTTCCTTTATTTCTCAATGTGATAAAAGCTTTTCATAATGCACCACATAGTGTTAGTGCAATCTCTACCACTGTGTTCTGTATTTCACATCCCAGAATGGACTCTGGCAAATGTAAACAAAGCAAACAAGCAAACAAAACCTCCTTTTATCCTCTGGTCTTTTTCTTTCAATAGAACATAAATGCCACCTTTTATTCAAGCAAAAATGAAAACAACCTCGTTGCTAAAAGATGCCGTCTGTTGTAAAGCTCATGGTGTTTTGAGCTAAGTGAAAAGACAATTAAAACCAATAAAGTAGTAAAGGAAACCATGGAGAAATTCAACATGAAAGTAAAAAGCAATGCAGAATCCTGCATGTCAGATTTGTAATGGAGTTCACTTTCTCTTCAGGGGAATGAAGTTAGGTATACAAACCATTTACACAATGTGCTGAAGTTCCTTGCTGTAAAGATACAAATATTGCAAGAGTCTTATTTAGTATAGTAATATCTGAAGCTATCAGAAGTCTCTAAAACTTTGCTTAGCTTTCTCAGCATAATAACGTCATATTTCTCATCTTTTAACAGACACAAAAAAAGTCAATAAAAATTTATCATTGATTCCATGATCCATGCCGTCTCCTCTAACACAAATACACAGCTCTGGCAAAGATTGTCCTTCTTTGAAATGCCTACAGACAAAAATTAATCTGTTTTCAGGACTGCAGGATATTGCACTTGTCATGGAGAATAAAATAACACCATGCAGTACTCTTGTTGAAATAACCTGTGGAGATGATAATAGAAGGATACAACTGAGGTGATGTTTGCAGGTGAGAGTAATAGGAAGCTGATGAAGCTGAAAAAACCCAGGAAAACATTTAAACTCGCAAGATCTGGCTTAGGTAGAAACCACTTAGTGGCAGATTGCAGAGCAAAGCTCCAAGTTCATTGTGATAAATGACCAAAAGGACATGCCATATCAACATGAAGATAGTACAGGCTCACTGGCATTGCCTAACCAAAGATGCCTGGTGCTGTTTGGGCCGCTCTGGGCTATCCTCGCTGACCCTGGGTGGCAACTTCAGAAGGACATAAGGCCTCTATAACATATCTGGCAGCCCCTTGTGGGATCCTGGATGCCTTAAGGAATGTCAAACAGAACCAGATTGCTGTGTGTGCTCAACTGTGTTGGCATCTTCATTGTTCGGTGCACATTTTAATGTGTGCAGTTTGAGTCTGTATTTCTTAGTCTTTCACCATATGATAGAAAATTTGAATTTACTTTTCCTGAACTGGCCCTAAATCTGCCTCCCCCATCCCACTACATTAATCATTAAATAATTAAGGAACAGCAGCTTGAAAATAGAACAAATCACTCAACAAATAACAGAAGTGAAGTAGGTTGGACCAAAGTTCATATAGAGTGGGGCCTTTTGTCTAATAATGACTTGTAGATGATGTTTAGTGAGAAGTATGTAAAGTGTGATACTTTACAGGCTATTTTCCCAGCTTTAAACAATCTATAGTTCAGGGACTTCCTCAGGCATAAGTGATATCTTTGTGTTAATAGATTTTTCTTCCACAACTGTCAGAGGTCAACCAATCATTTATTCCAAGTGAATAACTTGATGGTTTTGAAGGAGTTTATTGACAAGAAAGTAAATGTTGTTATTATGGTTTAGATTGAACTGAGCAGTGCATGTAATCTAACCAGTTTGTGGATAGTTCTTTTGGAGAATAAAAAAAAATAAATTTCCATTTCTGACAATAATGGGCTTACACATTGTGACTTGAAATGTGTATTTTCAAATGTCAGGATGCAGTGGTGGTAAAATGTGCTTTATGTTAGCTTCACTGTCCAAAGTAGGATGCATTGCATTTTATCAAAAAGGACACTAATGTCAGCAATATAAATGACAATATCTGTTCAAGTATGGCCCAGCAGAGAAAGAACTTCAAGAAAGAATTTGAAGGTGCTATGCAATTTAGTTGAAAGATAAATTGGCAGTGGCAGCTAGCTTCCTTTTTACGTAATGTCAGAATAAAGTTGCTTGACAAGAAGAAAAGACACACCAAAAGAGGATCTAAATCCAGGATCAGTTCTGCCCCACAGATCACATCAATAACATTAACTCATATGGAAGTAAAATGGTATTTACTCTTTGTTTACATATGGTTTACAGAATCACCTAACAAAATCATACCATAATCTTTTTTTTTTTTATATATATACTATGGTGTTTGTTAATAACTACACATTTTTTACATCAAGAATCTTAAATCCTTAAGATCATATGCTATAAAAACACTGAGACATCAACATTCAACATTAATATTTGACTTCCAAGTAAGTCAGAGAAAAATCCTGCTTAGTTGATTTTAGATTAATACCTTTGTTCATGCATAAAATCTCACTTTTCTGTTTCTTTCCTCAAGGAGAAGCCTAAAATGTAACTCTTATCAATCTTGTTCACTCTCATTAAAGCTGAAAGAAAGAATAAGAGGAAGAAAGTATACCGTGCCTTTCCGTAATCATGAGCTAGTATATTGTTTCATCCATATGGTATATAGCCTTACCTCAGGAACATATACAGTAGTTTGACCCCTGGATGACCTAAGATTAAACTATTAAAGGAAAAGATAGGTAACAAGGGACAGCTCAAAACTAACTGTACTCCAGGCAGGGAGATGGAGAGCCTGTTAACACATGCAGTGGAAATAAACTGGCTGAACTGAGCAAACTGATGGCACCTTTCCCTCC
The DNA here is from genome assembly GCF_964106895.1 of Numenius arquata. NCBI lineage: Eukaryota > Metazoa > Chordata > Aves > Charadriiformes > Scolopacidae > Numenius > Numenius arquata. The sequence continues at coordinate 85,959,406 of NC_133576.1, forward strand.
CCTTACAACACGCCACATAAACTTTCATCATTCCTTGTAGACATTGTGCTCATAAGCAAATGAGCTCTTGAAATGTTTCAGCATTTTTACTGACAGAAGCTTCATAGTATATTTACCCACAGTATATACACCCTGTTTTAAACACGATGCAACTGCTTTCCTGGAAAACAGCACAGTGCCAGCATGGGATTCACCACCAAACCCTGCTTCCAATGATGAGTAAAAAGACAACTCCTTGAAAGTCTCACCTAAGAACAATGATTACATTTCAGGGTCTGTATGCTTGAAATACATGTCATGGAAGGAAAATAATGAGAATATTTTTACTGTTGGATTTTACTGTATAACAAATCATGTACCAGCACATTTTGGACACTAGAGTGGTTCACCTCAGAGTTATAGCTTAAGATAAGTAAGAGAGTTGGCTTGTGGTTTGGGTTTTTCTTTTTCCTTTTTAATGTTTAATTTCTTCTAAGTTTGAATTATTTCTTTACTTATCTATGTATTTTGAAAATTTTCACCTCTTTTTTTATTTTCTTTTTTCTTTTTTTTTTTTTGTTTGTTTGTTTCCTCCTAGATTCCTACTCTCCTTTTCTTTTTGTTTCTGAAAAAGGAACAGGAGATGATGCTGGTGAAGAAAAACAGAAAAAGTATTCTCTGGTTTAAAAAATTAATTCTTTTAATGTTTTATTTTTGGTAATTTTTATTCTCAGTTTATACTGCATCTTTTTTTTGCAGCAAGCTATACTAGCGCTCCCATGTCTTCCATCTTATATGGTGTCAGATTTGTACTGTGATAGAATGTCTTTAGAAATAGATAAAGTTCATGAGCCCCTGCCTTTCAAGAACCTAAATGTATACAAGGATAATCTGAATTTATGACCACTGTATGTTATACATTAGGCTGGAAACTGTAGTAGTTCAGGATCAGCTTCACCTCATATGATGAGGATAGCAGCTTCTAGGAGGTGGAACAGAGAGTAAAGGGAAAAGTTGAGCCAACACACCCTGAAACACAGATACAGGCTTCCAACTTACTTTTATTTATCAATATTTAACTTATCCTTGTTTCTTCATCTCAGAATTTGTTTCACTGGACATAGCACTAAAAAAGAAATTATTGTGTGGATCATAGAAGCAAACGCCAGACAGAAAATTAATATTTAAATAAAACTTTTTTTTTTTTTAAACAAATTGCTATTCACACCTCTTTTTCTTACATCTCTGGTTGTGATAGCATATATTGTTTGTTATATATTGTTGGTCCATGATAGCTTCCTAAATGGTAGTAAATAAGTGTGAGTGACTGTGAGTTTAAGGAACACTATTCTCTACCACTTGATTTCCATATTACAGCAGCAGAGGGACCCTAGCAACTCATACATATAATTTTCCTTTTGTTCATTTTTTTAACAAACTTGCATAGACAGCATTGTCAGCTCTCATGCTGTTGTCATAAATCTCTTAATAGCTAATGTTTTACATAAATATCTAGCTCTTGAAAGAGATGATTATGTAAATATTTCAGATTTCATTAAAGAGAAAAAGGATATCTAGTGTCTAATCTTTACAGCTCTGAAGACATAAGTACGCCCCACCTTACAAAGAAGAATTAGAACCTTTTGCTAGCTCTCAAATCTCATGATTTTTAGACATTTAGGATCAGAAATGCTGAATGTTTGGGCAGTCTTCCCCTATATCATAAGGTCTATTTCAGTAGGAGACTGACTTAATTCTTCTTTCCTAGATGCCTTCTTTCTCTGCCAATAGTTCCTTTTTTTCTCCATATACAATTTTCCTTCAGCAACATTTCAAAAACTTGACTGGGTGCCAGTATCCACTTCCACAAAATTATTCATTTTACATTCAAACTGATGTTACTAAGATATGGATTATGTCATGTGAGATGACAGTTCAGAGAGAATGGGAATACCCAAATAACTTATCTGTCTTTTAATCAGAATATTGGTACTCCTACTCCACTGGTCCAAGGGGATATTTTTTCTAATTCACAGGATGTTTGTACTTCAAAAGTGATTAAAGCTTCTGTAACCAATAAGCTATTAAGCTGTCTTCTGGTCTTTTAAATTCATGGTACTAGACTTTATTCCCTATAGAAACTTGTTTGAAACTTACATGGCAAATTTTAAAGATGAACAGGAAATTTTTAGAACTTAGGTCTTAAATCTTGTAGTAATAATAATAATAATAATAATAAATAAATCTAACAAATTAAGAAAAAAAAAATCTGTTTTACTCTATTCTCAGATGTGTCTGTGTATAAATCAACAGGAAGAAAAAAGCAATTCAGTAGAAGGAATTTTCAATACACATTATTACACCAGAATCATCCTACTCTAGATTGTTATTGGCAATAAAAAGGGAATAAAACTCAATGAAAGGCAAAATGTGATAAAAAATAAAATCTTATGAATGTTTTTTTTGTGCTATCTTATCCAGTAGCATTAGAATTTTCATTTTTAGACAACTAGAATGACTAAGGAAAAATTCATTTTCTCAGGGATCAGCACCTTTTGGTCATTATGTATTTTTGGTTTTATAGGAAATTTTCTAACATTTTTATTACATACAATATCTAGACTGTTATGTAGAAAGGGTCTCTGCTTTGTCAAGTGATATATTTAGAGCAAACAAAGGAGCAATCTCTCTTTTTTGTATTCCCATTTCTATAAATGCATGCATACACACACATATATACACATATGTGTATAAACACAAATGATCTTTCAATGGCATTTCAAGGCATTGTTCTGGGAAGATTGTTTTCTTTACCCTTGACTGATGTTAAGTATTCCACTCAGGGTTGTCTGATTGCATGCCCTATTTTTCTTTGCCAGACCAGATAGAGCATGCTTATCTATTAAAAGCACTCCAGAGCTACATTAAGCTTGGATACCTGTGGAGCTTGTCAGCACAGGTTCTCACATAGGTCACTGGTTGCTGGGGCAGCCTCGAGAACAGAATAACAAGCACTATTTGATATGGGAAACACACACCTCTGTGTCTTTTTCCTATCAGCATACTTATAAAAATCCTTTGGATAATGAAATAGAAAAGCTTTCTAGATAAATTTAGTGCTTTTTTTCACTTTTTAATTTTTTTTGTCTTTGATACAATTTTTTTTTTGTTTATTCTTGAATCACAGAAAGATTTAAAACCTTCGTAGTGGTTGGGATATTTATGTATCACTTCCGGTTATTCTTGGAGAGATGTCTCATTTCAGAAAAGAAAGCTCATAGACACAGATAAGTAATTGACCAGCTAAAAAAAAAAAAAAAAAAAGAGGAAGTGGAAGTGGAAATAAAAGTCATCAGAGATGATTTGGCATCAAATTGTACTATTACTACAGGTTTTTAGGGGTTGTATTCAGTTGTGTCAGCATAGGTGCCTACTGACTTAGGGCATCAGAGAAGCTCTTTAGATATCTACTACAGATCTGAGTTGAGAGCTATAGGAGACCTATGGTTTTCTAGAGATGGAAGGTAGGAGGGAGAATTCTCAATACCTAAAAAAGTATGAAACATCTATATTCAGGAAACTAAATTGCCTCCCACCAAGTTTTGTTTTTCGTTATTGTATTGTTATTTAATGGCATAACTTTGGACTCGATTCAGTTGCCCACATAGGGGCGATGGTAAAAGTTGAGATTCTCAGTGACAGACTGCCTAGCCCTAGATGGTCCTCTGGTGGTGGTAGTTTCTCCTACAGATCCTGTGTCACAGCTGATAAACTTATGCAACTGTCTCATCTTCTCTAGAGCATCTCAGATAATACCAGATGGTTATGCATGGACAGCTGCATCAAGATTCTGTGTACACCTTTCAATAAACTGTCCTCTATAAAGGAAGTAAAAGTTGTGAAGATACAGATAAATTTTTTCTTTATTTTATAGATACATTCTACTATTCTGAACCACTCTTACGTAATAATAGGTGCAGGGTATTGCACTCATTTCCCATGATTTTTGAACTTCCAGATTCCTTCTTAACTGAATGCTTTTATTACCCTTTTGTACAGAAATTCTACCAGGACAACCAGAACTGCTGTATTATCATGTAAAGATCAGTGTATACATGTTTCTATTTTCAGGATATACTTGAAATACATTAATGTTTTTGTTTTGATACATGCCTGCTATTTTAAACCCTTGACCTTTTAAAGCAAAAAATAACTATAAATTTACTCATTAATGTATTTTCTGGCACTTTACTTTTAACATAGAACTCTTACTTCCACACTGTTCAAGTTTCAGAGTGTACCAGAATTTAGTTGTAGATAAATATTTATCCATATAGCTATAAACCATAGCAGATGTGCGATTAGTCTGTGCTATTAGCTATAACCCTGGTCTCAGAGCATCGCCTAAAACAGATTCAGTAACTTGCCAGTCTACATCACGCAGTACCTGGTTATCGTCTGAATGACAGTCCCTCTTTTTGTGGGTCTGTTTCTTGATTCATTTTCATTAAAAATATTTTAGGAAACTTTTCACAAACTACAATTCCATTAAGCAGACAATGGAAATATTATGATAAAATAGAAGCAAGTGAATCTTTATAATCATAATTCTGAATTTATATATTTATTTATTAAAACTTTTCTATTTTAAAGAGCTAGACAGTTTGACTCCTTTCTACTCTCCCTTACAAACTGAGGTTTTCTTAAGCACTAGCACTACTGCTAAATTTTGAGTATAAATGTATAAATTGTATGGCTGTCCCATCTCATTTTGGGCACTAAATTTGTCCCACCTTGGTTTAAGCACTAAATTACAAATAGACATCTTTCAACCCAAGACCTATCTTCAGGTAAGATTCCTTAGTAAGTGAATGTATTGCCTTCTTCAGGTGCTTGTCTCTGTAAGACGAATAGGTGACTAAGATCATCTAGCCTTGCAAGTGCTGGTTTCAAGTTGGTACTGCACTTAGAAACCTAGGTAGAGAGGGTGATTATGTCTGGACCACTAAATAAAAAAGGAGCCAGACATCAGTCCTGGGACTTGGAGTCAAGTGCAACAGGCTTGACGCATCCATACTACTACCTTCTACCTACACTGCTTGGACCTGTTTTCTTCTATAACAAATTTTTCATCCAAGAGCTAGGTCAGAGTGGTCTAAACTCAAGACAGAGACGGAGTTAAGAGTTAAGCAGCAAATACAATCAAGCATCCAGTGCTCAGTTCACTCCCTGACTCTCTTTTACTTAGCAGCATAGGTGTGTGCACTATGAGAAAGCTGAAGACACCACAGAATTGTGTCAATGGGGGGAAAAAAAAACAAAAACAAAAAAAAGAGGAAAAAAAAATAATTTCTTTGTTTCTTTCCATACACCTTCCCTATATCTATAGATTTTTCTACCAGGAATTTAGATGTTCAGAATAGCTGATTGTTGACCTTTTTGTGGAAAGTGATGATTTAGGAGACCTCTTGGTTTTCCTACTCTTAACTTATGTGGAGATACTATTTCAAATTTAAGGTTCACAACAAAGTTTCCTTACCTAATATTAACCAGTGATCATGTGCTGGACATGGTATCTGGAGATGTAAAGGAAGAACTTTATCCCACTAATACTTACAATCAACTTTGTAATAACCTAACAGAGAATTAAGAGAACTACTAACTAACTAGTAGGAAAAATGCTGAAAAATTCAGAACTTGTGTAATGCACAGTATGACAGAGAAAGAGCCCAAGTGTTAGGGGGATATTGCTGCTTTCTTCTGGACTAAAGATTCTTGCCATGCTTCGTATGGCTGTTGTACCCTTCCATTTCTCTATAGTTTTTCCCCCAAGCTGGCAGAGTCTAAGGTCAGCTGGAGGCTAGTCATTTTGTAAACAGTACGTAAAGCAGCTTCTATGGAAAAGTATTTACTATGGTGAATTAAGGACATGTAACTTTTCCTATGCAATAATAGTATACACTAATTTCCTAAACATCAATTAATATTAATTTAAAATATAAGCTAAAATAAAGATAAACTAAACATATTAAAATCTGTTTTAGAAAGCGAGTCGCATAACCTTAGTTTGGATAGGAAATTCCAAGCCTTCAGGTCACCAGGTCACCATAGACTTTTCAGGTCATGAGGTCATCAGGTCACCATGGGTTTTTTAAATTCCATTTCTCACTTAGTAATTGAATTTTGACAACAGTGACTTACCTTCCCTCTTTTTTTGAGTCTTGTGTTGGTTTTTTTCCTTACTTTTCCTCCCATGCCAACACTTACTATTATTTTTTCCCTGTGGAAAGTGAGAACTGTGAGACCTGAATATATTTGAATCAGCAAAGGAGCTTGCAAAGTGTGCAGTATGAAATGTGGAAGTTTATAGAGTAGTCATTGACAACAATGTTTTATCCAATTAGCACCTTCATTAAGTGACATTAAACATTTAACTTTGGGAAATGTAGCTACTCTAACAAATCACATGTAAAGAGCAGCAGCCCACTTCACCATTTTTCTCCCACATGCATCCTCAGCAAAGTACAGGCAAAATGCTACCAAACCAGAGCAGTAGCAACAATTGCTCTAGGAATATTCACAGAAGAAAGAGATTAGTCTTCTAAAGGGCACATGCAAAACAGGCTATGTAAATTAACTCTGAAGACACAATTGAAAAAACTGTTGAAAGAGTGGAGATAGATTATGTGTTAAGAGATTTCTAACATTATTTTTGAGAGTCTTAATCCCTTATGAATGGATGTGATTTGAAATATGTTATGCAAATATTTATATGACCCTATTAACAAAGGCTATCTTTAGTTGTATATTTGTTTCTTCTCATGAAGTATATCTTCTTATCCTCTGTGAACTGTATTTTATAAATGTCACGTCATAGTTTCTGGTATTCTATTGTTAGAAGAGTGTTCACCTTCTATGATACTATTCAAAAGTGCTTAACACTCAGCTAGAACAGTGTTCATATTGAATTAGAGACAATGAATAATTCATACAGTCCAATTTAACATTTTTTTTCTTGGCATTAGATGCTAATTTAGCATAGGGCATAATTAATGATTTCTAAGATACTGACATTCAAGGTTGTATTTGGTAACATCTAGAAAATGTACAAAAACATGCTTTCACAGTTAATTTAATGCAGTAGGTACTTTTTGTCATTCTTATGGTATATGAAATTGTACCGCATGTGTTCATGGTTTCCCTAGATACTTAGAAGACACTCAGTAATGCTAGCATGGAAATAGAAGATGAAGGATTTCTTAATATCCCATCAGCAGGTTTTGACAACCTTGGCATTTCCACATTGGCTTTGGGAGAACTTCCAGACTGGTAATTTTATTTTATCTCTCGATATGCTGCCTTTTCCTTTTTGCATAATAATTTTATATATTATGTCATATATAGTCTAAAACCAATGCCCAGGACTGAACTGAAGGAGACCTATTATGAAATACTAGTAATAATCCTATTAAAGATGGCTGTTCTTTGCCACTGTTTTAAAATGTGTCAAGATTTCAGTCCTTTGTTCTGTCCCAAATTCTGCCATAGATTTTGTACATAACCTTGGGAAAGCAACTTGAGGTCAGTCTTTCCATATTGGATATGTAGATATGTGTCTATTGTGCCTATTTGTCTTGAGTAAAATGGTTATAATTCTTGTACCCCGGAAGATGTGAGACTACAAGTTTAACATCTGTTGACTGCAGACTGAACTGGGGCATCAAAAGTGGTCACTCCAAGATACGATGGTTCCTCTTCTCTCTCAGAAGTTGGAAATCCTGTAGCAAGGACAAAACCTGATGCAAGTTTATGTAGGCTGCTGTGTGATTGCATTTCCATCTGCAGTTTGGTTTTCCCTGACACAAGGACAACAGTCACTTAGTGTGTGTGCGTGGGGAAGCAGCTTGGGTGGTCACTGCTTCAGATGGCCTGACACTTTTATGATGCTGAATGTATGTTAACTAGACTTTGTTCCCACTTTTACTGAATACAAGATTGTACTCTGTTTCTTTTGGGCTTTATTTTTCTGGGTTACTCAGAACAGGGTTAGCAGTAGACACTAGAAACATCAGATTAAAGTTCTTGTAGAATATCTATTGTCAGCAAGTTCAGACAACCTTGAGGTTCAATGACAGCTTTACTCTACTTCCACAGATTTAAACCCATTTCGGTTATCTGATTTTCATGTTGCTGCTAATGAATCCCACTGCCAGAGTTAAGAATTGTGTCCTAAAATACACTTCATTATTATTCTCTAAAGCCTTCTGTTCTGGGAGGTGGCAGTGGACAGCAAATTTTCTTGAAGAACAAAGCCTGTTGTGTTGCATAGGTCAGACAATCATATTGGTTTAGGGAGCGTCACTGATGCTCATTTTTTCTTTCTGGAGACTCATTTATCTTCCAGGAGTCAACCTCTTTCTGAGCTAGAGTCAACCCATTAGTGATTGTCATCAGAATGCTGCTGAGCTAGCTCAGATCTGCTATCTTCTTGTTTTACGAACTATGATGAATGAAATGTACTTCATGACAGTAAGTCTAATGATTTAGGGCTGGAACTGCTTTGGAGGTTTCCAAAATAATTTATTTGCAAGTTGACTTACACTATTATAAACTATAGAATCTCAGAATTTATTTGGTGACAAATCCTGCAGTCTTTATTCTGTTCTCAAGCAAAATAATGAAATACCACACTTTTCCTTACTTCTTATATTGCGAGGAAAATATGGTTAATTAGAGTATAATAATTTGTATTAGAACAGAGTCTAAGAAGAAAACAGCTTAGAAGCCTTGTTGTAGTTTAGACGATAAATGAAAAGCAGAGGTGTTTTCCTGGGAATCATAACTTCTAGCACTGTGCTTGATATAACAACACTTTCTTTCAAAGGAAAGTTGAAACCCCGCAGAGAAAATAAACATATTATTCCAGCATAGAAATATGTTTGGTTAGATTTTGCATTATTCATTAATGATGCTTTTTCCTCCATTTTGAGAAATTTCTTATCCTGCTTTACTGTTCAGAATGGCAACAAATTTAACATGTCACATGTAGCAATATTTTTTTCAATCAAACAAACATAGGGCTAGGTGGGAAACAGCCAAATAAACTTTAAAAGAGGTACAGTGCATTTTCTAGCATTTTTTTGCATCTAAGATGCGATTTGCAGCCTGACATAGAAGCAAGATGGTTTTTGTCCATTTGCAACCCCACTAAAACCTGGGGGTTGAGACGCTTGACTGGTTAGGCCTGCGAGAGTCGCTTATCAGTACTCAAAGTGTAAGTACTCATCTGAATTTCCTGACTTTATAAATCTCTGCCTAATGTGCCTAATTTAGCACTATATTTGTTCTAAGATCCTTCTATTGTCACAGTAGAGAGACTGAGTGATTTAAAGCTATGTTGACTATTTCTCTCCATTGGCTACAGAAGAAGATGCTACTACTACAAGTGAAAATCATAGTGCTGTACAGTGTTTATAAGCACTTTGCAGCTATGCTAATACACTGATAGCTGCTTGTGCTATAGAAAAATACCTTTAGACTAGCACAGGTACAGAGAATAAGAACTTGGATGTTCCAATAAACTGGATCTCTGAATGACAAGTATCTTTAAATGGACTGAAATAACCTAGTTTACCTAAGCTAACAAAGAAAAGATGAGGTGTATTTGCCATCTATAGATGTTTTTGAATGCAAAAGAGGTAAACACTTTAGATAAGATTTACTTGGGTTGAAGAATGTAAGGAAAACTTAATTATGCATGATACCTTTAAATAGGAAATTAGAAAAAGCTTTATATCCGCTACAGTACTGTCATTGTGTTGCAAATTTCCACTAAACCTTCTATTGTCTTTCAGACAAGAAATACATATAGATATTCATGTAACTGTATTGGAAGACACATATGTATTATTGTGGCTCAATGTCAGTACTATCTGCCCTATAATACAAAAAATGACAACTTCATGTTACACTGAATATTTAACAAAACCAATCAGGTTTTGACACTGGAAAATTAATTTTTTGATTAAAAATGTAATTAGGTCATATGTGTGCATCTTTTATTAACTGCATTTTATACTTTATGCATTATCTATTATTCTATATAAAATTATCATAAAAATAAACATACATGGTTTTATATATTATATATACATGTTTTTTCTGAAATGTTAGAAAACATACTCTCCAGATTTTTTGAGAAGACCATGTATACACTTATGTATGTATACAAACATACAAATATATAGACTTATTTTTTACATAACCCCTCAACCTTCCTGATTTTAGTTTTGTTAATTTTAGACCATGCGACCAACACAGCAATAATCATCATTGCTTCTTTCCCTCTTGTTCCACCTCTTATGTTGCCTACTAAACCATACCAGAACAGCTGGGAAAACAGGAGAGAAAACTGATCGTTGGAGAGCAGAAGATACTTCAGAGAGTATCTCTGAGCGTGTAACTTGAAAGCAGTTCTGAAGGAATTCTACTTTTTTCATGGATCCTTGAATGAGCAGGAATTGGTAATCTTTTCTGAGGGACCAAAGGTAGGTGGAAGTTTATAACATAGATAACCAATGTAACAGTTAAAACGGACAGAATGAATTATGGCGAAAGCAACCAAAAATTAATTTAAAAAAATAAATCAGCCAAATTAGTTAGTAATTGAAGTTTTTGAAGCATTTGTTGATATTATTTGTCTCCAATGACTTGCTAGATCTTCAGACAGATTTATAAACTTCAGTTTTGGCCCAATCCATCTTTGTTCCCATTCAACTGTTAAGGAGTTACCGTGTCAAAGTCCTTTAAGTGCAGTGAGGAAATGACTTGGGGAAATTAATATTAATAAACTTGACATTTTTTATCAACAAAAATCAGAGTTCACGTAGGGATTCACTATATTAAATAACACCAAGTGGAATCAAGTTGACTTACACAAGTGGACAAAGAAGATAATTGCTGCTTGTTTTAACAACTTACTCATAAAGCATATAGTCATGCCCTAAACTGTAGGTCAGAAATACAATCGGGGTAAACTTATAATCTGTGAGGTTTGGATCACATCATCCTTGTTTACTTAAAAGGAATTTGGGCAGTGACAACCCAACAGACATCCTGCAGACAGTGGTAAGAGGTGGACTGCATAGATAATTTCCATAATCCCTTGTAACATGTCTGCTTCTTGTGTTTTAGCTGAGAGTCAAATAGTATAACTAAAATAGATCAGTGGGTATCATGAAGAACATTTTGTACGCCTGTGAGCTTTATATATTCCAGAGTCTAATGGAAGGTACAAGAGAGGATAAAATGTATTATAGATAAGGAAGTCTGATCAAAATAGAAGTGATTAGTTCATTTTTGTGAGGCATACTCTGTGCCTACTGCAAACAATATTTTGAGTTATTCTATACATTTAAAATTATGAAATACTTTTTAATACTTTTTCCTTCAGCCAAGATCTCAAAAAATACTCTGTGTATTCACTCAGGAGGCCATTCTTGCTGTCCTGGAAAGTTCTCAGTACAGATGCTTTCTTCCCAAGGGATGGGAAAAAAAAGTGTAGGCACAAATACAGCAGAACTTCTTGAAGACATGTCTCATAACAATATAGATTGACAGTGAGAAAGGAAAACAACACAAAAGAATTCCCCAGTCCATTAGAAATCTTCCTAAGAAACCTGCTGTATTTGAACATAGCTAGTGAATGAAGTCTGCCTAAAATTAACTCTAACATAACAGGAGAAGTGAATTGTAGAAATCTATGGCTTTGCTCTAAGGAGAATGTGTCACCAGCCCCATGACATTTAAATTAAATACAGAGGCTGTCAGTTTAAATGTCCCAGCTGATCTCAACTCCTGATATAAAGCAAAGAGACAGAACAGGTCTCTAAGATACCTTGGAGTCAAACGTTAAAAGGTTTTATGGGCAAAATACAATACCTTGAACTGTACTTAGGAAAAAATGGGAACACACAGAAAATATTGCAGAACTGGTGCATCAGTTCTTTGCACATAAAACACTGCTAGTAGCAGAGCAAGTGTATTGTTTCGTAAAAATACTTTCTGTGTGTTTTTCAGACACAGATTTAACTTCAGTTGTATACATCTGTAAGCAACGCGCAAGTGACTCTGGTAGTATTTTGTAAACAAAAAGACCCCAGCACATACTTACATTAATAAAAGCTGATTCAAACCTTGTAGGTATGTCAAGTAATAAGAGAAATTGAGAAGAATTACTTTAACACACTTCTGAAAACATGCTTTCCTGCTGTTGTGGAATTAGATATATGGCTGCTCTTCATTTCTGAGACAAGACCCAGGTATATTTATTATATCCATATAAATTTTGTGTCAGTTGCATTTGTATTACTTCAGATGTATTCTCATGTTGTAATGAGTGACAAGATGCAGAGAAAACTCTGACATGTAAATATTTAGATAACAGTGTACCCATTCACCTCTCTAAAAATCCATGACAAATGTCACCCATATACAACAAAACAGTTTAAATCCCATAAAATTATATGTTTAAAAAATCAAACAAAGAGAAGACAAATACATAACTCAACCTTCAGGACTTTGTAGATCCTAAATATTACTATAACTTAGTGCTGATTAGCTGTAAAAATTTCTTCTTTTATAATGTGTTAGAAAAATCCACTTTACTGTTTAGTGTATATTAGTCTGTTGCAAAAAAAAATCTGTTCTCTGAAGCTGCATTTTTACACAGCATCTAAATTTTAGAAATAATAAATAAAACCAGCTATTCTTTAGGTGGTCAAAAGCTGGTATCAACTAGAAAGAGATATCTTGGAGTTCCTGGAAGTCCTTCCAGTACTTCTTTAAAAATTTTAACTTTTTGGTTCTAGCCCTTGTTTATATGCTAAAAAGTGCTCATTTTTTCCATATGTATAGCTTTCTTCATTAGTATGTGTCTAATAAGCCTACTTATGAATGAACACCTTCATTTTTCAGGGGAGCAATATAAAGCACAGAAAAATGTCTCATCAAGTCTCACATCTTATTAGCAGGAAGAGTAAAACAAAATTTCCTGCAGATATGTTGATTTCTGTTCTCCTAGCCAAACTGAAAAACAATCTTTCTTTCTCCTTTGCAAATACACTGGTGAACAGTAAATTATAACTGACATAAAATTACAGACCTCTTCAAATCTCCATACCCTTAAGTATCTACTTTAGAAAAAAATCCAAGTTTAAGCATTGCTTTAAAGATTATTTAAATTTCCTAATCTATTAATTAGTGAATCCTGGTTGTTGATTATCTCTGCCTATTTTACTTAGGTGACTAGAGTTCATTGAAATGTTTCTTTCTTCAAAAAAAAAAATGTTGTCTCCATAGAGTAATTCATGTTAATTCATGGTCATATGGCCTTTCAATCCATTAATTAAATTAATGGGAAAGAAATAACATATGGCATTATCAGTGTTGTGCCCAAGAGAACTACTTAACAACAGCTCAAGCTAATTTATTGTTAATAAAACCTAGTCACTCTCTCAAAATGCATATGATAATGTGGACGATCTGTGAATATTATAACATAAAATTTGTTCACTATTCTCTATCTTAGCCTTGATGACTAATGGTTCATACCTTTCAGTAGCAGGAAGGTGGAATATTCAAAAGCCACAACTACAAATTTGAATTTGATCATCTCATTACACATTTTGATCAGAAGTCATGGTATCTAGCTGCTTCTCATCACTGCTGATGAGTTTTGGGAGCTAAAACTCCATGCAGAATGTGTAAGCATGGGTTCTTGACAAATCTGCCTGAAGTGTATTGAAGAAAATAGTTACTCAACTTGTGATATACTTCATTTCTTACTGGGTTATTTTCTGGGGCTGTTGATGTAGTCTAAATAAAACACTAAATCTTAGACACCAAAAGAAAGAGCTAAAACTAAAAAAAGGACGCTTCCCTCTGTCATGCAAACAATAGGCAAGTGAAGGTATGTGGAATAAGACAAATGGTGCCTAAAGATTCTGGGAAAGTGAAATGAATGACTCCTTTTAAATTAATGGCTTGTTCCCTTCCAGTTTCCTGAGTCTTAAGAGAAATGAGGGCTCTGCACAAGTGCTACTCTAGTCTATAATAAGCACAAACCACCATCCTGAATAACTCCTGCTGGGAATCTACCAGGAGGCTGGTGCTGAAGGTACCCAAGGTACCCTTCAAGGCGCCTGGTGCACAGCAGCAGGGAGAAGTCAGCAGTGGCACGGCCCTGAAGGTACTTAGATAGCCAAAGGAAGAGGGACATAAGAAGAACAGCTAGAAATGGCAAGTCTTTTATTTACAAACACCTAAATTATCTGAGCTTGCCAGTGGTTCTCTGCATGCAACTGCAACTAAAGAAATGTTCAAATTTCATTCACAAGAAAAAGTCTTTATTCTTGCTGCCATATAATAGAGCTGTAAGTCCTTCCTTTCAAGGACAGCACAATCAATCATTTCTCAGTTGTCCTCATTCATACAGAATCATCAGACTCCCTCTTGGTAGGATTTCCCAGGTTTCCCCTTTAGGAACTAAATTAATGCTCTGCAGATGGATTTTAGTGGCTGGATTCCAAGCTCTTTGTGTTCATTGGCAATCCATTTTATCAGTATATACCCAGAATAACTTTATTCAACTCCATGAGTAGTTTTCACTGGATGCTTTAAATACTCAATGCTGTATTACATTTTTAATAACAAGAAAAAGGTGCGAGCTGTTCACACAATATATTAATGCATGGAACAGGGAGATTTATTTTAATTAATCTCTATATGAAGGCAAATAACTGTTATAATAATTAATAATCGATGCAACTAGCTCTGTGGTGGATATATTGCAGGATGTTTTTTAAGTTTTTTTCCCTTAGGCTCCTATTTAAAAATGTTTTTTTATTACTGACAGAAAAGTTAAATTTAATGACAATATTTAGAAATGAATGATAGAACACTTCCCACTTTCAAGTCTTCCACCATTTTTCTAGTGGTGGGAAATATCTAAATTTTGCTCATTATTTTTCAGCTTTTCAAATAATAAAAGTTAATAAAAATGGTGACAAAGTATGATTATTTTCACAACCAGTATGGGATTTTTCTCCATATCATGTTTAATTTCTCTTGTTAAAGTTTAACATATCTGGAATGAGGGGACTTCCTGATGATAATCTCTGTCATTACTTAATCCTACGTGTTTTAAAATTAAAAATAAAGCATAATTTATTTCTTTAGATTATTCCAAGATTAACCTCCTCTTTGCCAACACTTTGTTTATCCTTCTGGCAGTTCAGAGTTTATTCTTTTGCCACCCAGAGAGATTAGATTTCTTGTGCTTTAGTTCTCTGAAATAACCACAAGTAAAGACAGAAGGGCATCAGCTGCTGCAAAGGAAAGTCAGAAATGCACAAACAAGTACAGGAGGGAACAAGTAATTGCAGCAGCACCACTTTAAATCATCTTAAACTGTTGTAGAACTGTACTTTCAGGTGTTTCAAATACCTGTATTGTACATACTGTATACCCACTTTTAATTGGCATCTGGAGAACCTAGACATATTAAGCCATTTCACTTCTTTCTACATTCATTTCTTTCAAACCCTTAACCAAGTAGTCACTCTTCTTGAAACTTCATTTTACTTTTTTTAAGCCATCATTGTTTCCATTAGAAATGTTCACAACAACTAGAGAATTTCCTTACTAATACATAAGCAACCCCCGCCTAATTTACATGACATTCAAAACAGGCCACCTCATCACTTGTGGTTTTATGATGAATTCTTTGAATTACATTAAGAAAGCAAAAGAGAGAATGAGAACATTAATTGAATTTGCTTTCAATTGTTCTGGATCCAGGAAAAGGATCAAATTATGCCTACAATACCATTGATTTTTTAATTTGATCACTTTCCTGGCACAAAGGATTTTAGTTACATTGACTTACAACATTTTTATGTGGATTTTTTTACCTTCCCTTTACAAACATCTGTTTTGAAATAGTATTTATTACTTTACGCAAAACAAAATTAATGAAAGTCCACAAACAAAACTTTGAATAAAATGGCATCATCTGCTTTGGAGACCTAGGACAGTTGTTTTAGGAAAAGAGCTCATGCCGCACTGTGAAAACCCAGAATAATCTTTCTGACAAATACACACAGTAAGTGTTTGCGCTATGCAATGTACGGGTAAGACAGCAGCCATTTCCAGCAAACACCTTGAGCAAATTAGCCGGACAGTACCAGAATTGCCTCCTGTTTTACCATGGAAGCAAGCCAGGACCTTGCACTTGGCCCCCTCCCTTTCCTCCCTCGTAAAACATGCAGACTCACACCCAGCAGTTCACTGTCGCCCGGACTCCCACTAACATAATATAATTTATTCCAAGTAAGCTGGAAGATTCCACCCAAATTCTAGTATCTTGAAATGTTGTCTTTTCTAATTTGGCTGGAGATAAGTTTGGTCTCATGTAGTGTACAGTAAAAAAAAAAAAAAATAAAAAATAAGAAGGCAGAGAAAGAAACTCTAACTTTTCACTGGCAAAGAGACAAAATACAGTGAGCCATATGGAATACAAAGACAAGGGGATTAAATAAAAAAGTTTTCCCCTTTCTGCCTTTATCTGAGCTATGAGAAATGTACATTGAGTTGTCTATGTGACAGTAAGCAAAGGTAGCTTTCAGAATCTGCTTCAATGCAGCCAAGCTACATGATATCTGTATTTGACTGGCCTGACTAGTTCATATCACTAAAGAAATGTCTCTAAGATGCTTTATCAATTATTAAAAGGTATAATGAATGTGTCTGAGGAGGAGAAGAAACAGAGAGTGGTAATGTTCAGCACTAATCTATAGGTGGGAAAACCCGTGCTCCAGGTCTTTCTTGTCTTAAGCAGATTCAAGTCCCCTACTCTTTGGTACGAACAAGTCTAGGCCAAGATGAAGACTCAAACGAGATGATTCTTAAGCCTTTCACTAAAGCTGAAAGACTGTACAAAAATAAGCATCATATTCATAAATCCAGGGATACAATAAATAAGTGCAGATTTGCTTCTATGTCCCAATTAAAAAAAAAAAAAAATATCAGTTTTCTGATCTGTTCCAGAAGCTCTCTGCTTAGTTTGGTAACAAATATTAAACCCATAAACAGTACTTAGAGCACAGAACAGCATGTAAAGAATAGAAATATATTGCAAGGACACATCAAAAGCTTAATGTCAAGAAATCTTTTTTTTCCACTATACGTTTTTTGAGATTCTGAGCAAGACCCCCAGAAAGGATTTAGATTCTGTGAATTTATCATCTCAGATATTGTATGATTCTCAGTGTTCGGATCACAAGATACTGCAGTATAGATAGATAAATTGATAATTTTGGTGTTCTAAATATATAAACACATGATTTTATGTTCTTTTTCCCAGTGCTGGCCTTAGACTGAGACAATTAGGTAGTCATTCACTTGAGCTTTTATAAGGAGCTATTCAGTTTTCAATCTATTTAGGTGTTAATTTTATATTTAAAAGTTAATTATGATATTCCTAATCCCCGGTGCATTATTTTCTCTTAGTTGAGGATCATAAAAATGGGAGAGTGGGGTACAGCAGAATTTTATTTTTTAAATTAAAAACTCGGTAGGTCACCTTTTAATAGATTTATCTATGCACTGGGATTTATATTTATTCAGTAAAGACATAAAAGTAGAGATAGCAATTAAGAGTTTTCCTATGGGATATTATTATATGCAGCCTTCCTTCCCTATCTGTAAAAGCCTAAGTGTTTTTTATCAGATGTCAAACACCCTCAGCACCACTGTCAATAGGTGTTAAAGGAGTAATCAGTTTGTAAGGCATGCACAGCTGAATGAAGGATTGGATCCTGCATACAATGAATCTCAGGTTTCAAATTATACTTGACCCGATACAAAAACCCCAAAGATGAAAATAATTTTATTGCTCCTCTACATGTGGACAAAAGACAGAAGCGCCAGTACTGCCATGAAAGTTACCCTGGAGCGTCCAGAGAGCTGGGTGGAAGGGGAGAATTGATCAAAAATGTATCTGATCAAGTGAGCCTGGTATAAATGATTCAGCAAAAGAAGGTGCCCAAAACACTAAATCCTTTTGTTTCTTAAAATGTAGCTGGATGACTGTAAAGTGTTAAATAGGATGTCTACGACAGAGGATGGGAACCACATACCATGTTAGAACAGATGATCAGCTTTTAAATTAAGGCTAGGTGAGACAAAACCTGACTCAGAACAAGGCAGAACAAGCCTCTACTTTTATTTTATCTTTAGCTTTTTAAATCAGCCCTTTAACTTTCTCTTTGAAAGCATTCTGTATGCTACATCAGAGAGGGAAAGACGACCAGTGACTTTTGGAACAATGCTGATTTCAAGAAACGTAAATGCAGATACCCAGTAAAGCATTACTGTAAAGCCAGTGATCTTATATAAGCTACGAAATACTCTGACCTTTATTAAAAGTTACTGTGGCCAAGACTGCAGTCTTGTAATTGCAGGAGCTGTTGAAGAATTGGCCCTTATGACAAAACTCATAATTCCTTTAATCACTAGTCTTCAAAATCAATAGCATCCTTTACACTTAAGAAGGAAAAAAAAAAAAAATTGAAATGCAGCTTTATTATTAAAATGCTAATGAAATCAAAATAGGGACAATCATAAGTAATAAAAATGTTTTCACAATATTTTTTCTCTTTATTTCTTTCTTTTAAGAGTTGGCCTCATTATTAATTTAGGAATATTTAAATACTTGTTTTGAGTGATTTATATGTCTAAAACAATATGTTTGATGTGTCCGTTGCTTCAGTATCTTTCTTTAAAGTGCCTTACACAAACGACAACCTTCTTTGACTTTTTTTTATTTTTTTTTCATTAGAGCCAGGATACTTGTATTCAGAAAGGCACCTGAAGTAATTCTGAACAGTAAATAGTTGTACAGGAAGTTAATAAAGAACTGTCAAGTGGAGCATGGATGCAATAAAAGATTATATCACAATAGATAAAAGGTACAGCAGTGCTTTTCTCACTGGGATTTTGAAAAGGACTTGAGTTCAATTACAGTGTTAGGTACTTTAATCCTCATTCTCTTTTTGCTATAAATAAATCAGGAACAAATTTACCAAGTAAACTGACGAACAATATTCATTATTTTAGACTACATTAACCCCCGAACGTCTACAGGGGTAGGGTTGATTCATCTGTATAAGTCATATGCAACTGAGGCCATTTCTAAGAGCTTTAGAGCAACATAAAACATATGTGTTTGCATGTGGAATATTCTCTGTTTATTCCTGTATTCTTTGCTCAATTTTTCTTTTTCCAAAATTCAATCTTTTATACTTTAACTACTAAAAGATTTTATATTCATATCTTATTATATTCACCATCATCGTTGTCAGTACTTAGCTAAGGGAATGACATTGGGCGTCCAGAGTTGTCTTAGAGTACTCTTGTACTGAGAGAGTCACTGAGAGAGATACCTCTCTCTAGGGCACAATTTTGACTATCGTCTTGCATTTCCCCGTAGAGGTATCGATATAATAATGTCAATGTCTAGTATGCAAAATAAAGTGAAATGAGTCCATGTGATAATGATTAACATACATATTTTTTCTGATCTTCAAAAGCACTTGGCCTCAACACCCTTATGACTTGAAGTGATAGATTCCACGAGTTCCAATTGTGCAAAACCATGCCACGCTACCTGCAAGGGAAAGGCAGGCAGGTTGGCTTAATCCCTCCTTTAAGACCAATGGGAGCAGAACACATCTCCAGAATTTCTGAACACCAGTGACCTGGTCTGAGCACTAGCTGCAACTTTGATCAGTGGCCAAGTATTTAATTTTTCTGAATAACAGACTGCTGAGCATATGCAATCAGCGTAATGTATCCAGAACACGTAATGCATACTCTATATGTTCTGGCCATCTGCGCAGCTCATGGGCAATTGCTCAAGTGCATCACAACATGTCAGGATAACTGTATGTGCCTTGTACATCACATATTCCCAGCTCTCCTGAAAGCACCATTCGCAGGAATGGAAGAGATGTATCTCATATAATTTGATGTAGTTACACCTGTGTTAAAACCCCTTCTCCTCACTTAGATTGGACATTACTAGCTCTTGTTTTAGCACCATGAGAAAGGGTCATACAGCAAAGAATGTCATATAACCTAAAATGTACCTTCTGTGCAGTTCATATGTCTATCAAGTTTTTCTGCTTCCAAGTTAAACAGTCCAAATAACTTAAATTTCCTCCCTTAGAATCCATTGTATCTTTCTGAATATGTCTATAGATTCTTTTTGGAAGCATGCACTCCAGAGAGCTGAAGGAAGGTGGATTACCGTGGACTGAGATCTGGCTTTTCAGAACAGGCTACTGAGATCATTTGTCTTCTCAGCAGTGTCATTTGGACCCAGAGCCTGACTGCTAGGACAACTGTTTCAGTGGAGAGGTTGTGAACAGCCTGACAATAAGGAGACAATACATCATTAATGTATCTTGAGGGTTGTGTTAGTTTGGATCTATTCAGAATGAGGCCTTTGGGTGTGATAGGAGGTGATTTCTGTGACAATTCATCTTCTCACCTCAGAAAGATTCCCAGCTAAAGTCACCTCCAGAACAGCGTTATAAATGTGGTGTATGCGTACTGTTATCACAAGGCATGGAAGGAACAGGTAAATACTGTCTCCACAGTCAGGTGTGGATACCCACCACATGCACTGCAATCAATGTTAAGATGCTGGTCACGCATATTCAACTGATGAAAACTAATTTATTAAAAGATACATGAAAACAAGCTTTTTTAACTAACATGCCATAAATATAAGAAGATTTTTTTCTCACCTCACACCTCTTCCTTCTTGTGTGACTGAATTTTTTGGTTTGTTTCAGCTATGACATTTGCTGGTCCCCATAACTTAACAAAACAAGAAGGCTTTATCTACAAATCCTGTATAAGAAATGAATGTAGTTTGCAAAAAAAAATACTCTTTATAATTCCATGCTCCTTGCTTACCAGGACTTTACCATCTTGAAGCTGTTTGTGATTCTTGCCCGAGAGCATTGGTTCTAGTATTGCTGGAATGGAAGTCACATCTGTGGGAGTCCGCCCACCATGTTCCCTTCTGGGGTGCATTAAAAAAAGGGTGGCCAGCAGGTCGAGGGAGGTTATCCTCCCCCTCTACTCTGCCCTGGTGAGGCCGCATCTGGAGTACTGTGTCCAGTTCTGGGCCCCCTAGTTCAAGAAGGACAGGGAACTACTGGAAAGATACCAGCAGAGGGTTACGAAAACAATCAAGGGGATGGAGCACCTCTCTTATGAGGAAAGACTGAGAGACCTGGTTCTGTTTAGCCTGGAGAAGAGAAGACTGAGAGGGGATCTTATCAATGCTTATAAATACCTAAGGGGTGGGTTGAAGAAGGATGGAGCCGGACTCTTTTCAGTGGAGCCTGGTGACAGGACTAGGGGCAACAGGCACAAGCTGGAACACATGCTAACATGCGGAAAAACTTCTTTACTTTGAGGGTGGCAAAGCACTGGAACAGGCTGCCCAGAGAGGTGGTGGAGTCTTCTTCTCTGGAGATATTCAAAACCCACCTGGATGCGTTCCTGTCCAGCCTGCTCTAGGTGACCCTGCTTTGGCAGGGAAGGTTGGACTAGATGATCTCCGAGTGTCCCTTCCAACCTCTACCATCCTGTGATTCTGTGGTTCTGTTGTTCTTCCTCTTTTTAAAAAGAAAAAGGAAAAAGAATACTACTAGGTTTACATTCAGTTTGCTGCTACTGCTCCTCATTATCTGTGACTCCTCAGAAACAGAATAATAGAACAGCTCAGGATGGAAGGGACCTTGGGATGGCCACCCAGGATATGGATAAGGCTGAGCTACTGAATGACTTTTTTGCCTCAGTCGTCACCGGCAAGGGCTCTAACCACATTGCCCAAGTCACGGAAGGCAAAAAAAGGGCCTCTGTGAATGAAGAACTGCCCATAGTAGAAGATCAGGTTCGAGACCTCTTAAGGAACCTGAAGGTGCATAAGTCCATGGGACCTGATGAAATCCATCCATGGGTCCTGAGGGAGCTGGCAGACGAAGTTGCTAAGCCGCTTTCTGTCATATTTGAGAAATTGTGGCAATCTGGCGAAGTTCCCACTGACTGGAAAAAGGGGAACATAACCCCGATATTCAAAAAAGGAAAAAAAGAAGACCCAGGGAACTATAGGCCAGTCAGCCTCACCTCTGTGCCTGGCAAGATCATGGAGCAGATCCACCTGGAATCTCTGCTAAGGCACGTGGAAAATGAGGAGGTGATTGGAGACAGCCAACATGGCTTCACCAAGGGCAAATCGTGCGTGACAAATTTGGTGGCCTTTTATGATACTGCCACAGGCGTGGTGGACAAGGACAGAGCAACAGACGTCATCTACCTGGACTTATGCAAAGTGTTTGACACTGTCCCGCATGACATCCTGGTCTCAAAATTGGAAAGTCATGGATTCGAGGGATGGACCACTTGGTGGATAAGGAACTGGCTGGATGGCTGCACTCAAAGGGTTGTGGTCAATGGTTCAATGTCCAAGTGGCGGCCAGTGATGAGTGGTGTTCCTCAGGGGTCGGTACTGGGACTATTTGTCTTATTTGTCCTAAAGTGCTATTTAACATTGTCAGAGACATGGACAGTGGGATAGAGTGCACCCTCAGCAAGTTTGCTGACAACACCAAGCTCAGTGGTGTGGTCGACACGCTGGAGGGAAGGGATGCTATCCAGAGGGACCTGGACAGGCTTGAGAGGTGGGCTTGTGCAAACTGCATGAAGTTCAACCAGGCCAAGTGCAGGGTCCTGCACCTGGGACGTGGCAATCCCAGGCACAAATACAGGTTGGGCAGAGAATGGCTAGAGAGCAGCCCTGAGGAGAAGGACTTGGGGGTGTTGGTGGATGAGAAACTCAACATGAGCTGGCAGTGCACACTGGCAGCCCAGAAAGCCAACCACATCCTGGGCTGCATCAAGAGAAGCGTGGCCAGCAGGTCGCAGGAGGTGATTCTACCCCTCTACTCTGCACTCGTGAGACCCCACCTGGAATACTGTGTCCAGCTTTGGAGTCCTCAACACAGGAAGGACATGGAGCTGTTGGAATGGGTCCAGCAGAGGGCCACAAAGAGGATCAGAGGGCTGGAGCACCTCCCCTATGAAGACAGGCTGAGAGAGCTGGGGTTGTTCAGCCTGGAGAAGAGAAGGCTCCGGGGAGACCTCTTAGCAGCCTTCCAGTATCTGAAGGGAGCCTACAGGGGAGCCAGAGAGGGACTCTTTGTCAGGAAGTGTAGTGACAGGACAAGGGGTAATGGCTTTAAACTCAAAGAGGAGAGATTTAGATTAGATATTAGGAAAAATTCTTTACTGTGAGGGTGGTGAGGCACTGGAACAGGTTGCCCAGGGAAGTTGTGGATGCCCCATCCCTGGAAGTGTTTAAGGCCAGGCTGGATGGGGCTTTGAGCAACCTGCTCTAGCAGGGGGTTGGAACTCGATGATCTTTAAGGTTCCTTCCAACTCTAACCATTCTATGATTCCATGATTCTATGATTAAACGATTATCTGGTCCAAACTTTCATGAAAAAGAAGCCTAGATGAAACTATTTAGCGTGTCCAGTTGTGCCTTGAAAACCTCTAGTGATGAGGACTTCACCACATCCCTGGGGAAGTTGATTGCTGTCACTGTAAAAAATTCCCATATTTCATCAAGATGAAACTTCGTCCCTTCCAACTCTAACCATTCTATGATTCTATGGTTCTATGATTCCCCTGGTACAACTTGTACCCATTGGCCCTTGTCCTCTCCTTGTGGTTTCTTGTGAAGACAGCCTTTGTCCTCTTTGTAGTACTTCCTTTAAGTACTGGAAAACTGTGATAAGATCCTCCCAAACCTTCTCTTCTCTAGGGTGCAAAGACATAATTTATGTCTGTGTTTAGTAAGTATACCAAAATATTCAGTCATTGAGCTCTTGACTATCACTGACTTGCAGAGAGTAGGGCACTATTTGTCCTTCACACCTTTGAAAACCTCTTCTACCTATTAAACAGATCCATTAACATATTGGGAAGCACAGCATCTCAGCTGTCTGATTTGCACATGTTCAACCTTACCTTTACAGTGTTGTTTTTTTTTTTCCTTGCTAATTATTCATATTACTTCTTTTCTGAAGAGAACTTTCAAATGAAAATAACGACAGCTATTTTTTAAATTACCATTTGCTTCATTGCCTGCACTATTTTATCCTTGTAATAGATCTACTTTCTTCCCAGTAATTCATTTGCCACTGATGTATTTGTATAAGACTCTCTCTTTCACATTGACCTCTATGGTTAGCCTCAACATATTTTGATTTTTTGCTGCCTTTATCTTATCTTCAACACCAATAATATGCATAATATTACCTAGAAATCCAGATAGCGTTGTTGCCATTACGAGTCAATGAATGCTTTCACCTTAGATAATAGTTTTTGCTGGGGAGTAAATTCAAAGATAAGTGTGTTAAGAATGCATAAATGATTTTGCTTAAAGCCTCAGCAGGTACTGAGTCACAACCCATTAATCTTTTCATATACTCCTCAGCACGAGCAATTAATATGCCACTATAATGAGTCTATAAAAATAAGTCTAGTGATGCCAAATATTAAAATTTAAAACAAGCAGACAAACAAATCTTTAGAGTATTCAGTGAATCTTAAGTATTGCTAGCGAGAACTAAAATCAGCTCAATACATGTACACAGAAGCTTACCATTAATAGGAGATAATACATTTTCAACTATGAATACTATCCCATATGATCTAAATTACAAATGTGAGCATAATTCATGCTGGTGATAAACAAGATTTATATTGATGTAATTTCATTGACAGTAGCAAGGATACATATGCATAAACCTAGAGTAATGCAACATTATGTTGTTCGTTTTATTAACAATGGACGTAACTATCTATATAGCCACTGATTCAGTTATAGAAAACAGAACAATGGAAGAATCATATCCAGAAAGATGATTTAAAATTACAAAGCATAATGACTACCTTGTAAAATCTCATGAAAGCCATTGCTGTACTTTTCATAAAATCTAAGTCCAGTGTGGGTCAATAGACCCTGTTCCATAAAATATTGTTGGATAATTTGGGTTAGCTACTGTTGAAAAAATAAAGTTTTATACTGTGAATTGTCTGTGGATTTACAAACCTTAGTGAACATTTTCTTTAATTATGCCTATAAAAAATCAGCCTCTGTCACTATTTCAAATTGGAACATAAATCTATGTACAGTAGGTGCGCAGCAGCAGAGACATTGGAAAACATGCTCTGGAATTAAAGGTTGCCATTTACCCTCATGGTCTTGCAATATATTAAACTTTTGGAAAACAGGAAATTGGGTCTTGTCTTATCTAATTTTGTCTCTTAATTGTACTTGCAATAAATAGATATAGTATTGACATGAACAAGGAGTTCCAATTGCTTGGAGGCTGATTTGTTTCAATTCAGACGTCATGGTTATTTCAACAATTGCAAGAAACTCAGTAGCGATAGTACTCAGTGTTCAAAGGCAGCAGGACATCCTTGAAGAAAAGCTCCATCTCTTTTCCATGAGGAAAGGAGTCAATCACCTCAATTTATTTCTTAATGTTCACTACTTTTTCAATTATAGTAGAAAAGGCTTTAACAAATAAAATGAGGACTAAACACTAATAAAGTCAAACAATGTTTTTAGTTAAGATAAATTTATACTTCAGGCCTTTTATCTTCTCTGTGAGTTCTTGCTGTGCAGGAAAATGGGAGCTGAGTTCCAGTTCAATGAATTTTCTTTCATTATGTCTGGATTGTCATTAAACTTATATTAAAAGATTCAATATAGCATCATGAGGCTTTAGATCAGGTTTACATTAAGAAGTTAGAGACTGCTTTTTTCTTTCATATAGTTTCCTAAAGTTATCTCTCACCTGTGATTTAGGAATATACGTAGCCTTTGAACTCTGCTTTTGTCCTCCTACCTGTTGGTCCTGAATGGCCCAGCTTCTGTTTAAGCTTTATGAAATCCATGCTGCAGGAGCTATCTAATTTTAGCAGTATGAAAACTGATCTTACATTTGAATGTAGATGAACTCAACCAGAAGAGTGGGCAAGGAAAATAAGTTTATCTTGTCTGTTATGGGGATAGGGAAAGGGAAGGAGAATCAAACACAGCATGGATATTGCTCATCCTGCTCTCACCTTCTCAAACAACTGAGATTATGTTAAGCCTTTTTGCAGAACAGCAAAGAAGTCTTTCATTAATTTCACAGGAATGCATTTAAACTGCAGCTGAGAATCAAATTTAACTCAGGTGTCTACAAGTTAGATATCCGAGTGAATTCATCTAGGCTTACAGAGGCCTTTATCTCAATGTAGAAAAAGTGTCCCCCAAGACAATTAATCTCATCTTGAGAAGTATTCATGAGATAGGTAGGTTAGAGGTCTTAGATGCTTTGGAATTGCCCTTTCCACTGGTTTTAGAAGCTTAGGGTGATGAATCTAGACATCTAAAGTGAAATGAAATGAATTACAATGTAAATTAACAACCTCTGGAAATCTGTAAAATTTTATTCTTCAAAGTGAAATGTACTTATAGAAAAGATTTAGCAAAAGATTTTAATAAAAATGTGTGGTTTGCTAGGTCTCCTTTTCCTAACAATGAATTTCTTGTTTTAGCAGTCTGGGAACATATGACTTTAATCAAATGGCATATTAAGTTAGGACAGATGAGTAATCCCCAAAACATATTCAGCAAATGTCACCATTTTGCTACATGAATCATCTGTAATTTTTTAACATATATATTATAAGAAATCATTACCCAAAGAATTTAGAATATAATTCTTACTCTATCATTTGTGGGAATTTCAGCAAGTTTCTAAGTTATTTTGGATAGATTAGGTAGGTCTCGTGGAATATTTTTGTTCTCTGATGAGATGAATATAAATCCTGAGATCTGATGTGTTAACATATCTGAATATGAACTGGAAATTCACTTCCTTGATTTATATGAAATAGGTCATTGGCAGTAACATGTCTGAAAACATTTGCTAAAATAGAGACATAAAATTCAAATCATTCCTGCTTTTGAATTTGCTTCACCAAAAAGTAGCAAAAAGAAAAATAAGCTATGCTCCAGAATACATGTAGTATCATGGGGAGAAGCACAGCTTGACTTGTAGGTGCTGCGGAGTAAATACTGTCTGACCACTGCTCTTGTTCTTTCTTTTTGCCTCCATACCTTTTGAATTCTGTGTGCAGCTCAGCTGCTGCCCAGACAGTGGTTGCAGCATCCCTTTGGGGGACTCAAACATCCAGTCTCCTCTTCCAGAATCAATGCTCTCACCACAGGAGTTTGGCATGAGGAGAGCTTTTCACTTCTGCTTCCATCCGATAAGCTGAAGCTGTCTTCAACTCCATGGGCCCCAGCTGGATGGCTGTAGGCATCATGAAGACACCAAGCCAGCCCCCAGTCAGCCATACTCCCATCTTTACTGTTTGCTGTTGGTAAACTCATGGTGGCCATACACAAGTGAACCACTTTTTGGAGGTGCTTATTTCTCTGCATGAATCATATCACATTGACAGATTTTCATGCCTGTGCTCTACTAGATCCTGTTATTTATGGGGGCTACAATACTTAACTAACAGTCTGATTACCACCATACAATTGTGTTGACAGTTTCAGGGTTTAATTTTTTTTCAGTCCCACAACTGAAGAACTTGTTGAGAAGCCGCATCCTAAGAAAATCTTCAATTAAAAAAAAAAAAAAAAAAAAAAAAAAAAAGATGTGGACATAAACCAGCAAGACATAAGGAAGAGAGATTCAATAACAAGAATTCAGATGCCCATCCTCTCCATGTCCAGCATTTTCTTTCCCTCAGTTACAGAAAGCCAAACCTTCTCATTTGTGGCAGTCAATCAACATTAATTTCAATGGAACCTTTTGTGTATGTTGGAGGTGAGACTTCAAGTCACATAGTTTTACTTATTTATAACTTTTTTTTGGCCAACAAATCTTAATTCATTTTAAGATAAATTAAATTTTGAGATTGAAAACAACCAAGAATTCTATGCTAATACAAAATGATACATACAGAAGTACGTAGGACTGTAACTAATTAGGCTTATAAACCATGTGTTTAAATTTTATAAGTTTATTAAGCACAGAAATCAACTGGAAACAGTTAATTTATTTTAAAAAAAATATTTATACTCATTTAGCTTCTGCCTATTCATCTATGTTTTAGCTAAATTTTCCACAATATTTTCTACAAGGTTTCTTTCATCTTCAGGAATAATTAGAATCAACATTGGGGGTTAATTAATGACTGTATATGCAGCATAAAGCTCATGAAATAACAAAAGGAGTGAATATAAAAATCATTCAAGATGTATAAACAAAAAACTTTTCTATATGAAATAATGAATTTCAGAAAGATTTCATAAAGCTGCTTTTAAATGCTATATTTACCAATAATAAAATATCTTCATTGTTCTGTCATTTTAAACTCTCTTATGAGTTGTAACTCAAAACAAGAATACACATATAAAGATCATGATATGGCAATAATAACTTAGAATTTGAATTGGCCTTTGAAAAAAAACCAACCTAAAATAAAACTTATTGTTTGCAAATGTGCCTGTTTCAACATTTCTGTATTTTCATCAGCTATTCAACTGGTAGCCAAGTTGAAATAAGCTGATTTTCTAAGTGAGACTCACATGAAGATGAATAAGTTAAACTTTGCATTGTACATAGTGACTCATCTCAAGACACAGCATACTGGTGATTTATGTCTCAATTTATGCTATCCGTGAAAGTCCTTTGCCCAGCAAAAAAGCAAAACCTGTTTTTTGGTGGTGGTGTTTTTTACTGTGATTTGTCAGGGAGTCATTCTAGGTCTTTCTGTAGAATCATAGAATCATAGCATGGTTAGAGTTGGAAGGAACCTTAAAGATCCAGTTCCAACCCCCCTGCCATGGGCAGGGACACCTCCACTAGAGCAGGTTGCTCAAAGCCCCATCCAGCCTGGCCTTAAACACTTCCAGGGATGGGGCATCCACAACTTCCCTGGGCAACCTGTTCCAGTGCCTCACCACCCTCACAGTAAAGAATTTTTCCTAATATCTAATCTAAATCTCTCCTCTTTGAGTTTAAAGCCATTACCCCTTGTCCTGTCACTACACTTCCTGACAAAGAGTCCCTCTCTGGCTCCCCTGTAGGCTCCCTTCAGATACTGGAAGGCTGCTAAGAGGTCTCCCCGGAGCCTTCTCTTCTCCAGGCTGAACAACCCCAGCTCTCTCAGCCTGTCTTCATAGGGGAGGTGCTCCAGCCCTCTGATCCTCTTTGTGGCCCTCTGCTGGACCCGTTCCAACAGCTCCATGTCCTTCCTGTGTTGAGGACTCCAAAGCTGGACACAGTATTCCAGGTGGGGTCTCACGAGTGCAGAGTAGAGGGGTAGAATCACCTCCCGCGACCTGCTGGCCACGCTTCTCTTGATGCAGCCCAGGACGCAGTTGGCTTTCTGGGCTGCCAGTGTGCACTGCCAGCTCATGTTGAGTTTCTCATCCACCAACACCCCCAAGTCCTTCTCCTCAGGGCTGCTCTCTAGCCATTCTCTGCCCAACCTGTATTTGTGCCTGGGATTGCCACATCCCAGGTGCAGGACCCTGCACTTGGCCGGGTTGAACTTCACGCGGTTTGCACAAGCCCACCTCTCAAGCCTGTCCAGGTCCCTCTGGATAGCATCCCTTCCCTCCAGCGTGTGGACCATGCCACCGAGCGTGGTGTCATTGGCAAACTTGCTGAGGGTGCAAGTTACTTCACTTTGTTTTCTCATACAAAATACAGGTGATATCCATAGGGAGATGCTAAAAGTACACAGTAGTACCAGAAGTTATAACCCTCAATGCTCTGTGCACACTACTTTATTGTTGACAATGCTACGTGGAGCAAAGATCATTACTGGACTTCTAGAAAGCAAGTAGAAAGAAAATGATGAGAGCATTTGTGATAGCTGCAGAGAAACCTTCCTCCACACTCAGGGAGGCTGAACAAGGGAGGGAGAAAGCATGATGCTCTGCCAGAATCAGACAGCCCTGGGGAAAATGGGCAGAAATAAGACACAGAAAGTCCAGACACCTCACTGAACACACTCTGCAAAATGGCTACGATTAGCAGATATCATGAGAAGAGAGCTGGAAATGGTTAAGAAGGTGGAAAGAAATGTCAGTCATACTCACTCTGTTGGTTACAATAGTACTGAAACCTTTGCTTATCGTCTTACTCAGGATCCCCCAAATTTCTTCAGTGCTACAATCTCTCCTCCCAAACACCGCTTGCTTTCTTGGGTACTGGCACAGCTTTCCTAGCAGTCTGTTCATACTTCCTAGCCTCCTCAAGTGCAGGATCAAGGAAACCTGCCTGTGAAGCAGAAAGGCAGCATAGAGTTGGGGAATAGAAGAAACAAACAAGAATGTGCATTTTGGGAAAATTTTTTAAATAGAAATAGTTCCTGGCAACTTAATAATGAGGATACACAGCTCATACAGAGTTGTTTTTTTTTTAATAAAAGCTCAGAATCACTTTGCTGAAAAGAAAGGGGAATGCAAAGAGGTTAATTGCTATTTCCCAGCACAATGGGTAGAAAGGTTGGGCCTATGTTTAGGTCTTCTGAATCACTGTCCACTAGTCACACTAGATTGCGCTGGCAATGGCAAAGAAAAGAGCAATCCACTAATTGGTGCTTAACAGGAATTTATCCCCAGGAGCTAATTTCACTACCTTTAAACTAAGGGTAATAATAACTGCTACGCAGTTCTGACATATGTAATAGCATTACACTTAAGAGAGACTCATTTGGCTGGTGTTATCGTGTTAAATGGTGTGTGGCCATTGGTAAACAGATGTAAAATTTCCAGCCTTTCAGTTGGAAAATGAAAATGGAGAAATAAAGACGAAGTTAAGTGAATAAGATCTTTACTCCTGTGCCCTTATTTCTGAAGTGATGTAAATGCAAGGTATATTTAAACTTTGCAAATCAGGACACTCCATTAATTGGAACAAACAATTAGTGTGGGGAATCTGCTGTACAGTGACATAAATTTTAATACAAGGCAGCACTTATAACACCAGTACAAACCTAAAAAATTTTCACTCAACGTGCTGTCAGTATAACCTCTGTGATAAAAGGGAAAAAAAATGAGGACATGTGTCAACTGCCTTTTGAATGTAGTAAAAATAAGTTGAGAAAACTTAAGACTAAGCTGATGATAAAAGTCCTGGTTTTATCCAGTGGCACTTGCGCTTATTTCTAAGAACAGTGAGAAGCCAGGAGTTTTAATTCTGTTTTACCCCTTTTCTCTCTCCACTATGACCTGAAATGCAATGTGTATATGATCTGTATGGGATTTTCTTCAGTACAATGACTCTAAAAGATGTTTTTATACTGCCAATATGAGAAAGGCCAATGAAGGAAAAAGCTGAGAACCTGAAGTTCCCATAGGAATGAGGCTGCAATTTTTAAATACCTTTGTTGACAGAACTATCATGTTAATTCAATAAACAAATTGCACCAGAAATACTCGGGCTTTATGGTATTATTTTTTCCCCAATAGAAATATTCTCAGCAAAGAAGAAACAACTACATCCAGCATGTGGAGTTCAGATGCTGGAATTTATATATAGACAGTATTAGCTTGTTTTCATGACAGAAAATGACAGAAGAACAAGCCATTATATGTGGTATTGTTAGAACAGTGGAATACAAGCCAGCACTGGGAGGCCTTTTTGAGGGCTTAGTACAGTTTCACCAGTTGTACCTGCTTTCTAGTTTTGCAAGAAACTGATGTGAATATATTTCAGCATATGCCTCCTGTTTCAGAGTCATCCAAAGTATATATACTTGCATATGGGCCAATACAATAAGAAAAACAAATAGCTTTGATTGTGACTACATCAGAAGCCTTTTTCAAGTATGAAACTTTTATTCCCTCTTCTTCACTCCTTGGATGAACAGAGATATTTTCAGATCATAATCCCAACCATTCCCATTAAGGAAAGAAAAAGATTAAATGAAAAACAGGCAGCCAGTCCATACTTAGCATTTTCACTGTGTTCAGAAATATATAAGCACTCTACTTCATCAAGCAGAAGCAGTGAAGGTAATGTTGAAAAAGGAAAAAAATGAAAAATCCTTTTCCCTGATCCATTCTTTATTTTTCCTTTAAAATGTTTTCTGAGGAATGTGAAAATAAGCTGTGAGAAAACAAGTCCAGATTTATCTAAAGAAACTGCATAAAAGCAGTGATGTCTTCTATGGAAAGTGTTGTATTGTTCTAACTGCTTTGATCAGTAAAAATAAAGAAACCCTATTATTTGCTACTCCTATTGCAGTAGAAAAAAAGTTTAAGGCAGCTAAAGAGTTCATGCCCCAAAGACCTTCCAAATTAAAGTGAATGTTGTGACCTTACTAAACAAATACTAGGGAAAATGTATTCTGTACTGTTGGCTTACACTCTAAGCAGCTTCACAGGCTGTAATAAAGATATATGTACAGCTTATCTACTAAAAAAAAGCTTTGTACAAGTCTCCATTAACCTTATATAAATGGAATTTGTATTGAAAAGTCAAGTGCTCACCCCCACCTTTAAAAAAAAGGTGTATTAGTGAAGTCACCAAATACCTTTTCTTCAGTGTTTATGATGGTATTTTTAGAAAACAAGATTGGCTGTATAGTTTGCTGCAAAATTTCCTTATAACCAGATGTTCTTTTGAGACCAGAGTCCTGCTGACTGGCACAAGAAGCATCTGGCCAGCTGTCAGGATTGATTTGGCTCAGTAGAAACTGGCAGCAATAACAGAACGGAGGAAGGCTGCAATTACACCAGACAGTAACCCCTCCAATTCCAATCGTTGGGACCATAACCAGCTATCCTTGACACCTGATAAAAAAGAGCGGATACAATGCTTGATTCCTGCATTACCAAAAAAAAAAGTCAGATTTGTCAGCACCCTACAAAAATCCTGTGGGAGTAAAAAGTGAAAACCTGAGAAGTACATTGAAAGGGGAAAAAAAGCTGCACTTCCTCCTTAATCCTTTTCACTTGCTGCTCTATGCAAAAGCCTCCACATTTCATTCTGTGTATAAATGACTCAGATATGCAGTGGCCTCGTAAGAAATCCTTTTGGAACTTTTTGGACTTTGCTTAAAGTACATGAATCCCCACAGGACAGTAAACCCAGGCTTTAAAAAGAAATAGGCCGGAAGGAGTCTTTCTCCTGCCTTCAGTGAGAGCTGGCACGAGCTGCAGTCAACTGGCACGTGATAGACTTCATGGCAGATTGTATCTATCACTTGTGTGTTGTCAGCTCACACTGACATTAACCAGGCTGCAAGGTGAGAAGGTGGGAAGGGACAGGGGGAAGAAGAACATATCTATAATACCTGTCTGTCATCTTATTCAGCTTCTTCTGTCTGTACTTGTAGGCCATTCTATACTCTGGTATTGATAAAACATGTATAAATATATGGTCATTTCATCTGTAAGGCTGCAAGATGTTGAGAGGATTTTAAAGAAAAGACAGAGCTCCCACAGACAGCTGGGATGTAAAATACGACCAAATTATCTTTCAGAAATCTAGCTCCACAACCCAAGCTAAAGTGGACTATTTCATCCTTTTCCAGGTTTCAGTCTGTCATGAAGCCAATAGCAGTATAATAACCTCATTGAGAGCATGGGCAAAAGTGCAAGAGACAGCAAACTTCCTCTGGTCATACAGGAAAGGAGTACTACTCTTTCCGTAGAAAAATTACATTTTTTCTGAGTAATGTAAACTGGAAGACATTAAATTCCTTACAGAACAAACAGAATTTTAAAATTCCTGGCAAACTTAGATAAATAGGCAACTTGGGTAAAGAACAAGATTTTCCCCTCTACACAGCGAGTTTATATCTCAAAAATAATAGACAGCTTTTAAACCATAGTTGTTTCATGGTGGAACTACTTCCCTACTGCTATGTATGCATACTGTTTTAACTTTAATAGATGTCTCTCTGTTATGCAAACAACCAAACACCCCCATACATCTCCACTGAATGTGTAAATAGCACACTAGTGTTTTTCTTTGCTGCTATTGAATATTGCTTTTCATTAGAACAGCCTGGACTGTTCTAAAAACCTCTTCCTTTACACATATACATGCATCATTCTTTGACAGTCATGCTGGAGCAAGTGTTTAAAACACCATCAAGGAAGGAGGTGAACCAGCCTGCAACCCTGAGGTCATGTTAATGGAGACAATGTGCTTTGCTAGTTCCACTGCCACTGTCATAAACACATGGTGTTTTCCATGGCTAAATATGCAAGTGCTTAGATACTACTCAAAACCTCATTACTTTTATTTATTGGTATTAAAAAAGTCAAAGAAAAATTACTCCTGGCTTGTTTACTGCCATCTCTTACTATGCTTGTTTACTTTAGCTGCTAAAACGCTCATGGCAGGAAGCTATCACTGCATTTCTTTCTAGGGCAGTACACACTTTAAGTTTGGATGGACTCTGCTATGCATTATAACTCATGTGGAAAGTATGCATTAAAAACTTCCCCAGGCTGACAAAAGTCAGCATTATCTTGAACAAATAGGACTGCTGAGCTTTCTCCAAAAATTATTAGTAATACATGTTCGGATTACCTAAGACTGAATTTTCATTAACTCCTTCATGGAATCACAGAGTTAAAAAAAAGTTGAGGTTGAAAGGGGATGTCTGGAGGTCATCTGGACCAACCCCTGCTGCTCAAGAAGGGCCACCTAGAGATGATCCCATGGCAACCGCGGGAGATTCAAACACAGAGAGAAACACAGCGGCAGGAGGCAGCGACTTGGAGAGGCTATAGCCGCTGCACCACAGCAGTGTGCGCCAGGTCGGGCAGGGTAAAAAACAAAAACAAAAAAAAAAACAAAAACAATAAAACACAAAAAAAGAAAAAAAAATAAAATCGGTAGCCCGAAGAGATCAGCCATGGTTACAACTCGACAGAAGGCTGTTAAAAAAACTGTGGGTACCCAAACAGAGGCCACACAAAAACATGCAGGCATCCAGGCAACTGGCTGCAGTGAGTGCTGGAACCTTGCAACAGAGGATGACAAAGACAACACCTGTGTTAGGTGTGAGCAGATCAACGATCTGCTTAGCATGGTGGCTGAACTGAAGGAAGAGTTGAAAAGACTAAGGTCCATAAGGGAATGTGAAAGGGAGTCAGACCTGTGGTATCAGGCCCTGCAGACCCCCTTAGCAGAGGGAGATGACCTAAGGAACAGGGAGGAATGGATACAGGTGCCTGTTAGAAGAGGCAAGGGAAACCCCTCACAGCCCCCCTCACCTTACCATTTGCCCCTGCAGAACAAGTATGGGGCACTGAAGGTTGAGGGTGAGGAGGGTGTGAAGGCAGAAGAAACACCCTCTGGGGGGTTGCCTATAGCAAATCAGTCCCCCCCTCACATCAGAACTAGTACCCTAAAAAAAAAAGAGGAGGATAATTGTTATTGGTGATTCCCTTCTGAAGGGAACAGAGGGTCCCATGTGTCAGCTGGATCCCTCCCACAGGGAAGTCTGCTGCCTCCCTGGGGCCCGGGTCAGAGATGTTACCAGAAGGTTGCCTAGTCTGGTGCACCCCTATGATTACTATCCCTTAGTAGTTATACAAGTGGAAAGCGACGAGGTTGACAAGAGAAGTTTAAAAGCAATCAAAAAGGACTTCAAGGCCCTTGGGAAACTGGTTGAGGGGCATAGGTAATTTTTTCATCGATACCCTGGCCTCTGAGCCACTTGTTAATCATGCCTGACTTCCTATTCCAACCTGCAACTAAGGGTGGGAAATAGGGCTCGTCCCCCCCAAAGAGTGGCAAGACAATCAGCCCAGCTGAAGTGCATCTACACAAACGCATGCAGCATTGGAAACAAACAGGAGGAGCAACACAGCTGGCTGCATGCACTCCAGGAAGCTCCTAGAGTGCCTAGATGACAACTTCTTGAGACAAGAAATTAACAGCCCTCCTCGAGGAGATGCATTTTGGATCTGTTGGTCACAAATGCTAGCGAAATTATCAGGGATGTCAAAGTTGAAGGCAGCCTGGGCTGCAGTGATCATGCCCTAGTGCAGTTCACTGTCCTAAGAAATTTGAAACCCACGAGAAGCACAGTTAGGACTCTAAATTTTAAGAAAGCAAACTTCCAGCTCTTCAACGAGTTAGTAAATAGGACCCCATGGGAAATGCCCCTCAAGAACAAGGGAGCGAAACAAAGCTGGCAGACCTTTAAGGACACTCTCTATAGAGCACAAAAGATCTCAATCCCGACATATAGGAAATTGGCCAAGGAGGGCAAGAGACCACCATGGTTGAGCCATGACTTGCTGGTCAAACTAAAGGGCAAGATGGGGCTACACAGAAAATGGAAAAAGGGACAGGCATCCTGGGAAGAGTACAGGGATGTTGCCCGGCTGTGTAGGGATGAGGTCAAGAAAGCCAAGGCACAGCTAGAACTGAATTTGGCAAGGGATGTAAAAAAAAAATAAGAAAGGTTTCTACAGGTACATTAACCAGAAAAGGAGGGTCAAAGAAAACGTACCCCCCCTGATGAGCAACAGTGGGGAATTTGTATCAACAGAAGAGGAGAAGGTGGAAGTTCTCAACAACTTTTTTGCCTCAGTCTTCACTGGCAACCCCTTTCCTCCTAGCTCTTGTGTTGATGGCCCACAAGTTAGTGACCAAGGTGACAAGGTCCGTCCCACTGTAAGTGAAGACATAGTACGTGATCAACTGAGGAACCTGAAGATATACAAGTCCATGGGACCTGATGAAATACACCACAGAGTCCTGAAGGAACTGGCTGATGTAGCTGCCAAGCCACTTTCCATGATATTTGAAAAGTGTGGCAGTCAGATGAAGTCCCTGCAGACTAGAAGAGAGGAAACATCACACCCATTTTCAAAAAGGGTAGAAAGGAGGACCCTGGGAACTACTGACCTGTCAGCCTCACCTCCGTGCCTGGGAAGATCATGGAACAGATCCTTCTAGATGCCATGCTTGGGCACATGGAGGACATGGAGATGATTCAAGATAGCCAGCATGGCTTTACTAGGGGCAGGTCCTGCCTGACTAACCTAGTGGCCTTCTATGATAGTGACTAGGTCAGTAGATAAGAAGGGATGACCTATGGACGTGATCTGTCTGGACTTCACTAAGGCCTTTGACACAATCCCTCACAACATCCTGCTTGCCAAATTGGAGGGATACAGATTTGATGGGTGGACTGTTCAGTAGATAAGGAATTGGCTGGATGGTCACACCCAGAGGATGGTACTCAATGGCTTGAAGTCCAGTTGGAGAGCAGCGACAAGTGGTGTCCCTCAAGGGTCCATGCTGGGACTGGTACTGTTTAACATTTTTATCAACGACATAGAAGGATTGAGAGCACCATCAGCAAGTTTGCAGATGATACCAAGCTGTGTGGTGTTGTCGATACACCAGAGGGACGGGATGTCATTCAGAGGGACCTGGACAGGCTGGAGAGGTGGGCCCAGATGAACCTCATGAGGTTCAACAAAAGCAAGTGCAGGGTTCTGCACCTGGGAAGAAACAATCCTCAGTATAAATACAGACTGGGGGATGAGGTATTAGAAAGCAGCCCTGAGGAAAGGGACTTGGGGGTGCTGATGGATGAGAAGCTGGACATGAGCAGGCAATGTGCTCTCGCAGCCCAGAAGGCCAATCGCATCCTGGGCTGCATCAAAAGAAGTGTTGCCAGCAGATCCAGAGAGGGGATTCTGCCACTCTGCTCTGGTAAGACCTCACCTGGAGTACTGTGTGCAGGTCTGGAGTCCTCAATATAGAAAGGACATGGACCTGATGGAGCGGGTCCAGAGGATCACTAAAATGATCAGGGGGTTGGAGCACCTCTGCTATGAGGACAGGCTGAGGGAGCTGGGGTTGTTCAGCCTGGAGAAGAGCAGGCTCCGGGGAGACCTCATAGTGGCCTTCCAGTACCTGAGGGGGGCCTACAGGAAGGCTGGGGAGAGTCTGTTTACAAAGGCCTGCAGTGACAGGATGAGGGGCAATGGTTTTAAGTTGGAGAAGGGGAGATTTAGATTGGATATTAGGAAAAAGTTCATTACTATGAGGGTGGTGGAACACTGGAACAGGTTGCCCAGGGAGGTGGTTGAGGGCCCTTCTCTTGAGATATTCAAGGTGAAGCTCGACGAGGCCCTGGGCAACCTCATCTAGTTGGGGGTGTCCCTGCTGACTGCGGGAAGGTCGCACTAGATGACCTTTGGAGGTCTGTTCTGGCCTGGACCAATCTATGAATCTATAATTGCCCAGGACCATGTCCAGATGGCTTTTTAACACCTCCAAAGATGGAGACTCCACAACCTCCCTGAGCCAGTCTTTGGTCACCCTCACAATCAAAAAGTGTTTCCTGATGTTCAGAGACAATCTCCTGTGTTTCTGTTTTGCACCCATTGCCTCTGGTCCTGTCACTGGGCACCACTGAAAAGTGCCTGGCTCTGTCCTTTTTGGACCCTCTCTTCAGGTTTTTATTTACATTGATGACATTTCTCCTGAGTCTTCTCTTCTCCAGGCTGAATAATCCCAGCTCTCACAGTGTTTCCTCATATGTGACATTCTCCTGACCCTTAATCACCTTTGTGATTAAGGCCCTTCGCTGGACTGTCTCTAGTATGTCCATGTCTCTCTTGTACTGGGGAGCCCAGAACTAGACACAAGACTCATGTGTGGCCTCACCAGTGCTGAGTAGAGGGGAAGGATCATCTCATGAGACCTGCTGGCAACACTCCTCCTGATGAAGCCCAGGATACCATAAGCCTTCTCATTGTTGAACTTCATAAGGTTCCTGTCAGCCCATTTCTCCAGCCTGTCAAGGTCTTTCTGGCTGGTGGCACAACCCTCTGGCATATCAGCCACTCCTCCCAGTTTGGTGTCATCAGCAAACTTGCTGAAGGTACACTCTGCCCCATCATCCCGATTATCCTTAATGTCCTCATATAGAACATGTTATGTATTTGAAAAGCACTATCAGAGGATTACTATAAATGTTGTCACTATTGCATTATTGTCTGGAAACATAAAGATCCACTCTAACATATGGGCTATATGAAAAGTTCAGTAGGTTTTGAGGATGTCATCGTATTTAGAATATTAAAATTATTACAAAAGTGTAATATATGACTTCTAAATATTTGAATAAATCACTTGAAGATTAACAAACAAACAGGTGTCAACCAAAATTACAGAGCAGGTAGATGTTCTGTAATCTGCTATTGTTCTCAGGTTTTACAGAAAAAAAATAAAAATGTAGAAGAGGACCGAATACTATGACCTATCTTTTCTAGAGTGGATTCTATTAAGCAAAGAATAAAGTGTCTGTTCACACCCTCTTAATGGATTTAAACCATTGGATCAATAGTAAAGGATAAAACTAAACCACTTAAGAAGGTATTGCATTAATAAAATCCCTTGCACCTGTCTCTGTAAAAGAGGATAAACAGAGTGGAGTTTCAGGGGGTGATTAAGAGAGCATCAGGTTGTAGTGAAAAGCTTAAAGGGGACAAATTAGTCTTTGCTGTACATGGAGATAAGGCAAAGGGCTGCAAGGCTGAGCTACACATTACAAGCTTTTACAGGCAGATTAAAAGGTTTTGGGTTTTTTTAAAGATGCCATGGGGATATCATATGACAAAATATCTTGAGGCTGTTTATATAACTAATAAAAAAGATGGTAAACTGCTGTGCTGGAGCTACCCTTAGGGCTGCTTGTTGGTCTTATTTATTGCAGCCAGAATTATACTTGATTCATAGCTGTTCTTGTATTCATTCTGTAAAATGCCTACTGGGACACGTGGGGAAAAATGTGAAGATTCAGTATGATTTTATTGCATTTTAATAAAATGTACTAGTTGTAATACTTTTATGAGCTTGTTAGTTTATAAATATGATCCTCCCTTTCTCAAGCCTCAGTGACTGAATCCCTTACGTTCATGCCCTTCACATTCTTATTCATTCTCAGATGTCAGCTATCTTCAGAATCTTACAGAGCTCTGGGCAAAGGAGGCCCTTATATCACCTAGCCTCACTTCTTGGAGTTTGGTATCTACGCAATTTCATGCCTGTACTGCCGTGACTGACTAACTTTCTGCCATTGTAATGAGCAAGTGTTGCAGCAGATCTGGCTGACTATGTCTAACATCAAAGGTCATTATGTAAACTACAGAGTAAGAGGTCTTTGGCAGTATTTAAAGATGATTATAAAAGAGAATCAGCAAGTGAAGTAAATGGATAGTTTTTCGTGTGGATGGAGGCCACCGGTGAAGTTCCATAAGAGTTTGTGCTGGGTCCCATATCATTCAACTTTTTCATAAATGACCTAGAAAAAAGGGTGAATATGACCTAGAAAAGAGGTGAAAAGCAAAGTGAAAATATTGCTGATGATACTAAACCATCTGAAGTAGCAAAGACCAGGGCCAACTATGAAGGTTCCACCAAAGAATCTTATGGGATTATGGAAGAAAATAGCTGACAAAATGTAGTGTAGATAAATATAAAGCGATGTCATGGCAAAGAATCATCTTCCACTCTTAGTTCTGAGTCAACCACTATCAATCAGAGGAAATATTTGTAGTTATAACAGAGAAAATCCTGAAGATATTAGGTGAATCTCAGTAACGATAGCTACTGAGTTATTAGAAATGGAACACAGAATAAAAGCTGTCATTATAAAGCTATATAAATTATTTTGCTTACTCTGTGTGGTGTAACAAAAGGATATAGAAGAACTGGATAAGGGTAAGAGAAGGGCAATAAAGAATATCAAAAGTATGAAACAGCGTCTGTACAAGGAATAAATAAGTAGTCTGGGACTCTTCTGCTTGAAAAAGAAATGACTGAGGGGGAAATGATAGAGCTTGTAGAGAACTCGATCTATTGTTCTCTGCCCCTTGACAGTAACGGAACTAGTAGGCATCAAATGAAGCTGTCAGCTGTCAGGTTCAAAACACAGTTACTGTGCATCACCTTCACACACAGCGTTGTGGATGACAAAAATGTAAACGGGCTCATGGGAAGACTAGACAAATTCATGTCAGAAAAATCCATACAAACCATTTCTGCCTCAGGTGATCTTGGAGGCTAGATGAAGTATTACCATATGCTATTGTGTTTTTTCTCTGGACATTTACTTTTAGTTGCTGTTGGAAACAAGCTCCTGTGCTAACTTAACCTTTGGTTAATCTTGTTTGATGACCCAATACCAATTGCCCCAGTGATGCCAAAATCTACAAAATCTAACATGACAGCTACCAACAAAGAATGAAGACGATGAAGGAATTTATAGGAAAAAAAAAAAGCTATAAAACTCATCTTTTCTCTCCCTTCTGATCTTTGGTGAAGTGTTTTACCTAAGGTTATAATCAAATCACGTTATTGTGGTCTAATGTAGGTAATTACTATCACCCAGACAAGTTTTTCAATCAACTATATTGTGCTTAGGAATTTGGGAGATTAATGATAACATAGTATCCACGGGACAAAGAAATCAAACATCTTCTGGCTTCAGCTGTAGGTGACATGGGAGAGTACAATCAGAAAAATGACTCACTGGCAAGCAGCAGGCATGAGGTTCATCCTGCCCTAATACTGAAAGTGCAGATGTTTAGATGTGAGCTATACTTGTCTAAATTACCATTATAGTCAACAGAGACTCAATGGTTACCTCCATGAGGAGTAAGTGAACGATTCAACCAATGGAAGTTTTCTTCAGATACATAAGCAGAAGTATCTCATGCCATTGAAGTGCCCGAAAGCATTTGTTCAGAGATGACAGATACTTACTAGACCTACAATGGAACTGTATTCTTCTGGACTCACGTCTGGGGGCCTGGTAGCATATGTGGAAGCCTCTCAAACATTCAAGCAGCTAAATCACGTCCTATGTTTCCCCTAAGGATGAGGTGATCAGTTTCTACACTCCATCAACAATACTGATTATATTTTTATTCATTAGAATAGAATAGAATAGAATAGAATAGAATAGAATAGAACAGAACAGAAAAGAATGGAATAGTTTCAGTTGGAAGAGACCTACAACGACCACCTAGTCCAAATGCCTGACCAACCTGGGGCTGAGCCCTGAGGAGCACCGCTGGTGACCAGTCAGCAGCCAGATGTAGCCCCATTCATTACAACTCTTTGAGCCCTGCTCTTCATCCACTTCTGCACACAGCAGTTACAGTATTAGTAACATGTAAACATTTGCAAATAGATGTTAAAATGAACAAAAACCTAAAACCTATAGAATCATAGAATCATAGAATGGTTAGAGTAGGAAGGACCTTAAAGATCATCGAGTTCCAACCCCCCTGCCATGG
Organism: Numenius arquata; assembly: GCF_964106895.1. Lineage (NCBI taxonomy): Eukaryota > Metazoa > Chordata > Aves > Charadriiformes > Scolopacidae > Numenius > Numenius arquata. The sequence continues at coordinate 86,001,911 of NC_133576.1, forward strand.
GCAGGGACACCTCCACTAGAGCAGGTTGCTCAAAGCCCCATCCAGCCTGGCCTTGAACACTTCCAGGGATGGGGCATCCACAACTTCTCTGGGCAACCTGTTCCAGTGCCTCACCACCCTCACAGTAAAGAATTTTTCCTAATATCTAATCTAAATCTCTCCTCTTTGAGTTTAAAGCCATTACCCCTTGTCCTGTCACTACACTTCCTGACAAAGAGTCCCTCTCCGGCTCCCCTGTAGGCTCCCTTCAGATACTGGAAGGCTGCTAAGAGGTCTCCCCGGAGCCTTCTCTTCTCTTGCTGCCTCTGGAGGCAAATAACCCCAGCTCTCTCAGCCTGTCTTCATAGGGAAGGTGCTCCATCCCTCTGATCATTCTCATGGCCCTCCGCTGGACCTGTTCTAACAGGTCCATGTCCTTCCTGTGTTGATGGCTCTAAACATCTACAGTGCACTTATGGTTGACACAAAATTCCACTGTGATAACATAAAATGTATTTCCATATTTCGAAATTCGTTGCTAATACTTTAAATTTATTTAGAATCTATGTGTAATGAAAATGGCATTTTCTGAAAACAAAGGAAGGAGAGTCGTAGTGGTTGGTGGCTTGTTAGAATAAAACATAGCATATTCAAAATGAAATAAAGACAGATATAAAAGCCATCTCATAATTCAGTAAGGCATTTATAATGAAATATGCACCTTTTAAATAAAGAGAATGCATTAGAGTAGTTAATATGTTTAAATTATTCCTTTCTGTAAATCTGTTATGTTATGCATGTTTATAAATGTATTAACTTTTCATAAGTCATTGACAGACAACCCTTTAAGACACTTTGAGAAATGTATTTCTGATTTAAGTCTATTGTCTTCTGCAGTTAAAGTAAGATTGTTTCTTGTATAACGTTTTAAAATGGCACGATTATTTGGAACTAATACTCCTTATTTTAAAAATCTATGAAATATAGAACATAGAACACCTTTTTGAATTATTTAAAACAAAGGAGACAATGCAGTTGTAATTTGAAAACAAATAATTTTTCTGTCATAATTTTCATTATATGAATCAAATTTTCCACTTCTGAAGGATACATAGAATGATGATAAATTTTGAGATTCTGATCTCAAGATACTCTGGAGTATCTCCTTCTGATTCCTTATAAAAATGCAGAATGTTGGCAGTGTTCTTTATTTGGACACACCATCTTCCCTTGCCAAAGTAATAAACCCACAATATTTGTAAAGTTGCCTTGAGAAACTTGGAAATTGACATAGAAATCTGGAATATGTCACATTTTATTAGGTGACTTTGCTGAATATACCCCCAAGTTCCTGTCTCTGTTTATGGTACATTATAATTTATGGCTTTTACACTTCTTTACTATAGACATTGCATATTAGTAGGACTGGAGAAGTGTTTTGTGGATTACGGTGGATGCAGAATTTCAGGAGCTGGATACTATGCAAATGCTTCAGGAATAAATTACTATCGTACGGTTGCCTGCTGTGGGAGATAGACCTTTGTTCTGAGCAAGCCCTTGAAGTGTTGAAATGCTGTTTGTGAGGCCCCACTTAAAAAGCTCTGCAGACAAAGAGGCTTTCCTGCCAGAGCTGCTGCTTGCCTCTCACCAACATAAGCGCTTCAAAATTGAGACCGAAGAACTTGCAAGAGAAGAGGGACAAACAACCATTACACATTATGCTACCAAAAGGTAGCACACCTTATGTTTGTTGCTTGTAAGATATAATATCACCTAGTGACTTGCTTTTTCCTGTTATTTTCCATCTTCTACTTTCTGTCTGGAGTCCTTTTCATCCTTGTTTCTGGGACTGTGAGGTAAAGGCCACAACAAGGGAAAGAAGACAGAAGGAATGGAAGGGAGGTTTACGCTTTTTGAGAAACGTGTTGTTGCTGTTTTTTAGAATAACAGTCACAGATTTATTACATTCAAAAAAAAAAAAAAAAAAGGTGGGGGGAACACTTCAGCCAACATGGCAGAAAAAAAGAGTATCACACAAATGTAAAAAGTATTTTTTTCACAGTGCTGGTACTTTCAGCCCTATTCCTTGTTAAACCATCATAACCTAGCCCTGGTATGTTACTGGGTTTATATATTTAAGTAATTTTTAATAACAGGATTTACTCATAAAATGTGCACCCTTTGTGTTCTGCACTTCTAGTTTCCTTTAATAATTTGCATCTCTGATCTTGTTCTCCATATATTCGGTCAAAATTATGTCTTCCTGACTTCCTCCTTCCTACCTTAACGGCCACTGAAGAAAATGTAGAGGCTTCATAGCTTTCCTTTTGCCCTCTGAAAAGAGGGACTGACACTAGTATTTATATTCTGTAGTATATCAAATATCAGGGAAGCAACTTTCCTTTCAGGCTTCCCTCAGCAAAAGATTGAAAATTAAATGACAGCAAAGGGATACACACAAATTTTATTACCAGTTTCACCAGTACAATATTTGCATGAGGACTTCACATTTATTTTCACTATGACAGCAATTTGGGAAAATAATTCCATATTTTGTATCTCTTTAGACATCTTGGACTGGCTAGGTATCTATGAGTTATGAATAAGGGGGGTTTTATTTACATTAATCTTTCCAAAAGGAAGATGTAATAAATGCAAAAATGCGCATTTATCTTAGCTAGGTCCGTAGCTACTTGAATGCTAGAAAAGGAGGGGAATTAATGTTATTTTGTAGGGTCTTAATTATGGTATAATTTCATGCTGAACTCCTATAGCATCAGGCACCGCTGTGACCACATTACAGCCCTTTAATGATATCTGTATAATGGAAGGTGGTAGAAAAAAAAATCAGATACTTCTTTTATTTCAGATACTTCTTTTTATTTATATTTAATAAATAAGTAAATTCTACTTATTTATTAAAGTGGTTCTTTTTTTAGGGAAGGAAGCATTTGAAAAGTTCAGAATGACTGAGCTCCGCTTTAATGCAGATGATCAGGAAGTATTAGAAGCATATGTAGGGTGTTTAGCTCTAAGGATTGTATGTAACATGAGTATAAAAGGAGAAGCTAAGAAAACAGTGAAGGGTGGGATTCATCTCATCCGCCCTCAAAATAGATGTTATAGACATAATATGTCATTGACATCTACATACAAATTAATTGTTTTGATTCAATCTATATTCAGTGAAAGAAACACTTCTGGCCACAGTTCATACCCTGCTAAGATAATAAAGTCTCTTGACATCTCAGGCTAGATGACATGAGTCCCATTGAACCAGTCTCATTAAAAATTTTTGTGGTCACCATGTCTAGTTTAAGAGGAAGACAAGTGAATGTGGAGAATAAGTACGTAAAACAGTAAATAAGATAAGAAAATAATCTAAATTACTCTCAGTAGCATTCTCCACATGTTTTGCCTCAGCATGTGTGGGACCATGCAAGCTGGCATGGGCAAAACCTGTTAGGGAGCAGGCAAACAATTAAATTATATGGACAATCACTGGACAGTGCTTGAGCCTGTTCGCTGGCCCTGATTCACATACTAGTACAAATATAGTTAAAGATTCCTCCAGAGTAGAGATAAACCACATAGCATGCCCAAATACATTGCAAAGCAAGACATTTTTAAGTTAAGACACTGAACAGATCTACTGATACCTCCTTTCTTTGAATGCAACAAACTGCATGTAATAATGGAGTAACCTGTGTCCTATATCCAGGCTATGGATGCATCCCCAAAGCCCATACAAAATTCCTTTCATAATGTGCCATGACTTGAGTTTTCATAGTATGTTATGGAGAATGAGAGTTGATCCCCATACATTTTTTATTCTTCTTGATTATCTGAGGTACAGATCAGTGTGATCATAGACTAACATCAGGGAAAAACACAATTGCAACATACGGTTCAATTCAGTCTGGTCCTGTCTACCATCTCCCAGGTGGACTTACCGGGGATAACAACCTGGGGAAATGTTATATTGTCCTGATCCAGTGAAGAAGACTGTACAGCGCTTCACAGCCTGGCTCAAGTCCATGTTAGAGAGAAAAAACCAGAGTTTTTAATTTCATGGTGCATGTATGCCAAGGGCTCCTTTTTGGCTGTTAGACACTCTCATTGTTAGTGAAGTGGCCTTTCCTTTTAGGACCAGACTCAGGATAAATCCAGATATTTGAATAACGTGGTCTTAACACATTGTCTTGAACGCCTCTGATACAAAGCTATTTCATTCCATTTCATTGACCTTATTTTGCTTACTTTCCTTACTTATGCACTCTCATTAAAAAGAAACCAGATATGTATTTGGAAAATGTTAATGACTGAATGATATTTCTATTTGCTCAATTCTGAAAAGTAGATAAGGAAGAAATAGTGCTAGAGATAATTACCAAATTTCAATATTTATAGAAACTAGGCACTTGTGTAGATAATAAGACAATTCTCAATGTGCTTTGATGATGATGAAGTGCCAGTTTTCTGTAAATATTGAAATAAGGTAATTATCACTTGAACTATTCATTATTTATCTGGTTTCAAATCACAATGAATACAGTCAAATTGCCATTTTTTCATTGGAATGTGAAGCTAAAAATAGATATTATATTAACTTTCTATGTACTTTCTTTTTGGAAGTAGCTTGAAAAGTATTTTACAAAACGTAATGAGAGAGAAGCTCTACATACACAAGCAAGGACGAATTTGTCAATTTATTCTTGAAGTTAAGACAGCAGGCTTCCTATAAGATGAAATATCCTCCCTGATATCTCTGATTCTGCAAACACTGACATCCAAAGATAAATCTATTTGCCATTTATGTGCATAATTCTAGGTAAACAAGAGCAGAGGACATGTCCTGAGACACTGAGTTCTGTACTTTACATGGCTGTGCAATTACATTAGTCAACCTGAAAAGCATGTAGACTCTTCTTAAAAATAACTGCCTTTGTTGTCTCTGTTAACTTGATGAGAAGGTTGTTTCAAAACCTACTTGTTCAGTAATCTACCCTTAAAATTAATCCTGAGTAGCTGATAAACCTTTGTTATTGTGCAAGTATTGCTAAACACCTATGCAGATATTTGCAAGAAAAGGTCTTGGTTTGCACTGTTCAAGGACTATATATTTATGCTGTTCTTTATATGGTTTTAAACATAAAAATACTTAAAATTGGCATACTTTTCATAGATACTAAGACACGACAGCACTCTCTAAATGTATTTATTTTCAGGATTTCTGATTATGCATCCAGTGACACACAGAACTGCTTGCAAAAGAAATCTGATAATAATTTGAAAATATAGGGACAAGAGAAGCATTGAAATGCAAATTAGCACACCAAACAAAAATTTCACTTATGATAAAGTGATGCCTACAAAACATTAAGCTTTGTTGTATTTTAGTGTCTGAGCGTACTGCACTCAGAATTACATTCTATTCATTTAAGGCCATACAGAGCACGTATTTCTTTAGGACCAGATCCAGTATATTTTGCCCAAAAACTTGAGGAAAGCAAATGTCACACCCCATCTTCAAGAAAGGCAAGAAGGAGGAGTCAGGGAACTATGGACTGGTCAGCCTCACCTTGATGGAGGTGATAAAACAGCTAATCCTGGAAACCATTTCCAGGTACATTAAGAACAAGACCCTCATTAAGAGTAGTCAGCATGGATTGACTGAGTGGAAGTCATGCTTGACTAACTTAATAAACTTGTATGATGAAGTGACTGGTGTGATAGGTGAGGGGAGAGCAGTGCATACTGTCTACCAGGACTTCAGTTAGGCTTTTGACACTGTCTTCCATAAGATCCTTGTAAAGAAACTGTTCAGGTATGGGCTGGATGAGCAGGTTGTGAGATGGATTGAAAACTGGCTTAATGGCTGGGCCCAGAGGGTGTTGATTGGCAGCGCAAAGGACAGGTGGACATCAGTTACTAGTGGTGTACACCAAGGGTCAATAATGGGTCCAATCCTGTTTAACGTCTTCATTAATGATCTGGATGAGGGGACAAAGTGTACTCTCAGTAAGTTTGCTGATGCCACCAAACTGGGAGGAGTGGCTGATATGCCAGAGGGTTGTGCTGCCAGCAATAGGGACCTTGACAGGCTGGAGAAACAGGATGACAGGAACCTCATGAAGTTCAAGAAGAAGAACTGAGAAGTTCTGCACTTGGGGAGGAACAACCCTGGACACCATTACAGGCTGGGGCCCAACAAACTGGAAAGCAGTCTATCAGAAGAGGACTTGAGGGTCATGCTGGACACCAAGTTGAACATGAGCTAGTGATGTGCCCTTGTGGCGGAGAAGGCTAACAGTATCCTGAGCTGCATCAGGAGGACTGTTGTCAGCAGGTCCCATGAGGTAATCCTTCCCCTCTACTCAGCACTGGTGAGGCCACACATGGAGTCCTGTGTCTAGTTCTGGGCTCCCCAGTACAAGAGAGACATGGACATACTAGAGAGAGTCCAGCAAAGGGCCGTGAAGATGATGATGAAGGGACTGGAGTATGTATCCTATGAAGAAAGACTGAGAGATTGGGGACTATTTAGGCTGTACAATAGAAGGCTCAGGGGCGGATCTTATTAATGTTATTAATATTAATCTTATTTTTAGTGGTGCCCAGTGACAAGACCAGAGACAATGGGCAAAAGCAGAAACAGGAGGTTCCCTCTGAACATCACAAAACACTTTTTGATTGTGAGGGCGACTGAGAACTGGCACAAGTTGCCTTGAGAGGTTGTGGAATCCTTCCTTAGAGATATTCAAAAGCTGTCTGGACACGGTCCTGGCAACCACCTCTAGGTGGCTCTGCTTGAGCAAGAGGGTTTATTCAGATGACTTCCAGAGGTTCTTTCCAACCTCAACCATTCTGTGATTCTATTTCTGTGTTTTTTAAGCAAGCAAGCAAGTGGAACAGTCTGCTGTGATACCAGATACAATGACAAAAGAAAAGATCATCCAATTTCTCTCCCTCTTTGAAAATCAAATATATTTCATGCTTAAAAAAAATATGATCACCTCTTAAACCTCTTAAAATATGAACCTTAAATTTTGAACCTCTTAAAATACTGTTGTTCAGAAGTAAATTTCCAGCAAGAGGATGGAGCAGCTGAAGTCTGGATGTCCAGGAGCACTTCCTCAGGAAAGCATTTAGCTGTCATGGAGCCTGGAGCCCTGGGAGTGCTGCCTTTTCAGGGGCTGTGCATCAGCAGACTTTGTGAACTTCCCTGCACTCAACAATATTCCCTTTTTCTCAACAATAGGCTACTCCTCCTCTGCTTCTCAAGCACATCAGTGTGGAATTCTTATCTTGCTATCAGTGGGTCACTTGGAAACACTGTGCAGATTGGATGTGGCTAGATGAGGGCTGAGCGTTGAGCAGCCCTGATCTAGCATTTTATCAAAGCAAAGATGAGTTACTGCGAATCTAATATACATAAAGATGGCTTGAAATGAAAATATTCTTCCTTTTTGTTTTCCATGAAAGCAACAAAGCTTTACAAGAGAATCTTTCAGAAACAGAGAAAGACTAAATTGCCAGACAAAGCCTTTCCAAACAGTAAGATATTTCATTGAAGAACACTTAAAATGAAATATAATACACCTACAAGCTCAGAGTCATACGCTTGATTTCTTTTTGAAGATGAACTGTGTTTCTGTGTAAATTAACAAACTGAGGACACTGTAACTGACTTCTCTGAAACTCTTTTGCCTTCTGGCTAAACAAGGTAACAGTTTTGATGGCAGAGGTTGGATTTAGGCATCTAAACACAGGCAGCTAATCCCACAGTACCAAAATATCTGTCTAAAGCTGGCAGATATCACACAGGTCTTTTGGCAGGGCCACAGTCTGCTGACACTGCAGCTAGAGACCTAGCCCACAGACTCTAAAAACATGAATGAATTTCAGCAACTGCATCTAAACGAGATAGACTTCATCTGCCATTGACAGCTATGACTGGAGAAAGATCAAAACTAAATGCTGCAGCTAGGTGCTAGATTGAGGTGGATGGAGCCAGGGAAACCCAGAGAAGATCAGGAGCTGGCAGCTCTTGTGAGCGAGGCTGACATGGCTTAGGCATTGCTGGGAGCAACTGCAGGAGATTTAATGGCCCCAGGAAGCTCGAGTGACCAAGAGTGCCAGTTCTCTTTAACACATTTATCAATGATCTGGACAAGGGGATTGAGTGCACCCTCAGTAAGTTTGCAGACAACACCAAGTTAGGTGGGAGTGTCATAGAATGTCAACCTGCCTGAAGGCAGAAAGGCTTTGCAGAGGGATCTGGACAGGCTGGATGGATGGGCCAAGGCCAGTGGTATGAGGTTCAACAGGGCCAAGTGCCGGGCCCTGCACTTGGGTCACAACAACCCCGTGCAGCAATATAGGTTTGGGGAAGAGTGGCTGGAGAGCTGTCTGGCAGAAAAGGACCTGGGGGTGTTGGTTGACTGCTGGCTGAATGTGAGCCAGCAGTGTGCCCAGGTGGCCAAGAAGGCCAACAGCATCCTGGCCTGTATCAGGAATAGCATGGCCAGCAGGACTAGGGAAGTGATCGTCCCTTTGTACTTGGCACTGGTGAGGCTGCACCTCGAATACTGTGTTCATGTTTGGGTCCCTCACTACAGGAAGGACATTGAGCTGCTGGAGCGTGTCCAGAGAAGGGCAGCAAAGCTGGTGAGGGGTCTGGGGTACAAGTCTTATGAGGGACCTGGGAATATTTAGCCTGGAGAAAAGGAGGCTGAGGGGAGACCTTATTGCTCTCTACAACTACCTGAAAGGAGGTTGTAGAGAGTGATAAGGTCTCTTCTCCCAAGTCACAAATGATAGGACAAGAGGAAATGGCCTGAAGTTGCGCCAGGAGAGGTTTAGATTTGTTATTAGGAAAAATTTTTACACTGAAAGTGTTATTAAACATTGGAACAGGCTGCTCAGGAAAGTAGTGGAATCGTCATCCCTGGAGGCATTTAAAAGACAGGCAGACGTAGTACTTAGTGATATGGTTTCATGATGGTTTTTGTCAGTGTTAGGTTGATGGTTGAACTTGATGAGCTGAAAGGTCCCTTCCAACCTAGACAATTCTATGATTCTATGAACAGGGTGGGCAAACAGGGTGTGGCGTGTCAGCCAGGGCATGGCACGGCAGTTCGCACCAGAGGGCACACGGGGAAGGTCCTGTGACCCGCTTGTAAGCCCACAGCCCAGGGAAGTGCTCTAGGTCTCTGCCAAAAATGGTGGGCACTCATCTCAGAGCTAAAATCCGTGCTCCCACAGAGAAAGCCCCTGAGACGTCTGATGCATCCACCCAGATGGAACTGTCAAGGAAGGAGATTTCAGTACAGGTGGTAGGTTGCAGCAAGTTCCCAGACCCTTTTCCTGCTGAAAAGGTGAGTACCTGCATAACGTATGCCCAGGTTGATGATTTGTCATGTCAAGTTGCTGAGTGGTAGAAAACAGTTAAAAGGCTGTGCAGTATTAGAGGAGTGGAGATGGAGGTAGATAGGTGTTTTCATAACCAAGTTCCTTCAGCGGACACCAGAAAGAATGAGGCACCTTGGACACTGGTGACCCACAAAATCCGGACTCCACTTCAGTCTCACTCTCCAACATCACAACCATAAGCACGTATGAAGCTTTAGTAGCTATAGACACCCATGAGCAAGATCTGCAAAGGGAAACTGTGCCAACAGCACACACTGGATACCGTAAAAAGAAACGAGTGTTTGTAGTAGAGTGACTCTCTGTTAAGGCACGCTGAGGCACCCATCTGCTGACCTGACAGGGAGTCACAAGAGATGTGCAACCTTCTGGGAGCTAAGATCTGAGACATTGCTGAGAGGATGACACAACTTGTCAAGAGTATGGACTACTATCCACTGTTACTCTTTCCTGTGGTCACATGACATCACAGGACATTCTGGATCTCATCTCTAAGCCTGTGAAGGAAAAGAAGGTTATCAGGAGTGGTAACATGGATTCACTAAGGGAAAGTAATGCTTGACAAATCTGATTTATAGCCTTCTATGACGGCATGACTGCCTGGGTAGATAACAGAGCAGTGGATGTTGTCTACCTCGACTTTAGCAAGGCTTTTGACACTGTCTCCCATAACATCCTCATAGGTAAGCTTAGGAAATGTGGGTTAGATGAGTGGACAGTGAGGGGGACTGAAAACTGGCTGAAGTGGCTAGTTCGGAGGGTTGTGATCAGCGATTCAGAGTCCAGTTGGAGGCCTGTAACTAGCGGTGTTCCCCAGGGATCAGTACTTGGTTTAGTCGTGTTCAACATATTCATCAATGACCTGGATGAGGGGACAGAGTGTACCTTCAGCAAGTTTGCTGATGACAGAAAACTTGGAGGAATGGCTGACACACCAGAAGTCTGTGCTGCCATACAGCGAGGAGAGTTGGACAGAGAGGAACCTGATGAAGTTCAACGATGGCAAGTGTAGGGTGCTGCACCTGGGGAGGAATAACCCCATGCATCAGCACAGGTTAGGGGCTGACCTGCTGGAGAGCAGCTCTGCAGAGAAGGACCTGCGAGTCCTGGTAAACAACAAGTTGACCATGAGCCAGCAATGTGCCCTTGTGGCCAAGAAGGCCAATGATCTCCTGGCGTTCATTAAAAAGAGTGTGGCCAGCAGGTTGAGGGAGGTCATCCTCCCCCTCTACTCTGCCCTGGTGAGGAGTACTGTGACCACTTCTGGACTACTCAGTTCAAGAAAGACAAGGAACTACTAGAAAGAGTCCAACAGAGAGCTACAAAGATGATGAAGGGCATAGAGCACCTCTATTCTGAGGAAAGGTTGAGAGACTGGGTTTTTTTTAGTCTGGAGAAGACTGAGGGGGGAATCTTAACAATGCTTATAAGTACTTAAAGGGTGGGTGTCAAGAGGATGGAGCCGGTCTTTTTTCATTGGTGCCCAGTGGCAGGACAAGAGGCAATGGACACAAGCTGGAACACAGTAAGTTCCATCTGAACATGAGGAAAAACTTCTTTACTTTGAGAGTCGCAGAGTACTGGAACAGGCTGCCCAGAGAGGTGGTAGACTCTTCTTCTCTGGAGATATTCCAAACCTTCCTGGACACAATCCTGCGTAATCTGCTCTAGGTGAACCTGCTTTGGCAGGGGTGTTGGACTAGATGATCTCCAAAGGTCCTTCCCAACCCCTACCATTCTGTGATTCTGTGGTTCTGTTATCAAATGTGCTTATACTTCAGGCTATAGTGAGCATGATGTTCTGCTTTTTGGTTTGTTAGAGGTACATGATACAGAAATAAAATCCTGTGGTTATTATATGCAGGTGGTGGCAGCTTTCTTGAGAAAAAAAAAACACCAAACACCAAGAAACAGAATACAAGAATAACATTACCATATCTTCGGCACTTAAAAAACTGAGAGCTTCAAGCTTGTTATCCTAGGTGTTACTATTTTATTTTATTTAGACAGTAATTACCAGATTTTTAGGAAATATTAAAATGTAAAAATGATTATTTAGTTAAGCAATCTGTGCAAAATTAAATCTACAAAACAATTTCCACTTTGTTTCTCTGGTCTTACACACTACAGTTTTTCTAAGGATATATGTCTTCTGCATAGTTTTTCCATTCACACTTTGTAATCTATGTGCCATGTCTCATAGGCACTCTTGTATTTGTTGGTGTGCATGAGGGTATGTATATATGTTTAAAATTGCATGGGGGGAAAAGAAATATAAATACGCAGGAGGCATAACGACGCTGCAAGGATGCATACCTCAAATCCAGAAACAAAGAACACATAAGGAGAGTGACTCAATATGGATGAAGATACAAGTGTAGTCATGTAACAGCCAATTGCTTATCGGTATTAACTCTGCCATGCTACAAATAGGAAGTAGTTCTTACCCCTGTTTAAATGGTTAAGATCCTGGTGCCACATGGACTGCCTGCAGCTGGGATTTCTGCCAGGCCCTACCAACTTCAGACAAGGATCTTAACTGTTCATAGTATATTTGTAGCACTATTGTTTGCTCCAGTATGTGTATTATTAAAGCACACATAAAGCATACCATGTGTCCAGCAGAATCAGAATCATTATTTCAACAGCATGTTGGTTTTTAAGTATAGTATGACAAATAGTAACTTCTGGATAGGTATAAATAACTGCATGAAAGCAGATAGGTAGCACTGTGTCTTGCTCTTACCGGCGCTTTTTTCATTGTTATTAAAACAAAATTTTATTTCATAATACCTCTGCAGTTATTTCAAGTCTTATTGGTGCCTACCTGCTTTTCTAACTCAGAAAATCCAAAGCTTAAGAGTCCATAGAATAGTGCAATACTGTGATTTGGGAGTTTGCATAACACTGAGCAGAAACAAGGGCGGCTTTTTTTTACAGAGTATCCCCAAGACACATCTTATTTAGACGAATCCAAGCTGCTAACTTTACAGCATTGCCATTTGCCAGATGCATATTTGACCTTTTGGGTTTGTACATGTGCATATGCTACATTCAAAAAATATGAATTTTCTAAGCATGTACCAGAGGCAAGAGTAACAGGCAATGTTTCTCTAGGCTCAATCATGGGCACCAGAGAAATTTTCTGACTCAGTTCCATTCTTTCTACATTAACAAATCTAGATACCATTGTACATATTGTCCTAAGAAGTGAAAGGGCCCATCTCTCTCTTCTGTTTCTAGATGAGGAACCTAACAGCGTAAGGTAGGTTCAATGTGCACCATTTGATGGAGCTGACTGAGTATGCAGTCTTGCTACAGGCAGACTTCAGAAGAGATATGAATATGATTTGTAAATTAAATTGCTTTAAAAGAGTGGTTTTGTCTCTATAGTGACATCTATCTCAGAAAATTAAACCATAAATAGCTATAGATAATCAAATCTTAAATCAAATTTTTCTGCATCTAATGTATTGCAACAGAAATGTAGGTATATCCTATATTTTTAATATAAAACAAATTGTACCTATTCATTTGTCAAGGTTAATTTTTAATCATAAGTTTCTTTTTTAAGACAGCATATGGGAAGCAATCTGAAATTTTCTCATTGCTCGCTTCACTGAATACAAGTGAAGTTGAATAGCTTGTGCCTTAGCCTGATATTTTTTTCTGACTAATAGCTCACTGAACCAACAGGAATGCATATATCTTTACTGAGAATGAAAAAATTTGGTCCCACTGAATCAGGTGATCTATTCTCCATGTCCTTCCCTTTAGCTTATACGTACTGTGACAGAGGTCACACTACTTAGTTATCCATTCAGACCATGCTGTCTAAATAAGTAGTATAATACCTACAAAAGGGAGTATAATTATTTCTGAAGTAGTCACACATATTTTCCAGGACTGTTGTAACCAAAGCTCAAGTTGACTTTTAAAACTGGTTAGTAAAAGCAGAAAGGTAGCTTGTGGATTCTTACAGGTAAAGAGACATAACTAATGACCAAAAAAAATGCAGCTGTTGAGAAAGCTGGAGGACGAAATTGTGAAAAGAATAAACTAAGTAAGTTAAGGCAGAAATGAATGGTATGGTAAAGAATTCAGGAACATAAATATTTCTGCTGTTAATATTATAAAATGAAAACAATAGAGTTCTGTGTGACTTGACAAATCTCATTTTATTATGAGGTGAAAGGCGGCCAAAATCTGGTTTGGAAAGTTACATACATGGCCAAGAGGTTGCAACCAAAGCATTTCCCTTGGAAAATGCATGTACATGAAAAAGGATCAATAGACATGTATAGCTCATTTTCTGAGCTGATACTTGCTGTAGTCTGTTCGGCACCTCCTGTAAAATTCTAATTGTGAATAAAATGAATCCAAGAGTGGGTTTAGTTGCCTAAGAATAGGGTTTGAGTGCCATTTTAGATGCCCTGGGGTGTCCACATGGTTTCCAGCTGTGTCTCTGGAAGGACATAAAAGGAAAGTTCATAGTCACCACAGGGGAACATTAAAATGAAAATTGCCTATTTTCAAGCTTATATAGCATTATTTAATGTTTAAAAAAGAAACCAAATACCAGGATCTTCTCAAATACACACAGACATCTATCATCTCCATCATTAAATCATGTGGAGCATATTCTATTTCTACACGTCTTACTTGGATTTATATAAAATGTTGGAATCATCACACCCAAATTCAAAACCATGCCTAGGAACTCAGGCCTCTCCTATTCAGAATTGTCCTAGGCATCATAGCTGCAGTGACAAGGTAGGAGACAGGGCTTTTGAAACATGGTATAAAAACTGTTTCCTTGAACTTTAGCTTGCTAACTGTGACAGATTAATTAGTCAAAAGTGTAAATATGGCCCTGCTATAATATCCCCTGTGGTAAAACCAACCTATCTCATCTGATTGTTACTGCAAAGTTAAATTAAGTTTGTTAATATCATAATATTTTTTACATGTATTATCTGTATAAGTCTTGAGGCCACTTCAGAGGGGTGGAAAAATATCTGTGAATGCTGTTCCTTACAGTCAATGGAGAAAGACAGACACTTCTGGAGATTCAGAATAGAAACCTATTGTAAAAGTTCTGAACTCTTCTTTAATTCAAGACAGAGCTTGGGAAATTAGTTGCTTGAGATTAGCCCTAGCCTCTTAAGTCATGTCCGTACTTACACATAAAAGAGGAAGGAAGAACCTCAAGCAGGGATTATCCATATTGACTCTGTCGAAGTTCCTGGTTTAGTGTTGGCCCTTCAGGTCAAGCTGCTTCTGGACAATGCTCAGGTACAGTCCAAGGGAAACCACTTGAAAGAAGTTACTATCTATGGGCAGTTTTGGCCAAAACTGGCATCCTGTCACCCTTGTCAGTCTTCCAGCAATATTATAGCAGGCTTTGCACCTTCAGCTGATCCAGTTTGTCTCATGCAATATCAAGGACATCCTCCACATGCTTACCTTCAGTTTCATGCTGTGATGAGCTACAAGACAGCTTTCATACTCCCTTAGAAATGACAATTCACACAAAAGATATTTGTCGTTCTTCAGGGTCAGAGGAGGTCCAGGGCTAGATGCTATGAAGGGAGAACATGGCAAGCCTGTTTTCCCTCTGACTTCAAGGCCAGAAAAAAGCTCATGGGCCTTGTTTATTAGCAGTATGCTCAAATGCTGTTGATTCTCCCCTTTAGCTTCCAGTCTATTCTATTCTTGACAAAGGAGAACTTTTTGTACCATGCTTGTGTCCACTCTGCTTATAATGCAAATTAAAACACTCATGCTGCACTGATTTCAGACCTTCTGAAGGTGCTTGTAGGGCCATGCCCAAAAATCCTGCTAAATTTCTTCCTAAATAATTCAGTTGAAGCTACCTTCCTCTGAAGGTTTAATTTGGTCCCTAAACTATTTCAGGTATGAACATGCATATTCATAATATCTCAGGTTTCTGTTTTGAGAATAAATATATGTGTATCCATTAAAAATCAGTAACAGAAATAGTACAATTTATCAAGACAATTTTTAAGAGTTCAACATTCACTTCTTTCCCATCCCCACACCCCCTTTATAATATCTCTTTCCATGTTAGCATATTTATTTCTGTAAAACACAGAACCTTTCTTGAAGTTTCATATATTTACTGTCACAATGGATCTATCAGGAGACAACACCAACACCCTTCCTTATTGGATTTTTATGAAAGCATAAACATACTACACTGGAAAGATTTGAGACACACATTGCACCCTGTAATTCTTCCAACACCCACTTGATTCCCTTAGTTTCCTCTGAAATCTTTTCTTCACAGCTTGAGTGTATATCATTATTGGTAATCCTGTTAAACTGAGTATACTTCATGCATGATGATCTCTTCAGTCTCCCTTTCCATCTGGGACTTCTTAATCTGGATTTACCTGAAACTCATTTTCAGTTTGTAGCTTAAGAGAATGTTTTATCTCTAACATCCTTCACTTCATATCAAGCATTACTTTTCTCCTTGATTTTTTTTCAAAAAAACTTTGAACAAAAAAAAAAAAATTTTTTTTTAAACTGAAAGGCATTGTGTTTACTAAATTTCAAAGACAATTTTAAGTGCTTTATGCAAGCACAGGCCTGTTTCAATGGCAAAGCCCTATTTGCCACAAGCTCCTTATAGACTAAAATCATGTTTATCCTTACTGGAGATAAAAGTGAAGATTGGATGAAGAGATAGGCTAGTCACTTTTCTCTCTTGATCAAAAATCAGATGAGATATATAATTTCTTCTTTGGAATTTTTGTGCATTTTGAATTATTGGAGTTGTTACTATGTTCCTTTATTGTCACAATGGTGCAGTTTTACAAAACTTTACAGTTAGCAGAGATCCAACTGCTCATTTGTTTTGCAAGCCTTTCTGATAAGAAAATGGTTCTGCAGGATAAGTAACAGCAGGAATTGTATTTTTACTATTTGTGAAATTCCTTTGCCTTGCCAGAACAGATTGAACTTCAAAGCCTGACTAAAAACACCATACATAGTTTATTTGTTTGGAAGATACAAAAATAAAAGCCAGAGCTGGGGTTGCTACAATGATATTTCAAATAAACTATTGTGACAGCCAAGTATTTGTCATGGGCTGAATAAGCTTTTCATCAGCCAAACTATTTCTCTGTTCCTGAAGTTAGTAATTGATTGCTAACTTAACTGCTTTATTGCTGCTCAAGCTGTCATACTGTATCCAGAGCACAGAAAAAAAGAATTCATATTTATGGATCTATTCCATCTTTTTATTTTCTTTAATAAGCAGTGTTTTTAATGGTTGTCTAATCATAAATTCTAGTCAGACTTTCTTAATTGGTTTTTGACCTACATACTATTATGGACCTGATTAACAATTCCCTAATCAAAGTTGCAAAACATTCTTCTTTGTGTTCAATAATTTAGAGATCCATGTGGGAGATGTATTGTTGCTTTTAGTCTCAATGTGAATTTAATTCATTCTATGCATGTAGTCTTGAGGTTCACTTGAGCAAAAATAATTTCAAATTCCAAAAATACCCCCTAATACCTCCAAGAGTACAATGAGTCTGTAAACTGTATTTGCTAATTAGCAAAATGGCATATTTGTTCTACCAGAGGCTCCTAGGACCAAGCCTTATTATGATTAGTTTTAACCATGTGGCCAGAGAACTTTGGGGCTATCAAGTTGTAACAAGCAGGTTCAGGAACAGTATTCACATTCACGAATGAGGCACAGAAGATGATATATAGCCTTCTCTACCATCCTCCTTCCCTAGTGCCAGGAAAACAGAAGCAAGATGTGGAACTATTTCCTGGCCACAAAAAACTGAAGCATTGTGATTAAAGGTTTTTAAGGCCAAAGGTCTGCCTAAGCCCAAGTGGCCTGTAAATCACATCATTTCTGTAGCCTCCAGAAAACAAGAGTGATGTGTGCAGCTTAAAGGCCACTCAGTCTTTTCCCAGAGGAACAAATGCCCTTTCAGAGAGGCTATAGCTTATTGTATAGATGGGGAGCAAGCCTGGAAAGCAAATCATTGGTCTTACAGGCTTCAGTGACTGGTGTCTTATTGTGTACTTCTTGGTCGTCCTAAAGCTCTTCCTAAATTAGGGACTCTATCATGGCAAGAACCTCCAGCATTTTTCCTTTCCCCTTAATCCACACAGAAAATTACTGGCTTGGTTTCAGAAGTGTTTTAAATTTAGGGAATTCTTTCAGATTACATCTCAGTTGTGTTGTAGTTCATGCACTGTTCAATATAAACACAGGCAAGTATTATATATACACATATATATCTGATCACTGTGTTCTTACATGCTTCCAGTGATTCATTCAAACACTTGGACAAGGACTTTCACAACATACTGGAAAAAAAACCCCAGCATTGTAGCTCAAACTGCCCCTAAGTACACTTGCAAATAAAGAATTTTGAAGAAAATATGGTATTGCAGACAAAGCTTTCCTAAAAAGATGCACACACAAGGCTAAAGCCAAGGTATTTCAACGAATTTGATGATGACCTTAGTTAACTGCTTGGCGAGTTAAAATAGTACTCAAACCTTAGAATTACTTAATGAGCACCTTAAGACTGAAGATGAGGGAACATGTTCATTTGTTGATAAACCTGTAACATTCTTCACAGCGAGGGACTTTTATGAGAAATTTTAAGGAATAGAATATCTACCTTACATGCATATTCAGCCTGTTGCCTGATGCTTTGCAAGGCAGTTTTTCCTTAGGGAACTATGTTGAAATCCATTACAAATATTCAGATTCTGAGATGTCTGCAGATAAATTAATACAATCCAGTAGGTAATTCCTTTTTTTGCATGAATCAGACAAACTATTTTCATCACGAAGAAGACACAAAAGTATTTTTAAAATATATAACTCCTGAATAGTGTGTGAGCAGCAACACAAAGTGATTGGAGTTCTTTTAAAGAGTTACTAGTGCAGAACATGAAAGCTGAAGAGTTTTTGTGTCCTATATTGTTTTATAGTCTTAATTTTCTGTAAAGTTTAAAAGTGTAATGAGTTTCTTCTCATTGTGTACTTTTGTACACAAATGTACACATCTACTCTTATGAAAATGCATTTAGTCCTTAGCATTATTTCCCTGCACTGTGACTGAAGTAAACTTTGTCACATTTTTAACAAAACTAAAACTCACATCTTGGATGACGACAGGGATTCTAATGCTATTTATAGAATCAACAGGGTTACACAATAAATATGATATGAAATTCAAAGTCAATCTTAAACTCAGCAGAAAGATTACACTAATAAAATTTAAATGCTATCTGATAGGCATTATCAACACAAAGGTTATCAGGATGCTGTTTGAATGTTTATATTAAAATCCCCAAACTGCATGCAAATGATAGAAACTGTTGGAAAGAACAAGTGAAAAACCCAGCATGAAATGTACTTTTATGTCAAGGTTATAAAAGCTACCCATTTATGTACAATATTTGCTATGTATCTGCAATAAATTATATGCCATATAATTTAATCTAAAACACACATTATAATTTCTGAAGCTAATGAAGGATCTGGAAAAAAAAAAACCACTTCAGAGAGCACACACAAAATTGCCAAGAAATCACTAGGGGTCTTAAACTACAGAAGAAAGTGAACTGTAATTGCTTAAAATCTTTATCTAAATGTTTAGTCAAGATAAATGATGAAGATGACTAGCTCAAAGAACTTTCCTGCCTATTGGGTTTAAAGACAGTTTTAGATGGCAACAGTGCAGGGTACGATCACTTTGGAATAGCAACTGTATTAATATGTTCTATTCAATTACATACTGAGAAAACACTCCAATATGTGTTAAGTTTCAGTTAACGTTTTGCACACAAATGCTATTGAGCTCTTCAGAGTATAACCTCTCATGGAAGAAAGTTTCAAAATTTTCACACTATATTAAGATAAAATGGAATTAAAAATATTCATTGAAGAGAAAGATGAGCGTTTGAATTAAAACCATAAAATGTGACTTCATGAGATTAAATGTTGAATATTTTTGGAAAAAAAAAAAAAAAGCAAACTCCAAAACCACAGAAAAAAAAGTACTTTTATTCTTATAATTATGCTAAAATAACCAACTGCTCCCATTTCCTTATGTATTCTTCCATGAGCACCTAAATGACAAAACGTTTAAAATTTTGAAGGAGGAGTCACTGCTGCTTAGAATGAAGACAATAAGTAGAGAACATTTATTCTCTACCATTATTATTATTCTCTATTATTTTTCCTCAGTACTCTAAATTTCCTATGAATAGGGTAACAAAGTGATGGCAAATTTGTACAGATGCAATGGGTTGTCATCTATCCCTGACCCTGTTTTTGAAGTATATTACTGTCTTTACAGATGGAGAGATGACATAAGGGAAAAGATAAGGTAAGTATAACATAGCACAGATCATCCTATCTTTAGGCACATTGGCCACTTTCAGCCATCACAACATTACCTTTGTGAAGACAGATGATATCAATATCGATTAATGTTGAAATTATAGAGATATTTTACTGGGTTCACCAAGAGCTCAATATCTAATATTATACCCTTGTTTTCCCCTGACAAAGGGTGGACTTCGCAGGCTAATGGCATCCTTGGTAGCATCTACATCAGAAATGGTTCAACCTCCTTTAAAGTTCACAGGCGGTTCCAAGCCTGACCAGTTAAAGACGTCAGCACCAGAGCTGAAATAGCAGCTGAGAATACACCTCTGATAACATAGCCAGTGCTGCTTAACACCCTTGTTTGAGACTGTAAGATGGCATCCTAAGTTGCCAGTTCCATCTGCTTCCAGAGAGTAGGCCATTTTATGATGGAAGTGTGCCTAGATCATAGATCATAGAATGGTTTGGGCTGGAAAGGACATTAAAGATCATCTAGTTTGAACCCCCCCTGCCATGGGCAGAGACATCTTTCACTAGATGAAGGAAGTTACTCAAAGGCCCATCCAACCTGGCCTTGAACACTTCCAATGATAAGGTATCCACTTGTTCCAATGTCCCACCATCCTCATCATAAAGAATGTCTTCCTTAAGTCCAAACTAAATCTACCTTCTTTCAGTTTAAAACCATTACCCCTTGTTCTATCAGTATACTTCGTGACAGAGTCCCTCCCCATCTTTCCTGTAGTCCTCATTTATGCACTGGAAGGCTGCTATAAGGTCTCCCCAGAGCCTTTTGTTCTTCAGGCTGAACAACGCTAAGTCTCTCAGCCTGTCCTCATAGGGGAGATTCTCCAACCCCCTATCATCTCTGTGGTCCTCCTCTGGACCTGCTTGAGCAGGTCTCTCTTACGCTGGGGGCCCCAGAGATGAACACAATACTCTAGGTGGGGTCTCACAAGAGCAGAATAGAGGGAGAGAATCACCTCCCTGGCCTGCTTTTGATGCAGCCACTCTTCTTTTGCTACAGCCCAGGTTACGATTGTCTTTCTGGACTGCATTGTCGGCTCATATTCAGTTTTTCATCCATCAATACCCCCAGGTCCTTCTCTGCAGGGCTGTTCTCAATCCATTCATCACCCACCCTGTACTTGTGCTTGGGATTGCCCTGGCCCATGTGCAGGAACTTTGCACTTGGCCTTGTTGAACTTTATACGGTTTGCACAGGGCCACTTCTCTAGGCTGTCAAGGTCCCTCTGGATGGCATCCATTTCCTCTAGAATATCAACCACACCACTTAGTTTGGTGTCATCTGCAAACATGCTAAGAGTGCACTCAATCCCACTGTCCTCGTGCCCAACGAAGTTGTTAAATAATACTGGCCCCAATACCGACCCCTGAGGGACACTGCTCCTGACTGCTTTCCATCATATGATAAAAAAAACATGGTAGAATTTGTGTGTTTGCATCAAGACACTTCCTTCTTAAATTAAAAAAAAAAAAAAGAAATAAAATTCATAACTGCCTGGATTTGTAATAAGTATGAGGTCTATAATTATGATAAAACTTTTACCTTTCTTCATTTTTTTTCAGAGAGGAACCAATCTTTACTCTTTCCTTTCTACTCGTCTTCAGGCATTCAAAATCTGTTCTGAAGATTTCCTCTTCAAAAAATTAAATAGACTGAGGTTTATTCTAAATGGAAGAAATCTAGGTTTAAGAATGCTGGATATAGAAGTTCATTTAATATTTATCTTTAAACTTGGGTGACTGGTCTCTGGAAATCAGTATTTGAATAGAAATAACATTGAAATGTATTAGAACTAGTGCTCAGGGAAGTGTGAATTTTTAAATGTTTTGCTGTTGTGTTGTTTCTAGAATCAATAACTGGACTTTCATCTCACAAAAACTGAAGGAAACAAAATATTTACTGTTCAGTCTGGCTATACCACTTTTGCCCTGGTGTTGTAATTCCCATTGATTTAGCAAGTAATGCTGTCAAATTTCACATAAGTATAGCAATGATGAATAGAAAATCTTCTAGCTTTCGAGAAGATTAAATCATAACTCTGCTTGGACTGTTCTTTAGTTCCAGCTATTTCACGCTAATGGCTAGATTTTATTAACTCCCATTAGTCCTGATGGGATACCTCATACCACTGGGACGAAATTGAACATGGAGTCTATTTGCAGAAATGCTTTCTGCTTGGGATAGATAGGTAGTATATTTTTCACAAACCATACACAGGCCACACTGAATTTTTTTTCCATACTTCAATTATTTTTTCCATACACTTTTACATATCATGAACTCTAAAAATATATACATTATATAAAAATAAACATAATATACCACGTGTTTAAGTATGGGGGGAAAAAAAAAGCAGAAAGAGAAGCCATCAAGGTTCTAGACTAACAGTCAAAGGGTCTGTTTATACTTTGACAAAAAACGCATTGGATTTAGTATAACGGCACAATGAGAACATTTCCCACTGAAGTATCACACTTTAGAGCATAAAAAGCTATCAGAGAGTGCAAATGGGCAAAAATATGTGAGAGATTTACCTCATCAATTTCATTAATGTTACATATTTTTAATAGAAATGATATAGCAGATTGAACAGTGGTGGAAAAGCTATTTATGCCAAGGGTATTTGAGAATATAGTAAAGACCTCCTGCAAACCCGAGTTTAATTCCTTGCGATTAAAAGCAAGCATATTAGATAATTATTGTTCAAAACCAGTAAAAACCCTTCTTACAATTGCAAAACACTAGTTCTGTGAGAAAATTTCTTTTTTCAAATCTAATATACATGAGTTAATATCAGCATACTATTTTTATTTTTGACAATTCAAGTCAATGAGAAAGGTATGCTTTCTTACACAGTTTCATAATCTTTTCTCTTTTTTTAATGTTAGTGCATATAAACTTTTTGAGACAAGGATATGAGTCTTCCATGCTAGATGTGCTACATAGGTAAATGGAAGAGGTTCCACAGCAATGTCTTACCTAACTGAAGGTGATAAGTACATTTCAAATACTGAGGAACTAGTGATGAAGCATGGGTTATAAAGGTTAATTCTTTTAACATGAAGAGAAAAGCTGTTCAATTTCACATTTTATTGACATTTGATCATAAAATACATTAACAGCTGCAGTATTAAAGAACTGTGAACACGTCTCATTGCAATATGCAATGGTAGTTTCAATAATACTTTCCACAGCAAGAAGAGCTCTGAATGTCAGAAAGCTTTGCATTCAGTGAGTATTTCATGGACAGATTTATTTACAGCAAATTTTTCTATTTATTGAGAGAACTGTCAATGATTTGTGGGCAGAAGACAGGGTGGGAACACAATTCATGGAAAGACATACATATATTTGATACAGAAAAAAAAGAAAAGAAAATAAAGGTTGTCTTCAAAATTTTTCATACAGAAACAATCTCTCTTTCCCCCTTCTACTCAGTGTTATATCCAGACCTCATAGTGGAGTGAAACACTGTACCAGTCAGCATGAATTTAGCCTAGTTAGCCTAACTGTTAACATAAAGTGGTGTATCAACTTTTTGGTGTAGTAGAAGTAAACAAAATATGATCAACTGTCTCAAAAAGCAGAATGTTGTTTTTGTGAGCTCAAGAAGATAGATAGCCAAACTATTAAAGCAACCTGATGATCATCACGTACAAACATGTCCTAGAGTGTCCAGAACAAGCAGAGTGTGAGTGCCAACAACAGTGACAGCAAATTGGGAAAAGACAGTGTAATTTGATCAGACAAATCATCAACGAGATTTTGTCTACCCAACCCTATAAATAAGAACACTTACGAATACTCAGAGATGCCAGAGGAAGAGACTCCAGAGGGAACCCAGAGAGAGGAGAACCTGTGAGACTCTAATAGGAACCCATGACCCCGCACCAGGATTTGGGACCCTCTCTCTAGCACCCCAGCAGCCCCTGTGGCCCCATTTTGATATTCGCATTTAGTATCCACACCATTATTTGGTCTTAAACCACAAGAATCAGGTTTCTGGTGTTTTCATTTTTTTTTACACTAGCAAGAAAATCAGAAGGGAGTTTTTATAAGGAATGGTTCAAGATGTTTTGGTCCCTTGCTACATTATGAAACATATCCATTAACTTGTAGAGAGCCTCTGCCCTGATGACCTGCTTTAGAGGCTGAAGAGACGAGACTAAGCAGGGCCCCAGTGTGTAGCAGTACATGCTCACTAGAGCGCTCCTCTGGATGGATGCAGCTTCTGCACCTCATCTGTGCTACAAGTAGTTGCCGGTACACAAACTTTACCTTGCAGAAAGCATCCCTGCTTATCACCCTGCTCAAGACCAGGTATTTATCTGTTGCCAGCACTTGGGTCTCTTGTGGGCTCAAGATGTAATAACTATTTTGTGTACCTCTTTAAATGCTCTGTTACTCTGGGAGCAGTGTGCTGAAGCCTGCTGAAGCCTGCCAAGCTGGCTTTTACAGCATGAAACAGAGGATATGAATGATATACTGGAGATACAGCATAAAGACATACTTGACATATTTTGGAGACCTAGAGGTATTTCTTGGAAACCAGAGGCCATTGGTCAGCAGTGTCTGATTCATATTGACTGTAAAAGCTACTCAGGAACAAAATATCCTCACTCTGTTTTGGTGCTTTGAATCAGAGAGGAAATTAGCAGCTCTATGCCAAAGATTGTTCTGGGGACCTAGTTATCCGACACATCCCATTTTGCCAAATCAGTCTAGAATTGAACAGTTGTAATGGTAGCTTATACATGGTCATAAATCCTGGAGATTGTGCCTCTGCAGGCATTGCAGATAAGTTCACTCTGCTTAAAAAGCACAGCCAATCTAACTCCCATAGAACCATCTCCTACCCATATCTAACACTCTATTAAAATCTGGTATGCCTGGTGCCCTCAGACTACAATACCTTCTAGAAGTCCTGACAGCTACTAGGTTAATGTGTTAAATAATTCTCTTTCAATTTGAGAGCAATGTTAGGCATTCGAGACCACAACTAAACTGTCACTATCTATACTGTTTTGTACTGTACAGATTATAACTGTCTTCCTTAGACAATAGAGAGATAGACCATATCCTACCACATGAAAAATTCTTGTTTGCTTTTACAGCAGCCTACTACTTTTTTTTAAAATAAAATTCCCCTAAAAGTTATAGCAAATATGTCCATACAAAGAATCACCTCATTATTCCCTTTTTATTTAATTCTGCAGCATGCCTATTTAATTCTGTCTCCTGGAAAAAAAAAGTCACCAGCTGGCACAAGTCAGATCTGGCTGCTTCTAACTAGCTTGTCTGGATGTTAAGAGTAATCATATAAATGGAATCAATTTACAGAAGGACTTAGCTATTTAAAAATAGTAATATACTTATTAAAGCCTAATAAAGAAAATCTGAAAAGGCAAATCATGTTTATCATATTTTCAGAATCTATTAGCAGTTTGGCTATATTGTAAAAAACATTATTCAGTGAATTAAAGTGTCACAAACATCCAACCACATTGGAAATGTAACTGTGAAGCTAACAATAAAATTCTCCTACAGATGTGACATTTTTAAAGATTAATTTTAATTATTTAAATATCCACTGGAAAGGTAATTTGAATATGTCAGAATTTTTCCT
Source organism: Numenius arquata (assembly GCF_964106895.1). NCBI lineage: Eukaryota > Metazoa > Chordata > Aves > Charadriiformes > Scolopacidae > Numenius > Numenius arquata. Next base: position 86,027,381 of record NC_133576.1, read on the forward strand.
GCTGCATTTAGGAGCACAATGAAGCAGCTGAAGAACTAGCTATAATCAGATTTCTACAGGAAACTTTTCTCAATTTGATTATAAGATAAAGAAATTGATGTTTTTGGAATTATATTCCATAGATATATTTATATATTTTGTATCTATTTATGACCACATAATTATTAGGTAGGAAAGGAAACCATGCACATTTACCTCAGCTGTAACTTCACTGACATATATAGCATTATGTCAAGGAGTTTGGATTGATAGCTACAAAAATATCAGTGCTGGAACGCAATTATTTGGGATGCTGTAAGTTTATTTTCTATTTAACCACCAAGCAAGAAAAATAAATTAGCTATATGAAAAAGCATAAGCCACAGAAGCCTTCTGTTTCATAGTCTGATCTGCACTTAAATGCAAAATTTCTTTATGATGGGAGAACAAAAGGCTATCTCTTAATTCCTTGAAAGCTGAAAATGCAAACCATACACATTTCTGAAACACCAGTTTCTCTTTCTTAATTTCTTAAGCGAAGTACAGGACCTGTGTAGAATTGAAGAATTTCAGTCTGAAGAAACTGCCTTCTCCAAGAGCAGAGGTAAAGTTCTTTTGGCCAGAATTTTTTTGACCTGATTAGACAAGTTGATGCAGATTCTGCTAAAATTTTGCAAATGGGTATGCACTCACTGGTAGTGAAGGTGACTTTTTTCCTTCTCCATTTTCGCCCCACCCCTTACCATCTACATACCCAACAAAAAAGAAGTGCTAGTTCAGAGAACAGGGACATTACACAGTGGCCCACTAAAATGCAAACAAAAGCTTATGTCAACTGTGCAAAAACTCGGTCATGACCTTTTAAGCGTGTTATCAACTTGTTCTGACAACTTGCTGCCTGAACTGGAGCTTGGTACCAGGTGTCTCTTCTTATGACGTAGAGTTTAAGCATGGGATAATAGTGCCTTGAAAATATAGTTGAAAACAGAGGACCTAGACCTATAAACAACCCACAGATGGTCAATTAATTACTGGTCATTGAAGAAGTACAACCTTGACAGTGGGGAAAATACTGCTTTCAGCATACTAAATAAAAGAAGCAGGTAAGCAAGAAAAAACAGCTGAGCAACGGAATAAAGCACCTGCCTGTGACAGTAACACCCTCATTGTGCAGTGCATAGTCCAAGGGTGCAGAGACTAAAGGCTTTGGAATGGGGGTGGGAGGAAGAAGAAGTAGTTACCACAGGAATGGTTTCTGCAGAATTGGTGTGAGATCACTGGAGTAGTAAGGAAGCTGCCTGCTTTCCCTCCCTGCTCCAAGAGCAGCAGCTCTCCCTCTCTCTGCCTGCTCCAGGAGCCCTTCGCTCCTCAAGAACTTGACTTGTTAAGGCAATTGTCCAGGATTGTACACGGAGGGATGTGTGGGGGTGTGCATGCATGTGTGTGTGTCTGTCTTTCCCTGCAAATGCTATGTATTTCTTCTCTGTAGCACTCTAAATCGCTAGTAAAGCCTTATTACACATAAACCCAAATACAGTTTTGTTTCCTCCGTTGCCCTTTACCTGCCTCTGTTGTCTTCATGTAGCCTTATATTATATAGTTTGACAATGACTAGGCTATTTCATATCCCATAATACCTATTTTCTTGAATCCTAGCCCCAGACAAAATATTCTACACACTGTGTGCAGGGAACATGTTAGGAATGAGTGACTGTACGTATATCTCTCAGTCAGTTTGGTATCTCCTAGCTAGTGGTCTAGTAATGTGTGTAACTCCTAACCTCATGTTTGTCCCTGACTTATTAATTTGAAAAATAGCCTATCTTTGTAAACCCTCCTTTGCAAGTCACAGGTCAGTCAGAACCAGGACTTATTCTGCTGCTTATGGAAGTTAGTTCCCTCCCTGGGGGCTAAGGAGATAATGCCTCATTAAGGTTATGACATCTTGATACACTTAACAAGTCTCTATTTGTTTTAAATCCATTTTCTCTGTTTTTAATAAATCTGACAAAGAAATGTGATGGTTATGTGGATATTTCAGCAGTTCATTTTCAAGGGCAAGACCGTCTTTCAACTACATAAAAAAAAAAAAGCTAGATGAAAGCTAAATGACACAGTCAAAAAGACCAGAAAGCCTTTACCTAAGGAAAATGGGATGAAAAATGTAACAGCAGATTTCACACTACAGGAAATTAAAATAGCATCATAGAAGGAATTACCTTTTAAGAGAAGTAACATTTCCGGTTTGTAGTGAATTCTCCTGCTAGTTTGTAGCCAATAAATATTTTTGCTTTTGTTATGTTTTACCTCTTTCTTATTTCTGAGAAGGTGAAATATCTTACCAAGATTGAGTAGGGTAAAGATTCCCAGCAGTGAAATCTATCACATGGTGACATAGTCTCCAAAGGGAAGCAGTAGTAGCTTTATTGCTAAGTACATTTAAATCTAGATGAGAAAAAGCATGGGAAAATATTCTTTAGGGAACAATCAAGCGACTACATGAAATAGAAGACCAAATAGGTATTTTCAGCTCTAGTTTCTACCATTAACACCATGTTATGGTATGAAATGAAGGTTATTCAGAGATTAATGAGTTACAGAGCTGATAGATGAGACATTAATCTTCTAAAAATTCTGTATTTCACAACATTTTGCTCATTATTAAAGATTCTAGGGTTAGTAATTTAACTATACTTAAAAGGAAGCATACATTAATAAGGACTGAGCTGCAGCCAAAAATATCCACCTGATTCTAAGTGGTTGTTTTTCACATAGCAACTAGAAAATCACATTACTAATCTGGCCTTTCCTCATAATCATAGATGTTGCCTAGGAATAGCTGTTAAATAGCATGTCAATGAATATATCTACTGATGTTCTAATAGACTGGAAATGGACAACAGAGATGGAAACAAGGAGAAATAGAAAATTGTTGGCTGATGAATATCTACCCAACAAAGGGTATTTTTGAAGGCTTGTGTAGCTGAAATAATTATATGGCTATAGGCTGTAATTAAGCAATATAAAAAGGCTGATATGTTATAGATTTTCTTCTTTAGATTTCTTTTCACAAATGCAGCCAATTCACGTGGAATTGAGTACTCCTAACACAAATGAACGTATTTCCCAAATACCCCCTCCAATAAACAAGTAGCCTATTTCCCCACCCCTAACACTTATAACAGGGTGAAAACAGTGTAACTTAAGTATCACATTTCAGTTTCAGATCCAGAAACTGTTTTCCTCAGTGTTTGGAAAACACTTTATTTTGTTTCTTTATTTGTAGGTAAGAGGGATGGGCAGCTGGGATCTGCTTTGGAGTCTGTTTTGGCACTAGGCTTTCCCTTTGGTCCTTCTGCACATAAAAGATGTAACCTTATATATGAAAAGTGGCAAGCAAGAAAATCAGTCTTTCCTTTTTGGTGATATGTAGTCAGAATTATTATAGCTTCAGGTGAGTAGTAATTCTTGAACATGTTATAGGAGGAGACAGATGGGTAAAAATCAGTGCAATGCAATACCATTATACTGACTCTGGCAGTGAAAGGAGAGTGTGAAACCATAGTAACAGCTACCTATAGCCTTTCTAACATTAGAGAAGATCCATAGCATGTAAACCCTCCTCTAAATCACGGAGGAATGCTTTAATGTTTAATGTAGAACACTGCTGGCAGAATGTCGAACATAGGACTAGAAAAGATGTGGCCACATGCTAGCTGTGACAACATGAAAAGTAATTCAGTAATACAGCATGAAGCAAGTGAAGAGGAGGGGAGCAAGGAAAGGATGAGGTTAATTATTCCTGCAGCTTGCCATCTTCTTGATGTCTGGAATGAGGTCAATGCTGCAGAAAGAATGTGCTGTTCTTACTGGATGGAGAAGGCAGAAAATTTTGGACGGACTTGAATTAGTTCTTTGAGGCTTTCAGGCACACGTTGACCTGCCTATGGTCCCATGTGTTAGTCTTGCTGCTGATCGTGTGGCAGGCTAGCTAATGTCTTTGCCTTTAGCCTTTGCCGATACCTCCTTCCCCATTGCATCTTCCTGCCCCTGCCATATACATAGTAAGGCAAAAAAAATAATGCCTGCAAGCAGAAGGAAATACAGGTTACAGTACAGCTTACCAAGCTGTCTAATTCATGTTGGTTGAAACACAGCTGGTGAGGGAAGAAGAACATTTTATTAAACTAACAATCAAATTATTTAAACTAGAATGAAATTTTATGTTTCACTTACTATCATTTTTCTTACAGTGTGAGTTTTATTAATTTTTAATGTCTAATTTGCAGTTTTTAACTTCAAAGAAAGTATAAAAGGAATATTCTGCACTTTTTGTAGAAAACTGCTTCAGTTGTTCTGAAGTTCCCACATATTCTCATTTGTAAAGCTCTGTCCATTTACAGGCGGCTTATGACTCCCATAGGGAGCAACCAAAAATCTTTCTATTTAAATAAGGTTCTCACTGAAGGCTAAACCTAAAAGTGCCCTAATAAAAAATAGGTTCTGTTATCAGTCTCTCTGTCCCTGGATGGCCTCTGCTTTCAAATAAAACATGTTGATTTACCAACCTAATCCTTTGCTGGCAGAAATATAATGCTAGTCTGTATTAACTGCAGGGGTGGTGGTGGAAGAACACGGAAAAAGCACTGTCTGGAAATGTGTAGATCTGATCCAGAGGGAACAATGTTTAAAATTTATCTTACAATGGGGACTTTAACATTTTGTTAGGGTGTTTTGCTTTCCTTTTTTTTTTTTTTTTTTGTTTTTCCTTGTGATTTCCACCTGTATTTGAGACTGGAACTGACATTACTATTGTCATTCATCTGTGCTTATAAATAATAAGGGTATGTTACACATAAAAAATGCAAAAGTGGGGGAACTTGGCATTGGAATTTTGTTAGCTTTAATGTCCTGATACCTAGAAGCATGCCAGATGCTCACCCAGATGCTCTCTTACTCCGCCTCCTCAACAGGACAGGGTGAGAAAATAAGATGAAAAAGCTTGTGGGTTGAGATAAACAAAGGGAAATCATTGCCAATTACTGTCATGAGCAAAATAAACTTCACTCAAGAAAAGGGCCACAAGAATGATCAGATGGCTGGAATACTTCTCCAATGAGGAAAGACTGAGAGAGTTGGGGTTCAGCCTGGAGAAGAGAAGGCTCTGGGGAGACCTTATTGCAGCCTTTCAGTACTTAAAGGGGGCTTATAAGAAAGATGCAGAGATTTTTTACCAAGGCCTGTAGTGACAGGACAAGGGGCAATGGCTTTAAACTGAAAGAGGCTAGATGTAGATTGGACATAAGGAAGACATTTTTTATGATGAGAGTGGGACACTGGAAAAGGTGGATGTCCTAGCATTGGAAGTGTACGAGGCCAGCTTGGATGGGACTATGGCAGGGAGGTCAGACTAGATGACCTTTAAAACTCCCTTCTAATCCAAATCATTCTATGATTCTATGAAAATTAATGGAATATATAGGCAATTAAAATAGATTTGGACAGTGAGAAGTAAAGGCAAAATTTAAAACAACACCTTGCCCCAACCTTTTTCCCAGGTTCAACTTCACTCCTTTATTCCCAACTCCTCTACCTCCCCTTTTCTCAAGCAGCACAGGGAGACAGGGAATGGGGGGTCGCGATCAGATCCATAACAGCTCTTCTCTGATGCTCCTTCCTCCTCAATTTTTTCCCCCGCTTCTGAATGGGCTCTTTAGGGGCTGAAGTCCTTCAGAAAAGATCCATGTGTTCTGGTGTGGGGCTGTCCACTGGCTGCAATGTGGATATCTGCTCCAGAGTGGTTCTCCATGGGTTACAGGGTGTCATGGTCTCAGCTGGGATGGACTTGACCTTCTTACTGGCAGCTGGTATAGTGCTGTGTTTTGGATTTGGGATGGAAGTGAAGTTGATGGCACGCTGGTGTTTTTGATTGTTGCTTAGCAATCCTTTTCTGCTCCTCATATTGCCCTGCCAGTGAGTAGGCTGGGAGCGCACAAAAAGTTGGGAGAAGACACAGCTGGGACAGCTGTCCCCAACTCACCAAAGGAATATTCCACACCATGTGGTGTCATGTTCAATATATAAAGCTGGGGGAAGATGAATGAAAATGGGGACATTTGGATTTTCTTCTCAAGTAACCATTGCATGTGATGGAGCCCTGCTTTCCTGAAGATGGCTGAACACCTGCCAGACAATGGGAAGTAGTGAATCAATTCCTTGTTTTGCTTGCGTGCACGGCTTCTGCTTTACTTATTAAACTGTCTTTATCTCTTAACCCACAAGTTTTCCTTATTTTTCTGATTCTTCTCTCCATCTTACTGGGAGATGTGTTCTCACAGAGGTACCACACACTTGGATGATGGGCTCAGCTATGTCCTGTACTAGGTCTGTTGTGGAGTCAGCTGGAACTGACTGTGTCTGGCACAGGGTAGCCCCTGGTCTCATAGAGAACACTCTGCAACCCACCTACTACCAAAACCTTGCCACCCACACCCAACACAAAACTATATGAAGTGGGGTAACCAGTCTGGCCTTCTGGCCAGCCATTAATTTTAAAGATCTATCTAAACCAGTTTTATTTCCTTTCAGGTCATCCTCTACAAGTCAGAGGAAGTCACCTTGTGAAGTACATCTCTTGGAAAAGATACTACAGTGTTTCAAGGTTTTTTGGCTTCTCAGACCTATTTCTCATAATACATGTTCCTGATCCTGCCTTACATATCTTAGACATATCTTATATACCTTAGACAGATCTTCAATGAAGGCAAATACTGACATTTGTTGTGTTCTCAACACCATTTGTTTAAACACTGGTCATGCAGATGTACGTGACTTTTCCTAAAAATGGAGGACTGGATTACTGAAAGAAATCTACAGATAGATTTTTACGCTGTATTTCTCATTTGCATAATGCACTGGGACCCAAAACCATTCTTGAACTCAATGTGCAATTCAAGTCTGCAACTTGAGATACCAGAGAATCTCTCTATTCAATACCACTAGTAAGGGTTTTGTATTTTGCTGGTTATTGGTATGAAGGAAAAGCAGAACAAATATAATTCAGCGAGATGTTTGTAATATTCCTCATCATGAGATGGTGAAGAGAAAGTTAATGTAAATGTTATGTCTGTTCCCACCTAAATACTTTTTTTTTTTTCTGGTGTTCAGATATCTAAGGCTCTTTTGAATTCAGAAAATAACTCAAAATATATTGTTATTTTATCTTGCTAGACATCTATAAACATAAAATAAAAATTTCTTGGCTGTTAGCTCTCAAGGACAATGCAGTAACAAAAGTAAAAGTCATCATCCAAAAATTCAAGACTTTGTGTGTGCATAAATTACGGTACCATTACCAATCATATTCTGTATCATTTTGCTTCACCTTTCATAGAATGCCACTGCATTTTTCTTTGGTTCCTTGAATTATTATTATTAAGATAGCCATTCATCTTTTTGGCATAATGAAAGGTATTAGGAAGAGTTTTTTAATGTAAAAAGTTTAGGGATATAGATATTGTTTGGGAACATGTAGTTCTTTTAAAGTAATTTGAAAATGTACAGTCAAGTGCCTTATTTTCATGCTAAGATTTATGTTGAAACTGATCTTTCTACAAGATAATGAAAGGATGAGCTAAAACAATGAGATAGTCTTTTAGAAGGAAAATACTCTCTCTGTACCAGTTTAGCAATATGACTGTAAAGCAAAATGCTCAGTTAGACTGCTTTTTCACTCTCTAGACTTCAGCTTTGCGTGACCACGGGTTTGGTGTGAGAAACTTTTTGCTGAGCCTTGTCTAATTTTTCATTTACATTATAGGACATACAGTCCAGGCACTTTCAGAGTACATAAATTTGTTCTTTGATACCAAGGTTTACTTACTGGTCATGTAAAGACAATCTGCACACAGAAAATATAATGTAGGTAGTGGGTTTTTGTTTTGTTTTATGGTTGCTGTTGTTTTAAGAAAGCCATTCATCCATATTTCTGGAAGAGATCTGGATAAAAAAATCATTATTACCCTTAACATGAATCCTTCAGAAAGGATTTTTTATAAATTTAAGTCACTACATGGTAACTAATAAGACAGGAATAACCTCTATTGAGTAGCTAAGTATTTCACAGTCCTTGGAATATTTGCAAATGTACATTTAAATCTTCCTAGGAATGATAGGAACTCTATGCTATAAGTTCCTCTAATACTAGAACTATAAATATTACTTTATGAAGCCTGCTTCTGCCTGTGTTTTATAGCTTGCCCTGATTTGACTTTTCCTTTAGAGATATTACCTGTGAAAGACATTACGTTTTTCCTTCCTAAAGCCATGTGCTGAGAATCTAAAAAGGGGTTAAACATGAGATCAGTCACTGCCAAAACAGAGTCAGTCTCATTTTCGGTCAAAATAGGAACAGAATTAAATCAGAAATTAATGAGAAAAATTTCCTGTACTAGAAAAAAAAGTTGTACAAGAAAAATGTCATGTGGAAAACAAAGATTCTCACATTCTGTACTACCTAAGCTTTATCAAGTTAAGATTTCAAAGTCATAAGAGCAGGCACAATAAAGTACAGCACCTTTAATAACAGGCTGTAACTTATATGTATGGAAGAATATAAACCAGGATGTGTATAGAGCTGGCCTTGATCTTCATTGAAATCAGCATTGTGGGACTTTTATAGCTGGAACTTGTATCTGAAACGTGATGTCTGATGGCCACAGATTCCTCCACAAACTTGTTGAATCCTTTCTTGATTTTTTTGGCAGGTGTAATATCTTCTACTGAGTGGAAAAGTATTAGAGATGCTTATTTTAAACCTATTACCTGAGAATTTCTTTAGATCCTTCCAGGTTCTCACATTGTATGATACAGTGATAATATTCCTTATTCACCTCCATGATTTATAGCACTCTTATATATCACCATGCAATGTTTTCTAAAGGAGAGATAGAAGAGAAATATAGTGCAATAGTTGCAAAAGGGAGGCTTTAAACTCAATCAAATGGGGAGGCTTCACCATATGTCTCTTTTAGACTCTCTGGGTGGAAGCCAGCTCAACAAAGAATAAGTAGTAGCTACTCTTTGCCAGCATTTTTCACTAAATTGTAATTGTGTGATTACAGAAATGTCCCTTTAAGAAAAAAAACAATGAAACAAAAACACAACAGCTGCCTAGCATGCAATCTCTTCAAGTACTTGTAAAATATTCAAATTCTTATTCTTTTTGCTTACTGTCACTCCATGAATTCTCATCTCCCGAGTCCATTTGCCTTTATTCTCTATTCTCTTCACTGTTGGGTAATGCACTTTTTGCCCAGAAAGCACAGTTTATTTTTCTGATTTATTTGTTCTACAATGTTTCCCTCATCCTCCAATATTTTTTCTTCCATCTCTATTATCAGCTTGATAAGGGTATATTGTCATCAAACCACATTTTTCTTCACACAGTTTCCCTCAAATTTTTTGTCATTACTCCCAAGCATCTTGGGTGCATTCAGAGATATGTGACTTGCCTTCTGGAACCTTTTCTTGATTTCTCATCAATTTCTTAATTTCTAGCTCCTGGAAAATCCATGACTTCTGTCCACATCCTTTTGCATTATACCATCTCTCCTTTTTCAAGTAGTTTGCTTATTTTCTTTAAGCAGAGTGTAATGATACCCTCAAATGTTTTGAAATAATAATGTCTACTTTATTCTCAAACTTCAGCCAAAGAGATTGTAAATATAATCCTGCAACTCATTCTTTTACAAACCATGTCAAAAGTGTCTTAAAAAAAGGAACAGAACAAAGTTATTTTATTTTTTTATGACAGGTTTCAGGGTCACCCTTCAATTTCTAATACTAGCTAAATCACTTCTTTTTATATACTCAATTGCTTCTCATTTTCTGTTGTGAAATGGAGTAAATGTAACAGAGCAACATATTGTTATTCCCTTGTTATGAAAATTAATGTAAAGTACTGAAGGAAAGCATACATTTGAAAAAGCAAATACTAAATATTAAAATAGAAATTTAAGTTTGATGGTGTGCCATATTTTGGGCATTGCTTTGGAAGAATGCTTGAGATATGCTAGTACAATAGCCACAAGAAGCTTACTTAAAGACATTTTTCTCTACAAGAAAACATCTCAGTTCCTTGGGAAATGTAAGTGCAGACGGTTGGAAAGACACTTTCTCTCTCCTTGAGAGTTCTGCACAGAGCAGCAGTTTTTTGTTTGGTTGGTTTTGTTCAAGTTTTTTCCCTAAAGAAAACTAGAATAAAGACAGACCTTTGCTTGTGCATATTAACAGTTCCTTGAAATACTCAGATAACTCACTCAAGTGCAAAAGTATCCCTCCCATATTCCTCTCCCTTTTATGGCTCCTTATTTGTCTACTCAGTTGCAGGTCACCATTTGGGCCAAGGCCAACTGTATGAGGTTCAACAAGGCCAAGTGTCAGGTCCTGCTCTTGGGTCACAACAACCCCATGCAGTGATACAGTTTTGGGGAAGAGTGGCTGGAGAGCTGCCTGGCAGAAGAGGACCTGGGGGTGCTGGCAGGCAGGTGGCTGAATATGAGCCAGCAGTGTGTCCAGGTGGCCAAGAAGGCCAACAGCATCCTGGCCTGTATCAGAAATAGGGTGGCCAGCAGAACTAGGGAAGTGATTGTCCCCCTGTACTTGGCACTGGTGAGGCTGCACCTCGAATATTGTGTTCAGTTTTGGGCCCAAGTTGCTCCAGGAGAGGTTTAGATTAGATATTAGGAAAAATGTCTTCACCAAATGGGTTGTCAAGCATTGGAACAGGCTGCCCCGGGTAGTGGTTGAGTCACCGTCACTGGAGGTATTTAATAGATGTGTAGATGTGGCACTTAGGAACATGGTTTAGTGGTGGACTTGGCAGTGTGGGGTTAATGGTTGGACCTGATGATCTTAAAGGTCTTTTCCAACCTAAACAATTCTCTGATTCCATGATTTTTCAAACAACAGTTGAATTATTTCAAGATTTATTCTGATGACTTCTGGACTGCCAGGAAACTTCTGTGAAAAACATGGAGTGTATTATCATATAATTCAACAACTTGAAAAGAAAAATATATTTCCTGTGTTTTACGTCTAAACATGAGATAATAATAGTCATTTGTAAAATTTACTGAATAAAAGATCTGGTTCTGCTATTCCCATTTTCATTGAAAGCCCCTTCATCTGCCAGTAAGACTTAGTAGCATTGTTGGCACACCCTATGGCAGCAGCATTGAACTAGATGCACCTTCTATAATTCAGTCATGAAGACCATCTTTTTGTCACCACAAATAAAGAACATAATGCCTCCTCCAAAGAACTGCCTGAGACTCTGAAGCAAAGCATAGAGAGGAAGGATTATTCTGCACTGACTTTTTTATTTTCTTTTCTGCGCAGTTATTTTTCTGAATAATAAGGGATTTGTTCCCTCTGAGGAAGATTTTGATGTTTTTCCAATACACTGAAATAGTGTATCAGGGGATTCTCAAACATGGACGTACTTAATTAATACTGAATTACTCTGGAAATCCTACCAAAGTACTTACAACAATTACAGTAACGCCAAATGAACTCATCATGAGTAATGTTATCACAAGACCTACTAAATGAGCTCATAGTGGTTGGACACTCATTTTCTACAGATCTTGAACCCATGGTAGGATATTTCAGCTGAATCAAAACAAGGTGACATCTAGAATGTTCATTTAACTTATGGAGGGGTCAAATACCATTTTCAGTTATCACCTATGAAGAAGCATACAAATTAAAACTTATAGCACATATATGGCAAACTACATCCATACTTCTGAGTGAAGAAGTTGATGACATAATAGAGTTTTTTGTAAGTCATTGTCAAAGGTAAAGAGAAAGGTGAGTTAGAAATGTCACCTTGGCATTTCATTTAAGTTGGGAGTGCTTGAGAAAATAGGAATTTCTCATTAACCTACTTCTATTGTTTATAGGTGTGGCCATAAGAAGAGCAGCTGGAGCCTTGTGGATTAAGAATGTCAAGCTTTCTAGTAATGTTTTGACTTTGGAGATATTTAATCTACTTTTTGTTTGTAGAAAAAAGTTTATATAGGTCAGTTGCCTTTCCCTGTTTTTAATGTGTAGGAATAATAAAGCAGAAGGCCAACAGTAACTAAATAGTCCAGAATACATCCTTCAGGTAGCGCCACAAGAAGGGAAGCTAAAGTGTTGAGTCATCTAAGAATACATCTTTTAGTGCTTCACCAACAGGCACAGATACTTTTGATAATTCCTTTCTTGTCTGCAGTTGCCCATAGATTAAAGTTATTCATTCCTTAAAGCAGGCATGATATCCTATTTCAACTTTCTATAAGGAAATTTGACCAGACATTTATTTCCTGTCTACTCTCACCCCAGTATGAGTAATACAGTATTTAGCAGAGGAGTTGGCTATGTAGGAAGAGGGTAATTTGCCAAAGGGCTGTAGGAAGAAGCAAGCTGTTTGGAGCCTGTCATCAACACGGGACCAAGTTATATTCAAGTTGTGTTTTGTAGTTTGTGTATTGTACAATATTTACAGTAGGGGTGAAAAAGAAGGTGCAGGTTTTTCACATCTGACTCCCTCAAGAAGATTGATATGAATAAGTACTAAAAAGCACTCTAAATATCCTTAAAAACAAACAAAAAGTCTCATTAGATGTCTCAGAGGAACCTTTTCTAACACTACCTCGCACAGAGGTTGTATGTTTTTAGTGGTCAGCAAAGTAAAGAGGGAAAGACTAAGCCTAAATTGGACTACCAGAAATTGAAAACACAAAACAATGAAAAAATATTAAGTCAAAAGCCAGATAAAACAAGCCTGTTATGAAAGTTCAGACAAAGTAGTCCTTAGCGCTCCTCTGTTTAAGACCATTGTAGCATGATGTGCTAGTCACTATATGTTACGTTAAAAAAAAGAGTTTGGTTATATACCCAGATGCAGATTAGTTACCTAAACATAAATTATACATTAGAATATTTTTTAAAATACTGATAATTCTACTTTTTTAAAACGACCAATATGACTTACACAATGAATATTTTCAAGAAAGCTGGATCCATTATATACGCAGAATGTTTGATACCATTTAAATGAAAAAGATCTTTAAAGTAAATTTACATTTCCCTATTTATTTTTTACTACTAAAATTACCACTAAAATATGAGCCACATAAGAGAAAGTAAGAATATAATACAATCTACCTTTGGATAGGGCAAAGAATTATAAAAATTTCAATCCTGTGTCTTTTCTGAGTTGATTAAACATCCGCTATATACTTTCAATTTACCATGCTGTTTTGATGCCAGATGAAATCCAGTCTTACCATAGCACTTTTTATCATAGGAACTTCTACTTGTAGAATAACATAATTTAATAACATGATATTTTCTTCTAAATTGTCTAACAGAAACAGATAGCTTAATATGAATATACCATTACCAATTAAACAGGTAACACAAGACCAAAACACCAGGTATTTCTTGATAATGAGGACACCCAAGAATTCTCCAGGTCATTTGTGACACAAAGTGCTTTTCTTATTGAACAAACAGGGAATCTATTTCACTCAAACTGATTGACGCTGCTCGAAGAAGAGATATTGACTTTTATTAGCCTCTTTTGCTTTTAGCTTTTTCTTTCACTGTGAAAATCTTCAAATAAATTGTTCCAATTGACATGCATAAAAAGAAATAAAGCTCCTTTGCCTTGTAATAGAGCCTTTTCTACAAACAACAATATTCACTGCAGTCATAATGTGGAAACTGCAACAGAGAAATAATTCACATTGAAGCATTAACTTCATATAGCCCAGAAAAATGAAAAAATGCAAATGACAAAAATAGAAAGAAACAGAATGAAAAGATGTACTGGTCAAATGGAGCTCTTACTAGAGATCTGTAAAATTTTCAATATCATTTCCACTTTTCTCCTAACATAGAAACAAAAAGATGACTTTTTTTTTTCCCCCCCCTAATGCAGGTAGTTTAGTGGAGGTGTTTTTAAGCATTAAGGAACTAAAGAAGTGACTTTCAAGTAGCTGTCCTTCTTAACCTGCACTTAGCTCATTGCTTATGTCATTTTTATAGTGCAGGGTGTATATGTTATTGGCAATGACAGCATCCTGTATGCTTTCTGATCATTCAGAATTACTTCCTTAAAAAGTAAAAGGCTACTTTTTTTTTTAATGCTAATTAAGTGTGTCAAGTAGTTTAAAAACAAATGCCAGATGTGTAAGGAACAGATTTTTATAATCTCACTGACAGTGAAAGCCACCTTTACTTCACTGGCCATTTCACTGACAGTCTTTACCAAGGGTAATGATCCTCAATATGGAAAAATGTTAAGTGTCTCAAATAAGTCTCTAAATGTGTGCAAATATTTTTTCTAAAATATACATAATTATGAGGGTTATTTGGAATAACGTTTTATTTGATTCTTTTAAGTACTTCTGGGTTTTCCTACACATATTAAACCCTACACCACATGGTTTAGCAGAAATGACCATAATAATTGGAGACAAAAAACAAGACTAGTTATTTTTTATTAATTAAAGCAAGGTCAGAATGTGACAGGACGAAGCCTTGGGAGTAATGTAACAGGAATAAGAAACTGATGTATTTCTTGCTGTTTTTTTGCATCCGTTTGAATGGTTTCCCTGTTACTGTAAGAATCTCTGATGAAACTGTTAGAATACGAATGACTGCAGATGTTCTGATGGATCCTAGGTAAAGAGCTTACATTCAGTTCTAGTTCCCTTGTTTCCTAGCATCTACTGGAATGGAAATCTGAGGAAAGAAAATGCATTTCAAAACACAACAATCTTTTTAGTCTAAAGCATGGGAAAAATCCCTTTTTTATCCTTTTTTTCTTTTCTTTTCTTTTCTTTTCTTTTCTTTCCTTTTCTTTTCTTTTCTTTTCTTTTCTTTTCTTTTCTTTTCTTTTCTTTTCTTTTCTTTTCTTTTCTTTTCTTTTCTTTTCTTTTCTTTTCTTTTCTTTTCTTTTCTTTTCTTTTCTTTTTTTCCTTTTTTTTTTTTTCTTAAGGAATGGAAGAATGGAATGCTGACACTGAGAATTTGCTAAAAATGTAGGGTCTGTGACACAAGGAATAATATCTAATGATTCTTATAGTGTCCTTTTGAACACCTCATTTTGAAGAAGAATGATCATTTCCTACCTATATTAGATAACATTATTGCTTCTAATAGTTAAATGCAGGCATAATCCCCAAAATATGAAATATACATACTCCCTTATAAAAAAAGTGTTATTAATTGTAACAGTCTTAATATCCATAGAAATCCTTTCTGAATCTTACTGTATTCTCCTGTAACAATGCATTCCATAGTCTAACTTGAGACTGAGGTATGTATTAATAAGAACTCAAAAAATAAAAAATTCTGATTACAGTGTTCCTCCTATCAAAATATTGCATGAAATTGTCACAAGTCTGTTCTAACTCAAAGAAAAAATGTCAGGCCCTGTCTTCTTTCCTTTTGAATTCCTTTTTTATGTTTTTGCATAAAAATGTCTCCATTTATCCTCTTAAGACAGTAACTTCTACTTTTTATTACTAACTTATAGAATTTAAAGCTAAGCAACAGGGTTTAAAGTATTTGCCAGATGCTGGCATAAGTGATAAATTACAGTTATTTCTACTTTCTAAATATTTTTTTCAGCATTGGGAAGAGCTGGAGATTCTGTTTCATTGGATGATAGAGCCTCCTCCTGGGTAATTTCAGCCTGTCATTATCAGAGCATCATAAAGCTGAAAAAATATTGTTGTGGAACTTCCTTTGTAATATAATAAAGATCCTGCCACTGTAAAAGAGATAGAAATGTACATAGTAGATTAAGAGGCTAATATCACTCAGAAAGATCACAGGAACCAACAAATTAGCAGCAACAGTGTTGCCAATGTAAATATAAATTACAATAACTAAGCTTTAAGTCAAAGGAAGCAGAGTAGGCAGTACTCTGCAAATGCATTAAGAACATCTCTATGGATAGGTTACAGTTCATTTGAAACAAAGAAAACAGTTTCCACCAGGAGTTAGTTTTACTGTTTGTTTTTGTAAAACCTTCCCTTATTTCTCCTCTGTTTAGCTTTTCAGCTCTACTAGTCTCATCTCTTCCTCTTTCATACAACTCTTACTTTAACATGTTGAAGAGCAGGGTTGGGTTCACCTGCTGCAGTAGTTTAATTTTTCCTTTGCCCCAAGTCTCCCCATGAGCTTTAAATCCAGTTCAAGCCAAAATCTAGTCTCACCAATAGTTGAAAACAGTGTTGATCATCAACAGATGCGTATTTTTTAAACGAGATCACAGACTAAGTCCAGGTACATAAAAGGAGAAATAAAATTCTTGGTGACAGCTTGGTTTCTTGGTGACAGCCACAAAACTACAATGAAACAAAGCTCATTATTAACCTAGATGCAAGAGAAACTTTCATTTGTGATGCAATTTGTGATACACTGAGAGTTAGATATATGAACTGGCAGGGCTCACATAGCTTTTCTGTTTACAACAACCTGCTAAATAAGTCCACAAAGTGATGGGGAGATGCAATCCAACAAACAAACATATTTTGTGATTCCTCAGGGATTGGACTAGAAGATCTCCAAAGACCCCTTCAAATCCCTAGAATTTTGTGATTTATAATCAAAGGCTTGTCATTCAAACTTTAATTTGTTTCTTTTCAGTATTAATTTCAGTATTAATTAATCTTATTTAAAACTGTATAACTAACCCCCCAAACTATTAGTTTCAAAATAAGGAGGTAATATTATTAGAAAAATATGCTTAGTTTTACACATTTTAAAGCTGTGTCTGTTCAACAGATAATAGAGTTTCTTGTGGATGTATAGAGCAGTTGACACAACTGACCTCTTCCAGAGCTGTCACAGCTTGCAATGTAAATATGCATGAGATCCACATTTTTAAGCTGATAAAAGGCAAATTCAACATATTTGAAAAGTAAGGCTCAAAGGTAAATGCTGAATCAATGAAAAGGCAAAGATCATCACAAAGCACAATGAGAACAGAAGATGCCTGAAATTTGTTCAAGGACAAACTTTTAGATAAAATAAGGGACATTATACTGGCAGTGGCTAATTATAAAAAACCATCAAGAGCACAGATTCCCATCTAATTTTACATATTCACAAAATATTCTCTCAGTTACTTAAAATCATTTTAGCAGAGAGGCTGAGCACATGAAGACCACATAATCCCAACACTGACAGCACAATAACAAAGGTACCATAATCAGAGAAATAGCAATATTAATGTCATTATCACTGATTTCTCCTGAATGTCATGCATTGTGACAATGCTCTTTCTAAGTGTCACCTGAGAAGAATTTCAGTGACATACCAGAGGGAAAAGGGCAGTAAAAGTGTGAGTTTTTATTAATGTGGCTTTGCTAGTATGGAAACTGCAATAGGGAAAGCAAATCTTCAGGATGTTGTTGTACATATTAACAACATTAACAAACCAAGCACATCCATTGTCCTAAAAACACATGAGAAATGTAAGCAGACGAAGAATAAGGACAGTGAGAATTTGACATAAATGCAGCAACCCAAACAAAAAGTGGAAATGATTTAGTGAATCCTTGTCTTTATTTTCCTTTATCTGTGAAACAAAATAGAGGAGAGGTAAAGGAAAAAAGGGAAACTGCAGAATATGATCTGTTGGTAGAGAAAAGACAAAAAAAGTAGCAAAGAATGAGGAAAGGGATTTAGTGACAGAAAGGAAGACAAGAAGATGTTAAGAAATGGAATAGATAAAAGTTCTGATTTTTGATATGGAGAAATTAATGAGACAAAATGAAGTGATCATTAAAGCAAATGTATAACATAACAACACAGGAACCATGATACTGGTTCAGAAAAAAAATCTTTCTTTGGTCAGTTGCAGATGTGTAGGTAAAGAATATATGATCCAGGGCAAGTATAAATTGATCTTTCCCTAAACTGTCTCTCAAATTCCAACAAATAGTAGTTTAAGAACTTGCTGCATGGAAGAACTTTTCCCATATGCAAGAGTTTAATGCAATAAACTGTATGCCTGACATCACTGCTGCGCAAGATGCTGCTGCTTTTGTGATCCCAAACAAAGTGGAGACAGTGATCAGGAAAAGGGGACAATGAAAATATTTTCCTCTAACTTTCATTCCCTCTACAACTGCCATGTAGGAACTCAATTCTAAATCAGAAGGGCAAGCAGCATCTGGCTGTGGAAGAATGATCAAAGGCGATGTGCAAGCTTTGTGCTGGCAAGGATGGTGAAGATATGAGAAGAAACCAATTAGCTTGGGATCCATAGGAATATGGAAGCCAGGAGCCACTGACCTAATTTTTTTTCTGAACCAGTTCATCAGTCCAATTGCTTAATGAAAAATAAGCTTCTTTCCTCTTCTTTCCTACAGTACTTTTGATGTGCACGATTACATCACTACATTACATTCAGCAGTCACTGCTGAATCCGTGCCTGCAGGATTTCTGTCGTACTCCCTGAATTTCTGTCATGCTGAATGAAACTCAAACTGAGAGATGGATTTGGCAGAACCCACACAATTAACACTACTTCTATCCATGTGTTTTATGGTAATTCTGCATGTGAGATTCCATAAATTTTTCATTTGACTTTCATATTAGTAATTTAACTTTGTTGCAATTGGAAATCTGATTTCTATTCTCAAAATACATGTCCTTTACTGTAAAGATAGCATGATCATGATATTTGCAGATCCAAGATGTGGTAAAATTTGGGAAAATCCAGAAAAAAAAACCTGTAAGGGTGACAGAATTCTAGCTCCCATGGCTTAGTTAGAGAGATATCTTGTAAGCAGAATTGTTATAGCCTGAAGAGAAAACCGAAAACATGATAGTGGTCTTAATGTACGTAAAAAACTTCTGTTCTCAATATCCATAGTGATGAAGACACTATGTAGAGATTCAAGACTGGCAGCCCTTAAGAACAGATTTAACAAAATCTGTCAGGAATGACCTTCCTAGAGTTGATAAAGATAAACTCAATGAAGTGGAAGGATACTCCTCCAACTGCTGTAGCTCTGACTGTAGCTCATTATTTCACCTGGGACTAGATTACACATGCCTATTAAGCAACACGAAAAAAATGGTGTTAAGCATGGCTTGAAAGACATTAATGCTTAAATACTGCCAGACACTTAGCTTCCACAAAACAGAATGAATATATTTGCACTGGGATAATTTATTTATTTTATTTACATTAAAAATCAGTCTCTTTGGAAAGAAATTGCTACTTGTAAGCAGACTGGCCCTCTAGCAATATTTATTGTTACAATCCTTGTATAACAAGGAAATTCAAGTTACATTTGTGGAGTAGAGGGGTGCCAGGGCTGTGCCTGTGCATATAGCCAGAACACTCAGTCATCAATTCCCTGAGTGGTTCAGGAGCTTCACATTAGCCATCAGCAAAGATGAGACAAGGGATTGATGTGAGACAAGCTGGTTGATCAAGCTGCTATCTGGTTTCAAAACAATGCATTTGACTCATTGCAGGACTTTTTCAGGTGGGAATTTCAAACAGTCCTAGCATCATCTCCTTCCTCTAGGAAGCTCCTACTGGACCTGGACCATTTGATAGGCACAATTTGTATGGACAGATGTACTGATAAGCATCCTGGATACAGTGCCAGGCAGTCACAGGGACTTTTCCAGACAGGTCCGGCTGCACACAGGTAAGATACTTTGAAACAGTAGAATTTTTTCCTGCAGATATGGAAATGTTCGTTTAGGACAGTCTTTTGTATATAGCTGAGATAATTGCCGTACTTTTCACGTAGTTTAAGATATTCAGTAGAAATGGATCAGGTACATCTTGGAGCGATCATGTCGAATCTCTGACCAGTTTGATTATAAGAATTCAGCAAAACACAGGTTTGGGGAATCTCATTCAATCAAGCTAAAAATCTCGTTACAGAGACCCTTGCAATGAGACTGCTGTCACATCCAGACAGCAGCTGAATGTCCTGTTCAGGAGATTAGATTCCCCGTATGAGCATTATCTTCTGTAAAAGATCCCAACAAATTAATGTCCTTTCAGCAAAGATTCTGTCAATAATGTCTCTGTGACTGACCTTTTAATCTAAAATTTGCAGATAAATTGCATTTTTTATTACAGTTTAGTTAAACACTTACACCAATATGGTGATATAATGGGCAATGAAGAAGACAAGCTTCCTTATCCAAAGAATTTTCATATGTGAGCTATTTCTGAAAGAAAGAATAAATCTTCTTTTAGCAATACTCTAGAGGACATTTTAAGTTGACTTTAAATATACTGTTGACCAAAAAAAAAAAACAAACCACAAGTCATTGTTACTTTTGCACAATGTAGCCTGTTATTTATTTTTTTAAAAAAGTTTTCATCTTAAAGATTCAGCTTATTGTCTAAATTATTTATTTTCTCATGCTTTCAATGACTTCTTATTCCTGTAAATCTTCCCCCACTGATATACAGGCAAATACAGTTTGGCAACGCCGCCTTTTGATACTTCAGTTACAAAAGCAAGAAGGGCAGTACTTGGCTGACACCAAATGCTGTTACACAGCCGTGCCAAAAGAAATAGTGAGTTTGACAAAAAGTCTGGAAGGTCGTAGTTTTGCTACCAAAAGAAGAAACTAAATTTGTTTAGTCTGCAAAGCAAACCTAGAAACAAATCCATAACCCAATACAGTACAAAATAATCAGCTCTGCTGACCTCATACTTCTAGGATCAAAGACAAATTTATGTATACCAAATAATGCAGCAACAAATGTGAATCCAACAGACAGCAGCTATGAAAACACCCTTTAATCGTCCCCAGCAACACTACTTCATCCCCCTAAAAATTTAACAGGCGAGCAATGGAAATGAAAACCCACTCTTAGGTACATTCATCCAAGCAACAAAGAGAGTGAGTGAGGGGATGGAAGCAGCACACCATTATTTACCTGCCGTTATCTATACACTATCATTCCTCTCTCTTGCTCTCTGGTTGTGCCACTTCTGTGAACTGCAAGCCCTTAGCAGTGTCACACTCTTATTACATGTTTGCATTTCATTTTAGTGTGCAGCCCAGCCATGTGATGGCAGGCAGGAGGACACAAGCACTCCCTCCAGGGCCAAGTGTCTTTTTCCCTCATTCCTCTCCAGTTTTGGGGCCTAGGAAGCTCCATGGAAACACACCGAGAACACATGTAGTCTCAGGGCCCTAAGGCCACCGCCCAGGCTCTCTGTCCCTGACCTTTTGACCAGGGTCACCTAGGTCACCTAGGTCACTTAGGACCTTTTGACCAGGGTCCACAGACCCCATTTTGGTTCTGCTGGGCCCCATCCTGGCTCATGGCAGTGCCTCTCCTCTGTAATGTCTCCAGCCAGACTGGGGCCTGATGCTGTGGGGAACTCATCTCCCTCTTGGGCCTGCACCATGTCTCATCTCCACCCTTGTCTCTGGCGCTGTCTGCCCCCATGGTGGGCCAGTGTCAGGGCCCAGCATGGCTGGTGGGCTGCTGGTGGCGCCATTACGGGCTTTGCCTGCCAGTCAGGCCATGGGAGATGGTGCTTACTGGGGAGCCATCCCTGGGTCTCCCATGGTGGTGTGTACATGTGCTGCTTATGGGCATACCTCGTCCTCCCAGCTGCAAAGTTCACATTGGAACCGTTTCCTAGATCAGCCTGACTTTGTTCCCTCTTCACAGATAAATGCCATGAGTGGCTGGAAAAGGAAGGGCTCCCTCTCCCTGGCGCTGTCTCCAACACCCAGCTGCCGCAGGGACAGGCTACAGGCTGCTGAAGGAGGTCTATGGGAGATGGGCACACACCTGGCTATTCACTGTGCTATCATGGTGCTTGGGGACAAAGGGATTGCCTCTCCACATGTTGTGGAGAGCTGTGTCCAGCCCCAGCCGGGGATGTGCCACTGGGGTGCATAGGACAGGCACCAGGTCTCATGTTGTCCCTCCGATGCCTCTTTGGATGCTCAAGATCTGAAGGTGTAGAAAAAATTAATGAGCTTCAAACTGAAATACTGTGGAAGAAAAGGACACAGATTGGATAGCTGTCTGACAGTCAAAATTTGTGCATCATAGTCCTACTGAAACTTTATATTTATAGCATACTTTGAGTATAAGCATGTTTGTTCTCTTAAAGTAGCATGCACTGACAGGTTCCTAGATTTAGTATTGAATTAGTTTTGTCTGGGATAAAGTTAATTTTCTTCATAGTACCTGGTATGGTGCTGTACTCTGGATTTGTGCTGAAAACAGTGTTGATAATGCACCTATGTTTTGATTACTGCTGAACAGTGCTTGCATAGCATCAAAGCCTTTTCTGCTTGTTACTAGGTCCTGCCAGTGAGTAGACTGCTGGTGGGCAAGAAGCAGGGAGGACACAGCTGGGACAGCTGATCCCAACCGACCAGAGGGATATCCCATACCATATGACGTCATGCTCAGGAATAAAAACTGGGACAATAAGAAGGAATGGGTTATGTTAGGAGTGATGGCATTTGTCTTCCCAAGTAACAGTTACGTGTGATGGACCACTGCTTTCCTGGAGACAGCTGAACACCTGCCTGCCGGTGGGAAGTAGTGAGTTCCTTGTTTTTCTTTGCTGGCACGTGCAGCTTTCACTTTACCTGTTAAACTGCCTTCACCTCAACCCACGAGTTTTCTCACTTCTACTCCTTCGATACTCTCCCCCATACCAACCGGGAGGATGAGTGAGCAGCTAAGTGGGGCTTAGCTGACTATGGGGTTTAACCCACAATGAGTCTAAAGGAAAAAAACTAGGTAATGAAAGTAAACAAAATGCTCACTTAGATAACACATCTATGTATATGCATATATATATTACGGCAAACCTTTTGACCTAAAGAATGTTGGAGAAACTCTTGAGTTCTTAGGATCATCTGATAACCCTGTTTGTTATATTCACCATTTTAACACTCATAGTTTATATATTTTCACTTACATTTTAATTTCTTACTGAATTTTGTAAACAGTGAAAATACAGCTTTTCCACTTCGAAAAAGGTAATATTATTTCCAATTCCTTCAAATAGTACAGTAACCTAATGTACTGCAGCTCTTGTAATGTAGCTCTTACAACTGTTGTTGTGTTTTAAACTTTTTTGATTATTTAACCCTGTTAGGCTGTAGCAAGTCATGGCCTTGTTCTTACATAAAATATTCACATGCTTAACTTTGAGCACAAGTAACCTCATAAAAATCAATGAGCAAAGCAGATGTTTAAAATTAATGGTGACAATAAATCTTTGGAGACTCGAGGCCTTTAAATTATACGTACGAAAAGTATCACAGTAACTTTCAAGGAATGACAAGAATTTTTATTAAAAAATGCAGCAGCACCAAATTAAAAAACGCTTCTGTATACATTACTGAATAATAACTTTAGACATTTACTTTTTCCCCTGAAAATCCAAACCTTAGGCCGAACCAAATAGAGCTTGTAATTTCTAGAAAGAAGAGCCCTAATGAAGAAGCATATGTGGTAGAGGGAGGAAAAAAAGAGGGGAATAGTACTCAGAAAGTCATAAATAACTTAAAAATAATTTCTGAGCACGATTTTCTTCAGTAGAGTTTTAGGGCTAGATTCAAAAGTGTGTTATAATCATGAAGTGCAACTTATGTGAAATTTAACACTTAAAAATGTTATCCAAACTCCTTCACCTTACATTTTGTTTGAGTTTTTGCAGGTGCCTCAATTCCTACTCCCTCAAATTGCTTACATAGTTTGCACAGAAGAGCCACCAGATTAAATTCATAACTGGATTAAAAGAACCAGTCACAACACTGGGTATTTTTTTGCTCCTGGTATGTCCACAAGACCTGTCTACAATGTTATATTTATGCTTTCCTACTTTTCTCCCTCGTCCAGACATGCCTGTTGTTCGTTTTGTGCAATATGGCCCAGCTTCAATCTGAGTTGTGCACCTGTCCCAGCCTGTATTCCAGCCAGAGAGGAAGGAATTGCAAAGAAGGCACTGGACCCAGACCTTTCAATCCATCAGAAGGACTGGTAACATAGAAGGTGAGAAGTAGAGGCCGTTTGCCTTGTACAGAAGATCCTCCTCCTCTGTAGCCATATAGTGAATGTAGAGAACCACCTGTCAATATCTGAATGGATTATCTGAAGTACGTCAGCATGGGCCAAACTGAGTTAAGATGATAGCTGCCCAAACTGATAGAAGACAAGCTACCTTCAGTCTGAAAAGCCTGTAACTGTAACTTTTGCAGGTGATAGCCACAACAGTGACCTATTAAGATCAGTCTGATTCATTTGTATGTAGGCACAGACTTGGACAACTGTAATTACCAATTTTTTGACTGGATCTGTCTTATATCCTGCCTCCTCAAAGTGTAGGTGGAGACCATGTGACTCTCTGTACTAGCATGTCATTAGGTGTCAGAGTTAACTAGTTACTATGAGTCTTCCTCGGCAAGGAATTTGGGAAGCTTAGCTGGTTTCATGGATTCCACTCTAGGTTCCTAAATACCACATGTGGGTACGCTATTTTGCTATACATAAACCCTCAGGGCCTCATTTTCTTACGACTATCAAAAAAGATATTTTCCCTGATGACAGTGGGAATTTGAGATTTTTGCTCAGGCCATGGGTATAAGACCAAGTTTTCACTTCTTCATACACTGAAACTTCTTCTAAATAAACCAACCTAGAACAGACCAACTAGATAGCCTGGTAATCAAAATTAGAGAAGGGAAAAATTCCTGAATTCTTAATGGACTGCCAACCCTGGAAAGATATTTTTCTCCTTTAAACTTGGACCACAACTATTATGGCAATGACTATAGTACCTTTAAGATTACTTTATTATGACTTTGAGGATGGCAAGTCTTTCCCTTCTTCCTCACCTCCTCCTTTTATGGCAAAAGACATGGTAGCTCTAGCCTTAATCCCTCAAATAAATCAACAGGTCATCCTTTGCCATCAAGTAGTGTGGTGTTAATTCCTACAGCCAAGAGATAAACAGGTACATTTGGAGACTAACATTAGGAAAGCAATTTCAAATTCACAGAGTGCAGTTTGTTCTTTTCCATTGACAAGGCAATCCTGATAATGTGAAGATGTTTGCTACTGCCCTTTTCATCTGTTTTTACAAAGAGCTGTCCATCCTCTAAGCTTGCCCAATTTAGTGAAGACATTCTGCTTCTTCACTGCACAAATTGCATTATATACAGACCATGTAGGTCAAAGCAACGTTCTTGTGACTTTCTTCTACCTTTTCAGTGATTTCTGGTCATAATCATACCTACATGGTTACACACAAATCTAACACCAATTGATCAGAGCATCAGCATTACTTGACTGATGCATTTTCCGTATAATTCATGGCCGGTTTCCTTGTTGTTGTATTTATATACCCATACAGAGTGCACACAAAACACCTTCCATAAAGTGCTGAAAATCAGAGAAAACTCTTGATGTTCAAGTTCCCTGTGGCAGAACCCAGAGCTAAGCTTAGGTCTGTCAAGTACTTCAAGTTCCCATCTCCATGACAAAAAATGCTCTGGGATTCCTGTTTGTATAAGACATATTTGCTTCTGGCATCTTATAAGCAGTTCATCTGGCATACATATCCAAAATCATCTGGCTAGGTGGCCTGCCCTAAAGTCACAGATCCAAAATACAGAAATAAAGATAAAACCTTTTGGGCTCAGCAAATAGATTTTCTGCTGAAAGCTGTCTCAGAAAATATCTATTTAGTTCTGTTTGTTAGCGAAATCATCATGAAGCTGTATGCCTCCCAGTCATGGGATACATAGCAGATAAGTCTATGTATATGTCTGCAGATGTATGATATATGTATCAGGCACATTTACCCTTTTATGAGAATTTCCTGTGTCCTTTAATGCGACAGAACTTGTTCCAGATATGGAATTCTCAGTCAGTAGGAACACAGACACAAAAAAAGGTGAATATAGGTAAATGGTATGTTCAATCAGCAATAAAAATAACAAATAAATCAGAACTCTGAAATGAGTCTTGCATCTTCAAAAAAAGTAATGAGGTCCCAATTGACAAAAGGTTTTGAGATGCTTGGTCCTACTTGCCCAGCATTAATCTATTCATCCATGAGTTTAGTCCTGAGGTAAGCATTGCCCTATATGTTTCATAATTCTAAAAGGGGCTGCATGTTCTCAATATGAGATTGCAAGGCACAGGGGGGGAAGGGGGGGGCGGGGATCTCTGGCGTAAGCAGATGTGTTGCAAGGAAGTACATTAAGCATAGAAAATAAAACAAAAAAATTAATTGCTTATGGAATATTCTCCTTAAAAATTAACCTGAAATTAGGATGATCAGCTCTAAGAATAACTGGCTGCAATCTCTGACCCATCAGCTAAGTCTTACACAGACTGACACAAGCTGGACAGCAAAACTTGCATAGTGTGCAGGCTGCAGTTGGCAGTCAAGACAATTCAGAGCACATTCTGCTTACATTAAAAGTCTGATGCAAAGCATAAACACAGTGTTCAGAAACACTGTATGTGAAGTCTTATGAGAAGTGGTTGAGAGAGCTGGGGTTGTTTAGCCTGGAGAAAAGGAGGCTGAGGGGAAACCTTATCACTCCCTCCAACTGCCTGAAAGGAGATTGTAGCAAGGTTGGGGTGAGTCTCCTCTCCCAAGTAACATGTGACAGGACAAGAGTAAGCGGCCTCAAGTTGCACCAGGGGAGGTTTAGATTGGATATTAGGAAAACTTTCTTCACCAAACAGGTTGTCAAGTATTGGAACAGGCTGTCCCAGGAAGTGGTTGAGTCGCTATCCCCGGAGATATTTAAAAGAAGTATAGATGTGGTGCTTAGGGACATGGTTTAGTAGTGGAGTTGGCAGTGCTAGGTTGTTCTTGATGATCTCAAACGTCTTTTCCAACAATTTTCCTGAACAATTCTATGATTCTATGAAAGGTGCAACATGGACCACAGAACTGCTAAGAGATTCTGGAAGGTGCAGTGGGCTGTGTCTTTGCCTCATTTGACATGGTATTATCATGATCTCAGGATCTTGCTGATGATTTTATTTAATCCCTAATTAAGCAGGGCAGCAGTAGGGACATATTTGCTTGAGCTCTCTACCTGAAGTTGACTGCCTTGTGGCTAGCTATTTATGCTCTCAATAATCAATAAATAATCACTTCAAAGGTACTGGCAAGGAATATGCTTTACATTTAATACATATCCAGTGTCTATAACTCAGACAATTATAATGTGACTATGGAAATATTTGCATTTTCTTAAAAGCCTCAGCTGTTGAATTTAAATGAATGTGGAATACTGTTATCTGTTTTCATCTATATGACAATAATAATAATAATAATGTGGATACTGTTTCAGATTTTCATTACAGACAGAACAACTTGAATGTAGCATAAAATATGACATTTTCTGATAATCTTCTGAAAATACCTCCCAATTCAAAGAGCTTTTCATCATTAGATCTAAAGGCACTACAGAAACACAACTTGTTATCTCTGGACAGGAAAACTACATTCATAGTTTCACATTTGGTTTCTTCTACTACTGCACTTGAAAGGCCACCTCAGTTTAGAAGTCATTACCATTTCAACAACATGCTATACAGTGAATCAGTATCAAGTAACTGAAGTGATTTAGTTTAAAAGTGTATCTGGAGAAAAAAAAATTTAGATTCACTCATCATGTTACAGCAGGAGCTCCCCCCCCCCCCCCCCCCCCCATTTGTACTGGTTAAAATGAAGCTCAGAAAGGGTGCCTAGGAATGGTAGAGGAAACAAGAATTTTGTAAGCTGCTGAGAAAAAGTGAGTGGAATAAGTGCCTGATTCACTGAATGGTGAAGTGCCTACCTTAAAGTTATCCTGCTAAAAAGAAGTATAAATGACAGTGGATCCTACAGAGACTACTTTTTCTCCCAGCTGCTTGAAAACAATGTACAAGAAGCAGATCCCTACTTTAAGAAAATTAATAAAGACAGTGATTCCCTACTTTAAGAAAATTAATAAAGACAGTGATTTAGGCTAACCTCTTAAATGTTAATGTTTGCGTTTGATGATATTACTATCTCTCTGTCAGGAATACCTGTCACAGACTTCATTAGAGAAAATTAAATCAGTGACCTCCTTATTCAG
Source organism: Numenius arquata (assembly GCF_964106895.1). NCBI lineage: Eukaryota > Metazoa > Chordata > Aves > Charadriiformes > Scolopacidae > Numenius > Numenius arquata. The sequence continues at coordinate 86,055,548 of NC_133576.1, forward strand.
TTTTAGAAGGGAAGACAGGTCTAGATTATGATGTATTAATTTCTTTAAATTGCAGACTGTGGTCTGCAATACCAGTTCATTGCTTGTCTATAGGGCTCTCTAGAAAGTGTTTCAAGCAGAAATGCCATTCATTTATATGATCATTAATAGACCCTTCCTTTCTGCCTCTTTCAGGAAGGAAGTACGGTGAGTTTGCTTTCCATCTGTCTGGCACAATGAGAAACATGTGGGAAATCTGCCAGCATTCAAGGGATTTCCTGTAACTTGTGCCTCAGGACATACACTGTTACACAGATCCAGACTGGAAAGACTTATATATTCTAAGACTTGCTATTAGTGCCCCGCTACACACGAGGGCTTCTCCAATATTTTTCAAGCCACGATGTCAGCAAATTTAAAACATCAGATCTCAACTGGCAAATCTGCTGAGTAGCCACTTAAAACATGTAATGGTAGCAAGCACAAAAGAATAGATTCCACAATAAATGTAGACCATTAACAATATGTACAGAGCAGAAAATCTTATCTGAGTTGATCTAAGAAAGAAAATCTGAAGATCCAGTTCAGGTATCGGCTAAAATTCAGACTGATTCCTCCTTTATCCATGTAAGTTCATCCAAGCATAATAAATCCTTCACAAACTGTAAAAGCATGTGTAAGCTCACTTTAGTGAGAAGAATAGTATTGCTACTTGTCATCATAATAGAGGATCATTGTATATTCATTTTCTTCTTGAAGACTTTGCAATCACATTGTAGCCAAACCTCTGGATGCCTAATGACAGGATGAACAACTTACAGTGAGTTACGATGTCTGCAACGGGTAGAGAATTTTTAAAACCGTACAATTTGAGTCTATTAAACTAAACATCTAACATCCACTAAAATCTGTTCTGGTTCTGTAAACTAATTTAAAAATTATTTTAAGGAATGGACAGTTTTCTAGGCTCTCAGAATTAATTTTTTCAGCATTGCCCACAGTCTGCAAAACTTTTTTTATTGAACTGATGCTTCAATTTTCACAAAATTCAAGATTTTGTGCAACTATTAGTAAACTGTTACATTAAACCATAATACAGAGAATATATCACTAAAACTGTTTTTTCTTTCTGTAACTTTCCCTTAGCTATAGAAATCACTGTTTCCCTTTAGAGTGTTTTCCATTAATTACATTTGAGATTTTACTGTATGTTTATGTAAGGAGAAATAATAACAGAACATTTTATTCCTCATTTAGTTCTTATGTCATATAACTGTGATTTCTCTAACTCCTCCACATAGTCATTAAGAAGAGCAAACTTAAGTGCTCTACCTGCAAGGTAAGTTAAAAACACATAATACAATAATTAATGGAGCGTAGGTAGCTACTACAAATACAATGTTTTAACCATTTATTTCTTCTGCAAAATGATTATGAGGTGAAGTCATTCCAAAAGGCAATGCACCATCATAGGAATGTAACTTCCTTATCAGGACATCGAAAGACTAAACTGTTCTGTCCATGTGCATGCCATTCCATGAAGCAGCTTTCACGTGTCTCTAGAAATGTAGGGCTTGAAGACGGACACTCAAAGCCATGGTCAGTAACTGTGAAGTCAGAGCTATTATCAAGTAGGAATATCAAGTTCGAGGTGTTTATTATTCATACAGCTTTCTTGTTTTGATGTTCAAAAGAGAAAAGAGTTTCATAACACCATAAATTGCCTGTGAATATTTACTTGCCCCTTTTACATCAAGGGACAATTTGATCCAATGAAAAATTTACATTACTTTGCTTTGATCATGTGGAAAAATTCACCACAAGGGAAATGGAACACAAATTTTAAGAAACAAGAGAAAATATTTGAATGTATAAGTTTTGTATTCTATTTTTATTAGTATTAGTAGTCAGATTAACCTGATTGTTTTAGGCAGAGGTACAAGGATGAAATAGTAGTGTGACCACTCAAAGAGGTGAGTTGGGTAAAGATGTACCAAATATGATCAAGCCATGAATAGAGAGTTAGTGAATCTGTTACAAGCATCTGTTAGAAGTCTAGATTACAGTGCCTTCTGTTTTCTGTGTTTACCTGCTAGTAGCTAATATTTCCTTGCCAGCTGATTTCGCTGCACCCAGAGTAGGCTTACATACCTCTTTCTAACTCTTTGTAAATGACAGAGTAGGTGACTGTAGAACCTCCTCTTCCAAGGAAAAACTGTCTGCAAGACTTCTGAGAACAGTCATGGTCAGATTAAAAACTACACTTAGGCACTACGAATGATCTTTTAGAATGATCTGCTTCTCACACAACTATTAATTGCAGGTGCACTGTACTATACTGCTAGCTAGGCCTGTGAAGGCAGACTAAATTAATTATTAAAAGAATCCGTATATTAATGGAAGATATAGCTCATTCTAGTGAAGAAAGTTGTATGCCCAGTATCTCCCAAATTAAATTATTCAAATGTATGGACCTTTGAAGACAACCTACAAAATTGTATTCAAACCTTTTCCATATTTTATGTTTGCAGAAGATTTGCAACAAGATTACAGAGTCTACAATGTGCCTTTAAAGGCTATTTCCTTCCTCCTTTCTTCAGACTATTTTTGAAATTTTCATGCACTTCTCCAGGTACTAATGTAACCACAAATACTTCATATACATTTCTGTGGTACAGCTGGTCTATGCACCTTCTTACTTCTGTTTTGATATTAGATTACTATCACATCTGCAAAGCCTGTCTAGAAACATTACAAACAGTGTTAGAACAAAACTAGATCCACACAAAATATGTTAGTTCATTTCACTAGATTGTTTTTATCAAAAACTACTGAAAGTGTTTCATTGAACAAAGAAGGCTTTCACCTTCACACAATTTCCAAGATTTTATAAGAAGGAGCAAGTTCTCCAACAGCAACAGACTAGCAGCTCTATGGCCAGGGCACATTTTAGCATGTAGAAGTTGTGAAAGCAGACTTTGTCAAGATATTTATCCACAGATCTCTAATACATTAGCCTATCAGTTTTCTTCGGTTCCTTGGCTCTGTTCTGCCTCCTCTCTACCCTAAGAGCAGCTGAGAGTGTTCAGCTGCCTTCTGGTTCTTTCCTTGGCTTGTAATTGCACACTGCCCTCTGTGTCTTCTAATCTGTTTACTGACCAACAGTATGTGTTGGCATTTTGTGGCTTTTGGATAGGATTTATAAAAATATTTGCAAATATTCCTGCATCAGTGTTGCATAACTGACTGTATGAGGAGATATTTGCATTTGCAGGCAGAAAAATGATTTAACTTGTAACCTTTCCAGCTCTCCTGTTCTACATATTCATTAAGACCATTAATCATTTCTTCCACCTCCTCTCTATTTTATTAAAGATCACATTTGGTTTCACATCAAAAAAAAACCCTTTTAATATAGATATTTACATATATAGAATTTGTCAAAATCTGTAAGCAACATGTTTCATGTCATCAACTTCACTAGGAAAGACCAAGCAGTGCTTATTTACCTTTCCACTCTCTCTCAGACCATAACCCTTTTAAGACTGACTTCACAGTCTGTGTGACCCAACTCACAGTGCTAGGAAAGAATGCCTAGAACAACCAGTAACAAGTATTTTACAAATCCGATGAAAAATTTGGTACACATACAGATATAATTCCAAAACTTTTGGCAGCCTAAGAGGTCTCTAAAATATATGCATTATGCTTATATTAGGAAAAAACTTTTCCATAAAGATGAAAAAATTTCCAGTTGATGTGTATTTTTTTCATATACTGTATTAATACCTTCTCTTGCAGCAAGAAGCTTCAATGTTTGTGGGGTTTTTTTTATTTTATTTTATTTAAATCTCCTTATCTTGTGTGCAATCTTCTTAACTGAAGTGTCTAATTCAGAATCTTAATCACCAAGGTTTTCCTCTACAGCCAGTCACCCTTCCAGGGAATAATTTAGCCCACCTAAAATCTCTGGAGTGGTTTATCACTTCCAATTAACTATTGAGGAGGCTGAAAGAGGAAACTTTTCTAAATTACATGTACTTTGCAAGGAGTAGCATGAATTCATGCTTTTATATGAAATGGAAAACATGAATCTGTTTGTCTTCTCTGCTTGAAAGATCTTTGCAGTACAATGTTCAACTTATATTTTTCCTTCCCAGCTGGAGGAGCTTCCTGTCATCAGTAACCTTCCTCTTTATTCTTATTACAGTAACTGCTAAAACATTGCTCAAAAGAGTCAGAACAGAGTAATTCAGGGTATTTAAGCTAGACTTCCAAATGACCTTCTGGTGGTGCTTCTTTCCTTTCCCATTGACTTCAGTCTACATATGCAAATCTTGTGACTGAGACACCTGCAGTGAGATTCAACTTCTGACACCTAAATTTAAGTGTCTGAATCTAGCTCTGTCTTAACAGAATGTCAGCTTGATGCATTGGTGTTTGGGCAGAGATATTCCAGATTTCTGGATGTCTAGAGGATGTCCAGATGTCTAGGTTTCCATTGGAAATGAGGCAAGCAGGTTTCTGGCATGCAACCTCACCACAAATATAATATGTAGTCTTGCTATAGGATCTTCTGGGTTTATTGTACTTTTGCAGACACTAAGTCTGATTGCCAAAGATAGAGCAGTTCTACTATGTTTCCACTTGCCAGTGGTGGTAGGACAGAGGTAGGTGCTGGAAGGTATCTTTTCTATATGGTTTGAAAACCAAGGGGTCCTTGTCTGCTTTAGATAGACACATCACTGAATTACTGTGCTCTAGAAACTTTCACTCTGAAAACACTTCTGCCATTTAACATGTTTTAAAACTTAGTTCTTTTGTTCCTGAATACAAAGTTACAATTTCAAATTTATTGTATGCTCAGAAGTCTCTTTTAAATTTAAAATGGTAAGTTAGAAAATGGGATCTTAGAATATATACGCTAAATTATTCCGTGGTCCGTGCTGGGCTGAGCAAGCTGGCTCATGCAAAATAAGAATATGTTTTCTGTAGTTCCTATTAAAAAAATAAAGTAACAAAGGATCGATATTTTTTGTATTAGCAGATATTTAACCTCTTTCTGCCATTTATTTTTTCAGCTTTGCGTTACAGCTTTTCTCAGTTCTAAGCGGGACTGGAAGCAAGAAGTTGCACTAGAAATTTTACAAGCAAGACATTTGTCATGAGGGTTGTTGAAATCTCAAAGGACTGGATTTTCAAATGTATTTAGCGCTGTCAACTAGGCAAAATCTCCAGTGTCCCTCAACTCACCATTTTCTTTGGGTATGATGTGTATTGAAGTCAAGTTTCAATTTAGGGAATAAATGGGAAAAAGAAGGGAGCTTCTGTCTTTGAAAATATGGCTGAAGAAACTTTAAAAAATTGCTACTGTGTTGAAAGTCTGGCCTATGGGGCCTTCTGCAATTTTTTGATATAGATAGATGCTAGTTTTTTATACTGCTAGGAAGGAAAAATATTAAAAATTAACCCAGTGTAAAGAACATAGTTTCTAATGATTAAGTTGGCCATTATCACTTCTTTATCTTAGAGAAATGGCTCATAGATGGTGCTAACTAGAGTCAATTGCTACCCACTGTCTTGTGCTGACAGATAGCCACTCTGCTCTGGAGGGCACTTGCACAGAGCAGAATTATTTTTAGTTGCAGATACTTGGGAGCTTCAAGTCATTACTATGAATCATGTGACATTAAACACCTGCGGCAAACTGCCAACTCTGACAAACTCTTTACTGTGACCCATGAGTATATGCACAATTAATATCTGATTGTACATTATTAAATTTTCCTGCCTGACTTATGAATGAGTTCTGCCCTACAGGCATGGAAAGAAGAAACAACAACGGTCCTTCTTACCAACCCAGGAAAAACTAACCTACTTCTCATCTGTCTTCCCCCTAGACTTATAAAAAGACTGTTAATTACATTGATGATATATCACCACACTTTTTTTTTTTTCTAATAGGGATTTCAGTAAAAACTCACAGCTATTTATATCAAATATTGCTTCTTCCATCACTGCTTGAAATTTATGTAATTTAATTAACTTATGCCTCGGTGATATTTTGGAAATGAAGTAGCTCTGAAGTAGGCATTGAATGGAATCTACTTAATATTCCATCGGACTATACTGCAGCATAAACCTAATCCTCTCAATAAGATGACACTCTGAAAATTAAAAGGTAGGCAAATTGGACCTTTTTACTTAGTATAAAAAAACCCATGCAGTTCAGATACCCTGGCAAAGTAATTGTGCTGAACAATGAAGACTAATGGAAAACTAAAGTTTACTTGAGAGTAGGTGACTTCCAGAGAGGGTGCTCTCAGTAGCAGTGGTGATGCTGCATGTTTTGCATAAATCTCAGAATTGATGGGTGCTACTATTAATTCTCATTATTTTTTGACACATATTCAACAGACATAATTTCATTACCTTCTCATCCATCCACAGACAGGATTAAAAAAATTCTTGTCAGTTCTCATACTTCTTTATAATTTGCTCTTTTATTTCTCTTTATTTCCAGGCTGCATCCTGGACTAGGTTTGAGCAATCTAGTCTAGTGGGAGGTGTCCCTGGCCATGGCAGGAGGGTTGGAACTAGCTTATATTTAAAGTCCCTTCCAAACCTAACCATTCTACCATTCTATGATTCTATGAACTGCACTATTTCCACTAGCTTCATCTTTCCATCTTAACTTCCTTTTAATTCACCCAGTCATATGGAGCTTTTCTCTGAGTTTAGAAGTAACTGTGTATGACTTTAGATAATAACTGCAAGATCAACCTTTATGAAAATGTAACCACCGAAAGCGCTTTTTTTTCTTTTTTTCCTTTTTTTTTTGGTTAAAGTAACTCCTGTTTCACATGAAACAAATTTTCTGGAATTGTAAACTGACATTTTCCAGAGCATAGCTTTGCAAATAGAAATATGAAGTTTTTTATAGCAGGGGAAGCAAATAATATTATCTTTTGTAAAAGTAATTAGATATTCTTCCCATAAAGATAATTTTTAATAATATCAGGACATAAAATGAGACCCTGAATAGGCAGACACATATATAAGCAAAGACTTTTTTTTTTTCCTCAGATGAAGATATCTAAATATTTTGGGGAAGGAAGGGTATTAATTAGCATTATAGTGATAATTTGTGTTGGATACAGTATGTAGTTTTTTCACTTAAAAAAATCTTGGTCAATACACGTATCCATAGTAGTAATATTCAACAATTGTCTCTGAATGAGTCTCTGAATTAATGCAAATAAATGTAACATGTAACACTACATGTAAATTAAAACTCCTCTTTCTTCTCTCTTATTATTAAACGACTACAGAGTACCATCAGTGATGCAAGTTCCACCAACAGTAAAACTCTAATCTTAATTTAATTTCTAAGACATTATATATTATTACAGAATCATAGAATCATAGAATGGTTAGAGTTGGAAGGAACCTTAAAGATCATCGAGTTCCAACCGCCCTGCCAGGGGCAGGGACACCTACCACTAGAGCACGTTGCTCAAAGCCCCATCCAGCCTGGCCCTAAACACTTCCAGGGATGGGGCATCCACAACTTCCCTGGGCAACCTGTTCCAGTGCTTCACCACCCTCACAGTAAAGAATTTCCTCCTAATATCTAATCTAAATCTCCCCTCTTACCAATTTAAAACCATTACCCCTTGTCCTGTCACTACACTTCCTGACAAAGAGTCCCTCTCCAGCTCTCCTGTAGGCTCCCTTCAGATATTGGAAGGCTGCTATGAGGTCTCCCCGGAGCCTTCTCTTCTCCAGGCTGAACAACCTTAGCTCTTTCAGCCTGTCTTCATAGGGGAGGTGCTCCATCACTCTGATCATCTTTGTGGCCCTCTGCTGGACCCGTTCCAACAGGTCCATGTCCTTTCTATGTTGAGGACTCCAAAGCTGGACACAGTATTCCAGGTGGGGTCTCACGAGCGCAGAGTAGAGGGGTAGAATCACCTCCCGTGACCCGCTGGCCACACTTCTCCTGATGCAGCCCAGGATGCGGTTGGCTTTCTGGGCTGCCAGTACACATTGCCGGCTCATGTTGAGCTTCTCATCCACCAACACCCCCAAGTCCTTCTCCTCAGGGCTGCTCTCCAGCCATTCTCCGCCCAACCTGTATTTGTGCCTGGGATTGCCACGTCCCAGGTGCAGGACCCTGCACTTGGCCTGGTTGAACTTCATGCGGTTTGCACGAGCCCACCTCTCAAGCCTGTCCAGGTCCCTCTGGATGGCATCCCTTCCCTCCAGCATGTCGACTGCGCCACCGGGTTTGGTGTCGTCGGCAAACTTGCTGAGGGTGCATTCTATCCCACTGTTCGTGTCTCCAACAAAGATGTTGAACAGCACTGGTCCCAGTACCGACCCCTGAGGAACACCACTCGTCACTGGCCACCACTTGGACATTGAACCATTGACCTCAACCCTTTGAGTGCAGCCATCCAGCCAGTTCCTTATCCACCAAGTGGTCCATCCATCGAACCCATGACTTTCCAATTTTGAGACCAGGATGTCATGCGGGACAGTGTCAAACGCTTTGCATAAGTCCAGGTAGATGACGTCTGTTGCTCTGCCCTTGTCCACCAAGTCTGTGGTAGTATCGTAAAAGGCCACCAAATTTGTCAGGCATGATTTGCCCTTGGTGAAGCCATGTTGGCTGTCTCCAATCACCTCCTTATTTTCCACGTGCCTTAGCAGAGATTCCAGGTGGATCTGCTCCATGATCTTGCCAGGCACAGAGGTGAGGCTGACTGGCCTATAGTTCCCTGGGTCTTCTTTTTTTCCTTTTTTGAATATTGGGGTTATGTTCCCCTTTTATTAATGTTTAGATAAAACCAACATATATCCATGCAGAATCAGATATTTTGGATGTTCCTGCAGTATATCTATTCTACTTAACCAACATCAACATGAGACACAAAATGAATACTTGGTTCACTTACAGAAAATATACAGTGTGGACTGATGCAGCACAAGCCTTCTGCTGCCATGGTTCTGAGAGTCAGGCTATTATTCTTTCTCTTTGATATTTACAGGAAGCTAAGTGCATGTTTAAAACAAAGCAAGTGCTATATGATGTTTCAAAAAAGAGTTTTTAATATTATGTGCTTCCTTGAATTAGGTCTCGTGCTTTGTGACAGGAGAAGGGCAGCAAAAGTGGTAGTTATGATCATTACAATATCTGCACTTATTGTTGTTTGCATTTCCAATGAGAATTGCTCTGTGTCATTTTTCCATCTAAATAGTAGGTAGAAATAGTTAGCACAAGTGAAGGCTGCTTTTTATCCTCTCCATACCAGAGAGAGAAAATTCTTCTCCCTTTAACCTTTGTTACAGGAATTTCATGTATTTTTTGAAACACTGATATTGTTGCGTATAAATTGCCAATGGTTGAATTTTCAGCACATACAGAATAAGAAATAAAAAGGCTTCTTCAGAACAGACTTGAACAGGAGATAAGTTGTGCATGGGCCAAGTGTGGGCCGTATGCACCAGGTAGAACATCACCTGGTGTGGACAGGCCTCGATGTAACTCTGCTTCTTGGCACCAATTTTGCAATGACCCCTGTTGAGGTCATTTCAGCCCATTTGATAACTGGGAAAGGGAAGCTTCCCTTCAAATCAGGGAGCAGAGTTAATGAAGTCTATTGCAAGGGTATCAGAGCCAGCTTGGCCACAGGAGGAAATGAAACATTAAGTCATTTCTGATATGACTCAGTTTTTGCGTAATTGGTAGTTACCCTCTAAACTACCTGGCACTCAAAAGGCAACGTATTCTAAATTTCTGGCAGCCGTTAGAATGCTAATGTTTAAGGTTGGCATAAATTATACTTACCCGAGCCAATGCATTATGTGCTACTCTTACATACTTCGGCTGAATGGTTCATGTTTTTGTTACTATTTGCTGTGGATTGCCACATTTTCTTTACTGCTGTGATCCAATACAGATGCATTTTGTTTTAATTAAGTCATTTCTGCTATCTTGTAGACTTGCTCAGCACTTTCAATGTTTAGCTGTTATCTACATCTGTAATCTTCATCTCTATAATTAATGTTATTTTTATGATATTTTAATGTGAAATCAGTTTGAGAAAGACATCTTTTCGCTGCTAATATAAGCTTTAAAGAGATAAAGCTCCAAAGGCTGGAAATGGCTTTGATCTTCAAGGCTTATTAGTGAGAGCAACACACTTAGAGCAGTGCTTACATATTCAAATATTTTCAGATAATCCGAATTGAGTCTCAAGGCTGTACAAATTTGCATAAGTGGTTCAAATTTCCAAAAGCTTTCAATAAAATGGCAAGCTGATTGAATAACTTGAACTTAAAGTGACACATGAGGGGTGATGCTGAAGTTTTAATAATTTGAAAGAACACTTGTTCATTTTTTTAACTAATAAAATGAATGAAACATGGGCAAGCTTAGGTTTTAAAACGGAATAAAATAGAACATGGAGACAAAAAGTTGACACAGGATCTGCCAAAAAAATATAAAAGATAACTTTTGATTTTAAAAGGGAACTTCTGCCTCCATAACCAATTCAAAATTTCTCTGCTTCGCATAATTACCAAACCATTAATTCAATTATATCTGATTCACACTTACCTGGTACCTACGCAGCTGAAATTTGCTCAAGGAGAAAGTATGCATAATATGGCAAGAAAAGGGATGAACTGTGCACATGCTCACTGCCACAGGCATAAATGGTGCAAAAAAGTGCCCACCTTTTGCGATCGGTTCTTTTGACTCCTTTATGATTCTTCACAACAGTCATTTTCACTTTCATTTACTTTGCACCATATGCCTGGGGAGTCTTTTCCATCTTCTCTGAGCTGCTCTAGATTTTTTCTTAAAATATTCCCTGGCTTCCTTACCTTTTGATTACATTAAGTGTAAACCAGATTGAGCATTAAAGCTGGTATATAACAACTGAATTCATTATGTATGTTATATTGCAACGTAATTTCAATTGATTTTATACTGTAGCAGTCCTAGAAACTTTAATCAGATTTTTCTCTTCCATTTCTAATATAAAACTGCCTATTAATAAATAAGAGAAGACAAAGATACAGCAACTCAAGATCACACATGGAAAATCTTTGCAACTAACATATTGTTTTTGAAAGAATAGAAAGGTATATTGTATTATACAAGAATTCTTTTTCTTTCCTGCTGGCAATTGTTGGAGTTTACATTAAGTTGCACCACCTTGCAAGTAAAAGCCCTTGAAAAGAGAAATGTAAAGTGTTTTCTTCTGAGATTAAAGGAGGCTTTTTTCTATGCCACTGCACAAACAGTTATTAATATTCATTTATTTAAAAGCTTTATATTCCTGTCTGCTTTTCTCATAATATTTTTTTCAAATAAATTTTGCTCTGGAATTTAAACACTATGAAGAAATAGATAACAATTTTTAACGTATCAGCAAACGTGAAACTGTTCCAAGTGAGAACGGAAATGTAAACTTTGGAAAAATATGAGTCTTCTCATATTATTATAAAAAAAAAAAAAATTCCAAAAATTTATTAGATTGGTAGAATTTACAATTGATTGTAAAATTAAATTTTAAAAGTATTAGACTGAAAATTTACAAAACTGCAAACACAAAAATATTACGAGTTCTATCTCTATAAGTCTTTTCAACAGCTTATGTAAATGATATATTTGGATTTTTTTAATGACCATTTTATCAATACACAAGGAAGGAAAACTACAATGGAACAAAAAAATACCTCTGCACCACTTAATTTCTCTATTAAGCTTTCAAAATAACAGCTAAGTAATGCCAAAACTTTTACCATTGTTCTCTATGCCATAATGAGACATATTGACATTTGTTACTCAAAACCCCCAGATATGCTACATTCCTTCATAAGAAATCAAAATGAGATTTAAGTTTGACTAAAGTGCACTACTGGAAGAAACTTTAACAATTTTTACTATCACAAAAGTAATTTACCAGCATGAGAGATCAGTTCATCGTATTAATCAGTAATAACTGTGTCACTGCTACATGCTATTTCTTAACTGTTTTCATTTTGAGTATTTATAGTAAGAAGCAGCAGATATTTTGAAAGTTAGGTGGCTCAGTCTGCTTGACATACATTCAGATGGATAGACCTATTTTGCTCTATCTGAACAGGAAGCCAGGTCACTCAGTAAAGAATGGTCAATAAAAATGGTGAAATAGGTTTTCTCCTAAGGACTGATAGCTGGATTAATTTGAGAAAAGGATGGAGAAGAATCATGAAATACCTCTGGATCAATGGCTATTAATTTAAGAGCAGCGCATTTCCTGGAATGAAACAGCTGATGTTGTTATGTGGAACAATTACCATTTTCAATTAACTGACATTTCACGTAGCTTTGAGACTAGAGGAAGACAATAATCCTCAGCACCTAATCTCAGCTCTGCTGTTAAGTGAGCCTTTTGTCAATAGTTTCGTGGTATTATTTCAAAGGCAAACCCAATACACTGTGAACAGTTACTTTCTTTGTCCTCAAAGAAAGCACAGACAGTTCAGGTAGAGTTCAGATGCAACAACAATCTTCCATAGTAATGTATATATATATGTGTGTGTATATAGCTATATGTGTATATGTGAAAATACATGTGTGGGGGTGTGTTAGTGTGTGTGGTTTTAAATATCAACATATGTGCTGGGTTTTTTCCATTTCACTAACATGAGCAGCTCAGTGAGCTTTTATGGTTGTTACAGTATGTAACAATGAAATGGTAAAACAAGTATTAGTGATACAGTAATAAGCTATCTCATTCGAATGAAATTAACTTGTCTGCTCATCAACACTATGTTTTATATCCTGCTGTATAAATCATCATTTAATTTCCTTAAATCACTAAATACAATTATTGGGAGAATTCAATTAAATTGTCTCAAACAGCTTTCTTTGTCTTTTATCTATATGGATGGTAGATTAAAACTAAAACCAAACCCCAAAATAAAACAAAACAAACTTGTGGCCCAAACTTTAAAAAGTATTGAAAAAGGTATTTGAGAGGAGGTTGAAAGCAAAATCTACAAAAATGTCAATTACACTGTCAACGTTACGGTAGTAAGGGGTCATCTAATACCAGTCATACCATCTAATATGTATCCTATATGATTATTCTATACCTACACAGATGGAACAGATCATTCAAAGATTTATGTATTCAGTAATTCCAGTGTGTTCACTTTAAGCCTTTAATAAAATTTATAATAAAGTAATTTGGTATAATCTCTGCTACAATTTCCCCCATCCTCCCCCAAACTGTGCCTGGATGACTCATGAAAGCAGAGGATCAACTGTTTCAGACCAGTGCTTTCAGCCAGAGTGCAGAGCAGCACCGTGCAAAACATTCACACAGTCAAGGGCTTTCATTCTAAAGGGTATCCTGAGCAGCAACTTCAGCCCATTGCAAATTCTGGACCGTTGTTTGTTTGCTTTGAGAAAACATAGGGAAGATTTGGATAGTTAGGCTGAATTAGGTACCTAAATCAGAGAGATACTCAGAAAATTTACTGTCTGGTTTCACATGGTCCTGGAGAAGATTATGTCCAACCGGTGCCAATTTCATTTGGCAGCAAAACTGAGCATCAGGCTTTTAAATAAATAAGCTCCGCAATGTTTGAGAAGAGAGGTGCTCTCATGCGAGCTGTGATGATGCTTGGGCCCAAAGTATGGGTAGAGATTTAAGTCTCTGAAGGGACGTAATCCATTTAGCATGCTCTGAACAGGTTTAGCAAATCTGACAGCACAGAGTTCAGCACAAGGCATAACCCTTCTCATTTAAAAACTTGGTGGGTAAAGAAGAGAAATCATCAGTCTTTTAGATGATAAAATAGACTGAAAGTAGTCAGTTGCAAGAGAAAAACCTGACCTAAATTCTTACTGCAGTTTGGGAGATTCAGATAATTCTCTATAATGACATAGAAGATTGTCCTTTTTGGCTGAACTTAGATCCCCATAGAATCAAAAATTTCAAAGGGATAGAAGAAAAATCAGGAAGAGCCTGATGCAGGCTATGAGTCCAGAGCTGCCAGCTGTGGTAATTTTGCACTAACTCAAATCTCAGTTGTGGGTTGATACATCTTTCATGGTACTCAATTCAGTTATCATTGGTTCCTCCTGAGAGTCAAATAGCAACTTTTTGTGGCATTGAGCATAGAACAGGTGAATGAAGGACCCTGCAAACCTCAAAGCCAGCTCAAGAAAGGAGGTGGAACACATTATTGAGAGATGTGGCAGTGGATGGGACTGCAACAGCCAGTATTTACACTGATTTAGGCTGCTGTGGAAACACAGGCTTAGTAACATAATATTTAAACAACTCATCCAGAAAAATGCAGCACTGTGTTCAATTCCTTGTGCTTTCAGTTATTTCTGTTTTTTATCAAGGGACTGTTTAGAATAAAAAGGATAAACAGTCCAAGAGTCAAGCCAAGAACACAGAGTGGTTCTTACTTTTTAGTTTCAACCACTTTAAGCAGCAGTAAATGTGTTATGTAACATATTTAGAGCAAAATAAAAGTTAAAATATTTAAGAAATTTATTTGAAGTGCGCCACAATATGCTGGGGGGGGGGCGAGGGGACACACCACACCACACAACAAAAATCCAAACCCACAAACCAAAAAATTATAATATATTATAAAATGATAAGAAAAAAATAGCTGGATTGTGAAATTACAAATTAAGCTTGCTTTTTCAGCTTCTGAATCGAGTTCTGGAGAATTCAGGTATCCACTGATGCAAGGCTTTTGCTTACCAAGAGATAAGAAATTTTTTCTATGATGTAACTGAACAACTTAAATGTCTTTTTAATATACTGGGCTCACCTATAACTTGTAAATACCTTGGCTTTTTTGCACAGTGTAGAAATCCTAGTTGGTGAAGAATTTAATCAGGAAATAAATTAAATAAAAAGGTTAAAGAATAAAAAGGAATAAAAATAAACATACCACTACTTCCCTAACGGGTTGAAATGTTTTCAGTTTTAACCTGTTTCCCTCTGTGAAATCAAATTATAATCCTAACCACAGATGTTAGTTTCTCCTAAAAAAAACCCTGCAAGTATTGTTAATTTCTTTACTTGTGTAAAATAGATTTTACAAGCAACTGTTAGACACAGAATTGTCAGAAGGTATTACAATTATTTATTTAGACTGGGTTTAGAGCTTGAAGGAAATTTTGTGAATAATAAACTAATTTTCATGTAAGTCCATTAACCAGCATTATCTTAAGTTTTAAACATGTGGCCACTGATTGTAATAAACATATTTATTAAGCAGTAATAATAACAACATTTTCTCTATACTGTATTTTATATTATTTTTCTTTGTATCAGAGTGTATCCAATAATATTCTAAGCAATGGTACTAACATCTGTCACAAATTCTATGATTGTCTCTTTAGGACAACACATATGCCGCTTTGTTTTGAATGTTTCTAGTTCTGTTTTGCCCTAAAATATGCAAACACACTGCACTGGAGCAGTCATGGTGGGAGGCAGGTGCCTTTCATTTTCAGGTAGGAGTGGCAGGGTTTGTGATGGCTCCTAGATCCACTTGGGTGTTAATTTCAGAATATTTGGGAATTTTATACCCATCAGAAATTATTTCTCCTTTTGAAAGGTTTCTGAGTGTCAGAATTGTGGAAATATCAGCCCTAGTTTTTAGCCTGGAACTTTTAGATACCATTGGTCTGGTCCGTTGAACAGATCTTGAATATCAGTCAGTATTTGTAAAAGAAAAAGGTTTCAGGAAGTAGTAGACATGCGTTAGATATCCTGTAATTCACGTACAGTTCATCTATCCATGTAATTAAGTCCTTTGTGAATATACTTTACTGCAGTTAATGAAAAAGAATAATGATCTTAAGGTTGTTGGCTTCTCTCACAATAGGTGGAGTGCTGTTCTTGGGAATTTAGTACAATTTATAGGCTTTCATAGGAAAAATCAGGATGTCAGATGCCTGAGAATTGGAAGAGCTCTCTTCAGAGGTCAAGACAGCATCTAAGCTGTGGTATAATAAATACTGAGCATTTAGCTGAATGAAAATCTGTTCCTGCATATTAATCTTCATCCTAGTATTTCTGTATTTTATGTTCCATTTCTCTGCTAAATTTAAGAATGAAAGCATAAAGCTTGCAGCAAACAGCTAGAGGACCCTTTGATTTCAAATGTGCAGCACAGCATCTCCCTACATGCCACTCTTTCCTTAGTTATTGCTGGTCTTCTAACCCTCTGTATTGATATGATGGCAACTATCCAACTGGCCAATGCAAGGGAAATGGAGGAATACTTTTCAAAAACTCTTTGAGTTCTACGGAAACTCTTCTAAATAAGGTTACTTGTGTCTTGTTAAAGCTACTTGTTTAAGTAACCTATACTTCAGGTACTTGGTAAAATGTCCAAGAAACATCATTTATAGATTTGTTAGATTCTTGCGTTAGAAATGCTGTTATGTAATTACAGTAAAATTATTTCTAATTCAAACTAAATTAATATCAAATATAAATAGAAGTAATTATCCACAACATCTAAAATGCATCAGTGTTACAAATATATATGGAAGTTATAAACTAAAAAATGGAAGAGCAATAAAATTGACCTATGTACACTCTTTCCCCCCTTATCCATCTGACTTTCTGCCAGTTTTCGTGTCTTTGAGGTATTCCCTCTTTCTGCACACTTTGCATTAACAATAGATTAGATTTTCTTGCTGAATTGTTGTAACCAATCTCCCTTTTGAAATCCTCCAAGGGTCCAGACAAATTTAATCTTTCTTCCTGAAACTTTTATTTCCTCCTTATGCAGGAGACAGTTTGCTTATTCTTCTTAATTAAAGTAAGCATTATTTCACTTGCTTAGGGATATCTCTTTGTGAGATTAGATAACATCTGTAATGTAGTGATAATTAACATTTCCTCAATGAGTTGTAAAAAATCTAATTTCTCTCTTTCTACCTTTTTATTGAAGACTAAGCTCCACAAAATACGTTGAGACAAGTGAAGTCTATGATTCCATGTGCATCTGATCCAGGCACATGGGTTATCAATACCAAAAGAGGAAGCCCTGTTCCTCCTTCTTGAACCCAGCTCCTTCCTTTTCTCTGCTTCTCGTCTTTCCCTCTCCCATTCTGCTTTCTCCTCCTTGCTTCGGGCCAAACAGTATTTTTCCTTTTTTTAACTTTCATAGGCACTTGTCAGACCCTTCACTGAGCTGATTTAACTCACTAAAACTGTAGGAAACTTCTGGAATAGTTTTAGAGAATTAGATCAGGTCATAATGTGGTCAAATGAGAAAGTGAAAAGGAAGAGAGAAGAAGGGAAGAGGAAAACCTCCCCTGTCTGGTTCCAGAGAACCAGGTATCCTTGCTAAAAATTAGGACTCCATGTTAAGTCAAACCACACTTCAAAATCTCACCTCTGCTGAAACAAGGAGTTTCACCTTCCCTTCCCCACTTCAGCTGCTGTATCTGACTCTTTTTGGACTCATCTGTTAATTTGTTCAGCACAGTTAACCAATGGAAAACTAAATTGTGAAGTCAAGACAGCATTGTTTTCAGCTGAATTAGTAATTTTAATCAAATCCTGTCAGCGTCTGGATGTACTTGGCATAGAAGAAAAGGTGAAACTGCACAACGAGAAAGGGAAGTGGAAGGACAGAGGAACAAGGAAAGAGAAAGGAGGAACCAGAACCCCTGCTGTTGGCAGCAGCAGGCCGTTAGATTGACCCATGAAAGCACAGCTTTATTTCTCCTATTTCAGGGTTAAGTGGCTCTTGCACTGAATCTTACTATCTCTACCATCTGGACATTAACAATATACATCGTATAAATTTCTAAGTAGGATAAGCATATATAACATGGGTGGCTTTTGCTGAAATCACCTACAACAAATTTGAGGTGATTGTTCCACATTGTCTAAGTTTGCTATAGCTATGGGTGGCATTTACCTTACTTTAATTATATGTCCACAGTGTATGTGCCTACATGTAATAGCTTAGTTCAGCCAGCTAATCATAGGCATCTAATACAGTTTGAAGTGATATATAGCATCTGAGATATTCACAGGCAGCACATAATGACATAGGACCTACAGCCTTATTTGAACACTCTCTTGAAGAGTATAAATCTAATTCTGGACCTTCATTTTAGAATATCCTATTTTATAGGAAGGGAAGGGCAGGGAAAGGAGCGTGAAGTTTCTTTCCTTAGTCTTCTATTTCTTATAAACAGGACTGAGTTAAACAGTTAAATAAAGGAGGTAAAGAGACCAGACAGGCCTGATTCTAGAATATGCTTTTTTTTTTTTTTTTTTCAACTAGCTGGGAAAATTCTAGCTAGAAACATGTATTTATGAAAATAAATATACCTAGAATATATATAATATGCAAATTTACTATGTGCCAAATCATAACTCAAAATCTGGCCCACTGTACTGATTCAGGTCTTGATCCAACATACACACATTTGTGTATTTATATGCAACACAAATAGTTATATGCTTGAAGTTAATTGTGTGTGTAAAATGTTGCAAGACTGAGATCTTGTGTAATAGGCATTGCCATCTCAGAATCTGTCCTGTTGAAAACTAAATTAGGATAAGGGAACTACTAGATTCAACTATAGCTCTAAAAAGCCACATTTTATATAAATACCATGTTAAATCATGGCGTCAAAGTTCTTTGTGATATATTAAAATTTAACTCCTCTTAGCAGTGAGTACCAGTGTAAATTCCACAAGACAAAACCAGTCACCTATTCTATTTCTAAATATGAATTTTCATTTCATGTTCTGTAATTATGTGAAATAAGCTTAAAAGCTAATACATTTTCAATTTTTCTTCATATTTTAAAAGGCATGAATCAATTTCTTAAGTTAGACACCCACTCATCAGTTGGTTTGTCAGGAGGATATGATGTTCTTTGTAAGTCAGCCTTTTTGTGAAGATGAATAATAATCAGTCTTCCTACTATGATATTTAAAGTATTCTTTATTTCTCTAACTAAACAGTATTTTAACATTCAAATTGTTTGGATGAATCCTCTTTTGAAATGTTTCCTCTTTATTGAGACTCATATTCTGAACCTTTTGTGAAATTTCTGGTTAAAGACTATATATTGCCATTAATGTTATGGCACAAAGGTCCTGTTTCTATCAGGAATCCCTCATGGAGTTTACATAGTCACAAATGTTCTACATTATTTAATTGCCTTTTCTCAAAGTTATTCTGCAAGGTTTTTTCAGGCACAGATGTTATCTTTTCCAAGTATATACTTTGAGCTAAATCTTCCACGGGGGCCAAATCAACCAAAAGGTTACTACACAGTGTGAAAAGAAACATTTCCAAGGCTCTAAATAATGGTGTAGTTAATCTGAACATCAACAGAATTGGATGTTGTATACACAAATGGTTCCAATAAAAATGTGGAGGCACTTTTTATTATCAGAAGCAGTTACATTTAGCTGCATGAACTTCTCTAAGATGATGTAGTTGTACTGTTGGAACAGAGCCATATCTAATGTTACAAATGCACTCCAGGTGTTAGAGGGAAAATTCATCTCGGGAATTTACCCAGAACTACCAGAAACAAGAGGAGATGGATAATTTCCTGTGTTACTTGGACAGATGTTTAAGTCTGACTGTTCTGGAAGTTTGCAATTTTCATTCTTGACACCACAAAGGATATATCCTTAAGGGTACACAAGGAATTACAGGCCAACAACTAGGCAAAATTAATTTATCAGGTCAATGCTCCAAACTAAGAACTAAGAGAAAAATGGACCCTCTAGTGAAGAGATCAGCTACTACAAAGAGCCTCCTCACTGCAAAATTACATGGAGAAAAAAAAAATGCAACCATGATCCAAAACCAAAAAGAATCCCATCTATTATGTTAATACACTTGTGAATTGAGGAAATAGACTCTTTCCTCACTTTTGTAAGACTGCAGTGGGCATTTTGGAAAACAAGATGCACTATTTGCAGAAGAAAATGATGCAAGTCAAGACTTGTTTTAGCAATCTACAAGTGGGTGGGAGGTGGCAAAACACATATCAGAGTAAATATTAATTGATCATCAGCTCCTCCATATAGCACATCATATTACAGAAATAGCAAACTGTGGAAATAAGAACCTCAAATCTACACTGTAGCTCCAGTTCATAATGGTTATTAAAATACAATCGACAAAGAAATTATGTAGGGTTCAGTTTATTGTACGAGTGTATACATATAAGGCATATATATCATAGAAACAGACTGGCATGGCAACTGTAACTTATTGCAAGTCTTGGTACCCTCACAAGCAACTGAGCCTTTCAAGAAACCATCCAAAAGGACCTTATGTATAACCAGTCACTCTTCTATCATCCAATCCACGAGTAACTGCCAGATGAAGAAACTGACACCCCTATTCATATTTTCAGAGGACAAAACACCCTATGTAGTGTGATAATAAAAAATATAGTTAAAGCTGCACTTTATATGAGCCTCCTGTTTTCACTTGTGTGTAATAGTCTCATATTATTTTCCTCAGGAGCTCAGACTTTTCCTATCAGTCTCTTGATACTGGAAATACAGTCAGTCAAGGACATCAATACCTAAAATTAACATCTCATATTTTAGGCTGTCAGCCACTGGGATAGAATTTAGAATCCTGCATTAGGCAGCAAACTGTAGTGTATTGAGGGAGTAGGGTGATAGCTAATAAAAGTCTTAGTGAGAATTGAGTCCAAAACCAAAGTCAAAAATCGTATTGAAAACATTGCCCCATCCCTGGAAGTGTTTAAGGCCGGGCTGGATGGGGCTTTGAGCAACCTGGTCTAGTGGAGGTGTCCCTGCCCATGGCAGGGGGGTTGGAACTGGATGATCTTTAAGGTCCCTTCCAACTCTAACCATTCTATGATTCTATGATTCTATGAAAAACTCTCTATTTACTAAATACCTTTCTGTTTCACTGAATTTCCTAAGTAACTTTGAGTTATGCTTCTGAACATGCCCTGAGATGATTTAAAAGTCTCAGAATTTATTTCCCGTCTAAATGGGTTCCATTAAGAAGCAGCAATGGGGAGAAGAATACTGCCTAACTTCTGCTTTGATTGAAGACAATTATTACATCAAGTTTTTACATTCCTTGCAGAACCAGCCTAAAGGCTTCTCTTTAAAGTTTCCAAAGGCAGGTTATATTTTCCTAACTTAGATTTCTAAAATTAGATGGACTGGATTTCATTGTGGGGATGACTTACCTATCATCATCTATTTACAAGTATCTATTTTATCAGGAGATGTATTGTGCCTTAGACCAACTTATTTCTTCCTATTGACTTGACACGCGGAAGCAAACCCTACAACTCGAATAGAGTTATAAAGCAGGTATGTTTATTGCGGCGCCGGGTGCAAGGGGGATTTCTCCTCCTAACTTGCACACCGGCTCATAAAACAAGCATCTATTTATGTTAAAAAGCATACATATTCATTAATGTGGGCTGGGTTATTATAATTAATTCTAAGAAAAGGCGTTACTATTCTAATTATTTCTAGGAACTCATTATCATAAGTCTCCTCCCCTTGCTGCATGCGTACTGTCGCCTGGTGGTCGTGGGCCGGGGTCTTCTGGAGGAAGGCTCATAGTCTTCTTCACTGTGTACTTTTACCTTTGGCTTAGAATGCTGGGCTGGCTGGACCCCAAACCGCGAAACTAGTCCCGACCAGATGGACACTTTACCCAGACAATTGGGTTCCTCCTTAGCATGCAGGCTGTTCCTGCTATTTTATACACAAGGCCAGTTCCTTATCTTGGAATGCTGGGCTCCTGGGCTCTGAGCTCTGTTCTTTGCCAAGCTGTACTAAATCTACACTAACGACCTTTAACCATTCATTCTCCGAATCAGACTGCAAAGAGAACTTCAGGTAACTGACTTTGATGGGGATACCCACACTATAATTTTGGTCAATGAATATCACCTTACATGTTATTCTGCCTCTCTCTCTTAAGAATGCCTAATACACATCAGTAACACACAGTTTTGTGCATCATCTTCTGTGGGCATCTTCTTTCAAAAGGAAATGTAGAAAGTGTGTTTTACCCATTCATTGTTAGCAATCTAAACTTCTATATCTGGAATAGGTGGCAGATGAGTTCCCTAGCTGCCATATTGTATCTCTTTGTCTAAGTCAATGCTTCATTCTGTGTTATATCTTTAAGAGGATGGACGAGGAGTGCCTCGCAATCAATTGGAGGTCAGGGCATACTGGTTGGAAGTAGGATGCAAGAGTTTCTACATACTGAAGACAGTGCTGAAGCAGCAGTTCTCATTTTCTCTTTCCTATTGCTCTGACCACTAGGGTACTACATAAAAGAGGAGCAACATGACATCACCTGACCACCTTTACAGAAAAAAAGCAGGAACTGCAACATTTTGTGGAACCTGATCCTGCCAGTCTTCATTAGGCATTCTCAGCATACACAATATGCAGGGCATTTGAGTGGAAAAACTGCTGATTCAGACCCTAAAGTTAGTTGTCGATGGGTTGCCCAGATGGCATATTCCTGTTCTATGTCAATGGCTGTTGGCTAAATATAATAATATCTGAGATGTCTGTGGGTTTTCGAGACATTCATATAAGGCTTCCAGGTTTAATGAGGACCTATGGGGAAATCTGAATCTTTCTGAGGTGAGGACTGGATGTTACTTTAGGTCAACCTAAAATCTAGGAGGTTACCGTAGGATATCTCAAATGGAACTAGATGCCTAAATTGAAGCCACTACATCGAACTGTAGATCTCCATTGATTTAGGCACCTGATTTACCTATAGACACATAAATTTGAACATCTGACAGGTTAATTTCTCCCTAGATTGTGAAGCAAAGCAAAGAAGTAATTAGTTTGTTTTCAAATTTATATAACATCCATGCAGGCCTGCACTGAGTCTAATCCTAGATTCTTGTAACCTAAATGAAAGCTTTTTGTATGGTTCAGTTTCAGTTTTTGGTCCTTTCTAGTAAGGACTATGGATTTTTAGGTGGTGATAATATTTGTTTTGCTTGCAAAGGTGATGTAATGTGGCACTGTTTATAGATGAGGTACATGTAGAACTTTAATATACATATTTGTGATTGCAGATTTGATCAAAAATAACATCTCTTTCTAAGATCAGTCTTTAAAAAAGCTTCTACATGCTTTCCACTTACTATCAATGGGTAAGTCTAAATAAAAATATTGAGGAGACTATTACAGAAAGGGTAAGAAGGATTCATTTGTAGGCATGAGTATCACTGACGGAACTGTTAAAAAAAGCTAGAAACATTTGTAGCTTTTTTTGGAGGAGCCATTAACAGGGCCAAAAAAATCATATCCCATGAACTGCATTGGAATGTATTGAGGCTTAACCATACTTGGTCTTAGTACCACACAGGTTGTATGAATTCATTAAGAAAACAATGCAAAAGAAACTGGTCACAAATTATAATTCTAGGTGGAGAAGCTTCGTCTAAATATATGGCTTTGGCACATTCTTCCTACTCTTGGCAACAAAAAATATCATCATAGGGGCTTTCTATCAAATCAGTTAGGATTTTAATGCTTTCCCTAACTCAGCTTTTGTAAGGCCCTTTGAGAGAAATGAATCCATCATGACCTATACAAATACATTTCCTGTCTTTTTGTCAAGGTTAACTTCAGAAAAAAATTGGTGAGAACTGGACTGTGACAATGTATTGCCCAGTCCAGATAAAGGTATATTTTCCTTGTTTTCATGGGAATTGCCAAATTTTCTTTCCTTTTCACTTTCTTCATTTCACAGAATCACAGAATCTTCATGGCTGAAAGGGACCTTTGAGGTCATCGAGTCCAACCAAAAAAAAAAAAACAAAAAAAAAAAAAAACCAAAACCAAACCAAACCAAACCAAAAAAACAACACACACCACACCCACCCACAAACAGACACAAACCAACAAGATTTGTGAGGAAAAGACTTTAATGTTTTTCTGAGGAGAAATAAAGCAGCTTTCCTGCCACAGACTTTAACTCTTGTTCCCTTAAGCGGAAAGAGCAACATTAACATTAAAAACATTGTTAAAGCATTTTAGCACAATGTTTAATGTGTTAGGCATTTCACTACCTCACTTTCCACAACAATTAATTAGAGTTTGGCAATGTTTGTTAGACTAGGAGAATGAAGAACACTTTTCACATCCCACTTTTGAAGTCTTAAGTTATTCTTCCACTTTATATTCTGCTTTAAATTATGTGGACCAAATCCTGGTTATAGCCTCAAATACTGCTGTCAAAATCTCCCTTTTATAGTAATAAAACCTAACTGCATTTACCAGAGAGAGAGTTGAATATCAGGACTAGCGACAAACTAGCAGAATTTGTATGGGGAACTTCAGATCTGCACCTTCTCAGAAAGCTTACCCCTAATCTTCTTTTGCCAACAAGCACTTACAAGATTTTATCATGAACAATTTCTAGAGTTGGAGTACAATGGTGAGGAAGGCTCACGTTTTATTTGATACAATTTTGTTTATCTTCTTGAAAATTCTTGTCAAATAAATAAACAAATAAAAGTCCTGTATTGACACAAGGAGTAGTCCTTCTAGGAAATTATAAACCAGCAGGAAATTCTTGTCTCATTGGTAGGCCTATATGACAAACATATGAGACTGCTATAGTTTCAACAAAGTCAACATCTGCTTGTAAACGCTCTGTCCATCTTGCATGGAATTGCATTACTCTAGCACTTGTCTTTCCCGGAAGATTTCCCTCCTCTTTACCTGAGAATTTGATTTAGAAATCACAACTGTCTTTAAATAGAAAAATCTGCACCTAAGTAATAAATGGTGAAGTCGAGTAAATATCCATAATATGCACTCCACCTCTATGGTTGATATCATAAACATCTGTAACTTAAACATAATCAAGTGTTTCTTTTGTAGTCTTTGTGTTACAAAACCTGAAATCAATTTTATCCATCAATGAGACAGTGAAGACTTTAATCTAAATCATTTCACAGAAGATGATTTTTTGAGTTTATTTTTTTAAATAAGTGTAATTAGCATCTATCTCTAGATTCAACACTTCCTGCAAGAACTTTCTCTGCCACAGATAACGATATACCCATACTTTTCTCATACAGTAACATATTTGAATTTGCATGTTCTATTGAACTCCATTTCTTTGTATTTCTCAGTTGTATGACCAGTTTTCTGGATGGAGTTACGTGGAGGTTTTTTGTTACAGAAGATTTTTAGACCTATATGTGGAGTTTTGCACTGCACAAATGTCCGTGTTAGTAGTAAAAGGAAGGTAAGTATTTGATCACAGTGATATGTAGTCTGTTTTTTCATTCACCATCCAGCTTTGCAGACTGGCGTCACAAAGAAACTAGGTTCGTGCAGTTATGTTGTACATTGTGTGTGTGCAATGCTTTTAATTGTGTTGTCTCCAGTAAATTTTTAATCCAATCCTAGCCTCAACAGAAAAAGTTGAACAAGTTTTTAAAAAAGGTATTGTTTACATCTTTTGTGAAAGTAGCAAATGGAGAGAGGAGGAGGAGCCTACAGCTGCCCTGTCTGATAGACAAGCTGAGGCATGCACAAATACCTTATTCACTAGTTCACACATTAGGATATATCTCAGTTGACCTTTGTTGCATCCTGGCACATACCACTGGAATTTTGATTCCCTGATCATTCATGATGGAAGGTCCTCGGGATGCATAATAAGATTTCATTTGTGTGGATAACAGAGTGAAGAAATTACATAGTCCTGATAGAGGCAAAGGAAGAACCCAGGCGTGCAGTCTTGGAAGCCCTCCTGGCTGCTGGACCAGATGTCATCTAGACATAGCCAGAGACACCTTATAAATACTTCAGCCAACAATGGAAACTTCAATCAGAACCTGCAATCAACCACAAGACACGGAGTTGTAGGAAATAAGCTTCATTGTTTCCGATGGTCATGGAAAAGAAAATTGCCTGTATTTTCTTTGTGAGAAGTTTGCTGGTTTTGCTTTTATGGAGACATGGGGTAATTTCACTCTGTGCTGTTCAGCCTTTGTCATGGGAAAGGAACAACTTTACTTGAAATGTACAGTGAACATCATTAAGTTAGGAGTATATCTTTGCTAAAAATGTGCTCAGTGCTACACCTTTTGCATAAAATATTTACCCCTCTCAAATGTCCAGTCAATAAAACAATCGGTTCACTCCCTTTTGTAGCAACAAGCTTAAGCAAGCACCCTCCTAAAGTTTTATGTATAACGTATGCATAATGTGAAGAAACATTTTAATTCTCATCAGTATCCTTTGGTTTTACCCCTTTAAAGAAATACTAGGTTTCTATTCCTGTGCTAAAATAGTTAGGTCAGTTCAAGAGCTTGATTGTTAATAACATTGTTATACAAAACAAAGGCAGCTGTTTTTCTCTGTAGTAGGTGTAATAAAATATTGCAATAGTTATAGTCTCTGTAATAATAATATAAAGCCAAACTAACTCCATCTAAGTTGTCTATATTCTTTAGACCATACACAAAACACTTTGAATTTTTCACTTCCTGGGCTTTCTGTAGATATTTATTTTGATTAGAGCTGGATCATTTTCTAACAATCTGATATTCTATTTAGTACTTTGCATGACCACCATCAATGCAACATTTCCATGTTTCACAAACATTAGTCCATTTATTATTACAAAATCCCATGGAGACAGGGAAGTAAATATCATCTCTGTTTCTACAGATGTGGCCAAAGACCACACGGTTAAGGCTACATCAGACCCTGGAACTGAACCAAAGACTCTAAGTCACACCCTTCCTGGTAAAACTATTCTTATAAATTTCCTTGCGGACTCCCTTTTTAGTTGCCATTTCGAGCAACACTCTACATCATGAAGTGATAATTTTGTAACCTTATTTACAGCTCATCAAAAGTTTCCACAACTTGAAACAGACAACAACATTTTCTTAAGTATACAGGAAGTAAATGTCAGATGTTTTCATCTTTCCTTAGAGGTTAAGTCCAAGTAAAAATACTTTCAGGATTGCTGTGTGATATTAATGCAATATAGCTGATCATCTGGAGTGTTTGTAGCACAATATGACTTCTAATGGAAAGAAGAGAGAGCTTTAAAGAGATGGGCCCTTTTTTATAGTCACTAGTGCTTGCTCTTCTCAAAATCTTTCATACCTATCTTCTTGTGTTTCCATTTGATCCAAGGACTTGTGTTGCCAGACTGTTAAGACAATATCTTTGAGAAGGAAAAGAAACATAAGAAATCACACTTGCAATATGTTATTTTTTTGTTGTTGTTATTTTCTTTCATCCATAAAGTTTGTGGGTTTTAATGGAAGAATCACATCTTTATCTATTAGGAATTTACCAGCTATTAGATATCTATTAATTACATATTTAAGTCTAAACAAATTTACAATGACCCCTTTTACAGTCATTGGAGAACAATCTGCAATAGACAGTTCATCTGACACCTTGGAATTAAATTTATTCTGGAAATGACTGTAATGCTACTGAGCAAATAAAGATATTTTTGATGACTCAGATTTTGACATCTAACTTTCTGATACCTAAATTAAGACAGATTAATTCTATCTCTATCTCTAAAAATATATACGTCTGAACTGAGAGCAACAGACTCATGTTTTTCCACTTCACTGCTGTTTTGTGGAGGAATATGTATCTTGGTACTGAATAGAAATACAGTTTTTGAAGTGTACTGCTTGACAGCACAAATGCACTGTATTTTAGAGAAAAAAATAAAGTTATTTTTTATCTATTTCAACTTTTTTATACATTATGTACAATGCTTTAAGTATTTCTTCTGTTTATAAATTGAGAACTAACATTCTTTCTATTCTGTCCAAAAGATTATACGGCTTCACAAAATGGCTTTAAGAAAGATGCTTGTCCAAACTGCATCTATCGTCTAATGCAGATAACTTCATAGTTCACATCTATTTCAACAAAAATAAAAAAAAGAGAAACCCTTTAAAGAATGCACTTTCAGAGCAACACTGGGTTTCTAGATTTCATTACCTTTCAGTGAGAATAAGAAATGCTTTGTACTTCATGACTTGGGTCCACCTGGCATGCAATATTGAAAAACTTCTTTCCATGGCGAGGAGCTAAGGCTGTAGGGACACTTCACTGTGTTAAGATGCAAGATGCAGAGATGCAAGTCCTACAAGAATATATGGCTTGTACCTCAAATTTGGTCTGGAACGCCCATGAATTTGTCAATAATTCTCGATATCTCGATATTTTTAGAATATTATCAATGGGACTGGTGGTGCATTTGTAGTTTAGAGTAAGTCTAAGGGATGATGGCGCTCTTGAGACCCCACCTGGAATACCGTGTCCAGCTTTGGAGTCCTCAACACAGGAAGGACATGGACCTGTTGGAACGGGTCCAGCGGAGGGCCATAAAGAGGATCAGAGGGCTGGAGCACCTCCCCTATGAAGACATGCTGAGAGAGCTGGGGTTGTTCAGCCTGGAGAAGAGAAGGCTCCGGGGAGACCTTATAGCAGCCTTCCAATATCTGAAGGGAGCCTACAGGGGAGCCAGAGAGGGACTCTTTGTCAGGAAGTGTAGTGACAGGACAAGGGGTAATGGTTTTAAATTGGAAGAGGGGAGATTTAGATTAGATATTAGGAAGAAATTCTTTACTGTGAGGGTGTGAAGCACTGGAACAGGTTGCCCAGGGAAGTTGTGGATGCCCCATCCCTGGAAGTGTTTAAGGCCAGGCTGGATGGGGCTTTGAGCAACGTGCTCTAGTGGGAGGTGTCCCTGCCCATGGCAGAGGGGTTGGAACTGGATGATCTTTAAGGTCCCTTCCAACTCTAACCACTCTATGATTCTATGATTCTATGATCAGAGCACTACCAAGGTAATTTAAAGAAATGCAAAGCAATAGACCAGTAAGAAACCCGTATTTGGTAACTGCTTTCAGGAGCAGTAGTAGTCAGAACACATTATTAAATCGTATTAACAAAACAGTCAGCAGTAATCTGACCACAGTCTAAGATGGGGAAGCATGTACATTAGGATGTAAACTGGAAATTCAGTCCCATCTCAATTTTTTCTGGGTACAGCCACAGGAATAACCAAATATCTATGATAATTCCTTGAGCAGTACATTTTCAGTGGTGTAGAGAAATCAATACATTGGACTCCCAAGTCTGAATAATATAAACAGAAAGCATTCGTCAGTTGTCAGTCTCACTTTTTTTACCTCACTCTGGGCCTGTGCACATACTGAAATACTGCAGTAGAGGGAAAATAAAAAGAATATTTTTTTCTCATTAAGGTGTATCTGATTATAGTTGCTCCTACAAAAAATAAGTCCACTGTTCACAGGCATTATATGAAGCTGTGGCATGTATTTCACCTTGCCATTTCGTATTGAAAACGGATTTGTTCTTAGTCTACTACCTGTGCATAGAATGCTGCCTTTCAGCTACTAAAGGAAAAATATTTATTTTGGGACAAAAGCCTGACCAAAATATTGAATGGTCAGATGGTTGATGGACATTTTCTTTACTAAGGTACTGCTGGGGTACTGCATAACCTATCAGTAATACATGTAGTGTTATCTTACATCAGTATTTAGATATACTTCTTTACTGTTTCCTCAGCTTTCAAGATGGTGTTTTATAGAAAGTATGAATTTTATTTTCAGTCTTTCCATATATTTAATATAAAATTATGCCTGTTTTCCACACTGGGAAGCTGCGTTAGTTTAGTAGTTATTTAATTAATACTTTGAGGGGGTTTTGTGTGACTCACCAGTTCTCAGAAACCAGTAAATAATCTAACTACTTCTCAGATGTAATTAAAAATAATATTACGTCTGATAAAAGCCAACTGCTTCCAGCTATCACCTTTCCTATACATGCCATGTAAACATCTAAACTGATGTTAGTAATAGTATTCTTACTTGTTTTATGCTTTTTGGGTGTCATTACCAAGTAAATTATGAAATAAGTTAGTTAAATTGTGACTGAGTAATAGATTCCTAGTTTCTTGGATAAAGATTTCTGAGTACTTTTACCAAACATTGTACTTTTTATTTCAAACTATATTCTAAAAGGTGTGTTAGGATGCATTCTCAAAAGTATATTGACTACAAAAGCAAAGCAAAACAAAATAAAACCTTAATTGACTGCAAAAGAGAGCATCAAAATGTTTTAAAATATGTGCTTTCAGCTCTAAGGATTGCATCGTCAAAGACTTGGTATTTTTCAGGTGTCCAAATACTACCAAGCAATACACAGGGTCTGCCCTGGTGTACTTGTAGCCTTCATTTTTTATGTAAAAGATTTTCATTCACCAGCCCTCTTAACCCATCTATGTTAAGGAGCTTTATAAATCTGTTACATTCAGGAGCCACATAACTCTAAAGTACTCCAGCCCAATGTTAAAGTATTTTATCTCTTTGCAAGATCTGTCATAGGGCAGAGCTCCATAAAGGAAGGTGACTGTGCAATTTCCAGGGATTTCAAGGGCATTTAGAGTTCTAAATAACTTCTGGCATATGGGCCTCATTTGGTAAAGCATTTAGGGATGCACTTAAGCATTCTGCTGATTCAACGCCTAAAGTCTGAGTTTTTCCCATTCGTTTTTTTACCACTTAATTGTCAAAGGAGAGGATTAGTAAGACAATTTCAATTTTAAACAAGCTTAATTATCATTTTGTCAAATAAGGATAGCACAGAAGGAGACTGAGCTCTTATAATAGGTGGTCACTTAAGTGTCAAAAGTAAGGTAGGATGAACGGACTCTCATGCATGTTAAGCAATAAGGGATCTACTGAGTTTGGTATGCTTTTAAGTAAACCCTTCATCACCAGAAATAGGTGCTTTTGTTTTGACAAAAACAAATAACTGACCCTCTTCCCCCCCTCTTTTTTTTTTTTTTTTATATATATGAAACAAAGCTATCCTTTTAAGTAAGGAAGTAAAGAAACAGCAAAAATCACTTAGAAATGTTCAGTTTCCATAATAAAAAAATTTAGTTAGAGAAATTTTTCCAGAACAATTTGACTTTAAATGGGTTTAATATTAGTATAGATTTGCTTTGAATAGGTGAATATATCCTTTTCTGCTAAGTGATATCTTATTTAACATATTCATTTATCCTCCCCAATTTCCTCAGCCTATAGAGTAATGAGTACCAGATTATTTTTCCACAGCATAGCACACATGTAATTATTTTTAATTCAGTTTACTAACAATATAGGTTTTTTATGTAGCCTCCAAAGGACAACCTTAGCAGTTCATCTAGGAAAATCAGTTTACATGGCTTATGCCAATAATCTTAGTTATTTAAAAATTAACCCTTCACTCTGAAAAGTTTATTTCCTGTAAACAGTATGTATTGAAAGCATTTTAGCATAATCCTTGTTAATTTAAATGCTGACAAGGAAAGGACTGCAGACATACTGGAATATTATATAAAATAAATATTAAGGTTTACTGTCTTCTTAAAATAAGAAATCAAAGAAGCTTTTATAAAAGGTTAAATGGTCATTATTTGGTTCAAAACACATTACACTCAGCACAGGTTTTATCTTCCAGTATCTGAATTTTGATGAAATCATTGTGGTACTATTAACATCAATATTTATTATGCTATACTTCTAAGGAAATATCAAATAAAGTTTAATAGAAAGGGGTAATTTTCCAATATGCTTATCATGTTCATAGGTCTTTAAATGATATAATGGATTGCTGAATCCAGTCCCTTTATGTTACAGGTACCTCCATCAAAAATTTTTCAGGCCTTACATGGCAATGAATTGGATTTCCAGTTCACAGAATCACAGAATCACGTGGGGTTGGAAGGGACCTCTGGAGATCATTTAGTCAAAGCAGGTCCACCTACAGCAGGTTGCACAGGAACTTGTCCAGGCGGGTTTTGAAGAGAAGGAGACTCTACCACCTCCCTGGGCAGCCTGTTCCAGTGCCCTTCCACCCTCAAAGTAAAGAAGTTCATCCTCATGTTTAGATGGAACTTCTTACATTCAAGTTTGTGCCAATTTCGTCTTGTCCTGTTGTCCTTATTCTCTTGTCCTTGTTCTCTTGTCCTCGTGTCCTTGTTCCTACTGCTTCTATTGCAAGGATATACTGGAATTTTGCTTACAAATCACTGTCAAACCATCTCCTAAAATTCCAGACTAAATTTGTTCATGACAAGTGACAAATGCTTCTTTTCATTCAACACCATCCTTTAGCTTAACATATTCCTCTCTCCCCAGTGTTTACTCCCCTGATGTCTCTGTAATGTAACTATACCTCTTCTCCTAACCTTAATTTTGGTAAGCTAAGTAAATTAAATTCTTTTATTCTCCTCTTGTACAATAAAATGCTCTTCATTCTCCTGATTTTGTTAAGAGCCACTTTTGCATCTGTTCCTTCTTAAATTAATCTTTTTTGAATGTGAATGACCACAAGTACACACAGGACATTAGATGACATCTTATGAGTACAATGCCTTGTATCATAGTACTCAAGTTTTTAATACAAACGCTTCATCTAATAACTTGCACTTTGACATTCATCAGATGCATAGTATTGGTGATATGTCTCAGATTAATCTTCATAACAAATCTTTCTTTGATTTTTTTACTTTCAGCTGACAGTGTCAGTTTACAGCAGACCATCTTCCTTGTAGATATGTCTTAGTTCTGTGTTCAACATCATTAGGTTTCAGGACATTGTCTCTGCTCAAGTCCGCAAGGCCAGTGATATTCCTATTGTCTTATATACAAATGGTGCTTCCAACCTAGCCAACAGTGAGTTTTCCTGTACCTTGCATTTAAAATATTCTGAAACTATTAAGAAATCCCACTGTTAACTTTCCAGTTCCAAAATTTCTCCTGGTGGACCAGTTGCCATCACTCATTTTCTCAGCTCTTCAGCAGTTTTATAATACTTGAATTAATCCCCATTTTTTCACCTTGTGACGTGAAATCTCATGTGGCATCAATAAAATGTGTTGCTGAAATCCAGATGATAAAGTTTGCTTTATCCAGATGATAAAGCACGCCAAGGCTTGAAGGATGCTGGGTTAGTGAGGACTCTCACTCTGTCATTTCATTTGAGAAAAGGGATAGACGTTTAGAAATTTCTGATTGCAAACAATGGGAAAACGCTATCCCGAAAGGGGAAAAGGGTACTAGGCCAGGAGTTAACAAAGCTCATGGACAAAGCTTTAAACTAGAGGTGGAGGAGGAAGGGGATAAAACCAGGTCCACTGGTAATGAGTCTGGGGGTAAAGGGCCAAGGATGGGGGTGAAATTGGGAGCCCAGCTCAAGTGCATCTACGCTAATGCGATGAGTGGCTATAAGCTCTTTGGAAGGAATAGGCAAGGAAGGCAAGGAAGGAGAGGCGGGGGTGTGGCTCTGTACATTCGGGAGTGTTTTGACTGTATAGAGCTAGATTCCAGTGATGACGAAGCTGAGTGTTTATGGGTAAGGATGAAGGGGAAGGCTAACAAGGGGGATTTTGTGCTCGGAGTCTGCTATAGGCCACTCAACCAGGATGAGCAGGTTGATGAAGTATTCTATAAGAGGCTGGCTGAAGTCTCTCAATCGCCAGCCCTTGTTCTGGTTGGGGATTTCAACCTACCGGATATCTGCTGGAAATATAACACAGCAGAGAGCAGGCAGTCTAGGAGGTTCCTTGAGTGTATGGAAGATAACTTCCTGACACAACTGGTAGGAGAGCCTACCAGGTGAGAAACCTCACTAGACCTACTTTTCACAAACAAAGAGGGACTAGAGGGAGATGTGGATGTCAGAGGCCGTCTTGGTCTTAGCGATCATGAAATGATCAAGTTTTCAATTCTTAGTGAGGTAAGGAAGGGGGTGAGCAAATCCTCCACCTTGGACTTCCAGAGGGCGGACTTTAGCCTGTTCTAAACCCTGGTTGGGACGGTCCCTTGGGAGATAATCCTGCGGAGCAAAGGGGTCCAGGAAGGCTGGACGCTCTTCAAGAAGGAAATCCTAAAGGCCCAGGAGCAGGCTGTTCCCATGAGGCGCAAAATTAAAGGGCAGGCAAAATGGCCAGCCTGGATGAACAAAGAGCTTTTGATGGGCCTTAGGGAAAAAAGGAAGGTTTACCACCTTTGGAAGAAGGGACAAGCAACTCAGGAAGAGTACAGAGATCTTGTTAGGTTATACAGAGAAAAAATTAGGAAGGCAAAAGCCCAGCTGGAACTCAACCTGGCCATTAATATAACGGACAACAAAAAAAGTTTTTATAAATACGTCAACAAAAAGAGAGTCAGGGAGAATCTCCATCCCTTACTGGATGTGGGGGGGAAACATTGCGACCAAGGATGAGGAGAAGGCTGAGATACTTAATGCCTTCTTTGCCTCTGTCTTCAATAGTCGGACCAGCTACCCCCAGGGTGTTCAGCCTCCTGGGCTGGAAGATAAGGATGGAGAGCAGAACAACCCCCCAGTAATCCAGGAGGAAGTAGTTAATGATTTCTTTATGCACCTGGACACGCATAAATCCATGGAGCCAGATGGGATTCACCCAAGGGTACTCAGGGAGCTGTCGGGAGAGCTCACCAAGCCTCTCTCTATTATCTATCAACAATCCTGGTCAACAGGAGAGGTACCAGATGACTGGAGGGTGGCCAATGTGACGGCCATCTACAAGAAGGGCCGGAAGGAGGATCCGGGAAACTATAGGCCTGTCAGTCTGACCTCGGTACCGGGAAAGATCATGGAGAGGATCATCTTGAGCGAGCTCTCACGGCAAGTGCAGGGCAGCCAAGGGATCAGGGCCAGCCAGCATGGGTTTATGAAAGGGAGATCCTGTTTAACCAACTTGATCTCTTTCTATGACCATGTGACCCGCGTTCTTGATGCGGGGAAGGCTGTGGATGTTGTCTATCTGGACTTTGGTGAGGCCTTTGACGCTGTCCCCCACAGAGTTCTCCTGGAGAAGCTGGCGAATCATGGCATAGACAAGTGTACTCTTCACTGGTTAAAAAACTGGCCGGGTGGCCATGCCCAGAGCATTGTGATTAATGGGGTGAAATCCAGTTGGCGGCCGGTCACCAGCGGTGTCCCTCAGGGCTCATTTTTGGGGCCAGTCTTGTTTAATATCTTTATTGATGATCTGGATGAGGGGATTGAGTGCACCCTCAGTAAGTCTGCAGATGACACCAAACTAGGTGGGACTGTTGATCTGCTTGAGGATCGGAAGGCTCTACAGAGGGATCTGGACAGGTTGGATCAATGGGCCAAGGCCAATGGGATGAGGTTTAATAAGGCCAAGTGCCGGGTCCGGCATTTCGGTCACAACAACCCCAGGCAACGCTACAGGCTTGGGGAAGAGTGACTGGAAAGCTGCCCAGCAGAAAAGGACCTGGGGGTGTTGGTGGACAGCCGGCTTAACATGAGCCAGCAGTGTGCCCAGGTGGCCAAGAAGGCCAACGGCATCCTGGCCTGTATCAGGAATAGCGTGGCCAGCAGGAGTAGGGAAGTGATTGTGCCTCTGTACTCGGCCCTGGTGAGGCCTCACCTCGAGTACTGTGTTCAGTTCTGGGCCCCTCACTACAGGAAGGACATTGAGCTGCTGGAGCGTGTCCAGAGGAGAGCCACCAAGCTGGTGAGGGGTCTAGAGAACAAGTCATATGAGGAGAGGCTGAGGGAACTGGGCATGTTTAGTTTGGAGAAGAGGAGGCTGAGGGGAGACCTCATTGCCCTCTACAACTGCCTGAAAGGAGGTTGTAGAGAGGTGGGTGTTGGCCTCTTCTCCCAAGGGAATAATGACAGGACCAGAGGAAATGGTCTGAAGTTGCGGCAGGGGAGGTTTAGATTCGATATCAGGAAGAATGACTTTACTGAGAGAGTGGTCAGGCACTGGAACAGCCTGCCCAGGGAGGTGGTGGAGTCGCCATCCCTGGAGGTATTTAAGAAACGTGTAGCCATGGCACTTCAGGGCATGCTCTAGTGCCCGAGATTGTTGGTTTGCATCTGTTTGTGGGTGGGTGTGGTGTGTGGTTGTGGGTGTTTGTTTTGGTTTGGTTTTGGTGTTTGGTGTTGTTTGTGGGGTTTTTTTTGGTTTTTTCTTTTTTTTGTTGGTTGGACTCGATGATATCAAAGGTCCCTTCCAACCAGAAGATTCTGTGATTCTGTGATTTTCTTGTTCTGAAGAGCTGATATATCAGTCGATATAACAAAGAAAAACATCAGATTATTCTGGCATTATTTATATTTCTAAACCAATGCAGTATTTTATCTTATTTCATTTTTTATTTCCCAGGTCTTTGATTATTCTTTTCTTTCCAGTATAATCTAAATCTTATACAAGATGACCTAGTGAGATGCCCTTGATTGCTTTTCCCAAGTTCTTAAGTATACGTTATTCTTCAGACATATGATAATACTCCAGATTTCAAAATAATTATATTCAAACTGCTTTTGGCTTCAAATGTCAGCTGTTTCAGAATAGTCAGTAGATATAATGCATTTTTCTAGAGAAAACTGAGTTTTAGTACATTGCCATTTTTTACTTTTATTTCTCTGTTAGCAGTGGTAATTTTTATTTCTATACATTTATTCCTCTTAACTTTCTTGCCTTTGTCTCCACATCTAACATCAATTCCTTGGTAAGAACTAGGACATATTTGAGGTAGGAATATTTCCAGGTTACACAGCATGTATCAGATACAAGTCACCGAAATCACAAGAAAAAAAAAATTGCACCAGTGAAAAGTGAAGAATCCTGAAGCACTTAGGGCACTGACCTGAGAGAGACAATGAGTGAGGGAAGAAAACAGCAGGAAGAAATACGTGAAGAAACATATAAGAAAGACAAAAATGGTTTGACTGGTATAAAGATGAACATAGAAATTTTTTTGGCTGCTACAAGATTTTCAGACATTAAGGAAAATCTTGCAAAGATCTATTTCTAAATCTGACCTTGTAGACAGCAAATAGCCTTATAGCAATAAGTATTCACTTTCAATGAGGCACTTTAAAAGCAAATAGCAGAAGTAGCATCAAACAAATTCCTCTAGAAGAAAACATAATGTCCCTGTTGTTAGCATGTAACAACAATAACACCTGTAAATTACTTTCAGATTTTAGTTTCTTTAATTCTTAACAATGTTTGATACATTGTATCCCCTGAACAACAGCTTGAAAAATTATTTGTGTTTTAAATATTTATCCTAAGGTGGTTTTATTTCAAAAACTGAATGGTTATCATACACTGCAGGCGTTTTGTTTGCTTGCTTGATTTTTCTTTGTCTGGTAATAGCGTTGTGGTTCAAGCATTAGCAAGCATATTTTGTACACTATGTGCTTCCTTGTAGATTACCAGTTACATGACTTTTTGTCTAAGTATCAAAAAACAGCCGTTCAGCTTTGCAGATTTTCAGAGAGGATGTTTGTACCTGGACTAGTTCCCTACAAAGTATGCAGAATGTATTTTTGAGCTGCATTTTCCTGACACATCCCAGATACCCTGTTTAAGATAAATCAGATATTTTTATATCTTCCCATTGCCTATACAGCCTACAGGGGTAATTCAGTCCCATATTTTCAACACCCTTGTTTAAGTATATATGTACAGAGGTTTCATGGGAACTAGATGTCTAATCTTCCATTGCAGTAAATGGAGATTTACCCAGGAAGTTGAATGCAGCCTCAATGTTGTTGAGCTGACAAAATCTAGGTCTATACTTTAGGATGAACCAAATAACTTCTACTTCTGCTCACAATTTAGGCTGAGTTGCATAAATATTTATAATCTGGAGAAGAAGCTAACCCTAAAGGACTACATCAGTCATGTATATTCAATGAGGTGCCTTCATTTAGAATTGCATAATTGTCTTGTTGAGTCATGTTCATGTCAACTTGTTGCAGAAAGAACAAGATGGGAGCAGAAAATTAAATATTATTATTAGCAGGTTAAAGTGTGTGGAGTGTCCATGAAAAACCCTTAGTGTCAGTGTCAAGTCTGAATTATAAGGTTTGATATTTATTTTTATTCCCTGAATAGAGAAATGTGAACTGTATATATGGATTGACAGAAATGAAGCTCACAAAATCCCAGAATAGTTGAGGTTGAAAGGGACCTCTGGAGGTCATCTGGCCCAATCTCTCTGCTGAAGCAGGGCCCAGGTCCATGTTCAGATGGCTTTTTTAACAGAATCACGGAGTCATAAGAATTTTTAAAAATAACTTTTATAGTGTTCTGACTGCATTAAAAACATAATCTAAAATGGCATTTCAAATTAGAATTTTGGATTTTGTATTCCTGATTGAGAGAGTTATTATTTTATCTAAATAAGGCAATTTGTTGAAGCTTGTGGTCATGCTCATGTAAATTAATGACTTAGAAAGGAATATCAGTGGGAATATCAAGAAGAAATGAAGGCCAACTACAGAGAAATGACAAAAGAGCTTTCTGAAATAAAGCACGAACAAGTATGTGCTGAAATTAAATTATGCATACCAGCATTCAGAATGTAGCTGTAATGTGAACCCACTAGGTGAAGCATATGTAATGTTTTACATAAAAGGATTAGGGGGTTGGGTGTGTGTGGGGGAGTTGCTTGGGTTTTTTTTCTACTGGAATTCTGGAACTTCTTTTTGTTTGTTTGTTTGTTTGTTTGTGAGTTTTCTGCAGATGTTTTCTTAGAATCATAGAATGGTTTGGATTGGAAGGGACCTTCAAAGGTCATCTAGTCCACCCCCCTCCCTCAATGAGCAGGAACGTCTTCCACTAGATCAGGTTGATAAGAGCCCTGTCCAACCTGACCTTGAATATTTCCAGAAATGTGGCATCTACCACCTCTCTGAGCAATTCTAGTGAATCTACCATCTTTTAGTTTAAAACCTTTACTCCTTTTCCTATTGTTACAGGCCCTATTAAAATGTTTGTCCCCATCTTTCTTATAAGCCCCTTTTAAGTATTGAAAGGCTGCAATAAGGTCTCCCTGGAGCCTTCTCTTCTCTAGGCTAAACAACCCCTACTCTCACAGTCTTTCTTCATAGGAGATGTGTTCTAGCCCTCTGATTGTTTCTGTGGCTCTTATCTGGATCTGCTCCAACAGGTCCATGTCTTTCCTGTGCTGAGGACTCCAGAAACAGTACTCCAGGTGGGGTCTCACCAGAGCAGAGTAGAAGGGCGCTGGCCATGCTTCTTTTGATGCAGCCCAGGATACGGTTGGCTTTTGGGGCTTCGAGCACACATTGCCAAGTCATGTGCAGTTTTTCATCCACCAGTACTCCCAAGTCCTTCTCTATAGATCTGCTCTCAACCCCATCATCCCCCAGCCCGTATTGATACCAGAGGTTGTCCTGACCCAGATGCCGGACCCTGAACTTGGCCTTGTTGAACCTTATGAGGTTCACATGGGTTCACTTCTCGAGCTTGTCCAGATTCCTCTGAATGGCATCCCATCCCTCAGGTATGTCAACTGCAGCACACTGCTTGGTGCCGTCTGCAAACTTGCGGAGGGTGCATCAAATCCATCTCTCTCCAATTTAGAGAGAAGGATGTTGTGGAGGACCATGTCAAAGGTCTAACAGAAGTCCAGATAGATGACATCAATAGCTTTCCCTTGTCCGCTTGTGTAGTCACTCCATCATAAAAAGCCATTAGGTTGGTCAGGCAAGACTTGCCCTTGGTGAGCATTTGGTACACTGGAACAGGTTGCCCAGAAAGGTTGTAGATCCCAGGAAACATTCAAGGTAGGGTTGGATGGGGCTCGGAGTAACCTAATCTAGTTGAAGATGTCCCTGTTTATTGCAGAGGGTTGGACTAGATGACCTTTAAAGGTCCCTTCCAACTGAAACCATTCTATGATTCCATGAAACCATGTCGGTTGTCTCAAATCACCTCCCTGTCCTCCATGTGCC
The DNA here is from genome assembly GCF_964106895.1 of Numenius arquata. Taxonomy (NCBI): domain Eukaryota; kingdom Metazoa; phylum Chordata; class Aves; order Charadriiformes; family Scolopacidae; genus Numenius; species Numenius arquata. Next base: position 86,095,465 of record NC_133576.1, read on the forward strand.
TTATAGCTTCTAGAAGGATCTGTTCCATGATCTTCCCAGGCACAGAGGTGAGGCTGACAGATGGGTAGTTCCCAGGATCCTTCTTTATGCCGTTTTAAAAAATGTATGCATTGTTTCCCTTTTTCCAGTTACAAGGGACTTTACCTGACTCCCATAACTTTTCAACTATCATAGAGAATGTCTTGGCAACTACATCAGTCAATTGCCTCAGGACTCATAGAATCATTTAGATTGGAAAAGAGCCTTAAGACCATCAAGTCCAACTGTAAAATACTGTCAGGTCTTACAGACATATATGTTCAGGTTCTTCAGGTGCCTCAATTGGTCTTGAATCTGATCTTCTCTTACAGTGGGAGGGACTTCTTTTTTTTTTTTTTTTGCAGAGGGTGGGGGGTGAGGGGGTGGAGGTGGTGTTTGCTTTGTTTTCTTTTGTTTTGTTTTCCAGTACAGGAAGCTTTCTACTAGGACAAAGTCATTTAATAACAGTCAAAGAGAAATTACCAAAGGCCGCAGAATTTTAACCTATATAGGGATTAAATAAGGATTGTATTTGGCCCTATTGGAGACAGGGACCTTGAGGTGTGAATTAATACAAAAATAGATAAATGTTACAGTATATGATATATGAGAGATACTGAGAATGAAACAGGGTCTTGGAAAATAAGATTAATAAAAAATAATATGTATTTAAGATGTAAAGTATATAGTATACTTCAAAAGTCAAATTATTTTATTTCTTTTTGTTTGAGTCTAAGTACATTCATTCTTTCTTGAGAGATGAGATAGTCTTTTTTTTAGATAAGTATGAAAGAGAGCATGTTCATGCTGAAAATAATTTCATGGTTATAGAAAAATAAAATAACTACAGAGCTCCTAGAACCAATTCCTCAAAGATCATGACACACCATCTTATCAGTTCCTTGGGAATTGAGGAAAAAGAATGAAAGAATAAAATATACATTTTGATACTTTCTGGTATCAGAAGAGACACATTCTAAAAGACAGGTAAAATACACTTTGGATAAGGCTAAGAAGGGCCACCCAAAACTGCCCCAATAGATCCCCAACATAAAGAGAGCTCCTGTTTGGTGCACTCTTAGGCCACACAATTAGTACATTGTCAAAAGAATGTTAATGAAGAATAGCTAAGTATACACAGTACCTAATTGACAGGCAGACAACTCTCCAACCTTTCAGACATTTAAAGAACATTTTATCCAGAAAAACAATAACACTTTACCAGACTCTATAAAAATATAAATAATAAAACAGGAAAATATACAGATGAGGAAGTTTATAACAGCTAAAGTTCTGCAAGACCCACATGGCTTATCAGGATGTTTCCCCACCAATGAAAACTATTGTTCCCCTCTACTTTGTGTTTAGCTAATGGAACTTTTTTCCCTGATAGAAAAAGAAAATTGTCTTCAATTTACTTTAGTAAATACAATTCCCTTGACCTCCAGTGTTTCAGGAGGGAGCAATTGTATTGATTTCAGAAACGGAATTAATCACAAAAATTTATATGCATAACTATCCTTTAGTGCATTTCAGAACAACATTGCTTTTTTTGTTCAATATGTTTGTAGTGTCCCCTGTCCTTCATGTTAAGCTTCACCACAGAAAGTATGTAGCAAGGAATTGGCTCCAAAAATATTTCATGTTGCTTAGATAATACTTGTTGTTCAGTAATTGGCTTATTTGGTAGCTCACTGTCAGGCTGTTGATTAGAAAACGCATATCCTTCTTGAAATTTGTGGGTTTTCATCTGGAAATATATATCAACTTAGCCTCTTTCAGTTTTACTGCAATTATAAGCAACTTTCAATGTGAAGATATAGTCAGATGATAGGATTGATAACGTGTGATTCTTGCCACAGTGTATTCTAGTGCATTCTAGCTTTTTTTCCATTATGAAGAGATATGACTAAAAGATTATGCAGAAAAAAATTAACCTAAGCCTGAGGGTATTTTGGAGAAAAACACAACCTTTCACATTCTTCCTGTCACCTCATGTTCAAAGCTGAATAAAAAAAAATATTTTATTTTAGCTGGCATAAATAGTTGCGCTAATATTCTAATAACTGAGGGTTTAGATTGTTTCTTTTTTATATTTTTACTCTTTCTGTGTCTGGAGTGATCATAAGCATTTTCTGTAATGATCAGTTAGAAATCAATGTAAATTACAATATACTTTAATTATACTTAATGTAACTGGGTAATTTAAGCTTGCAACATACTGAGAAAGTTCATTAACAGTTATGTATTTTGTGAAAGGGACAGGAGCCTTCTCAGACTTCCAGTCTTTCACATTCTCTTTTTTATTTGGTTCAATGTGTACAAAGCCATATATTCTAATGCCCTTTACTTGGTTTTATAACCTTCTCTCCCTAGTGACCCTGATCATCTTATACGTTTGTAAGTCTATGCCTATCAAAATCCCACCTGTATTTCTAGTCTTTCCAAAACCTGAGGCCTTGTTTTCAGCATTTGTCTATTTTACAAACAATTTGCAATTTAATAGAGGAAGATTTTTTTTTTTCCCTTAGAGATTTCCAGCATCCATTATTTTTGGGCTCCTTAGTCTGTGCCTTTTGACTTAGAAGTGCTGGTCAGGTATTTAAATTCCTGTAGAAGAGGCTGCTTTGCAGCAGTGATTACTTTTCAAAAGAGATTCAACACTGGTCTCTAAAATCATGCTACAACCTTGCCCTTTTTGGAGTGAAAGGAATAAAACATCTTACAGCATTCGGCCACAGCCAAGAGTAAATCATTAAAAATTCAGCACTAACCTACAATCAAACTCTATACAATGGTCATGAATAGATACTCTTTGATAGAACAGGCATCTTTGGAAGAATCATGAATACTTTGAAATGGTGTCAAAACATGTATCTCAGTCTGGCGCTGAATTCCACAGAATAAGGATTATATTTCATTAGATCCAGATTGTTAGATCCAGATTCATTCTTCCCGGTTCTAGATATATGATTTAGGTGACTGAGGAGATGAGTTATCTGAATTATCATTACTGAGAGCCATGTACTCTTTATTAAAATGAACACCCTTCCAAAGGCTTCAGAAGTACAATGAATGTATGGAAGCATAGGTTGCTTCCATATAGTATCTCAAGTGAGATAAGATGGATTGGTATTCTAGGTATCGTGATGCACAAATGATCTTGTTTTAAAATACAGATTAATTTTTGATGTAGCCTCCAAAAATTACTTTTGAACTAAAGACTATCAATTTAAACTAACATGCAAATGTAAGCCATGATATTGTGAAGTGAGCAAGTCAAACAGGCATTAGACTGACATATAAAAATAAAAATAAAAATTCCAGTTCTAAAATGAAGTATTTAAATAGATATTTAATCAGGGAAGTTAACCAGTAATGACACCAATTAATCAAGAAGTGAAAGCACATTCACCTTGTAACCCCTCCCCCACAGCAAACCCATTAATTTTGAAGGAGATTGATCGTGTTTATAAAAAAGCCAACAATGTAATTTAATTATTATAAGACAATGTCAAACAGGTTGTAAATTCTGTGAGTAACCAGAACCGCAGTCCTCGCTCAGACTAAAGTCTTGTACATTCAGTGGACATTTTGCTGTATAAGGAGTACAGGATTGGGAACTACTTGAATAAATAGGAGCTACAAATTATCTTAGAAGGACAGAAGGAAAAAAAAAAAAAAAACAACACAACAACACAACATTTTTTTCCCCCAAAGAAAATAGAAAAGTAATGGTCTTAAGGTCTTCTTTCTTTAAGTATTCAAGAACAGACCCACAAAACTAAACTATATATACTTGCCAAGATATAGATTTCATCCTGAGACTCATTTTTATACAGATAATCAAAACTGGGTTTACAACAAGGTGAGATCAACTTTTCTGAGCCAAAGACATTACAAGATTGAGAAGCCAGAATTTAAAACAAAACAAGACAAAACAAAACAAAAAAAAAACCCCAAAAGAACAGTTGACTCTACTAATGAATAAGCTAAGAAAATAGCCATACCTAAAGAAAGTACAACAGCACCACATGTGTCTTACAGAGTGCATTAAACAATGTTAGTAAGAAACATAATTTTAAATTTCAGTTTATTGCTACAGTGACTGATTGGCTGACAGTATTTAATCGTTTTTCTCCTCTATACAAGTTAATTAAATCAGGATTATACTTTTATTTACACATATCTCTCATTACAGAAACACTCTTATGACTGCTTGGCTCCTTCCTCAGTGTTTTAAATTTTTTTATAGCCACTTATGATCACAGTGTAGTCCTGTGATGGCCGCAAGAACAAGCAGCACAGAGGCACATGCAGGATTCTAACAAATAGAAGTAACCAGGAAGGGTCAAAAAAGAGAAAACACAGTTGGGTTAATCAGACTGACATATTTCTAAAAGATAATAGAAATTTAAGAATAAAAGAAGGACAGAACTATCCTCTCCTCTCTTTATAAACTTTCTGTAATGTTTCATAGTTTTCAGCACGATATTCACAGAGTGAGATATCTGATAGGCAAAGGAAGCAGCTAAACAACTGAGTATGTAGTGATGGTGAAGGTCTGTGAGCTTCAGGAGAAGGTCAACTATCATGAATCTAAACTGCATTCAGTGCTTAAAAAAATCCCAGTAATTTCATCATTAGTCTGTATTATTAAACAATTAATGAAGTAAGAGAACTCAAAGACTATATATTTCCAAATAAATATGAAGGCCTCTTAGGGAATCATTATAATTAAATTTCCAAAATATTTTAAGATATTTGGGAGCCACAATTTTTTCAGATGTTTAAGTAAACACCTCTAACAAGTGCATATTCAAAACCTACCCACAATCCCATTCTTAAAATATCTTTTATCCCTTGACTTCATTGTAGTTAAGGCTTTTTTTTCTAAAGGAGAATGGAGGCTCTATATGAGAAAAGACCGAAGAAATGCCTCTCCAACTCTGCATTTTTTTGGTATCGGAGATCAGCACTGACCAGTGCTAATGGTCAGAAGGAATGATAAAACCCTTTCCTTTTCCCACCAATAAATTTCCCACCACTAAATTTTGAATTCTCTGCTCATATATGTAAATTGGACATAAATGACTGTGTTCCCTTGATGGCCTTCCTGCTTTCAGGTTTAATGCCTTCTTCACCTCTGTCTTTTAACACCAATAATGGGCCCTGGAATCCTTGGAGCCCTGTGTTGGAAGACCATGACTGGAAGGATGATAAACTCCTAGCCAACTCTGAACTTGTTTGAGACTTCCTAACACAGCTAGATAAGTCCATAAAACATTGGGTGGGCAATTAGCCGATGGGTTGGGCTCAAAAAGTTATAGTAAATGAGGTTACATGAGGCTGGTGGCCAGTGACCAGTGGGGTTCCCCAGAGCTCGATTTTAGGGCCAGTGCTCTTTAATGTTTTTATAAATTATCTGGACGCAGGAATGTACATTAAGTAAGTTTGCTGATGATGCTAAACTAGGAGGAGCTGTGGACCCCTTCGAGGGTAGAGAGACCTTACAGAGAGATCTGGAAAGAACAGCGAGATGGGCAATCACCAACCATATGAAATTTAACAAGAGCAACTGCCAGATTCTCCACCTGGGACAGGGTAATCCTGGTTGTACGTACAAACTGGGAGACGAGGCTGCAGAACAGCCCCACAGAAAGAGATCTGGGGGTTTGGGCTTATGGAAAGTTGAATATGAGTCAACAGTGTGCCCTGGCAGCCAAAAGCGCCAACCATGTCCTGGGGTGCATCAAGCCTCAGTCAGCCTCACCTCTATCCCTGGAAAGATGATGGAATGGCTCATTCTGAGAATCATCTCAAAGCATCTGGAGGAAAAGAAAGCTATCAGAAGTAGTCAACATAGATTCAACAAGGGGAAATCACATCTGACTAACCTGATAGCCTTCTACAATGGCATGACCGGATGGATAGATGAGGGGAGGGCGGTGGATGTTGTCTATCTTGACTTCAGCAAAGCTTTTGACACAGTCTCCCACAGCATCCTCATAGGTAAGCTTAGGAAACGAGGGCCCAATATGCCAGGTGGACCCTCCTGAGAGGGAAATCTGCTCTCTTCCTGGAGCTCGGGTGAAGGACGTCACCAGGAAACTTCCTGGTTTAGTACGGTCCTCAGATTATTATCCACTACTGATAATCCATGTAGGTGCAGAGGAGACAGCGACTCGAAGCTCAAGAGCTATAAAGAGAGACTTCAGGAAGTTGGGAGGCTTAGTAAAGGAATCTGGGGTGCAGGTGATTTTTTCGTCACTCCCTCCAGTGGCAGGCAATGATGCTGGGAGGAGCAGACGGATCCAATCAGTCAATACATGACTCCGTGGCTGGTGTCACCACCATAACTTCAGGTACTTTGATAGTGGGTTGGCCTATACGGCACCGGGCTCATTGACAGGAAACGGAAGATGCCTCTCTCAAAGGGGGAAGAATATTCTGGCCCAAGAGATTGCGGGGTTGATTGACAGGTCTTTAAATTAGATGTGAAGGGGGAGGGGTGGTGATAACATCAGGCCTGTCATCAAGGCTCCTGAGGCAAAAGGAATCCAGGAAGCACAGTTAAAGCATCACAAAGGAAGGCCACTTGAAGAGCGACACAAAGGAAATGGAGCTATTCCAGCCAGTAAGTCAGCCCCATTGGGCGCACAGCTGAAGTGCCTTTACACAAATGCATGCAGCACGGGGAACAAGCAAGAGGAGTTAGAGACGTCCACACGCCTCCAGGGCTATGATCTTATTGGCATTACTGAGACGTGGTGGGATGGCTCTTATGACTGGAGAGTTGGAATGGAGGGTTACAGACTCTTCAGGAAGGGACAGGCTGGGCAGATGGGGTGGGGGTGTTGCCCTCTATGTCAATGACCAGCTGGAATGTGTGGAGCTAAACCTGGGGATGGATGAAGACCTGACAGAGAGCTTATGGGTCAGGATTAAAGGGAGAACAGAGGCAGGTGACGTTACAGTAGAGGTCTGCTACAGACTACCAGATCAGAGTGACAGGGAGGATGAGGCCCTCTATAGACAGATAGAAGCAGTATCGTGCTCGCACACCCTGGTCCTCATGGGGGACTTCAACCACCCCGATATCAGTTGGTAGGACAACAGAGCAGGGCATGTGAAATCCAGGAAGTTCTTGGAATGCGTTGATGATAACTTTCTTCTTCAAATGATCGAGGAGCCAACGAGGAGAGGAGCCATGCTGGACCTTGTCCTTATCAACAAGGAGGGACTGGTGGGGAATGTCAAGTTCAAGGGTAGCCTTGGCTGCAGTGATCACGAAATGGTAGAATTCAAGATTCATAGGGCAGCAAGGAGGGTGTGCAGAAAGCTTGCTACCCTGAACTTCAGAAGAGCAGACTTTGGTCTCCTGAGAGATCTGATTGGCAGGGTAGCATGGGAGAAAGAACTGGAGGGGAGAGGGGCCCAAGAAAGCTGGTTGGCATTCAAGGACCGCCTCCTTCAAGCTCAGGAGAGGTGCATCCAAAAAAAGAAGTCAGGCAAAATAGCCAGCAGGCCTGCGTGGATGAACAAGGAACTGCTAGACAAGCTCAAGACTAAAAAGGGAGGCCTATAGAGGGTGGAAGCAGGGATGGGTAGAATGGGCAGAATATAAGGAAACTGTCTGAATGGCCAGGAACCAGATCAGGCAAGCGAAAGCCCAGGCAGAACTAAATCTAGCCAGGGACATCAAAGACAATAAGAAAAACTTCTGCAGATATGTCAGGGATAAAGGCAAGACTAGGGAAGTTGTGGGCCTTCTCCGGAAGGAAATGGGAGACCTGGCCTCCCAGGATATGGATAAGGCTGAGCTACTGAACAACTTTTTTGCCTCAGTCTTCACCGGCAAGGGCTCTAACCACACTGCCCAAGTCACGGAAGGCAAAAAAAGGGGCTCTGCGAATGAAGAACTGCCCACAGTAGCAGAAGATCAGGTTCAAGACCTCTTAAGGAACCTGAAGGTGCATAAGTCCATGGGACCTGATGAAATCCATCCATGGGTCCTGAGGGAGCTGGCGGACAAAGTTGCTAAGCCGCTTTCCATCATATTTGAGAAATTGTGGCAATCTGGCGAAGTTCCCACTGACTGGAAAAAGGGGAACATAACCCCAATATTCAAAAAAGGAAAAAAGGAAGACCCAGGGAACTATAGGCCAGTCAGCCTCACCTCTGTGCCTGGCAAGATCATGGAGCACATCCACCTGGAATCTCTGTTAAAGCACATGGAAAATGAGGAGGTGATTGGAGACAGCCAACATGGCTTCACCAAGGGCAAATCGTGCCTGACAAATTTGGTGGCCTTTTACGATACTGCCACAGGCTTGGTGGACAAGGGCAGAACAACAGACATCATCTACCTGGACTTATGCAAAGCGTTTGACACTGTCCCGCATGACATCCTGGTCTCAAAATTGGAAAGTCATGGGTTCGATGGATGGACCACTTGGTGGATAAGGAACTGGCTGGATGGCCGCACTCAAAGGGTTGTGGTCAATGGTTCAATGTCCAAGTGGCGGCCAGTGATGAGTGGTGTTCCTCAGGGGTCGGTACTGGGACCAGTGCTGTTCAACATCTTTGTCGGAGACACGAACAGTGGGATAGAATGCACCCTCAGCAAGTTTGCTGACGACACCAAACCCGGTGGCGTGGTCGACATGCTGGAGGGAAGGGATGCCATCCAGAGGGACCTGGACAGGCTTGAGAGGTGGGCTCGTGCAAACCGCATGAAGTTCAACCAGGCCAAGTGCAGGGTCCTGCACCTGGGACGTGGCAATCCCAGGCACAAATACAGGTTGGGTGGAGAATGGCTGGAGAGCAGCCCTGAGGAGGAGGACTTGGGGGTGTTGGTGGATGAGAAACTCAACATGAGCCAGCAATGTGCACTGGCAGCCCAGAAAGCCAACCGCGTCCTGGGCTGCATCAAGAGAAGTGTGGCCAGCAGGTCGCAGGAGGTGATTCTACCCCTCTACTCTGCGCTCGTGAGACCCCACCTGGAATACTGTGTCCAGCTTTGGAGTCCTCAACACAGAAAGGACATGGACCTGTTGGAACGGGTCCAGCGGAGGGCCACAAAGAGGATCAGAGGGATGGAGCACCTCCCCTATGAAGACAGGCTGAGAGAGCTGGGGTTGTTCAGCCTGGAGAAGAGAAGGTTCCGGGGAGACCTCATAGCAGCCTTCCAATATCTGAAGGGAGTCTACAGGAGAGCCAGAGAGGGGCTCTTTGTCAGGATGTGTAGTGACAGGACAAGGGGTAATGGTTTTAAATTGGAAGAGGGAAGATTTAGATTAGATATTAGGAGGAAATTCTTTACTGTGAGGGTGGTGAAGCACTGGAACAGGTTGCCCAGGGAGTTTGTGGATGCCCCATCCCTGGAAGTGTTTAAGGCCAGGCTGGATGGGGCTTTGAGCAACCTGGTCTAGTGGAGGTGTCCCTGCCCATGGCAGGGGGGTTGGAACTGGATGATCTTTAAGGTCCCTTCCAACTCTAACCATTCTATGATTCTATGATTAGATGAATGGACAGTGAGATGGATTGAAAACTGGCTGAAAGACAGAGCTCAGAGGGTCATGATCAGTGGCACAGAATCTAGTTGGAGGTCCGTAACAAGTGGGGTCCCCCAGGGATCAGTACAGGGTCCAGTCCTCTTCAATATATTCATCAATGACCTGGATGAAGGGATGGAGTGTACCCTCAGCAAGTTTGCTGATGATACAAAGCTGGGAGGGGTGGCTGACACACCAGAAGGCTCCGCTGCCTTACAACAAGACCTGGCCAGGCTGGAGAGTTGGGCAGAGAGGAACCTGATGAAATTCAACAAGGGCAAGTGCAGGGTGCTGCACCTGGGGAGGAATAACCCCATGCACCAGTACAGGTTGGGGGCTGAGGAAAAAGACCTGGGAGTCCTGGTGGACAATAGGAAGACCATGAGCCAGGAATGTGCCCTTGTGGCCAAGAAGGCCAATGGCATCCTGGGGTGCAACAGAGAGTGTGACAAGCAGGTCGAGGGAGGTTATCCTCCTCCTCTACTCTGCCCTGGTGAGGCCCCATCTGGAGTATTGTGTCCACTTCTGGGCTCCCCAGGTCAAGAAGGACAGGGAACTGCTGGAGAAGGTATAGCAGAGGACCACAAAGATGATTAGGGGTCTGGAGCATCTCTCTTATGAGGAGAGGCTGAGGGACTCCGGTCTTTTTAGTCTAGAGAAGAGAAGTCTGAGGGGGATCTGATCAATGCTTATAAATACTTAAAGGGTGGGTGTCAAGAGGAAGGGGACAGTCTTTTTTCAGTGGTGCCCAGGGATAGGACAAGAGGAAATGGGCACAAACTTGCACATAGGAAGTTCCACCTAAACATGAGGAGAAACTTCTTTACTTTGAGGGTGGCAGAGCACTGGAACAGGCTGCCCAGGGAGGTGGTGGAGTCTTCATCTCTGGAGACGTTCAAAACCTGCCTGGACAAGTTCCTGTGTAACCTGCTGTAGGTGGACCTGCTTTGGCAGGGGGATTGATCTCTAGATGATCTCCGGAGGTCCCTTCCAACCCCATATCATTCTGTGATTCTGTGATAGCTAGCAGGTTGAGGGAGGTGATTGTCCCACTCTACACTACACTGGTGCAGCCTCACCTCAAGTACTGTGTGCCGTTTTGGGTGCTTCAGTATAACAAGGATATCAAACTATTAAGAGGAGTCTATTAGTCATTCAGAGCAGGGCAACCAAGATGGTAAAAGGTCTCAAGGGCAAGACTAGGAGCGGCTGAGGTCACTTGGCTTGTTCAGATTGGAGAAGAGAAGGCTGAGTGACCTCATCACAATCTACAACTTCCTCAAGTGGGCAGCAGAGGGAGAGGTGCTGGTCTCCTCTCTCTGGTGGCCAGTGATAGGACATGAGAGAATGGAATGAAGCTGTGTCAGGGGAAGTTCAGATGGGATACTAGTAAAAGGTTCTTCACTGAGATGGGGGTTGGTCACTGGAACTGGCTCCCCAGAGAAGTGGCCACAGTACCAATCCTGTCAGAGTTCAAGGAGCACCTGGACGATTCTCTTAGTCATATGGTTTAGTTTTAGATAGTCCTGCAAGGAGCAGGGAGTAGGACTCAATGATCCTTATGGGTATCTTCCAACTTGAGATATTCTATGATTCTATGACTTGACTTTGAGCAATTTTAAACTATCATTTTCTGAGGAACAAAATGTGTTTCTTATTCCATCTAGCTGAATGGGTGTTATTGCATACCACAAAACTAATAGGTGATTGCTAAGGATGCAGAATTAGCCCTTTGAATACAGGCTGGCATAAAGTAAGCTCTGAAACTGTCTCAGTAAAAAGTTAAGAAAGACACTGAGCAGGCAAAATGGCTCTTTCAACCCTTAAAACAACTGGACTGCTGCTAAATTTAAGATCATTTGAAGTCTAATAGCTCTTGGCAAGAAGCTTGACATATTATCCGGCAATTATAGTAATTTAATTGTAGTTATCTTACTGTATTAAAGTATACTAGGCAATTTCCTGTAATAACCTTGATTAAGATACCTCTCATACATCTACCGTCAGAGTTTTAGGTCTGCTTTAGAAGATGAATCATGCCCCATAGAAGCTGTTTCTTCTCATTGCCTGTAAAGAGTGTCCAGATGATTAGCTCATAGGTAAAAAGACTACTTTGTAGACACATATAGGCCAGTTGAAGATTATCCTTCACATCTGCTATACATGTTTGGACAGGAATTATTCTTAGTCTTTGAACTCATATTTTGCCTTTTTTTCCTTGTAAGAAAGATCAGTGTTAAATTGCAACATAATTTCCTGAAATAGGAACTTCTCTATTTACAAACATATCACTTCAAGCCCCAATTATCATAAAGTATAAAATCATTCTCAAACAATAAAGAAAGAAACATGAAGCTGAGTGTGTCACATGGCACACACAGGTAGTAGCAGGAGGCATAAAGTCATATCAGAAAAGGAAAAGATCTCTTCTGAGCATTAGGTACTTGAGCTCCTCATTTATCTGTCATGTTTCCAAAGAGTAAATTACGGTGTCAAACTAAGCACAGAATCATTAGGTAAGTCTGAATATGGCAAGTCTTCAGAGGCCGGACCTTTTTAGTTGTAGTGAAGTCTTGTAATCACATGTCTGATTGAAAGTCAGATCTTTCTACTGACTTCAAATTTTAGCTGAACCACAGCAAAATTCTAGTCTTGACAACACCAAAGGATAATACTTCTGTATATAAAAGCATATACACAGAAAATTTCAAATTTTTATGGTTTTTTTTACAAATACCTTCATCTACCTATCAGTCACAGTTATCAGGGGCTACATAGTAAGCAGTATCTCTTTGTTGAGATTATTCTTGACTTCTGTGTTTATGCTTTTTTTAGCTCCGTGAGCTGCAAATCATTAGACAGCTTTATTTAGGAATGTCCAGACTCTTTGTTATTAGTGTCTTAAGATGAGTATCTTAAGATGCTCTTTTTTCATTGATTTAAACTGAGTGAAAAAGCTGTGTATTGAATTCTTGGAAAACATTTCCTGTATTAAACCAGTCATGAGTACAGGAAGCAGACTTTTGTTAAAATTCTCTCAGGTTTTAATATCCTTAAGCCTGAGCTGAAACATGACTTTGTTAAAAGTCAGTTTCCTGTCCATCAACTCATGAAGTTACCTGAAGATTCCTGGATTTCTATTTGTCTTGTTTTTCTCTTTGTTACCAACTTTATCAATATTCTAACTTATGATTTTGTTTCACGTTTTCTTTCTGAAGGTATAATCCTTTGACAAAAGTATTAATATCGTTAATATGTGGAATGAGGATATATGAATGAGGCAAAGGTTGGGTTTGGTGCCTATACCATTTGTACTTCACATTCATGATGGCAAAGGCTGAAACACTGAAAGGTTAGAAATATGCACTGTTGCTATTAGAGAAATGTAGCACACGAGAAACAGTGGAAGAACTAGTAGGCACCTACAGGCAATAGTTCACAAACTAATACGGTTCATAGATACCCATGGCAAATGGCATTATTCTAGTTAGCAATGCTAGTTGCTTTCTTTGGGTGTTTAATGCACATGGCACATTGTTTTCTCTCTAATAATGGTTCGGTCTTCTATAGAAATAAAATGGTCTGACAAAGCCCTGAAATCATGGTCTGACAAAGCCCTGAAATCTTTGTGGCACAGCCACTCCAGAACTTCTCTGTTCCAGCATGAAACTGACAGAAAATCATGAAAGAAGAAACAGAATCTAAATAAAAACACCAGGCACTGATCCTTTTTTCTTTCAAGAATTAATGCTGGCCAATCAGCTATTCTCTTACAAGTCTGGTCTATCAAGGCTTTTGCAGCCTACTGTTATGCATTATTTGTGCAAATGGTAAGATCTAGGCTGAGATCTCTTTGGACCTCACTAAGAAGTTAAGGCATCCTTAAGTTATGCTTTACAAATGAGCTACTTTATTAGCTAAAATAATTTTTTTACTTGGGTAACTTAGCAAGATTTATATTTATCACTTGAGTCTTTAAAGCAGATTGTTTGTAGCATGTTTGTATCACAGGTGGAAGCATGAACTACAAAATAGCCATCATAAGATACTTGAAAAAGAAGAGCCAAGGAACTAACTTTAAGGCAAACTTAGCATGTTTTTCCTCTGGGAAATGCTCCTTTTACTATAGGTCAGCCACACATTTCATTTCAGATATGCTTCTGCTAAAAGAAGAAAAATATCAGTTTCAATTTAGCTTTCACAAGCCCATTTGCAGTATGGCAGAACACGTTATGTATAGCATATGTTTAAATCAGTAGTGGTCTTGCTTTCCATTCCTTTGTTGTACTACAAAAAAATAGAATCAGAATTTTAGAAATTCAAAGCAATTTCAGTCTCCAGGTTGCCTCTTCTTCCAGTTCCTGTCTGAGTCCAGAATTCAAAGAGGACTTTATTAAATGAAGTATTCAGCACTGAAATTTTCTTATTTTTATTATCTATGGTTGATTTGCAATAAAGATTAAAAAGGGGAAGGAAAGAATGTAGTACCTGTGAATCTAAAAAGTATGAATACAACACATTTATAGCATATATACAAAGAAAATGTTATAATTTATACAAGGAATCCACAAAGAATAAGCAAGAAAAATTAAAATAAATAGAAATATGATGACAGAATTTTTGAAGTTTTAAGAATACTTTGTGTAACATTTAAATAAAAGGACATTTTTAATGAAGATTCTTTTACCCATTGTGAATTAAATTCTAAAGAATATAACACCCCCAGCATTATGAGCTATCTTGCCATATTTGGTGTCATGATAATTTTTTTCTCTGATTATAATGCATTTGTACTTTCATACAGTAAAAGATCTTTTCATATAGGAGACAGAAACATATTTTTTACTGTGTAGGTGTTTAGCTGTTATTAAGGGAACTGGTAGATTCTCCACTCCTTGAAGCCTTCAGATTAGAACTTCAAGCCTTCTTGAAATGTATCCTTTTTTCAAACACAGTTAAGAGTTAATATGTTAATTACTGTTAGTAGTTAGTAGTTAATTTGCATTATAGGTATGAAAGTAATGAATGGTATGCCCTTCTCCTATTTTTAATGCCACCTGTGATTTTAGAGAGACCTATTTTAGTCGTCTTTGATCTTTCCATTTTCCTGTTCCATTTACTAGTGTATTTACTGATTGCATGTGCAGAAGGCAGACCATAGGTTTGATTGCCCAGCTGCCTTTATGAACCTTATCTAGACCTTTTGCAATGGGAAGGTGGGAAAAGTTCTCTAAGTACACTCAGTCATCCGACAGGTTCACACAATACCTTTAAGGATATTTTCTGCTTTGTTCTCCATTCATTTCCTAATTATTCTTAATATTTTGTTAACTTTCGTGTTCATTCCTACCAAGCACTGCCAGTTTTACAGAAGTCCATATCAAAATCTTAAGATCTAATTCCTGAGTAATATTACCAGTCACTTAGTGTTGTGTGACCCTTTTGCACCTCTCAACTGTGAGAATAATTTTGTACTATTAATAAATGTGTTCACTTCAATACTCATGCTTTTCTCCAAAGCTATTATTAATATGCTGAACAGCATGGAATATCTACATCCAGATCCATAATATTTCCTCATCTTGAAGAACTAATAATTTGTTCCTTTGTTGTTGTTTTTGTAACTTCATTCTTAGACTTCTTACAAGTCTTTGGTGGGGACTTGGTGAACTGTTTTTGAAAACCCAAGAGCACCGTAATAGGCATTGTGAGTTATGAGCTTCTTTAACAAAGGCATTTCAGCTCTTTTTCAATGTATCATATTAGTCTATGTGCTAGTTAATCCATTTTTTTAAACAGTCTCTACATTTTCCTTAACAAAATCATCAGGCTTATTTGTCTGTAGATCTTGGGATTTCCTTTTAAGGTCTCTTTAAAAATTGGCATTTTCCACCTTTGTGGCTGTATCTTGGCCACCACCAAGAGAGTTTCAAGCAAAAGTGCCCATGCCTATTTTATCCCTGAAATACTTCAAAACTCTTAGGTGACTATCATGTGGTCCTGTTGGGTTTTTTTTTGCTGTGGGTTTTTTTTTTGTTTGTTTGTTTGTTTGTTTTGTCAATCTCTTCTGCAATGCCTTCCAGCAAAGTTTTCCAATTTGAAACAAAATCTCTAATGTTTTTCACATCTCACTTGGGACTCCCTCCAAGCTTCTCCGTATGGACCAAGGATTAAAAATATCATACTTTTTTTATGCTGTAGCCATGGATTGTTTGAGTGTTCCCTCATACTTTATTTGTATATTGATCTTAAAAAAAATTGGATGTAATTTGAGTGGCCAGATGTTACTTGCAAGTGATTTTTTTTAATTCTTTGGATTAGAAAAGATAAAAAATGCTTGAAAATGAGGGTCAGAGTTAGTATGCTACAAAAGAAATGTAGGATACTGGCATACTGTGATAACAGAATTGTTTCTGTAAGACACGTACTTGTTTCACCATCAAAGTTGGAAATGGGACATTTTCTGTTGAACTATATGTAATACCTCACATTGGCAGTTAACATTGCAGTCCAGTACACACAAAGTAGCATTTTGTAATTCAAACTCTTCTGGTGGAGAAGAATAAAATGTATACCTCAACATTTCACATCCATCCCTAAAGAACCTAGCAACCCAAAATCAGTTGTCAAAAATGCATTAAAAGCGCATTCCAGGAGATGAAAATTCACGACAGTATTCACAGGAAATAAAACATCGGAGCAAGCCCTCCGACTTTTTGACCCACACAGTCCTGTCTAGTGTAAACAAAACTTATGTAGGTCAAAACACGGAAAATTCTATTCTGAGTAAGCTTCACTTGGATAAACAGGATGCTTGCTTTGAATATTTTTGTTATTTTTCCGTGGTGTGGTATACTCTCTAAACAATGTAAATATATGTGTTTATTTTTTTCTAAACATAATATGGATGTTTTCATTTCAGCTAAAGAATGTTCTGGTGTTATTTTAATACTCAGGCTCTTCAAGGTAATAATAAGAACCTCTCTTCTCTTTATTATTGCAAAAATGGCTTTTCTAGTCATTTTGGCCCTTTTGCATTGTGAGCAAAGCTGAGACTAGATACCAGGAACTGTATGACGTGTCAACTCTTTTATCTTGTGAGGTTAACATAAAAATCTCTATGCACAAATGTGTCAAACATTGCTATTTTTAATAATGTAATGGAACAAAAGGACAAGCAGTCTCCAGTGAACTTGTATATGCACAGGTTAATTTTCAGAAACGCTAGGCCTAAGAATTGCAGTTGGATAGACCTACTATCGGAATCAAGTAAATATTTATCAAAGATAAATTGGGAATGTATGATTCCTGACAATGCATGTGTTACAGTTCAAAACCAATTTCCCACAGGATCTTTTTCACTGCATTCAGACTAATGAGCATCTTCACAGAAGTACTTCTTTCTACCTGTGGCAGTAGAAAAGAAGATGGTAAAAGTAGAATTTGCACTGTATTTTGGAAGTACTATTTGTGACTACAATACTAGACCATCTTTAATCCACAGAACTATGACACAGATACATGAGATTTTTTTTATTTAAATGAGGTTTTAAAGATGTTGCTGGAAGTCAATTAATTTAAAACAATTCTAATTAAAATTTCATTTGTTATGGTATGCGAGTGGGAAGTCAATTTTTCATCACTATGATTTTTCCTCAGAGACTACAGTTATTCTGCTATATATCATTATAATTTTGAACATTGCTGCAGTTTGATGAGATAAAACAGAATGATACAGAATAAAATAGAACACTCTAAAATGTAATATGGCTCAATAAAACAGAAAAATATTTATCTAATTTTCAAGCTATTTGAAAAGTGAATGAGAAACCTTGTTTGGAAAGCTCTCAACTGGTTCTTCAAGATTTTTTTAAAAAGCATTGCTGTATTTTTTAAAGAACTAAACTTTTTTATGTATAGAATTTTACAAAGAGGAAAAAAAATCTAAAGACTAAGTATTTTTTTCTTAGATTCCTTAGAACTGTAGAAGCAGGTTTTACCTTGACAGATTAGTGTTTTGTAAACAGATTAATTTACAGCATGAAAACTATTCTGCTGGTACTTTAAACTGGTAATTCGCAGTAAGCCAATAGATTTTTCACCCTGAAGATGGTCCTGTTGCACCACAGACACATAACTATCAGTATCAAAGGTGACTCATTTAAAACTACTGCCATTACACCATATGTTGTCACAGCAATGAGTACAATGGAAACAAACACTGAGAACAGAATGGGAGGGGGGTTGGGTGAAACAGCTTTTAAACCATCACATACTTGGAACATACTGGAAATTATTACAAGCAGAGGTTTTAAGTGTATTTTTCTCATCTACATATTGCACAATTCAAATTACCCTTAATTTTGAAAAGTTTTGTTCCTTAAATATAGAAAACAAGGTAAATATTCTAGAGGTTATTTATGAAGTAATTAAAAATAACTAAAAATATTTCATTCACCATGAAGTAATATAATAATCAGTTTTTAACTACTGTACAGCTATTCTGCTACTACCTACTAACACTTTGGTTCTCAGAAGGCATATTAAAATCTTATAATATCTGTTTAAATGAATGCCTGAGTACAAAACTAAGTAGTGCAGTATATGACAATTTTTTTCCTACTAGGCAATAATTCATTGTGTCTATTCATTTTAAACAACTACCTCTGAAGGAAATGAGTGATAAACAACTTATGCCAAGAGGACCTGGTAGCTATCTTGGTCCTCTGGAAAATATGCTTTAATCACGTTTGTTTAATGGTTGAAGTTCATAAGTTTATAAAATGGAAGTAAAGTATGCTAAATCAGAATAAAATGCTGTTATATAAGAGAATATACATTGCAATTTAAATTTTTAAGTAAAAAAGTCTGCAAATTATCTTGTATCACAGATATGTGTAACAATACTGTCTGCTTCCTTTTGATTTCCAATTTCTCAACTTGTCACAACAGTTTTATACCAGTCTTAAAAATTTACAGCCACAAGTTATTTCTTGAGACATATCAAAAAATAGCAAAAGCAGATTCATCCTGCATCACAGATATACATGCAGGCCGTGGAATCTTTATGCACAGAATTTTTGGAAATTATCCATCATATAAAGAATAATATTTATTTATAATTCAGCAGTAGAATTATTTCAGCCTGAATTGAATTTTAAGGCTGCTGTTAACCTAAAAATTGCACGTCGGTTTAGTGGTTTTTTGCCATCTATTCATTTAATAGCTCATCCTCTTATAACTGTAAAATACCACAAGAAGCTGTGTGTGTATATGTATCAACAAAAATATAGTGAAAGCACAAATTCAGGACAATTAATTTGAATAAACTGTAAGAAATACGTTTAAGTATGTAAAATAATAACAAGAACATCCCAGCTTACTATTGAATTTTTACACAGACTGAATATTGAAAACAAAAGACAACATTTTATTTTGACCATTATTTTTCAGTTCTTCCCACTGCATTTCACAAGGGATCTTGCAAAACAGAGGTCAGAAAATAAGTTTTTGTCTTCATCAAAATTTACAAAGGCTAGCGAATTTTGTACATCACTGTTTGCTCTTTATAGATATTTTTCCCCATTGTTTTCCATTATATGTAAAAAACTGTGTGACTAGCATTAATAAATGTGGGAGTAAATGTCCATCCTACAGGTTATGAGATACTGCGTATTGTGATAAAGGCAAAGCAGAACGTCCAGATAAAAATCCAAAAGTCTGCTGTTGCTTGAGAAATACCAGTCACATAAAACTTGTTTGGTGATATGATTCAGTGGAGGTTTTCATAGGTAATTTACCAATAATTCACAGTGAGCACGCACACAGCATATCGAAATTTTTTATTTTTTTATTTTCCCCCAGCAGTTTCTGCCATGGTTCAGTCTATATTAATGTCCCGGGTTGGGGTGGAGCAGGGCCAACTCTCTGTTGGGTGGGAGAGGCCCTTGCTTACACTTGTTGCCGTGGCAACTGGGGTCAGCTGACTGGATTGTTTACCCCATGGAGGGGTTGCACCTGTGGGGAGGGTCCAGATCAGATGACCCAAACTGACCAATAGGGTGTTCCAGCCACCTGCCAGGATCAGTATAAAAGCTGAGGGATGAAAGAGGTTGGGTTGGCTCCTCCTCAAGGGCTTTTCCTTAATGGCTCTCTGTTTGATGCCTGATGCCACAGGAAGACCCTGTCAGTTTGTCTACCTTCAGTCCCCATCAGAATGTTCCAGAATCCATTTCCCACTTGTTATTGAGTCCAGTCTGGAACTTTGCCGGTGCCGGCTGGTGACATCTCCCTGGGAGCTTGATATGGTTCTGTGTGTATTTGTATATACTGTATTTATTTCATTATTTGCTGTATTATTTTATTATTAATATTTCATTAAAGTAGTTCAGTTTCTTCTAAACTCATTAGTCTCTTTCTCTCTCTCTGGCCTCTCTTTAGAGAGAGGGGTGGGAGAGAGCATCTGTTGTTCATTTCAGTGGTCAGTCTGGCCCAAACAACAACAGATTTATTGGTACTCAATGTGAGGCTTGAGGGGGGCTCAACCAGGGCTCTGGTAGATTGCCTGGATAGTTAAAATTTCCAGCTTGATCAGAGATTAAAACAGGCAGCTTCTACCATGTCGCTCTTAAGTGAAATGTTATATCATGCCTTTAGAGAGCTTTGTTTTAAGTTAATTGTTGTGATGCTGCTTAACCTGCCAATTGTGTTGAATGGTCAATTTGTTCTTTGTATGTGATGGTTTGAACGTGTTATTCTGGTGTGGCTTGGAATTCAGACATATAATATGATTACAACAATAATGGTTCTACCTGCATATCTTGGGCATCACGTGATCATTGTTTTACTAATTACACTTTTGATTTTACCTGGGGGAAGTTTGCCCTTTAATGCTTATGCTAAAGTGAAACAATCAGAGCTAGGTGATGGAAACCTTTTGGACTGTTTTGACAATTAATGTTCCTTTAATAAGAAACCACCCCTGCAACACGTGCAGGAAAACCAACAACAAAATCATGATTTTAAGGATAGGAACTTTCCCAAAGCTACATGAAGCCAATATCTCAAGTTCTCTATGGTTAACCATAAAGGAAATTTCACAGAAGTCAAAGATTTATAGTTCTTGGCATCTGAAAATTCTCCAACTTTCTCCCAAAAATTACAGTATTAGGAGAAAAAACTTTCTTTTCCCGCCTACACAGAGAACCCACTAAAACTATGCCAAAGAGAAACATTACAAATCTTTCGGTCTTTCCAGAGTTCCATTTCCTCCAAAACCTGCCTTACACACAGCTTCTTCCCCAATCTCCCCAGTGAGACTGAGCTTGCTTCTCACTCAATCAGTCCCTGACAACACAGACAGTAAAACTCCATCTTCTTCCCCTAAGACAGAGGAGAAAAAAAAAAAACATACTTCTTTCTTTGAATGGGCGATGGAGAGAAGTTTGGGGTTTTAAAAAAAAAAAAAAGTAAAATATAAAAGTTTTAAAAAATGAAAACAATATCAATATCTTACATCTAACTCTTTCAATAACACTAGTGTCACAAATCATCAAAGTCACAGATACGCTTAACTGCATTGGTACTTGATTTTTATGGCTGACTGCATTGATAATAGCACTTGGGATTAGTTGAAATGCTGGATGCTCATGAAAGAGCTATTCACTAGAAAGCTATCAGCACATTGAGCAGATTATGGTTACTACTTTTAAATAACTTGGTTTTGGAAACTCCCTTTCTCCTCTTCCCCCAGATTTTAAAATAAATAAACAAATAAATCCTGTCTCTGAATTTTATACTGTCACACACAGTACTATCAGGCAATGGGATGAGACAGAGCAGGGGATGACTATAGTGGAAATTTTACATGTGTTACAGAAATGAGAGTCTATCATGCCAGTTCATTTAAGCTCCATTTATGCTCAAAGTACTTACCAAGAAACTAAAAGTGAACAAGCCCTGCAGGGCCTATTCAAAAGCATTAGCAATAAACTAGCCCCCGCTGTGTCACTTAAAAGTTACAAGTTCTAATTTCATGGGGGAGTTACAGGGAAAGTTTGTCTCTACTATGATTATATTCGACTGACTTTGTCCCTCTCGTCATACGAAGTCTACTTTTTTTTTTCATGCATAACTGGCACACATTGTGGATATGTCTCTAATCTGCACAATTATCTACCTACACTGCTTTTCAATTAAAGGATCACAGTACGCATTGCAATAGCATATTCTTCAAAGGCCACAGTTTCTGTATGCAAGCTAAGAGTTTTGCTATCAGAAAAATGGTATGTACTGATTTTTACTTGACGTTTCGTCTTTGGTATAGCTCAGCATGTACAAGAAATATGAAAAAAGCAATCCTCAGTCTCTTTCACTGACAAATATTTAATAGAACAGCAGTAGCTGTAAGTGTTGGTGGCCTTGGCTCTGAATTGAAATGTCAGTAGTAGCACTATAACGCAGCGTCTACCTGTTCACACACTTCAGACAGTGAAATCTGAGTGCTGTCCTTATAAAAAGACACTTTAACATTTATCAGTGCACACAGGAACGCACCAAAGTAATGGCATGAAAATGTTTGAATTATTACAAGAGGTTTTATGATATACTATTAGCTACATTTTCAAAGGTCAAACAGTTATGCATACTGAACATGGAATTACAGACTGCAAAGTACTACATGTTAACCCAATTAAAGCATTTTTAGTAATATACACTTTGTCCCTCCACAGATGAAGTCTATATTCCAGAAACTCAGTAATTACATTTTGGAGGAAAAAGATGATGAATTCTGCTTAATTTTTTTTTCAGGGAAAAAAAAACAACAAACTGCTATTTTTTTGTAAGTCTAGGAAAATGAAACATTCCAAATAAGCAGAATTTGTTTTAGCACCGTCTTGCTTTTTGTGTGCATCTTCATCTTGAAAGCAAATCACATTAAAGATTAAAAAGAATGAGTAAATTAGCCAAGTGAGCTGGAGAAGAGAGAAATAGAAGAAAGCTGCACCTGTCATACATATCACCAGTTCCTGATGATCATGTCAAAAGAATAATGATCAATATTATATTTTAAAAGACAAAACAGTTTTTTTTCAATTCCAGGTCATTGTCAGAGTATGGCTCTGGTAGTCAGAATTCCATAATTGCTTCCATTGCAAACAGGAGTGAGATAAATGGGAAGAAAAGGAGTTAGATTCTCGGGAGAGAAATGTACTGTTATCAGAAAATTTCAGATCCTTCTGTGCCTTTTCCTGTACTTTAAGAACTCTGAATTTTATCCCAGAGCTAAGATTGTGGTTAGATTGACAAATGGTACCAAAGTAATCTGTTCTCCTGACGAAAAATGGTTGCAATGAGAAAAGAGAGAACCACAACCTTTATTTGTCCTTGCGACTATAATAGCATGACTACTATATTCAAAAGGAAACCTTGTTAAAAAGACCTGTTATAAAAACTGTAATGAGAATGAAAAATGTTAAGGAATCAACCAATTTATCTAACAACCATTATATCCTTGTCTTATGGTGCTTTTCTTTGACTCTGGACATGGTATTTTCATGACACTACTCCAAGTTATCGTGCTCTTTTGTCTGGCAAAAGATGAGAGACAAGAACTTGTCGAGCAAATCTGTGGTGCTCTATTTCAATGGTGGATGTGGGGAAAAAAAACAACACATACTTTGCAGAACCATTCATCAACATTTAGTTTGAGACATTTTAGAAGATTTAAAAAAAGAGAAGACGAGGCCTAATGGGGAAGAGAAAGTCATTATTTATATAACTGAGTGAAATATGAACACATTTATTAGATTATTTCATTTCCAGAAAACCTTGTATGTAACTTATCTTTGGTGGGACTTATTTTAGCTAACTTTATCTGTTTAAAAGTAACTCACTGTTTTGCATTTGCCTTAGGTTCTTTGGACATTTGATGGGAAAAGCAGATGTCTCCAGCTGAAGATGACTATTCCCAACTCAGTAGGATGTCAATAAAATTCAGTCTGTCGGTAGTATATGGCTACTAATATAATTCACACAATTAGTGCTTCCAGAGTGTAGCTTCCATTTCTGTCCCTTCCATCTGCCTTTCACGTTTGTTTCCTTGGTAAGCACCCCCTCAACCTCCAGGAATAATTTTAAATTAAATACTTCTTTATTCTTTATTTATAAATGTCATGCGTTTGTGTCTTAATGTCCCGGTGAAGGTGGCAGTGTAATTCCAGCTCACTGACTGTCTCACGGCTTAGTTTTGTGACAAAGCTCTCATATGCGTTTCTATAGCAAATGTGATTAATGATCACTTGGCAAAACTATCCTGGTTAGTGAACTTGAGTTTTTTCCAAAATGTCACTTTTAAATATGATAAATATATATTTAATATAACAACATAACTAGGCTTAATTGTGTATTTTAAAGATGTATTTACATGTTTCAGTATTCTCATTGCTACGTAGAGAACTGTCGAGATATAAACATTCTTATTTCAAGTTAAAAGTACATGATAAAAAATAAACACGCCATTTACAGGAGAAGTTGTCCCAAAAGAAATCTGCACAACAAAAATTCTCAAAGGTATATAAATACAGTAATGAAGAGGCCTGGGTCATGAAACTACAGCTTTTACTATTTTTTGACACGTCTCAAGAAACAACTGGTGGCTGTAAATTTTTAAGACTGATATAAAACCATTGTTACAAGTTGAGAAACTGGAAATCAAAAGGGACCAGACAGTATCATTATAAATATCTGTGATATAACATAGTTTGCAACTAAATATAATATTTTTGAAAACAAAAGTTTCTGCTTCTTAGCAAGGATTTTATAGTCAGATCATAACAGAAAGATGCCATCTGCATCTTTTAACTTGATTAAGTTGGCAAAAGTTATATGTTTTAATCATCACCAGAACTCCAAAGAAAACATTTATTGATAGGTATACTTTTTTTTAACATTCATGGTTTTTTTGCAGAATGCAGTCTGTGAGTCCATTTTGACTCCCACCTGTCATGTGGTGGCCCAAGTAATCTTTCCATCTACAGGTGACAAAAACGCTGCATACAAATTTTAGGTACTGACCTTTATCCAGGCCTATTTTACCTTGACTGAAATTAATAACAACTGTATTTAGCTGGTAAAGAATTAGTAACCTAGTTTAAACTTATCATTTGGCTTTTTTCTTTTATAGAAAGACATAGAAGCACCTCCAGAGAGTGATTCATCTCATCTGAACATAAATGCCTAAAATAGTTGGGAGGAGTCATCCTCTGAAAGGGTCTGTTTCTTCCCTATGACTACAAAGCAAGCCTATGTGACTGTGAAAGGAATGAGACAGTGAAAGGAACTCTACCCATAGACATCTGAGGGTAAGAGTACCACATAACTCAAGGAAGAAGATGCTGAAATGCCTGAGCAGCACAGGATGGGTTTTATATCCGAATTTAATGATCTGTTCTAAACTAGTCATCCAGGCTTCCTCTGTAGGCAAAGCCACTAATACTTTCAGTGTGTCACTTCTGAAGTGATGTTTCATGATGTGAAAATACTAAAACCAATGTTGGTCTCCAAGTAATTTTTAAATATGGGTATACAAAATCATACTGGTATAGCCTTAACACCTAGGAGATTGCTTTATCTTCCAGAATGCACAGCTGGTATCTAACAAGTAACAATGGTAAAATGTTCTTGGCATGGAACAATTTTCCTTTTCTCCAAGACAGTAACAATCTGTGCTTTTCTCCTCTGGCTTTGAGGAAGAGTAAGTAGTATCAAAGGTGCAATATTCCAAGGAATTTTTATTGATTAACACCTAGACTGATGTTACCTTTCAGTTACTTAAGGAACATTGAATCAGTTCCCTTTAGTATAATTTTTAAATAAAACAGTGAAAAATGAACCAGTAGTCACTTTCTAGGGAAAATAGGTGTAGGTCTAGGTATAGGTGTAGGTATAGGCATAGGTCTATGTATTTTCATTGTATGACATATTTAAGTACTTAATTTTACACACACACACATGCTCAGTATTCAAGTATCAGTTTAGTATTATCTTGAACTGAGACCTGAATATTAAAAGGTTGTCCATGTGAATACCTCCTCTACTAGATTTCTGAAGACAGGGACTGTCATTAAACACATCCCATCAGCACCCAGTCTCGAAGAAATTTGAACTTTCATTTGATTCTTTTGGGAACAGTTTCAAAAAACACAAAAACCAAAAACCCATCTGCCCAATAAGTTAATGGAACCAAAACTGATTCCTTTTCTAAACTGATTCTTTCCTTTTTTCACATTAGCTAATCTAATTTCTTCAAATAGCCAAATGCAAAAAAAACCTTAAAAATTATATACTTTTATATCAGCAAAGTTCTCTTTTGATGGAAAATTATTCTACTGAATGAAAGATTTACTATCTATTTATAATTCTAAGCAGTAGAACAAAACATCAAGAGTAACAAATTAGGTGAAATGCTATATGTGTAATCATCATACTTAAGAAGATATCTAGACAAGATGAGAGAACATGAAGTTGTGTACGGAGTATGGAGAACCACTGTGCACAAGAGAAACAGCAAGGCAAAAAAAAATCAGTTGAAGCTAGACTACACGGCAATGTAAAGAGGGAGAACATTCGTAACATTAATGAAAGTTTAATTTTCATACTAGGTTCCCCTGTCTGACCCACTCTGCACATAGGAATCTCAGAAAAGTATCTTCATGTAAAGGTCAATTTCTGTTGATTTTACCTAGCCTACTGAAGCCCCTGCATTACTTGCACAGTAAAAGAGATTCAGGTTTAGCCCAGTATTTCTGCTTCAGAACTGATTTGTAACTGTTATGAACTGAGACAGAGTTATTGGTAAGCACTGGTGAAGTAACTGAATCAATTTCTTCACCCACTAAAGCCTTTTTTTTAACCCAGTGACAACGAAGTATTCAGATCATCTGATTATCTCTGTACAAAACCACATCAGATTGGGTAGGTTGTTTTTCAGTTTTCGTTTTCAGAGTTGATTTTAAGGAAATCTCAGAAACATCATTTAATGTCTGCTGAAATATGGTCTGAAATTAAGGAACAATAAGGCTTTTACAGGATTTTGATATATGTTAATATTTGATTATAATTAATTGTTTTATGCAATCACTTGGCCAAATTTTCATGGCAATATTTCAGGTCACCAGATATCCCCAAATTTAATTTTTTAAAAGTGAAATTGTGTTGAATACAGTGCAGTAATGAAATATTAATCTACTTAGGGCCTATGTATGAAAAACATTGTGAAAGGAAAATTTGAGATCTAAGAGAAGGAAATAACTGCAATGAATATGTGCAGTACTTCAGCACTTACAATATCAATTGTTTGTAACTAAAGCAGTTATGCTGTGTTGATAACAAGTAAACATCAACAGCACTTCTAAGGAAATGCCTGTAAATTAAGATATATGGATTAATGTGTATCTAAGGAGCTTCAGTGTCAGAAAAGTGCCCAGCTTATTACACAGCAGGCTACCAGAGAAACAAGCTCTTCCTCCTATCAAACAGCAGAAAACAAGGACAATTACATAAAGAAACTTCTATCTGCAATCAGAAATAAACAAAAAAAGGCTTTTACAGTTTAGTTTGAGAAGACAAATATCACAGCAGTAGTGAAACAAAAAGTGCTCATTTTCCTATGCAGAGAATTTCATGCAATCTGCTGAACTGCAATTTCCTATGTTCTATGGCTCCTGGGATGAAGAGGCAGACATATTGATCAAAATGTTAGTAAAGCATCAATTGGCAATGGATGTCTGAGTGGTATTTCAACACTCTGCCCTTTTCATCAGGTGGAGGGAGAAGTGGGAAAAAAAGAGGATTTTCCTACCAGACCATCATTTTACTGAAATAAACAAATATATTCTCCTTAACGCCTTGATAGATAAGCCAAAAAGTAGTTCACAAAAATAAAATCTGTTACTTTTTATATGCAGAATCTTATAGGAGATACACAACAGAGAAGAAATTTTAAACAATATTTTGTACGATTTTGTACTTCAAAAAGTTAAGAACAGTAGCATAGTTTCAAAGACAAAAATGCCAAGTGATTAAACAGTGGGAAAAATTCAATGTGATTTTTCCATTGCTCTGACTTCAGAGACAGACGCTAAGTACAAAATGTAACCGAGCCTTTTTATAATGTCAGACTCTGCAGCCAGATAGCCTCAAAATTCAGTCTTCTAATTGCTAGCAGCTCTCAAGACTTCCTGGGCTTTCTGTGGGATATTCTTGGTCTGATGAATATTGCCCAACTTGTTTTAGCTTTAGCGTAGATTTGTACAATTGTGTGGTGCAATGCCTTTTGTTACAATAATGTTGGTATATTTCTCTAACTAACCAATTGTAAAAAAACTAGCAGTAAGTCAACAACCCCCAGTAACAGATGGGCCCATCTGAGTTACGGGATCCTACGTACTATGACACCTTTCTCACTTCTTGCATACACAAGGTGTAAAGGACTGATAATAAGATAAATTTCCTGGCCTGTTTTGAATGGACTATTGCTGAAATACTTCTGATAGGAAACTTCTGGACATATCTATTGGTATACTTTAAGTGCCCCCTGGGAACAAAGCCGTATTTACTCCCACATGTTTTAGAGAACACAAATGCAACAAGCTCTAATAGAAAAAAAAGCATGATAATACAGGCAAAATCATTCCCTGTAAGTACTTTAATTTTCAATATGTTAAGTACCTGCCATTTGTTAGGTACTTTAAAAAAGTGCCCGATTACAGAACTAATGAACTCCGCTCCATTTGTATAAACTTTTGGTGTTAAGCTCCCCAGTAACAAGAGAGAGACAATTCAGAGACCAATTCATCCTGTCCTAAGATGTGTCCATTCTTCTCATTGTTTATACAGGGAGGATACACAAATAGCTGAGACTGGCTACCTGTCCTTCAGTTTATTAGTTAAGTGAAATGTATTAAATCCATAACAAAGAACATTCAACATTCAGCTTCCCTCTTTGTTCATGACAGGTGTTTCAGTGTACTTTTGAGTAGCGTTATGTGCAGTTTATTTGAGCATTAATAAAAAACAAACCCAAACAAATAGCTTTTTCAAGGCTGGCCAACTGTTAATTTTATTATTTGTATCACAGTATCAGTATCAGCGATGTCTGTCTCTCTGTAGAGAGAGGGCACAATATAGCCTCTAGCCCAGAGATCTTTTAGTATTTTTTATTATAATTTTTCTAGGCTTGGATACTGAGTTTGCAGAAAGGCTTCTTTTTCAGAATTTTTTTTTTCACAGCACTTCTTCTAATGCTCTGGAACAAAACATTTTGTAGTTCTGATGCTGTGCTGTAAGCACTTGAATTTATAGGAGGCAATGTGACATGAAATTAATTTTTGTATATATTATATCAATAAATTCACACTTGAGTAAAAACACACCCGAGTTACAAAGTTTAAATCAGAATCTTGATCTTCCCCATGTTCAAAAAGTTCTGATATAACCTTTCAGGGCAGTCTCATCTCTGTCCTTAATAAGAGTACGATCGATCTGGAAGCATTAAGAAAGCTGAAATTGCTTTACATGAAAGAATGAAAGAACAAAAGTAGCAGAGCTAGTCAGAATCTATTAATCTGTCAATCATCTGCTAGGAAATACGAAGTAAAATTCATAGTATTACTAGAGTGAAATTATATAGAAATAAATTTGGCACAAAGTTCTGTCTACAAAATTGAGGTATAGAAGAAAGATTATTTAATTTTTTTTTTAAAAATTGCTGTCTGATAAATGTTCATAAAATCATCAGCTATAAAATTTAGGAATTTTCCAATTCTGATTTATAATTTCTAAGTACAAAACATCATTTCTGCATATGGAGCTTTTTTATTCTTTCTGCAAAACTTCATGCAGCTGCAATATGAATGATATTTCATTTGTTCAACAAAAGCATGATTTTTTAACAGAAAAAAAATCATACAGCATAAGATGGAAGCTTATTAACAGAAAGTAATTATAAACATGAGAAAAACACTAGGAAAAGAAATGGGGAAGATTTAGTCCACAGAAGAAAAAGCTATGCATGCACTAATTAATTTTTTCTTATTGAGTAGTCTATCCAAAGAGACTTCAAAACCAGGAAAATGCTATAAGGCAATTTTCCTCTCATTACTTTCACCCAGTAAGCTCAAATTGTGTCTTTAAAAAAAAATTATTTTTTTTTCTGGATATACATAAACAAAGATTTTGTTTTATAAAGCTAGATAGACAATGATTTTAAAAAGTCAGTACATTCTTGTATTTAATGTCATATTGTGATGGGTTCATATCAGAACTTTTCACCAGTAAAAAAAAAGGAATGACCAACTGACTTAAACATACTTGCTACGTTATCAAGAAAATGCTAAAAATGTTTAAAAGTTAGAGGTTATGCACACTGTATTTTATTAAATTTCATTCCTTTTTTCCTTCACTAATGTTTTTATTTTTTTAAAGTTGATTATTTACTTGGTTTAGAAAAACTACTTCTAACAGTAATAAGTTGCAGCAAATATATAAACTTCAGGTAATAAAACATATCCTCGGTAAGCCTTTCCTCATTTACCAACATATCTTAAAAAGCATTTACCAACAGATTACAAAAGGAGAGCATTTTGAAGTAGACTCTTAGTTTCAAAAATGCATATATAAAATACATGTGGAATCAAAATGCTCTGTTGTTACACAATAATACTACTATTCTTTGGGGTTCCACTGCTTTTCCCAGAGATAAGAAAATAGTTTTGCATGTCTTCATTGTATTACCTCACCTGTTTCTTCCTCATTTCATTCTATTTCTTTTACCTTTTTTATTATGCTATAGAAAAGCCTAATCCCCCTTGTATTATGTGTCCAGAACATTTACAGATGCATTCAGAACTCTTTTTACAACACCTTGAGGATTAGACAGTGTTTTATTTCTGCTATTTTAAAAACAATTCTTTCAATATCTGGTAGATATTCTGCTGATCAGATTCAAACAAGATGAATAAAAATATTCCCTCTGTTGCAATGACTTACAAGTTTTATTGCCTAACTCAATAAACTCAGAATATATCCTGTATGTTATGGGACATTGGTGAGTTGTATGATACAAAACATTTTCTCCTAGCCAGTTTCATATTATCCAGTTTGGAGACAAAAAAAGTTCAATTTTACCATCCTGGTGATTTTTACTTTATTTAAACTAAACAGTGTACTTGAAAAGTATAATGGAAAGTTTGGAGACCTACTTTTAAAGACTAACAGATATCTACAAGAGATAATATAAGATATACCAATAATGTGGTTTTTTCATATATAACTCTACAGTGGGTCCTAAACCAAATCACAGAATACCATTTTAATTCCAGATTTAGCCCCCATTAAAAACCTGCTAAGAAAGTAATATTTAATGCTAAGTCAATTAATAAAATGATGGATCCTTTACCTTGGCACATTTTTTTTCAGTGGAATTCTGTTCTCTAAACATATGTATTAAGGCAACTAACTTATTCAGCATTATCATGGCAAAATGATTATCATTATCGCGGCAAATTTAAAAGCGGCTACAGCCGCAGCAGGTTCAGAGCGCGTGCCGGGCGCACGTGAGCGCAAGGGCGAGTACATTAGCGCGCAGGCGCACGTGCGCAGAGCGTGTGGGGCTCATGCACAGGACAAAGAGGGAGAGTCTGAGGGCAAATGGTCCATTCAGGCTCAGGAGAGGAAATGGCAACGAAACTCCCCAAAGCCCCTGTGAAGAAGAATGCGGGAACTCAGACCGAGCTCCCACGCAAGGACGTGGCCGTACAGGGCCCTGGCTGCACCGAATGCCTGAGCCTGGCTGTGGTACCACAGGGACCCAGAGACA
The DNA here is from genome assembly GCF_964106895.1 of Numenius arquata. Classification (NCBI taxonomy): domain Eukaryota; kingdom Metazoa; phylum Chordata; class Aves; order Charadriiformes; family Scolopacidae; genus Numenius; species Numenius arquata. Next base: position 86,126,917 of record NC_133576.1, read on the forward strand.
CCCATTGTGTGCGATGCGAGCAGATAAACGACCTGCTCAGGCAGGTGGTGGAACTGAGAGAAGAGGTGGAAAGGTTAAGAAGCATTAGAGAATGCGAAAGTGAAATAGACTGGTGGAGCCGTACCCTGAGGCAAAGGCAGCAAGAAGAGGCTCTAATAAAAGTAGATGATCCCCTCCCGCCCTGTCACCAGGCAGAGAGAGGGGACTTAATAGAAAGGGGGGAATGGAGGCTGGTCCTTCCTCGGAGAGGCAAGCGGAATCCCCAACAGCCTCCCTCACTTTCCCAGTTACATCTGCATAATAGGTTTGGAGTTCTGGATTTTGGGGATGAGATAAATGAGAATGGAGAGGATGGTCTACCCAGTGAGGCACCCAGGACTAGTCACCCACCCCCATGCCTCAGGACCTCATCAACCAAGAAAAAAAGAAAGGTGATTGTAATAGGTGACTCCCTTCTGAGTGGAACAGAGGGCCCAATCTGTAGACCAGACCCGTCCCACAGGGAAGTCACCGGCCTCCCTGGGGCCAGGATTAAGGATATACAGAGGGAAATTCACTCCCTGGTTCAGCCCTCAGATTATTACCCACTACTGATATTTCAAGTGGGCAATGATGAGGTAGCCACCAGAAGCCTAAAGGCAATGAAAAGGGACTTCAGAGTGCTGGGACGACTGGTCAAGGGATCAGGAGCACAAGTGGTGTTCTCTTCTATCCCACCAGTCACAGGGATGGATGGGGGGATAAATAGGAAGAATCAAAAGATCAACTCATGGTTGAAAGACTCGTGTAAATGGCAGGACATTGGATTCTTTGATCACGGGCAGATCTACAGGGCAGCTCACCAGGCATACTGGCAGCAGGTGGGGGAAGCCTAACTCAAACGGGAAAAAGGATATTGGGACAAGAATTAGAAGGGCTCATTGAGAGAGCTTTAAACTAGTTTTGAAGGGGGATGGGGTTGGAACCAGGGTTACTAAAGTGGTGCTCGGGAATAGCGTGCCAGTGCTAGTAGGTAAAGGTGCCAGCAAGGCCTTGCAGCCTGTTGTAGCAGTTGATGAGGGAGAGAAGGACACATGTGGCAGTGAAGACATGAGTAGTGATAAGATGGTAACTGCAGAAATGTCTGCACATGAACAGGTGGGAATTAGTGCTTGCCCTCCCAGAAAAATAATGGGACGATTAGCCCAGCTGAAGCATATCTACATGAATGCACGCAGCATGGGTAACAAACAGAAGGAGCTGGAGGCCATCGTACAGCAAGAAAACTATGATCTGGTTGCCATCACAGAAACATGGTGGGGGGACTCGCATAACTGGAGTGCTATGATTGATGGTTACCAACTTTTCAGAAGCGACAGGCAAGGAAAGAGAGGTGGTGGGATGGCCCTTTATGTTAAGAGCAGTATTGTATGCCTCGAACTTAGCAATATGCAAGATGACAGCGTTGAGTGTCTATGGATAAGAATTAAGGGGAACACCAATAAGGCAGACATCGTGGTGGGAATTTGTTATAGACCCCCAAACCAGGTTATAAAGGCAGATGAAATATTCTATAAGCAGCTGGCAGAGGCCTCACAATCACTCCCCCTTGTACTCATGGGGGACTTCAACTTCCCAGATATCTGCTGGAAATACAACACAGCAGAGAGGCAACAGTCCTGGAGATTCTTAGAGTGCACGGAAGACAACTTCCTAACGCAGCTGCTGAGAGAACCGACTAGGGAAAGTGCCCTACTGGACCTGCTGATAGTTAACTCAGAAGGTCTTGTGGGGGATGTAAACGTTGGAGGTCGTCTTGGACAGAGTGATCATGAAATGATACAATTTTCAATTCTTGCTGAAGCAAGGAGGGGGGCCAGCAAAACTGCCACCTTGGACTTCCGAAGGGCAGACTTTGGCCTCTTCAGGAGCATGGTTGAAAGTGTCCCTTGGGAGAGAGTCCTGAAGGGCAAAGGTGCCCAGGAAGGCTGGTCGTACTTCAAGGAGGCACTCTTAAAAGCCCAGGAAAGAGCCATACCCAAATCCCAAAAAACAAGCAGGAAGGGAAGAAGACCAGCCTGGCTAAATAGAGAGCTTTGGCTGGAGCTCAGGAACAAAAAGAAGGTTTATGATCTTTGGAAAAGGGGCCTGGCAGGCAAGGAGAAATACCAGGAAGCGGTGAAGATATGCAGGGGGAAAATTAGAAGGGCCAAGGCTCAAGCCCAGCTCATCTTGGCCACTACAGTTAAGAATAACAAAAAGGGTTTTTTTCGGTATGTAAACAGTAAAAGGAAGATTAGGGATAATGTGGGCCCACTGATGAATGAGATGGGCACCCTAGTGGTGGAAGACACGGAGAAAGCAGAGTTGCTGAATGCCTTCTTTTTTTCAGTCTTCACTGCTAAGGCTGTCCCTCATGAATCTCTGGCCTTGGAGGCAAGGGGGAGGGTATGGAAGAGGAATTTTTTCCTCCAGTAGAGGAGGACCAGGTTTCGGACCTGACATTCAGGTTATGAATGGCCAAACTGGACATTCATAAGTCCATGGGCCCTGATGGGATGCACCCACGAGTGCTGAGAGAGCTGGCAGATGTTATCGCTGGGCCACTCTCTATCATCTTTGAAAGGTCATGGAGAACAGGAGAGGTGCCAGAAGACTGGAGGAAGGCCAACATCACTCCAGTCTTCAAAAAGGGCAAGAAGGAGGACCCTGGGAACTACAGACCAGTTAGTCTCACCTCCATCCCTGGGAAGGTAATGGAGAGACTCATTCTAGATGTCATCTCCAAACAAGTTGAAGAGCGAGGGGTTATTGGAAGAGGGCAACATGGGTTTACCAAGGCTAAATCATGTTTGACCAATCTGATAGCTTTCTACGATGTTATAACTGGTTGGTTGGATGAGGGGAGGGCAGCAGATGTCATCTACCTTGACTTCAGCAAGCCTTTTGACACAGTCTCCCATAGCATCCTCATTGGGAAACTAAGGAAGTGTGGGCTGGATGAGGGGACAGTGAGGTGGATTGAGAACTGGCTGTGTGACAGGACCCAAAGGGTAATGATTAATGGAGCAGGTTCAAGCTGGAGGCCTGTAACCGGTGGTGTCCCCCAGGGGTCAATACTTGGTCCAGTCCTGTTCAACATAGTCATCAGCGACCTGGACGAGGGGACCGAGCGTATCCTCAGTAAGTTTGCTGATGATACCAAACTGGGAGGGGTGGCTGACACCTCGGAGGGCCGTGCTGCCATCCAGCGAGACCTGGACAGGCTGGAGAGCTGGGCAAGGAAGAACCTCATGAGGTTCAACAGGGAAAAGTGTAGGGTCCTGCACCTGGGGAAGAAGAATGTTAGGCACCAATACAGGTTAGGTGTGGACCTGCTGGAGTCAAGTTCTGAAAAGAAAGATCTGGGGTTCCTGGCAGACAGCAAAATGACAATGAGCAAGCAGTGTGCTCTTGTGGCCAGGAAGGCCAATGGAATCCTGGGCTGCATAGGGAAGAGTGTGGCTAGTAGGTCGAGGGAAGTCCTTCTCCCCCTCTACTCTGCACTGGTGAGGCCACAACTGGAATACTGCATCCAGTTCTGGGCTCCCCAATTCAAGAGGGATAGGGGACTACTGGAAAGAGTCCAGCGAAGGGCAACGAGGATGATTCAAGGATTGGAGCATCTCCCTTATGAAGAAAGGCTGAGAGAGCTGGGACTCTTTAGCCTGGAGAAGAGAAGGCTGAGGGGAGACCTTATCAATGCTTATAAGTATCTGAAGGGTGGGTTGAAGGAGGAGGGAGCCAGACTCTTTTCAGTGGTTGCCAGTGAGAGGACGAGGGGCAATGGGCACAAGCTGGAACATAGGAGGTTCCACTCAAATATGAGAAAAAACTTCTCCACAGTGAGGGTGACAGAGCCCTGGAACAGGCTGCCCAGGGAGGTTGTGGAGTCCCCTTCTTTGGAGATTTTCAAGACCCGCCTGGATGCAGTCCTGAGTAACATGCTCTGACATGCTCTGGGCAATCCTGCTTCGGCAGGGGAGTTGGACTAGATGATCTTTATGGTCCCTTCCAACTCTAAAAATTCAGTGAAATTCAGTGAAATCATTGAAATACTTGCTACTACTCCTGAGAACTTCACCTCAACAGAAACCTGGCAGCTGTATGAGTGCCTGAAAATCTGGATGTCTGTACTTTAGTTACTGAGTATATCAAGTCTCCAAAGTTGATTACTGGGTTCTGCATCAGTTCAATGGTAAATAAAAAAACCCAAACCCTTAAGTTCAATAAACTCGTTACTCTCATATTTAAACAGAGCAATGAAGTCAGTAAGAATTATAGGCCCGTAAACATAACTTCAGTCCCTGGAAGGTGATGGAACAACTAATCCTGTAAACCATTTCCAGGCCTATGAAGGACAAAGAAAATTGTCAGGAGTAGTCATTCACAAAGGAAAAATCGTGTTTGACCAACCTGATAACCTTCTATGATGAAATGACTAGGTTTGTAGAAAAGGGGAAAGCAGTGGATGTAGTCTGCCTTGTCTTCAGTAAAGCTTTTGATACTGTTCCCATAAGATCCTCATAGACAAGTTGATGAAGTATGGGTTGGATGAGCAGACAGTGAGGTGGACTGAAAACTGACTGAAAAATGGGTACAGAGGGTGGTGATTATGGTACAAAATCTGAATGGAAGCTGGTAAATAGCTTTGTACCCAACAAGTCAATGCTAGGTCCAATCCTGTTCAACATCTTCATTAATAATCATGGTGGTGGAGTAAGTTTGCTGATGATGCAAAATTGGAAAGAGTGGCAGAGGGTTGTGTTTCCATCCAGAGCGGTTTTGACAGGCTGGAGCAATGGGCCAAGAGGAACCTAATGAAATTCAACAAAGCGAAGTCAAAAATCTTGCACCTGGGGAAGAACAACCACATGCATCAGTACATGCTTGGGGCTGACCAGTTGGAAAGCAGTTTTGCAAAAAAGGACCCAGGGGTTCTGGTGGACACCAAATTGAAGATGAGCCAGCAACTTGCCCCTGCTGCAAAGGCAACTAACAGTATCCTGGGCTGTATCAGGAGGAATGCTGCCAGCAGGCTGAGGGAGGTGATCTTTCTCCTCTACTCAGCACTGGTAAGGCCACACCTGGAGTACTATGTCCAGTTCTATGGTCCCCAGTACAAACCAGACATGGACATACTGGAGAGACTGCAGCAAAGGGCCACAAAGATGATGAAAGGCTTGGATCATCTCTCCTTTGAGGAAAGCCTGAGTGATCTGGGGCTGTTCGGCCCAGAAAAGGGAAGACTGAGGGAAATCTCATCAATATCTACATATACATAAGGGAGAGTGCAGAAAGGACAGAGCCGGTCTTTTTTCAGTGGTGCTCAGTGACAGGACCAGAGGCAGTGGGCATGAACAGAAACACAGGAGGTTCTATCTGAACATCAGGAAACACTTTTCTACTGTGAGGGCAACAGAGCCCTGGCACAGGTTGCCAGGAGGTTGTAGAGTCTCCATCTTTGGAGATACCCAAAAGCTATCTGGAGATGGTCCTGGGCAACTGGCTCTAGGTGGCTCTGCTTGAGCAGGGGTTTGGACAAGGTCACCACCAGAGGTCCCTTCAAACCTCTACTGTTCTCTGATTCTGTGATAAATCTGACCAGTCTAGAAGTAGAAAAACTGTATTTATTTATGTCTCTCTACCCAGCTGATCTCTTTATTCTGTCCAGCCTTATTTCTGTCCATCAAGATTTCTATATAGGTGAGTGTGGCTAGAAAAAAAGGTTCTGATATTACTAAATGCATTTGGAAGTCTTTCTCTTACTCAGGTCTGCCTACTTTTACAATTCAATTTTATCAAAAATTGGATAGTCTTCCTACTCTTTCCAGTTAAGAATTAGCAGAAAAAAATCTGACTTCTAGTATAACATTCAACTGCAAGTTTTCCTTCTCACTCTCATTGTGAGATGAAAGGTCAAATGATATTGTAGAGATCTGAGGGATAGATCACCATTATCTTTTTTTTTTTTTTTTTACATACCCAGAATGCACTATTGAAGTGAATTTTCTAGTCATCCTCTTTTATTTGGCTTCAGATGAGTTTGATGAATTCAAACTGGAAGACACTCCAGGAGTGCACTTAATGCACTCCAACTGCTAATTGTCATTCAGTCCATAGGACCAGACTGCAGCTAAACTGCACTAAATTGCCTCAAATATGTATATTGATGGTCCTCCAAAACAAATATTTTTCACTGCAAATGTCTTCATACCAGACCACACTACTTGCTCCATAGCAAAGTAGTACTCAACAAAGGTCAAAATAGCAGTTGCTGCCAGGTTCCAAGGAAAGGTTAGGTGGGTCATGACTCTCAATCATCTGTGAATAAAAGGGCAGACAATTCACTTGTTTTGTAAGAGGACCTAAAGAAACATATTTCATATTACAGTTTAAGAAATGAAGGTTAAATTTTGTTTTCTTTTTACATAAATTTACATTCCTAACCAAGGCTAATCTGGACTGAATTTCATGGAGAGCCCTGCTGATAACGGCAGCATGTCCTCCCATTACTGACCTCTTGAATCATCTAAGGATTCTACTTAAAACCACAATAATCCAAAAGATCTTCTAATACAATTTCAGATATTCTTTAAATAAATAATATTTTTCTCTCAGAAACAGATGATCAGATTATCATGCATCTGCTTATTTTCATATCTGATATTCTTAACTGTATCTACTGCTTGACTGTACACTTGAACTCATCTGTGAAAATATAGTGGTCTAATTTACCCAAGAGAACCATTTATTTCAGTCTCCTCAAAATAAACATTACAGGAAGATCCGTGGTGTTTTCCCACCAAGAGACTTATCTCATTTATGACATATACTGTTTCTATATGATAAGGTACTGTCTACAAGATGGATCAAAGCTGAAATTATAATGAATTACAGTCTAAGCCAAATTTAAAATGCATAGCTTTGTTATGCAAGAATTCTACATGTAATTGTACATACTTTATGCACTCAGATGATGGTAGCCTTTGTGAAAAATATTGTCTTCTTCACAGGTATCAGTGAAATAATATTTTGTGTCTATATTAATTTAAGAATCTGAAGACCTTATGTATCAAAGTTCCACAAATTCATGTTACTCTAAAACTCTTCAGTTAGTCATATTTAACAGTAAAAATAATTAGAACTTTGGAAAATTAAATAATAAGGGAATTCTTTTCAATGCATTTTGATCTTATCTCTACTGTTGAAACCCTTTTGATCCCAATTTTATATGGTTTTACATCTCAAGATTCAATGACTGCTCAAATACAGACTGTAATCATAAGCTTTCAATACTTTACCACTCTATTTCATCTCATTTACTGTGCTCCACGATCTAGCTTGCTCCACCCTATATTACGTTTCCACCTCCTAGATTTAGACCTGCATACCTTCTCCTGCTGATCCTTTCTCATATTTGTTAACCAACACATTACTTTTTCAGAGTTCACATTCCTTCCAAATGCTTACTTACGGTATATGGTATTGAAAAAGAAAAATTTAAAAGTGGGAGGATCTTATTCTTAAAATATCTTTTTCTCACTTTCTGTTACTCCTTTTGATATTGTAATTTTGAAAATTTAATGTAAAATCTGCTGGTAATATCATGCCTTCTTGTTCTATAAAGCATGCAAAACATGTGTGACACTTGTACTGAGATGTAAGTATCTACAGGACAAATGACAAACAGAACCTTCCACATTTCTCTGCGGTTTTGGGGGGTTTCTTTTAGGTAAGCTCTGATATGAAAACATGGATAATATAACAAAAACCTGAAATCACAGTTCCTGTTGACATTTTTGTCTTAATTTTTAAAATAATTTTTTGAATGCATTTTAAAAAAGGGCTTAAAAATATTTTGCTTCTACTTCTTAGTCTTTCAGAATGTTTCCATAACTACAGGATATTTCAAATTAATTTGACTTTTGACTTCAAAACTTATAGTTTATAATAAATCTAAGAATAGTACATTATTATATGTCCAGCATTCTTATAGTATATATATACAACACAGCGCACATATACAAATATATATAAAAATAAGTCCACAGTTTTTAACTAAACTGTTTACTTGTGTGTTTTGTGATTATTTTTATATACTTTTTGGATGTCTGGTATTTAGGTATATGTTCAAATTTTCTCATTGACCTTAATGTCATCTGTCAATCTACTCTGTAGCAATTAATGTAGAAATATGCCATTAACTTTTCCAGTTTTGTTCTAGAAGGATGAGTTCCCTTTGTATTTGCAGTCTAGCGTTACCATAAATTCTATTTTACTGTCAGTTTAGAAGTAAAATGACATTGAACATTTTTTCCCAAGCATTTTGCCTCCCATTATTTAATCCTTTTGATTGAAGTATTATGTCAGAGAACACCCAATAAATAAAAGATAATACTGAACTTCTCATATTACAGCATTGTCCTATTTCTGCAGTTAAGTTTATAGTTTTCCAAAAAAGGGCTATATAGTTTCTTTTATTTAAACAGTGTGTCTCACTACTCTTGATAACTAAATTGCACATAATGTGTTTTTCATTCATAAGAAGGTGACGTTCTGAGAACAAGTAACTAGTAAATATGTGATTTGTGTTCAACCTCCTAGGCATTCCTGTTGTTATCTCATTCCTGTTTTCCTCTTTATTCACAAAAAGCAGAGGAGAGATGCATCCTATTATTTGGTAAAAGCTGCATGATCTCAGCACTCTATTAAATCCTCATCATTGTCAGAAGCTTGTTCATTCCACTGAAAGACAATACACAACTTTGCAATTTTTCCTTTGTGTGCAATAAGGGGGAATCTGTGTCACACAGCAAATGCTTTTGCTAAATCTCAATAGAAACTCCCAGAACTAACTCTAACAAAACAAAACAAAAAACGCTTTCTGAATCTGCTTTTTTGTCAGTTATACTTCCTTAAGCAATGTCTATTAGCATCATATCTTAGTGTGAAACTCGAGAAGAAAAGATTCACCCACATTCACCTGTGCATTGTTGATCATCTCAGTGATCCTTTTCCCATTCCTTTGGATGGCCCTGAAGACCTGAGAAAAATTGATTTTTTGAAGAGGTTGAGTAGAGCAGGTTACAAAGTACCCTTCTCCTTTCGCAGGAACTGCACAATAATACCTGTGTGCTTCTGCTGATGGTGCCCATAACAGAGAGAAACTAAAGAACCAGGGGATCTACTGCAGAACTGAAGGTGAGGAAGGGAGGTAAGCAAGGTGGCAAATAGATTGGCAGTCTTCCACTCTTCTTTTTCTTACAGGGTTTAGGATTATAAATAGGGTTTTGCTGCAAAGCTTTCCATCATCTTTGTGGCTACATACAGTCTACAGGCTACATACAGTGATGTTCATCCAAGAGTAAAAGAAGATAAATTCTTTTCAAAAAAAGGAAATGTTCCTTTTACCTCTACAGTTTCACAGTATTAAAAAAATTATTTTCAATTAATTTAAAAATTACCATTTTAAAAACCAAAATGTGCAGGTGATGGGCTCTTTTTAACCTTAAATATTTGAAATATTCATTGATGCATACATCAAAAGACCGTGAGGTTACCACAACAACAAAAACAACAACAACAACAACAACAAAAAGGAATGAAATAGTAAAGAGAATTCTTCAGAGAAATGCTTTCTTCATGAAATAGTTTACATGTTTCCTTAGGCATTTTATTTTGGCTGGTAGGACAAGCTGTACAAGTGAAGAAAGAAGTGTGATTTTTGCAAACTGTCTCTATTTGTAAAGCTTAGAAAAAGAGTCATTGCCTGTTTGCATGGAAAGCAATTATTATTTTTACCTTGCTAACTTTCTCTTGCTGTACTTGATAATATATTACATCTATTTATCCTTTCTGGAGTTCAGCTTAAGATGTACTATATTCTTTAGCCTAGTAGTATGCTGAAGTGTACTGGATGTTAATGAGATGTGTTATCATTCATCCAGAGAGATCTGATAATTATTGTAATGTTTGTATTGTTTTATCTTTGCAGTATCCTTTTAATTTTTTATTTTTCATTTACTTTATCCAAAAGTGTCAAATAGGGATCATCGTCCAAATTCATGACTCTGAATTATTTTAGGGGTTTATAGACGGATCTTTTCTTTAACATTATAATTATATAAAATGCACAAACAAAGGAATAGTGGTGAAAGCATTAGGTCTTGTTGGGTACAGCTGATAGTCCTAATTAATAGATGCAGAAACATGTTACCTCATGAAGCTGTCCCCAGGATTTTGTGAATCTGAACTTCCTGGATGCAAAGAAGCTTGGCTTCAACAAGAAGTAGAGAGGCAGCTCCCACTCCACCTTAACCTATAGCAGGAGTTGCTGACTCAGTCCTCATTTAGGCTAAGGAGAGACAAAACTCAGGTCTCCACTCTTGAAAAACTGCCCTATCGACAAAGCTACTACACAACATTTTAGCAGTGTCAGGATCATAAGGCTGCCTTTTCAATAAAAAAGAGTAGAGTCAGAAATGGTAACAGAGAGCATAGCTATCTGAATATAAGAGTGTGTTTCAAATACTTGCAATTGCAAATTCAGAGACTAAATCCAAGCAAATCACCATTTCAGAAATACCCCTCTCTTCTGCCCTTTGTGCATCCATCTCTGTACCATGAGGGTTGTGCTGCCACTCCCTGGTACTCCATTTCCCTGGTTACACTCAATATGTTGAACTTAATACAAGGTTGAAAATTCATTTTACAATTTTTACAACCAGAGCCAGACACCAGCATCTTACATGGATTTCAACAGGGAGTCAGAAGGAGCAGAGATGGAATTGATATTCTTGTGAAACAGTTCTAGATGTGAGAGGTCTGATATGAAAATGCAGTAAATGTGACTTCAATGTAGTTGAGAATTAAGGCATACATACAGAAATCGCTTTGATCACTGCCCAACTTTAGAGAAAATTTTGACAGTCCTCCTTTCAACAGATAATTGTCATAATTATTTTGAAGAGATAATGATATCTGACTCAGGAAGCATACTCTGTGCTTTACTGCTCATTTGCTAAAATCATGATAACAGCTCAGACCTCTTAGCCTATTTAACAGCTACTCTGGCTTGAAGTTTGCTAGCATCGTGCAGAGGAAAAGGGTTAGGAATAGAGTTTAATAAGAAGCCAGACTGGTGATCAGGCTCAGGGCTTGGCCAGAAAAGAGTATCAATCAGCAGTTTGTTTACATGCACCTGACCACCTTTATTACATCTCCTCCCACATTCCTCATCTTCCATCTACCCTAACCTCTCCTTCACCTTGCCTTTGGCCTTTCCCCTAAGCATCCCATAATAAGTTTTGTTCAATCCAATAAGCCCCTTCAAATATCCCAGGATAAGACTTTTCCTGAGATCCATGGTACTCAAGCTTCCCCCTTTCTAACAGTTACGAAGTTGTGGCTGAACCTCCTCAAGGCTTTGAGTGACTCTTTCAAAGGCTCATCAGGCAGTGACGAGAGAGCTCTGGTCTTTTCTAGTGTCTCTGTTATCTCCTGGTTCTTAGAGTTTGTTTATTATCTGGCTTCTTAATTTATTACTTCTCATGCCCCCTGCCCTGGTAGTTTACACTGCGAGTAGCCATTCACAAGCTAGCCTCACAGACCAGATATTCTTACATTGCACATACCCGTACACTCTGAGGCTGCCCACCTGTTGAGACTGGATCATTACTCAAATCACATACCACAGGACAGTGTTCAAAGAGAAACCCAATTTAAATAAAACCAAGAAATAAGTGAAATAAGCAACACTGTCCACAGGTCCAAAATCCATACAACATGGGAAACAAATCACAGAAGTGTCCCCAGAAGTGAGTCCAAGTTAATTTTTTAATATCTAAACAGCCTACAATTTTGAAAAGAAAAAAATTTGACTGCTTTGTCAATTTGGCTAACAAACCTACATAACAGGTCACAAATAATTTTTTCCATGTCATTAATAAAGATAACTGTTACTTCACTAATACCTCTTTTTCTTTAAATGAATATTTTAGTGTGTATTATTTTTGTGCAGAATTCTAGCAGCAGTGGAAATCAAATACTACTCTTCCATTTAGACTTTTGGAGGATTAAAAAGTTTTTGTGGCTTCTACATAGAAGAAGCTAGAGTAAAACAGCTGGTAGATCTCTCTGATATTAAATATATATATAAATACTCACATGCACATATATATCCAAACATTTTCATGTAAGAGCACCTATCAGAACACAGAAGTGCAGAACTGACTCTTGGGAGTCCTCTGTTACTATAAAGCTGAAGAAGACAAATATTGTGTTTTCTCCCATGAAAGAGTCATTTATAAGATGCCAAAAGCATAAAACACAACTGGAGAATTTCTACAGCAGGGCATGTGTAGGAGCACAGAGAGTACCCTTAACTATACTTCATTAAATTTTTTTCTCCCACAAAGTAAGGTTTTAAGAAAAAAAAAAGGACTCAACAGCAAAAAGCACAGTAAAAGTGCATCCAAAGATTGCACACTGGACTAGTGAATAAAAAAATCCTAAAGATTGTAAAAATTAAGCATATAAAGAATAGTTAATAACAAAAAAAAAGAGGCGTGGTCTATTATAGCTGTGTTTATAAATGTCTATGGCCTTTATACAGAGGGTCATGGGCTGGTTTGTGTCCAAACTGCTCAGAGCTCATCCCCGCAACAAGTGTCAGCTATAGAGAGCCAACTGAAAATATCCAAAATATTATCATAAACCTAAGAATTAAGCAATGAGGATGATCAGGGTTCACCTCTTACTGCCTCCTGAGTTTGGGGATTTTTTTGTTAGTTCAGAAGAATCTAAAATGCTAATAAAAAAAGATTAAGGGAGAAAAAACCTGATGGTATAAGAAAAGAAAATGCCCTTTGAAGAACTACACTTCTCATGGAATTTACCCCTTCTATAAGAGTCTGAAATTTAAATATCCTATTTTTAAAAAAAGAAGATAAATAACAAAAAGAGACTGTAAACAACACAAATAGAATACTATAAGCTCCAGATATAGTGTTTTACAGTATGGGGTGGAACTTCCAAAATATAACCTGTCTTTAAATGTGTTGACCCTGTGGAAAGTGTTGTTTATTTTTAGCAAAGATGCAGTAGCACTGCCTAAGGTTTTTTCACTGAAGTTGCAAATGCAGAGACATGATCTGTCACTGTAAGAATTCTTGATTAAAGCTGGTTAAAAATGCAACATTTCAGTTCCTTTTAATAAAACAAGAAGTTTTTAAAACAAAAATGTCAAGAAGCTATTCTGTTTTTTCAAGCAGTAACCCATATTTTAAGCCATTAGAAGCTACTAGCTCTTACTACCATTTTTCCAAGTAACTCAGTTTCTCCAAGTAGCACACATATAATAAAACATGGATCTGTTGATTTATAGTAACTTTGACAATCTGTCTATGACTTCTACCTGCAATATCAATTTTTATGTCTAATAAATAATTTCTAAGGCTATGCAAACTCTTAAATATTACTAAAAAGTAGTACAGAAATTATATTTCCTTCTTCAAAATAAAAACAAGAGTGCTGCCAATCATCAAATTGGCATCAATGGGCCAAGGCCAATGAGATAAGGTTTAATAAGGCCAAGTGCCGGGTCCGGCATTTTGGTCACAACAACCCCAGGCAACGCTACAGGCTTGGGGAAGAGTGACTGGAAAGCTGCCCAGAAGAAAAGGACCTGGGGGTGTTGGTGGACAGCCGGCTTAACATGAGCCAGCAGTGTGCCCAGGTGGCCAAGAAGGCCAACAGCATCCTGGCCTGTATCAGGAATAGCGTGGCCAGCAGGAGTAGGGAAGTGATCGTGCCTCTGTACTCGGCCCTGGTGAGGCCTCACCTTGAGCACTGTGTTCAGTTCTGGGCCCCTCACTACAGGAAGGACATTGAGCTGCTGGAGCGTGTCCAGAGGAGAGCCACCAAGCTGGTGAGGGGTCTAGAGAACAAGTCCTATGAGGAGAGGCTGAGGGAACTGGGCGTGTTTAGTTTGGAGAAGAGGAGGCTGAGGGGAGACCTCAGTGCCCTCTACAACTGCCTGAAAGGAGGTTGTAGAGAGGTGGGTGTTGGCCTCTTCTCCCAAGGGAATAATGACAGGACCAGAGGAAATGGTCTGAAGTTGCGGCAGGGGAGGTTTAGATTAGATATTAGGAAGAATGACTTTACTGAGAGAGTGGTCAGGCACTGGAACAGCCTGCCCAGGGAGGTGGTGGAGTCACCATCCCTGGAGGTATTTAAGAAACGTGTAGCCATGGCACTTCAGGGCATGCTCTAGTGCCCGAGATTGTTGGTTTGCATCTGTTTGTGGGTGGGGTGGTGTGTGGTTGTGGGTGTTTGTTTTGGTTTGGTTTTGGTTTTGGTGTTTGGTGTTTGGTGTTGGTTTTGGTTTGGTTTTTTTGTTGGTTTGTTTGGTTTTTTTTTTGTTGGTTGGACTCGATGATATCAAAGGTCCCTTCCAACCAAGAAAATTCTGTGATTCTGTGATTAAAAACTCCCCAGTATTGAGTATCTTTATATATGCATTTGTGTGGCTAGTTCAAATTTATTAGTTGCAGTTTCTCTGAAATCACAGTTTCATTTTCCTGTTAAAAATGTGCATGATTATGTGGGAAGAAGCTAATGTGGAAAGACAGAGCAGTATCTCCCTGCTGCACATTAACCTTGACTTGCATACCATCATAAAAATTGTATGAACAGAATCTGAATAATACTAGATTAAGCTGCAATTTTGCAAAATGGACAGAAAATACAAATGCTATAGCTGTATTGCAATTAATAATACTTATCAAATCTATGGTGCTCTTACGTAGTTCAGATACACAATCATGGAATTTTAAAATGTCACCTGGGATTCCTAGTAAATAGATGTAACTCAATAAACGCTATTCTTTTGAAATAAGAGACATTTTCTTTCCACTGGATTGCAGATTTCTGTTCTGACTCTGTGAATTAATCTGCACAGAATACCTAGTCAGTAAATTATGCTTCATTGTTTCACTTCCTGTGTTGTGGTTTTGGCTGGTTTGGCCAATCAGAATGACAGATGGCCTCTCCCTCCCCCCTCTAAGGAAAAGAGAGGATAGGAAGAGATAAAGAGATTTATAAGTTTAGGAAAAAAACTAAACTACTCTATTGAAAATATTAATAAATAATTAAATAATAAAAAATAATATGGAAATAATAATAAAAATATACAATATATACAAAATCATATCAAGCTCCCAAGATGACGATCACGTCACCAGCAGGCACAGGGAAGAGTCCCAGTCTGGACTCGGTGGCGGACAGGAGCTGGATTCTGGATCTGGAGTCAGGAACACTCAGATTGGGATCAAAGGCAGACGAACAGACAGGGTCCTCCTTGGACGTCGGCCATTGAAGAAAGACAGTTGACTCTTTGATCCCTTAGCTTTTATACTGAGTGTGATGCAGGTGCGATGGAATACCCTGTTGGTCATTTTTGGGTCATCTTTCTTGTCCGCTCCTCCCTACAAGTGTGACCCCTTTATGCTTTTCCGCTTCCAACCCTCCAACAGGGCAAATAACGAAGTTAGCTGACCTTGGTTGTTCTAGCAATAAGTATAAGCAAGAGCATCTCTGCGTACCATTCCTTGGTATAATCAGGTCTTATCACTGTGGGAGTGAACAGTTTCTGAACAATATGCTGTTGATTTCATAGTTTAGTTATTTAGAAGAGGCCCAGCTTTTGGTTCTCTTTTACCTAAAGCCAGGACATCCTGCTAAATATAGAAGTGAAATGTAAAGAATAATACTGAGTTTTAAAATACATACGGCACTAGAAATGGGAAAAATGCTGATTTGAAAGGGTACGGTGGAACTAATATAAAATGTGGTTTCAATAAATACCTGTTGCACTAGAGAATTAGCTAGGAAATCAGAGTGAGCATTGAGCAATTTATTACTGTAAAAGAAAAATAGGCACTTGAGTATTTTACTAGCTATTTTTCACACTTTTTTCTTTGTACATAATGCTTCTATCTTTCTGTTTTTAAAAACTGTGAAAATAAGAAATCTGTTTACTTATTTCAGAAGCTTCTAAAGGTAACTACGAATAATTTAAGCAGGCATAATTCACTGATTTCAGTTCTTCATGCTTAGCTATCTTAAGTTACATTACTTATTATCATTTAGTTATTATCATTTAGTTATTATCATTTAGTTATTATCATTTAGTTGGGTGTGGATTGTAAGCTATGTGGTGATAAACAAACACCCACAAACCATATTTGCTCTGCATCTCCAGTCAATAGTAATCTGCTAGAAGGGATTTAAGTGTCATTTACTATACAGTTCCTCATATGATGTTATACTAATAAAAGAAAAATAGACAATGGTCACCTGAAATTACCACAGATTACAGATTAAATTTGTATTACCACAGATTTACCCGGAGTATACAAGCAACACTGCAGTAGTAGAGAAGACAGCTGTGCATTAGTGGTAACTCAGCTACTAGTAAAATGGTTAGCTTGTGTAGTGATAGCAAGATACCAAGGATGGCATGGAACCCTTTGTGAGCTAAACTCATGTTTGTCAGGTGGCTTTTAACACCATATATCCCAATTTAAGGTGTTCCCTTATTTAAGGTCATAGAAAAGTACAAATATAGAACTGTAGTATAGTTTGGGTTGGAAGAGATCTTCAAAGATCAAAAGAGATCAAAAAGATCTTCAAAGGTATTCCAATCTCCCTGCCATAGGGAAAGGGACATCTTTCACTAGACCAGGTTACTCAAAGCCCCATCCAACCTGATCTTGAACATTTCGAGGGATGAAACATCCACAACTTCTGGCATGGAATGATGCTGCTGGCCAGCTTGGGGCTCAGGTCTTGCTTCCCTTTGCCAAGACATGATTGACTTACTGTTTTGAGCTGATGCCATCTTCACCTCCAAGCCTTGCAAGACCCATCCTGGACAGATATAGGACATGCAGAGTAAGGCTTGGTGGCCCTGCTGCTTTAGAAACAGCAATAATTACCATGGCCCCGGCATTTCCTGGCTTTGCGGTGTTTAGGCAAGAAAACTTGCTTTTCACACAGGATATCTTTTTTAAAAACCTCTATCTATAATATCCTAGGGAGACTGGTGGTATGTAGTGTTGTTTGGTTTTGTGTTTTTGTTTTTTGTGGGTTTTTTTGTTGGTTGGACTCAATGATCTCAAAGGTCCCTTCCAAACAAGAAGATTCTGTGATTCTGTGATTCTGTGATTCTCTAGGCAACCTGTTCCAGTGTCTCACCACCCTCAGAGTAAAGAATTTCTTCCTTACATCTAGTCTAAATATACCCTCTTTTAGTTTAAAACCTTTACCCCTTGTTCTATCGTAACGGGCCCTTTTAAAAATTTTGTCCCCATCTTATAAGCACCCTTTAAGTACTAAAAGGCTCTGTAAAGTACCCCAGAGCCTTCTTTTCTCCAGGCTGAACAACCCCAGCTCTCTCATCCTGTCTTCATAGCAGAGGTGCTCCAGCCCTCTGATCATCTTTGTGGCGCTCCTCTGGACTTGCTTGGGTCTGTGTCTTTCCTGTGCTGAAGGCTCCAGAGCTGGCTGCAGCACTCAAGGTAGGATCTCACCAGGGTGGAGTAGAGGGCCAGAATCACCTCCCTCAACCTGCTGGCCATGCTGCTTTTGATGCAGCCCAAGATACAGTTGGCTTTCTGGGCTGGAAGCACACATTGCCAGCTTATATCCAGTTTTTCATCTACAATTATCCTTTTCCACAGGGCTGCTCTCAGTCTATTCATCTGTCAGTCTACACTGGTACTGATGATTGCCCCGGGTCACATTTACATTGTCAGTTTAGTAGACTATCTAGCCCAGGAAAATATTTTAAGGCAGTATCTACATTAGCAAAGACTGTAGCCCATTAGAAGTGGGTTTTGTAGAGTTAGATTTATGGAATCATCACCGTATGTCCAAAGGTCACATTATAAACGTTTCAGAGTGTCAGATTAGGTCTGGTTTTCCCTCTCTTCCTTCTAGCAGCTGGAGTGTATTAGGTGTGCTCTTGCAGAGTATCTTCCAATTTGGTTTCTTCTGAAAGAAATCCAGTTTGTGTATTGTAAGACAGCTCAATCACAAGGAAAAAAGAAGCACTGGCTGGGGTAATCTGCACATGTGTTTTAAATGTGCATTCCTGATCCAAACTGAAATGTTAAAGTAGGTGAATGCTTATGACACTTTGCACCTAAAAATAGATTGCTTTGGTACAGGAGAAGGCTGAAATTTTAGCAAAAGTAAAATAGGAGAAACCTAAAGTTCTAGTCCTATGACTTATTAGTTAAAGTCCAATTTCAGCTGCATTTGTTCTACCCCAGCAGAAATTTGAAACCTGTATGTTTGAATGCCACAACCTCTGTCAAGGCAAAACCAATGCAAGAGCATTTAGGTTAACCCTGCTTGACTTACCTAGGAAACAGATAAGAGGCACTCCTACAGTCATGACAGCTGAGAGGCTGAGAACCTCATACCTCTCTGCTGTTCACGAGAGTCTCTCAACCTAGAGGAGCTAAATGACTATGTAAGTTTTTCTAGTCTGTATCAGGATGAACACAAGTGCATTCTTTTAAACCAGAAAGTCAACCTTGCTTTCACATGAACTAAGAGACCTCATGCCATTACAGGGGAGAGACATTTCAGAACAAGTTCCCCATTGCTGCTCAGCAACCATCTCCTAGCTGAAGTGTAGTATCTGAATATAACAGCACAAATGGTTTTAGCAAACACGAACATATTAAAAAGGGATATAAATTAGTGCACTAGCAATAAGCTATCATAAAAAAAAAAAGTGCAAAGAGCATGGTCTCACACATGCTCAGATTTATTATCAACAACTCAAGAACATAACTTAACAAATAATGTGCCTAAATTACAGATGTTTTTTCAGAGCATAAAAACACTTGCAACCAAAATTTTGTGTACAATCAGTAAGGAGAAATAACCTTTTCATAAGATTTCTAGATGACAATGCAATCAATTTAAATTGAGAATCTCCTTCTATCTATAAACTATATAAGTAACAGTAAGAATGTCCTACCTTTAGTCAATATTTAAATGTTTAACTGAGGATCAATAACTAATAAATTAGGGCTGATTCCTTTAGAAAGATGAAAGAGCAGCAACATTCTCTATCCACAACATTTTCACAACTATTGACACATTCACTCTAGAAGTAGGGCCTCACAAAGCTAAATCTGACCTCTGAAGAGACTTCTAGCATGGGCTACTTACCAGTCCTTTTGTTGGTATGGCCAGTCAAGGGACCAGAAGGAGAGCAATCAAAAAGGATTTGTGGCTTTTTATAAGGGAATGCGCAGAAGTGGCATTCCAGTCTTTGCTCCCTAGAATGTGGATGTAACAATGTCATGGGAGAAGGAAATTGTTGATTTTAACCACCCTTTCTCTGTGTTTATTTATATTCCAGTAACTCAAGATTTGGACTCTTGTCACAGTGTCTCTGCTATAATTATTGTAGCACACATTTTGGTGGCCCCCTGGGGAGCTTCACCTAAACCCGGACTGAAAAGAATCAAGTTACATCTGAGCTCCTAAGTAGTGTTTAAAAGTTGGTTCCTGGGACACTTTTGGGCCGACGAAGTAGGTGTCTTCTGATCCGGGTGCTTAAAGAGTTGGGTACTGCTGGAAAGTAAACAGAAGTGGTGGCTGAGACCCAAATGGAAATTTAGCTATCCAGAGTACAGGCTAGGCAGGATTTAAGGGAACCAGATTTAGTCCTTCCTTCCTGTAAACAGGTAGATCAAGTATCCCACAATTTAGATTTCTCACTTTAGTTTCAACACTTAAAATCAAATTTGGCTGACTTGGGGCTTGTGTGTGTGTGTGTGCATGTGTGAGTGGCAGTCTCTAGAGAAACTAGTTTTTTGATGGAGGCCAAACATTTAAGAGCATCTGTCTAGTGCACTGGCTTCAGGCTAATCTGGCTGCTGATCACATACAATTATTTGGCGAATGACTGGATGAGGAGGCTTCTACTATGATTAAAGAAAGATTCGAGACAATGTGGTTTTGTGTGTGTCAAGGGTCAATATATAAGAAAAAGTTTCTTACAGCACTCAAACTGGAACTCATTACAACCCTAATAAAATACTTATGAGGGGGAAAAAAATCTATTGAAGTAAAGAGTACATTTCCACAGTCTTTTCAATAACTAAACTAACACATGCAATACAATTTAAAAGGTAGTATGGAGGAAATAGTAAAGAAGGAAAATTAGCTAAGAAAACCACATACACAAAATTTACTTGTATTCCAGAAAGCATATCTACAGGCGTTTAGGGCAACCAAAATGTACCATATTACAGATAACATACTTAATGAATGCTTATGTTTAAGCCAATTTATGTATTTGTGGTTTTCATATATCGATAATAGCTCCTGTTCTATAGAAAAAGAACATGCTAAATTGTTCACTGTATTAGAAAAGAAGGTCTTTAAAAGCTCTTTTCCTGTTAGCAGTTTGGAGAAGGAAAATAGTACCATGAAAAATCAAGCTTGCCTCATACCTGGAAGGAATTGCTTGGAGACCCAGCAGGTAAAAGTCTAAATGATTCTGACTCTAACCTAGGTGTAATCAAGTTCATTCAGTCTATGCAGTCTTGTCTTGGAGAAACTCTTTTTTCTTGAACAGCAGAATACAGGTAATTAGATTGGAATGAAAGCTGTGTTTTCATCTGCTGGAGAAGAACTGTAACTCAAGTTGATGTGAGAAAAACTGGCAGGGTAAGTAAAACAAAGCAGTGTGGTTCTCTGAGCCAAACAGCAGAACAGCAAGAGGCATCTGGGATCACTTTTTAACACATGGACATTCATCATGAAAAGGGTAATCCCTAATATCTCATTTTGAAACTAGATATGTTCCAAACATGAGAAAGTGATTATTTTGAGGCGAAACAAACCTTGTAGATTGATGTGTTCCTGGGGTTTCGAAAAGTGGGAAAACAATGAGAATTTTTTATTAGGGATATGCAGGATACTGATAATTTCTATGATATCTATAAAGATGGGGAAGGATTAGTAAGTGAGTAGAGAAACTAACTTATTTACCATGATAATTTAAGAGTACCATTAAGGGCTATCTTGCAAATTTAACTGAGGAAAGAAGATCTTTAATTTATTGACTATGTATTTGGTCTTAACTCATAGAGGAACTGCATCTCATGCAAAAGAAATTGTGATGTTACAAATTTTGCCATTCTTTTCCCCACATTTGATGTGTCATTTCATTATTTGGAACAGAAAATAAAAGTCAATTAGACTGAAAAAAGCGGGAAGGTCATTGAGAAGAAACATTTATCAGCTATTTAGTTGGCCAGCTGAAAATACCTAGTTAGAGTTCAGACTGAACAGAAGTTTATGTTCAAAAATCTTTTAACGTCATATATTTGCGAAACCCTGTACCACAACTTCTATATAATGTTTTTTTTTACATCTACTATTTAAAGAAAAGAAAATGAAACTGTTTATAATTATATCACTACCACAGATTTTTATAATGATTTACATTGAATTCTCATTTAAACTGGTATATTTATTCAAATATGATTTAGTTCTGTATGTTCTGGATCTCTCACATAAATACACTTTTTTTTTCCTCTGGGTTTGATATTTTCTGTCTCCAAAGTAACGAACAAGAAATTCTTCTCCCCTGTTCTTCCACAATTGTTCAGTATGAAGCCCAATTTCATGAACTTTAACAATGCCCAAGATCTGAGGATTTTGGTTGAATTTCTGGGGCTTCACTGTAGGACCTATTCTAGCTCTTTCTGACAAGGTAAAGTTATCTGCGAGTAGAAGTAAACAGGTTATGGAAGTCATGCCTTGCTAAATTAGGAGTTCTAATGAGGAAAGAAAGACTATAATAAGGTTTAACATGTTATAATACTGATTAAAAAAACCTTCTCAGTATAAGAGAGTAAAAGCAGAAGAAATTAAGCTCTTAAATTTTTCAAAGTTAAAATAACTGTTGAAGGAAAAATACTGAAGCTGTAGTAAGGCCCTATATACTAATATACAACATATATTAATGAAAACTAACACATGAATTTGCAATGCAGTATCACAACAAATAGTTGGATTGCATGAAGTATTAAAAAGTAGATTGGTAGAATATTGGGGGGAAATTGAATCAATACCAATATTTCACTGGTAAATGAAGGATTAATAGTCACATCTTTTTCCTTTATTACTTCTGCAGTTTAACTGCACATAGAGAAAGTCAGAAACTAGATTTAAACCAGTCAAAATAAGATGTTAGAAGAAGATCTTTTTCAGTAATTTTTTTTCACGTGCTGGTAAACTGTGAAGTTCACTGAGCAATGATTACAGGAAAAAGTCTGCCTAACTAAATTGCTGTGGACCATTTATTTTTACTGCAGTAACTAAGAAAAAAAACCCTAAAAATATTAAGAAGTTATTAAATCATGCGTCTTGGCATATAATAAGCTCTAAGTATGACATAAAAATCAAGGTTTTATGAAACATTTGCAACTTAAGCTCTGTTGTGAATAGTGCAGTACTATTTCTTACAGAAAGAAAAACAGACAGTGGTCAATATAAGAAGCATTGTAATAATGCTCTGGCTGGGAAAACCTGGCAAACTTACTTCTAGTTGGAAAATATTGAGTTTCCTAGGCCCGGAAGAAAGTCTTGTTAAAACTAATAGGAAGGGCAAAAGAGTGAGGGTAGCACGTTCTCCTGAGAGCTGGAAGAGGCGGCTCTTGGACCTTGGTCTCTCACGTCTTCAGCACCTGCTGTGCAAACAAAGGTGCTTCCTGCACTGCCTGCCTCACCTACTCTTTTGAGAGTCTGTTTTAAAATAAAACATTGTTCTCCTCCAATGAAAGGGCTCAAATGCTCACACTAAGGCAAGGAAGAAGGGTTATATATGATTTGCTGACTCAGGTCCCTGGAGAGGAGCTGCAAACACTTCTGTCACCATCCTCACAATTTCTAATAAACCAGTTTCGGCAGCTTGCTGTTCTGTGTTGGATATTGTTAATATTATTCTAACAACTTCCAAAGGCACAGGCTACTCTGCAGCAGCTGCACCCTTCTAGTTTGCATGTGTGGGTGAAAGCAATCTTCTATCTGTTCATCTTTGGTCCAGAGTAGGCACATACCATTCAAAGGCAGAGATGTGAGACCCAGATATAAAGTAAAGGATTCTTTCTAAGGCAATTGCTGATTCCCAGGCTACTCCTGCAGTGGTGATAATGCATCTCTAAACTGTGGGAAGGTCCTGTTTGGTTATAAAATGGGACTTTAGGGAACACTACTTTTTAAGGAGAAGTCTTAAGTACTAACTACTCTATAGAAGTAGTTAAAAAAAAATCTTAAAACTTTTGAACCAAAATATTCTAAAAGGTCCCAAAAGGTATGAAAAAAGTTGTCAATATATCTTACGGAATTTTATAGCAAGAAAACAAGGTTTATTTGAAAACTCTCTTTTCTCTTGCAACACACTTTTCAATATGCTTATCAACTACACAGTATCAATGACCATTAATAAGCATTTTATGATAATGTGAGCTGCACTTGAAAACTGAGCTGGATTGGAAAGCAGATAAGTGAGATTACTGTATTCAGTGTGCAGAAAATAAAAAGGAATATCACCACGTTTTCTGTGGAAAGATGTTAAGACAGCTTATAATTCTTTGCTCAAAACTAGTAAATGAATGCAAACAGCTCAACTCATCTCAGCAAGGACAAATCAGATTTTTCATCCTTCTCAAACCATTTTACATACATTTGCATTTATCCTGTAATACTGATACTCTAATTCAAAACAAGAATTATAAACTATAATGGTCATTTTTAACAGAAGCTTGCAGGAAATTTTATTTAAAGGCTACCAGCCAAAGGCAACAGTGATATTATATTCCAGTCTGCAGTTTGTTTCTGTCTCTCTGGATTAATTTAATTTTGATTAATTCTGATATGGATTAATGAAGACACTTGAAAAATTAAATTACAAAGCATATAGCCAACTCCTGTCATAGTCCTTCTTCTTCTATCACTTAGACTTTATCAGATCTAGAGAGAGTGCAAAGGGGAATGAACCTTGCCTTTTGGAACCTGGAATACATTTGGCTTGCATTCAGTTTGAAGGCCTAATAAAGATTTTCTTTCTGAAACTGTTCCAAAATGTTGAGAATTTATAACTGCATCCATCTTGAAAGTGTTATTATATTGACGACTGAATGATGTTGATCCAAGTTAGATTTCAGACCACTCTTACATTGGGCTAAATCTACAGATATTAAATATAATTTTAAAATAATATACTTTAATAAGCAAATACCTAGATGTCTCCATAAACTCATTTAAAGGAATTGAATCATTCCATATTGCAAAAATATTAAAAAGTATCAACCATTAGAGAAAATGAAAAAAAAAAGCCTTACTATATTGCTGCCAGCTTTACGGATTTTACCAGTTTAAACTTGTAAGCAGAGAACCCACAACACTGTTTTATCAATTCACAAATGTGCTCAATGTTTATATAATGATTCCTCTCCAAAGATAAAAGAACGCATGAACAATAAATAAATTGTGACCTTCCTGCAAAATGACTTTACCTGTAAAGATGGATCATGTAGGGTGATGCTTGGTTGCATCCAATACATTAATATTTATTAAGCTGACAGAAAGTCAATTTCACCATAACTTGTTCTATACTAGAAAGCAACAGTAAAAGATGTGCCTGGATTAAAAAAAAATAAAAAGACATTCGATTCATGCTTTTTGTAAATGTCATTGTACATTTTTATAGGAAAAAGGTCTTCATAGACTTTAATGAATAAGTTATACATAAAATGTAAGAAAATCTCTCTATATATATTCTTATCATGCATTGTTTTAGGAGTTCACTGATTTCCAAGTTCAATGATCATTTGAAGTCAAGTGGGTCAAGTGTCTTCAATAGCCAGCAATGTCTGACAGGAGTATAATTTCTGCAACTGCTAAAGTACTGGGAGAATGTGAAATCATGTAGTCATCACTACTAAACAGTTATTTATAAATAACTGATAATAAAGGGCAGCTAATATAATTTGTCATACCAGTAAGTTACTGAAATGAATAACATTTGACAGAAAACAAAACCATCATGGAAGCATTCCTAAAGACAGCAAAAACACACAAATTAACGTGCTAAGAGAGATAACCCAGAAATTCAGAAAACAGGACATTTTGGACTCTGAAAATGAAAAATACCATACAGTTTTGCAGAAGGGGTGATTTATCATATTTTTACTGTACTGAGATTAATGTGAGTGTACACTGAATATATTTCCAGCCACCCAGTTACTTGAACTGAACACACACGAGGTGCAAAAAGAAACTATTGTATGACATGGTTATTTAATTATGTATTATATTAATAGGTTCCAAATGATAGAAAATACAAAACCTAAACCTACTCATTAAGCTACAGTCACATATTATGAAGGCACTAAAATTAAACAAGTGATAGCAAGAATGAGGCACCAAAATTCAGATCCTACTTTAAATATTCCTAAAACTATAATCTAAAACTGATTCTTTGTGTCTGGTCTTGAAACACCAGTGTTTTCACAACTCAGCCATCTTGGAGTTGTTTGCTTCTGATGAGATGAGTAACACAAGCTGTTCACAGAGATCATGAGAGCTGAGTTTTTCCATATGGTAACTTTAATCCACAATCTAAATGCACCTTGATGCACATTGGTGCTCCAGGGGGTCCAGAAATGCCTTACCGAGAAAGGAGAGAGAAGTATTTCCCAATTCACTATGATTAAGCACTCCATAAATCTCTTCTGTTCACAGAGCACAGGCATTTTTAGAGTTTGAGGTAAAGTGATAGACACTGTCCCAAATACGCTATTTCATAACTGCTACTTAAAGCTTTACTCTTTCAAGATGGCTTTTTTTGGTGCTGACTTTTAAACAGCTTATGTGTTAAAAGTATATAGTAAAAATTCATTAAACAGAGATCAATAATTTTTTAGGAAAAAGCACAGTGCAATGGAGTGATATCTGATTTGCAAACAGAACAATACAGAACATACTAAAAAAGCTAAATAGAAGGAAGCCCACTGAGCTAAACGGCACCTATGCCAAAATCCTGCAAAGATTCCCGTGGAAAGTGAAAAATTCTCTGGCTGACAAAATGGCCAAACTGAAATATTTTAAACAAATTAACAAACAGCTGTTAATTGTTGGTACAATATTATAATGTTATTAGGAATGAGATCTGCTAGCAGAGGAAAGCATATGGAAAGAGCTGTTCTAATAGAGTTTTCAAGAAAGTGCCTCAAAAGTGATTAATCTAGAAGTACCATGACAGATGTAGTTTCACCTTTATTTTAGGAAACACTTTGATAAAGTATCCAATATGAATCGAACAGTTCAAAGGTTTATGAAGCATTGCCAGTGTGTAGATTTGAATACAATCCTGTTTGATGGGAAGGAGTACAGCTAATACTAACCCTTTGTAACCTTAATAAAAGCACAACATATCTGTGAGAGTGATTAAGTGCTGTGTGTCTGAGCTCCTGGAGGTAGAAATACATACGTGCAGCACTCAAGCATTTCTCTGTATTTTCACCTCCTCTCTGTGACACAATGAAGTTGTGATGCTGACAAATGTTCTTTAATGTACGTCCTTACTATAGTTTCAAATTTTACTCTATAGCTGGATTTAATTAAAAATCCATTATCAGTGGCTTATTGGAAATATGAGTACATACCAGTTTTCTTCTTCTTTTCATCTGATCTGTCTAAACAAGTAGATAACACATCAAGAAGACAACTGGGTTCCATATGTATGCAAAGTTTTGCCCATAGGGAAGTGTGTGGTGAAATTTCTCAGCAATCATTCTTAGGACTGAAGACATTAAACATCTTTCATTAAATGACCTTGGCACAAAGATCAGAACTGTACTCATGAGATCTGCTGATGACATTCTCATCAATATGGAGAAGGACTGGAATATCTCACAGGAGTAACTAGATGTTTCTGGTGACTGAATAGCAGTAATTGGGTGAAAATCGTTAACAGTATAGACTGACTGAAATACTTGAGGACTGAAAAGAAACAATAAAGAAATATTGCATGTATTAGCTAGCTGCAGCATAGCTGTGAACCATCAAGGCAAGGCAATGGTGGAGAAATGCAAGTACTATTCTGGATCCATCACATTAAGTATTTTTAGCCTAGCTTCTGTAAAACCACATTTTGAAATATAAAAATTATTACTTCAGATTTGACTTAGTACAGAAAAGGTACTTTGCTGAGGAGGGAATTAAATAACTTATTTTACATTAAGAGATAAAAAGAGTTTGACTTCTTCAGTCAACTGAAAGATAGATTTATATAAAATATCGTTCACATCTAGTGAATGAAAAACAAGTGAAGGCAAAAATCTAGTTAAGACGAAAATCAGTTTTCTTACAACAACTAATTAGTAATCAACCACAATTTGTGAGTCAAATGCTTCTAGCAAAGTGAAAAAATTCTGGTACAATCTTCCACTACAAGTGGATGCAAACTTGCATTACAAAACCAATGCATCATGAGTGGACTGTAAGGCAGACTTTGACTGCCCCCAGTGTTCTAATTGATTTCCTACTTACACATTTCGGAGTAAATAAACAGAGACTGGTTCCGATTACAGCAGGCATGGCACAGCTCACCTACACAGAGTGAAATTCTCCCTTCTCCCAAAAATACTAGCATGCAGATGGCCTGTTCAGACTTACCCTGCATTTGTGCTACCATGCAAAGCATGCCCAGAGTACTAATTGTTTAGGCCCAATATTGTGCCATCCCCATGCTAGCAATTCAATATCATGGGCAGTCAAGTGACAGTGCCCTGGCCTGAGCTTTGACTTCATTTAGTGCTATAACATAGAAATAATGAGTACAGACTGTGAAACTTCATAGCTAACACTGCAACAAAAAAAGGAGCTGCTACTGCGTCAGTGGCCGCCTCAGTGGAGTGGTTGTAACACTGTATGCCTGATGGGAAACTTATTAAAACTTTTCAGTTAAGAAAGAAACTTCCAGGCTCTAAAACTAAAGCAAACCAAGTAAAAAACCAAATTAGCATTTCCATATATAAATGACTGAAATTATAGATCCATACCTTCAAAGTATGTTTACTAGACACACAATTCAATAACACTGAATCCACACCATGGTGGTCTAATGTTATGTCACTGCATGTTTCTTGAATGCATTATGTAGACATTTGATCTATGCTCTTTAGCAGTCATTACTTGCCATTTATCATGTATAGAGTTTATTTTGTTAATAAAAATAATGTGAAGTACAAAATTCCAGATTTGGTTATGGAAATTTACTGTAATTGTCCTTACTTGTAGTCTCTCTTTGGCATAGGAAGTAGCTCTTTGAAATTGTTTCCCTAACATTTTAGGGGTGGTGTTGGGAAAATATGTGTTTATATATACAGTTAATTTAGATTAGCAAAAGCTTTCAGACTGATAAAAAACCCTGGCTTTTTAAATCAATGATGAATTGAGTACAGTAAATGCTATTCTGCACAATAATAGTATTTTCTTTATTTTTGCTCATGGAATGAAATATTATTAACAATAAGAATATTATCTGTGGTAGAAAAAGTAATATTATTAAACTGACTTTGATAGCAGTGAATGCTAATTATAGCTGTTAATCCAATGAGACACATTTCAGGGGTGTGGATAATCACCATAAATTTCACCTTTCTGTGAATACATAATGAAGCATCAGAGACTTATTTCTAAGCATATCAACTTCTGTCAAGAGATTTTCATTACATCCAACGTTGATTAAGCTAAACTTAAGTCTACCATGCAATAGATGGCTTTGAAGTGCTGGTAGGCATCGTTTAAAATGTATCTTTGAAGAGACCTCTATTACAGTAAGTGAAAAGAAAAGTTCTCCAACTTGCATAACGTAGTTTGAGAAAGTTTTTGTGCTTTTTGTCAGTTTAAATCTGGTGACTGGGAGGAAGTAAAGCATAAGGAAGTATGGAGATAATTATGATTAACACTTTTGATCCTTGTTTTTCTTACTAATGAAGAACTCCTGTTAATAAACTGGGGAAAACTTCCCAACCTGTTGGGATCTATGTGGGATCTTGTGTGCAGAGATAAGACCTGATACATGTACACACACTGTATATATAGGGGAATGTGTATACACTGTACATATACATACACTGATACAGGGGGAATGCTTCCCTTTAAAGAGAAAGTCTTCATGATTTTATGCAAGTTTTGTCTATTGCAGACATAAACAAATGCTATCCTAGTAATCTAGTTTTGAAGCATACATATATAGCACATATATATATTTATATATGTGTGTGTGTGTGTGTTTTTGTTTTCAAAGGATTTTGGTTTTTTTTACATTTATTTCAGTAACTCTTCAGGAATATGAAAAACAATCATTATTCTGCTCCATGAGCAGACTAGTGAGTTCTTCCTTCAACCATCAATTCTACAGAGTGAATGTATCTGTTTTAACCTCTGTGCCATAGCAGGTACATTTCTGTCACAGCAATTTCTGCTTGTTCATTTACTGAACAAAATACATAAATACATATATTCCAACATGCTGTGTTGTATCTTTATCTGAATCTTGCTGAAATCAATGAGAATGGAAGCACATTCTCAGTACTCTGCTATGCTATACATGTAATCCCATCTTTCTATTTTCACATCACTGTTTACTGTAGATTTCACTATTATATTCAGTACAAATGAAAAACCCAAAGTGCACAAAAATCCTACTCAATATTTCATTAATGCCTAGAGATCCTCCTGTCTTCAAATGCAATAAATCTTTTGGAAGAAAATAGAAGAATGATCCTTCATTTTGTAGGAGGATCCTGTGGTAAGTTAAGCTCATTTCTCACAGCACCAAGACCCTCATCTTTCACTAATTGCAGTACCATTTCAGAGCAATATGTCTTGCAGGAGCCATTGCTGCAATGTTTGTTAAAAGCCTTTTCAACACAATACCATACTCTGAGGAGTCTTACAGCTCTCAGTATAGTCAAGGAAAAACCAAGGTATTCAAAGTCTGTAATGCAGTTATTATCAGGTTGGGGGCCTGGTGTTATTTTTTACGTTGAATAAGATCACTATTTTCTAGCCCTGTCTTGTCACTATCCTGCTGAACAGCCACATCATCACTTGGTAACTAAGGAAGTTTTCTACTACGTGGTTCTCGTCAGGTTCCCATAGCCAAGCCACTGGCACTCTTACAGTTGGGCTCAACTGTCGGGGACAAATGCAAAAGTAACTCTGAGGAATACAAGGCTTATAACTGGGGAGTTGCATACTCCCAGTTGATACTCCCAACTCCAGGTTGATACTAAGTCCGTCAGTGTTAAGGAAGGTTATTTTACAGCTTCCAAGGAGGATTCATCTGATCAACTATACATCCAAGCTAAGTCCAGAGGCTCCTTCTACAGTCAATGGAGAGAAATGGGCTCATCTAGGAAATGGTTCACCTCAATTCCATGAACTCAATTAAAGTGCCAAAAAACATCTAGCGACATCTGTGGGGATCTAGGATATCCCACATGGCCTTCGGCTGACATGCCAGAAAGGCAAAAATCTACTGCAGAACCTATAAC
This sequence comes from Numenius arquata, assembly GCF_964106895.1. Classification (NCBI taxonomy): domain Eukaryota; kingdom Metazoa; phylum Chordata; class Aves; order Charadriiformes; family Scolopacidae; genus Numenius; species Numenius arquata. Next base: position 86,157,603 of record NC_133576.1, read on the forward strand.
CATAGAATCATAGAATGGTTATAGTTGGAAGGGACCTTAAAGATCATTGACTTCCAACCCCCCTGCCATGGGCAGGGACACCTCCCACTAGAGCAGGTTGCTCAAAGCCCCATCCAGCCTGGCCTTAAACACTTCCAGGGATGGGGCATCCACAACTTTTCTGGGCAACCTGTTCCAGTGCCTCACCACCCTCACAATAAAGAATTTCCTCCTAATATCTAATCTAAATCTCCCCTCTTCCAATTTAAAACCATTACCCCTTGTCCTGTCACTGTCCTGTTACCACTTGTCCTGTCCTGACAAAGAGTCCCTCACCAGCTCTGCTGTAGGCTCCCTTCAGGTACTGGAAGGCTGCTATAAGGTTTCCCCGGAGCCTTCTCTTCTCCAGGCTGAACAAACCCAGCTCTCTCAGCCTGTCTTCAGAGGGGAGGTGCTCCATCCCTCTGATTATCTTCGTGGCCCTCTGCTGGACCCATTCCAACAGGTCCGTGTCCTTTCTATGTTGAGGATTCCAGAGCTGGACACAGTATTCCAGGTGGGATCTCACAAGCGCAGAGTAGAGGGGTAGAATCACCTCCTGTGACCTGCTGGCCATGCTTCTTTTGATGCAGCCCAGGATGCAGTTGGCTTTTGGGCTGCCAGCGCACACTGCCAGCTCATGTTGAGCTTCTCATCCATGAGCACTCCCAAGTCCTTCTCCTCAGGGCTGCTCTCCAGCCATAATGTCTGGGATTTTTTCAAATGTCAGCAAAGAAATTTCAAATGTCTGCCAATCCCCAAGTTTTGGATGTCTTGGAGCATCTGAAATGGCTTTAAGTCCTTCAATTGAATTTAAGCAACTGAATTTAGCCCTAGATGACTATATCAGAATGAGATGTTCCCTAGGAACGCCTATTTCTTTCCTTAGCAAAGATATTCAAGTGTAATTGGATCAGATACGGATGACTACAGTTAAGTGAGACGAATACCACTCTCAGTGGTAGTTAGATACTGCTTTGAAAAACACTGACCGCAAAAGGTATAGGAGCCCTTCTGTCTTTGCTCTCTTACCCCACCTGTACCTACTCTGTAGAGACTGAAACCGCAGAACTTCAAGGTCTCTATACTGGGGAAATCATGCAGTATCTGAATAAGCTGGCTTGGGGGCAATTTGCCTCTGATACGATGTATTTTATGATAATCATACCATAAGATGGGTAATTACTGCACATTGTTCTTTTTTAAGGAAAGGGTTTATTAAGCAAACTATATTTAATGATGTCTGAGAACAGCAATAACAAAGCTATAAAAATTTCAGTCAGAACATCCCTTTTTTTTTTTCACCCCTTCCGTACCTTTTTTAATTTAGCTGTAAATCAGCAGCAAATGCACTGCTGCTCACTGCTGCTTTGAATCAGTGTTGTATTTTAATGCAATTCTGTTGATCTAATTGTCTGGCCGGCCATCAGAAAAAAACAATATAGAGAGAATAAAAAAAAAGGAAATTAATTCAAACAGACCCAGTTTAATGGGGCTTCTTATAGATAATAGTGGAATTTTTTGGTTTTCTACTATTTTTAAGACCATATACAAACATTTAAAGGGCCTTTGGTGTCTAGAAAAACATTAGAGGGTGACCTGGAGTGGTATGTTTATCAGGTCTGTTTTTGCAACTCTATAATACAGGAATCCATAACATGTGCCCTTCAGAAGCTGAACCATGCCAATTGAGCTCTGTAATGGAGTTCCACACTCTGTATCATGTTTTGGGGATGTAATTTCATGTTATGAAGTTTGAATGGCAGAACAGATTACTGGAGAGGTCATGTCTGCTCCATGAAATGTTGCTACAGCTGCAAGAGCGAGGGTTGTTCAAACGGAACACTGGCTTTAAAGTAGTAGGGCTCATGTTTGGCAGGACAGCTTCTGGAGCTTCAGAACTGTTGCGCTTAACACGCAAAGGCAAAATCAAGAGACTTTCAAAAGAAATTTCCAAAACATATTTATCTCCTTGGACTTTTTTGGAGCTGGGACACCCATGAACAAAGACTATAAATATCTTCTTTTATTTTTTTTTTTTAAATTTTATTTCAATTATACCCCTAATGTGGGGAGGTTGCAACCACATTCTTACGTGCTAACCTTGGCTCAAGTTTTGCTGATTAATTGCTTGCTTGTTACTATATTCAGTCCCACCAATCACTATCTGGAATAAGCAAGTTTGCATTTTTATGTAAATCTAAACACGCAATGTACAACTAAAATTAATCAAATCATTTCCTCTAGTAAAACAATACTATACTATTTTACTAGGATTCACACTATAATTACACTGTTGAAAAGTCTCCTGAACAGTAAAATGGATTTTTTTTTTTTTTAAATGAGAGCCAGTACCTTAGAGGATAATATCTGTTAACAAAAAGAGGGAGATAATTAAAATCTTTACAAAGCATCTGTCATCCAGCTGTACTGACTGGGGATTATAGAAGACCACAGATTATAAAAATAAAAAATAAATTTTAAAAAATTAGAAGTTCACACACAAAATTAAAACAGAAACTTTAGAGAAAAAATAGACAATGTTATGACCTTCACGTAAATGCACAGATGTACTAAACAAAAAAAACCTCTAACTTTGAGTATAATTTTGATGTGTAAACAAAACAATCACCATGTAGCATTTGCTGAGAAAAATCAGAATGATGAGATACAGTGTGGATCACAGATTATTGCACTTTAATTTCTAAATGAGCTTAGACATCTGTGAAATTAAAACCCCAGGGCGGACAATTTATGTGACACTATGTTGAGAAAGGAACAAAGCTTTGAGATGCAAATTCCAGCTTTCCATTGCGTCAGAGCAGGTAACCTTGCAAACAACCTTCACACAGACCAGTCCTCTCCACTCTGACTGATGTTTCCCATATGTATCTATTTCTCCTCTCCGTTTTCCAATCAAGTTGACAGCAATTCCCAGTTCATTTTCTAAAGAGACTGATAAAAGCCAGGCTGGAGTTGTACCTGTTATTAACCTCTCTTGTACCATTATTACTTATTTTTCTCCTTTGAGATAAGCAGTTACATTGTACTTGCTGATCTTTGCATGTGATGTGTTATTACATAAAAACGGTACTGCAAATGTCAGCCTGTTACTGGGTCATTAAAGTCAGGTCATGATATTTGAAAATTTGATGTTCTTAACCTTTTCAGGAGTTAACCAACATATATTATGCATTTATTTGTCTGTTTGTTGTTTTTGTCATTCTTCTTGTTGTTGCTTACATTAATTATTCATGAATACAAGGACATATATCGTGCTATAAAAAACCTATGAATTTAATTGATTTATTAACGTTATTGAATAAACTATGATTTAATCATTAACAGCATTTACATAATTATTTTCACTGGCCAGTTTAAGACCCCTTCATTATTTTGAAGGAATAATTTTGAACTCTGTATATGTACAAATAATTATTCAAATCTCTTCCATATATAAACCACAGGATGAGATCCGACGAGATAGGAAATGGCCTATGGGAGGTTTAGATTGGTTATTAGGAAAAATTTCTTCACTGAAATAGTTATCAAGCATTGGAACAGGCTGCCCAGGGAAGTGGTTGAGTCACCATCCCCGGAGGTATTTAAAAGATATGTAGATGCGATGCTTAGGGACAAGGTTTAGCGGTGGACTTGGCAGTTTAGGTTAACAGTTGGACTCGATGATCTTAAGGGTCTTTTCCAACCTAAATGGTTCTATGATTCTATGATACACAAATAGAAATGCCATTGCTTTTTCTATATGAAAATAGGGCTTTCTTGCTTATCAGTAGCATAACTGAATCTTCTTTTCAGTTATGTGCACCTTTGCATTTGTTACAAAACAAGGCTAAAAAATGTTGTGCTAAGTAGAAAATGGATATTTATCATTTTCAACTACAAATGAAAATGTTTGATAAAATTTATATCTAAAAATGACCTGCGTGATATTCTGCAGATATGAATTAACTGCAAATCTCAGCTAATGTCTGAAACCTATCACGAGTCAGAGAGGCATTCTAAAATGCCAAAGACTGTGATGCTTTCTTATATTACTGCAGTCCCAAAAGACAAATATCTAAAAAGGTCATTAGTTTTTGCAAGACTAGCATCACTTTTTGCCAACAACTGAGAAAAAAAAATAAAAACAAGGTGGGGTCCAAATACTTGACATGTTTGATTTGAAATGGAACCAAAACTCTTCTGGGAAACCATTCAGAACAGAATTTATGAACCCAGACTCCATCCTCCACTCACATACTCAAAGTCAAATTCTCTAAATAAATCAATCCAGGAGTTACTTATTTTTTTAATTTCTTGACTTTTCTATGTACCGCAGGATTCTATGGTTTCTGCAGAGAACATATTAACATGAGTTACCAGGTGCCTTCTTTGAGTTATCACATTGAAATTATTCTTATGTAAACAACATAGAGATAATATGTTTTCTAATTATATACCTAAAATACATTAATTTATATGTAAATATTTTAAAATATGTTAAGTTTTATTCATTTGTACAATATACTCGATGAAAGAGGTCATTCAGAAAGTCTTCAATGAGAAGCTTCTTTGGTTGACTGTATAATAATTTTTAAAAAGTTACTGAAGAACTCTGTGTAGATATTTTTTACTAGATTTTTACAGATGCTTTAGAGGAATAATACCAATGGCACACTGGCCACCTGTTATCCAGCTTTAAGAAGTGAATTGTCATTCCTTTTCCTGATATATCATTCGTGGACAAATGCTCTTGAAAACTTAGAACAACTCCCAAAAGCACAAGTTGTTTTTTACAGTGACAATATTCAAACTCACTTAAAACATGCAGTTGACAATACCATGCTGGAGAAAATGGTTTGTGTGTCTTTTTCACACTGCTGAGAACCACTACTGAAAAAATCTTCACAGATGGAACAATATAAAAGGGCAGCTTTACAAATTAATGGTTAAAACAATCAAGCAGTTCTTAAAAACTCAAAATATGAACTGCACAAAATTGTCATATTAGTGATGCAATCACTCTCATTTATGAGAAAAATGGCACAAAGCCATCATAATTTGTAAGCAAAATAAGCTGTAAAAAAATCACACAGTAGTGACTCTTGTAGTCAGGAAGATCTAGGCTCCAGAAGTGATTTATTACATTCTTAGGAAAGTGAATGGGCACCGTGCAATAAACTAATTCCAAGTATGAGTATTTTTATGGAAAGCTTTTCCATAAAAGCTTTTCCATGCGCTTCATGTTAGCACAATAAACTGTTGCTTCACTTGCTGGATGTGACACAACCAACCAGGAACAGTTAGATCTGCCTCAGAAGATCATTCACATGGTGAAATACATTGTTCTTTCTGGTAGTACCAGGGTGGAGAAGTTATCTCCAAAATGCAAGCAGTATGGCTTTTCATTGAAGGCAAATTATGCCTTCACTCATTTTTCTGGTGCATTTTCAATAGTAAATTTATATTGCTTTTTGTTATTGTGCTATTTCTATGGATGAAATCCAATGTCAGTGGAGTGCTAATGACAGAAACTCTGATATTTCACCTCTGGTTGGCTTTTTTCTTTAAGTTTTGTGTTGGTTGTAGGCCTATGGACCAAGGCTGTAGGTCTATGGTCTATGGCCATCTTCAAAATCATTTAGACCTCTGAATTTTTTCTAAAGACAGTGTGTGTCTTCACTTTACTAGGACAAGGCTGCATAATCTACCTTTACTTTTGAAATAAACCTTTCTCCAGAGTTTTGGTCCTTCCTTCAGGGAAATATTCCCCTGCCACATTTGAAAGATAAATTGTCTAAATGAACTTTTTAATAACTTTTTACACAGTATCTAATTGTGGACTAGCCTAGCAGGCAGCCTCAGCAGGTGCGTTTCTATCAAAAATAATTTCACTGCATCTTCTATATAATTGAATTGACTAAGTTCTGCTGCATCATGATGTTTTCTCTCATTATAATGACAGCTGTGATATATTGCAAGTTAGTTGCTTGAGTAGAAGAAAAAAGTGAGAAGAAAAAATATACATTTCAACCATGATTCTTTACACCAACAACCTGAGAGGAAAAAACAAAAACAAAACCAAAAACAAAACGGAAAAGCCCCACAACCAAATTATTAACTCTAGGGTAAGTGGAAAATAACCCAGAATATTAAATATTTTTGTTCAAAAAGTACTGGGTTTGGAACATTTGCCGTATTAGGAGTCAAAAGATGCTTTTAATGTTACTACCTGCCCTCAAACTATTATTCCCTGTGGGAACAGAAAAAAAATACTAATGCCTTTAAAAAACTCACAGTACTCTTCAGTTTCTTAGCAGTGAGATAAGCTCTTAAGTTCTGCCTGGTAGTGTAAATCTTTTTTTCTTTCACTTTTCTCACCAGGAACACCCATTTCAAAAAATAGAGTTAATATAAGCAGAAAATATCATATGAATCATCTGAGTGTCATATTGTAAATGCAATTTGCAGCCATTTAGAAAGTGCCCTAAGAATAACTTACTTTTTAAAAAGGAACTTAGTCACTAAAAAAAAATAAATTAATAAAATTAAAAAAAAAAATAAAGAGAGAGAGGGAAGAAGAGAGAGACAGTAAAATAACTGTGCCTCTGTATGTGTTTTCATGTTGACAACTCCCTAATACTCTTCAAAAGTTCAAAGGTTTTAGGAAATATTTTTTCAGGTAGGTAGCTATTTTTTCCCAAGCATAGATGAAAGGTTTTCACAGATTTGTGGGAGGACATTGCATAGGAATCAGTGCAAACCTCAGGTTGTTCTTCTAAGGAATCATTGTTCATCTTTTAGAGACACAAGAATTTATAAAAGTTGCCCATCAACGCTTACTCCAGCAGAACATTATTGCACTTAAGAAGCAGAAAAATACATTTAAGTGATAACACAAATCTGATTTAATAAGGTTTTGGTACAAGCCTTAACATTATACATAAAATTTACTATAATCAGATAAAGTATAGAATAATTGAAAAACTCTATTTTCTAATGTGGATAGGGTATTAATGTAATAGTAAATCAGCTATCAGATTCTGAAGCTTTTCTGGTATGCGCTATTATTGTTGACTCTTGTAAAGGAAACTATCGTTCATTTTTATCTTGGCCACTAACACTTTTGCTGTCTCTATTTCCAGCTATGACCACAAGTAAATTGGTATAAACTCTATGAATGTTCAGAATAATTTTTTTTTTTTAATTCCTTAGCACTGCATACTAAATAATCTAAATTTAAAAGAATCATTTATTTAAAGGCAGTATTTTACTTCTAATATCGCAGCACATAATTTTGATTCTTAGACAATAAAAGCATTATCTGAAATATGCCTGCTAGTATTGTATCAACTTGGTGGACATTATCTCAAAAAATGCATGATCATTTACCACTTTTCTCAAAAGTATTTACATGGTAGCAGTCCTATTTCAGATATGCCTTTACCTGTGTTGTTTTATGCAATTTCTAGTTCCGTATCTTACGAGGATTTCCAGAGTTGAAAAACCGCTGCAAAATAGCAATTCCACTTTACATTATAATCTCCGATTTCACTTAAAAGTTTTACCTGTCCTGAAATTTACTCAAGACCTAAGGAAGTCAAAGGGTTATGGGAATTAGTTAGACTCTAAGGAATCTAATATGATCTTAAATTGCAAATGGGATTATATAAAATTCAGAAGACTAGAGTCCAAGAGTTCACCTTCATCCAGCCTCTCAGACAATAAGCATGTGGCTCATCTGATCTACAACAAAGGTGTCTACATCTGCTTTTATGTGCTGTATTGGGGAGCTTTTGGATGAACAAGACAAAGAAGGCATCATGGGAGCAGAAACAGAACCCTAGCTTTTCTTTCTGCCTTGGGAATACCTACTTTATACAGAGAAGTTCTGTTTCTTGATTTCAGTTTTGTCCCTTCTGTCTAACATTGCTGGCTGTGCAGTGGCATAACTTTAAGAGAAAGACACCATGTGCCTGTGTAGTCTGTAGCTTGAGAACTGTCATACTCTCACGAGGATGTGAGCTTAAACCCCCAAGGGACAGGAAGAAAAAAGTTCCAGATATTCCAGTTCTGAAGCTCTATTCCACCACTCAAATAACAACTGTTTGTTCACAAAAATTTGGCATGGTAGCACACATTATAATGCCTCCTAAAATGCAAATTATGTCATAAAAAGTGAGATGCTGATGAAATTCCCTGAGTGGAGATAAGAACAAGCTGATCTATGTGACCCTATCAACCTATCTTAAAAGCTGATGTGCCATTTCTTTTCACATTTTGCCACAGACCAGATGTACTTTGATACACAACATGTTTGAACAGCTAATTAATATTTAAAAGTGTCATTCTGGCATATTCTGTATAAACATACATTTGGAATACACAACATCCTGTCAAATACGATTTAAAAAAAAACCTCAGCTAACTGGCTCATGTTCAGTAAAATGGCTATGGAAGCCTATATGGCTGCATATGATGCAAATACTTCTGGCTTTATTGAAGAAAACACAAAATTTTTCTATCATTTTTGTTATTTCCTCCCTCAGAAAATTAGATTCACCTTTAGGTATTTAAATACAATAAAAACATATTCCCAATTAACAGCCTTTGCAAAAATATTGGTTGCATCCATTGTCTTTAAAACAGTAAGTTTATTCTTCCAAGTCAGAAGTTGTATAAAAACTTCCTTAGAATAATTTCAATGGATAAATTTATACATTATTTTAAACATTAGTCTCCCACTGAAGAAAAGGAATTTAGTAATAATTTATCTTTGTAAAATATAAAACCAAAATTATATCTTCAATTCTGAAATAGTACTTATTTTGAATAAATTTCTAATATTTATATAATTATATTTGGAGTAAACGATAGTTAAAGGAGGAATTTATAAATGTATAGCCTCAATGGTACTGTTTTCTTCAAAGGTTTTTGCCAGAAATATTCTACCTACCAATTTTATTAATACTTATTTGGAAAATAATTAAAATTTCAATTTATTTTGATGTCATCACAAAAATTGAGCCATATGCAATGAAGTCTTTCAAGTAGTTCAGTTACAGACAAAATTTACAAAACCATTCAGCTGCCATACAATTCCAAAACAGCAGTCTTTAATCATAGCTGCAGCTATGATTACAGAATCGCAGAGCGTAGATGAACCAGGCATGATCTTCTCTGAAGCTGTAGCTGATATTGCTTTTATCTGAAATTGCAAAAGGGTAGGCAATGCCATAATGCTCAGTGGTTAGTTGCCATTCTATCTTTACCAGCTCTCTGAGTTTTAACAGTTCACTGAGTGGAAGAATGTGGATGTTCAATAACAACTTAACTTTTATAGCCAACATCTTCAGGAGCTTTTCTGCAACACTGGATACAGTACAGCTACAATCAAAGGAGATCAACCATGACATTTCCTTTTTAATTAATTAGCAAACCTGTAATACAATAAGCCATTTCCTCCTTTGTAAATTTTCTCAGACAGCTATATTCAAAATTTCAGAATAAATAATAAATATTTACATACATATACGTATAAACATAATCACAGTTACAAGCAGTAACTAAGTTGATAAAATATTTTTTTATCCAAAAGCACCAATTAGTAATAATAGTAAATTTCAAAATCTGAAAGATAAGGCACCAAGTAGCTTTTAATTAAATTAGGATAGCTTGTGGAGCTCCTTTGTAAATGAAAGTGCTTTGTAATCAACAGATCAATGGTGTGGGAAACAGGAGGTGGTCTGACTATTTTGTCTTTGTCGGAGACATGGACAGTGCACCCTCAGCAAGTTTGCTGACAACACCAAGCCCGGTGGCACGGTCGACACACTGGAGGGAAGGGATGCCATCCAGAGGGACCTGGACAGACTCGAGACATGGGCTCGTGCAAACCGCATGAAGTTCAACCAGGCCAAGTGCAGGGTCCTGCACCTGGGACGTGGCAATCCCAGGCACAAATACAGGTTGGGCGGAGAATGGCTGGAGAGCAGCCCTGAGGAGAAGGACTTGGGACTGCTCGTGGATGAGAAACTCAACATGAGCTGGCAATGCACACTGGCAGCCCAAAAGCCAACTGCATCCTGGGCTGCATCAAGAGAAGCGTGGCCAGCAGGTCGCAGGAGGTGATTCTACCCCTCTACTCTGCGCTCGTGAGACCCCACCTGGAATACTGTGTCCAGCTTTGGAGTCCTCAACATAGAAAGGACATGGACCTGTTGGAACAGGTCCAGCAGAGAGCCACAAAGATAATCAGAGGGATGGAGCACCTTCCCTATGAAGACAGGCTGAGAGAGCTGGGGTTGTTCAGCCTGGAGAAGAGAAGGCTCCGGGGAGACCTTATAGCAGCCTTCCAGTACCTGAAGGGAGCCTACAGGAGAGCCGCAGAGGGGCTCTTTTTCAGGAAGTGTAGTGACAGGACAAGGGGTAATGGTTTTAAATTGGAAGAGGGGAGATTTAGATTAGATAACAGCAAGAAACTCTTTACTGTGAGGGTGGTGAGGCACTGGAACAGGTTGTCCAGGGAAGCTGTGGATGCCCCATCCCTGGAAGTGTTTAAGGCCAGGCTGGATGGGGTTTTGAGCAACCTGCTCTAGTGGAGGTGTCCCTGCCCATGGCAGAGGGGTTGGAACTCAATGATCTTTAACATCCCTTCCAACTCTAACCATTCTATGATTCTATGATTTTAATCATAAATTGATCGCTCTTATTCCGGTCATGGACACTGGCATTATAGCTGAATGGAAGCATAGCTGAATAGTTTTGTGAGCTAAATATTTTCTACAAAAAGCCATGCAAAAGGCATTGACAAAGTACAGTGAACAGGAAATAAATATAAGTCAAGGTAATCATAAACAGTTGTATTTTAACAACTTATACCTATATTATGCTAGAGTATTTAATGGGACAGTAGTAATACATAGCACATTTTACAAAAATACTAAATGTCAAGTAGTGATGTATGCTATATTTTGCAGGTGGAAAACTAAGGGTACGAGTAATTTACCCCATATGACACGATATGTAGGAAACTTAGACCTTTGTCTCCAAGTAACAACATACTACGGCTTTGTCTTTCTCTTAAGATGTTAAATAGATCAGATAAATCATTCTCTAAATTCATTATTTATGGCTATAGATTATGAAATAATCTAGTTTATTTAAAATATAGATGTTCTATGCAGTAGCTTAGAGAATTAAACTACAATCAATTTTCTCAGGTAGTGAGTCTTATTTAGTAAAACCTTCCCAGTTTGTTTTTTTTTTGGTTGAAGTTAACTGTGCAATCAGATATTCTCTAAGAAGATCTTGAAATCAAACACGTATCCTCCTTGGCATAATTTCAGTACTTTCCAAAGCCCTGGTTGATATTGGTCATCTGGCTTATTGTTCTGTAAAGCTACTGAAAACTACTTTGTTGAGTCTTTTTCCAAGTGCGTTTCAAAACCGGTCTTTTCCTACCCAAAATATACTGTATCTAAATGACTTTGGGTAACTTCTATATTTAATAAAGAAGCAGTTATTTATTGCACAAAATGGTCAGCAGCAACGTGTTGATTCATTAGGAATCACACGGTATTTCTGACTTTTAGAGATGCATTCAGTTATATTATCATACATTAAACATTTGATAAAGTCTCTACCAAAGACATTTTGTTATTTATCTAGTCACAGTTTAAAATATTTTTTTAGAATGCAGTAGAAATCCTGTCAATCATATTTTTTAACTATTTTTTTTATTGTACTTTAAAACTCACAGACTACATTTTGGAAAATAAGCTTCATATCCCAGATTACCAATTGCTTGTTCATATAAGCTTCATATTCTGCAGTTTGTATCTTTCTTTCTTTTTTTTTTTTCAGTGAGGAAGGAAAGGAAGGGTGAGCAACTGCTGCCATACATCAGCCTATGGTTTGGGGTTTCCCCCCCCCACCATGTATTAATTGGAAAACTTCCAACAAAATATGAGAACAACATTTTTTCCCCAGGTAAAGAGAAAAAATATGCATTTTTCCATATATGCATTTTTGCATGCATTTTTTCCATATATATATGGAGATATATATATATGGGTGAAGGAAACAACACCAGTAAAGAAAATTCTCTTAAGTGACACAACTCTCTTTTCTTATTGGCACCAGGAACTCCAGGTACAAAATGGCTCTGACTATAAAAAAAGAAAAAAAGTTGAATCACGTCTTTTGTAGCAAATGCATGATAAAGGAAGAGATGTTGACATTCAGTCGACTCTTTCTCTCTGAATCTGCTGTTACAGCAATGTAAAGTATAGCATTAGATCATGAACTGTTTCAATAGCAGTCTTTCAAAAGAGATCTCTTGTGCTTATTAAGGACATTGACACTGTTCTCAAAATATGGTGTGCCCCACCTAATTATGATTTAAGTAGTTTTGTCATTGAAATAACTGTGTGTTTTCCATAGTAAACAGTTATGTATTGCTGTGATGAAAAGTTTATACCTTTTATCTTTGATGCACTTGCATTTCAGAGAAACATGAACTCTGTTTATTGTACGAAGTTTCTAAAGCCCTTCCCTGTGGAAGACAGGTTGTGCATGAACATAAGATGCTGTATCGTAAAACAGGAGAATTTTTTCTTTATTCATATTCAGCTCATATTTCTGGGGGAAATCCTGACTCCCGAGGAAGTAAATGAGAATGTCACAATTGACTTTGTTAGAGCTGGAATTTGACTCATCAAATTTGTCTCCTCTTATTTTCAAGAATCAAAAAAGGTTCTTCTGCCTTTTCTTCAGACTCCTACTTTACTTATTGCTTGTTGTCCTTCCTTTACAAATTGCCCTTCAGGTACAAAGAAGGCAGGGTATCTGCAAACATTTTGCATTTCCATTAAGGACTAGACCACAAAAGCAGCTGCTAATGTTGCTGCTCATCTGTATCACATGTAACTTTCAAGTTCCTGCCCTTGGTATCTTACAGCCCTTAGCTAGCATTTGAGGTAAAACCTTTTTTCATTTATTTTATGTCTAAATTGCTCCTTTGTGGAAAGAACTGGCTAACTGTATTATGATTAAAAATAGTGGAAGAGCATTCTCATTTTTTTATGTCATCACTTTGAAAATGCTTCATCTGAGCAACTATGGCCATATTACATTGTAGACATTTCTGTGATAGTCCCCTATACAGTCCATGGACAGAAACAGGTATTGCTAGACTCTAATTAATTTTCAACAGATGTTGAAATTGGGTCAACAGAGTTAAGGTGTCTGTACCAGACTGAATGAGGTAAAGGTGAGGAATTGTGGTATACACCAAATAGTAGAGCAGGGATGTGGTTTGCTCAGTCCTCTTACTTTAGAGCTTCTGTAGCAGTCACTTGCACATCTGTAGGTTACTCCAAAGCAAAGTTTTAAGTATGGTTGTATAAGTACAAAGAGCATCCTCAGAATACCTGGAATATGTCATATCACTAACATGACAAGATTACCTAGCACTTTTACAAGAGATTTGCAATAGGTAGGCACATGGCAGAACTCAGCCAGAGCTCAATTCTCTTTTGTATCCTGTTTTCCAATATCACTGTAGCTAAATATAATATGAAGTCAAGTTTCATATTAAATTTTAGTTAAGCTATCGGCTTCCAATTTCCTGTTATACAAAATTTTGGGATAGTTGAAGATGAAGATCCTGGAGAGGTCAGACCTGACAATTTACTGTATGTATCTGGTAACTTGGAAAAGCCTATGAGTGATAGGGGCTGATGGACCCTTAACACTGAAAACAAAAAGGAAATCGTCTGTGCTCCTCTGTCACCAGACACGTGCTGGATGCCTGCTTTTGTAGTCAAATATTGTGAAGCTTAATTGACAGCAAATCCTAACGTGAGATATTATCTAAGGAACACATGTTAAATGGTATAGGTAATGAATTTCCAACTCCAAAGAACATGAACCACTTCAACCTCTTCCATTACAGATGAGATTACTTCTGTTGTAAAGCAAAGAACAAATCTCTTTTTAATTTTTTGCAGCCCATGAATTCTACCTGCATTGTTAATATTTGCCCTTTTTCTGTTAGAGCAAGTACTCCCAATAAGTATTCAAGTTGCTATAGTAAAATCCATATTAAGAGAAGTATGAAGTAATGAACAAACTGACTTAGATAAAATGCCTGCTGAAAGAAGATGCTGGATAAAATATATGCTTGATATCCTTCCTCCCATTATGTGCTCTATTACATTTTTCAATATCAATAACCTCAGAATATATGAGTAAATACCTTGCTCCAGTGTTCTATTCTACTAGATAAATATGAACATTTCAACTTATTTTCAAAATATTGTAAACCAGACCCATGACTGTTATAAAGAAATTAATGAGAATAGGTTTTTTAAATAGATGTGTATTTTTAAAAAAGTTAATTTTTTAAGGATCCTTTTTTTCTAAATTCTACTCATTAACCCTTTATTTCCATCCTTTTTATCACTGCCATTTTTCCATCCTAATACTTCCATACTGTTCAATATTTTCATACTAATTTTTCATACTAAATTTTTCCCCCCGCAAGAAACAATATCCTTCCAGTTCTAAATTCTGTAACATACATCTTGATTCCATTTATCTGCTCACTTTCACCTCAAGTCATCTCAGGTCAACACTGCTCACCTGCCCAGCTGGCCTACCCTTACTGGGAGGTACTGCAAAAGCCTTACCCACCTTCCTGGCTATGCTTGCTAGGTGAAACATGGACATGGTCCATTTTCTAATTCTGAGGCCAAATATATGGCATAACTGGGCCACATCCACATTTAATCCTTCCTGTCTTGTGTGTCCCCCTTAGATTTATCATATAATTAGAACTTTCCATATGGTCCTTCTTTTTGTGTGGTTTTTGTTGTTGTTGTTGGTTGGTTGGTTAGTTTTGTTTTGTTAAAATGAACAAAAATAACTTTAGGGCTGTGCTGATGCCTATAGGCACAGTTTTCTCACAGCATGAAACCAAGGATGTGGGTGAATGCTTGTAGGTACATTTCGAGGAGGAAAGCCCACAGGCATAGCACTGACTGGGTAGGACGCACAGCAGCCAGGAGCTAAACTTGCCTCTGCCCTCCAACGCTCACACTGCCCAAGGGAGGCCCAGCACAACCCCTGCCCAAACTATGCCTGAATGGGGTAGTGGAGAGCATGGCAGTTGCTTGGTTCCCAAGCCTCTTTTAGCAACATAGATATACTCCCTGGATACAAATAATTTCAGATCCTATATTTCTGGTTAGGGAGAATAATCTGAGGTTCTCTCTTTAAAGATGTTCCACAATTTTTCCCAACAGATACATCAGTTGCAAGGTAAAATGTCTGTTCTGCAGGAGAAGAGGAAAGGACAACTCTTGAAAACATATAGAAAGACTGTCAGGAACTGTCAGTTTTGCCATTGCTTTGCACCTTCTCTGAAAGTAGATGGCTCTAAAATGAGCTCAAACTCTTCCTGTCAGATAAGAGCTTAACTCATTGTTCCATTCAGGCAAAACACAATTCAATCAACTTTGTAACTCACAAGACAACACTTTTTTTTTAGGTCTCCCCAATCAAAAAATCATTAAAGCACTTTTAGATACAAATTAAGAAAAAGTGGTGCAATATATAAGTAGCCAGAATCTACAAAATACCACATTACAAATCAGTGGTTTACCCCAATCTCATATTTAGATCACATAAATTGTTGAACGTCTAAACTCCAAATTATTAGGATATCCCAAGGTTCATCCAGCATTAATAACATACCAAAAATATTGAGCTGTCAGTTCCGTACCTGAAGTCAAGTCACTTCTAATACCAAATAAAAAATTTTAATACACAATTGTTGATGCTGGCCTTCATGTGGCTTGATCACATCAAATCTCATAGCTATACAATTTTTTTTCAAGTAAGCTGAGATAAACCATGTTGATGTTAAGTACTTCTGAAAATCTCTTAGAAGCATCATGGTTACTGATTTTCATGTTTTTCCAAGAACAAACATTAGTGGCGGTGCACTTTTATTAAGGTCTATAAAGCACATATATAAACCTTTAAATACAGATCATAATACTGAAATTTCACTGGCCTGCCTTGTTCCTCTAACACACTGCTCTGTGCCTAAATAGCCATTGCACCTGGTAAACAAGTAAAGTCAGCCTGCAGAACTGGAGCTGAAAATGTTATGAAATCATAAAAGTGAAGAAGACATCATTTGATGCTTCCATATGTACAATCCAGTATGAAGGTTTGCTTGTTCTTTAAACAAAATCACCGTATCACAGGTGGATGGAAATATGTACCAAGATTTTTGTTGCATTTAATCTCAGCAGCCTCTTTTTCTTTTCTAGCTTTTGCTTATCTAGCTTCTATTTTCTAGTATTCAAGTGCTAATATAGCTCACAAATTTAACTGAACTGTGCAAAAAGATTTAGTGTGATGGAAAATAAATTCTTCTAATTTCAACTTGCACAGCATATCTGTTTTATTAATAGGTGAGCAGTTATTAGAAGATATGCTCATCATTTATTCAGAAACATATAAATGTACATGAATCATGGAGGGAGGAAGGGATATAGTTCCCATTTTCACGTTTTCAATATAGATAATACTTCATCAGATTTTATAAATCTAAGCTGTTCCATGTTTTGTTTCTGCTCAACTGTTCATATTTTCCTAGAATTAAGTTTTTATTTATCTATGAACCTTATAGCAAGTTTTGTTAACTTAAAAAAAAATATGGGTTGTGATATGCCTTCATAAACAGAACTAGTCATAATTTTATTTGCTTTTATTAGTTTGCTGCATCAACACAGAGCAGACTATTTTTGAAAGGTAGAATTTCATACTACCAAAGAAGCTACAGAGAAGAACACATAATTTCAAAACTTAAGTCCATTTCACGAAGAGCTATTCTTTGAATGAAGTTTGATTATACAGGCCCAACTGCAGTCGAGACTACAATCTAGAAAATGCTGGGCGCCTTTCATTACCCTTTTTAATATTTAAAAAAAAAATAGTATAACCAGAAAAAGATGCATATATTATAGTAATAAACATATTGAAAATTACAGTAACAAGCTTACTGAACTATCTTCCCTTTACCTGTTTCCCCCTCTGTTGCTGTACATCTTTATTTGCAATATATTAAACATTGAGCTAAAGTTCTCTGTATTCTAGAGGTTACAGAAAGCTGTTAAAAATACAGTATCAAGACAGATAAAAGTATAAACATTTGAAATGGTTATTTCTAACAACAAGATAATATTTTCAATGATCTCACCTGCATATAACCATCTATCCAGAATGCAACAAGTCATAAGATGAAATACAGCTTCGGTGGTGTTTGGATTGATAAATATTCCAATCTCTTTCTTGCAGGCAAATAGTGATAAATATAAACTGGTAATGCCATTTAGCATTCTGAATTGCTAATTTCAATTTTGTTTACAGTATGTACAGTAATATTTTCTTCATTATTTTTTGCTTCTTTGCACAACATAATTTTGCTTAATAACAGCAAAGTAATTCAAACTAGAGGAAGATATGATATGCCTTATTATCATTCTTCATAATACCTTATTGTTTACATAAATTTCTGAGATGCCTAAAACAATCATTGAAGAGTTATGCTTTTTATTTTTTTAAGTAATTATAAAATTAGAGTACAGAAATGAGAATATTGAATGCTCAGGGATGATTATATTTGTTATGCTGGCTGCATTGGTATAGAAGTACCACGAAAAATCACAATACAGTTTTAACCATTCTCGATACATATGAATTAAACTGAAGACAATTTAACAGACTATTCAGCAAAACATCCTCACAGAAAAGGAATATGCACATCATACCATTATCACAGAGAAAAAACTATACACCAGATGCTGAAAATTTTAGTGTTGCCAGTTAATGAAAAGATAAGAATTAGTGTACCAAAAATTCTAAAATTAAGATGAATTCATTTAAAAATCAGTGATGAAAACTAATGTGATAAACCTGAAATGTAGTGGAAAATAGCTTTTTCTAACCAGAGATTTTATAAATTAGCATTTTCTGAACATTTAACAAAAGAGTGTTTAGGGAGTTTAAAGATGTATATGTAACACTAAACAAAACATAGATCTTAGTCTAAGAAGACAAATTACCAATTTTTAATTTCTGAAATGAAGTTTTAGTGAAAACTTCATATTGAGAGTTAGTGAAAATACAAATAATTCAAAATTTTTGAGTGTTAAAAATATTAATAAGATTTTTTACTGAGCCTCTAGAAGTGATATCAAGGAGAACAATGAAGTATACAATGTGTGTGGTAATAACAAACACTTATAATGATATTGACACATTTTAACTTTATAAAACTAGGAATCCAAAATTCTTTTCATATATCTTGGGGGCTCCAAAAATGTAGGTTTACATTCAGTGTTAATTTAAATAGTTGTCCCTTACTCTCATATACTTACTTGTGTGAAGTGCCCTGTGTTCACCTCGAAAAGCTGCTTGCGTGACTGCATAGAAGAAACATTTTTTTGCACAGTTTTCATTTCAGACAGGTCAGTTTCCCAGTCTATGTCTCTGCACAGCCACACAAATGCCCACACTAGCACAGAACTGATGCAGGAGCAGGAGGAGGTAGCTGGGGTGGGAGAGGGATCCATAGGATGAAAGAGACACAAAAGTTAATGATGTACCACAGCTGGAATCATCTGAAAGCCCCATCAAGGTTACAAGTAAATAGGGTTGTTAGTTAAGGTATTTAAGTTAGATACATGCAAGCATGTAGTGTCAGCTTTCCTACCCTTATCTTCACCCAAGTATACATTTAATATAGATAAATAGTATAAAAGTCAATAAATAAATAATCTAAAAGTCTCACTGTTTGTATGAACTAAGATTTTTACTTCTAAGGAGCACTCTAGAGAAATCAAAGGAATGTTTTCAGGTGTATCTACCAGCAGGAATAAAAGATGTTTCTTTTCTTATTATTTAATACTATAACAGAGGCTATGCTGTTTTTTCCTCTGTCTTTTTCAGCCTAATGGAGCTCATGGGATACAAGTCATCTATATAAAGAACATGTGTAATTAAATCAAAGATGTTCAAAAGAACATGAGAATTGATTTAAATGTATTTATTTTAACAAAAACCTATTTTGAAGGCCCTGTGACAGAAAATGACAAAATGTAAGGAAAAACAGACAGTTAAAGCCAGCATTGCAGTGCTTTAGCACCCCTTGGAACTGTGGGTACAGGACTGCCTTAAAATTACCTCTTTCAGTTCTGCATCCAAAAATTCTTAGCAAAAATTCTTATTTGTGTGAGGAAATAATGTAGGTTTTAATTCATGGATATTAAGGCTTCGACAAGAAAGCCTCTGAGATGAAAAGTTAAATTATGACGGTCTAGAAATTCAAGTATTGAAAATGAGAACAGACATTGTTTCCGATTGAGTCGTATTTAAGAAAAGCTCACAATCTCTGCTAACTTCTAAGAGATCTAAGTTCTGTAGGAGTATCTGGGGAAACTTCTCACATTGAAGTAGTACAATACAGGAATACATATATAGGTAAAGTGTAATTTTGCACACATTTTTATAGAGATGGATAAATATGAGGTATGGTTCACAAGGCATTTATGACGGAAATCATTGTAGTAATTTAAAAGTAATTAGATACTGTATTGAGGAAAACTATAAGCAAGGACTCAAGCCTGAAAGAAGAAAGTAGGTTGTGTGGCTTTTGGAACTAAGATGTCAGCTGAATTAAATGTGAATTAACACATTTGTTGCCTTCAGGAAGCCCACAGAACTTCACAACATCAGAAGAAGAAAGGAAAAACTTCAAAAAAGTAATGATTCTTGCTTTTTTGTCTCTTTTGCTTTTTTTGACTTCTCTTCATTGTGTCCAGCTTTTATAAGTCTGTGTGTACTCTAATTTATTATATAGTGATATCTTCCTTTTTGTACATACATAAATTTATGGATGTTCTAAAACTAGAAACTTTGTTAGAAAGCAGAGTTTTTGTCAATGAGGTTTATTTGTCTCTAAAAAGGAATATAGTCAGTGAGTAGTCTGGAAGGTCCTGAGCAAGTATCTTCATTTCAAAGATCCTGTGGCTGAAAAAAGAGAAATACCTCTACTAAATTAGAAATAGGGCTCTATTCATACGCTGCCAAAAATAGCTAGCAGCGAAAATTTATAAAATGGGAGAATGCTAGTGCTACTTGCCTATCTCCCGAAATGAAAGAAGATGAGCTCTTGTTGAGTAGTAGAAGGGATAAATGCAAATATAACTTTCTTATCTTGTATCCTGTTCCAATCTCCTGCTTCTAATACAAGTATTCCCCTCGATCAAAACTGGTAAGTATTTCTACTCAATCTCCAACATATTCTGTGTGGAGAATTAGCTTTGCACCTACATACATATTAACAGTATAGTATCAGGAAACTCATACTACTATATTGAAATTTACTGGTTAAACACTCAACAGGTTTTAAGCGTTTAAGGTTTCAAATAGGTATCATCTGCATAAGTTGACGAACAGAATCTGCTGATAATCAACACATGAGCTGCTCCAAATTGTGGAGATTCTTCAAAGACATCTTTAAGGAATAATTGAGGGAAAGACAAACTCTCTTATTTTTTCACTGTCTTGGAAATGACTGAGATGTGTCTTTTCCAGACATAGGAAAAAAAAACCCACCTTAATCAGAGAAGTAAAATATTTGGCAAAGCTATATACAGGTAAGAACAATGATTTATAACAGGAATTACTAAGTAACCTTGATTACCTACTATTTGCCAAAGTGAAAACTATGCAGATTTGTGAATAATTGAGGTTAGTAAGTTGTTTTCCTCCTCTTCCTCCAACGTGTTCTGAATTAAAAGTATACATTAGAAGCAACAAATTGTTTAGAAAGCCAAAACCAGCAATCATAACTTGTTTGTATAGGACAGATTTTTCATTTTGAGTAACACCTTCCTCTGCAAACCCTTAAAATAATTTCCATGAGAATATGGTGGATTAAGTTACTGTTCAGAGTAAGACTGGCAGAATTAGGTCCTAAGAGATTTCTTGTGCTATGCTGTGATCCCTGAGGAGAAGGAGTAGGAATTACACTATTAAAATCATTAAAGCTAAAAGGATTTATCATTTAATATATTCTTTAAGAAACATTCCCACATCCGCATGGAGACAGACAAGACGACTTAGAACTACATATTTTTGTCATGTCTAATTCATTTGATACTTTCAACTTGATCCTTGTCAAAGGTATTGATGTTTAATTTTATTTTTAAATCTAAGAGAGTATAATTATTTCTGTTACTGGAATATATTAAAATTATCAGCTCATACAATAAACCCAATTTCAGCCAGGTTGGTTTTTTTTGATTGCTTGTTTTCATTTGGGGTTTTTGGGTGGAGTTGGACTAGATGTAGATGATCTCTAGAGGTCCCTTCCAACTCTGAAAATTCCGTGATTCCATGAATTGTTGTTGGGGTGAGAGGGGAGATGGGAGAGTATAAAACCACAGACCATGTGATGGGAAAATGTAGAAACTGGAAAATTACACTGTGATTTATTTCATGAAAAGAAAATATATCTCCTCATTATACACTGAAAATGAGACATTTGAGACACTGAACAAAGTGAATTCATTTAATATATCACATCATTAGAGATACCAAATGAAATAACTTGATACCCCATCCACTGTAAATATTTTCAGTGTTCAGTAAGGTTCATTTTATCTTATGTGCTTCTGCGGTACACAGTTTCTTACTGAAATATCACAGTATTCAAAAATTATTCAAAATGCTTTTTGTAAGATTTCTTAGGAGAACAAGTAAAGCATGGTAAGTGTGCATCAAGAGCAGTATAGGGACCTTTCAAACTATAAATACCAAATTGTGGTCCTGATTTCATTCATATTTTTTCATTATTATAGTTGAAAGACAAAAAAAAATATACCTTGCAAACTGAGATATCTGCAAATAGCAAGTCTATGAACCTAGGTGACTTAAAATTCCCTTATTCTTGTCTTCTCTTACTTATTTTTCCTTTAAGTTACTGCGTTTCATTTGGGTTTTTTGTTGACGCTGTTTAACCTATTAGTATTTTTTATGTTTTTTGTCTCTGGTTACATCTAATATAATCTATAAAAACATGCATAATTTATAACAATATAGTAAACCACATTTAAATGTGAAATGCTGTTGAAGAGCAGCATTTCTGGAACCACTGTAAACTGGAAAGCGTTACTGAATTCAGTGGTGTGACTGAAGAAGTGGAATCTTTGTGAGGAGCGAGAAGACTGGCAGGTTTAAGGGCAGATGCTTCTTCAATAAATAAAATGACAATGAGGAAGCTCAAAGATGCCTAATTAAGAAAAGCTAACGTCAGATCACTTTTGCTTTTACTTCAATTTCCTTTATTCACTTTGGTCCAGCTCTGTTTTCCAAAAAATCACAATAATTATATCTAACTGAAGGAAATTTGTATAATACAGATATAAAACATGATATATGAAATCATTTCCTCTTGCACAAGAAGAAAGTGTTCAGAAAGGCTCAGGAGTTAGTGTACCATCCAGCTAGTAATAAAGGTAAAATATTGTCTATAATCACAAGTGTATGCCACCTGGTATGTGTTCAGAATCAGTGTTACTGCATGCAAATCAGTCATTATCATATAAACACACTCTTGTGTATGCAATTTCCTCATCTGAATGGACAAACTAGGGTCTCAAACATACAAAGCAATTTATTTTTTTAAATGCCAATTGAATTCTCACACCTGCTTGAATCTCTGACCTTCTTTAGAGACCTATTCCTTTCTTTTTATGGCCTCTGCATTTATTCATTTTATTCTCACCGCTTATTTGTATTCTTTCTATAGGTCTCTGTTTCTGGTTTTTACTCTTTTTTCTGCTTGTTTCTATTGCTTGTTTATTTTTGCATCTTCTTTCTAAGAGCTCTGCCATCCCATGTAGCTTCTACTGATTGTGCTTCCTACTTTCTGTTAAGCATTGCTTGAGGCAAGTGGGATGTCATGTGACTGTGAGATGTTTCAGACGTATGAGCCAGATCCCAAGCTATGGGAATTCTTTCCCCAGGACTAATTCTGTCTCCTCCTGCATCTCCAAGGCATGTGATTCTCTCATCCTCTCCTGAAATCTACTTCCTCCCAAAAGCCTACTCTTTGCCAAAACCTGTACTTCTCCAAAACCTGCCAAATAGACAGTACTGGCATTTTTCAATTCCGTTTCACAGTACAGTGCTGCTCAAATGGGGCAGACACAGAGACAAGGCTTTGGTTCAAGTTGTTCTACTCAAGGAAATGAGAAGGAAAAATAGCCCAGATCAAAAACCTGGGAGAAGTACTATGAAAGCGATATAGGGATGAGAAACTGTGATCATAATAGCATCAAGCAGTCACCGATCCTCCCATGTATTTAGCTGCTTATGCAGAAGGTATGTCTTTTTTTGGGCCACGGTTTGTCCTCCTTGCCTTGACCAAACTCATCAAAATAGGTACAGGATTATTGCTACCTTAATCTAGATCCATCTTGTCCCTATAAACATGATCACATTATGCCTATACATATCGTAGCCCTGAATACACCAGTAAACGTTTGCCACAGAGTAAAAGAGGTTTTTTAATTAATTAATTAATTAATTGAATTAATTAATCTATTTCTGAGGCAGCAATACAAAGAAGATCTGATATTTATTCTACTGATATATATGTGTTTACCCAGAAAAAAAGCTTTCTTTCTGCAATCTATTATTATGCTTTTTCTTTTGAAATTAAATTAAACAAATTATACCTGAAATACTTCTACGTAGGTTAATGAACTACAAACAAGTGCAAAGTGGACTAAGTTGTACTTTAATGTATTATTATTTCAGTAATAAAATTAAAATACTGGTAAGGGGAAGCATGAGTAAAGGCAAAAATTGTTGTGGAGAAATTATCCAGAAAATGGGGAGAAAAGACAATTTTAAAACTTGTGAGGAGAGTCCCTAAGTAGATGTGAATTGCCTGTATCTTATATGTATCTTTTTCTACATACCTAAGTCTTTGTGTCACTCTGATCATCAGTGTCCCTTGTACTTTGAAATATGTAGACAGAAACAATAATGAAGTATTACTGAGAGGAATGCTTTATACCAATCCTGTGATCTATCATGTATAACACAAGCTCAAATCATCTGCCAGCAATGAGGTTTCCCAGACCCAGTGCTTTCAGGAATAGAGACATGGAAAAATTAAAGGAAATTAGTTCTGTTTTTACTTCCAAGACTGATTAATAAGGTATCCAAATCTCCCACTCGGTATTAGACAGATTTGCATCTTTTTGGCTTACTGTCCACACAGGTCCCTCCAGAACTATTCTGTCGCTGTTCTCATTTTTCTTTTCTTTCAAATTTTAGTTTTATTTGCCTTTAGAGTACCTGCTTTGAATCAGTACAGATTGATCAATATAAAAACATGCCTTCCATAAAAAAAAAAAAACCAACAGAAAAATATGTGTGAGAGAAAAGCAATCCTCAACTAGTTTTACATTGCAGTGTCCCCAAAGAAATTAGGGGCTTCACAATTGTAAACTGGATCCTTTTAGTTTATCTATTAATTTGATAAGAGCAAAGAATATTTTAAGCACCTCATAAATGTTGAAGAAGGGACATTACTTAGAGTAATTCTTAATTTAAGGCTACTTAATAAGTTTTCATTTGAAGTGTTGCATTAAACTAACTGTTCAAAAGCACCCAAAAGAAAGGCCACAAGATTTTCTTTCTTCTAGCAATACAGACAAAAAAAGTTGTAAAATACAAAGTTAAAAGGACATTGGCAGGGTAAATGTCATCTTTCTAAAGTGGATGTCATTTCCTTTGCTACTAATAACATTAGATTTATAAGACTGAGAAAGGAAATGGTAATTTAATTTTCACCATTTGTGTCGTCTGTTCGCAAAGGTCACTCTCTTCACAGTGCAGATTCTACCTGCATCTGATAATATGTGAATTCGCCCACAAACAACTCCACCAAAAGAAAAGTAGAAAAATAGCATTAAAAAAATAATCTAATGACATAATTTATAAGTGATAGGAGAGATGCATTTTTGTGAAACATTGAGCTTTGAAGTGATACTAAGCAAGCATACTGAGTACAGGGCACATATCCACAACGAATCAGCACAGTTATGTATTTACTAATAACAAAATAAGGCAACTTGCTAAATTTTCCATCTTGACAGAGCTACTACAGTAAAAGAGCTACTACAGCAAAGGAACTCTTCCATTTTCCTACAGCTGCAGGAGGTCTCCAGACAGTTCAGGAATCCTGGATTAATGATTACTAATTCACCCTAGATGCTCTTCTCTGTTTACAACAAATGCATTTGAGGCTGAAAGCAACCTTATTGCTATCTGGCTACTTACCATTATTAGTGTTATAGTATGTAGATAATACTAACTTAATACAAAGGAAATTGTTTACTTTTTTGTTCAGTGCTTAAGTAGTAACCCTGAAAAGAGCAACTAAAATCTACTATAGCCGCCAGTAAATGTATATTGTGTCTCGGATGGTTGTCCAGAAGTGTCAAGCTACTCTAATATTAAATATTCCTTTTTCCACTGAAGAGTTAAGGCAGTCACTACAAGTAGCAGGAAGGATGACAGCACGACAATACAGTTGTGAGAGCTCTTGGCAGCAGGTGCACTTGGCTACAAAATGGAAAGAATGAATATAGAGAGACCAATGCTTTTGGAGTGCAGTGAGAGTGCGTAAGCAAGGCACAGACACATCAAAGTTGTTTAAAAATTCATTGCAAAGCATACCTGGATCCAGCCAAAACCAGAGGCACCAAAACAGAAAATCCTAATATAAGAATACAGAAGATAAAGCACTGCACTAAGCAGGTGACAAAGTAAAAGTCTTGCGCTCCATATAGTTTCTTGACTTTTCTACAGAGCACTAATTCTTCTAGTAATAAATATATTCTACTACTGAACACTATTGGAGAGCATGGGCATTTCAGCTCAGGTGAGCAGACCCTTAGATTAATATACATAAAATGTGATCAGATTTTTAGAACTCTAATAAATGTTATCAGACTTCCCCTTACAATAATATACAGAAAATTGGTGAGCTAGAAAAGGTTTTGAGAATAGCAATACAGGTGGAATCACATTGCGGGAAAGTAATGGAAGATTGACAAGGAGGACTGTAAATATGCTCAAGTTACTCGCATGTGGGGTGCTAGAAAACACATATATCACACTAATTGTTGCTTAGTTTTGTGTGCTCAACAAGCAGGACATCTGCACTTAGATAACACAGGCCTGGGATGGACTCAGGGGCACCTTATCGAACACGCCTGAGATTCCTGCCCGGCTGTTGAAGAGATCAAAGCACAGCGGAAAACTCTGCCTGCCGGAATCCTTGAAATACAGGCCCAAACAGCAAGTGGGAGCTCTCTCGCTCTCTCACTCCCTTGCTAACAAGGACTCTCTTGCTAATAAGGGCTCTCTCTCCACGGTGTCTGCGTCCCCTGCTTGCCTGCCTCTGCCCAGGTGCTGCTTCAGAGGTTCCCTGATCCATGAGGTATTGAGATTAAATTTGTTCCTTGCCCTTAATCCATGATTTTGTGGTTGTTCCTGTGTCCTGCCTGCATCGGCTCACACACACATGAACAAATCCAAAGCGAGTCTCATGAAGAAACACTGAAGTTCCAAAGGAAAAAGGATATGTATGAATTTTTTCCTTAGAAGTGACTAGAAAATATTCAGGATAAAGAAACAAGATTCCCATTTTAGTTGTTGACTAGAGTTAAAAATGACAGTGCTTCACTTCACAATAGACTGAGCAAAGCCATAATCTCCATTATCCATATCCTAATCCACTTCCTGTGGGTTACAGATGACTGAAGTTGTTTTGACCCATAACAATGCTATAGACTTGTTCAGAAGGGATGAAGGGTTTCATGCCTTTATTCATTTGATAGGATCATTGAGAAATTCTGTGATCAGTCCCAAGGAGGTAGGACTGAAGGACTTCTGTTAAGTGCTTAAGCGTTAAAGAGCACCTTAGTCAATACCTTACTGTAAAGCATAACACTCAAGGTGCCAAGACTTAGACTTAGAACAATATCCTCAGAGTAATGGTTAATGAAAGAGCAAGTTGTGCCCATCCAGAAAAGGGCACCATACCAAACTTTTATAAATACAATAAAAAAAGAGCTTCTATCCAAAAAGCCTACTCTGATTCTAAACACAGAGTCCAATTGCTGGCTACAGAGCAACAGTTAAAGAAATCTGACTACAGTGTAAATGATACCTATAGATGTTCTTTGTCTCCTAATCTCATAGTTTGAAATTATTTTCTGAGATTTTACTTGTAGACAGAGATTTCAATAGGAAAGAAAATTTCTAAAATTTTTCAAGATACTAGAAATTAATCATGCCTATGTAACTAGAGAAATAATTGCACTATAGCCTAAGTTTCGCATTCAACAAAAGCAAAGTTAAAAAAATACATGAAAGTAAATTAAATCCTATAGAAAAATAAACAAATTTTAAAAGATTATTTCTTTCATAGTTCAATTAATTCATGTTACTCATAGAAGATGTTTCTTTTCACTGTCTCCATTGGGCATTCTAACTTTTAAGTACCGGAGAGATGTTTTCTTTGAGGAACTGTTTTAGATACTAAATAGTCTGCAGATAACTGACAGATCAAGTCTGTAGGAGCCTCTCAGAGGTCGAAAACATTCTTCTACATTTGTAATATTAATACCTAGTTTATCCTTGCAAAGAAGCAAAGACTATGTTTCCTGTTTAAGTTAGCAATCTCTTTTTCAATCAATTATGTGAGCACTTTGAGTTCTGAGCATGGACTGACATAGCTCAGGACAAGAAATGGAACAGACTGGATTTGATTTATTAGGTTCTTGTAATAGTTGGACTAACTGGAACAGACAGAACTTATACATTTTTAGACTGAAATTAGTCATGAAAAATTATACTAAAAGTATGAAAAAAATGACATACAGTAATTATTATACTACATGAAACAGTCTCGAGATATTAATAGTTTTCCATCTGTTTACTTATGTTCTTAGAATTTTCCTCATGAATGTACTACAGATTCAGCTCTCCAGTGTTGCTAAGAAAATTTACATAAACAGTGAGTTCTCAAAGGACTTCTCAGATGTTAGTAATGAAAACTTGGCAAGCATGCTCACTATCATAGTTTAATAAAATAAATACAAACAGTTGTTTTTTAAAAAAGGAAGACTGAAATGTCATGTGCATAGTTATGTAATGCACTACATGCAAGGTATTAGAGTCATTATTTTTAAAAAACAGGAACTGTCTTTGACCAAAAAGCATAGGTTATTATTAGCTGTGTCATCTTCAATGACCCAGTAGACAGTGCATTAAAATCAGGTAGTTTTCACCAACATCGACTCCTTTGACAAAAAAAAAACCAAAACACATCAAAACCAGTCATATAGATCACTAACATCATACATTTGGAAGTCCAAATCTCCCAAGTCTTTTCTAAAAATGCATTTCTGTGTTACATATCTATAATCTGTGTTTATCAGTCAAACTTGGCCTTTTTACAGGTTAAACTTTCATTAGATTCCTTTGGTTCATCAGAAATTAAAATAAATTATTTCCCATGCTTTCTATTATTTTGCTAAATTGTACCTGTTAAGTCACAAAAAAAAAAAGTCTTCAGAAATAAATTAGTTTCCTTTCCTGAAAAGTAAATAATGTTTAGGCACATAATTATCTCTGAAGATCTAGTCTGTAACAATCCTAATTTCCTTGAAGAAAACCAAAAATGTGGGCATTTAGGAATCAAGAGAAGTTTTGTTAAAGTGCCTAAGTTCTTATTTGAAAATCAGGTTTATTTTTGAGGCTGGATTTTTACATGAATATATTAAGATATCTTTTTGTTTTCTGAGTGATCTAGAGTCTCTCTCTTGTCATCATAGAAAAAATAGCTACATATGGAGAAAAATTCATCTGGGTTTTGTTAATTATATAACTTTTGATCAAGAAAACTTTATTTGGAGTTATCCAATTTTCTTGATAGAATACAAAGTGAATATAGATTACTCTAGATTTAGAAAAAAACTTTTAAAGTGAGACAAATCTCACTTTGTATTACTTATATTCACCGTTTGAACATGAATAGAATAAAAGAATATTTGTACAACTTTCATACTTGAACTGGAGATTAATTATGCATATGCTGGCTACTAATAAAATTTGGAGCATATGTTTCAGTTATATATTTGGAAAAAGGATTAATAAAAAGGTTGGTAAATGAAAAAAATCAAATTTGTCTCTGAGCATAAATACTTTGGACTGTTTATAGTGTGATGCATTGCAACTAATAATAACATTATTACTACAACACAGGGAAAAGGTTAACACAGGAAAATTACAGAAATAAAATCCTGCTACTGGAGTTCACTATTTGTTTCTTTTAGAGTGTTATAATTTAGTTTATCTAATGAAATAAATTTGAAAGATAGGGTGTTTTTTAGCAGTGGTTCCATTCCTTTAGATGTTACTATTGATGAATCTGTAAAGGCTTCCTTCCTTCCTTCCTGGGATTCTCCAACTAGCCATGCTTTAGCAAAAGATGAATGGCAGAATGCCAAAAACACACCAGTCACCACAAATCCAAGATAAAACAAATGGGAGCTTAGATTCAAGAGAAGTCTTTCAATTGAATTTAAGAATAAGGGCTATTGTGTTAAAAGTAAGCTGAGACATAAGAAAGGAGATTCTCAACAAGGAAGATAGATAAGGAAAAGTCTGAAAAACAGTAATTTGTTAAGGATAATGCAGAGTAAAATTTTGAAGCACTAGGTGATTCACTGAAGTTTAAAGTAGAAAATATGATTTAATACCATGGGAGTACAATATTGGCACTGATTCATTGTACTTGAAAGAAAAGAAGGGTGTAATGGAGAAGAAAATACACTTATTTCATTCTTAGTTTGAAAGTCTTCATGTGTGCATGCACAACAGTCTCTGAAGGACCAACATGACTATATTCACAGATATTGGAATTATAGATGAGATGGTGAGATCCATAACATGATTTACTAGCAGCAATAGCCCATGTTCTGAATAGAATGTTGTTCACAACATTGAAATACATACATTGCCTCGCTTGCACCAGTGCTGTGTTGCACATCCTGTGTTAATAAACGAACTGAAAAAACCCAAATAAATAAAACAATACGTAAAAAAAGAAAGGTTAAGAAAACTCATAATGCTGGTTTATTAACTTGTGAAGACACTTTCTTATGGGTAGGGCAAAGAAAAGTTACTGCATTCTCTAGAAAAAGCAAAGATTCCTCCTGAAAAGCCAGAATTTCTGGTCTTTGCAGCCTTCCCTTATTGGTAGCAGATCCACCTGGAAGATTTCTTCTTAACTTATAAAGGATGATGGGCCAAGGAAGGACATTTCTGAAACTAGTCGATATTCAAAATAAGTTGTAGTATCTTGTAATTGGGAATTGAGCTTACATTGACAAATACCTGCTGAGACTCAGCTGGGAAGTAATAACATGTGAAGCTCCTAAAGCTCAATTGTGACTTATAAATTTCACTAAAGGAAAAGATGTACACTGATTTGGTTGAAAAAACCACTCCTTAGTGTAAACTCTTCTGTTTCTGCATTTTCCTTTGTAGGCATTTTATTTCAATTATTCAACAAGGAAAGATCAGCTCTTAATTTTATAGGCAATGAATGTTAAAACTTATGCCAGTGAAGATTTGAAAATCTCTCCAGAACTGCTGAGAAAATATAAAAATAAATATAAAATCATAGAATCGTAGAATCATAGAATAGTTAGAGTTGGAAGGGACCTTAAAGATCATTGAGTTCCAACCCCCCTGCCATGGGCAGGGACACCTCCCACTAGACCAGATTGTTCAAAGCCCCATCCAGACTGGTCCTGAACACCTCCAGGGATGGGGCATCCACAACTTCTCTGGGCAACCTGTTCCAGTGTCTCACCACCCTCACAGTGAAAATTTTTCTCCTAATATCTAATCTAAATCTCCCCTCTTTCAGTTTAAAACTGTTATCCCTCGTCCTATTGCTACACTCCCTGATAAAGACCCCTTCCCCATCTTTCTTCTAGGCCCCCTCAGATACTGGAAGGCTGCTATAAGGTCTCCTTGGGGCCTTCTCTCTCCAGGTTGAACAACCCCAACTCTCTCCGCCTGTCCTCGTAGGAGAGGTGCTCCAGAACTCTGATCGTATTCATGGCCCTTCGCTGGACCCATTCCAACAGGTCCATGTCCTCCTTGGCACTCATGATGATCTGCTCCATAACCTTCTCAACACCAAGGTCAGACCGACAGGCCTGTATGATGCAGCAGAATTAGCCATGTTGCTTAAGGTAACTAGTGACCCTGTGGTGATAACCATGATAGAGAAACCATTGTAGAACATAAAAGCATCTCCTTTAAATAATCAGCTAGTAGAATAGAATTATCTTTTATCTATTTTTAGCGTCAGTTCTTTCTTATATAGCTTCTTCAGACACTGTGCATTCCTAGATGTTCAAAACTAACCCACATAATTTTTGCAACACAGAAAAAGCAACTCTTTTTCAGTCTTTGACTGCCTTCCCTTACAAAATATATTCCTGTTCAGTGTGGGTTTCATTTAAAAAAACAAGACATCGTCTTATTTTTATCATAATACATACCAATTATTCCTGTGTGTTTAACTAAAGCAGAAAGAAAGGTGTATGTAGTTAGTCAATGTATGCTATTGTATATATGCTGCAAAAACACTACTATAAATAGGACATAAATTTCAATGTGAAGAAAAAAATAATTCAAATAAATACAGTTTATTCAATTAAATCTTTAGTAATTTATTTGTTTATACTTTTATTGGACCTTATAATTTAAGAATCAAAATTAAGTTGGAATGAATTTAGTGGAGGAATCAATATTTGATATTAAATGTGCTAAAAAATATCACTTGATTGCTTTTTATACAAATAAGTGTACTCAGACCAAACAAGCTAACTATGGTCATTCTCCATATTGTATGGCTCACAACCCAATACGCTACTAATAAAAGGAAAACACAAGAACCTGTCATTTTTGCAAAAACAGAGCGAAGCCTCTGACTGCTTTTGCACTCTTTGTTGCCCCAGAAAAGTGTGAAAAAAAGGAGGAGCAACCCATTTGCTATTTCTTCGGTTCTTGAACTCTTGGCAGAAACCTGTTATTTTGTTTATACAAATGAAAAGAAGGAAGCAAGCAGATGTGTGTGTTGTATAGTCACCGAATTCATCAATATGATCAATATAACTTAACTTTTTAAACCAGCGTTTACTAAAGCTGGAGGTGGTTTCTTTGGCTTAGGAATGGAGCTTGTTGCCCACATATGAATGCATGATAATACCACAGTGTGCAATATCCTCTTCCTCCTTTCTTGCCCTTACTCCTTGTGAAAGAAAACCTGGGAATGGGAATAAATACAGTAGGGGTTATGATGAGGACTGTATTTCTCTATGATCCCAAAGCCTGAAATCTGTTGAAAGAATTAGGGTAGCTAAAGTTGTGTCAGCTGTCTCAGCTTATCACAGACTCTGGATGTTTGCTGTCCTTGTAAAGTCAGAGCTCCATGAGTCATAGGATTACATGAAAATGTCCTTCAATACATTTTTAGCATTGTTTATAGTTGTGGAGAAAATCTAGAAAATTTAACATCTTAAAGCAATAGAAGTGGAATAAAAAGAAACAAAATGCATTTAAATACTCAGGAGGAAATTCAAACCTATTAGAAATTCAATTTTTGAGTTGCTAATTTTTGCAATGGATATTCAGTGAAACCTTGTTAAAGCAGCACGAGGGACTCCTTGTTCAAAACATAACAGCAGTGAGATTATGTCCAAAGCAAAGGAGAGCTGGTAGCTGGCTTCAGATAGATGAGTGAAACTGAAATGTTCTATGCTGAGAACAG
The DNA here is from genome assembly GCF_964106895.1 of Numenius arquata. Classification (NCBI taxonomy): domain Eukaryota; kingdom Metazoa; phylum Chordata; class Aves; order Charadriiformes; family Scolopacidae; genus Numenius; species Numenius arquata. The sequence continues at coordinate 86,190,640 of NC_133576.1, forward strand.
TCAAAGAAGACAGTAGGAAAGCAAAGGATATTTGCAATTTTTAATCTTGCTTTAGTTAATTCCTGGACTACAAAGACTGGATAAAATCTGAGTAGAGGTTAATAGGATATCTTTCCATGGAAAGAAAAATCCCAAGAAAAGAAAAAACATTATTGGTGAAAATTGAACCCATGATAAACAAATAGTAAAAAAAAATGAGGACCACAGTCTGAGAAAACAGTATGCTTCCCTATAAAATGCCATGAGATATCGACCACACACAACCTTAATAAAATATGCTATATGCCCCTTTCTCTTTGTAGGATTCTTATATTGATGTGCTGTAAAACTTTTCTTCAGAGAGTTTAATATGCTAATACTTCAGTAGGCATCCTGAACATAAACTACCAGTTTAGTTGTAAAATGTCTCACTGTTGTGGCTATTGTGAATTAAAAGGCTGAAATAAAGATTGTGCAGAAAAGCTATTCATTTTTATTACTCTTTGCCTTTGGGAGCTGTGATTAGATTGATGTAATTATTTGTTTAAAAACAGACCACTTGGAAGTTAAAGAGGTTGCAATGATAATCTGCTTCCTATTTCCCACATCTGTATTACCTTTCATGAGGTAATAGGTATACATTGGAATAAGAAACAAAAAAGGCTTGATAAAATAGGGCAATTTCTTTTCTTAATTTTAGCCACCACTTGGGTCTTTAGATATTCTACTTTCAATCTCAAATTTGACTTCTTTTACTTCCCAATGACCTTTAAAAATTATGAAAATAAAAATATGCAGGAGGAAAAACTACCACACAAACTGCAAAATGAACTAAACGTACATGTATATTCTCTTGCTTTCTGCTGTGCATCACTTGTCATTTAATAAAATCTTTGTGTGTATTGGGTTTGCATGGCAAGGTTTTGGTAGTGATGGGGCTACAAGGGTAGCTTCTGTGAGAAGATGCTAGAAGCCTCCCCCACCTCCAATAGAACCAATGCCAGCCAGCTCCAAGACAGACCCGCCACTGGCCAAGGCTGAGCCCATCAGCGGTGGTGGTAGCACCTCTGGGATCACATTTAAGAAGGGGAAAAACCTGCTGCACGACAGCAGCCAGAAGAGAGAGAGGAGTGAGAATATGTGAGAGTAACAACTCTGCAGACACCAAGGTCGGTGAAGGAGGGGGAGAAGGTGCTCCAGGCACCAGAGCAGAGATTCCTGTGCAGCCCATGGTGAAGACCATGGCAAGGCAGGCTGTCCTCCTGCAGCCCATGAAGGTCCATGGTGGAGCAGATATCTACCTGCAGCCCATGGAGGACTCCACACTGGAGCAGATGGATGTGCCCAAAGGAGCCTGTGACCCCGTGGGAAACCCACACTGGAGCAAGCTCCTATCAGGACCTGTGGAGAGAGGAGCCCACGCTGGAGCAGGTTTGCTGGCAGAACTTGTGACCTCGTGGGGGACCCATGCTAGAACAGTCTATTCCTGAGGGACTACATCCCATGGAAAAGACCCACGCTGAAGCAGTTAATGAAGAACTGCAGAGCGTGGGACGTATTCACGTTGGAGAAGTTCATGGAGGATTCTCTCCCATGGGAGGTACTCCATGCCAGAGCAGGGGAAGAGTGTGAGGAGGAAGGAGTGGCAGAGACAACATGTGATGAACTGACCACAACGCCCATTCCCCATCCCCCTGTGCCACGAGAGGAGGAGGAGGTTGAGAATTTGGGAGTGAAGTTGATCCCAGAAAGAAGGGAGGGGTGGGGGGAAGGTGTATAAAGATTTGGTTTTATTTCTCATTACCCTACTTTGGTTTGATTGATGGCAAATTAAATTAATTTCCCCAAATCGAGTTTGTTTTGCCCATGATGGTAGTTGCTGAGTTTTCTCCCTGTCCTCATCTTGACCCACAAGCCTTTTGTCATATTTTTCTCCCCCTGTCCACTTGACGGGGGGGTGATAGAGCAGCTTGGTGGGCACCTGGCATCCAGCCAAGGTCAACTCACTGCATAGTGAAATGTAGATAATTTCATAAAAAGGAATACTCAAGAGTAGATCATCAAAGTGTTTAATTTTAATTACTTTCAACATTTTCTCACAATATTTGCTAGTGCTGTTTTCCAAAATGAGAAAAGACTGAGAAATGGGCACAGCTGTGACTAAATGCCTCATCACAAATGATTTTGGATCCATTATATTTTTTTATAGATAAGCATAAAGATGAAACCAATGCAGTAAAAGCAGAAATAAGCAGTTTATCTTGCAAAATTGATGTGCACAGTGGCATAATATTCACTGGCCATCTCACTTGCCATACCAATGAGTCATTAAAATTCTCTATTGCACACTAAATGCCTCAGCCACACAGTACTCTGACTCATAGGTACCTAATATTTGGTGCTTCTCAATAATAAATGAGTCACTGAACACCAGTAAACATGGAACCCATGGGCTGTGTCAGAAATTGCGTTAGGTGTTTGCTAGTATCAGAATTAGTTTTTTGGGGTTCTATTTTATGCCCAAATATACTTTTATTCACAGATTTTTTTTAGCTGTATACAAGGCAGGATACATCCTATTTTGCAGATAAAATTGTTGTAGTTAGTGGTAAGAAGACCCTACATTTGAAACAGGTGGGCTACATGATTTATTTACTTTACCTTCTGTATCGAAATGCAAAGAAGTTTTGTGCATCAAAAAATTTCTGCTGGTGCATTTAAGTCATGATTTTGCCTTTTAATTATATAAATATAACTTAACAATGTAAGTGTATCTTATAGCCTTAGCTTTACAGTTTATGCTTAGTATTCACAAAAACAAAAGATGCAAAGACTAGGTGTTATGGAGAAGTAATGAAAAAAAAAGTTACCATGGTAGTAAGCAAAACAAAAAGTCTCAATGTGTTATTACTATATAACAATTTTATGGTGAGTCTAGTAAGAAGGCTAAGGTTCAGTCCATAGGACTGCCATCATATAAGACCATTTCTTATTATTAAACCAATTTCATAAGTGTATTCAAGTCATTTGACTGTTCCAGCAAAAACATTTGGTATAAGAATATTTAATCAAAATTATAATAGGCAAATAATATGTGTCTCATAGTAATCAATCGTTCAATATTTTGTCACTTGATTAAATATCCTTTCTGGTTCCTCCCTACATACTCCCTCACTAACCTGAAAGGAAGGACAGAGTGATCAACTAGTCTTTCATGAAGATAGCTAAGGCGGCCTAAATTTCAGTGGTGTGAAAGGCATGCCCAATTTCCCCACCGCCTGGCAGTGCTCAATGTGCCTTTCAATACCATGGCACAGAGACCAATCTTTTATTCCACATGGTAACTTCTGAATTCTGATGACAAATTCTGTTATTGCAGCTAAAGAGATGAAAGGTATTTCTAACAATGGAGCTACTAAACTCACGGAACAGGCTGAACACATGTGCTGGATGTGGAAACATTTATCATCACTTTTGACTAGTGGATGAAGGGAAGGCAGTGGACATGGGATTTTTTGGATTTTAGCAAAGCATTTGATATTGTCTCTCACAGTGTCCTTGTGGATAAAACATCCAGCATACAACTAGACATGCACACAATATGATGGGTGAACAACTGGCTGAAGGGTCATGCTCAAAGAGTTATAGTAAATGGGGTAACACCTTCCTGGTGGCCACTGACTAGTGGTGCTCCTCAGAGCTCAATTTCAGGGCCAGTTCTCTTCAATGTTTTTATCAATGACATGGACACAAGAATTGGGTGCACGCTAAGTTTGTTTATGATACAAAATTGATTCCTTTGAGGGCAGAGAGACCTTACAGAGAGGTATTGACAGAATAAAGTACTGGGCATTCACCAACCGTATGAAATTTAAGAAGGAAAAATGCCAGATTCTGTACGTGGAATGGTGTATTCCTGGGTGGACATACAGGTTCAGGAAAAAGAGGCTGCAGTGAAGCCCTGAAGAAAGGAATCTGAGAATTTTGGTTGATGGTAACCTCAATATGAGTCCACAATGTGCCCTGGCAGCCAAAAGGGCCAACCGTATCCTGAGGTGCATTAAGTGCAGTGTAGCTAACCAATCTAAATAAGTGATTGTCCCACTGTACTCAGCCTTGGTGCAGTCTCACCTCAGGTACTGTGTGCAGTTTTGGGCTCCAGAATACAAGAAGGATATAAAAATAGTAGAATGCGTCCAAATGAGTGCAACAAAGAGGGCTCAAGGGCATGACTTATGGGAAGTGTCTGAGGATGTGAGGTTACTAGGTTTGTTCAGAAGAGGAGACAGAAGGGTGACATCATTGCTAACTTCCTCATGAGGGGAAGCAGAGAGGGAGGTGCTGATTTCTTCTCCCTGGTGTCCAGCAGCAGGATGCAAGGGAATAGCTTAAAACTGCATCAGGGAAAGTTCAGACTGCTGAAGAGAAAAAGCACTTCACTAAGAGAGTGTCCAAGCACAGGAACAAGGTCCCCAGGGAAGTGGTGATGGCCTCAAGATTGTCAGAGTTCAAGAAGCAGTTCGACAATGCTCTTGGATATATGGTTTCACTTTTAGGTTGCCCTGCATGGAGTCAGGATTTGGACTCGATGATCCTCATGGGTCTTTTCCAACTCAGGATATTCTACGATTCTATGACTGACTGAAAAACCCTTCCTCTTTCTCTCAACCCCACACAGAATTTAGTCAGACCTGCTTCTAATCAGGCAGAATTACCATAGACTCTAAACGTTAGCCGATAAACTTGTTTGACCTCAAGACATGAAGTCTGTATGCAACAACTGAAAAAAATTTTTTTTCACTGATAATACATGGAATAGAATTTGCATTCTACATTGCTTGTGATTAGTAATTTTTTTTTCCACATTTCATAGCAGAAAACCCTGCACAGTTTAAATTTCAAGAATGCAGTCTGGTTGTCCATTTGGTGACACTCACATTTGACAGTGGATTTCAGTGTCCCACTGGAAAGCATACATGCATATGCATTGAATACATTTGCTTGCTTTCTTAGGTAGGCACCACCCTATCTCTGAGGACAAACAATTAATTAATAGAGAGTTTGTTCAAAGGAAATGCTTTTAAAGTGCTTCCTCCTATTGTATTTCTTTACAGATTGTCAATTTGAGCTTTCTTGACCACCAATGGGGCTCCACAGTAACCTTCCTCCCTCTTCTCCCCTGTCACCAGCAAGTATCATAGCTGTCAAGAGGTAAAATGTCCAAATTATTCCTAAAATAAAATAAAATAAAATAAACCATCTTTTTAGACAGAGCTTTTGGCTGCCCTGTTTCTTTATTTCCTGGGGATAACCCTGGTTTCTAAAGCTAGTGATGGACTGCTTACTGCCAGCACTTTTTTTAAAGAAAAAGAAAGAAAAAAACCCAGAACCATGACACTGCAGTAGACGGATGATATTAAACCTCACTGCAATTAACTGGATGTAGAAGAAAATGAAATAGTAACCTAAGGAGACTATTTTTTTAAAGTGATTTATATAGTATATTAAACAGTGGGGAAATCCTTTCTAGAGAAACCTTTTAGAGAAAGAACATGTACTTATATTGATGTTTGTTACAGTATTGTAGAATGTAAATATCCAAGCTAGCAAATACTGTACTAGGATTTCATTTCATGAAATTATGCCATAAAATAACTATATCCTTTAATTCCCAATATACAGATGCTTTTATTTCTTTTTTGTAAAAATCAAAAATATCGTAGAATCTCATTGTCTTACCAAATTAAGACCCTGTACTTTTAGGATACTGACAGTAATATTTTTTCAGGAGCAAACAGAAGCTGTACCTGATAATATTCATACCCTTCTCCGCTGTCATCAGTCTTTGTTATTTGTCAGCGAGTGCTGCAGTGGCATCTTCTGGCATACAGAAGAATTAATTGCCTTCTCCATGTGAAAGAAGATTGCTATTAAAAGGCTACATTAAGAAACAAGCTTAAAGAACTGAAATAAAAAGCACCTGCTGTTCTTCAGTTATTCTGTTTAGACCAATCAAAACAGTAACGAATGATGAGAAATTAAAATCTAGTTCTTTGGTAAGTGGCCATTTGGGCATGAGAGTTTATGTGTGAGGCAACTGCTTCTAAGGCTATTAGTATCTTAAATAATGACTTATAATTGTATCAGTTGACATAAGATGACAAATGGTAGTTAATTAGAAAAAGGAGGAGCAATAAAAAAGGAGGAAAAAAGGCAATAGATAGGGCTGACTATAAGAGAAAAAAAAAAACGGATTATTCTCTTTTTGAATCTATCTCTCTAAACACTTTATTTTATGTTTTATGACTTACATTTCATAGAAATTGCTGCACAGTAAAATAAATTAATGTTTATGGATTTGAGGATAATGAGAGCTGTTAATGAACTGAATATTATATTTGATATTTTACTAGAAAACTGCTTTATAACTTCATAAAAATGTTACTGAGTTCAAAGATTTTACCACAATCTCTTTAATTATATATTATATTTTCCTTTTTTATTATATATGCTGTGACATTATGCATCACACATCTTGCTCTGCGCATTCAAAGGAGTGAATGTTGAGACTCAGAAGCAGCAACTTCCTCAGTCTGCTGATGAGAGCCTTAAAATGCGATTGCTGGCAGCTCAGTCCTGGGCCATTGTAGCTCAGCAGAGGTTACCATTTATTTCCAGCATCTACTGAATGTTTCCCTTTTCCGTGGAAGTTGGTAGCAAACGTATCAATCACAGGACCATTTTTCACAGTGTGAAGCTACTGGGATTTTGGTAGTTGGTGACTGTCTCAAAAGAACTAGTCATGAATCTATCAAAAATACTTGGCATAGGAACGCGAGCAGCTGAAGTCCTGACTGTAGATAAGCAGATCTACAAGCAAAAGGTTCTCGCTGATTTTTACTTTTAAAAATCTGATCAAATTAAATTAAAATAAAAAATCATGGAGCAATACACTTGTTAACATACTGCAGACAGAGCTGTAAAAAAATTAACGGTTTTTGCTATCTGACTGACCAAACCTTCCAAATTTTGCCCTTTCTGCAGCGTGAGTACAGCAGTAGACCCACAGTTGAGCCCACAGGGCTGTCCAGAGCACTGGCTCATGGCTAAGACTGGATTAAGCAGCAAGTGATTAAGCTGAGCTGAGTACTTTCTCAACCTGTCCGCTTGGTCCCACTTCCAAAAGTGATTCCCCCTTGATAAGGATAGAGGAGTCCCCTGTGGTACATGGCACATCAGTGCCCATTGTGCCATTGCACTGGGTTTATGTGGCCAGCTGCTGGCAGCAGGGGGCTGCATGTGTGGCCTCTGTTGGGCGAGACCAGGGCTGCCTTGTGCCAGACACAGTTAGTTCCAGTCGGATCCAGTGGGCCCACCACAGGGCACGGCTGAGCCCCATCAGTCAAGATGGTGGTGCCTCAGGAAGATGTATTTAAGAAAGGACAAAATGCTGCCTGGCAGTGTAAAGAGTGAAAAGAAAAAAAAAAGGAAAAAAAAAAAAGAGAGAAACAACCCTATGAACATCAAGGTGAGAGAAGAAGGAGAGTGAGGAGGTGCTCCAGATGCTGGAGAAGAAAATTCCCTGCAGCCCATGGAGAGGACCACAGTGGAGCAGGTTGTCCCACTGCAGCCCCTGCAGAGCATCACAGTGGGGCTGATAACCACATTGCAGCCTGTGGAGGACTCCATGCTGGAGCAGGTAGATGTACCCTGAAGGAAGCTGAAGCCTGTGGAGAGGAGCCCATGCTGGAGCAGTCTTATCCAGAAGGACTGCAGCCCATGGAGAGGACCCACACTGGAGCAGGGAAGAAAACGTGAAGAGGAAGGAGCAGCAGAGAAGAGCTGTTATGAACTGACTGCAACCCCCATTCCCTGTCACCCCTGCACCACTCCACGGCAGGAGAAGGTAAAGGAGCTGGGAATGAAGCAGAGAAGTTGAGTGAAAATGCGCCAGTGATGGGGGAGACGTGTTTGTTTCTTATCATCCTACTCTGTCTCAGTTGGCAAGAAATTAATTTTTCCTGAGTTGAGTCTTTTTTTGCTTGTGATGGTAATTGGTAGGTGATGTCCCTGTCTTAATCTCGACACACAATTTTTTTCATCTTATCATTATTATTTTTTTTATCGTTTGTTAAGGATGGGGAGTGAGAGAGCAGCTGGGTGGGTACCTGGTAACCAGCCAAATCAACCCACCACATCTATATTAACATATAGCAGAACAACATTCAGTTTGCCTTAGTGTTAGTCTCTAAACAGTTGCGGTGGAGATCCAGCATCATGTGTGGTTCAACAATACTGGCTAGAGGAGATACAGCTCCAGAGGATGGGCGAGGTGGGCAGAAGAGGTCACTTTCTCAGCTAAATGAATTTGCAAACAGTAGTCAGTGCTCTCAGTTCGCCTATATTTAAGGTGAGTCTAAGTGTCTTATGTGTCTAAGTCTTGGGAGTACCAGAGTAGCACATCATAAACTGGAAACCAATTCAAGTTCCTTATTATCTTCATTTAAATATATGAGCATGCATATTTAATTATTGAATATAAAATCCCTGATGTGCACTTTTAACTAGCCAACATTTAACAAACAATAAATGTTTTAATAAATCTCAAGTACTTTTGCAAGTTACAATATATGATCAATATTTTTTCCTATAACTAGCTTTTGCTGAACAATTTGATTAGGAAACCTTCCCCTAAATTAATAGTTCCTTCTTTCTTTGGCTAGTGACTGAATTTATCTATGTTAGGTATCAACACAATAGGTACTAAGTGATTATTTTGCAGCTATTTAGCTCATACATAGCTTCTTCCTTGAAGAACAACTGTCATATTCTGATTTAGCTTCCTGGTATTTCAGTATTTTTAAACAGCCAGCTGTCTCCACTCTGTCTAACAACTGACATATTTTCCAAATGTCACTGTTGCAACCTGTAAGATTCTCTTAATATTCTCTTAAGGATGTTATACTTCCTATATCACTATCACCTGCTCAAATGTCCGGAACTGTGTTTCTCACAGCCTGAAGCTGGTCACAGGATCCAGAGGTGGAGTCTTACACACATCAGCATTTCTATTTAAGCCTATAAACATTGAAAAAAAAAATTAAAAATGGTGGAACAGACACAACAAAGGCAGTGAACAAGGACATTTCTGCTTATTTCACATGCATCCTTCTCTATTCGGACTTGTTCTTACTCAGACTTCTCAATCAGACTTTTTCCTCAAAAAATTCCTCTCTTCAGGACTAGTTTTTTATTCTTAGGCATTTTAGTTCAGTCTACCACCATTGTCAGGGCTACATTTTTGCTTCTCCAGGTTGGGCCTCAGAGACATTTTGGCCCTGAATTAAAATGGCATTGACTGACTTATGTCCATAATGCTTAGGGCATTACGGATAATAAAATAAAAACAAGGGTCCATGCCCTTCCCAAAAACCTGACACAGCTTTCCATGTGATCTATCCATGATCACAACATTCATAACAAGCCCAAGTCATATGTCTGAAGGAGAAATGTACCAGCTGCTCAGGGGGCCCTTAATTTAACCTTGCACTATAAAAGCAGTTTCTTGGGGATGACTGCATGTAACACATACTTGAGAAAGAAAGCCAAAAGGGAGAAAAGATCCATGTTTCAGAGACTTAAGGGATTTGACGTAAAAAACTTTAGTGACTATATGGTGCCACAAAGGATGCCTTTCATGAAGTATGTGTCTATTAAGCTGTGGTATAACCTTCTGTTTCTGCAACTGGGTAAATCACAATGAAGCAGGAGATTTTCCCTTCCTTAAGCATGTGTACTGGCCCTGAGCAGAATCTGCTTAATGGTGCTCCAAGTAAGAAAAATGACTCTTTTTTAGCATGTCTAATCTCACTGCTACTGGCCAACATCTGGCAGAGAGTTGTTCTAGTTAGCCAACCTTTGAAAACACGAAGAGTGGAATTTATCATCACTTATCTAAATGTAGATATCTACAATACAAGGTTTAATGTGAGCTACCTCCTGCTATTGTCACTGGAAACCCAGTTCATAAGGTCAAAAGAAACTAGTGAGCACGTACTGAAACAGACTCCTGAAATTATCTGCTAAAATGACAGCATGTCTAAGCAACTGTGTCCCACCCCTACAGTTATGTGTCTGATCTAGAGGGGATCAGGGCATAAAGAATACTTTTTCCCTTGTACTATCTTTTCCATGCATTTCTTCCTAGAAAGTAAAAAACAGTACTTGTATCTATTAGCAGACTAATTGTGGAAAAGAGGCATCACATCCATAGGCCAGATTGGAGTTATTCAGATGTCTAACCACTTCGCTTAGAAGAACAGAAGTAAAAGGAAACTCAGTTGCTGTGCTGCCTTGTGGATACCTTGCTTCAGAGAGTACAGGTCATAACTGAGTATTTTAGAATAGATTCACCCTTCTTTGGGAAACTTTTACTGTTTTTTTTTTTTTCTTGTTGTTATATTCACACACATTTTACAGATTTTAAGAACTGGGTCTTGCATAGTCACTTATTCAATATAGATTATTTCTAGGAAAAAAAAAAAGTGCTAAGTTTCTGTAGCAAACAGAAATTAATTGATTCTCTTTTATTTAAAAGTTAAAAAATGGTCTGAACATGAATTACCAAGAAGCACATTATTCAAGGCATTGGAGTTATAATTATTAATAGTGGAAAACGCAAATATGAAATTAATCTAATTTAAGTCTCTGCACAGGTTGCAAAGGGAACTCTCAGGAGATCACACACTTTGATTTTTTTAAAGAATATAATAAAGACTGGAGACACATGACAGGCAGAGGAACTACCTTTGATTATAAACTACCTTTGAGTATACAGAAATGTGACATTTATCATGGTTACAATCTGTTTAAAAATAGGTCGAAGGATAAAGGTCTGATTTGATTCATAGCTTCGAAAAAAGAAGCAGATTCTTTCATAAGAAGATTAAAAAACTGTTTCACAGTTCCTTTTCAATTCAGTGAAATAATTCCTTTTTAGTATAATGGTCATGAAAGTTTTGGGTTGTTGTAGTTTTAACATGTATTTTTCTGTGTTCCAAATCTGAAAAGAGAAACAGATAAAACAGATACCAAGACAGTTTGATAACCAAACACACCATGGGATTCATAGCCATTCCCATGTCCTTTTGCACCAATAACCATTTTCTCCATCATAGATGACAGAAAAAATGAATGATTTCTTCTCCTAGAAAATGAGGCTTTTCAGACAACATTAATTCCATTTTACAGGCCTTATTGGCTATATTTTCAAGTAACCCCTCTATTTTACATGAGGCATTTATTTTAGTGATCTTGACAATAATACTGTAAAGCACATTGAAAAATACTTAACCCTTACCTAAAAATAAGCAGAATGAAATCAAAATCAGAGCGAAAGGAAAAGTACCTAACTTAGGGAAGGACTTGTCTTACGATATCTGTACTTGAGCTACTGAAGCTTGAGCCCTTCTACAATCAGTTGAGAGAAATAAGGATTGTAGGGCACAATTCTTCTTGTCCTAACAGAGGTGCTTAACGTAGGCCTAATTAATTGTGCCCTCACATGTTTATTCATTTCCAGTGATACATGTTTATTTGTCTATAGTGACTACAAAAGGCATCTAAAGTAAGATTACATTTTGAAGAAAAAAAGAAATGAACAGTAGTGTATAGCTGTCTTCCAACATTCATATTTAGATCTTGGGTAGTGAAAAGGTAGAGTTTTTACTCTAACATTAAAGTAGCTACCCTGATCATTTTAGGAAATTGTTACTAGGATATGATAATCCTTTCAAACTGCATAAAGGATAGTTTTTTATTTTTGTTCCCTCAAAGTAATAAGAAGAGTCAATTTCTACCAAAAAAACCCCTCATATTTTCTTTGAGGCTTTATGTCAGTAGAGTAGAAATACACTGGAAGAGTAAAAGAATCATCAAAAGTGGATAATAAAAGCTATCACAGACAATATGAGAAATGTGACATCAGTTGTGGGATGGAGCTCTTCCCCCCCCCCCCCCAGAAAATTATATTAAAATATGGAATAAAAATACAGAGCAGGCCAAATTCCCAAAGCAAATATTCAGATTTTGCTAATTTTATCGCCAATCCCAGCCAACCCAAAGCATGAACAAGACTTTAAAGATCAATTCACTTGTGAGAGACTTAAAAAGTAAAATTAAAAATTGTGAGTTAAATAAAGTTCTCTTAGAGGTTATAAAATCACACATCAGGCCAACTGGAGATGAAAGCAACTCTTTGGAAGGTATGTTTTTCAAAAAGATCTTGACTTTTGGATGCAAAAGCAAAAACTGAAGCAAAAACTCATAGGTTTTTGAGGATTTGATATCACCACTTAGAGAAGGATATTGATTTAAACACAATTGCTTGAAAGGAATATATTTTTTAGGGAAAACTCATGCTCATTTTTATTTTGTACAGAGGAAAACAACATAAATTCTCTTCCACTGAATTCATGGAATAATTTGATAGAATAGTAAAGATGGTTTGAACACAGAGTTCACAAGAGTTATAAAAGTATTCTTTTCAGATCCTCAATACATTCTTATAAAGCACATTTCAAACAACACACTAAAGTAATAAAAATATTAATTGAATTATGAATCAATGAATAATTAGAAATTATTAGAAATAGAATTATAATATTAGATGAAATAATAAGTCAAATAAAAGGCTCCAATTTTCAGGTAACTTCAGAATTAGTGGTCTTGTTATGAAGTAATTCCTTTTAAAATATAATTAGAAATTTGTAACTCCTACTAAAGCGATTATATGGTCTCTCTGGAAAATACAAGCTTCTATGAAGTCAGTGAAATAATGCCTACTGACCTCAGAAAGAACTTGATCAGAACTCATTTAAAATGTAACATATATTAACCTTATTATTTTCCAATTAGACAGACTTTGTATAAACAAGCAATGTATTTTGACTCAGCTTTGCATATCTCAGATGCACATGAAAAAACAAACATAACTTAATCTATAGTAGATAAGAGATTTAAAATGTTTTGTATTAAAAAAATGCATAAAGGTGCACTTTTTTTTTTTTTTTTAGAGTTGGACACAATATCTTCTTTTTCTTTCATTAAATTTTCAAAGTTTTTATCTGTTAATGGGATGAAATATAAAACTTTTAAAAGTTGTTTCAGGAAAACAAAGACCTAAATTCAGGTCAGAGACTAGTGAAGTGGGTATTTTGTCTTTCCCCTGTATGCTAGCTGAATGGCCTTAACCATAGCTCTAGAGACTTAGCCTGATCATTATCTCCCTCTAGTTTTTCCTGCTGTATCCAAATAACTAAAGAGTCTTTGGACCAAAGAGAGACAGACCTTTACCTATTATAAATAGGTAAAGATAGGAAACAATGTACTGGGGTATAATCTGTTGTTTTTTGAATGACTAACCTTAACCAATTTTCCACTGGCTCATTTGAGGGGATTAGGTTAGAAAATCGCACAACTTTGATGGTATCACATAACACATCAATGACATTTTCATAGGCTAATATTAATTAGGAGGCTAGGGATATCTCACCCTCCCTTTTTACAGGAAGACTGTCATAATCTGAACTCTTCTCTCTCTTTCCTTTGTCTTTTGGGGAACTGAAAATCTTTTGAAGAGAAACATTTATTGTAATCAGTACATTCCTGTGGAAAATTTACATTTCAATAAATGAGTATCTTCCTTCAGCAAGAAGATACATATTGTCAACACATATGAAGTTCAAAGATTTTTCTGTATGCATGATCAAGTGTTGTCATAGTAATATATAATGATTTAAATTATTGAAGCATAAACAAAGACACAGTGATACACGAGTACCAATGATTTCCACAAAGTTAAAATTTACTTGTAGGCTCCTGTGCGTAGACCTTCACCAAGCTATGAAGTTCGCACAGGTAAAGTTGCATGTATAATGACATGCAGCAGTGTGAGAAAAACCAAAACAATTCTATTTGAAATGCCATGTAAAAACTGAGAAAAATTACAAGACAACTTCCTTGTATCTTCTTCTGCAAAAAGGTGTGACCTACATATTCATATTATGCATTGGAAAAAAATTATGACATTTCAATTTTTAGTTGTTTCCTATTTAAAGTGTCAACTCTCTCTCTTGAACACAATCTTTTGTAAGGAGTCAACATTTGTACTTCCTGAGTGATTAATTTAACCTGAGTAATGGATTAAAGCTGTACTGTCAGGTTGGATTGCTAATTCAAAAACAAGTAAGGGAAAGGGTTACATAAAATTTGCTGAGGGAATTCACACAGAGGCAGAAATAGTCAGCTAATATAAAATTTGTACTTTTCAACAGTGCATTACCTGGTATTAACATGTTGCACTCAACAGGAAGATTCTTATGACAGAGCCTACCACAAACACAAGTACACACAATTGCTCTTCAAATGTTTTAAGTTACGAAAAAGCATTTAACTAGTATACTCACTGGTCTAAAACACAGCACATCAGAGCAGTGTAATTATTACAAATTACCTACATTAATAACATGAGGCTATATCTTGATGGGAATTATAATAATACCACTGATTCTGAAGTTACCTTAAAATTGGACCCTTTCATTTGATGTATTATTTCATTAAACCAATATATAAATATTCATGCTCAGAATTACCAGTAAAGAAACAAACTTTCCAGCAAAGTATTGATATATATTGCTTTCTTATTCATTCTTTTATATTTCCTGAGGAAAAGGAATAAGATAATAGAAGCTATAGCTATTTATCTGCATACAGAATGGCCTAAATGCTTTCTTATTTCCTCAGTAGAAGGAAAGTCGCCAGTGCCGCTCTTCAAAAGTGTTAGTGCACACCACCTGCTTGTTGAACAAATTCGGACTTAGTACTTCTCAGTTTTCAGCAACTTTCAAAAAAACCTTTGTGCCTACTACTTTATGCCTTCTGAACTTGAGCACAGGGGATACTGTGGTATGTCCTTTTCTGATCTGGATTCTTCTATGTAGGTTACAGCTCTGCAGAAGGTCCTTTTCGGAATAATCAGAATATGATGTTGTGTGGTCAAGGTATGATGCAGGTTGAGTATCACCTGAACTATCTTTAGACTAATTGGCTACACATAGGAATAAAGTTAGCATCCTGGAGGAAACAGTCACTTTATTTGGTACTGGAGTAATAAAATGGTAATTTATCAGTCTGGAGATTACTGGGCCTCACTCCTCTCCCTGGATTCATTCACTTCCTTCTGACTTTTCCTTCTCACCAGCAGGGGCATCCTTCAAGATGTTTCCTTAGATACAGAGTGGGAATAAACCCAAATTCTTCTGATTGGTCTTCTGTATATGTAGACACTTTTGAGCTGTTTGAACCAATAAATTATATACTGAATGAAGAAGTAATATGCCATTTGCTTGTTTCACCTAATTTGAGACCAAAAAGCACAGAAACAATTACAGAGGACCAGAAAGTCAATTACAGACACAGTCCTAGCTTAAACAGTGAATAATATGTCAAGTCTCCCACTGTGGGCTATAAAATTAATTCTGAATGGTCCTCCTGTGAAACATGGAGGAATGAAACATGAAAGCATGTTTTTTGGCTTGGAATTAGTGCAAAAGTCACAGCAGATGCCACAGTGGGGTAAGGCACTTTCTTCTCACTTTTAAAAATTAAGTGGAATGTCCTGTAAGATCCCTCATTTCCTACTCCTCCTCCACAATTATCTTTCACACATGTTCTCTCAAAGACAAATCACCAATTATAGACAGAATTATGAGACGGGGAATACATATGGTCTATTTCTGGAGAATTTTGAAAGGTTAAAAAGAGTCTGCATTCAATTCCATTAAAATACGTCAAGCACCATCATTAAATTTCAGTTCTTCTAGCTAAACAAGAAATGGTTAATCACACCCATTCCACAAAACAAATATAAAATCTGAGTATAAAAGCAAGTGTTAAAAGTTAGTGTAATATTTAGACCAAGTTTGGGGTTTACAGCAAGAGCTTTTATTTTTTTTAATTCATTTTTAATAGAATTGACACGTTCTGAACTGAGTAAATATATAAACAGTGAGGTCACGTAGCCCTTCCAAAGACACCTGAATAAGAACACTTCATGTTAACCATGGGGGATTAGGAAGAATGCTGTTGTGTGTACACAACATAAAACCTGAATTCCTACTCAGACGTAAGGGATCTCTACTGAGGTAAGACAGAATGCAGATGAAAGTTTAAAGCGGTATAACAGATGGCAAACATCATAAAGGAGATTTTATTACGTTCACTATCTGGCGCATTCCACCAATCTTCTTCAGTCTTTGAATTCTGAGACACTCACAGACAACAGAAATCTAATGAGAAGCCCTTCACACCACTTCCATGATGGTTTGGACCCCAATGCTTTCCTTTTGGAGCTGAGAATGGTGAATGGCATAGAAATAATGGAAGAGATTGCCCAGTGAACATGGGAATGGATTAACCATGTTACCTGATACCATGCTGACAACTTTTAAGGCAGAAAGAGTAACATTCAGACTTGTCTGTTCACTAGTCTTTGTCACATTTGTGTAATTAGACAATAGATGTTTAAGGAAAGGGGATGTAAAGTGTGCAAGAGACTAGTTTCAGACCATATTTTTAATACTTTAATACAATTTACTTTCTGAGGCAAAGATATTGGTCTTCCAATATCCTGAGATAAAGATGCACTCAAAGACACTGATCAATAACAAGCCTATTGTTAAACAGCTGTGGTAGAAGCACTGAAATATTTTGAAGTAAATCAGCAGATCCAGACTGGGTTTTTCAAATACAAACCCCTAAAAAATACTTTGGGAGAATATTATGTCATCAAAGCAGTTGTTGTTCATTAGAATGTTTAATCTACTTTATTTGTATACATATATTTTACAGTTTGCTTCCTAATGAGTTAAAATAGAGATGAAAACTGTTTTAAGATTACATGATATATTTTTTTAAGATGTTTAAAAGCAATCCAGAGGCTCTTCATTTAGCATTTGACAGTATGTGTGGTTGTCTACCACTTCCAATTCAGACCATGCATCCTCATTCTTCATATTTAACTCCTTCAGTGAATCTATCTCAATCTAGCCTTGTGATGATTTATTTAAGTCCTATGTGCCTAATGGAAGACAGGTTTTTTATAATAAACACAGTTCAAGATAAATGCAGTCATTTTGTCACATTTGCCTTTGCTGCTGAAAACAGTATTTTCTTCTTCTTGTGTCTCACTCTAGTACTTTGAATGAACATTACCTCAGTGAAATCATGTGTTATAGCACAGCTAAGATTTGTACTCAGACTAGTTATTTTGTTCAGTGACTGTTAATTCCAGCACACCTAGGGTGGGAATGGCTGATGAAGCAACCAGGAGAAGCGGCTGTACAAATGAGCAATACTACAATCACTGTTGCCATGACACTTTCTTCCAATTCCACCTGTTCACGTGTCTTGGTATTACTGAATTGATACTACTCTTCTTACTCTACTTTAGGAAAATATTGTGCTGTGCCCTGCCCTGGGTAGGCCTGCCAGTGGTGAGAAGCAAGATGGAAAAGCCACTACAAAATTTGCACATTTGCAGGTATAGCAGTTAGTGACATCTGCTCTCCTTGAATTAGGGAGCCTGATGAAGTTTCACACATGTGCTAGCTTTAAGTAGCTTTAGTCACAGAAGAAGCCATCTGAATCAGATTAAAAAAAAAAAAAAATGAATCAAGGAACTATGGAACTGTACTGAAGTGCGTGAAGGAGCAGTGAGAGGAAAAAGGATGTTTGAGACTTGAGAATGCAATATAACATTAGATGAGCAATACTGACTGGTTTATTTGAATCATAGTACCCTCATTTTATAGGGAGATGTCATAATTTCAGCTGGGATAGAGTTAGTTTTCTTCCTTGTAGCAGGTATAGTGCTGTGGTTTTGGATTTAGGATGAGAATAATGTTGATAATACACTGATGTTTCAGTTGTGGCAGAGGAGTGCTTACACTAAATCAAGGACTTTTCAGCTTCTCATTCTGCCCTGCCAACGAGGAGGCTGAGGGTACACAAGAAGGTGGGAGGGAACACAGCCAGGACAGCTGATGCAGACTGGCCAAAGGGTTATTCCATACCATATGACGTCAATGCTGAACAATAAAACTCGGGGGAGTTGGCTGGGGGATGGAAGCTGCTGCTTGGGGACAGGCTGGGCATCGCTCAGTGGGTGGTGAGCAATTGCATTGTGCGTCACTTCTTTTGTATATTTTTTTACTATTATTATTTACTATTATTATTATTTTCCCTTTCCTTTTCTGTCCTTACAAACTGTCTGTATTTCAACCCACAAATTTTACCTATTTTTCGATTCTCTCCTCCATCCCACTTGAGGGGAATGAGCAAATGGCTGTATGGTGTTTAGCTGCCTGCCAGGTTAAACCACAACAGTATATCACAACATAAATCCTTTTCAAAGCTACTTCCCCTCTATCACATAGTCTGAACAAGAAAATAATATCCTACAGATTAGGTAGTCCTAAAAAAAAAAAAAAACATTTTGGAGACTTTTTCCCTCAGATGGTATGAATACCAGGTGAGATAAAAATCAAACAAGTGAGAGACAAGGTTTGCCTATATATACCTTACGCTTAAAGACACCCTTGATATTTCTACATATATGAGCCCTGAACTAGGAGATCTCTGCCTGTAGTAACGAAACACCCGTGTTGCATGTTAAAATGAGCGAAGAAAGTCAAAGCAGCGCTTTTCAGAAAATTAGTGGTCTTGTTAAAAGTCTTATGAGAATTTTGATAGATGGTATTAAGTACCTCAGAGGAGTGATATCAGGATAAACCCTTCCTTACAGAGCTGTTTGAAAACAGATTCAAATCAATATATAGGTGATAAGTATTTGTTGTTATTACCTCTTGCATTCTGCAGGGGGTTTTGAGAGGGTAATTCATTGTGACTCATGAAATAGTCCTGTGGGAGTTCCTGGGTTAGAGCAGAATAAACCTAGCAAATGAAGTGTCAGGACTTTATACTACTGTTTATTTTATAAATTTAAAGTGCACAATCCTTTCTAGTACCATTCCTTCAAATAACAGCACCGTTTTGTTGTATTTTAAAGGCACTTAAGAAGAGTGAAGCATTCAGAACAATTGTAGGGCTTTGAAATATTGAATGTAATGTAAGGATTGACTGATATGAAAACCAGATTTTTTCAAATATACAACATATTTTAAGCACTAGTGTAATGCTATGGCTATCATTCTGAGTCATAAATACCAAATCTTTTCATTGGACTTCCAAAGCCTAAAGCCTGCCATCACATATTTGTCAGTCTCTAGCATTAAGTGAAAACAATTCTTACATCTGTAACACTGAGAGTAGAAATAATTCATATTCAATTTCAGAGGCTATGCGTTCATATAACATTGCTAGAGGTCTGTCTTGGCAGAAATGCATCTCCTGCCTTCCTCTCTGTTCCTGTGTGAGGATCATACACATGTTCAGAAAGCAATGACATGGCATCAAACAAAAGGCAAGTGTGTCTTTACATTTTATACAAATGCAATGTATTTAAAAGGGCTACTTCTGTATCATACTTTATAAACTTATTAAGATTATGAATTTGAAGCAGGCAGGATCATTTCCTTGGAACAGCTAACAAAAAGGAACCTGGGCTTTGGCTACGACTTTGACTCTATTAAAGTACAGAATAGGTAGTAATTCCCCTTTCTTTTCTGGCTGACTACCAGAGAATGCAAAATTGCCCAGAGGAAGAAGACTGTTAAAAGTTACTTTGGTGAGGAAAAAAAAATAATATCTGTATGTCTCCATGTATCAAAAGAATATAAGGTAAAGTGAATTAATCATGTGCATAATGGATACAGTTAAAATGTGTATATTACTGAACCCCATCAATAAACCTTTTTTCACCCATTTTAGTGTGACACATTAAAAGGAAATACTTATGAAATAAACTTACCTATTGCATAAGTCTTAATTCTTTTTTGACCTTCAAAAATCATAAATGCATTATAAAATCTTATAAAAATGCTTATGCATGACAAGAAATTAAGTATCTCGTTTCTGGTTTCTGGAGTTTATTAAAACTTCTTAAAAGTTGTTTTTACTTAAAAGTTCTTCTTAGAAAAAATGACTGTAACAAGAGTATGTATTTAAAACTGCAACAGTAAAAGTTGAGTGCATATCCACACATTCAAACTATTTGGTGCTCCAGTTTAATCCTGGTGTCATTCCCATCTTTTACATATCTACTGTCTCCTATTTATCAATATAGATGGACAAATCTCTGTCCTATAGAGAAAGACGACTATCACCCACATTTATGTTTTCTTTGTCCCACCTTTGTTCTGCCTTCTGTCTTTATGGTTTTCTTACACTTTTTCACAAATTGAAAGTTAACAGCAATGAAATACTAGGCCACTGATATTTCAAATGTGTGTCATTTTGTATCTGCCATGATTCCTAAGTTGCTATGTGGACTTTGGCCAACTCAGTCTATTGTATCTCTACTCGTCCAGTTCTACTGCAGCTGAGGTCTGTTTCTCAGTTTAAAAGTGTGATCATGTTACACTGATAAGCGGGTTTTATAATGTTTTATAATGCATAGAAGCAGCACGGAACAGTGGAAAACCTGAACAATGATCTGTTATATACCAGAAGAAACAAACTAATATTGTATAGATGTACAGCAATTCTTGGACTTGGCTTCTGAGTAAGATTACAAGAGTTTGCAGATCAGAAGCTTATGAAGGGTTGGATTTGAACAAATATAACTTTTCAATCTTGTTCACACTGCAAGTGTAGGGTTTTTTCTTTTTTATATCAATTTATTTAGGGCTACAAATATAAGTTTCTATATAACAAATAAGTTTGCTTTGTCTTCCATGACACATATGCATATATTTATATAACATATATAAATACAGAAGAACACTCAGACATTTCTGGTTATTTGTATGCAGCTAAAAAAAAATGAGATGCACAAAAAAGCACTAGAACTAACAAGCTAACATTGAGGATCAAACATACTGTAGTCAACATCTAGGTTCAGCTGAAGTTCAGTCATGCTTTTCAAAGATCAGTAAGAATATTACCAGAGTAAATCTAGCTTCTCAGTTTAAAAACAGTAAGTTCAGCTTCAGATTGATACTTCAGTCACCTGAAGCTAAGAAAATTTCACTAGCTTAAATCATGGTGATGTTTGCCTTTTAATTTTTTAATTTTAGTTCCTCACGTAAAATCATAAATCTTGAGATGATAATTTTGTTTGCTTACTAAAATATACTTATTTAACTTTTTTCCACTTTCAATTTAGCTTTTAATTCCCAAAGTCTTGCTCTTATATCACAATGTTTCAAAAGAAGAATTGTTCAAGCTCCTGTTTATCTTAAATATACACTTAAGTGATTTCTGAAGACAAAGATTTTCCTGACATATATTGTCAGTAAGCATGTGTGTTACCCCAGAACAAAGTAATGTTGTCTAGGACTCTTTCCGGTATACATTCAAGACACCTTTTAAGGCCCATTCCAAATATTAAATGCATGCCAGCATAAACCCATAAAATCACAACAGCTCATCGAAGGAACTAGTAACAATATATATGCACAAGTCATTATACCAATCAGTATGGACTCATAGTTTTGTTAAGCATTATCTTAGAAAAGGTTCAAATGAGACAGCATTACATGCAAACTTCAGTGTGCCTAACACATAGTTTATAATTCTAGAGATTTATAATGCATGTAGTATAAAGAGAATATGAAGGGTAATTATATTTTTGACATTTTGAAAAGATTGCACTAACAACATCAATATGAAGAAAATTCTAATGTAGTACAAGAGGGTGAAAGAAAATGTACTATCCTTGCAATTCTTTTGTCATTTAATACTTACTTAATAGCCCTAGTCATATTCTAAGACTATTTTACAGTCTTTCCATACCATAGAGTGTCATTATCATAGATACAATATATCCACTATTCCAAAGTACATCTGGTTTTAAATATTTTATCTCTAACTTCATTTTCCAAAGTTAAATCTTCAAATACATTCTCAGGAAGTAAGTGTCCAAGTCTTTTTGCAGACCTCTTACAATCCCATCTAGAGAATTATAGCAGGACTTGAAAATGTATAGAGTAGGTATCAGTGCAAGACCATTTCAGGCTGAATCTAAACTGACCTGCTAAGGCATGCTCCAGAATACTCAGTCTCATTTCTTCAGTTGTTTAGATCAGAATTGGGCAAGCATACACTATAACTTCTCTACGGCCACATTTCTAAGTTGTCAAGTCAAGAAGGACCTGGGATCCTCGCCTGAGCTTGGAAACAGGGAGTACACTCTAATTCAGTAAATATGGGTAAATTCAGACATTATCAACCTTGACCTCTTATCCATTAGTGTTGAATTTTGCAGGCAAAATGCAGAAAAATGAAAAAAAAAACCACCGTGCAACATGCAGAAGTGCAATTTTGATGATACCAGACATCTATTACCACCACCTCTGCCTGTATTTCTACACTGGGAAGAGAAGTAAGAGATGCAGAATAATGTCCTGATGCAGAGAAGCAGTTAACTTACTTGTACTTTAATCCAATTGCTCGTGCTCATAGCTCCATGCCACCGATGTGTACAAACAAATGATTTTTAAAGAAAAATGAGTTTCAGAAAAGAAAAAACATACACCACACACACACACACAAAACAGTAAGAAAAGCAGAAAGAAGTGTAAGAAGCACTGATGCTGAGTCAGCTACAGTACATTGGTTCCAATACTGCTCTATGAAATTCAGCTACAACTAAAACTTACATTTTCCCACAGTTCCATGAAAAGTGAGAACAATTTCTCTGCTTAACTGCCAAATCTTTTATGTTTAAGTCATAACTCACAGGAACAAGTCATTGTAACATCTTTTATTTGACTAAAATACTGTGTTGAGGTCTGTCTACATTACACCAAATATGTATTAACATGTGTTACGATGAAACTGATACTCATATATCTTGATACCATGTTCATAGAAACTCTATAATTGCAGTCCTATTCCTGTAAATCTTGGAAACATTATACAGACAACTTTTCCACACTTTTTCCAAGATAATTCAGTGGTATTTCTTAGTGGAAAGTATGTCAATTCACTATTTATATGTATGAAGGAAACAGAATAATGGACTTACAGTCTGTAATTTTCAGGACTCTTTTGACTTCTCCACTTCCTGATCCTCCACAACCATCTTCATCATCGCAGTCTCCACTGATTTGTTCATCCACACCTCCACCACTGCCTGTTTGTTGGAGATCCCATTTATGATATTTAGGAAATGATTTGCCCTGTAACAGCTGAAGACAAGACAGGGTATGCAAGTTAGCAGTACAGATGGAGAACTTCAGTGGGTACCTAAAATTTCACAGAATCATGGAATTGTTCGAGTTGAAAGGGTCCTTCTAGAGATCATCTAGTCCAACTCCCCTGCCCAAGCAGGATTTCCTAGAACACATTACTCAGGACTGCATCCAGGCGGGTCTTGAAAATCTCCAAAGAAGGGGATTCCACAACCTCCCTGGGCAGCCTGTTCCAGTGCTCTGTCACCCTCACCGTAAAGAAGTTTTTCCTCATATTTGAATGGAACTTGCTATGTTCCAGCTTGTGCCCGTCGCCCCTCATCCTGTCACTGGGAACCACTGAAAAGAGTCCAGCTCCATCCTCCCTCAAACCGCCCTTTAGATACTTATAAGCATTAATTAGGTCTCCTCTCAGCCTTCTCTTCTCCAGGCTAAAGAGTCCCAGCTCTCTCAGCCTTTCCTCATAAGGGAGGTGCTCTAATCCCTTAATCATCTTTGTTGCTGTACGCTGGACTCTCTCCAGTAGTTCCCTGTCTCTCTTGAACTGGGGAGCCCAGAACTGGATGCAGCATTCCAGTTGTGGCCTCACCAGTACAGAGTAGAGGGGGAGAATGACCCCCCTCGACCTACTGGTCACACTCTTCCCTACGCAGCCCAGGATTCCATAGGCCCTCTTGGCGTCAAGGGCACATTGCTGGCTCATGGATAGTTTACTATCCACCAGGACCCCCAGATCCTTTTCCTCGGAAGTGCTTTCCAGCAGGTCCATCCCTAACCTATATTGGTGCCTGGAGTTCTTCCTCCCCAGGTGGAGGACCCTACACTTGCCTTTATTGAACCTCATTAGGTTCTTCTCTGCCCAGCTCTCCAGCTTGTCCAGGTCACGCTGGATGGCAGCACAGCCCTCTGGAGTGCCAGCCAGTCCTCCCAGTTTGGTATCATCAGCGAACTTTCTGAGGATACACTCTGTCCCCCATTTCATATATGTTTTTCTAGTAATTAACTGATTTTAAAAGAAAACTCCAGGATAAACAAAATGATAGCAACTAATGTTAATTACTACTACAAAGACGTCGCTTAGATAAATCTCAGTAGCTTCATAAAAGCCTCTTGCAACAAACACCATATAAGAACAGGGAATGCCTTTCACCACTCAATCAGCAGAACTTATTTATGCTGCACTTTTGATTCAAAAGTTTTATTAGAGAGTAATATGCTACCTGAAAAACAAACTACCTAGCTAAGAGAAAAAAGTTTCTTTTGTCTAGCTGCCCTGCTCCCTGCTCATTGTGTAATTCATGACACACCTCTGCCAACATAGCATTTATGGAAACAAAACACAGACAGTTTAATAAACTACACCCAGTTAAACAGGACAAATTTCTTTTCTTTTTGGCCCAGTTCAAATCATGACACAGCTCATGAAGCCAGCTGTATGACAGGATACTCTTTGTTCCTGAGCTCTGTGGCATAAATGTGGGAATGAACCTCCAGCAAGACAGTTTTTCAAACAGGGGTTGCTGTCAAGGTTTCCATAGTATAATATATATTTATATATATGCATTTTTTCAGCCTGAGAACATGCACCCCCCTGTACATTCTGTATCTTTGCCTCAGTCTTAAAAATGTATTGGCTTAATAAGGTCTTTATATTTTGCTGCTTCTCTAAACTTCAGCCCAAAGTGTTTCTGTTCTCTTTCCTCTTCCCCCCCCCTTTCTACTTATTGAACATTATTGACTTATGAATAGAGATCTGAAAACCCACACAATCCCACTAAGTTTCTTTAAATGTATGTTCAACATTGAAAAATTGTTCTTCAACTTTTTCCAAACTTTTCACTGCACTTGAAAGAGTAGAGATTAAGGAATGAATAAGCTTGGTTGCAATTTGAGTTTTGTTGTTCTCCATTCTCCTTTATTGTACAAGAGAAAATATTGTCTCCATATAAGTTCATAAATCTCAATTCTGGTTCTCTACTAAGCATGGCTAGATCTAATATAAATTCTTTATTAAATTTATACAATGCATGTACTTCTTCAAAGCTAGCTTGATACACATTAGAAATAAAGATAAAAGGCATTTAAAATGATTAGTCTACTTTGCTGTGATTTTTATAAAGTTATTATTTAAGAGGAAAAGAAACCCAGGTTATAACTGGAGGATTTTGTTGTATACACTTATTCGGTCTTCCAGCTGAATAAGGAGAATTACTAGCTGTATGCTGTATGCTGTATACTGTATGCCCAAAAAAACTAGTACAATAAATGTTCTTCACTTTCTATCGCAGGTTAAAATAATCACGTTTTCTTTTAAGTGTCCAAAAATGTTTTTTGGAAGACTGAGGCAAAAAAGTCATTGAGTACATCAGCCTTGTCTAGCCAGGTCCAGAACAGCACCTCTCCTCAGCTCCTCTATCCCTTGGAGAAGGAATTTATCACTAATGCATTCCAGGAACCTCCTGGATTGTGTATGCCCTGCTGTGTTGTCCCTCCAACAGCTATTGGGGTGATTGAAGTCACCCATGAGGACCAGGGCTTGTGAACATGAGGCTGCTCTTGTCTGTCTATAGAGAGCTTCATCTGTTTGGTCTTCCTGGTGGGGTGGCCTGTAGCAGATCCCCACTGTAACATCACCTGTCCCTGCCCTCCTTTTAATCCTGACCCATAAGATCTCAGTCAACTCCTCATCCATTTCCAAGCAGAGCTCCATGCACTCCATCTGGTCATTGACATGGAGGGTGACACCCCCTCCTCGTCTCCCCTGCCTGTCCTTCCCGAACAGCTTGTATCTTTCCATTCCAACACTCCAGTCATAGGACCCACCCCACCAGTCTCTGTGACACCAATATGATCATAGCCCTGCAGGCGTGTGCATGTCTCTAACTCCTCCTGTTTATTCCCCATGCTACATGCGTTTGTGTAGAGGCATTTAAGTTGGTCCCTCATGAAGGTGACTTACTGGTAATGATGAACCTTTTACTGGTACAAGAACTAGAGAACTACTAAATAACAAAGAGAAGTGACAAAGTTTTCTAAGAAAATACCTCATCTAGTAAGCCAGGCAATTGAATGAATTTTTAAACACATACTATAATAAAATACAGACAAATTTAAATTTGCAAGTCTAAATATTGTATTACATGCATATTAGAAGACAAAATATTCTGTTCTGTAAAATAATTGTGGGTGTCCTGAATAGCCAGCAGACTATGAATTATCAAGAGTAGTGTTCTAGCCAAAAATGTTAATGTGGTATCTTTGGGGACAGAAATAGGAATAGTAAGTGAGATTAGGGATGTTATATTAGTTCTAAATCCAATTCTTGTTTCCGCTGTTCAAAAAGGATGGCACAGGAGTTCTATTACAGTTAAGGAACAAAAAAATGCTTTTTGTTTTTAACAAAGGAGCTCATCCTTTATTGTACAAAAAAAAAAAATCCACCTCAAGAATTTATTTAACCAGCCTTGCATGTGCCTACATGGTGAACACAGATTTGACAGATTTGTTGTAGCACCCCAAAGCGTATGAAAATGCGTCAAAACTTTTTATTTGCACATTCAAAGTGAATCAAACAAATATGTATTACTGATATCATACATTTAAAAAATCTATGAGGGATCTTCTATATCAAAATAGTTTATTAACTGTTCTGGTCAGGTTCTTAAAAAAAAAGAAAAAGAATATATTTATGTTCTGGATCAAATGGGTTTTGGTCTTAAAGCATGAATTAATTCAGAGGTTCAAGGACAGTTTATGCAGGAGGTCAGACTAAATAACCAAAATGGTCCCTTCTGGCTATCAGAAATCTATAAATTCATGTTGGTAAATCTGGTTTAATTGAGAAGACTTTTTTACTTTCCTGTGCTTGCAGGAAGTTACAAGTGATTTCATATCTCATGAGTGACAACACTGAAAGGCAAGGGAACTTAAGTTTACACTGTTGAAACTGATGTGATATTGGTTCTCTTTCAACAAAAACCTAGTATCCTATTTACTTATCTTACACATCATATACCTTCAGGGGAAACATTGATTTTCTATGAATTTTATTTTATTCTTTTTCAATAAAAATATCTTGATGACACTCTGTTGCAATCAATGTGAACTAAGCTCCATCATATTTCCTCTCATTTATGTGCGTATTGTAAGTACTTGTGGAGGGAAACCCAAAGGAGTCCAGCAGTGAATCCAATTTACCTAATCAAATCAAATCTAGAAGAATTATTTCTAGAAGTATGACTATTTTGAACTCTTTCAAATGGGAGAATTAAACTGTGCTAAAGTTTTTTCCTCTGCTTAGCATTACATACCTGAATACTTAAAAATACAGCATTTCTCTTTACTGATCTCATTAAAAAAACCTCTTATACCTCTGTAGGCCAGAATCTCCTGCAGGATTTCATTTCCAATAATGGAAAAGATCCTTAAAAAACCTGTGTATTCTAAATTAGAAGTCCAGTTTATATTGGAGACTGGTATTTAGATAAATAGTATTACAACTCTTTTAGTCCCTCATGATTGTGCCCAGTGTGTTTCTTTTAAATAAAAATCTATAGCTATAGCCTTTACATCCCTGAGATGATGCAGAAAGTTCAAGCAATGCACCCATTGCTATGTCAAACCCACTGTTTTATGCCAAAGATACAGGGCTAAAATTCTGCATTTCAAGTCTGCAGACTCATTCCGCTCCATAAAATCACCGACCAAATAGCAGCCTGAAATTCTGATAGAAGTAACACAAAATTTCTCTCCAGTCTAAGCCAACATATCTGAACACAGAAAGAAATAGATATCCATTCTCCTCACTGAACATGAACAAGAATCACTAAGGTGGCTGTGAGCCAGCACTGCACCACACAGCTCTAACCTGTCCTTTGTGCTTTCTTGATATACTTTTACTACCTCAGGATCAAAACAGCTGCTGCTTGAATAGTAGAAATAGGAATTACCCCAGTTTATTATTATACTACTACTTCAAAATCCAGACATTTCTTCTCAGTAGTTATTTATGTGGCATTCAAAACCACTTAGAAAGCAAACACAATTTTCACAGAAAGCTAACTCCTGAATTAGGTAGAAATGACTAACAATTTTCACTGAAGGTACAGGTCAACAAAGCCAAGCTGTGGGCTTAAGCATGAGCATACACTGTCCATTTTGTTCCATCATTAGCATGCTTCCCAGCCATCACAGATTTTAACTGACTCAGCTAGTACTCTCCACAAAAATGCCTGACCCCAATTTGAGCCTTAGCATAGTCTAGGGACTGTTCCCAGCAGGAAGCCTGGATATGGTTATTCTGCTCTGGGAAGTAGGACACTTGCAGTCCCTGACCAATTTTGTGTAATGCAACAGATGATACAACTTTTTGGGATGTCTACAGTGCTGAATAAAAGAGAGCCAGGGACGAGCTAGAGCAATAGATACTGAATGTCGACGTTTCTCAATCTTCATAATTTACATCTGATTTGGATTATTCTAACCAGTTCTCCCAAAGGTAAATCTCTTATTAAAGACACCAATTGTAAGCACTGGGGACAGGAAGCACTGTGTGCTCTCGTCCTTGATCCTATTCTTATTTAGCAATATAGATACAGCTCCTAAATGTAATTGTCTATCAAAAAGTATTCTTTTCCTCATTTGTTACATTATTAAAGACAAAGTCTTCTCTGCTGTAAAAATCTTACTTTATATCTGGTAGTGCATTTTATAGCTAAAACCCCTCAAGTTCTCAAGTGAGTTCTGTCATGAGTGATTGCTCTTCTTTCCAGTTATTACTGGTTCCAAGTGAATACAGGAGCAAAAGCTTGGCTCTTGTTCCTTGCTGCAATCCCTGCTAGTACAGTTATGCACATTATCAACTTGATTTGTTTAAAAAATATTTAGGTTTTTTTGGACTTAAAAAAATGCATGTCTTGCTAACATCTCACTGAAGGTTTAAATCATTCTCAGAAAATTAAGTAAACAAGTCAAGCATTTCTAAGATAACAAATGAGAGCAATATTAAACCCCAGAATAGTAGCTTGTGCTCTTCTTTCTGTTTAGGTAGTTGAAATAACAGAACAAAAGTCACATTATATTTGATTAATGTTTAGAGATTAATATTCTTTGCCTGTTTCACCCGTCTGTGAAGACAGCATAGCTACAAGCAGAACTAGATGATAATAATAATGAAAGAGAAACATGTACTTTTCAGAAAAAAAAACATCACCAGCAAAATTTCATTTTAAATATTTCTAAAGCTATAGCATAAGCTTCTTCAGTATCTATTCTTTAGAGCCATGGATCTGCTTGGATTTTTTATTTCACTGATCTTTTCTGTTCATCTGTTTCATTGTATTCCTTTGAAGGTTATTGGTATAATCCCATCCACTAGACATTACAAGTAATTTTTCAGATAATTTGCAAATAATTTTATTCTTTAAATTCCCTCATGTGTATTTTCAAGGGTGGACAATAATAGACATGACATACATTAAATCATTTTCTTCTATTGTAATAGTAGTGAAATAACATTCTTCTTCAGAAGCTGAAATTCTGTCTCTCCAGAACAGACTATGAAACACTAGATAGCTTAATATCAAATATTTGAATGAACAATTGAGTTCTAACAAGGATGAATAAGAAGATTGATTTAAATAATATGGCATAGTGTGACCAGATAAAGCTCATTTTAAAAAGCTTACCCAAGATTTTGAGTGGCTTTTGGCTCCAGATCCTTAAACTTCAATGTAGATCTCAAAAAATTTAAGTGTTTTTCTGTAAGTAAGGTGTCTAAGGTGCTCACTAGTAGTTTGCACGTTAGATGTTTCATTCAATTTTCTGGACATAGCTGTCTAGCGCCATTCAAGATGGCCTAGAGTACTTGTGGCACTACATAGGTGGAGAGATGTGATAATAGAGAATTTGTCAAAGACATTCTGGAGCCGCAAGTGGAGGCCAAGGGAAACTGAGCAGCTGGAATGGCTCCAGGCATCTTTGTACGTGCAATTGAATCATAATCCTAGTCAACAGAGCCAATAGAAAGCTGAGACCTATTCAAATGAACAAAGGCACGTGTCTAAATTGAGATTTATAGAAAAGAAATAATTGCTAAAAAAGTTTTCCAAGTGAATTGTTAATTCTTTTAGCCAGACACTACATTTTTTGTTTGTTTCTTTGGTACCAACACAGCTCCTAGGCCAAGTGGATAAAAGCACAATGGGATCCCAACTATTACCTCTATGTTATAGCTATAAAATGGAAAATTTCATTGTTTCTTTGTAAGTTCTCTCTCTCTACAAATGTACCAGGAAGAATAAATATCCAATTAATTGTGAGAAAAAATGCTGATTACAACTTAAGAATTAAATTTTTAAGAATTAAAGAATTTTCTGAAAAAAGTTTGAAACCAAACATTTTCAGTGCTAACAACTAGAACTGACAAACGCACATGGAGAATTAATCACAATTATATATATTGAACTCAGCCAATTTCGAATACTCTGATGACTATCATTACACAGGACAGTTTTTCAAATAAGAGAAGAAACCAAAGCATACCCAAGAAGATGTGGAATGGAAAAGAATTCACCAATCTTCAAGAATTCGTTTACATGAACACAAGTACATGAACGTCAGTTAGTTCATTATCATGCACTGGTTTGTACTGATAACAGTATCAATCATTTATTGATGATGGCTGTTTCTTAGAAATAAAACTCATGACAGTAGCAAAATAATAAATGTTTATTTTATTATTTTAAGAATAAAATACTCATTTAATGCTTCAATAAGCATGTTTATATAAAATAGCTACTGAAAAATAAGCTAGGATTGGATTCTATAGAAAATTATCTATACTACATCACTTGTCCATCTGTGTATTTCTAGTCTCTGGCAATTCTGAGCTTATATCTACAAAAGGAGAAGTTACCTCACTTTTATGACATGGATTGTTGTTTAAAAAGAGTTAATGATCTGTAAACCCTAGTTTCCTCTCAGTATTAGTGAAAACTTAAGACTAAAGTTACAGCTGAAGTGAATTAATGGCAGATCATGACAGAAAATGAAAATTGCAGACAAACTATTTCAGGGCCTGATTTCTCCTCATACTTCACAGATCTGCAAGTGAAAGGGCATGCTTATTAAGCCAGTTAAAGAAAGAATTTTAAAAATATCAACACCTTCTGGAATGCTTTTCGCTTTATAAGAATAACCTGTTACTTGACATTTCATCTGGAGGGCCATTCAGAAAATGTTGCAGAAAAAGCTGTATTACAATAATCAGTGATGCCATCGTGAGCAAAATTATTACCAGATTATTAGGGGTACATTACATTTCCTATTGCTACCTTATTATGACTGGATTAATTGGTGATTTATCCAGAGAACTGATTTCAGGATGTGTAATTCAGTGGATGGTCAGTGGAGGTGACTCAACATCAGTGCTGGCTCACACACTGCTTTCACTTATCCACCAGCAGCATGATAAAGCTACTTTCTTTTTCCCTTGATAACATTTCCAGCCATCATGTGAGTCAACTCTGGAGTGGAGGAAAAGCAGCAGCTGCTGTGTAAAATCCATGACGACTAAGTTGACAGCAGGGTTAACATTGCATTTAAGGAGATGTTTGAATGTTAATAACCATGCCTCTAACCGTTTCTGCTATATCATCCAAACACAAATTTAGAAGTCAAAAAGAAGAGCTTCCTGATAGTTGGATAGGATTCATGTCAGTGAATTATAGGTATTTACACTCGAGCTACTCATCCCAGTATCTTCTGGTCACCAGAAACAGGAATCAAGTCCCTCCTCTGACTTGCTTTAGGTTTATCTGTAGGATGAGGTGGACTGCATCCTAGAACCACCTATTTCTCTCTATTGGTAAGAAAAAAATCATCCCAGATATGTGTAGATATATGGCTACATAAATCCTAAAATTTAAGACTGTTAAAAAGCGGTGCATAACAATTAAGGCGTCTCATAAAGAATGCAGTTTTGCTGTAAAATTATGCCAAAAGCTCGCCACTGTTGATTCAGCTGGAAATCCATTCTGGTCATTTGACCTGGGGAGTCAAAGACATCCAAACTTGCTCCTAAGATATCATTCTTTTGTTCCTGGCTTTAAAATTGCCACAAAAGCCCTGTGAGCTGACTAAGCTTTCAACAAGTTTTTCCTCATTGTAGCACACAGCACAGAGAGCTGACTTAAAGCAAAAAAACCCCTCAAGCTTCTGCTTTATCTGTACCATTTTTTGGTTGTATGAAAAATGAACAAATGTATTCAGGACAATAGAATTATTCAGTTCCCCCCAGACAAGGAACTGATTGAATTTTTGTCAGCTTGAGGTCTTTGCAACTTAATTTAGGTTACTGACTAACTTTTAAAAATCCTTTTTAATTATTGTATACAGCTTAGGAAAGAAATTCTTTTCTATCTATTTTGACATTATAATTGAGCCTCACATACACCATTCTATAAACTGAATAAGCTTCTGTGACAGATCAATAGTATGTTTCATTCAGCTGAGGCGATGTGCATGTTTAACACACAGCACAGATGAAGCTGCTTAGAGCTTGGAAAATAAAAATACAGCCTAGAAGACAACACAGATATATCAAGGAAGCAGTTACAGAATTAATATTTCCCACTTTCTGAAGTAGTTTTATAAGAGTTTCAGAGATACCAATTATCCAGCTTTTTGTGAAGAAATAGGAAATCAAGAAGCAAGGGGAACAATAAATTTGTTTAAATGAAATGGAAGCTGATTGATCATTAACAACAAAAAAGACAACTCATCTAAAGTTTGATGTTACAATTTGGACAAATTGACTGGGACTATGGTGGTTAACAAAACATAATATGAAGGATGCAGATATGAGGAGTGCTACCTCCTCCTAAGATGCGCTATGGGGAAGGACTCTGTTGTTCTATCTCAGGTATGAGAAGATCTCACAAGGCAGTTATGATCACTTTGTATCTCTCTAGTATTTTTTTCTGAAAAGAAAAGGCTAAAATAATATTGCAGCAGGAAATACAAGAGTCACAAAGAAGTAAATAAATCTGTTTCTATTCCCATATCATGCTGCCGCGGACGGACTGATTAACTTCACTAGTTAGAGTGAAGTAGTGAAATATTTATTAAGGTGAAATACTGAATATTTATTAAGGTGAAAAGCTGCCATACAGAAGAGCTCAAAGGGCTCTTGGACTGTCCACTATTTATACAGTAAGATAATTGACCTATAGTCATATTCTCATGGGAACAAAATTTCTAGGTCCCCACTCCAGACAGTGTTTTGGCTATGTTGCCAGCCATCCCCCAAAGTCCAGGTGCAAGTTATCACAACTGATGTTGGGATGGCCATGGTGGCCAAGGCCCGAGCAGGAGACCGGGGTGGGGTGAAGCAAAACAGGGAGAGCACACCGCCACACATACCACTCTAATACCATACTCATTTGCAGGCTCTATGCAACTGAGTTATTCTGATGGGTATTTTGCGTGACATAGCTCAGTTTTATCAATAAGTCATGAAGCTAATGAGTGGTTATAAAGCCTGTTCTCTGACAACTGATAATGACATTGTGAAATAATTCATCCATGGTTTATCAGTACAATCACTGAGTTGATAAGAACAATTATCATTGGTGCCTAGCACATAACAGGGAATAATTAACTGATTATTGACAAACAGGACATAGTAAATCTTTTAATTCCTTGACGAGACAGAAAAATCTTGCTTTTAGCGTTGGGCAAATATTGGAAATAAGTTACAACAGCAAGTGGCACATGGAAGGTAGACTTGACATGCATACACCCCAGCCATCTCCACAGCAGAAAAGTCGAAGTGAGCAGCTCAGTCCAACAGTTACCTGGGCCAGGAGAAGTGTTTGTAGGGCTCTCAGCATTTCAGAAATCTAACACAAATGACAGCATATGCCTCCAAGGCACTTATGTCTGCCAACTAATAACTGCTGTAGATGGCAGATCCACAAAAGACGTGTGACCTGCACTTAATCAGGAATATGGATTTTATTTTCTAATCTATCTGCACATAAATCATTGATTCTTATAGTTTCTAGGTCTAGAAGAGGAAGTACAGAATAATACTTTATGTAGACTTCACCTATCTCCAATAAAACTGAGGCATATATAGATAGCAAAAGGTGCTACCACAAGTGATTTATGCACTCAGAGAACCAAGACTCTTATGTACATTTATGGCTAAATTGTCATACAGAAAAGTATGGCATCACATCCCGTTATGACAGAATTTTATAGGTTTCCTAAACAAATGCTAAAAGTCTTTTAGCAAGAAATAAAAATTTCAAACAGTATATCTTTATAAAAGTAGTACACTCCCAGAAACATTTGAAACCAAGTTAAATACAAAAAGAAAGTAAGAGGAAGCCTTTTACATTAGCCATTGTTCTGTAGATAATACAAGTTAAAAATCATCCCTCATACTTAACAAAATGCAAGCATTAAAAATACTTTTCCATCTTCAGCAGCTGCATACGTACTTTTTCCTTAGATCAGAGCATTTTAAATTACCTAAAAGATGAGGTAGGAGTAGACACCTATGAAATTTAATACAGAACTTACTTACTATGAAACAAAACCCTTCAGTATTCATTTATCTCACAGTGGACCATAACAATGCTGTCTATAACCCAGTTTTGTTGGGGAAGGATTCTCTGTGCAAAAATAGTTTCCCCCCCAATACAAAAGAAATTAAGCAGGACCTTAAAACAATTAATAAGCAGGAACCTCCTTAGGTTAGTGAGATAAAGCATTAATGACAAAAGCATACCACCAGTCCTTATCTGTGACGTTGTCCGGCCCAGTCTTATTTATAAGAGTTTGCCACACAACACACCACAGCAAAAACATACATCCAGAGTCTTCTGCCTTATATGCCAAGTTTTTCTTAAGGTCCTGTATATCTTCTTTTCATTTACAATGTATCTCCTTCAGACAGAAAGCTAGCACAAAGTCAAGTACATCATTATTTCTTTCTATAGCGTCTCCGTCTCTGGAGACATTCAAAACCCACCTGGACACATTCCTGTGCAACCTGCTCTAGGTGGACTCACTTTGTCAGCGGGGTTGTAATAGACGATCTCCAGAGGTCTCTTCCAACCCCATATCATTCTGTGATTCTGTGATCCTGTGATTTATGCCCCACTTAAGCCTTACAGGGAAAGTTTTCCAGTCGCTGAGATTGTGTGCTGGCACTCTTCAGAAGGTAAGTGAATTCTCAGTGAGGTTAAAACAAGGCCTTCCTGCCACCCAATATACTCCCCATCCTTGTTCTTGAGTTATCATTTATTTTCATGACTTCTATAGAATTATACTCCTTTGGTTATGCTCATTGCGTAGTAAGGCTGCTTTGCATAAATTGAGACATCATATATGAAGGGCTGTATTTTTAAATCCTCTTTGCCTCCAAACTATTCTTAAAATAGTTGCTATTGCTTAGTCTTGTCAAAGTGCATCATGCCTGTTTTTCAAAATCTTCAACAGAATTAAGGTATCCTTAAAGTATGGCTGCGGTGGAGGAGGGGACACTTACATTAGTTGAGAACAGCTTTCTTGGTGCATAAAGCGGACCGTTTACAATCAGAGCCTTCTCAGAAATCTTTGATAGAACTATTCTTTAGATCCCATTGGGTCTTTGTATGTGTGGTAAGATTATAACTTTTCTCAGAAAAGCTAGCTTCAAGTTCAAGTAGCTGCCTATACTCTTTCTCTGCAACATTACTTATTCAGATGCAATCAAATACCATGCAGAATATTATCAAATAGAAGAAGCCTTTTTTGAAATTCCTGAGAAAGCCTGGCTCATCCATTTTGCAGCTGTAATATGTGCGCAATAGTCTAATTATAGTAATCCTAATCTATGCAGACTGTGTTATTAAACGTGACATATACTTTAATTGTTGACAGATGACTTTGAAACCTGCATAAATATTTATAAGATCACATGTGTTCCTGTAGCTAGCACACACAAAAATTCCAGGTATATTAGTCTGACTTTTCTGAATCCTTTTATATGCTCATGCAAACTCAGGATTTCTGTTATGATATTTTATTGTTTAGGCTATCTGAAGACTTATAAGGAAAAAAGAAAATATTTTTAAAGTGAAATGAATAGTGCATAGATTACAGACAGTTCTCATTACTTTGGAAATCAGAGTACTTTTTCAACAGTATATTGTATTGTGTTAGTCCACATGCTCACAGTTATTAAATACTGCCATTATGCTGCTTATTCATAATCATTTGTCTTCACTGATCACATACACAGGAGATATCAATAGAAACCTTCAAATCTCCAAGAACAGTGCAGAAAAACAGAATAAATCCAGCAACACCATTTATTGACATGTGGATCTAGTGCATATCTAGTGTTCCTCTTTTTTAGAACTTAGAAATCTTCATTCAAATCACATATAATGAAAAACCTGGTTACTGAAAAAACACCTAAACCAACTAGACAAGGCAACATTTACAAAAAGTACCACATAGAAAATTGATTCAACTACCTGAGTTTTTCAAAGATGTCCTAGGGTAGGCTTAAACTAATGAATAATGTGAAGACTGAGGGGTCACAAAAGTCACAAAAACTGCACATGTATCTTTTCAGCTGTAGGAGTGGGAGTCGATTCATGTAGCTTTAGCAATCTAAACTTGGTCATCTGTCTCTGCAGAAAGACAGGCACGTCCAGTAATTAATCTCAGCCTATTCAGAACTGGAAGGTGTTCACTAAAGTCATAAGTCAGATTCCCTGCTTGTATTCTCAGTTTTGAAAAATACAAGCATCTGTGCAGGAATGAGGTTTAATTTTTTTTCACTGTAGGATTTGTCTACTCAATTTAGACATCTGCAGGCTAAGTTAAGTGGTACCAGACACCTTTTAGAGTCACTAAACCTTTTATAGGCAATAGAAAGAAACAAACATCTTCAGAAGACTGACCTCATCCTTAAATAAACCATGTAAGAATGCATGGACGGACGCATTACTGATTTGGGAAGGGGATTAGCTGGCAGTATGTATTCCAAAGAGCATTGATTTTTTTCCTTGAATTCTTGCACGAAAAGCTCTTTCTGGCAAAAATAACTCTCCTTCAGAAAATGAGGGTAGGAGGTGACCATTTAAAAGAACAAAGTTATAATGAGAAACTTTAGCATTTAACTGGAAAAACTATAACCAGGAAGTGATAGAATACTAAGTACTTTCAAGGGGTGTGAATTTCTTCCTTGAAAGTCTGGTGAAGAGATCAATCAGAAAGGAAGGAAAGAAAGTAAACATCAGCTATTTGATTGCAGTCTTCCTACTGTCCCAAAGACAGAGAAAAAATATTTTAAAAGTTCTGAGAGTAAATTATAAAAGAATTTGGTTTATTCGTCTTCCTTACAATTAATATAGATCTTTACAGCAAGTTTTATGCATTTTTTTTAGCACAGCAAAAGTAAGCTTTGAATTCCTTTCCTTGTATCGGAAATATTTCACACAAAGCA
Source organism: Numenius arquata (assembly GCF_964106895.1). Classification (NCBI taxonomy): domain Eukaryota; kingdom Metazoa; phylum Chordata; class Aves; order Charadriiformes; family Scolopacidae; genus Numenius; species Numenius arquata. The sequence continues at coordinate 86,228,500 of NC_133576.1, forward strand.
TGCCAACAACTAAACATCAGAAATAAATGAGTCAGCATTCTAAAGCTTTTATGAAACATAAAAAATCTTGAATTCCTTTGAGATGAGCCATGTTTATTGTATTATATTTTCTCTCACATAGAGTATCTAATTAGGAAAATACTAGAAACTCCTATTCAATGCAGTTCTATATTTTTCATTTTATTGGAAGTATGAATTTCTAGCATTAAAGACTCCATTACAAAATTAAGAAATCATTGTAAAAGCGTAAAAGAAATATCATAAGAATTTTTTGTAAGGCACTTTGGGTGTTTTCAATTTATCATAATCCAATTGCATATGTACATGTTCTAGCTGCTCTGGGGATAATATATGACAGATGGAGTTTGAATTTTGTTTCAAATGCTAGCATATATTGCACTTAACCTGAGAAGGATTTCATTATTGCAATGCATTCATTTCTGCATGGTTCTGTAATGTAAATTTATGTAGAAATAAGAATCATTAAGAGATCAAGTATTAATGCAGAAAAATACAGAATGCTTTTGATAAAATATGAGTGAGAATATATAAAAATTTTAAGTCTGAGGTTTAGTTTCTAGTGTTCAGTGTTTCCACTTCTCTTTATATCTTTTAAAAATTGAATATTTAATAAATTTTAATCCTAGAAGATGTTCAAGTCTGGAGTTTTGCATACAATCATTTCAATAATACACTCCTTGTATATGGGTAGTATAGATGTTAGCAGAGATCCAGGTAGACAACGTCCACAGCCTTCCCCACATCGAGAACGCGGGTCACATGGTCATAGAAAGAGATCAAGTTGGTCAAGCAGGATCTCCCTTTCATAAACCCATGCTGGCTGGCCCTGATCCCTCGGCTGCCCTGCAGTTGCCATGAGAGCTCACTCAAGATGATCCTCTCCATGATCTTTCCCAGTACCGAGGTCAGACTGACAGGCCTATAGTTTCCCGGATCCTCCTTCCGGCCCTTCTTGTAGATGGCCGTCACATTGGCCACCCTCCAGTCATCTGGTACCTCTCCTGTTGACCAGGATTGTTGATAGATAATAGAGAGAGGCTTGGTGAGGTCTCTCGCCAGCTCCCTGAGTACCCTTGGGTGAATCCCATCTGGCCCCATGGACTTATGCGTGTCCAGGTGCATAAGCAAATCATTAACTACTTCCTCCTGGATTACAGGGGGGTTGTTCTGCTCTCCATTCTTATCTTCCAGCCCAGGAGGCTGAACACCCTGGGGGTAGCTGGTCTGACTATTGAAGACAGAGGCAAAGAAGGCATTAAGTATCTCAGCCTTCTCCTTGTCCTTGGTCGCAATGTTTCCCCCCCGCATCCAGTAAGGGATGGAGATTTTCCTTGACTCTCTTTTTGTTGACGCATTCATAAAAACTTTTTTTGTTGTCCGTTATATTAATGGCCAGGTTGAGTTCCAGCTGGGCTTTTGCCTTCCTAATTTTTTCTCTGTATAACCTAACAAGATCTCTGTACTTGAAGTAGGGGGAGATGCTCTCCCCCTACTTCTTGCTCCCAGGAGAAGAGGAGATAAAGAGATTTATGAGTTTAGAAGGAACTAAACTACTTTAATGAAATATTGATAATAAAATAAAAAGGAAATAATGAAATAGATACAATATATGCAAAACTGTATCAAGGTCCCAGGATGACATCACTGGCAGGGAAGATGTACTGCACCCACAGTGCAACCCACAGCCCTGGTGGCCTGACTGTCCCTTATCTAGTAGAAGCAAATAATGGACTCTACAGTTACATCTATGCTGATTCTACAGTTACATCTATGCTAACACTCATCCATAGTATGCATCTTTAGCAGCCCAGGAGACAATCTTGGGCATTAGAATGCAATTGGCCATATATCAAAATTGCTAGTATGGTTTTGACTCATGACAATCACCAAGTAACCTCTTTGGTAAGAGGTTGAATGAACCCTAGTGTTCATTCAGAAGTTACAACAAGCCAGAAACCCAATCCCAATTGTCAGTTTGGGTGTAGCTGCCCTGTTTTGAGGGGTGCGAAAATATCTGTACGAAACCAAGCTGTTCCAGAGCAGTTAGCCTTAGCAGTAGAGAACAAGCTCAGGCATGTCAATTCTGTTAGAGTACATGCAGCTAGAGTGTCTTTCCTATCAACTTTATATCTTCAGAATTCACCCTAAACATTTTTTAGATTTGAAAACTACAATCTAGCTCCCCAGCTTTCAGTATTATCACAAGTCCTCTTTAATATGCCCATGAGCTTCTTTCAGTTCAATTGTATCAACACATTTTCCTTAGGTAGACTTAATGTCAGCTAGTTTCCTGATAAATAATATTAAAAAAAAAAAAACCAGTTTCTTGAAATTTATTATCACAGACACAATAGTAGAGAAGAGAAAAAAATAAAAAAATAAAAAATAAAAAACAAAAGAGAAAAACTGAGCAATTATCATATTCAGATTAGAAAATTGATAATATCTGAATGTTTTAGATTATCCTCATTACAAACATTGCAGCAGTAGCAAGACCATGAGCTGCAGAAAATGAAGAGATTGCATCTGTTTCTCTTAAATGGTAACTGCTGCTATAATCAAGGCCTCCATCTCACAACAATTGCAATATGCTGAATTGAGATGAATCCCACCCTAAGCATCAGTAAATCTGTGGTAAGTGTCCATGTGGATGATTTTAGTTGATATAATATTACTTGAATTGGGTTAGCTTTCTATCCATAAAGGCTATACTAACACATTATCTTACTCTTATCAGAGATTAAAAATGTGTATGCTGATAATCACTGCATACAGTAAGTGGTTCACTTGGCATATAGCTGTTCAATTCTGTATTTGAGCCTTAGGTCCCCAACTTTGATTGTAATTGCTGCTCTAAGGCTACATCTACATTAGCAAGTTCTGTGGTCCAACAGAAAGAGACCTAAACACCAAAGCAGTTGGTGCTGACAACCTACTCCTAATTCTTCATACTTTTATTTTTCTAGTTTTTGAGAAACTCTGGTGTAATCCCTGGGACTGGATTCCTCTTTATTGCTGCATTGCATTGGATTTGCTCCAGGAGTGCATCTTCTGAATGGAGCCTACAGGAAAGCCGGAGAGAGACTCTTTGCCAGGAAGTGAAGTGACAGGACAAAGGGTAATGGTTTTAAATTGGAAGAGGGGAGATTTAGATTAGATAACAGAAAGAAACTCTTTACTGTGAGGGTGGTGAAGCACTGGAACAGGTTGCCCAGGGAAGCTGTTGGTGCCCCATCCCTGGAAGTGTTTAATGCCAGGCTGGATGGGGCTTTGAGCAACGTGCTCTAGTGGGAGGTGTCCCTGCCCATGACAGGGGGGGTTGGAACTGGATGATCTTTAAGGTCCCTTCCAACTCTAACCATTCTGTGATTCTATGATTGTATGATTCTGGTTAACTTTCATCTAAGAGGAATCAAATTTGTGTATTCTGAGACTGGTCTGCATGTTCAGTGGTGGCAACCAAGTGGACTCCTGATATACATTTAAACACTAATGCAGGTGCAATTTTAAACATCTTAGAACAGCACCGAGTGTACACCCATTTGTAATAACAACACGAGTAGCCATGAAACAGATATTTGTAGATTTTTACAGAAGCCATCCATGTTTGTAGAGGGTGGTTTTGTAATACTGACTGGAGGAGGTGGAAAACAAGAGAGGAAGGAGAATGATATGAAAATTGTTATCCAAATCTTTCCTGTTTTCCAAAACGAGGTAAAATTTGGAATGAATGAATATTTGTTTTGCCATCTTTTACTGTGTTTTAAAAAAAAAAAGCCTTTGCTCTCCAATTTGTACTCACAGAAGATGATGAGGATACACACACAAATACATAGAAAAATTGTTCATTTGGGGAAGTTTCAAATAGTCAGCTCCAACAGAATACTCAGAAATGTGGCAAAGAATGCAGCTTGCAGTAGACTACCATATTTTGAGATACAATTTATTCTGGCATAATAAAAACCATCTGCTTTCACACTATTACTACTTCTATTACATAATTGAGTCACTACCTTATTTTCTTTTACCAGATCATTTTTCTCTGGTTCACATCTTGCAAGTAGCGTAAGTCAGGAATACCGAAATGAAGCCAGATATTGCAGCAGACATATTTTCTATCAAGAGACCTCAAAGTAATAGATGATCTAGGAGAACAAAATTTCACCTATGTAGTTTTGACACTGGGGCCTCATTTTATGATTTTAATTATTCTGTTTAGCTATTACAGTTTTAAGTGTTTTGTGGTAATCAGCAGAAACTAATTAGATGTAAAACTGTAAGACTTTCATTTTCAAACACTATCTTAATTACATTGTAAATGCTGATATTAACAGATTACACAGCAGTTTGTTTGGCTGCTTCATTAAATGATTGCTAGAGAGTGCTTTAGAAGCAGTAATAAATGCACACTAATACCCTCAGAGTCTGCAGTAGTGGACAATTGAGGGAAAGACATAGAAATTACGTACATTTACTTTAAAGCACAAGAGATAGAGAAGGACCATTACTTACATCCCCAAAGTTGCAGAGTGACATGGGAGCCACCTTTCATCATTAATGACACAAAATGTTCCTGGACATGAATGGATTAATAGAAATGGGTCTAGTATATTAACTCTGAATTGTTAATCCTCATAATTCAAAACAAAACTGAAGAAAATGTTAACCAAAGAGGAAAAAAAAATATCTAAATAGCAGCCAAATACATTAGTGAAATAATTCTTTCAACAGTGATAGTACTACTTCAAGGGCAAATGCAGCCCTATATGAGAGAACATATATTTTAATTTTATTTGGTTATTTTTAAGTAATTATGTAGCTTTAAAATGCCATCAATTTGCTTTGGTAACATCTCTGTGGTAAATTATTATCACGTTATTCAGAATTTTCCTCCTGCAACATGAGGATTATGAAAACGAAGCCAAACATACCAGTGTGACATGCTATTGGAACAAAACATACAGAGAACCTTGGTTTAACCCTTGCAAATACCTCTTTGGGATACTGTGTTTATTCCAGGAGTCTGATTTAACAACAGAATAAACTCTTGGCAAAAAAAAACCAGAAGACAAAACAGCTGGTTGCATTCCTGCCAAGCAGTTTCATAGTTCATAAACCCTCAAAAAACAAATGAAATACATTAACATCAAACAATTCTTGGATTCTACCAGAAATCTTTCACTTCACATTTGAACACTATAGTGTAACCTCATTTTTTCTGAAACTAACCCATGCTCACTTCAAAGTCTTTCTGCAAAATAATCAGCATGCTGAGAGATTCAACAAAAATAGTAAGACAGGACTAATTTTACTCTTTCAGGAAATCATGGGAAGCCATTAAATACTGCAGCCAAATTCAGAGCCATTTTATTTACTCTGCTTTGAATTCAGGGCATGAAAGTGAATTATCACATTTTTGTATGAAACAAAAGTAGAAAGTATGGACAGTGACAGCATCTATGCAATTATAAAAAAAATAGTGTTTGATCACAGATACTAAACAATTATACTATTTGTTATTCTAAATATAAAAGAAAACTTACCACATATTGACAAAGCTGAATTTTAGCTGTATCAATGGTATATTAAATAGTCTACGTCCTCATGACTCATTTTAATGCTGGCACAGATAATAAGCAGAACGCTTTCAAAGACTGACATGTAATCTATGAAATAGATTTTGCTGAAACCAGTAAAATGTGAATAACTTCTGTGATTTAACAAAAAATATTTCAAAGACTTGGAAATAGGTGTTGTCTTGATACTTATTTCACTTCTGGGTTTAGGAATTTTCTCCCAAGTCAGCATCTTGTGAAGATTTACTTTTGTAATTTACTTGTATTCTGTAGACTCCACAAAAGGATGTCCACACCATTTAATAAATGAGCTGTGGCCATTGCTCAGTTCTCAGCCATAATCATTCCTCCTTCCCCAAGAATGCTGCTTTCTTGGACAATCCTTCATCTTTATTATCCTCTAGACTGTATCAGTTGGCAAGGGCCATAGCTTCCAAAAAGCGTATTAACATTTACACACTGTAGCTGATCTCATGTAAGTGCTTAGGTTGTCCCTGTGCAACTTCCTAGTACGTATACAGCCATCCAATCTAGTAGGGTGATATTTCATGTATCAACATGAATCCCATATTATAAAAAGAATATTGACAAACGGATGATTAAGATAGTCAGTAACTATCACATAGCTGTTGACTGCCCAAAATTTCCAACCTTAAATTCATACAAAAGGGGATTTGGTAAAATTGAGTAGCAAAGTCTACAACTGTCAATTTTGACACTCTTTGTTGCAACACTTAGTTTCATTGAGAACTTATTCATAAAAAATTAAAAGCAAAAGGCTTGATATAAAGCTTGTTAAAATCAATCAAAAAGCTTTGTCTGATTACAGAGGCTTGTGAATCAAACTCCAAAACTGTGAAATAGGAGTAGTCCAACACAGTGGAAGTTTTAAGTAGAGGAGCATAATTGTTTTAAATCTATCCTCTGTAAAAGCAAATGAACGATTTAGTATGCAGAACTCAGACTATAAGTAATTGTCAGAAATAAAAATCAAAAAATAAGAGAGGAATTACAGAGAGACATTCCAGCATATGACATACATTGTATTAAAAATGTGCAACAGCCTCCTTGGAGAAGAGTTGAAAACTGAATTAAGTGAAACTTTTTTATGCAAAAAATGAGATATACCAGTGAAATACCAGTGAAATCTGGTATTTTCTTTTGCACTCTCAAATAAACTTTTTCACTTTCAAATTCATTGTTTGAGCTCTAAGTAAGCCACAGCACAACTCATTTTGGAATTCATGATTCATATTATTCTCAGTGAAATACTTCCTAATCAGCCATTATTGCCTACAGGCATGAAGCCAAAGAAATCAGCAGAGTAGAATGTATTTATTTATTAATTTTAATCAGTGCAGCTAGTGCCAGGACCTTTAAACCATCTGCTTCAGTTAAGGAAAAAGTATGGACCACTGATGATGTTACTACTGAAAAAAAAAAAAAAAAAACCCAAAACATTTAGAGGAAAAACATATGTTGCAATGGCAATTTGCCTCCCGAGTGCAGAGGGAAAGAGGGAAAACACTTAAAATATAAGAGCGGATCTATGGTTACTGTTCCGAAGTTCTGCATATTCTGAATTGCCTTTCAAGATACCAAGATACTAAGGGCTTTTTCTACATGTCTGCTAATGCACAAGGGAGCAGGGGGGACAGGAAAAAACCCTGCTATAAGCAAACAAAAACTCTTATGTTGTACATGTATACACATTTCAAAGTGAACACACAAGTATTTGTACGTTGGCGACTGAAACAACTATCTAATCCCTCACTCAAACACATTTAGAACAAACACCCTGGCAGACTGACCTGAAAGTTAACGTGATGGTTTAGTGCAGATAAAATTTTTAACTTAACATGGCACTGCTACTTTCAGTATTTCTTGGTTTATCCATACTTTAGAATTCTCCAGCTAAAATGATTGTATAAACTAGAGGCATGAGTAGAGGGCACAGGCTGTTTGTCAAGACAGAATTACCTTCTTTCCCCATTCTGGACTGACTTGGTTCTGGGAACGACTTGGCGCAGACAGTGCAGTATAATGTGGGCAACTTGCCTTGCCAGTATCTCAGCTGCAACTTTCTCCCTTCCTACCCTACTTTACTGTGACTGATAAGACTGAGAGCACTTCTTCACTTGAGATTACTCTAGGGCATGTCTTTCCATAAGACACGTGAGAAGGCAAACAGAGAAGGAATCTCCCATGGAAAGGGAAATATGTCATCGCATCAGATTTGTTTTGGGTTTTATGCATTAAAGAGCAAATATGTATGGCAACTCCCTGGTTGTGGGATGCGACTATGTGGTGATGTCTGACAGTGCAAAGCCTGCTGAGGCACTTCTGAAGGTCCATGGAGACCCGAGGAGCCAGTCTAAGGTGAACAGCAGGACTACCTAAGCAAAGCACTCCCTGAAGTGCAGTAATCTTGAGCTATGTATTGGAAAAAGACTGGTTTTTACATATGTAAAAAATACATTCATGCAAATGGCTTTTACATATGTATTTGTTATGTTTAACAGTCCTCACAGACAGCCTTCAAAATAAATCAGTACAGTGCAGTAGGCAGCTAAGTATAAGACCAGTCATCAAGAGGTCATCCATGAGAAATGCACAGGGTTTGGTCTTCATTAGGCAGCACACTCTTATATGGTATATACATGATATATTGTGGTATATGCTTTTATAAATAAGAAGTAATATCTTTGGATAATCTTTCTACAGATTCTACAGAGCATGAATGGTTTGTGTGAAGAACACAGTTGTTATCCATTCTTTAAGAAAACCAACTTGAGATGACTGTACATCCTTTTAAGATTTACTTACAACATCAGAATAGCTTTATCTTTTATTGTAGCCAGCAGGCATAATATGAAATGCCTAAGGAAAAAATCCTTTAGAAAAGATTTCTGAAGGAAAACAGAATCCTAGCTACAACAATTCTTGTGAAAACTGCTAAAGAATATTGCCCTTTCAAAATTAAAACTCTAAATACAAGGAAAATTCATTGGGAGCGTATACTCATGCCTGAAATATAAAGCTAGAAACATATATCTGAGATCTGCCACCATATAAAACTAAACAGCATTCAGCATTTAGGTATTTCAGAACCATATTGCGTCATCAAAACATAAGACTTTGCAAGTCTCACTGTGGGAAAATGGCAAATTTTGGTTTTCTTTTTTTTTATTCAATCAGTTCCTAGAAAAACAGATAATGTAACAGCTACCTAAATTTCAGTTCTGTAGATAATAATAAGCTCTTTCTGGAATTTAAATACATTGTCAATATCAAGGCATTCCAGAAAGACTTACAAGACTGAGCAAATGGCAGATATGATTCAACGTAGGTGAAAGAAAGTAATGTCACTGCAGAAAAATTGTCTAAATCATGCCTACATGACGCTCACAACTTGCAGTTATAATTCAAGAAGGAATTAATAATAGAACTAATAACAGATAATTTAAGACAGGTAAGAGACAGTCCTTTCTGTAGGAAAGTTAATCTGTGGAACTTCTTGCTGTAGGAGATTGTGAAGGTGAACAATATGAGGAGTTTTATAAAGGAATTCAACAAATCCATGGGTCACCTGGAATGGAAAATATGTTCATATCAAAAGGGACAGGCAGCTAACAGTTCTAATAGAACTATTGTGGATGGTGGCAGAGTATAACAGGAATGGAGCACAGATCGTGACCAGGATCACATTCTCCCTAAATAGCATCTCCTATTGCCACTGTAAGAGACAGAGAACTGGGCTCAGTGGACCACTGGTCTAAACAGAAAGAATATTTCTGGTGTTCTTAATCATTTGGTACTGAAGCAATAACCTTTTGGAAGGAAATAACAAAACAGACAATCCTACATATAAGATTAATGAATATTATATTAGCTTCTGATGAAATAAAAAAAGGTAGAAGAGAGAATCTTTGAAAGACAGAACTGTTCTGATTTCAGGCTAGAATAAAGATTATGCTATATTTCTGTATATTTTAATCTTTTAAAGTTGTCAGTGTAATTTGCCTGTTTCTGAGTAACTTCACATTCTGGTTCCCACCCTGGGTATATAAAGAGGTTTGCTATACTGTGTTTCTCCAAACACATACAGCGACTGATGACATAGATATCATTGTGTATAAGCACCTTACTGAGCTTCAGACGTTTGAATTATAAGCACATGGGCCACATGGGGACACAAATACAAGGCAAATATTTGCATAGAAGTGACTCAGTAAGAATATTTGTATTTGAAATACTTTTTGAACATTTGGATTAAGAACTAAAGCTAAGTGAGATGGTCGAAGACAGATTATACCAGAGACAGTTGTCTTTCAGTAATATGCATTGATATACACCATATCAATATGCCATAACCACAACATTCATGAATTCTAGGAATAATTTACACTGGAGACATTATCTCTTGAGAAAGCTGGAAAAGATCAGATCTTAGTAATTCCATTTTTTGAATCCTTCACATTTTTCCTCATATTAATTTTTCCATCTCCAGTTTGTAAACTGAAATTTAAAAAATGATCAATAAATCTCATTACTGCACGGCATTCACAACTGCATTAATTAGTGGAAATGTTTTTAAGAAAACATTATTCATTTATCTCTTGGACACGTACATTACACAAAATGTCTGAATTAAAGGCCAGGATAAAGGTTAAGTCTCTTGCAATTTTTTTAAAAGGGTTAGATTCAGTGTTATTATTCTAACAAATTTCTGACTAGTCATACTCAAAAATAATCATATTTTATTTTCCCACATACGTCATGATTTAACATAATACAACAATGAAGGAAAAGCAAAATCTCTTCAAGAATTCATTCTCCCATGTAGAAACAATTGTCAAGGTACAATAATCAGAAATGAACATTTCTTGCCTTCCCCTCCATTGGGGAAGGTTCACACTCCTTTCTGTAGGCTCCTTCTTCTGGATGATTAAGGCACTTGGCTGCAAGACTAAGCACGCTACAGCTGAGCCACGAGCAGACATCCTAAACTTTACTCTTCCAGATTAAGATCTAGCAATATGAACGGAAATATTCAAATCCTGATTTTGGCATCCTTCAGTTTGCTGTTGGTCACTTTCCTCACGTACATACCACATACAGAACTAACAGAACAAAAAACATTTCAGTATAAAACCAAAACCTTTGCAGTCTAAGCCTTATATCCACTGTGGTGGGTATAAAGACCACAGTTCTTTCAAAAGTAGATATTGATAGTAATATTAAAAATGCAGACAGAACATGCTGTTAGTATTCATGGTACAATACAGCTTTAAGTTCAAGTAGACCTTTCAAACAAGTCTACTGCTGGGTGGCAGTGCCTGACATGCAAGGCAGAAAATATGGTTATGCTTTTGCTAAAACATCTATGGCATTTATAAATTAAAATATTTTCCATAATAAATGACTTGTCAGTAACATTACAGTAGTAGTTATCAGTGGGACTAGTAATATCACCAATGAAGATTTAAAAAAAAGTAAAAATGAACACCTGCTTTTTTCCAAAACAATCCAAATTAATAATATTCTGGATTCCATGGCAAAGCTTCCATTATCTTTAATGATACATAATGGGACTCAAAGTCATAGAAAGATGGCCACATTTCTGTGTAGTACCAAGAACCCATTTGCGCTGAGAAAAAAATAGTCACCTAAAACTAAAACTTTTTGTGCATAATAGCTTTTCATGAAAAAGATATATAACCCAATTTCATTTTGACAGAAACCACACATTGAAATGGCCATCTGAGGGAAAATGTTTCTATTAAAATTCATTTGTGCTGTGAGCTTTAATTCTTAATATAACTGGGGCTATACAGAGTTTAGGTACAAATGCAGTAGCCACTAGGTCATGCAGAACCTAGCACAGAAGTCATACTTATAGATAGAGTCCTTAACTTAAAGAATGAAAGTGTCTAATGTGGTATTTTGCTGTAGTCACAACTCGACTGAAAGGCCAAAACCTACTCTCCTTCCTGGCAGAAAAGGGAGCAAGTCTAGAATAATACAGCCATGTGGAAGTTCTTTTCAGGGCTTTATTTTAAACAGGCTGAATACACATCCCACTATAGCAAAACATCTATCTAAATACTTAGCTTTTTGAATATTTCCACCAAAGTCAATGAGATAATTCAAATGCTTTCAGGATGAAACAAGTGTGTTGAACATTTTATACCACTGAACAATCAGTCAAAGCAATGAATAACCTAAGCATTTTGAACCTGATTCTCAGTAATTGTAAATTGCTATTATCCCCTGAGTTTGTTTTAACCACAGAGATTTACAGCCATTGACGAAATAGGGAACTAAAAATTGTTTAAATGCAAGATATGGAAGAAGTGCGGTTTTCTGTATAAGAAAGCAGAAAGAAAATTTAGAAAGTTATTAATAAGGCCATGGTCACACAGTGCTTTGTGATAATATTCTATTCACTTATAGCATATAAGGTAAATAGCCTATTAAAAGTGAGCAAATAGATTCTGTAAATTTCATAATAGTAAGATAAAGAAAAGTAGTTAAGCTATTAACAAATAAATAGTCATCTTATAGTTTTCCTTAGAGATTCAAAGACATTAAAGGGCCTAACAAAATATGAAAACCAAATAAGAGCAATTTGAAAATTACATTATTTAAGCATTGAAATAAATTGCGTGCAGAACCACGCTGGAGAATATAATATAATCGGAAATTCTTTCTTTCTTATTTTCTGATTAAATATATGAACTGGCCTCTACTGACATTTTAAAATATTACTTTTAGAGTCATGCCACACTTTAAATTATTCCATTTTGAAAGAATTGATTCATGACCAATTTATCTGATTTACTTCATTGCCAATGGGTACAAAGAGACAGAAATGTTCTGTGTCACCAGCCGTGGGTGTGGGTAAAAGACTGGATTATTTTATGCATAGCAACTGGTGTGGCTTTCAGTATTGAGAACTCTGTAAATTAGTTTAATAAATAAATTTAACATTCAGCTTGCAATAATTATTGATTTTTAGACTATAGGAAAAGAGAAGTGTTTGTTTATTTGTGTTAGCAGCCATGCTATAAAAGGATCCCTCCTAAGTATCATGAACACACACTTTGATCAGTCTCATTTTGTGTGATCAAATACAAGAATACAAACAAAACCCTAATTAATGATTTCCCATATGGGATATGTAAACTTTGACTAGTCCAAAAGATTATGATATAATAAAAAATTGAATCTGGCTCACATTCTGCATTTCAGTATTCAATTTGAAAGGAAACTTTATCTGGCATCATTTTTTGGACCATCACAAAGTTCCACATGAAACATTCCCCTACAAAAATTGCTTATTCCCATTGAACAGAGTAATGCTCTAAAACAGTAAATTCATCCAGCAAGGTAAACATTAAAACTTCATAGTTAAACATAGATTTAAATTATTTCTCTTGTTATGTTTTCATCACATACTGCTTCATAATAATTTACAAGATGAATATAGGAAAAACAGAAACACGAACTGTAACTTGGAGAAAGCACACTTCAGCATTTTGCCTCCATCACTATGTATGCAAGCACTCTTTAAAATCTTCAAATTTATCCATAATGCTCACTTCTGGTATGCAACCTACAAAACACTGTGTCAGTGAGCAGGTAATGCATTCAGAGGGATTTCATTTTTCTTGTTTTAATCATAAATTTGTGGTTCTCCTTTCAGCCTAATGTATTTATTATGTGTCTTAGTCATACCTGCAGATTTGCAATTACTGGCTTTGTTGCACAATTAGAAATGACCAAGTAAAAATCTAGGGGCTACTACTGTATAAATAATATTAGTCATTGTAAACAGAATCTTCATTCTTATTCTCTCTCAGCTTTGGGGAATTTGAGGATTTAGTCTGTTCTTTTTCTGAACAGGGTACCCTCTTATGTGAAAGTAATAATGGGAATTAGATCAATTCAATGAAAAACCAAGGTTTGCAAGGAGAAGAGAGAGAAGGAATATGTAGAGGACTTTCAATAGCCTAAAATCTCACTGTCGTTGATTTAGCTGTTTCATTCCACAAGCCTGTGAGAAAGAGCAACTAGTTGGACTGTTTTGGACACTTTATTCATTCAAAATCTTACAGAGACTGTGTGGTTTTTTTAAAGCCACACATAACTGAGCATCTTGCTGACATCAAGGTAAACACACTATAAGTATGCAACCAGTGATATAATCAGGAAAAGCATGCTGCACTCCCAGAAGTCCCCTTCTGAAAAGTTCAAGAACAAACTCATTTGCAAAATTGCTTTATTAAAAGCCCTTGCTGCCACCTGCTACAATGGAACTGCAGTAGCTTTTAAAGCAAAAATCTCTCAAACAAGTAGTGAAAAAAAACCAACAACAACAAAGTGTCTTTACGCCCAGTACTGTCATTAGAGTTTGGAAAATATTCTCTTCTTTAAAAATACATGGCTATGTACAATTTTAAATGAGCTGAGAGAAAGTGAAAAAATTTTTTATGTATATCCATTAGTATTAAAACTGAGTTTCATATCACCACAAATACTACCTTGAACAAGTGTGATTTGCATGCTGAGATGTTGATTTGTTTTGGGTTTCTTTTTCCTTTTTGATCTAAAAAAAGGTAGAGCAGCAACTGGGGAAAAAAAAATATTTTTTTTCTGTTGATTCCTTTACCTACAAGCTGAGAACAGTGAAGTAGGTAACAAACTGAGGCCAGGGATGAATGCAAAAGGTACAAATACGGAAACATATCACTAGATCCTGTTACTTCTTCCCAAAACAGGAACCGAGTGGCAAGCAGGAGGTGAAGAAAACAAAAGATGGAAGTTAACCAGAGAGGAACCACTTGAAGAAATCTGTATCAGGCATGAAGGTTTCTTACTATCCCTGTGAGGTTTGGAAATATCAGTAGCTCTGTCTCAAATCATGCAAAAGAATTTCCACTAAGGAGATGTCCCTAGCGGTGGAGCAGTTGGAGTGCTATGTAGAGGAGACACACACACATACATCCCCCATCTTGTGATACTAGTGACCAGACGATGCAGAAATGACATGTGGAAGGCTGAACTGCAGAGTCTGAGCCATCTTGTCAGATTCCCTGCTTGGCCATTTGCTGCAGAGCATCCCTGGATGGCTCCAGGGACCAAGACATCTGGCGGTAGCATTCTGGACAGATTGCTGAGGAGCTTCTCAGGGGGATCAAGGAAAGCTGAGGGACTGCCACTCATCCTTACACTGTTGATGAAAAGCACACACTTCTGATACCAAAGAATGGAGAAGTAATCTCTGAGAAATGGAAATGTTAGGTATTGAAGTATGCTCTGAGACAGCATGTCCTCCTATTGAAACTACTGGAGCAACAACTGACAAGAATAAACAATGAGAGAAAACACTGACAAAGTTATGGTTATCAAGTGACAGCTACTGAAGAAAGTTGCACAAGTATTCCGACTAGATGCTTGTTTATATGCAAAGATTAAGTGCATCTACATGTCATATATAATCATTTTAAGAAATGGCATGATGTACTTTCTTGGCAGGTGAACCCTTTAACTCCTTTTTTAACTTGCTTAGAGAATTTTGACCTATACTTCATCAGATAAGCAAGCTGAAGAGCAAAAAACTGTTTTATTTATGTTATCACCTCAACACAGTCCACAGACACTTAGGCTATATTGAGACTATGTAATGCGGGAGCAATTCTGACTTCCTGGACTTAGGCAGTAACAACGGCCATACTGCCTCCATCCTTGGAGATGAAAAGGGGTGATATCTGTTGTTGAGATCATGCTACAGATGAAGGAAAAACTTTTCACAGAAAATAAATTTATTTGGAATCACCTGGTGACAAAGATCTGTCATGCCTCTTCCAGCTCCAGCATATAAACACAGCCTTAATTTTATTCTGCTTTTATATGTAAGACGCTGACTTAACACAGGTGATACTCCTGCTTTTTGTGCACAGTAACAATACACTCAGACTTGGTTTCAGTGGAGTACATTTGTGCTTATAGCCTTCTACATGCCAATACTCTAGTAAGGTATGTTCAGAAATTACATTGAACATATATTTACTTTAACAACCTAACTACTTCTTCCAGATATCCTGCTTGAGACTGCATACATATTACATTTCAGGAGAGAATAGTTTCCATATTTCATTGTCAGGTTACAAATTTAATCTTTATGATATGAGGATTTTGTTCAGGGATCTGCCAAGCAACCATACATCAGGATTTTATTTTCATATATTACAGCTCGTTTTAAACTTCAAATAATCCCTATGATTAAAAGACTGAACTTCTGACAATATGTCTTTGATTGTACATTTGTTCCTTAGGGTTCTTCAAGGCTGCAAAGTATAGCTCAATAAAAAGCTTAATATAATCACATGTTGCTCACCATTTAGAAAACCAGTAAGTCTAAAATCTTAAGAATCCTAAAATGATCCATTAACCGGTCCCGTAAGTTTTTCTGTACCAAACTAAGTCAATTTTTTTTTTTTTAAACTATTATTATTTTACTACCAGTGTCTTCAAAGACATAGAAGAACAGATCTGGTCTGTTAATTCAGTTTATGCAGAAAACTGCCTTGTGCAACAGATAGCACTCCTGTGAATTTTAATTGATTTAGTCTGCTGTACTACCAGAAGACTAACACCATTATACAGATACTTGAAGAGCAATCAATCAGCCAGTGCTCCAAGTGAGCAGGAGCTGAGCTCTGGAACCTTTTCCCAGCAGGATCACAGCTTCTGCGCGTCTAAATGAAAGAAGGGTTCTTACAGTTTCTCTTGAACAAAATGATAAAAACAAAATACAAGATACAAAATGAAAACCAAAATCCAGTCCAGTTGGAAGAAAGGGAGGAGAAAAAGTCAGCAGATTATTCAGTGAAGCTCTCCTGCTTACATCTTTTTGCTCTGAACAATGTAATCAATCTCTGTATTATCATATTCACTTTACATTTTCCCATTTGACTGATTTTCAAATGGAGTCACTGTCATATAAGGGCACTAGAGAGACTTACTATGCCTTTTCTGCTAGCTACTGCATTACATTTCTAATACAATATCGGATCTTAATTTTGGGGGTTTTGTCCTTTTTACATCATTATTTTATCTTGTCTCTTACCAGTGCTACCACTATTCCTAATTGCACTCAATATTTTGCATGTATTTTCATTATTTAAAGTAATTTATCTCCTAAGTACTCATATTTTACAAAGTAGCTGCACAGCACACTGTATACAGGAATATATATATAGCAGTAAAATAACACCCTTTTAAGTCTTTTCTTCATGTTTTATTCCGTATCTTACTCCCTGTGACATCTTTGCTGCATTAGACTTGATTCAGGACAAGTAATAGGTAGGTCTTCTATTACCCCAGTTTTTGAGAACTTCCTCTTATTCCATGAATAACAGTTGAAATACTTTATTTTAGAATAGCTTTTATAAAGCAGCTTTTACAATCATTTGGCTTATTCTGCTTTGTTAGCAAAACTAAAAACTGCAAGGATTAAATTTTATCATGTCAAAAACTTTTCATGCCAAACTATGAAGTAATCAGAAAAGTTATAAAAACAAATCTTGTTAGATTAAGTAATTTTAATTCATGTTTCCAAGTTTTCCTCTGAATTATAAACTCACAGTAAATATTACAGTCTTCCTAGGTAACACTGGTGCTCACAGCTCATGGTACTGGGAGGTAGAGAGCACATGGGCCCCAGATGGGTTCCTTCTCCCATACTGGAAGAAACCATAACCTTCATACCCTACGCACTCCCATTCCTGTACTAGGACCTTAACCATGCCTCTACTTTACAGTCCCCAAGTAGGAGTTTAACCACATGCCGCTAGTTTTTCCTGCCTCTTCTTCAAACTGGTACTCTCTCCATCCACTTCACTTCCTGCCTACATCCTTGTCGCTGATAGCTGTAATCCTCTATGGGAAGGTATATAATCCCACAGCCAGAAGTCAGCACCTCCAGACAGTCAGTCTGAGTCTCAGAGATTTAGGTTTAGGACCTCCACAAAGGCAATTGTTAATGACCACTACCTCTATTATCTAAAGGATCTACCCTGCAACTAAAGTGAGCTTATCCACATAGGCAGTGGGATCATATGTATATGTTTCCTGTACCATTCATATGTTTCATATGTACCATTTCAGGGCTAAAATAGGCCGGGAAGTTTGTAGGGTGGCCAAACCAACAGCTTTTATAAAAGATTTATAAATCAGTGGTGCCATAGATTCCTCTCATTTCCCAGAATTTCAAAATCTAATCGGGATATTGTTGCTGAGAATCATGCCTGGACCAGACTAGTCCAATCCAGAATGCTGAAAATAACAGTTTATAAGTGTTTTTTTGGATGAACTGTATTTGGATTTTCCAACTTTTCCCCAACAACAGGAGACCTAGAAATTTTTTGTACTGGAAGAAAAAAAGATTGTGCTGTTTCATTGCCTGCCTGCTGTACCCCTCTAAAATCTTTTTAAAGTATTAGTGAGTTCCAGACAAGTTTGATACAGGGATTAGAGTCAAACATTTCTGTACACGTCTTTGGAAATCAATGACAGCCATTTCAAAAAGCATAAGGGAAAGTTTATTTGTGTTTGGCCATGGTCAACTAATCAGCGGGGAAACAGCAACCTAACAGAACAGATGTTAGGTGAAGGAAGTGGGAGTGTTCAGAGGACATGTCTGCACTATACACTGCCTATGCCTATGATGGTCATGGGTTCAAACTGTGCCTACAATATTGATAAAAAGTTCTTACAGACCAAATTAAATGTGTAGAAATAATCAGAAACCAGCCAGCCTGATGAACTAATATATTTTATTCCTTCTGTAACTCTAACTTCAAAGTAGAAATTACAAATGTTTATCTCTGTTGAGTTTTTTTTTACTTTTTTCCATTAAAATTAGTGCCTAATATGTGCATAAAATCCAGAAATTGTGAAGTGAAAGCAAGAGTATTCTTTGAGAATAGGCAGATCTGGTTTTACAAATCCAAAAGGATTACAATGTTTTCTTAAAAATAAAAGTCTTTGTTCAAAAAACTGGCAGAGTCTGGAAGGAAAAGGAATAAAAAATATATTGAGATGTTATAATACAGGTAAAATATTTTAATTTTTTAATTAGTAATCTGGGTTAGTACTAAAACTACTTGGCTTCACCAAGGGCAAATCGTGCCTGACAAATCTGGTGGCCTTTTACAATACTGTCACAGACTTGGTGGACAAGGGCAGAGCAACAGACATCATCTAACTGGACTTATGCAAAGTGTTTGACACTGTCCGCATGACATCCTGGTCTCAAAATTGGAAAGTCATGGGTTCGATGGATGGACCACTCGGTGGATAAGGAACTGGCTGGATGGCCGCACTCAAAGGGTTGTGGTCAACGGCTCAATGTCCAAGTGGCCGCCAGTGACGAGTGGTGTTCCTCAGGGGTCGGCACTGGGACCGGTGCTATTTAACATTTTTGTTGGAGACATGGACAGTGGGATAGAGTGCACCCTCAGCAAGCTTGCCGACGACACCAAGCTCGGTGGTGCAGTCGACACGCTGGAGGGAAGGGATGCCATCCAGAGGGACCTGGACAGGCTTGAGAGGTGGGCTCATACAAATCGCATGAAGTTCAACCAGGCCAAGTGCAGGGTCCTGCACCTGGGACGTGGCAATCCCAGGCACAAATACAGGTTGGGCGGAGAATGGCTAGAGAGCAGCCCTGAGGAGAAGGACTTGGGGGTGTTGGTGGATGAGAAACTCAACATGAGCTGGCAGTGCACACTGGCAGCCCAGAAAGCCAACCACATCCTGGGCTGCATCAAGAGAAGTGTGGCCAGCAGGTCGCAGGAGGTGATTCTACCCCTCTACTCTGCACTTGTGGGACCCCACCTGGAGTACTGTGTCCAGCTTTGGAGTCAACACAGGAAGGACATGGACCTGTTGAAACAGGTCCAGCGGAGGGCCACGAGGATGATCAGAGGGCTGGAGCACCTCCCCTATGAAGACAGGCTGAGAGAGCTGGGGTTGTTCAGCCTGGAGAAGAGAAGGCTCCAGGGAGACCTCATAGCAGCCTTCCAATATCTGAAGGGAGCCTACAGGAGAGCCAGAGAGGGACTCTTTGTCAGGAAGTGTAGTGACAGGAGAAGGGGTAATGGTTTTAAACTGGAAGAGGGGAGATTTAGATAACAGAAAGAAATTTTTTACTGTGAGGGTGGTGAGACACTGGAACAGATTGCCCAGAGAAGCTGTGGATGCCCCATCCCTGGAAGTGTTTAAGGCTAGGCTGGATGGGGCTTTGAGCAACCTGCTCTAGTGGAGGTGTCCCTGCCCATGGCAGGGGGGTTGGAAGTCAATGACCTTTAAGGTCCCTTCCAACTCTAACCATTCTATGTTTCTATGATTCTAAAATACAATTTTCTTTTGAATGAAATGTAAAACCACTCCGACTAGAAAAGGCTCACAGAGCTTTATTAGGCACGGATGCCACCTACTGGAAATCAAACAGGTCAGAAAAATAAAATCTGAGTAGTGCTCAAATACTCAAAAGAAAATGAGTAAATTACTGTCACATATAATCTCTAAATGCATAAGCCTCAGGTCAACATGTGGGCTAGCTCACTGACAAAATTAAAATCGTGATACTATCTAGGTCAGTAACCTAAAAGAGTGTCAGCAACTGCATATACCATATAAAAGTCATACTTGGTTCTTAGTGTCTCAACTGTTCCAGTCTCCCCAGATTGTTACAGATAAGATATACAAATGCAATAATCTAGAAAGAAATAGATGTGACAAGAAGCAAGACAGTTCTTAGATGGTGTAAACTTGCTATAATAGCTCAACTGAAATATAAAATTATAAAAAGCAGATTAAGTAAAACAGGACAAGAAATCCTGTATCAGATGTTTATCCCATTGAGTTAAATTTGTTTTAATAATGCACTAGAACTCAAAATTAAATAAGAGTGTATTCACGAATGTCAATTCCTTACCAGCCTCATCTAGAGGATTCTTGTCAGACAAGACTTCATTAATTTGATACAATATATATTTCAAGAATTAAAAACTTATTCCAAAGAGAACTCATGTACCCTTAGTCTTGTAAAATTGCAGCATTTTTTGCAGTTTCATTGGCAAAGGTAACAGTAAAAAGCAGGGGAAAGATTTCAAAAGTGATAGCATCCTGCTAAGCTATAAGCACACCCTAGTGGTTATTGCACAGGAAAAAGCCTTGTGAGCGGCTGCATAAGACAGATATATGCTGAAAGGAAAGTGTAAAAAACCTTAAGTCTGGTCCTACAACTATGCAGAATATACTCTAAAATTACTAACTGATCTCATATATTCAGTGACAGCGCGTTCTTGCCAGCATAAGAGAACATGTATTCAGTTTCCATAATCTTAGCACAGTTACAGCAACAGCAAAATGGCTATAAAGCAAGTGCAGAGTGAAAGTCCTTTTCTCTCTGAGGCTGCACTCTCCATGCATCAGTTCTCACTGATGTCAGAAAAAAATTTAGAAAAAAGTACAGCAAAGTCAAGCCCCACGTCGCCTTATATAATGTTTTCAAGTACTACAGATGAGCAGAACAGGTCTGTACAAGTACCACTGAACATAGAGGATGCTCTGAGGCATTAGGTAAGGTCACTGTAGTTCAGGAAATCCAAGCAAACAAATAGATCTGCAAAAGGAAAGGGGGAAAGAAAAAATGTCAAGAAAATAAAAAAAATGCAAGTGTTGAGCTGGAAGAAAAATTGACAACTCCATGCCTCAACACTACACTTAAAACTGAGACTTTCTTCATCACCAAGCACTTTCATATCCTTGAATTTTTTTAACTGTATGTAAGAGTTTATCACAAAACTCATAACCAACCCTAGCTACTGGGACAAAGTGACTGTTAAAATAATGAAACCTGATCTACTAGAGAACATATCAGAACTGTACTGCTCCTTGTTTTCTTCTCCATCTTAATTGGTGTTACAAGTACATCTTGTGACCTCACTGTAGGTCCCCAGTAGTTACTAAATCTACATTTAAAAATCTGAGTCCATAAACTCTTTTGTCCTTACTGCTTCCTATTGCTCTCAACCTACAAAATGGTATATACACACTCCTTTCTGACATCAAAATTAATTCATTTCCTATCCTCTCAATATCTTTTTCACTCCTCTCTCAAAGCACCAGTCAGAAAGCTCCACTTGTCCCAAATAGCTCACACTAATTGTATATATTTCTCAGTCTTTGATATCTTCTGTTCTTCTTGTCTTTTCCTATCATCTGTATTTTTCTAGTTTTCTTTTTATTTTTATCTCCCACTTGGCTTGCCTGCCTTCCTTCCTTCCTTCCTTCCTTCCTTCCTTCCTTCCTTCCTCCATTTTCTCCTTCTCCTTTCTTTTACTTCCTATTCATCCTTTCCCTGCCTCTTTTTCCCTTCTCTTTTTCACATCAATGTTTGCATATGTGGAACTGTTATCACTCTTCCTAAAAAATTCAGACAATTTTTCTCACATGCTTTAGAGGGGAAGCTTATAGTCAAAAACATCATGCAATGTAAAAGATATATAATACATGTTTATTAAGACTTTATAACATCATTGATATGTTGCACGATATTAGCTGTCTTTATAATAAACAATATAAATTTTCATTAAAAAAGTCATATGAAAACAAACAGATGTTGGCAGTTGGCTTTCAGTGGTCATATGTCTGCTTCAGGCCCTCACTGCACATACTCATCTGCATAAGTAAACCTGGGTAGCAGAAATGGAGATCTGTTTTTCGCCAGAACTTGCAACAGATAACTACGGCCACCTTGCTTTAAATTTCTTTTCAGAAAGAGGAATTTCTGGCTTCCTGTCAGTAGCTAGACATAACAATACACAAAATTAACACTACGTCTATTTTTAAAGAGTAGTATTGATTCTTTTGGTCAGATGAGATTTTGGATGCAAAGGTGCTGCAGAGTCAGGATAGAAGTTCTTTACTTGTTTTGAGAGTAGATGAGAAAAGCATCCAATGGCAATGCTTTTGTTTTGTAGACATTTGTCATTGAATTTTGTTATAGGATCCCACCTGTGCATTCTTACATACATATAAATTTTAGTCAAATAACTATTTCAGCTATAAGAAGAATAATTTTACAACAAAATAACCTAAAACCATGAAACTAATATACATATCTCACACATACATTCAAGGATCTATAAAGATACCACAAAAAATATGGAAGATTCTGGGTGAATTGCGTCTGCAGGGATTGCTAACTACATCAAAAAGTTTCCATTTTAGACTATCTAATCCTTCCTTCATTTCCTTGTTACTTCATGTCCTGTTTCCTAACCTCAGATTTTTCCTTCAATATACATTTTAACAAAAAATTGTATTATTGATTAAAAATTAAAAAAACCCAACAAACATATTCAGAAGACCAAGAACACCAAGTAAAATGAATAATTTAAATATTTCAGTTTCATTTTACAGCAGCATTGTTTTATCAGAAATAGAGTCTGATTGTCTCTTGTCTCCAACATCTGACATAAATATGATTTCCTGAAATGGAAAAATAGACCACCACACCATACCTTATTTCAACAACAGCAATTGAGACCGGAAGTGAACCAGAACCGGAAGTATAGCCATAATAGGCAACTGAGCCAACAAAGAAAATTACAATCGTAGACACCTGGCTGGCAACTCCTCTTGTTCATTTTATAACTTCTTAAAAATGGAAAATAAATTTATTATTTACAACAATTAAATTATTCAGGTTTATTGTGAAACTTAAAAATGAAAATTATGATAGTCAATGAGCTGATAACTACGGTGTTTAGGTAAAATGTGAAGTAAGGTTCCAGACTTCTCTGGGATAAGCAGAGCACAGACAGGAAGGTGAACAGCCCGCCTTCAGCTAAGTCCTCTAATAATGAGGACAACTGGTTGCAAGTCATACATTTGATGTCATGTTACTAAAAACAAATCCAATGAACGGATTTATTTTTATTCCAGTACAGAATGAGAAAATGGTTTAATGTTCAAAATTTACCTTGGTTATTTTTTACTGAAGAGTAGATTAAATGATAGTAACTTTCACTATCATCCTGGACATTTTATCATTAAGTATTTCAGCTTCAGTAGGTTATTTAAAAGTCTACATTTGCCATAGGATCAAAACATTTTGAAGAATGACTTATTTTCAGTCCCCAACATCAGCCACAGAGTCTATTGTCACAAAACGTTGCTTTGATGTTACATGTACATTGTTTTCACTGAGCTATGCTGTTCAGACAGTTAGCACTCAATTTCTAAGTCTAGCCTGCTGTCACCCTTTAATGTCCCAAGAAGCAGACGTATGTTGTTATATTTAGAGCATAACTCAACAAAATATTAAAGTATATGTTTAAATCTACTGCTATGACTTATGTACTTAAATAACTTAGAAGTTATGGGGTTTAAAGTATTCCTTAGCTTTTATATGGACAGGATTGTTCAGCTTTTATATGAAATACATGCTTTTTAAAACAAATGTGTTTATCAAATTGTGCGCTCTCAGCACTGTTGAGAACAAAGTGTGAAGAGTAAATTCTAGCTGTCATACTGTCAAATCACAGCCAAAAACTGGATTTTGTAATCTCAAAGAAGTCAACACACAAACACTTATCATGATCAGCCATCAAAAAGAAGGGATGTGTAAAATAATGAAGATTAAGTCTGGACAACTATTAATTGTATTGCACTTACACATATACACACCATGATTTATCTTCCATTTTGATACATATAACAAGAAAGGAAAGGAAGAAGCCTCTGGTCTCATAATCTTAACCATTTAAACAGCGTTCTATAAAAGTAATTGGAAGCATTTGTAAATGTATAGAAAACAATATTCCTCTTACGGGGCTCTTCTGATTATACCGTTATATTGGGTTTGTGGGGCAAGGTTTTGATAGTGTGCCCCACATTGGGCACCAAAAAGGACTGCAGTGGGTTGACCTTGGCTGAACGCCAGGTGCCCGCTAAGCCACTCTATCACTCTCCTCCTCAGCAGGACAGGGCGGGGAGAAAATAATATGGATAAAACTCTTGGGTCAAAATAAAAGCAGTTTAATAAAGCAAAAGCAAAGGCCATGTCCAGAAGTAAAGGGAAACAAAAGATTTATTCTCTACTTCCCATCAACAGGCAATGTTCTACTGCTTCCCAGGAAGTAGGGCTTCAGTACATGTAGTGGTTGCTCCAGAAGACAAAGTATAATAATGAATACCTCCCCCTTCCTCCTCCTTTCTCTTAGCTTTTATTCCTGAGCACAGATTATATGGTATGAAATCCCTTTGGTCAGTTTGGATCAGCTGTCCTGGCTACGTCCCCTCTCAAGATCTTGCCCACCCCCAGCCTACTCTTGAGGGAAGAATGTTGGAGAGACAGCCTTGATCCTGTGTCAGCACTGCTCAGCAGTAGCCAAAACACTGGTGTGTTATCAACACCTTTCTAACTACCAATACAAAGCGTCTAACTACCAATACAAAGCACAGCACTATGAGGGCTGCCATGGGAAAAATTCACTCCATCATCTCAGCCAGACCCAATACAACTGTAAATGGAGTCCCTGGAAAGATACACAGGGCCAAATCAAACGAAGGTCCCCATGCCTCCAGCACAATCAATACCAAGTTGGGTGACTGGGCCCTGTACAGAACTCGATAATAAATAGGTATCTTGGACACAAAGCATGGAGATCACTGGCAGAGTGCACAGCTCACAGTTCACGGTGTTCCTCATTCACCTCTTGGAACTGCTTTTACTGCTCAACAAAGAACTTAAAGAACAGGGTGAGTAAACACAAGAGGTCACTTTTGTAGCCTAGTGGTTATGGCTGAGAAGATACTTAGTATGAGTTCTTGCTGCAAGAGCTGCATGTACGTTTTTATGCAGTGATGTTTAAAACAAGGACTAATCATTCCTGAAATAATATGCTGAGATTTTCCATATTGAAATGTTGAATTGTTTATCTTATGGTCCTTATGAACTTCCCATGGTTCTTATATTTGACATGTATGTTACAGCCACATTCATGAATGTAGGAGAGAAACTTTTTTTTCTTTTCTCAGAAAGCAATATCTTTATCATGGAAATTTTACTGCTATCAATATCTCTGCTCTCATTGTTATTGCTGTCTCATGAATTAAAAACTTCTGAATTGTCCCACTAACTATAAAACTGTGGTTACACCTAGTTTACCATGGACTTTTTCCACTTTCCCATATGTTCCCTCTGCCTATTTTCATTGAAATAAAAGCAGATCTCACCTCCGTCCTATCCTTACAACAACCCCACTGCAATTCTGTTCTCCTCTGGCAGTTCTCAATCCCATAACAGCAATGTCAGGTTCTCTCTACATCCACACGCCTTGCTTTTCATAATTTAGCACACTTTCATCACCAAACCCTCCCTACAGTACCCTCAGTTGTCTCTAGCAGTAGTTCCTCTGACTTCAGTGCTTCTAGCTCCCTCTCTTCCTTTTTAGTACATGGCTAAAGTTAGTCAAAATCATTGCAATGTCCCATGGCTGAGTGTCATCTATTACTTTGTTAAATGGGGCTGAAGAAGGCTATCAGGTCCAGAAGTTATTAGAAGTACTGGCAGACATTGTGCCACTGCACAGGCTCCAATTTCTCAGAAAGTTACAACAATGTTGATGACCACTTAGCAAATCCATGTTACTGGAGGCATCGACATTTGTATATTCATGTTTCTCTAGGCAAAACTTATTTTATGTTGCAAAGGTACATTGGACTCATACAAATGGATTCATTCAAAATATTTTGATGCAGTGCTGCTGGGAAACTCTTTATCACATTGTCTTTAATTAGGTCAATGACTGGCATATATCTGTAATGTAGTCAAAAATATCTTTTCTTTCTGTTTGTTTTTTTCCCAGTAACAATCGTATGTATCTTTATATACATACATGCATGTTGGTGATGCATACTCAATTTCCATACTATAGGGATGCATGCTACAGGCATATCAGTTTTAAAGCAAAAAAAAAAATTAACAGATTGACTCCATCTTGAATCCAGAGTGGCACTCAGACATATCCGTCCAGTTAGTAACACTGCCTGCTGTTCAGGTTCAGCTTGCAATGTGGTTTTGCGGAATTTCAAACCACATCTTTCTCTCATTTAAATAGGCAATTTCCTTATCTGAAAATAAATTACTCCTGGAGATATTTTGGTGAGAGAAAAAAGTTTCCAAGCATTTCTCATACATAAAATATATCAAGTCCACGTGAAATGCCTCAAACAGAACATTCAGCTTGTAGCGAAGGCTTTCAATTTTACCTTTTATTCTCTGTAATAGTTACAAGCAGTTTTCCCCTTCTTTTCCGTATTTGAATGGCATATTTCATTTCACACATCCATTGCTTTCTGCCCAGCACTGTAATTCAGCTAAAGGAAAGAGCTTAGTATTTGAAAATGTCAGCTGCCCAAAAGATGTTTGAAAGTCTGTGAATGTTAACCTTTCTAACATTTGCTTAAAGCCATCTGAAATTAATTCTCCCCTCTGCCTTCCCATATCTAAATAAGTAGAAAGAACTATTCTAAGATGCCTATTTAAGCAGAAACTGATACAAAGTGTATGATCTCTTTTGGGAAAACAGGCCTCCTAATACATGTAAATAACTCCCACTCACGTTACCAGAACTGCAGAGGAACAGATTTTCTCCTAAGATTGTTATTCAGTAAATTAAAGTCATGCTCGCCCCTCTCAGTTCCTCTTACCTATTCTTGTAAAAAGTATATTTTTCTGATGTTCTGTGCACACCTTCCTTACCAGTTCACTGTGCATAAAATTGAATGAATAGTTAGAGATATATAGTTTTAAATAATCTTAGGGCTCAGAATATTTGTTTTAACAACCGATTATCAATTCATCAAGTCAAGATTACTGGCAAAGACATAAATCCTGAAGAAAGCTTTGAAATTATTATCATTTCAAATAGAGCTTTACAGTTTAACCACAAAACACAACTGAACAACAGAGTAAAATGCCTCAATTTGCTGGATCATCATTAACATGAATCTGAGGCTGTGTATTATATGTTTAATTGCATCCTCTCAGTATGAAGTAAAATGAAACTGCGAATCTGATTTAAAAAATTCCTAGCATGTAATCATTTCAAAGAAACAAAACAGAACTACAGTTTTAGTAAAGAGCAATTAATGATCTTAAAATTATTTGTGCTTGAAGCAAGTAACTTTCTGTTATTGATACAGTTTGTTCTCTCTATCACAATAAGGTTGTTAAAACTCTGCTCCCAAAAATAAATAACGTTTTCTTGAGACAAATAAGTTGCACTTGGATAAAATGATATGAGTCTATGGGGGAAAATCTTGCTCAGAGCCCCATCCAACTTGACCTTGAATATTTCTAGGAATGAAGCATCCACAACTTCTCTGGGCAACCTGTTGGAGTGTTTCACCACCCTCATTGTAAAAAATGCCATCTTCTTTATTTCTAGTCTAAATCTACCCTCTTTTAGTTTAAAACCATTACCCCTAGTCCTATCGCAACAGGCCTTGCTAAAAAGTTTGTCCCCATCTTTCTTCTAAACCCCCTTCAAGTACTGAAAGGACACAAAAAGGTCTTCCCGGAGCCTTCTCTTCTCCAGGCTAAACAGCCTCAACTCTCTCTGCCTGCCCTCAAAGGAGAGTTCTTTGGTTTTTTTGGCCCTCTGATGGATCTGCTCAAATGGGTCCATGTCTTTTCTGTGCTGAGGAATCCAGAGTTGGACACAGTACTCCACACAGGGTCTTGCCAGAGAGAGTAGAGGGACAGAATCACCTCCCTTGACCTGCCAGCTCTGCTTCTTTTGATGCAGCCAAGGATACGGTTTGCTTTTTGGGCTGTAAACGCACATTGTCCGCTCATGTCCAGCCTTTCATTACCAGTACCCCCATGTCCTTCTCAGCAGGTCTACTCTCAATCCCTTCATCCCTCAGCCTGTATTAATACCAGGACCTTGCCCTTGGCCTTTTTGAACCTCATAAGGTTTACATGGGCCCACTTCTTGAGTTTGTGCAGGTCCCTCTGGATGGCATCCCATCTCTCAGGCATATCAGGCACACCACTCAGCATGGTGGTGTTGGCAAACTTGCTGAGGGTGCACTTGATCCTATTGTCTATGTCATTGATGAACAGTACTCGTTCCAATACAGAAGCCAGTGCCTTGATCCTTTCTGGACCCCTGTAGCTCCTTCTGCCATGGAAGTACTGACTGACGTTCTCTTCTGTGTCCGCAATGAGGAAATTAAATAGCCACTCCAGAATGGAGCCAGGGAAGAAAACTACATTAAATGCAGGGTGAATGACTTGAGCCCCACATCAAAATATAAAGCAGAAAGTGATCCAACTTGTAGTAAATATTCTCAAAGTCTCAGCCACTTAACCTGAAAATGTACAGGAAAGACTGATGGGTAAGCCCAATATGCAGAATTTCAGCTAAGTCTGACCCCACAAAGTCCCTGAGGTGTGATGGTTTGTCAGAAAAAAAAAAGGTATCCTATGCAGCTTTATCTTTCTTTCTCTGTCACACCTTTTTTCTCTCCCAATTTAGCTAACTCTTCCAAAAATATTGTTAGTTCTTCTTCCTTTTTATAGAGTTTCAAATTATGCTGTCTAGAATAAATATTGTAATTTTGTTTCTAGTTATTTGCAAAGTAAATGATGTTTAATCGTTGGCAGAGGTGATTTGGCATGACATTTTCAAAATTGATTTATTGTACTTTTTACATTAAACCAGACCAGTTCTAATCTCAAATATGCAGCGGCCCATGATTGCACTGGTGAGTATGATGACAGAGCCTATATATTGCAGCCTACTCTGCCTTCTATAATTATTATTTATCACCTATTTCACAGAGAAATGAGATCCCAAAGCAAAAGTTTCTCTTCACCAGGATCCTGTATGTAACCTCAAGAAAAGAATTCAATAAAAATCTTAAACAAACACAATATAAAAAAATTCAGTCTGTCGAAATCTCTGAAGCTGTACATGACAAGGAACTGATAAATCATTTACATTTTCTTTACAAAGTTGACAAAATTTTTGCACAGGAATATAATCACCATTAACAGATGATTTTTTTTTGTTTATTTGTTTGCATCTAGTGTCTGTAAATATATGTAATTAAAAGTCATATATAAAGACACTATGTCACTATACTGCCTATTGATATGTCTATCATCAATCATATGCTTGTATGAAACCAAGTTACTGGTCATTCTATCTCATAATAATGAGATAAGTTTTAAAATAGTTCTTTAAAAGATTGTTATCTGTTCTTTATAAATAATTGTACTAACTGTTGTACTAATTATACGTGTGTTATGATTACTGAGTTTTTAAAAATCTAGCTTAGATGGGACATTTTTGTTTCATACTGGGTAGCTTCAAGGTGTATGGCTGCTTTTATTCAGCATAAAATTCACAGGTTTATTCAGAATAAAATTTTTTTCAGAATAAAATTTACAGGTTCAATTCGATAACTAAGACCAAGCTCAGCTATTTCATAATTAGTATGAGAACAGATTGGTTCTGATTTACTGCACCTTGTTTTCATGTACTCTTCAAATACATAGGAAAAATGAGAAATGATTTTTTTTTTTTTTTTTGTAGGACTGATAGAAGCACAAATTTCCCTGATTGCAATGGTACAAGGTTACATGACAAACCTGAAATTCCTTTCAGGTCATATTGAGACCAAACACAAAGTGTGATAAAACTCTGATTTAAATGGAAGAAAACACCAATAGGGAGATCATCCTCCCGTCCACTCCTCAGGTGCAGCTTCCCATCACCATTTGGTATCAGATATAGCTACCTTGCAGCTGAAGAGTAAGCTAATTCAACTTGCTGATTCAACAGAAATTGTCAGTGCCTCAAGGTCACCACCAAGCCTCCCTCTTCCTGCCTCGCTCCCTTGGGGCTCCCCCACCCTGCTTATGGCTGAGGAGGCCATGTCAACCACTGAGGCCACCAGTCCCTGCCCCAGAAATGCCACAGTAGGGCCCTGCCCTGCCATGGGCACCACCAAGTGGGCCCACATCCTGTCCCAGCCTCAGCCTGTCCCCTTTGCTGAGGAGGTGCCCGATGCCCGGGGCTAGGTCTCCCCGGTGCCCTCCAGCTGCCCTGCTCCTGGCTGGAGGGTGGGACAGGCCCTGGCTACCAGGCCTCCTGCCCTGCCACCCCATGGGGCCTCCGCCACTCCCAGTACCTTGGCCCTGGAGAGCAGCTGGCCTGCACTGACAGAAACCTTTTTTTGGGGGAGGGTGGGGATGAGGGTTTAATCATCTGGATTTACTCTCTCTGCAGTAGATCATCAGCTCCAGAGCCTGGGAAACAGGAGTGCACAGAGGCAGCATCATGGTGCTGCTCTGACAGCCCTTCAGCTTCACCTCCTCTGAGACCCAAAATAAGAAAGCTACAAGGTATGTCTGAGCTAACAGTTTGCTCTGTCAAAAGAAAGATTTCAAAATCCCTGCTCCCAGTTCATCCCTTCATTCTGCTTTTGGCCATGTGATCCACCTACTTTCTGTTGATTTTGTGTGCCTACATAAATTGATATAATTGTTTATTTTGTAAAAAAACAAGAGGAAAGGAGGTGAAGTTAATAGAGACCTTCTAGATCTTTGTGCTGATACCAGTATCACAAACACTGTAATCATCATCATCATCTTGCACTGCTACTAAAAGGTGCCAACTTGCCTCTGACTTGTCCGTGACTGTCCCATGGAGCTTGTGCAGCCCAGCAGAGAGCTGAATCCAAAAATTAATTACTGCTAAAAGAAACCCACCAAATATGTCAGTTTTAACTTGCATTAGTTGCCTGATCCAGTTCACCACACGGTCAGATGAATGTGCCTGCGGGTGCAAAACTTGCAGCTCTGCTGGGCAGGGGAGAGGAAAAACTGTCTCTTTCAGAAGCCATCTCACTTGATGCCAACTTAAAACTTGACAGCCCAACGAAAGGTGGGGTAAGAAGAGTACTAGTCACATATTTTTAAATAGTAATTAGGAAGGACATGTATCCAAGAGGTGTACGAAAATGTGGTTAGACATTGGCATCTTGTTACAAGTTTAAGGAAGAGCCCAATATAAATTTCAACTGTGAAAATCTGTTCAGTCTACTGAAAATGATACAATATTTAATCACTCTGATATCACAGAAATACTAATAAGCTCAAGTGTGTGTTTCTTATTTTATTGACTAAGTATGTAACAGAGATTGTTATGGGCATTAGAAAACCTCTAAGCTCTACTGACAAGATAATACTTGTAATGACGGTGAAAGGCAGACAACCTTTTCTCCTCAGTTGACTGCTCTTGCTCAGGTTTTTTGAACGCTAGACTTCGATAATATCAGCAATGGCAAGATGTTTAGAATCCTGCCATCCTTTCTGCTTTTTTATGATAAAATTACATTTTCTGCAGGTAACTTCAGCAAGATTTTATTTTAAAATGTAACCTAAAAGGTCTCAAATCCCTTCTTAAGCTGATTTCTTCCAGGAATTGTCTCAAAGATTTTTTTATCCAACATACCAAACACCTGATATGATTTTGCATCCTTCCAAGTATGCTTTTATGGTGAAATGTCTGTCACCAGGCTTTTCCTTCAAATAGTTCACACATATTTCTCATCTGAAGTCACTGCATGCTCTGTTGTGCAGACAAGTCCAATGAATCAGAACCTTAGATAGTTAACTTCTTCTGTTAAGAACTGTGTACTTGTGAAAAAAAATTATATGGAAATATGCATGATAGAGCTGAATAATATTTTTAATGTTGGGGTTTTTTGTAATTTGGAAATAAAGTCATCTTACAGTGAAAATGCTTTAAAAACTGATGAATAAAAAAACCTAAAAAAAAGTATGCAGAGTTCTTTGAAATCTATTGTGTGGACAAACTTAAATGGTCCACACAATTTTGAGTTGTCTGTGGTTTTTGTTAAAATTAATAAAATTAATTAAATCTGTGAAATAAAAGTAATTTCAAACCGAGAAACAATAACCTTTCCTTTTGAAAATGTCAAATTTTAATTTTTTTTTAAATCATAAGTTTGGCCAAGTTCATAAATATTTGCAAAACTCCCTACTACTGAGCTTTCGTACTTTGTTAGAATAAGTTTGGAGCAAAAATTGCACTTACTTTTAATACTCTTGTATTAGAATATTTAATAGTCTACATTATTAGGTACAAGTTACAATGTTGTACAGTCCAATACTCCATGAAAGAAATAACGTCAGTAAAATTGAAATGTAAAGTGCCAGTGTGAACTGTGCACCAAATGATGAACTATTTTGTATAACCAAAAGTGAATCAGTTTTTCTCCATAAAGAATTGTACCGAGAAGAGTAATGGACTGGACACTTGGAGACTGAAAATAAAATAAGAATGACCTTATACAGATTGTGTTCCAATTTCAGGTATTTTCAGATAGGCTCGGCTAAAAATATGGACAATTTTTGTGAAGTTCTTCTTCAGTTCTATCTGAAGAAGATAATAATAAAATATTACATAATATAAAAGACATGATTTCTGTTTTATGAATTCTCATTTCAGAGCATTCAATATGTTAGTATTTTATTTAGCAACAAATTTCACCTCCTAACTTCTGATAATGGTATCAAGTGAAGTAAAACAGAATAAATGACAGAAGTTCCCAGCTGCTGCCTAAACTTCAAAGCACAGTACTAAACATACTGAATATTTTAGATCATAAAAACTTTGCAATAAATTCATGCACTCACATAGTTAGAAACATTGGAAACTAGAAATTTCTACTAAGCTTTCATAAAATTCCTTACCAAGAATGAAAAAAAAAAAAAAAAGAAAAAAAAAAAGAAACAAAACTCAAGCCACTTTAAAGACAAATAAGCAGTCCCTGCATTCATCCATATATTTGTGCACACATCACTTCATCACTTTTTTATGTTTGAACGCGTGGGGATAAAAGGTAAAACAAAATTATCAAAGCTTTCTCAAATTAGTATGCATCAGGTAAAGGTTTTCCCTACACTGTGCAGAGCTGCAAGGTAGGCTCCACGCTATTAAAGTCACCTATTCATATTGTTGAGTATAAGTTTGCACTAACACTTCCAGTATAACATAAAGCTGTATGATTTGTATTATTTAGGTAATGATAAGGAAGACAAGCATCAGAAGATCTAAGAAGTATGTTTCCTGAAATGACAGAAACTTTCAGTCAGTCCTAAAAAACTCAGTCCACTTTCAGTTGTTGGGCAATAGATTTTTCTTTCTAATGATATAATAGTGACACTCTCCTCAGGGTTTTAGGGAAGAAAACATCCACTTCTGATGTGGTATTGGGGTCCTGTGGAGAGTAGAACAGATGCTCTGTGAGATCTTCTAACCCAGGCATCTGTTGTATGGTTGTGGACTGTGAGCATCAGGACTCAGTGATCCACATGACACCTTCCTGGCCTGTATTTTTAAACAGTAACAATAATTATAGTCGTATAGCCAAAGATTGAGAAAATATCATGTAAGTAATAGTTAACAGTAAGTAATAATTTCTGTTACTGCAAATGAAGATTTAAATTTTGTAAATTTGGCTATCAATAGGGAATGGAATAGAGTTCACAGACGAAAGATCTGTAATGCTTTAAATGAATACATACAAGAGAGATTTACTCTTGTAAAAAAAAAAAAGAGAGAAGTAATATATCTGTTCTGACTTTCAGTCTTTGTGTAATATATATGGGACAGAGAAATTTTAGAAATTTGTCAAAAGAAATGAAATCAAACTTCTCACAACAGATTATTTCCTTCAACTTCTCACTTTTTAATTGGCCTTTTACCACCATAAAGTCTTAGTGCAAAAGTTTATAAAAACACTGAACCGCATGTTTTGCATTATGGCTTCTGGAACACTGAAAATGAGATTAGAAGAGAGTGATGCTGAATTATGTAAATTGAAACTCAGTTTCAATCTACATTAGTGTACAAAAATTATGTCTACAAGAGACATATTCATAATGAACAAACTGGTACACATAGTTCAGAGTGAATAGACACAGCAACTAAAATGTTATAACAATGTCATTGGGGAATCACAATCCTTCTGATGAAGTAATTGGAGGTATTCATATTAGCTAAGCTTTATTTGGAAAACACTGTAATTTGATTGTGATATATGAAAGTAGGTTACAGAAGTTAACTGATACATTTATCTCCAATGCTTTTAGTTAAACCCTGCTAATTTAATAGGCAGATTCTCCTGACTTCATTGAATCTACACAAGTGGAACTGAAGTGATGTAATCGGCATTTACAGGTATAGTCACACGTCCACACTTAACAACAGGAAAATTAGGCTAAATTGCTAAAAGGTATATAACGTTTATTTGATTACTAGCCATTAATAATGATTTCTTTTTTATTTTAAGTAACTTTTATTTTTGTAGTGCCAAACTTCAGACGAATATTACAACTCTCTTTTCAACAATTAAAAAAAAAAGGAAAACCTAGGGAAGTACCTAGCAATCAAGGATGTGACTTTTCAGGATGAAAACTAGTTACTTACAGCATAATTTGAACTGACCTCCTATAAGCCGTAGCCTTCAAACCTGTTCTACAATATCAGCCTATACATATGAAAAATGTAAAATTCCTTAATCACAAAGAAGCTAAAAGCAGGATGACATTACAGAGCAGCAATTGGTTTGCTGGGGGTCAAAGAGAAATGTCACAGTTAAGCTTCTGAATTCTTACTCTTGTCTCCTTGCTAATTATTTTCTAACTTCACTAGAGTTCTGTGCTTTACTCTTGCAGGCTTCCTAGTGGTTTGAAGGTCAGTTTAGATTGCCACATGGTGGCACTTGTAATCGCCATGGGCTTCACATCTGTGTTGAGGGAAATAGTCAGAGGCCATTGTGTAAGCTGGAGAGGGACTTATTACAAGGGCATATAGTGATAGGATGAGGGCTAATGGCTTTAAACTGGAAGAGGGTAGATTTAGGTTAGATATTAGGAAAAAAATTTTCACTGTGAGGGTACTGAGCCACTGGAACAGGTCGCCCAGAGAAGGTGTGGAGGCAGCATCCAGGGAAGTGTTCAAGGCCAGTTTAGATGGGGCTTTGAGCAGCCTGGTGTAGTGGGAAGTGTCCCTGCCCACGGCAGGGGGCTTGGAACTCGATGATCTTTAAGGTCCCTTCCAACCCAAACGATTCTATGATTCTATGTAGAAGTCAGTGCAGGTGACAGCTAGCCTGTAGGATACTTCATAAGCCAAACAGGCCTTATATTTCAGATGTACGTTGGACGATAAACTGACAGTTACTTCAGTTGCATAATTCTCGTGCCTGGTGTCTTGATTTAAGTCTCTATTTGGAAAATAAAAAAAATAAAATAAAAAAAAAATCCACCATAGGAATCTCAGTTTGCTCATTAGGTCACAAAATGTTTTTGTCTCTTTAAATGGTAGTTAACAACTAATAAATCATAACAAAACATTTCCCTTCAAAATGATTTGTGCAGTGAAGCAGTTAGCTACAACAACCTTAGCTAAAGACAGCTGGGATTCAGACTCTGCAGTTTTAATTAATAAATTAGAAATTGTCATCTAAAATTTATTAAAAAGATATCTCACAATTAAAGGTAACTGAATTTATTTGGAGGCAAAAGCTACATATTTATCCTTAGCTGTTAAAAAGATTTTTCCAAGTTAGTACACTAAAGAGTTGTTTATTTAAAAATTTAAAGCGTTAGACAATATGAAAAATAGTATGTCCCATTCGTTGCAGGAGATTTTTGCACAATTGAGGTCCGCTTATAGGGAAGAAATAAACATAACATATAGGAGCTCTTAAAATCATTACAAGAAAAGATCCCCTAGTACCCCCAGCAAATTTTCAAATATAACAGTCTCTCCAGAAGAAAGAGTACTTAAAAATATTTAGTTCTGTGTATACTGATGAAATAACTAGAGTCATCAAAAACAACGTGTCCCTTTTGACTAAAGAAAAAAAAAATATTACTGATGTATTGAACAAAAGACCAGATCAGGACCTTGAGAGCCACTAACCAGTTTTTGCCATTTTAACAAATTAATAATTTTGACGAATTTACAAAAAATAGATATTATATGGAGTTTTCAAAATCAGACTATGGAAGCTTAAGTCCCACTGAAAGTCAATGAGACCTGTGCTTTTCAGTCACCTAGATTTTATTGAAAATTATTCCCTTAGTACAAGTATGTGTCTCTTGCTATACTTATTCTTTTCTGCAATTACAGAAAAATGCTAGATGAAACAGACAAACAGGAAAGAATATGTAGGAAAAAAATCACTTGAGGAGTAAAAACAATCCAGGTTACAGATTTTGGATGTTATATTTATGTCTCCATACTAATAAAGTGTATGCACTCCAGACTACAGCAAAATTCAGTAATGAGCGATACTTTTAACCATTTCCATTCACACTGAATACATACCAAATCCCAAACTCCACAGTCATTCAAAATGAGACTTCATGTATTACCTAATCTCTCTGATCTAAAAAAGATTATATTCAAATGATATTCAACATTATCACTCCAACGAGACCCAACTCAATCTAATTAAACTTTCCTTTTATAAAAGTTCTGTATATAAAAAAATGGTGGTCTTTTATCATTTTAACTTACATGTACAAGAAACAGAAAAATTAGGTAAAATAACTTCATTTATTGAATTAGATGTTTTTAAATTATTGGCTTGAAAATTGGGTGTTGAAAAATATTTCCAGCCCTTCTCCAGCACTTTTCATCAAAGAACATATTTTTACACTAGCAAACAACAGAAATGTAGCTTATGTCTTCAGAGAGTTATGAAAAGTTTTATTCAACACATCTTTTGATTTTGTGCTAAGTAATGAAGGTGTGCAATTTCATAAGTGGGTAATACTTTTTCATAAAATCTGTGTTGCTTCTCTGGTTCCAGTTACACCTATAGGTGGCCTTTAGCAACAACTATTGCTTTTTTTTCACTGACTTGCTGTGTAACAAAAAAATTGGGGCTCTTAGTCCTGTGCAATACATATATCACTTGCTGTTACCAACAGCTTGTGAATTTGAACATTTAAAGGAGTTTTTGCCATCACTCCCACCATTCAACATGCTGCAGTTGTAGATCAACAGCACAATTGGACTTGTCTGCATTGTCTTGAAGTAAAATTAAACCTTGTGTTTATCAGTAAAAGGCAGATGTTTTATTTTAAATTTTCATATTTTAAATTTATTGGAGAAAAAACTGAAAGGAAACTGGGAGGGAGAAAGACACATAAATATAAAATATATATTTTAAGGATTTGAGCAGTAGTTACTGCAAATGATCTGAAGGCGTGTCACCATTATCAATTCATGAAGGTAAACAAGGTTGGGGAAGGAACCAACTCTGGTAGGAAGCACCATGAAACACAGACTTTTATTTTCACCCGTGGAGTGCACATTGTTGAGTTCTTACTTATGCTTTAATTGCATCTGTGTCCCTTTCAAGTGGTGGTATTAAAAAGGCTTATTATTAAAAAGGCTTATTCTACAGCATCCCACCACCCCAATATATATATCTCATTATATATATATATTTATATTAATATACATAAAGTGCCTATCACCATACTGGTAAACATTCTTTGGAACCACGCTGATGGCAGACATAAGAACAGGAGTCAGCCTGTTGGTCCCTCAGCACTTCTGTTTCCAACCAATTTAACAAAAGAAAAAAAAAAAGCCACACGACGTCGCTGCCAGCCTGCCTGGCTGGTGTTTAATACTGCTACTCCATCAGGGTTGGAGGGAGACCTATTGTGAATGGCAACAGTTTGCACTGTGACTTCTCCAGCTGTGCTGCAGACCAGTGCAGGTGCCGCAGAAGTGCAGTGGGACACAAAGGCTCAGACTCGTTACCAGTCAAACCGTCTCAGGCATTCTTAAGAATGCTAACCTACAGTCTGTGTGATAAGTTTGATGATATTTCCAGCTTCCTTTAATCACAAACTCAGGTACAAGTATAATGCAGAAACTTAAACCAACAACTTAGCACTCATAGTCATCGCAATAAATATCAAAGGTACAAAGAGATGAAACAAAGTAAGTCAGATTTTAAATTCTTTTTTTTTTTTTCCAAACATGGACCTTAAATATCAAAACTGCCAGGTAAGGCAGAGAACAGGAAAAGATTCACCATAAATGGTGACACTAGGACTTGTAGCACAGCCCTTCACACTTTTTTATGAGAAGAATGTGTTCCTCCCCTTAGATCTATTCACAACCTACCAGCCAGAACAGTGCTATGGGTTTGCAGGATTACTAAATGAATTCAGCATAATAAATAAGCCAACCCTAGATAACTTGCAGTCGACCACAGAGCACACAAAAGCCCCACAGCTTTCCAAAACCAAGCACACAATGGAGGTGGCAATTGCTGGTGGTGGTTTGTATTTTGTAAAAAATTACCAGAAGATCACAGTTTTAACAACTGCATTGCACTGAATAGTTTTCTTCACCAGCATTTTGTTTCCGTAATGGCTGTACGTTTTCTTGCGGCCCAGGGGAAAAATTAAAGAAAATATTTATTTTTAAAGACTTTGTGATAAATATACCACCTCACAAAGGAAAGCAATGATTAGAGATTACCCAAATTACTTTGCTGATTACCTCATAAACTCGTATCTTTGTCTCATACTATGTTCATATGATAACTATAGCTAAAAAATAAAAAATAAAAAAAACTGCACTAATCCACAGAATCACTCAGTTAAACGTAGTTATTGGGAATAAATTTCCTGTGTACTCGGAAGAGAAAATAAAATAAATGTGAAGAAATCATTTAACTCTATTGCATTTAATTAGGTCTAGGCAGATCTCATTAGCAATTTTGAACTATTATTCAACTCTGGTTGGAAAAACAAACAAACAAACAACAGTGATTATTTCTTAATATTCAAAGGTAGGGCAATGTGTGTTGTTAGGCATTCAACATTCAGTTTATTCTGGTTTTGTACCTGGAAGAAAACCTGAGTTTTC
The DNA here is from genome assembly GCF_964106895.1 of Numenius arquata. Taxonomy (NCBI): domain Eukaryota; kingdom Metazoa; phylum Chordata; class Aves; order Charadriiformes; family Scolopacidae; genus Numenius; species Numenius arquata. The sequence continues at coordinate 86,268,194 of NC_133576.1, forward strand.
CTTCTTAAATATACAAGGATGTCTGGGCTTTTTAAAATTCAATGTTTACTCATACAGAAAAGGAAAAGAATAATCTTTCTTCAAACAAATTAAGTTTTTGAATTATGGTTAAAATATGCAACTGTTCTTTGGCAAATTATCTTTCTATATGCAAGTACTTCGTTTTTTTTAACAATGCATAATATGTTTGTATGTTATAAAAATAATTGTTACCAAATAGAAGAGCAACCCTGTTTTCTAAAATTTAGTATAGAACTAGCTGCATGTGTTTCCTTTAGAGTTTGAAAATACTTCAAATTTTGATTGAAAAACACGGGGAATAATATCATTTGAAAAATGTATTGAAAATTTGAAACAGCTAATCTGATTAATGTAGAAAGGCTGTAAGATTTTAAAAGTATATTTAATATTGAAATATTTAGTAGTCACATATTTCTTCAACTTTTCAGCATCTAGTCAAGCCAAAGCCACTGACCATGAAGAGCTTCAGAAGATGTTGAAGATGGTGAATGAACAGGGGAGCTAAACACCTAATGAAAGGTTTGAAAAATGCAATGTAATATGCATTAGAAAAAACACTGCTACTAAGTCACGCTAAGATCTATATTAGCTATTACCACATCAAAAAGTGATTGCAGAATAATTATGGATAGATTGATTCTTGACATCAAGAAGACAAACAGGATGATGGGATTATTAGAAAATTATTAGAAAAAAAATATCACTAAAGAATCACAGAATTGCAGAATGGTTGTGGTTGGAAAAGACCTCTGGAGGTCAGCTGTTCCAACTCCTCTGCTCAGGCAGACACCTAGACTAGATTGTCGAGGTCCATGTCCAGACAGATTTCTAATATCTCCAAGGATGGAGACTCCACAGCCTCTCTGGGAAACCTATCCCAGTGCTCAATCGCCCCCATGGTTAAAAAGCACTTCCTGATGCTCAGAGGGAGCCTCCTGTGTTTCAGTGTGTGAACATTGCCTCTGGTCCTGTCACTGAGCACCAATGAAAGGAGTCAGCTCCCTCTTCTTCGCATCCTCCCTTTGAATATTTGTACATATTGGTGAGATCCCTCACAGGGACATTATTCAACTATAATAATAATGTTCAAGCAGTGATATTAATTTCCCAAAGTATGCCAAGATCCTTTCAAAGACCTCCTTTTACTCAAGCCCTACTCATCCTTATAAATAATTCAAACCAGAAATTTTATTTTTATTTTCTATATCTGTTTTCAGTCTTTCAAGTCTTTGTCCAGACTCAGTATCAGGACAGTTGCCTACAGTATCTAATTTATGTTTTTGAAAAATATTGGTGCAATCTTATCAATTTACCTTCTTCTCTCAGTACAAAAATATGCTCTTAATATAATTCTCTTTTTTCCACTCACTGTTTCAGTGAGGTGTCCCTACCTCTCATCACACTGACTACATATTTCTGAAGGTTATCTTCAACCTCACTAATGACATTTTTTAACTCATGATTTACATTAATTTCTCCCTTTTGTTCTTTTTGTATATTTACACACACACTTCTGCTCTTGTGGATACATACAGAGCTTTTGAACTCAGACTTCAAAATGCTGGGTATGATAGTAGTACTGTCAGAGGGCAAAACAGAATAGTAAGCAATTCTCTATCATTTTGTGGCTTGGGTGATTGCCAGTACTACATGGCATACCATTTCATATAGATAAATTTTGATCAGCTTACAAGTTTTATTTTTATTTCTTATTGGCTGAATCAGATTATTTTTTAGCTGAAGAAGCTTTCTTACCTGCAAAATTGTAATTTGCTGATATATAATAAATCTCTAAAA